>NC_137979.1:63342223-64719723 GCF_963924665.1 Micromys minutus
GGCTAAGGTAGGATGTCACCATATAGGCCCACCACCAGCACCTTAATATGTGGCTGAATCTGGACATGTGCGTGTGTGTGTGGGGGGTGCACACATGAACCCGCATAGAGGTCACAGGTCAGTGTCTCTCCAGCCTGGAACATTTATCAGCTGGACTAGACAGCCAGCGTGTCAATGGGCTCCTCCTGTCTCTACCTCCAAGGGCTGTCATTACAAGATGCCATGGCCACACCTAGCTTTTCATGTGGAGTTGGAGCTGGGAATCCACGCTCTCCTGTTTGTGCAGCAAACGCTGTGTCCCCTGAGCCATCTCTGCTCAGGTTCACATGGCCTTTAAAGAGTTAATGAGGTAAATTAGGCCAGGAGGCTGAGCCCTAAGCAGTAGGACTTGCGACCTCATATAAAGAGATCAGGACATGAAAATCTATCTTGTGAGGGAACTTGGAGAGGTGGCCATCTAAGCCCCGGACAGAGGTGTAGCCAGAGAGAGCCAGCCGACCCCTGGGCCTTGGGCTTCCGGCTTCAAGAGCATCTGGGACTAGAGCTACAGCTGAATTGGCTGCGGCTTGCCAGTCTTCCCACTCTGCTTCTAGGCCCTGCCGCCAGCCTTCACATTCCTCTTTGAATGAGCAGAGTCCAGGGTCCTTGTTCTATGGTGACTGGGAGATTTATGTAACCTAGCCGGCTATGGTGGCCCATCAGAGGCTCACCTCACCCCGCTGCACTGCCCAGGGTGAGCTTGAGGTATGTGAGAGGCGTAGAGGAATAGAAAAGACCGTACCATCTACTCTCAAAGTCTCAGAGCTAGGGGAAACCATCTACATACATACCGCAAGACAGCAGAAACTAGTGCCAGAGAAGAGAGGGCAGCTTTAATGCTAGGAAAAGGACAAGCCTACTGGACTCCTGCCAAGTCACCTGGAGTGGGTCTGTCTGTATTTCCAACCAGTTCTTAGGTAAGGCCACTGGGAGATGCTTCCCACTGGGACAGCAAGGCCTTGGGTTCTCCAGCATCCTTCCTAAGCTTTGTGCCCCAGCTCCGCCCCCACTCCCACCTGGCCCCGCCCCTGCCAGCCCAGGCACCTCGAAGGAGCAAGCACAAGAACACACACACACACACACACACACACACAAACACACACACACACAAACACACACACACACACACACACACACACACACACACACACACCACACCTCCTCTACTACTGCAATCAGCTGGTCCACAGGGGTGGGGCTGATGTCTCCATAGATGAGAGTCTTGTAGTTGTCCTTGGTGATATTCTCCGGCTTCGTCTTGATAAAGTAAACTCCTTTGGACTTGAGGGACTCTGGGAAACCCAGGTAGGGAATGATCATACCAGCCACATTGAGTGTCAACACCAGGACGGGGTAATCTACTTTGTCGAAGAATTCCATTAGCAGGGCCATGTTCTCCTCAGCTCCGATCAGTTTGTTCCACTTGTCTGGCTTGAACTTGAGGAGGATGGAAGACACTGTCTCCAGATAATTGATTCTGGGGTCTGGCATGCTTGTCACTTTTCCTTACACCACGGTCTTCTGTGGAGCGAACAAGCAGGTTCCAGCTGGTTTCTGGGCTTCCAGAACTGCACAGACTCTCCATCCTAACCACACTGGTGAAAGGGGCTCACAGGTCTTTTTGGTTTTATCAGTGGTTGGGCTGGTGACAAGGGAGGAGAGCCTTTTCCTGCCCTGGTACAGGGTCATCAGGTAAACAGGGTGCCCCTGTGTTATTAGGACCAAAATTTTAAGTAAGCTAGGAATGATAAGAGGCAGGCACAGGAAAAAGAGAAGAGGAAATGACTATATCAATGTGGGGGTGGGGCAGGCAGAGGGGGAGGGGGGAGGGAGCAGGGAGCAGTTAAGAAGAAACAGAGGAAGGATACAGGAGATTGAAGATGGGCCCCCTGGCATCTGCATACATACAGAACCTGGGCTGCTCAGCGCCTCTGGGCCCTGTGGGTGGTTTTCAGCCTGTTCCAGAACTGATCATTGCCAATGTCAGTTTTTGCAGGCCACATTGGAAGCACTCAGATCCTAACCTTTGGCTTGGGCAAACAAAGCCAAGGCTCAGAGCTTTTGAGATGTTACTACACCCGTGTCCTCAAAGCCGCCATCCCACACCAGAACTGGGGTTTAGCCCCGGCTCTGTTTGAGAGGGCTTTCCTAAAGCCTAGGGCTTCTCTGTGACAGGTTACAAGATGGGTATACAGAGCAAGAGAGAAAGGGGGAGAAGAAAGGAGAGAGAAACGCAGAGTGGTCCCTGAGCCACACATGTCTGGGCCCATCGCTGGACTAGGGGTGCTACAGCGGCACCTCCATCACACGGGAGGAGCCACACAGTGCTGTCTGTGAAGCATGCGTGGCTCCTTGGGTGCTACTGCTGAGCCAACCCCTCCCAGCACGTCATTTCTAAGGGAACTGGAAAGAGCGTTTAAGGGGCCCTCCTCCAAGTCTTGCTAAGTCTGTGGCACTACTGAAGTTGAAGGGAACCCTTTGGTTATGGAGGTACCCTTTCCTGGGGTGCTGGCCAGGAGATAGCAGTTCACAGAGCTGTCCTCTGAGGTGCTTCTCAGGCCCACCAGCCCCTCAGACGGTCAGGCGTGGGGTTGGGCTGGCTCAGGGCTGCAGCTACAGGGAGGGTGCCTGGAAGAGCCAGTGAGGAAGGGCTGGGGGCTGTGGCAGCCCGCTTGCTGGCCTGAACTCTCGGACAGCTCCAAGCACACATCAGGGTCAGTACTTGGTAAGTCCTGAGTCTGTTGCTGGCCAGAACCTGGGCTCCTTCTTACCCTGGGTGTTGAGGACCCTCAACCTTTCCCCAGTAACCTAAGCTGCTTCACTGAGGCTCACCGGACCAGTGTGAGCTTCTGTCAAGAGTGGGCGAGCCCTTTCCCAGCGACCAAAGGAAATGGCTTCTGTTCCTCCAGAGGCTCCAACTGCCACAGAACGTTCGGAGTGTCCTCAAGGTGCCTGGAACTTCTAGAACGTTCTCCTGGCTGCTTAGGTAGTGTGGCAGGTGACCGGTGCTGCCCACCGTTGAGAGACAGGGAAGGCTGGGATCTGAGTCTGCAGACAGCAGAAGGCACTCACTGCCTCAGGACAGAGCCCACCACAGAGTTTTACTCTTGAATGACGACCACACCTACTTTCTTAAAACCGTCTACTCTTCTAGATCGAACCATTTTATATAGTATTTTATATTTAATATTTTATGATTTTTTTTAAAAGAATTTCATGCAATGTATTTTGGACACATTCACTGCCTACTTCTCCTAATTCTTCCTGGATCCACTCTTCCTCCCTTCCTATTTCATGTTTTTTGTACAGAGTCCAGGTTGTGCGGCCCACATCCCCTGGGGTGGGGCTGCCCACTGGAGCAGGATGTGGTAGCCTTACTACAGGCACCTTCTAAAAGGAAGTGGGTTTTCCCTCCTCTGGGGGATGAACTGTCTTAGGAGCCCATAGCCCATGCTGGAATTGGGATGGTTTTCATATGTGCTTGCTACTCTGAACCAGTCAGAAGATTCTGGGCATGCTGGTCACTTTGCCTCAGGACTCTCACCTGCATGTACCACCTTCCCCAACCCCCACCCGAGTTCTGTTTTCTGCTACTGTAACAGAATGCCAAAGGTCAACCAAATGATAAAGAACAGAGGTTTGGGCCAGTAAACTGTTCCAGCAGGTAAAAACACCTGCCACATGGGCGTCCTGAGTGTGAGCCCTTAACCCACATAAGGACGGGAGAAAGGATTCTACAAGGATGAGCACATGTAAGCCACCCTCTCCCCATATTATGTATACACATAGTAACATTCTTAATTCTGAAAAAGTGGAGGTGAATTTCATCTCGCTGATGTGGAGGCTGGACTCTCAGGCTGGTATCCAAATAAGCCCGGGCCTTCTTACTGCTCCGTAACACTGTGACACTGGCGACCCATTCCAGCACATGAAATTGCAGCTAATTCCAATACATTAACTTTATTTAATCAAAATTTAATTTTAATCAAATTACAGTTTTAATTTAACCAAACTAAAGCCTCATGGATAGTTGTCAACTCCTTAGCAGCTGCGTTGTATTGTCTTAACTCCACCCACAGGAAGTCTGAGTTTCTGTAAATCCCCATCAGAGCCACATTCGTTTTCTGCTTGCCTCCTGCGTACTGAGCCTTCTCCTCCATCCGTCAGTCTCTCCCTCTTGTGGCGTCTTCTGGAACATGTTTCAGTGGCAGGGTAAAGGCAAGACCAGGTTCATTTCCTGAAGGCCATTCCCAGAACTCAGAGCCCCCTCCCCCCTCCCCCTCCCAAATCAGGAGCAAGACCGGGGTTCTGGCTGTCACCACTGCTGAGCCATGTCACCAGCCATGAGCCAAGCAAAAAAAAAAAAAAAAAAAAAGGAAACAGGAGGATTCAAATCAGAAAGACGAACCCTGCCTCCCCATCTCAGGGCGACAACCTGTCTGTAGAAGAACCCCAAGAAGCCCTGAGCGGACTAAGCTGGGCAGAGTTCTGCGAGCCACTGGGATGGAGGGTTTTGTTTTATCTTATCGCATGTACTTCAGACTTTATGTACTTGCTGGTTTGTGCAGGCTGGCCTCCCGCTCCTGCGCCCAGCTTATCCTAAAGTGCTGGAGCTGAGCTCGTGAGCTGCCATAGCCAGCTGGACTCGGGATTGGTGTCTAAAAACTCCATTGTTTCTATGCGCTAGCAATGAACGCCGTGATAGGGAATCCAGAAAGCGATTCTTATCACGTTTGGCCCAGGGAGTGCCACTATTAGGAGCTATGGCCTTGTTGGAGTAGGTGTGGCCTTGGAGGAAGAGTGTCATTGTGGGGTGGGCTTTAAGGTCCCTCCTCCTAGCTTTCTGGGGGACAGCCTCCCCTGGCTGCAGTCAGATCAAGATGCAGAACTCCCAGGCCTTTCTACAGCACGGTGTCTGGATGCTGCCATTGCTCCCTGCCACAATGTTAATGGACCGAAACTCTGAACCTGTAAGCCAGCCTCAATTAAATGTTGGCCCCTATGAGGGCTGCCTTGGTCATGGTGTCTCTTCACAGCATTGGAAACCGTTTAACTAAGACACCAGGCTTCCTCACTGTCCCTGAGAAGAGGGACAAGTAACCTTGGTGTGTGTGTGGGGGGGAGGGTGACGTTTTGGTGACTTAGCCCAGAAGATACCCATCATGCCACTCAGGTCCCACTGCCTTCAGTTACATGGCCACCACTAGCTGCATGGGAAGCTGGGAGATGTAGTTTCTAGCTGGATTCCATGTGACCACTTGGACTTGTAGAGTTCCTAAGGAGATAGACGAAGGGGATCCCATGGATGAGATGCCAGTTTCTCTCACACTGGTCTAGATCTCTCCTTAGAGTTCAAGGCTACTGTGGAAGCTTCTAATCTCGGTTTGTCCCGGACCTACCTCAGTCTGCTTAGCAGCCCACACATCTGTGGCTCAATGCTGAACCTACAGCGTTATCCATTTCTGTCCATGGCCCTCTTCAAGCCCCTCTCCTGGTCCCAGGGAAGGCCTCCCTCCGTCCCTTCCATCTAGTCTTGTAGGAGCCCATTCCACATGCCAGCATCTTTCAAATATGTCATGGCAACACCCCTTAAGAACTATCACCAGCTTCCTGTTTTTAGGAGGAAGCTGCAGCCCCCATCCTCAGGACCACAGCTGAATCTCACCAGGCCTCTGCAGCTCCCACCCCTAGCCCCGCCCACAACCTCCCCCCAAGCATTAGCAGCTTCCTGGCCTCTCACACAGCAGTTCTGCAATTAGTCAGCTTGAGTTGCCAGCCTCCCGAATTCCTGGTGATAGATAAACACGGTCACTCCAGGGTCTGGCACTGAGCCTGGCTCAGAACAGGCTCTGAAAGGACAAGGCTCTGAGACATCCTGCTGTATAGACAGCTGCCAAACCTCACTTAACCCACCAGCCCCCAAACCCGCTCCGCCTCCAGGCAGCCCTTCCACGCAGCCCTGTCTCTGACTCAGAGAGCAGCTGGGGAACCATAGTCCACACTTTCAGCCAGACCAACTTCTGCCCAAATCCTGCTTCCCTGAAAGAGCCAGACACAGTGACAAACATTTATCATTCCAATGTAGTGGAGACAGAGACAGGAGAGGTGCTGGGGCTCCCTGACCAGTCCATCCAGTCGAATCAATGAATTCCAGGTTCAGCGAGACCCCCTAACTCAAAAGACAGGTGGAGAACTGTGAATTGCTGTCTATATGCAGGCGAGGGCAGGCACAGATAGGGAAAGACCTGTGATTGGGCAGTGGATAAGGACGGTGCGCGGAGAGATTTAGAGACTGGACAGATAGACACAGAAGGAGAGAGAAGATGGAGGAAGAGAATGACAGATCTGATCCAAGTGGCTTTAAATAGCCACAGGTAGCTAGGATTATCATAGAAGGAGTGGATTAATACAGAACAAGTTGTCCAGTCTAGGTGGGCAGCTTGTATCAATATCTATTAGCTCTGAGTTCATTGTGTGGCTTGAGAATTTACTGATATAAATCTGACTGATAAATTACAAGCCTCTAGAGTTCTGACGTTACTGGGTTATGGGGATTTGTGACAGCAAGTCTCAGGGAGCAGATGGCTGGGAACATGAACAGGTCCCATAGCCTGTGAACCTCGAATTGGGCGGCTGCCTCTTGGGATTAGCTATGGAAGGGACTCATTGGGGGTCACGAGAGTGGCCAGCGTTAGCGTGGATTGTTTTTAATGTTGCACACAACAGAAAGCCACTGAAGACAATACCTTGTAATAACCTCTGACCTCCCTGGGCATACACACATGAGACACTCTCCAATTCCCTACCACACTGGAGAAATGCTCTCCTTCACAGAGAGCTGGTGATGCCCACCCCCTTCTAAGTCCCACTACAGCCTGAGCAACCAGTGAACTTACTGAATTTACCATGGAGCACAGGAAGTGATGCCTGACAGGAGCTTGAGCAACCCCAAAGCAACCATCTTCCCTCAGAATGGACAATAGCTTCCACAGAGCATCAGACAGCTGCCGCTTCCCCCTAGTTGTCCCCCAACTGTCCCTTCCCAGATCCTGAGCCCATGGGCAATTGGACAGAATTCCCTACAACTGTTTGGCAAGAATGAGTGGGTATGCAGGTGAGGATCCTCTGCCCCATCCCCCCTTTCTGTGAGGGAGTATCCATCCATTAGCCCAGCAATGACAATCCTTGACAAGATGGCTCTTCTGCTCTGGCAATAGTGTGGTGCCAAGTTATGGTTTGTCTATGCTCAGCCCAGGGAATGGCACTATTAGAAGGTGTGACCCTGTTGGAGTGGGTGTGGCCCTGTTGGAGTAGATGTGTCACTGTGGGTGTGGGCTTTAAGACCCTCATCCTAGCTGCCTGGAAGCCAGTGTTCTGCTAGCAGCCTTCAGATGAAGATGTTGAACTCTCAGCTCCTCCTGCACCATGCCTGCCCAGATGCTGCCATGCTCCCACCTTGATGATAATGGACTGAACCTCTGAACCTGTAGCCAGCTCTGATTAAATGTTGTCCTTATAAGAGTTGCCTTGGTCATGGTGTCTGCTCACAGCAGTAAAACCCTAACCAAGACAGGCCATATCAATATACAAGAATGAAAGAGTCTAAAGAATGGTCTACGCTGGGAACACAACGGGAACTTTGATCCATACCGCCAGGGCTCTGACTCATGACAGCACAGAGGTTGCCTTTCCAGTCCTGAGACATGTAGGGGCCGCTGGTCCTCATACACACATGCTGTCTGCATTACGCCGGGCTGGGGAAGAGGCTGTCATGTCCGGAGCTGCACCATTTCTTGCCTAATTGGAAATGGACAGGCAGAGCAACGGTATCTTTGTGCCAGGGCCACCAGCTGAGAAATCTGTCCTCCCTCTTCTGTGTGGGATGGAGACCAGTGAGCTGAATAGCTCTGCTTGTGGTCTGACACTCTCTTCCTCCCAAAGGGAATTAGGAAGGCAACTTCATAAAGGATTTACCCACCATTAACTCGGATTGCAGAGCCTTGCCCTGGGGAGGGCGGTGAAGATGCTTGTGGTGCAGAGGGGGCCCGGGGACAAAAATGCAGGGGCTGGGAAATGACCATCTGGGTCTGTCAGGCTCTGCTGCATCTGTGTTGGCCTGGTGACACGTCCTCATGCTGAGGACAGGAAGTGCAGCGTTGTCACCCTGCCTGAGGTGTCCTGTCCCAGTATTGAGCAGAAAGGCAGAGCTGTGCTCTAGGCAGCCAGGCAGTCTTGAGGGAGCTCACAGGCAGGACAGAGTGGTCGGAGGGTCGCCTTCAACCTGGCAGGTGCCCCGGACCACAATCTGCGTTGCCTTTACAGTCTTTCGGACTTTTCTCATTTGGGGTCCCTACAGACAGTCCCTGAGGTAAGGCTTCCACAAACAGGGAGGTGTGTTGATCCCAAGTCAGAAAGAAAGCATGTCAGGGTGAGGACCTACCCTGCAGAGAGGGGTTGTGTCCTGTGTAGCTGCCGGTGACCATGACAGGTGACAGGTATATCCAAGAATGCCATTGTCCATTCTGAAAGGAGACTTTCCAATATGGTTGCTTTGGGACACTACTTGCCTGTTGTCTAAGTCAGGGTTTCTATTCCTGCACAAACATCATGACCAAGCAGCAAGTTGAGGAGGAAAGGGTTTATTCAGCTTACACTTCCACAATGCTGTTCATCACCAGAGGAAGTCAGGACTGGAACTCGAACAGGTCAGGAAGCAGGAGCTGATGCAGAGGCCATGGAGGGATGTTACTTACTGGCCTGCTTCCCCTGTCTTGCTCAGCTTGCTTTCTTATAGAACCCAGGTCTACCAGCCCAGGGATGGCACCACCCACAATGGGCTGGGCCAGGGATGGCTCCACCCACAATGGGCTGGGCCCTCC
This sequence comes from Micromys minutus, assembly GCF_963924665.1. Classification (NCBI taxonomy): domain Eukaryota; kingdom Metazoa; phylum Chordata; class Mammalia; order Rodentia; family Muridae; genus Micromys; species Micromys minutus. Next base: position 63,351,142 of record NC_137979.1, read on the forward strand.
CCCCTTGATCACTAGTTGAGAAAATGCCTTACAGCTGGATCTCATGGAGGCATTTCCTCAATGGAGGCTCCTTTCTCTATGATAACTCCAGCTGTGTCAAGTTGACACAAAACCAGCCAGTACACCTCTGTTCCATGGTAAGTTCAGTAAGTTCATTGGTTGTTCAGGCTGTGGTGGGACTTAGGAGGAGGAGACATTGCCAGTTGAGAGTTGAAGTGTTTGGGCTTCTTGCTAAAGCTAACCTAACAAGGTTCCAGACAAAGCAGGCCAAGGCCTTATTAATCTGAAGGAAATGGGGGTGGGGTAGTCTGCAGTAATTATTTTTCTGGTTGCTTTGATCAAAAATCTGATAAGAGACATTTAAGGGAGGAAGAGATTATCAGGTCTCACAGTTTGAGGAGTCCTTCATGGCGGGGAAGGAAGGCAAGGCGGCGGGGAAGGAAGGCATGGCAGCGGGCAGGAGATGACCAGCCACATAGCAACTGCACTCAGGCAGCTGAGAACAGGCTAGGGGGCTGGGCCGCTATGCTGTAAACCTTCAAGGCAGCTCCCCGACCCACTTCCCCAACTGAGGCTCTGCCTCCTAAAGGCTCCCCGGTCTTCTAAAATAGCACCACCAGATGGTGACTGGGTTTCAAATACAGAAGCCTACGAGGGACATTTTGAACATGGTGGGCCAGGGATGACTGCTCTGGCAAGCCTGGGACAAGGTCCTGAAGGGAACATAGTTACAGTGGGCTGGGAGATGAAAGCCTTTGCCTACTATCTTACAATGGAAGTCTGAAATGGGCAGGATCGGGCAAAAGGTGACATCCCTCCTAGGGAGTGATCTGCTCTCAGCTGGATTAGCATTAGCACCTTTAAGTCTGTGAGAGACCCCTGCACTGGGCCCCTGGGACTAGAGACATGGCTGTCACTGTCTGTCTTACAGCTCCCTCTCTGTGTCTGTGAGAACTAGTGTTTGGTGGGTGATGCCCTCATAGGCAACCAAGTCTCCAGCTCAGTGACAGCTCCCCAGCGGAGGCCCAAGGCCGCTCCCTACTTGAGTTATACACTCACTTTGCTCCTTGTTCAAGCCATGCTGCCTGCAGTCTGGTTTTGATGAAAGAGAAGGTATTCTGCAGATATTGATTTGCTGAGGATAGAAAGTAGATCTGGAATTCTGCCCCCAGAGGCATCTGAGAAGTCTCTAAAACTAATAGAGTTAGATAAGCAAAAGCAAAGCTCTTTGAAACTCTGGTGTGGGTTAATGTGGGAGCTGGCTGGCCAAAAGTAGTGAGGAAAAGGGGCTGACAAATGCTAGGATGAAAACACGCCTTGGGGTTGAAGGAGAAGGCTGGGCACACTGAGGACTTGCAGCTGTCCTGACAGGAGTCAGACCAGGGCTCTGAGAGGCAAGCTCCTCTCTCATGAACCAACAGAATGGAGAGTGTTAGGAGGGGCAAGTCCTGACCTATGGAAAATGTAACAGGAATCTCTTGGGATCCTGTAACTATAGAAACCACTGTCTCGCACCAGATCAGCACCACAGCGTTTTTTTGCCTCTTGTCTGGGCCAGCATCCCTTTCTGTAGAGTGGCACGTTTAAAACTGTTGCGTCTGCACTAGCCTCTTGAATACGTTATCTTATTCCCCTCAGGGTGTAAGTGAGGCAGGTGAGGACATCCTGGTCCAGGAGTCAAAGCTACAGGTTTTAGCCCCTTGGGTATAAAACTGATACTGCAGCAAATTAGAAACTGGGATGTGTGGGGCATTCCTGAGTCGGGGATGAAAGCCACACAACGTGCAGCCGGGTCCACACACAGTGACTCTGAAGGGTCTCAGAACTCAGAGTGCCTGCCACCCAGGTCTGCGGTTGGGTTCCTGTGTGAGTGTCATGTCTCTAAGGGGACAGAGCCTGTGTGGGGACCAGAGAAGGTCCCGCTGGGCCCTGCAGACTCCAGTGTAGGCTGTGTGGTTGGCTCTGGGGTTTCTGGAAGGAGGGTATGCCACATGCCTACTGCACGGCTTACTCCAGCACAGTGACATCCCCGATGGCCTGACCCAGACCTCCACCACGCCACAGCTCCTCAACTGGAAGAGCTCTAGAAGGCTTGTTTCTTTTCTTTTTTAAAAAATTATATTTGTTCATATGATTTTCAGCTCTGCTTTATTTGTCAATGCATTTTTCTTCTTTATTTTTCTAGGCTAGGAAATAATCTACATGGCTTTGGGCCGGGTTTTCTCCCTCTCACTAATCACGGGCCACAGAAACGAGTTGTTTTGGGTTTTGGTTTTCTTCTTCTTCTTCTTCTTCTTCTTCTTCTTCTTCTTCTTCTTCTTCTTCTTCTTCTTCTTCTTCTTCTTCTTCTTCTTCTTCTCCTTCTTCTTCTTCTTCTTTTTAAGTAATATTTATTTATTTATTCTATATGAGTACACTGCAGCTGTCTTCAGACACACCAGAAGAGGGCATCAGATCTCATTGCAGATGGTTGTGAGCCACCATGTGGTTGCTGGGAATTAAACTCAGGACCTCTGGAAGAGCAGTCAGTACTCTTAATCGCTGAGCCATCTCTCCAGCCCTTAATTTCTTTTCTTAAAGAGCAAAATTCCCTTCCTTTGGGATACTTTTGAAAGGTCTAAAGTACGTGTGAGGAGGTCTCCTCTTCAGTGACTTAGTCTAGAGCAAGTCTGGCTGGAAAGGTGTCTCCACAGTGAAAGCCCAGGCATGCAGTAGTGCCTAGACAAGCTATGGCTGAGCTCTGTAGGAACCAATGCACAGGCCACGCCCCTAGAGTGGAAACTTCTGGTTTGCCTGGAAAGTCAGTTATGTCAAATGATGGTTTACTGGGGCACACAGGTAAAAGGTTGTTTTGCTAAAACAGAGCCATGAAGAAACGTTCTGAGGCAGATACAGGTGAAAGGATGTTTCGCTGGAGCAGACACATGTAAGGACCAGCGATGACAGAGTATAAATCTGACCCCAGACACTGGCGGATGAGCACTGAGCCTTGGGGTTGCTCAGCCTCCCCATTCTTCGCTAATGAGCGTATGTATTGGTTTGCCTTACATAACAGTGTTGACCTCAGCTTGTGGGTAATGCCAACATTGAGAGAAACTCACCCAAGAACTGCTTCTGAGGTTTCCGTGGCAACTTGCCAATTCTGAGAGGCAAGCCTTGTAGTTTCTCCAGGTTTGAGCTACGGCTGCTGGTTTATGCCTGGTGTCTGCCTGCTGAGAGGACTGGTCTGCAGCTGCTATGTCATATTTGGTGTTTGCTACGGGACTGAACTGCTGAGAAAGAAGATGGAGCTCACCCCCAAAGAACCATTGCTGAACAGATCCATTTCCCCTATATCGTGGTAACTTTTCTTTTTCATTGCCTCTGGTGAGTGATGAGGTAGAGGAGAGGGTGTGAATGTTTATTAAAAGTAAGGTTGCAAAAAATGTATGCCTACAACCCCCTCCTGCCTACCTCTGCCTCCACCTTGCTAGGTTGGGGAGGGCTCGAGTCTAGCTCTGACCTTCAGGGAGCAGAAAGAGAGGCCCTGTGGCTTGTGAGCAGGGCCTCTGGCTGTCAGACCCTCTCCACTCTGTTTGCTAAACTGACCATGACTTGAATGAACAAGCTGGGTCGGGAAACCAGATTTGAATGAGATCTGGAGAAGCGAGTTCCTGCCTGAGGTTTGACTCACGCCTGTCTGTCTCCTGGGAGTTTATTCCATGTGATGGGGTTGATTTTAGCTGAGACCCTGGTTCTTCCCAGGGGAAGGGAAAACTCTCCATGTTTAGGCAGAAAACAAGTAAGAACTCAGACTGTGGTGTGTGTGTATGATGCACACACACACACACACACACACACACACGTGCAGGCAAAACACTTGTATGTGAAAAATAAAATTAAGAGTATCTTCGAAGAAATGAGAGACCATCGAGAGAACCAGGGACAGGACAGACAGAAGACAGCAGACAAAGAGGGGGTGGGGGACAAGGGACAGACCAGGCAGGATGGATGTTAGTGACAGGAAAGAGGGTTGTGTGGAAACTGCCTGGTGGTTTTATTATCCAGGGCATCCATGCAGGCATAGGGCTGGGATCTAGACCAGGGGCCCCCTTTCTGTCTCCTCAGCTGCACAGCAACTTCCCCAGCCTCCTATGAGATCAGCGACTCCGCCCCAGGACTACATCATGCAAGAAACCTGACTTTATATACTTTATATTGGTTTATTTTGTCCATAGGGAAAACCTGTCCCATGCTAGAGCCCAGCCTAAAGTAAGGGGAGGAGAGCGGGAAGACGCTTATGAACGATGGGGTTATGATTTAGACCTGGGGACCTTCTGCTGACTGAGAGACACTGGTGAAAAAGGCCCAGAGCCAGCCCCAGAGGATGCTGTTGGCAGGACAGGCCTGTAGAGGGAGGCTGCAGGTACGGGTGGGGAAGCTTCAGATCCTGACCAGCCCCGGTGCCGGAGCTGTCTCTTTCTCCTGCTCTTTCCAAGGCAAAGCATGGACGGTGGAAAACTTGGACCTGCTGAGAGCATGCGGGCCTCCCTGTCAGAGCAACAGAGATGGCTGTCAGCAAGGATTTGCTGAATTTGCAGGATGGATGATTAATTCTGCAGCCGCCTTCGCTCCTCAGTTTCTTCAGCACACTCCGGGGGCCACGGCGTGAGGTCCTGAGCTGAGGGGCTTCAGGAACTTGTTTCCAAAGCTTCCACTATGTTTACAACAGGCAAGAATATGCAGACCGTGAAGACCTATGCTCACAGCCCATAACCTACCTTGCCGGCTGGTTCTGCCTATTGTTCCTGAGACAGAGACCCTTCCACCTTCAGGAAAGACAGCCTGCCTCACAGGGTCCAGAGGAATGTGCCTGCCCCTCCCGCACCCTGCCTTATGCTGTCTGACAAGTCTGTAAATGCAAAGCCGAGGGTGTAGATCTAGTTGCCTCTCAGGACCGAGAGGAGGAAGCCGGACAGGATTGCAGGTCTGAGGTTGAAAAGGACACCATGCTCTTCACCGAGGTCAGTCCCCAGTGGAGTACTCAGAACAAGGAATCATTGTGCAGAGCCATGGTGGTATATGCTTACCCTCCCAGCATGGGGGAGTCTGAGGCAGGAGGGTCAGGGCAACCTGTACTTAGTAAGTCAGAAGCCAGCATGAGCTACATAGCGAGACCTTGTCTCAGACATGAAAGAACTAAAGCTTTTAGTAAGAGTATAAAGATGGGGTGGGAGTGGGGGAGCCACAAACAAGGGAGTGGACTTTCTGGCCTTGCAAAGCTCCCTGTCAAAATAAGTCCTATTTTAATGCATGTGACACTTGAAGAAAAAAAATCAACGTTGTTGTTGACATCACAGTATCCACATTTTTTTTTTTTTAATTTAAATTTTGAGGCAGGGTTTCTTGCGTAGTTCCAGCATGCCAGGAACCCTATAGACTAGCCCAGACTTCAGCCGGCCATGGTCTTCCTGCCTCAACCTCACGAGTACTGTAGTTACAGGTGTGTGCTACGTCCCAGGGACAACACCCGAGCTTTACAGGAAGAAGGCGTTAACACTCTCTGATGGAGCATTCTAGAACCTGGAAGAAAAGGGAGAATCCAGAGTCCGAAATTCTGACCCTCCCCCATCCCCAAGGTCAACATAAGCCAGCCTGCCCCTGCTGGAGAAAGGGACATCTGAAAGCAGAAGCAAGGCTGCTGTCCCTCACTCTATGGGTACAGTCGGAGGGACCTCGCTCAGAAAACAGGGCAAGGATGGATGCTGTTGGGGTTGTACAGAGCACTGAGAGCAAAATTTGGGGACCTAGAAAGTTCTAAGCTCATCTCTGAAATGACCAGAAGCTGTGGTGGCTGAGCTCTGTCTTAACCTAGGGACAGTCCTTGGTCCTGCCTGAAGACCTGGCTATAGGTGGGCAGTAGAGTCAGGCTAAGGTGACTGATGGCCTCCTTCCCTCTACTGTCCCCAGTTATGTGGCTACAGGTGGTACTGAAGGGACTCGTGGGGACTGCACTGTTCCACTGGGAAGTCAGAGCAGGTCTCATCCATGGCCTTCCAGGAAATGACTGTCCCAGGGACTCTATCTTTAAGCCCTCCAGGAGCTTAAAGGCTCTTGCAACCTGGATCTATGCCTCCATCTTCCAGGATATGGTGGTCTGGAATCAGACACTGGCTGCATTAGTGTATTAGTGTACACATACACACACACACACACACACACACACACACACACACACACACACACACACACGGGATTTATTAGAACGGCTGTGGTCCAGCTAGTCCAACAATGACTGCCTACCAAAAGCAGGCCTGAGAATCAAGTAGTTGATCAGCCCATGAGGCAGACGTTTCTGCTGGTCTTCAGTATACAATTGAATCCCAAAAGAATAGGCAAGACCCCAATGCCGGCAAAGGAATGAACTTCCCAGCGAAGCAAGAGCAGGCCAAGAGAGAGCAAAAGAGAAGCTTCCACTTCCATATCCTTGATACAGGCTGTCAGCCGAGGTGTGGCCCACATTAAAAGTGGATCTTCCTACCTCAAAAGATCTAGACTGGGCTGGAGAGATGGCTCAGCGGTTAAGAGCACTGACTGCTCTTCCAGAGGTCCTGAGTTCAAATCCCAGCAACCACATAATGACTCACAACCATCTATAATGGGATCTGATGCCCTCTTCTGGTGTGTCTGAAGAAAGCTACTGTGTACTTATATATAATAAATAAATAAATTTTTTAAAAAAGATCTGGATTAAAAGTGGTTCTTCACACTTCAAATGACTTTTATTAAGAAAAAAAAATCCCTTGAGGATTTACCTTGTCTCTTGGATTTTAGTTCATTCCGGATGTAGTCGAGTTGACAACCAAGAACAGTTGATCTTTTCCATGTACAGTGATGAGGAATGGTTGTCAGCTGCAGAGTGTGGAGAAGGAATGGGGAAGGTTCCCATCCAGGAGGAGAGTGTGTGTAACCACACAGGGAGTATTCAAGCCATCCACTATGACCCTTCCTCCGTTTCAGATGTTGCTCAGTCACCTTGAAGGGCCTCGCAGAAGGCAGCCCCATGTTCCTTTTTCTATGTTCTCATTACAGCTCAGCCCCATCGACCAGCTGAGGCTGAGAACCCATTATTATTGCTGGAGAACTGCTAATTGCAGGGAGATTAATGACCCCCCCCTTGTCCGCACCATTAGGTTTACAGGACTCTGGGGTCTCCTTCTCTGCCCTTGCCCGGTTAACATAGAACCTTCCTCCCCTCCTGCGAGCTGAGCGTCTTGGGTGGCAGAGAGCTGCTTTTTATACATTCATTTGTCTCTAGCTCCCGTTCTTCCTCCCCCTCTGTCTTCTAAGATCTCTTCTGGGCAGGAGTCTTGTGCCCCCTTGCTCCCCGAGACTCATTGTTCCGGTAGTTTTTGTGTTCATCGGTGAGAACGTTCTGTTAAAATCAAAGTCATCACAGCTCTGCCTGCCTTTGACAAGGCTTCCCTTCGGTCCTTTTAAGGCAGGCTAAGTGACGAACTCAAGTGGCTTTCAGTTATGGTGTTTTATTCCTGCAACGGAAACCCTGACTAGGACAGAGGTGTGTTTGCTTCGGCTTACAGATCCTCAGGTCACCATAACAGCACTGGAAATGAGGAAAGGGATTCGAGGCAGGAGCCTGGAGGCAGGAACTGAAGGAGAGGCTGTAGAGCAACACTGCTTAAAGGCTTGCTTCTCACGGCTTGCTCAATCTGCTTTCTTACAGAATTCAGGACCATAAGCCCAGGCAGGTACCATATAGGATGGGCTGGGACCTCCAAATTCATCAAGAAAATGCTCAACAGATTTCCCTGCAAGCCAATTTTGCGAATACATTTCCCGATTGGGAGAACTTGTTCTAGAGCCGTTGTGAGGTATCTACTAGGGAGAAAAACCACTCAGACATGGGTTTAAGTTTCTCAACCTGTGGGTCTCGAACCCCTCTCCCCAAGGAGGTTGCATTCCCTGAATCACCGATATTCACATGATGATTCATAATGGCAGCGAAATGACAGTTATGGAGTAGCCATGAAAACAATGATGTGGTTGGGACTCACCGCACTGTGAGGAACGGTATTAAAGGGTCGCAGCATCAGGAAGGCTGAGAAGCAGTGCGGCTGGAAGTTTTGATTAGCTGCACAGTGACTACACTGGGTATTTGAGATCCAGTGTAGCTCTGAGCCTTTTTTGGGGTAGATGTTTAAGCACAAAACCACATCCGGTATGACATACTTCTTCAGTTAACAACAGTTAGCTGGAAGTAGAACCACAGAAGCGGAAAAGCAAGGTTAGAACCTTTGTAGACTTTTGACGGATTAGGTCTTTGGTTTGGTTGGTGGTGCTGTGCTAAGGTCTGGGGACCTGTTACAAAATGACTCTAGCTTGTGTCCAAGTTGACTTTGAACTAACAAGAACAATTGATAATCTTCCAATGACCTTTTAAGGAGGCATCTAAACACTCCCCACCACTGTAAGGGAGCTTTCAGAGAGGAACGAGACATCCAGTGCAGGTCATTAGCAAGCCACCAAGTCTAGTACAGAGGCTGGCTCTAATCCAGTTCTCCGAGGACCTTGCTGAGGCACTGTGGTGACCGATCTTCACGGTCAACTTCACTGGACTTAGATTCGTTCTGGAAACACAGCTTTGGCTGTCTCCTAGTGTATTTCTAGGGAGGTTTAACTATCACCGCTCAGCCTTTTGGATAAGATCAGATGTGGAGGGGTTAATTAAGAAGGGAAGATCCATGCTGAGTGGGCCATACCATCCATTGTGCTGGGGGCTTACACTGAATAAACTGAGCTGATGGCCCGCATTCATCTCTCTCTGTGTCCCGCCTGCAGCTGCCTCACGATCCTGCCTCATGTCCTTCCAACAAGGTGGACTGTGCCCTCCAATTGTGAGGCAGATAAACCACCCTTCCTTCCCTAACTAACCCAGCATGTTAACTGTACATGTGCCCCACATGGGAGGCCGGGAGCTGGCAAGGTAGCCACCTCAGGAACCAATGAATCGAGACACACTGGAGGGGGCTGGAGAGGTGTCTTAGTGGTTAAGAGCACTGACTGCTCTTCCAGAGGTCCTGAGTTCAAATCCCAGCAACTACATGATGGCTCAACCATCTGTAATGGGATCTGATGTCCTCTTCTGGTGTGTCTGAAGACAACTACAGTGTGCTCATATATAATAAATAGATATTCAACACAACAAAACAAAACTCTTTAAAAAACGACACACTGGAAGGCAGGCTTGTCAGGGTGACTGTCCAGTGTGACAGTCATTGTCTCTCAGAATGCATTCACCTGGCAGCTCTGTGTGACTGTTATTCCAGCACTTGGAAGGTAGAGGAAAGGGGATCAGAAGGGAGGAGTCTCTTTCCTCTGGTGGCAGCCATTGGGATTCGTGTCTGACGTGGTGGTCTCAAACGCCCAGTTCCTAAGGGTGCAACTTACGGCAAACCTGTCTACCGTGGAGCTAACCAGCCGAAACTTGCCCAAAGCCTGTTGCTGAGGAGAGAGCTGGGCGCCATTGTGGGGCTTTGAGAGTCCTGAATTCCTACGGGGTTGGTGAAGACTCCACATGTAAATGTTTTGAGGATGATCCTCATTGATCCATTCCATAAAGCTATCAGAAAAAATTCTGACCCCCCGTGGATCACCAAACCAGTCCACAAGCACAGAGAGGTGCGTGGGCTGACATCTGTGGCCGCAAGAGCCGTGGCCTTGGAAAGGGTCACAATTCCGCCACGCTATTGGTGGATCTCGCCGTGCAGCCTGGAGCAGGCGCAGTACCTTCCAGCTCCACCGTTACCACCAATACTCGTAATATCTGTACAATTCATATCCAGTAAACAATTTAGGACAGTCAAGAAAAAGTGAGTTTGAAGCCAGCTATGTGAGGCGTGGTCTCAGAAGTATAACAGCGGGCCAGTGAGGTGGATCAATGGATGTAAGCACTTGCCGCTAAGCCTGAATTTGATCTCTGGGACCCACATGACGGAAGGAGAAAATGGGCTACTGTAAGTTGTTCTCTGGTCTGCATATGTGCAACGTGATACACAAGCACACACACGTGTACCCGTGCACACACACAAATACAATATAGTGAAGCAATGAAGACCCCGGTTTTCCTTCTGGTGTACAGTAAAGACCTCAGCATTCACCCTCTGAGCTGTATGCTGCCGTGATTTTTCTGGACCAGCGACACATGACTGGACCTGTGGTTGTGCCTGACTCACTGCAACGCCCTTCCTCTTCCGGCAGCACACGCCACAGAATGTTGTTCTCCCTGTGACACTGAGATCCCTTTCCTGTTTTCGCAGGAGCGTGGCTCAGTTTATCTGGAGTGACGCACACACCAGTATATCACATACCGCAGGCTCCAGTCCCTTCACCATCCTTTCTGCTGTGCTCTGGGCACATCTGCCCAGCTGTGACCACGTGAGTTTGCCATGTCAGCTCACTAAACTGAAGCTCCCGGGCAAATAAGAAAGGCTCTTACAGGAAGCAAATGTCAGGTTGAAAGCTAGCATGCACAAAGCTAGCATGCACAAAGCTAGCATGCACAAAGCTAGCATGCACAAAGCTAGCATGCACAGCAGAGAACAGACTGCTAGAGGAGGAGAAGAGAAAGACAGCTGGAGGGCGGCCTTCAGCCCACAGCAGGAAGGAGAAGAAAGGCAGGAGGGCTGGGAGGGCAGCCTCAAGTCTGACAGCGGGCATGGTGCTTTGGGCCCAGGGAGAAGCACAGCAGGGAGGGGTGGCACCACGAAGCCTTGGCATATCAAGGACTTGGGGTTGCCTCATGCCTGAGAAGCAGAATAGACTCGGACTTCCCAGTGGGAGACAAGGAACAGGGAGTCCGCAGTAGACATTAAGGTGCAGGCAAGTCGACCACTAGCCCTGTGCCTTCCAACAGGAGGTGGGCATCTGTATCCCTTGCCTTGGGATTTGCTGTGGACAACAGGATGCAGAGGAGGTGATGGTGGACCCAGCTCTAGCCTCAGACTCTCCTCCACAGTGCTCAGTCCCATCCTGCCCCATCTTTATCCAGACAACACTCTTGGACCTGTGTTGAGAGTCTGGAGACGGTGAGGCAGCAGGCCTCGTATGACGGGAGCCTCAGAGTCTCCAGAGGACAGTGTGTGTACAAGGCGAGTGATTCCAGCCAGGCTTGGGGTCACCTGCAACCCCAGCACTTGAAAGGTGGAAGCGTAAGGATCAGGAGTTTCTAGCCTAAGCTAAGTGGTGAGTTCAGGGATACCCTAGGCTACACAAGACCCTATCTTAAAAAAAAAATACAGGAAAGGGAAAAAAAAAAACCCATGCCCTTCCCCACCTTATATATTCTGTAAACTGTGCATATATATGATGTAGCACCAGACTCCTGTTTAAATGGGGAAGAAGCAATTGAAAAGATAATGATCATGAAAACACTAGTATGCAGACTCAACACATACACACGCACACAAACAAAAACATCTGGAATATTACGCATCCCTGAAGAAGAATATGCTGGAGCTGTACCAACTGTCCTGGAAACAACCCAAGTCATGCTGCTATATTGGATTGACAGTTAGATGCTACATGAGATGATTCTGGTGTCTCAGGTCTACAGCAGTGCTGGACCCCAAACCTCAGCTTGTCTGTATTCAGTGATGCGGCACCTGCCAAGAGCAGCTCCTCTCTGAGGCAGAGAAAGAGTGGCACGTGTCGAAGGCAGTCTACTGTGCTGTCAGAGCCCCAGCTCTCCAATTTTTCTGTGTGTAGCTGGGTGTGGTGTCGAAAGCCTTTAATACCAGCACTTGGGAGGCAGAGGAGGTAGATCTCTGAGTTCAAGGCCAGCCTGGTCTACAAAGTGAGTTTGAGGACAGCTAGAGCTACAAGGTGAGACCGTCTATGGGGGAGGGAAGGGGCACTGCTGTGTGGTTTGGACACAGTAATGGGCAAGTATAGTGAGAATTTTGGTTTCTTTGAAGAAACACAGCAATGTTATAGGAATGTTTTCATTTCCATCCCAGGTGTGGGACATGGGGCTGCCTCAGACTGTCCTCAGGAGCTGACGAAGAATCACCGCGTGCTCTAACAGGGTGTGCGTTTGCTGGCTGCAGATGGTTCAGCGAGTGTATGACCTTTGGAATGCTGGGGACTTTTGAGAGGTGGGGCTGTTCTTGTTACTTGGCTGCCATTGGTCATGTGCAAAGAAGAAAGAAGTAATTGGATATTATGCTGGAGAAGATCAAACTTACCCCAAGGAACTCAACGCCCCTAGTCAGCAGGAAGTAGTCTAAGGAGACCTTCTATGCTTTTCCCCCTCTCCTAGCTAGTGTTGGGGAGGGGGTTGACAGGGTGGAAAAGGGGGTAGAGAATAAAGAACCCACAAAATAGTTAAAAGTCCACCTGCAGGCAAAAGTCCCCACTGAGACTCCACCCCTCCACTTGCTTCACAAAGGCAGAGATGGTTTTGATTTAGCAACAGTAACAAACTCATTTCACAATTTCACAATGTATCTTGCCTGATGTTCTTAGGCCTATTTGGCTTTTTTTCTGCTTGTCAAGGAAAGAAGCAAATTGAGGATTTGCATCATGGGTGGCCTAGTAGCCACTGAAAGATTGTTTCTAAATGATGCTCAGGAAGTTGAGTACCTTCCTCAGTGTAAGACAGGAAACCCTATATGAGTCTCTTCCATGGCTATCGTGAGGAACTTAAGGATGGGCTCTTTAGAAGGAAGAATTCTGGAGTGAGAGACTGACTGATAACACACTGCCAGTGCAGGCCACTCCCCCGGAAGGTGGAGGCAGGAGGATCACAAGATCAGGGTTATGGATAGCATGTGGGGGAGCACAGTTGAGAGCAAATACACAGGACAGCAGGGAGCCTGTGAGTGGGGAGGGTCCTGGCTCACTGTTACCTCTGTGAGAACTGAGAGTCCCCTCAGGGATACCCAGTAGCACCCCAGTCAGAGGATAATCTTTGGGATCTGTTTCTCTGCCACAGAAGGTGCAACTGTGGGAGCCATTTGAGCAGGCAGTACAGGCAGCCTCGGCACTCTCCCTGCCTGAGGATTCGATGAAAACCAGAACACCCACAGGGAATGTGTGCATTCAGCAGGAATTAAGGTAGCGTGTAAGCCTGGCAGTGCACCAGAAAGACAGCGAAACCTGGCTTTGCCACGCTGCAGTTGGCCCATGACACTATGTTAGATGCTTATACCTCATTTGTTAGTATAAAACACGTCTGGGGACACCGGGAAGAGAGCCAACTGCCATCCTTCAACCCCAAAGAGAAGCTTCAGACACCAAAACCAGCTACAGGCTATGTAGTGGAATGTTTCAGGCACGCTGAATAAATTACCAATGTCCTGGCTTAGCCAGGTAGCTCCTCGTGAGTCACTCCAAGGCCAGCTATGGCTAGACCAGGCCTCTGATGGGAACTGGAACTGTGAGGAAGACTCCGGCGAAGAGACGGCCATCTTGGACCTAAGGCTGCTGAGACACCATCAGCCGCCTGGTTCTCCTAGGCAGAAGGGAACTTGCATTGAGATGTGGTCTTGATGGGGCCTTCCAGGCTCATGTTTAGGACCCTCTCCTTGGCTTCACCCCCGCAGGCCATAGTTGGCATACCACCATCTTGGCGGGCCCAGGACTGGCAGAGCCTGGTCACCAGGTTCCTGCCACTGTCTGCCCTTTACTCCCTGTTACTCTCTGTAGTGGTAAGTATTATTAATAATAATAATAATAATAATAATAATAATAATAATAATAATAATAATAATGGGGGAACCAAACACCGTGTCATGCTGCCACCGGCTACTCTCTGTCCCTGGCAGGTCCCTCTGGAGTCGCTCGGCCTCCATGGCTAGCCCCATGCAGTGGCTGCTATCACTGGCTCTCTTGCTGCAGACTCTGCTCACATTCCCAGCATCTGCCCCCTGTGGTTACAGTCACAATTTCCAGCAACCCCATAAAATCAAAACTCTAGAGGCTTGTAATTTATCAATCAGATTTATATCAGTAAATTCTCACCCCACAAAACGTCCACACCATAAACTCAGAGCCAGTTGATATCGGTATTAACTGTCTACCTAGATAAGACAAATTGTCCCGTAAAAATCCATCCCTTAAGAGATACTCATAGCTACCTGTGGCTATTTAAAGCCACACAGATCCCCCGTGGTAATACATTCCTTACATGGGGCTAGCCGTGGAGGTGGAGAGTCCGCAGGGGACAGAGATGCCGGCAACAGCATGACACGATGTTTGGTCCCCCATTTATTTTTTTTAAATATTTACCATTACAACTCTCCACTGGCTGCTTGTGTGGCACTTACCAATGGGGACATCTGGCCAGCTGGCCACCACATATGCAACCCTTTCCCTGGGCTGGACACAAGCCACCTGCAGCTCCTTTAAGTAGTGGGGAGCCTGGGGTCCTACTGCAGACACTATGACATAATGGTTTTGCAATGAGTGCTGAGAACTGGGGGTTCCTCCTCTGGGGCTGGAGGTGTAGCCTTGCCCAGCCTTGGATTCAGTGGTCAGCACTATATGACACTGGGAGTGGTGACTGCCACTTGTGAAGTAGAGACAGAATGATCTCTCAGCTACACAGTGAGTTCAAAGCCAGCTTGGGCTACCTGAAAAATCTGTCTCAAATACAAGCCAGGAAAAATAAGACAAAACCAAGAAGCAATGCAAAGGAGTCTAAGGCCTAGCCAGGCACGGACAATGTGTTTTACGGCATCTTCGTACCTGGCTATCTGGAGCTCACCTTTGCCTCAGACACTAGCCAGTCCCTGCCTGGAAGAAGCATCCCTCCAAATGGCCCAGGCCAGACCCATGGAGTAAGAAGAGCCCATCACTCCTGGCCCTCCATCTGCCTCCACAGAGACAGAGGCCAAGCAAGAGTGCACAGCAGGATGTGTCTAATAACTAATTAGACAATCAATTAATTTTTAACAAACAAGCTATCTCTCCCTTCTAGCTTCCATTCCCCATCCCGACAGCCACCCATGGGCAGCTAGATTATCACAGAGTCTCTCTAGGAACCAAAGAGAGACCAGAGAGACAGACAGACAGACTGACTGACTGACAGACAGACACACAGATAGAGGTGCCAAAAAAAAAAAAACCCAAAAGCAGAGCTCTGCCATCAGCTGACTGGGTTTCCTGTGCTGTTCTGGAAGCCCCAGACCTTCAACGGAAGAAAACAGCTGAACAACAGGTTACACAGAGGGTGGGGGCCACAAGCTCAGCCACAGAGAAAATCATTAGAATGCATGCTGAACACAAGTTGCCCACGTGTGCTCTGCCCAGGGGTCCTTGCACGGGGAACTACGCCCCAAGGTGACCATGCAGACCTGCAGAAAAACTCTATCGAGGACTGTGCTCCTGGCCAAGCAGTCATGGCTCAGACAATCTACCACCAGCTCTGACCAGTCAAAGACGGTCAGCAGGTGTGAGCTGGAACCAGCAAGACCATCATCCCCTGTCTGTTTCTGTCCCCAGATATCTTCCTGAGCAGGTCGGGGGTCCTTGGAGCCTGTCTATAATAGATTTGCAAATAAAAGCCAAGTAGACTTTCAGCTTTGGTGCCATTTTGTGGTCCTTCGGCAGGTCCTTGGTCTCCAAACAGCCAGCAAAGTCTCCCTGAGCCCAAGGACTCTGAGCTCAGACAGCAGCAACCCCACCCCCAGCTATGCCAGGGTCTCGGTGAGTAGAGGGTGACAGAGGGATCCCCTCTACTTGCCCAAGTGAGTGAGGAACAATTCATTAACTTCCTCTCAGAAAGAGGCCACAGAAAGCAGCCACAAGACTCTCTTCTAGGGGCTGGGAGGGCTCCTTGATCTAGGAATAAGAGGCAATGAGCCCCCACGTGTCTTTTGGTACCCAACACTAGGAGACCAGGGAAACTTTCCAGTGTGCCACAACCTGATGCCACTATAACCACAACCACCTCCCCACTACATCCCTTCACCATAGCCCTGACAGTCAGCCTGCGGTGTGCCTGCTTAGGAGGGGACAGACAACGACCAGAGCAGCTAAGCTCCTGGCC
This sequence comes from Micromys minutus, assembly GCF_963924665.1. Taxonomy (NCBI): domain Eukaryota; kingdom Metazoa; phylum Chordata; class Mammalia; order Rodentia; family Muridae; genus Micromys; species Micromys minutus. The sequence continues at coordinate 63,367,190 of NC_137979.1, forward strand.
AGACAGAGGCTATGGGCCTAGAACTTGAACAGGGGCTGATACTTATCTGAGAGCAACAAAGTTAAACCATTTGGTTATCAGTTGGGGGAGGGGGGTTGTCTGACAGACTTATTTACAGGTGAAGTTAAATTTGGTTTTCTTGTTGCTAAGTGGGAGAGAGGGCTGTCAAAGGAGCTGAAGAGGCACAAAAATAGAACTTGGAGTTTGCACACAGCTGACTGGGAAAGGTGGATTCACACCCACCTAAGTTACAGAGATGCAGTGCATGAGCTAAACCTGTGCTAGAGTAGAGCCTTAACCAACTGTGCCCCAGGGACGCCAGGGCTGTAGTTAAGGAGGTAGCAGCCATGGGCAGAACCATGTCCTGACTCCAAGGATAATACGGGTCACGTTTGAAACAAACAGAATTCAACCATGTGAAAGATCAAGGGGGCTGAAGAGATGGCACAAAAGTTAAGTGCACACTCTGCCTCATACAGAGGATCCAAGTTTGGTTTCTAGAACCCCAGTTGGGCCTGTAACTAGAGTTCTGGGAAATCTGGTGCCCTCTTCAGGCCTCTTTGGGCACTGCACTCACATGGTACACATGCATACACACACACACACACACACACACACAATTAAAAACAAATAAAGTTTAAAAGAAAATACAAGATGGCTCAGCGGTTAAGAGCACTAACTGCTCTTCCAGAGGTCCTGAGTTCAAGTCCCAGCAGCCACATGGTGGCTCACAACCATCTGTAGTGGGATCTGATAGGCTCTTCTGGTGTGTCTGAAGACAGCTACAATGTACTTACATATGATAGATAGATAGATAGATAGATAGATAAATAAATAAATAAATAAATAAGGTACAGATCTGCAGAAAACTTTCTCTGCCATAACTGCTTATTCTACAGGATCTCCCATGTGCTCCAGAGCCCTCCAGGGGATCTGGAGATGCAGAACCCCATCTCCCCCTAGGATCTCACATCCATTACAAGCTCTTTCTAGATTCTTGTCCACCCTGGCATTGAGGACTGTCAGACCACAGGACACCAATAACCATGAGGACACAGACAAAGGCAAAGACAGGGAATATGAAGCAAGCCACCATCCTAGGAGAAAGAAGACATCACAAAGGGCACCCCCACCCGAGTTTAACTGTGTCCCCTCCTCTCCACACACACAGGCTGATGTGCTAGCAGGCAGCCATATCTACAAGCAGCATCAGTACTGTGGTGGTTATGATGAGGTCATGTTGGAGTTGGTGGGCTCAGATCCAACATGACTGGCGCGTCTTTGCACAAAGGGGAAATGTGGTCATACACAGAACGCCACATGAATATGCAGAGCTTTGGCAACAGAAGCAACAGCCACATCAGAAGTCAGGAGAGGCCTGGTGTAGCCTCAGAGGAGTCACCCAGCAGAGAACTTACTTAGCCTTGGGGCCTCCAGAATTCCAGGTCACCCTACAGGTTCTGACAAACCTCCTGGACACAGGCAATCTTTGTCTTCAGATGGTGCACAGGACCTGAGCCAGGCACACTTCTAGGCCATGTGGCAAATCTAGTGCAAGGCAAAGCCTGCATAGGAGCCGGAAGGAAAGTAAGGCCCGGGGCCCTGAGGAGACTCAAGACCCCAGACTCCTCACAGCTATGGGCAGAACTCATCTACTCCAAAATTGATACTGTGGCCCACTGGGCTCCTTCTGAGGTGTAAGGATGGGTCAATATCAGATTGTCATTTCAACAGCCTGGCTCCAGAGTGCAATGAATTCTATTCATATATATATATTTAACTCTTGGTATTTGTTTTTGCTTGACTACATTTTAGGATGAATTCCACACAGTACACGACATTACCAGATTTGATTCATAGACCACTAAGAACTGGATGGCAGCACCCTTAGCTCATGCTTTGCCCCTACAAAGCCCTCAGTCACAGAAAATTAAATAGTGGTTACGTACAGGCCCAAGACATGCATTTTCAATTCCTTTTTGGCTTTTTTCAATTCCTTGTATCTGAACAACTTGCCCCCTCAAATGTCTCTCTTTTCTCTCCTTCAAGATGGACCAGAATGGCACTTCATACTAACCTGGAAACCTGTCTGTCTCTGTGACATATTTGGAATGGGAACCAATCTGTGACATTTCAGTTTTGTGACCCAGCAGACCTGGCTTCCTTTCCTCAGCACCCCAGGGCCTGTGGCTGTTGCCTGAAAACCCATCCAGCTGTGGCTGGTCCCCCTTCTGAATGGTTCAATGTTTCTAGATTTGGATCCTGGTATATCTCAATCTACCATCTTGATTTTCTATATAGGCTAGGTGTGCACGTTGAGTGTGTTTGTCTCAGCCTACCTCTCAGGTTGCTCTGGTTTAAGTTGGTATTGCTCCAAAATTTGTTGGAACGTAATCCCTAGGGTAACAGTGTGAAGAGCTGGGCTCTTTTTGAGGTGAGTAGGTTGGGAGTGGGGGGTACTTCAAATGAGATGAAGATGGTGTAAAGGAGCTGCTGACCTTTCAACACAGAAGGGCACAGAAGCAAAGTGCCACATGAGACACAAGGACACAACTCCAGTGTTGGCCTTGATCTTGAAGCCCCAGAATAGAGAACTGTGTGCAATGCATTTCGGTCACTTATAGATCATCCAGACTATGGTATGTCTTGTTACTTTTTTTGTAGCAGCAATGGACTGAGACATATATTTTAGTAAGTAGTTACACAAAAAAGTGAGAAGGAACCATGTTTAAGGCTCTAGTCTAGAGGAACTCAACTAGTGCTGATGTAGCTGGTCTTTGCTACTTTGTGGGTTCTTCCTTTCTATCCTTTATCACCCCCAACTCCCCCTCCCCATTTTACCACCTATTAATAGATATGGCAGAAAGGATAGAGGAAAGAGAGATCCCTGAACCTAATGTCTTTCCTTTTGTTTCTTCTTTGAGCTTGGCTACTAATAAACCATAACCAGCCACTCCCTGAATGACCAACAACCACTGACCCCACCTCTTGGGGCTCTAGCATTTATATACCTTCTGAAAAGTTCCCAGAATTCCAAACTGCACACAATCTCAGAAACCACCTGCAGCTGGCAAAACCACAGCTCTACTAGAGCACGAGGCAAATCATAATCAGCTGCGGCAGACAGTCTGAAGCAGCCCCACATCCCTATACCTGGGATTAAAAGGAGAACACATTCTTATAGCATTGCCAGTATGCTGATGTGGGAGCAAGCACACTGTGGATAGCGGGGGATGAGCCCACAGTAAAAGCTATGAGCTGCTACAGTGAGGATAGGCTTTAGGGTCAAAAGCAAAGTCAGAGTTACAGTGGCGAAGCCAAGAACACAGAGATGAGAGAAGGGCTTGGTATAAGACTGACAGACTGACAGACTAACAGACTGACAGAGAGGAGGATGAATAGGCTCCAAACCAGTGTTCTCAGGCTGGCAGGGCCCTGAAGCCCTGGCACAACACCTGTAGGGCACTGTTGCCCTGCTTGTATACATCCTTGCTACTAATGTAGCCAACTGTAGCAGACTAAGGGAAGAAGGTGTCTGAGAACCTCAAAGCTGGGGTTAAACAAGGGCCACAGCATCCCAGAGAGACCCCTGTGCTCTCAAAGAAAAGGACCCCTCTCACTCATTTGAGTAAAGCTACTGGAGCGGGAAGCCACATGTGTCATTAGTTTAGAATAATTTGTTGCTAAAGTAAGGCATGTAACCACAAACGATCCCACTTACGTCTGTGTAATTTAGCCAGCAAAACAAAAACATTGACCTCAGCAGGCGTCTCTCTGCTCAGCACAGCCGGGAAGTAGGGCGGGGAGTTTTCGCAGGAGACTCTAATCTTCCTAAGGCTCTACGAGGCTGCCAGGTGACCTGGTACAGGGACCTTCACCTCAGTCAGAGGTTTCAGTCTCCTCATCCCTCAGGTGAGCAGGGAGCACTGAGCTGCTTTGACCGTCTTTGTCCAGTTCTACATCTCCTTGGGTTTCATGAATACACATTGGGTTTCTCGGACAATTCTGTAATACAAGGCAAGTCATTTCAACAGCCTACGTACGTACTACACTAGTTGGAGGGACCTGGGGTCCCTTTCCTTGTCCTCAGTTTCCTGGCTTGTAAAAACAAGGTCCATTTCTCAGTATCTCACGTGGAATGAGTTTTGTTTCGAATGGGTCTCAGCATCCACTATTCAGTCTCCTGTAAGGAGTTCTAACTTCCCCTGAGGAAGTGGCAGACAGGGGCTTTTCCTACTCGTGTCTGCATTGTATGGGCTCCCAGGCAGCTGCTGGGGCCGATCTTGTCTGGGACCAGGCTCTCTGGCACACATCTCCAGCACCACTTGAAGTTAACGCCCACAGTAGGCAGCAGAAGCAGGATTAACTATGTGTGTCTCCCTGGGAAGGTGGGGTGGCTAATCCTCTTTGCAGGACACACCGGGCTCCAGAACCCATGCAGGGGGTTAGCCAAGACCCTGCCACAGTGCTCACTGATATCTGAAAGTGGTCCAGGTTCTTCTAGAATCCACCTTGAAGAAGCCGTTGCTGACTCCATGGTCATTAGTATATGCTTTTATGTTTTCTTTTAGAAGCTTCGCAGCTTTATGTTTGGAGACTGTCATACTCCATCTTGAAATATTTTGGATTCATGCAGTCAGTTCCCGTGCTGTGTGTTGAAAAGGCTTTGCTGTCCCCCCGAATTACCTTGGTGACTTCATTGGACACTAAGCAGTAAGATTTGTCATTAGCTTACCATGAGGTCTGCCTTTTTTTCTGTTTTGCTAGTCTTTCAGTTGTGTGGTCCTTCCTAGCTCATTCGTTTAACGTGGTGGGCAGTGTGACCATCACGAGAGGCTCTAGGCGAAGCTGTTTTCCAGAAAGAGTTGAGGTGGGATCTCATTGGATTTCCTTGATTCTTTATTTGGGAGTTCTACTTTGGGTTCAAAAATGGTCTTGGAGAAAAGTTCCCCTGAAGCATTTTTCTGGGGCCACATCTGACGTAACACCTTTCCACTGGGCCTGGTCCTCGGGAACAGCAAGACCTCTAACAGCACACTTGCTCCTTAGGACCCAGATACCTCTGCATAATTCAGAGCTCAGACCTCAAAGACTTACAGCAAGGATGCTTCCAGACCTTTTCCCTATGACCCAGATTGGAAATATCAGCCAATATGATAGGACAAGTCACTGGATGCTCCCACCCAGCCTGTCTTGAACACCCCTCTCTCAGGCTTCACCTTTCAAACAGTGGCACAAAAAATGCCCCCATACCAACCACCTCAGGGCCTTCCTACTCAGAACCACAGCTGTCTCATAGCACCTGGCACTGCTCATCCAGCCCTCACCTCCTGACAGTCAAGCCAGTACCGATTATTCTCCTGTGGTTGGAAGAGACAGGATGTCTGGGCTCCACCTGCAAGCTCTCTGTCGGGCTCTCAACCAACCTCCTCCCACCCTAAATCAAGAAAGGATTTGTGTGAGGCTGGAGAAATGGCTCAGTGGTTAGGAGCCCCGGTCTTCTTCCGCAGGATCCAGGTTCAAATCCCAACACCCACATGATGGCTCAGCCAACTGTAACTCCAGTTCTAAGGGATCTGATACTATCTTCTGGTGTCTATGGGCACCAGGCATACATGTGGCACACACACACACACACACACACCCGTATGAATAAGATAATAAAAAAATAATTTTTAAATAGAGATAAAGTGTTTGTGGAGGTCTTAGAACATTCCAGGTCCCTGCTATTAGGTCAATTTTATTTGCCTGGTGATACTCAGCTCGCTATTTTAAAATGAAGTCCTGGGGCTGGAGAGATGGCCCAGCAGTTCAAAGCACTGGCTGCTCTTCCACAGGAGCTCAATTCCCAGCACCCATGTAGCAGCTCACAACCATCTGTCACCACAGCTCCAGAGGATCTAACACCCTCTTCTGGTCTCCACGGACACCGGGCACATGTGGTATACATATACACATACAAAACACTCATACATATAAAATAAAAATAAATTAAAAAATCTTTTTCATTTGGAAGATACTTCCTCACTGGACCCCCGTCAGCCAGGCCAACAATTTTTCTCCATTTGCCTTGCTTAGACAGTTATGCAGTGTGCCCCATCAGTGTCCTCTTGCTCGTGGGCCTGTACCAACTTGTAAGCATGCAGAACTTAGTGAGTCATTGGTTCCACTAAGGAGCCAACGGCAGGAACCCAAAACATCAACTCCTTTACCACCAAATGCTCAGTATCCGAGATGCAGCTCCTAACTGCCCTGACCGGCAGCTTCCTGGAATTGGGGTAACTTTGGACCCTTCACCTGCCGTCTCTCAGTGGGGGTAACCTTGGACCCTCTGCCTACTGTCTCTTCAGCAGTTACTCTGTTAGGATCTGACATCAGCTCGTGTTCTGACTGGTTGGGAAATACCTGGCTTCTAATTTCCCACAGCCAATTCATTAAAACCAGGTCCTCACCCCACCCCAGGCAGGCGTCTTGTTGGGACGTCTCCTAAGCATCAGGCATGGGAGCTCAAGCTGTATTTTCAGCATTTAAAGGACTAGGGCAGGAAGACGGCTGTGTGTTTGAGGCTAACCTGGGCTACATAGTGAGTCCCAGGCAACAGGTTCTGGGCTAAGGAGTGAGCACCTGCCACACACAAATAAAAACAAATGAAGGGTTTGCGGTACCCTGCAGTGTCCTGACCCAAGATGCTCACCTGGATGGAGCCCAGGACCGGCCTGAGGTGCTCAGTGATTGCAGGATGCTGTGTGTGCTTACACTCCTGTCCACGGGAGCACGTGTGTCTGAGACTCAGCTGCAGTCTGCCAGGAGGTTGGATTTATAGATTTACACCATGTTTTGGTATGTCCACGGCCATGCCATGCCCGGCTATGTTATTGAGTCCCAGGGACTTGGCAAGTCATCCTAGTCATGCTACGCTGGGCTGCTCTGGCCCTTGGTGAAATTAACCCACCCCTGGAGAGGCTGGCCTTGTCCTTGGTCAGACCCCTCTTGTACATGCATGTGTGGCACATGCCCTGGAGCTGCCACACGACGGAGTGATATGACTTTGTAAAGAGCCATGCTCTGCAGGTTTCTGTGGGCCACCTCTCCTCTCTTCCCTCTGATACCCTCTCATGGGGCATCTACCTGGTAGCCCACATCATCCTTCTCCCTCCTGCCCTCTCCCCCAAGGCTGTCTGCTTACAGCTTTTGGCTAGCATTCTGTCCACTCCTGCTTCCATCTCTGTCACCTATGTTCTTATCTGGATGGGAAAGCCTGGAGGCACCATGTCCTTACCTCCCCAGGGTGTGAATGTGTCTAGTGATCAAGGCTGTTGCCTCCTCCCTTATCCTACTACCCCTGACCAAGTAGGCCTCAGGTATATCCCGGCCTCAGGCACTCAAGCAATGGGCTTCCTTCTGGTTTGGTAACTCAGAGATGGTTCTCTTCTGACTCCTTGGTTCTGCTCAAGTCCGAGGTCAGGTTGGCTTGCACTGGGGAGGGCGACACAGTGAGACTGTCTTAAAAGGACAAAATCAAAACTGAAATCAGAACCGAACACAAAAACAAAACAATCAAAGCAAAACAAGCCAAGCTTTGGTATGAGCAGACAGCTAGCCAGCTACAGACACAGGCATGACACAGACACAGAGACACACACAGTCACAGACACAGACACAGTCACAGTCACAGACACAGTCACAGACACAGTCACAGACACAGTCACAGACACAGTCACAGACACAGATACAGACACAGTCACAGTCACAGTCACAGTCACAGACACAGTCACAGACACAGACACAGATACAGTCACAGACACAGTCACAGACACAGATACAGACACAGTCACAGTCACAGTCACAGTCACAGACACAGTCACAGTCACAGACACAGACACAGACACAGATACAGTCACAGTCACAGACACAGACACAGACACAGATACAGTCACAGTCACAGTCACAGACACAGTCACAGACACAGATACAGACACAGTCACAGTCACAGACACAGTCACAGACACAGATACAGACACAGTCACAGACACAGACACAGTCACAGTCACAGTCACAGTCACAGTCACAGTCACAGATACAGACACAGTCACAGTCACAGACACAGTCACAGACACAGATACAGACACAGTCACAGACACAGACACAGTCACAGTCACAGTCACAGTCACAGTCACAGTCACAGATACAGACACAGTCACAGTCACAGACACAGTCACAGACACAGACACAGTCACAGTCACAGTCACAGTCACAGTCACAGACACAGTCACAGACACAGATACAGACACAGTCACAGTCACAGTCACAGTCACAGTCACAGTCACAGACACAGTCACAGACACAGATACAGACACAGTCACAGTCACAGTCACAGTCACAGACACAGTCACAGACACAGGCATGACACAGAAACAGAGACACACACAGTCACAGACACAGTCACAGACGCAGACACAGACACAGTCACAGACACAGTCACAGACACAGTCACAGACACAGATACAGACACAGTCACAGTCACAGTCACAGTCACAGACACAGTCACAGACACAGGCATGACACAGAAACAGAGACACACACAGTCACAGACACAGTCACAGACGCAGACACAGACACAGTCACAGTCACAGTCACAGTCACAGTCACAGACACAGTCACAGACACAGATACAGACACAGTCACAGTCACAGTCACAGTCACAGTCACAGTCACAGACACAGTCACAGACACAGATACAGACACAGTCACAGTCACAGTCACAGTCACAGACACAGTCACAGACACAGGCATGACACAGAAACAGAGACACACACAGTCACAGACACAGTCACAGACGCAGACACAGACACAGTCACAGACACAGTCACAGACACAGTCACAGACACAGATACAGACACAGTCACAGTCACAGTCACAGTCACAGACACAGTCACAGACACAGACACAGATACAGTCACAGTCACAGTCACAGACACAGTCACAGACACAGATACAGACACAGTCACAGTCACAGACACAGTCACAGACACAGATACAGACACAGTCACAGTCACAGACACAGTCACAGATACAGTCACAGACACAGTCACAGACACAGTCACAGACACAGATACAGTCACAGTCACAGACACAGACACAGACACAGATACAGTCACAGTCACAGTCACAGACACAGTCACAGACACAGTCACAGACACAGTCACAGACACAGACACAGACACAGATACAGTCACAGTCACAGTCACAGACACAGTCACAGACACAGGCATGACACAGAAACAGAGACACACACAGTCACAGACACAGATACAGTCACAGACGCATACACACATCAAGGATGCATGGAACTATAGAATGATGACATATCTGTGACTGGTCCTGTTAGTCCTGCCAAGTCCCCACATACATACTTGAGAGGTTTGTGTCACATTCTGACGTGATGGGGCAACCTGGGGTGGAGACAGGGGGCCCAGTGCTCCTCTGCTCCTGTACCTCCCAACCCCCACCCCCGCTCCAGCCTGAGACAGGTCCTCCAGCCTTAGACTCAGGCTAAGAGGGCCAGCACTTTGCATCGGATACTGGGAAGATCAACTTCATTTCTCGAGGACTGGGATTCCTTCTCCAGCAAGACAGCCTCTAACCAAAGGAGCAGAACCATGGGTGGGACCCGAGTTGGACCCAAGCCTGGCCCTTCAGCACTTGAGTGCTCAGGGTCACATTCTCAGTGCTGTGGAGAAAAGGCTCAGAGTTGGCTAACAAGCCATGGGGGGTGGGAGGGGTACACAGCCCAAGGTCAGCCCAGCTGAAAGGCTGGGGCCTCGGAGGGGCTCCAGAGATGGGACACAACCCTGGCCAACAGTGATAAGGTCACTTCCTGTGGCCAGCACAGCACAAGGGGTAGTGAGATAGCCTGTGCCACCTACCTTCCCAAAACGTTGCTTCTGTTTAAGCCACTCTGTGTCGCAGCCTGTGAGTAAACAATGAAAATGAACTTGGCTATGTGCTCTCTGTCCACAACCTACTCCTCCAGGGCGCTCTCTGGCGGCACCAATGATCAATTTAATGCTCAGGAAGAAGTGTTAGGAGCCCCAAGCATGCTTGTCTGACACAGCTGCCCTAAACTGTCTTGTGGTCCCTCCCCTGCCCCCAGCACAGTTGCTGTGCTATCCTAAGGTTGCTCTGTTTCTGCTACGGGAGAGTCTCGGGCGGAGCAGCAGTGAACCACCTTTCCCATTCAGTTCATGGACATAGTACTCTGCTCCCTAGTCTAGAAGACCCCAGGCGGTGTTTGATGGATGAATGCATGAGTGGGTGAAGAAGTGGGTAAGGAGCAGCAGCAGCAGCTCTAATGCAACCACTGTAAGAAGACAGAGTGTGTGCTCCTGGCTGCATCAGATGCCAAGACTCAGCTCAGGACAAGGACCCAAGGCTCAGACAAGGGCTCAAGCCCATCTCACGGGGCAGAGAGAGTTAAATGTGAGCAACGGAAGGCAAGAGTCCAGAGCTAAGGTGATCAGAGAGATGGGGGTCCTATACATAATCCTAACTTCATCTTATGAACGAGACGCAGCCATGTAAACAGCAAGAGCCAAGTGGAACATATCAGTGGATTCGGTTTGCTCAAATATGTACAGAACTTTAAACCGTGAGGAGATAGGTAAATGTCGTCAAATGTCAAGGAACGAGAGAGAGAGAGAGAGAGAGAGAGAGAGAGAGAGAGAGAGAGAGAGAGAGAGAGAGAGAGAGAGAGAGAGAGAGCTGGGCTAAAGGAGAGGAGAATAGTGTCCCTGCTGGGGCTGATCAGCCCTTGCTTTGTCTGTCAGAACACATGTTGTGATGCTAAGTGCACACCACTTTCGATCTTCACACTGCCAGCCCGGATGGAAGTTGCAGCTCAGTGGTCTGTCAGCTGAGCATGGAGCTAAGCAGGCTGTTAGCTCTTCCTGGACGTGAGCTGAATGCCTGGAACCTAAAGGGATGGTTCATTGACTCAGAGCCTCAGAGGTTTCATCCGCCGTTCTTGGATCCGATGATCCTGATAGGGTAAGGTGGAGCATCCCGACAGCAGGACACTGTTAGAGGTCGCTCACCTCGGCACACAGGAGGCAGAGAGAGAAGACAAGATACAGTCTCAAAAACTATGCCCACTGTGGCCTACTTCCTCAAGGACTTGCCTCTCAAAGACTCCAGAACCTTTCAAAATAGCCTTCCAAGCCCCAGTGTGTACATGAGCTCTCCAGGAATGCTTTACAAGCAAGCCTCAGAACCAGGTTAGGAAACACAAGAGAAAGGCAGGTAGAGCAAAGCCTACTTCCCACCCATCAGACATTAAATGCCGCTCACTGAGCCTAACCCTTTAAAGACCAACAGCAGGCGATCTAGTTCCAACCTGAGCTTTAGAGGGCTAAGTACTGAGCCACAGCAGGATCTCATAATTTTAAACATTAATTACCACGGGGTAGGTACTTGCACTTTTTAGGTTCAAGTTGTGGAATCCTTTCTTCCTTGACGAGGTCTCACAGTGTAGCCCTGGCTGTCCTGGAACTCGCCATGTAGACCAGGCTTGGCTGGAACTCAGAGACATCAGCCTGCCTCTGCTTCCTAACGTTGGGATTAAAGGTGTATTGCCACTACCTCTGGCTGTACCATCTCACTATTAAATCTTGCTCTCCAAACATGAGGTTTTCATTTAGGTCTTCTTTGGTGCCTTTCAAGGAAGTTTTATAATAATATGGATGTCTTGCTCTTTGAAAACACATAAGCACTCTATTCTTTCTGGCAATACGTGGAATTTTCTTTTTTAAAAAATGTGTGTGTGTGTGTGTGTGTGTGTGTGTGTGATATTTTGTCTACATCTGTGTCTGTCCACCACACTACCCATGAAGGCCAGAAGAGGCTATTGGGTCATCTGGGACTGGGGTTATTGGGGGTGCTGTTGGGAATCTAACCTGGGTCCTGTGAAAGAGCATCCAGTGATCGTAACCACTGAGCCACCTGTGTCTTCTGTCTCCTGTCTTTGATGTGCTGAGAACAGCTGATTCTCAGAGTGCTTACCTCACACGCAGGGACCTTGGGGACAATCCCTAGCACTGTATAAACTGGGCATGGGACACACCTGCCATCCCAGCACCAGAGAGGTGGAAGCACATCAGAAGTTCAGGGTCATCCTCAGCTGTACAAGGAACCAAAGGTCAGCCGGAGAGACCTGCAATACTGTCTCCAAAAGTCAATCAAGGGAAAAAGAAAGACGCCAAAGCACAGAAGCCAAACAACTTCTGATCCATTAACCATGTCCCCAGCAACCTTTGTTTCCTGGTCCTGATCAGTTGCCACAAGAACACGCTGTGCCATGCTCAGAAAGAGAGGCAAAGGTTAAGCCCCTTCTTGTCTTGTTAGGCCACCCACAGCAGAAAAACAGCCCCTACCCAGCTCCTGGTTTTAATCAGAACCCCACTGAGGATGGGCCATAACCGTGCCTCAGGGATCCAGCAGCCCCCAACCCAGGCTTGACAAGAGACACCACAGCAGAGTAGACCATGAAAGTGGCTTGGGCAGGTTTGGAGTTTATTTGCTGCAGTTCCCTGGAGCTAGTTTACAAGGCAAAAACAAAACAACAATAATAATAACAACATTTTTTAAAAACCCTGTCAACAAGTTTCAGTCATTTCTTTGTATTTTGACATTTTTTTAAACAAATACAAAATAATCTAAAAGGAGAAAAACTATGTATGGATTATTTACACCTCTGATAAATAGACTGACACTGAGCCAGGGCCCGGCCTGCCCAGGACACACCCGTGCGAACCCGTGTGAAGGAGGGCTCCGGCCCTGGCCTGACTCCCACACATCCTGGGCAGGCGTTGACTGCTTCTGTGGCAGAAGGCTCAGGTTTCCAGCCTGGACCTCAGGAGTCACTGTCACCTTCACACACTTGAGCATCAAGCACCTGAAGCCACTCGAGGCCGGATCCCGAGTGCCGCCCCCGTACCCACCCTTCTCTGCAAAGCTATTTCCAGAGATGCTGACCTCCTTCTGAGGTCTGAGAGGCTGAGCTCACACAGCTCAGCGGGGACCCATGGCTCCTCCACCTGCCTGGAGGCAGCATTCTGCCACCAAGGCCTTGGCCACTGGAGGAGTGTGCCAAGACACCACCTGCCACCTGTCCTGCCTAGACTGGCATGCTAGCCCTGGCCAAGGAACAGGAGCTGCCCTTGAGAGTCCCTGAGAGAACAGCAGGAGATGCTGCATTTCATGGCTCCCTTCACACTGAGTTAGGAGGCCAGGGCTCACTCACGTGTGTGCTGTGGTATGCCATGCCACAGAGGGCAGGGGACAAAAAGGCCACCTTACCCTTGCCTGACAGCACTGCAACCTGCTGAGCAAGGCCCTGCTCCTGGAGGCTACCACAGAGTGCACCAGAATAGTCCAGTTGGGGCAGCTTTTGAGGCAGAAAAGGCTGAAGCCCCAAGGGGATCAGGTAAGAGCTGCTCCTTCCTCTAGAACGAGGAGTGGAGCTCTTGGGGAGGAGAAAGAAAAACCAGCTATGAAACAGTCGCCACCCAGCACCATGGGTGAGCTCCTCACAGTTTTGGTTATTAGGAAAATGCAGACTTTCCACGTAAAGAGCAGCGGGCCTGGGTACTGAGAGCCAGGCAAGGCGCTAACCACCTTCACCCTGACCCACAGGCACTGGGTGGGAGCTGCCCATGCCGCCTGCCTGCTGCCCTGCTGGGGCCCTGAGGCCTCCCCGTGTCTGCTGGGCCCTGCCAGCAATCCTGTTTCTGCCCCTCTTGCCCACACAGTCATGAGGCAGCAGCCCCTGGGGTGCCCGCAGCCCCAGAGCCCCCCTTTTTAGAGGAAGCTTCCCAAGCAGGGCAGAATACAGTGCTACGTTCACTTTTGCTTTAAAAAAACAAAAATAAATCTTTATAGTGCGTGGCTTCTCTTCCTTTCCTCCTCTCTCCTTAGTACATAAGAATACATCCTCAGGCATTCATGGAGCAGAGGTGAAGGCCCTTGGCCAGGAGCACTTAGAGGTAAAGAGCGAGCTCCCTGCAGTGCCCTCAGCCCTGCTGAGCTGAGGCTTGTGAACCAGCTGCTCACTGCAGGCCGGTTCTGAGAGCAGCTCCAGAGCCCACCCGTCTCCCACTTAGAAAACTGCAAAAGCTGAAGCAAGTCTCTAGGAGTGAGTGGCAGGAACTGGCAGAGAAGCCCTCTGCTCTCCTCTGCTCTCCTCTGCTCTCCTCTGCTCGGCTCCACAGTGCCTCAGTGCCGCTTTGTGGAGGAGACCTTCTTTTTCCGCGCTGCAAGCATCTCGTAGAAAGGGTCTCTGCTGATGGCAGCTCTGGAGCACAGAGAAGGAGAGAACAGGGGTGAGGGCAGGTCAGCTGTCAGCTGTCACAAGGGGACACGTAACAAAGTAACTGTGGAGTTGCTGCCTTCCTCCTGCTAACATGACTTAACATTTGAGAGTTTCAAGTATGGGAATCTGATTTCCTCAAAGAGTGACTGTCCTCTGCAGCCCTGAGTGATGTGCTGTAACACACACCACAAGTTCAAGAGGCTGCCACAGCTCTAGAGGGACTTCTAGGGGCCCATGTAGATGACAGCTGCTGCTGGGGCCCAGTACAAAAGGGCTGTAGCCATGCTGCCTCTCCAGCGCTGAGGGAGGTGCACATGGCCTGCACTAGACAGTGGCGGTGGGTGAGGCCGCAGAGCTGCCGCTTGGTCGTCTAAGGAACAGAATCTGTGTGATGGTTAGTTCTAGTGGACCACCAGTGACCTGGAGCCTCCACAGCACTCTCTCTCTCTCTCTCTCTCTCTCTCTCTCTCTCTCTCTCTCTCTCTCTCTCTGTCTCTCTCTCTGTCTGTCTCTCTCTCTCTCTCTCTCTGTCTCTCTGTCTCTCTGTCTTTGTCTCTGTCTCTGTCTCTCTCTCTCTCTCTCTCCCCCTCTCTCTCTCTCTCTCCCTCTCCCTCTCCCTCCCCCCCCCCCTCTCTCTCTCTCTCTCTCTCTCTCTCTCTCTCCTCCCCCCAGACCCCCCTGAGCGTGTGTTTCTGTTATGTATGGGGGTATCCGAGCTGTAGTTGCATCCCTGCCCCTGCCTCAGCTCTGAGTCTCACTACCACAAGGACTCAGTCTCCAGAGGAACAAGGCTAGCCAGGTCATTCATTCTCAGGGGGCCAATGATTCTACCTTGGCCTTGGGGTGGCCAGCCCCTTCTGGTTGCTTCTCATTGTACAGCAGTTCCCACAGTGCCTACATGAAAACATGCTGTGCCATGTTTAACTCCTGTTAAGACTTTTGGAGCTGGAAATCACCTCTCTACATCCATTGGGCACAGTATCCCCAAGGCTGACAGTGGGCATCCCTGGCCTACTGAGTGTCCCCAAGGCTGACAGTGGGCATCCCTGGCCTACTGAGTGTCCCCAAGGCTGACAGTGGGCATCCCTGGCCTACTGAGTGTCCCCAAGGCTGACAGTGGGCATCCCCGGCCTACTGAGTGTCCCCAAGGCTGACAGTGGGCATCCCTGGCCTACTGAGTGTCCCCAAGGCTGACAGTGGGCATCCCTTGCCTACTGACTGTCCCAAGGCTGACAGTGGGCATCCCCGGCCTACTGAGTGTCCCCAAGGCTGACAGTGGGCATCCCTGGCCTACTGAGTGTCCCCAAGGCTGACAGTGGGCATCCCTGGCCTACTGAGTGTCTGCTTGCAGCCTGGCCTCTGTTGGATCCAGTATTGAGATAGACACTACAATGTCACTAAAACCACATTAGGCTGCTGGGAACCTCTTGAAAGAGCAGCTACCAAGAGAAAGGTATGTCTTGGCCTTTTACAACACCCTGAAGTATATTTCCCACAATGCTCTCTTGTTCTACCCCTCCTCATCTCAATCAGGAGTACGAGAAAAGCATCCATGCTGAGCTCAGCATCCTCCTGAGTCACCATACAGGTTGAAGCCTAGCCTACAACGCCATGTTCTTAGCCTTGCTGCGTCTCAGTTCCTCACCATCTTCTGGGCTATCCCACTGGGGATGGGCATACAGAGACATGCTACAGGGTTTTCAGCATTTGCACATCCTCCACAGAAGCTGAACCAGAGTTCTCAGGAAAGCATCAAGAATATGTTGGCAATGGGCTGGTGGTGGGGTGATGTCAGGAAAGCTCGGCAGCCCCAGAAGGCAGCCTAGCATCCACCATTGAGGCTTAGTAGACACAAGGCTCCACAAGGACTGTAAAGAACACCCTACTGTTCTGACTATAGCAGCAAAAACTTACATGAGACTCGAAATGTACAAAAGTAGCCAATTTTTTTTTTGAAAGAGCATTGAGGGAAAGGAGCCTCTGCGAAAGCATATTCTAACAGAAACTGTGCTCACATGGGAAAACATCCACACAGGGCAGCCTGGGGCCATGCAGAATGGGGTGTAAACCAGGGTAGCCCTGGGAGTGTCAGACAACAGTTCAACTCTCACGGTAGCCCACTGGCAAGAATGAACTCCCAACAGCTAACATGCAGGGCAGAGGACATTCAGTGTGCCCTCTGTTCCCAAGTCTCAGGTATTTCCCAGACAGACGGCCAATGCTCAGAGGACTGGCTGTTTGAGCCTCCTCCTTGCATGGGACTCATAGCAAAGAGCCAGCCTGGCCCCTATCTGTGGACTAGAATTGGCGCAATGGGTGTCACTTGGGGAAGATACCTAACTGAAGGCAGCATGTTTGAGCCATCAGCCTCAGCACATCCACCTCAGTCCTCAGAGCAGCTCTTGCAGTTTGGAATTATAGAGAAGGGCAACATGCTCCAAAGACAGCAAGACTCCACTGGTGACCCGAGTCCATGCCCCACCTGGCTGCTTTTTGTGTCTAGGGATTTGGCTCAGCAATCTTTACAAAGTCAGGCATCACCTCTTCCCAACTAGTTCACTGTCACCACAGACAGAAGTTAACTTATTTTCTGCCTAATCTTGGCCAAAATAGTACACTGGTTAGAGTGAGGTAGGTCCCCGACACTAAATCAGACCAATGTTTTGTCTGAGAACACAGCCTGTGACCCAATGGCACGTCTTTCTCACTCCCTAGGTCCTTGAAGCTTTCTAAGGAGAAGCATGTCTCCTGGTGGCCACAGTACCCAGGACTGTGGTTAAGTATATATTACTGGGAGAAATAATTGCCAAGAGGGTGGAGAAGCCAGAATGCTCAACGGCTGTCTTCCTGGGGCAAGGAGAAAGATGTCTATCATCCCAGGCTTCATGTGAATCCTAGGGAACAAAGCTGATGAAGCTTTTAATGGGCTTTGCAAGGCCTATTTCCAGTCACACACCATGCTGGGGAATGCCCGTCCCTGACGTAAACCTCATTCTGTCGGACTGGGATTAGGGTGGACACAGCGGACCCTCTCTCTCAGGCCGTCTGTGTTCTCACGGCGCATGGTGAAGGGCGGGGCTCTGCTTCACGACCTTGCATCAATGCTCTGGAGCCTCTACAACTCTCATACCTGATGGGTCTCAGTTTCCGAATCTGCAGCTGGAGAATGGTCTCAGTGAATGAAAAGGTCTAATACAGCCAAGTGTTCCTCACACTGAGCTGGCACAGGGAGAAATGCACCCTCCACTATGGAAGTAGGTGGTGCTTATCCCCACCCTGGGTCTTTGAGATGCCTGAGTACCTAGGCTGGAGACAGGGCTTACTAATTCTCCAAGTAGGAATCTCAACAAGCTGGGAACCTTTCAAGACTTTCAGGGCTGGCAGGCCAGGGAGTGCAGAGGGAGGACTCGGTGAGCAGCTCTCCTGTGAGGGAACCACCTACTTGATGCACTTGATCCAGTCTTCCTTCTCTTCAGGAGTGGGCGCTGAGATGCGGTACACAGTATGGTTCCCTTCCACCACGCGCCCGTCGGCCTCCGTCTTACAGGCCTTGATCACCTGGTCTTTATTGTCAGGGATATAAAGCTCAAAGCAGTTCTGAGAAGAGAATGAGAAAGTAAGAGTCAGATTTTAGGAAGCTGCTGACCAAGGAAAATGTTACTTATTTCCCAAAAGACTTTTTATCTTTACCCTCAAGAGCTATGTGTCAGAGAACATCTTCAGAATACGTGCTTTCTGTGTCAGAGAACACAAAGTCCTTGCTGCAGAGGGTGAGGAGTGAAGTTGGGTCTGCATTTACAAAGCCAGGAATGGACAGGTGTGGTGGCACACACCTTTAGTCCTGGCACTCGAGAGGCAGAGGCAGGTAGATCCTAGTTCAAGGCCAACCTGGTCTACAGACCTAGTTCCAGGACAGCCAGGGACATATAGAGAAACCCCATTTTGAAAACCAAAAATAAACAAATAGACATAAAAATAAAGATAAATAAAGATAGCCAGCCATGTGTGTGGTGGCGTACACACAGACTTGCAATGTCAGCAGTGGGAGGAGGAAGCTGGGAGACCTCTGGAACTCTAGGGTTGGCCAGCCAGTCCAACACAACAACCTGGTTCCAAAGACAACCTACTGTGTGTGTGTGTGTGTGTGTGTGTGTGCTTGTGCACACGAATGTGTATGTGAGTGTGGAGTGCCGTGTGGTCACAGAATGCAGAGGAAAGCTCCGAGTCAGCCCCTGTCTTCTACCTTGTTTGGAACGGCCTCCATGTTGTTTTCCCATTCCACACACTAGGTTAGCAAGCCCATGGCTTCTGGAAATTCTCCTTTCTCCATCTTCTGCCTTACTGTAGGAGTGCTGGGATCCCAGTCACACATGATCACAGCACACCTAGCTTCTCTAGGGATCTGAACTCAGGTTCTTGCGCTTGTCAGCTCTGGTCTCATGCTTTCCCCACCAACCTATCTCCCCAGCCTGAGGAGTGACAAGGTTGACCGCATGCACACATGGGCACATAGACACAATTTCTTCCTATGGCAAAAGAAACTCAGAATAGAACACATCGGATGTCAAGTGTGTTTTCAGGCTGGCTGAGATGCTGGCCTGACACCGGCTGGCTCCGCTCCTGACAGATAGGAGTGTGTACTGAGCTGCAGGTGAGCTGCTCCCAGGCCACACAGTGCATCAGAATTATAAAACTGACACCAGGCTGTGGGTGCGCACCACTGTGAGACAGTTCCTAGATCTTGGTTCAAAGTCAGCATGGGACACGGAAGCAGACAGACTTACAAAGGACAATCAGACCGGGTGGAGGGTTCGGCTTTGGTCCAGGCGCTCATGTTCCCTGCCATGCACAGAGGACACTCACCGGCTTCTTGGAGTCTTCCACTTCTCGGATGCTCAGGTTCTCCAGGGGGATGATCCCGCGGGGCTCTTTGTCCTGGGACAGGCGCAGGGAGAAAGGCTTCACTCTCCATGGAGAAAACGTCTGTTTCCTCCCTAGGCCCTGACTTCTCCCTCTCAGACCTGAAGCTCCCAGGTTTCTACAATAGGGCCAGGGTCAGGAGTGTGTAGTGTGGCTGGGAAAATCCAAAGCCTTTTACAGACAAAAAGGCCAGGGGCTCAGCAGGTGCCATCAAAGTGTACCTGACAATGAATGACCTATGGGGCCTCAAGCAGAAAACATGTCAGCCCATTTTCTCTAAGAAGGGCCTTTCTCCTCCTGTCTTTGGTTTTCCTTTTCAATTTCCTAGTCTTGGTTCTCTGCCACTAACTCCTGAAAGCCTCTCTCAGCCTAGGTTGAGGCACTCCTGCCCATGCCTGATGGAGGGACTCCAGCTGATTCTCAATTGCCTCCCACTCACTGTACATCACCCAGTGTGTGACCTTCCCACTCACTGTACATCACCCTGTGTGTTACCTTCCCACTCACTGTACATCACCCAGTGTGTGACCTTCCCACTCACTGTACATCACCCTGTGTGTGACCCTTAGGGAAACCCTGTCTTTTGGACAGCTGCTCCAAGATCCACATTGGTGCTGGAGCTCAGGTCCAGGAAGATAGATCTCACCCTTCCCTCTGCCTCAATACATTCATTAGCCAAGGCCCTCACCATGGACACGCCTACCCCTGCCAGCTAGCAAACCTTGGTCAAAGCCTGCTGCTTCTCAAGCATTCTGATTAGAGTTACACACGCACAATATGTTCATAACAAACAATCACACCAACTAACCAATCAACCAAGTCCAGTTCTGCAACTGTATAAAAGAAAAACAAACAAATATGTCTTTTAGACATTTCCCTAACCCCGTGGGAAGCTATCCTTTTCCTGCCAAGCATTTTGGGTTGGCCTCAGGACCCCGGATCTGAGCTGCTCCTCCGAGCTTCCAGTATGAGGTCACCTACAGGAGATACAGTTCCTACTGCCTCATCTCTCAAGAACTGAGCTAGGGAATGCTGGGCTCTCATCAGCCCGGTTCTGTTCCTCAGACCACGCCCATGTGGGTAACCTACTCCACCTTTGCTCTCCTTCCCCCAACTCCAAGCTCACCTTCTAACTGGGTGGTGTGTGTCACATCTATCACAGTAGCACTGATGTGTTTTATAACACCAATGACATGTTTTATAGAACATGCACTGGGAGGGGGTGCCAGCCAGCCATATAGCAGGTGTGTATACAATAGAGTTTATTTAAGGGCATGGGAAGGGG
This sequence comes from Micromys minutus, assembly GCF_963924665.1. NCBI lineage: Eukaryota > Metazoa > Chordata > Mammalia > Rodentia > Muridae > Micromys > Micromys minutus. Next base: position 63,387,760 of record NC_137979.1, read on the forward strand.
AGCTGAGGAGGGAGTAGAGGCAGAGAAAGAGAGGGGACAGTGAAGGACAGAGAGGGGAGAGAGAAGGGGAGAGCTAGGTAACTTTTTGGTGGAGCTGTTGGGCGGAGCCTAGAAGGAATGCCAGCAAGCACCAACAAAATCACACTTGCCTCAAGGGTTCCTTTTTTAGGCTAATTCATATTGAGTTTTCTCCTAATCTTAACTTCCAGGCAAAGTCGTCCCAGAGCCCTGGGCCTCTAAACCAGGGGACAGACCATCCCTGAGTCTCCAGCTCTCCACTACTGCACTGCCTGAGGCCCACTCTCCACAGCATTCTGAGGGAGAGCACAAAAGGCAAAGAACCTGCTAAAATCCCCCATGGTCCAGAAGGTCTCACCTGGTTGAGAGCTTGGCAAGGTCTAAGTGTGGGGGAGAGCACCATCCTACCGTGACACATGGCCATGTGGCCCTTCCTGTTCTCAGAACTTCTCTACACAAAGTTTTCCTGCTGGCTGCTCTTCTCTTTGTCCTGCAAGTACTGAGACTCAGGAGGGACATAGATTTGGTGAGAACCTCTTTTCAGCCATTATACAGGGTAAGCTTGGAAGCATGTTTCCCACTTGGGGATGGTCTGAAGCTACTGTCAGCACCTCACGGCTGTCATCCTCTAGGGGGGCCACTTGGGGTCTCCTGGACTAGCTTGTCTCCTGTATTGTTCCTGTGTCCTTGTACTCTTTCTGGGAAACCGGTGCTTCTTTCCAGCCTTCCTACTGCATTATGACTGACATGCTTATTTTTCAAGGACATGTCTGTGTGTTTGCTCCTGGGTTCACCGTGTTCATGTTGCTGGCTCTTGGAGAGCACGAGCAAGCAGTCCTGCGTGTGAGGAGCTTTATCCTCCAGCTGCTCACAGGTCAGACGCCTTCTGAGCCATCTGGACCCGCCGACTGTGTCATTTGCAGAGGGGAAGACTAAGCTGAGTAAGCTGGGAGTTGCAGGCTCTCTTCTCACGAGAGTCCTCTCAGACTGACCACCCAGCCTGCCTGAGATCCTTGCAGCACTCTCTGGGGCATCAGCCATGCACAATGGCAGTTACTGAGAAGACAGAGTATTTACCCAGAGTTCCCCTTACCCTTCTATGCCCCACCCTTAACAGTGCTAAGAGGATCTCTCGATCCAGAGACTCACAGTACTCTCCCTATCCGGAGGGGGAGCCCCCAGGCTGCTATGGGGAAAGTGGTGGCCAACCTTCCTTAATAATTCCCAACCTACTTCCCCACTTCTTTCTTTCCTCTCTACTCTCATTTCCAGGCCACATGGTGCCTGAACCTCTCAAGGATGTTGATGTTGAAGTGGGTTGAGACAAGTCATCCTAACACAGACCCTCGTGAAGCCATGGTTTCTGTACTCTCTCAACTCCAGGGGCCTGCGGTAATGAGCTACATATGCATGGTACATGGTCCATGTTCTGCATGTGCAGCCATCAAGCAAATGGCTTATGTCATCTTCTTCACAGGAATGAGGACCAGCTATGAAGGCCCTTGTGACCAGACAGGGAGACCACTGGGCCCTCTGCTGATCTCCCCCAGGGGCTCTGCAGGCTGCTGGTGGCTAAAGTAAGCCAGGACACTGACTAAGCGGTTCCCAACAACTGAAGGTTATGTTCTGGTTAATAATTCAAGTCCAAAGTATGAAATGGGGTCCCTGTATCTATGTGAACTTCCAGGGTCTCAAAGAGCAGCTCAGTCGGAGGAGCTGGGTCCTGTCCCTAGCACCAAAAATAAAATAAGCAAATAATTCCATATGTAGTTTAGGAGAGAGGCCGGTGCACCTCGCCGCCAGTTTATCGACGCTCCCAACTATCTGTGTTCCCCATGAGGACAGAAATAGCCAGCCCCAATGCTTTTGACCTACATGATTTCTTAAAGCACATACCACCATCTTTGCAAAAATATGACTTGCTCGTTATAAAGAACTTAAAACACTGCGGAGAAGAATCAAGGAAAAGCTTAAAGATCACTGCAAAGCAGATGACGAGTGGGGGAGCACGAGGACAGGGACAGTGTGGTGTGCAGGGGCAGCAAAGACTGAAGCTGGCTGTGGTGGCACACGCCATTAATCCCAGCACTGGGGAGGCAGAGGCAGGCGGATCTCTGAGTTCGAGGCCAGCCTGCTCTACAGAGAAGTTCCAGAACAGCCAGGGCTACACAGAGAAACTCTGTCTCAAAACAAACAAACAAACAAACAAGAATAAATAAATAAATGTACAAAGAAAAACAGAACAAGAAAAAAATGAGGCAGAAAATGAAAAAATGTGGAACTTCAAGGTAAATGTTTCCTGCCATAAAAGCCCATTTTTAAAGCAGCCTTTAAATGTCTAGTGTTCATTTTGTTTAGAAAAGTGTTGGTTCGGCTTTAAAGGTGTGAAAGATGCAGTATTCTTCTGGTCCCCGTGTCACTGACTTCTCCACGCTTCCTGAGCTCCCAGTGCTCCAGCTGGTCGTCAGCCACAGGGCCCAGACCCTTCCACTGGAGTGGCTCCATCCCTGGTCTTGGCACAGTTCTCTGCCCGCCCTGTCTCCATGCTGTTTCTGTACTGGGAGGTTTTGGCATTAGCTAAGTGCACCTACGTTCTAGCTCTGAGTATCTCATGAGTTCTTGGTTAAAAGAACTGAAATCGGCACTAGCTCTGCTTTTCCGTGTGGCTGGCAGCAGCCTCAGCATGAGCCCACATAGTGGTAGTCTTGTTTCGGTTGCATAGTCAGTACAGGAAGCCTGACCATTTCTCCTGTCTGTGCATTTCGGCATTGGCCCTTCTGTCAGCATCCACCCACCCCTGCCTCCTACTTCCTGGGAACAATCCCCCCAGTACATCGAAACTTTGACTTTACAGGTACCAACTATTCTGGCGCTGACGTAGTCTCCTGTCCCCAGCATCTGTTAGCTCACTTCTAACTGTTGCAGCTGCCTTCCCTGCAGGCAGTGAGGGTATCGTTGGTTAATCTGCCCCACTCCTTAAAGTCTACAGTCTTGCTAAAGAATGAGCAACAACTCCACAACCCTACAGTGACTCAGAAATACACAGCTTTGGCTCTTATGAGCTGAAGTTCTGTTGTGCCTTCTAGGTCATCATGGTCATTATTCAAGTGACTATACTATCTTCCTGGAGTTTCTGGGGTCCCAGTGTTTGACATTATAGACTTTCCACAGTGCCGTTAGAGAACTGGGGGAGCTCATGTGAGCATGACCAGGGGGAGCTGACTCCACCTGTTGGCTCACAGAAGCCCGGGAAGGCAGCTTCCCAGGTGAATACACTATTCCATGGCCTCCCACCTCGCTGGGCATGAGACAAGCTCACTTTTTCACACCCTTCCCACCTACAGCAGACTTTCCTCCTCTTACAGCTCTGCTTCTACTCATCAAGCCTGTGGCTTCCTTCAGGCGAAGGGCAGAGTGGGCTGACCTCACGTGCAGGCTGCAGGAGAGCCACTCTGCAACTCTGGCTGTAATGTCCTTCCTACTGCAGAGAGCTGGGTGGCAAAACCAGTTGTGTCTTTCCTTGTCTGGCTGTCCTCCTCCGCCCCTCCCCACACCCCACAGGTTCACTAGGGTTATTCTGTGTCAGTATTTCCTAGCCCTTGCTAGAAAAACTCTCCTTGCTGCTTAGACCCTAAAAAGTCAAAATAAGGAGGGCTGGGGGGTGGGGGGGAGGAAACGTATTGAGCCTTTGGCCCACAGTTCCCTGAAGATGAAACAGGGAGGCTCTTTCTGATGATTTGGTGGGCCAGCATATCCCTTAGTGCTGGAGAAGACTAAATACAGAGGAGCAACGCCAGCTGCAAAGCTTGGGTGGTGGGTGGGGCCCTGAGGAGAAGGAACGGCCACAGCACATCATCAGCGTGCATGAGAGAACGGAACCTGTACCTCTAGGCAGCTAGCCTGGAACTCACTATGTAGCTCAGGCTGCCCTCACACTTATGGCCATCCTCACGTTGACTGCTCCACCTTTACCACGGCGGAGGCTTTCTTCAGCCCTGTTTCTTCAGTGGGATCAACGACTTTTACTCAGTGATCAGCAGCCACGTTAGCTATCCTGACCCCATTTGAGATCCAAGTCCAATATGCAGGAAGAACCACCTCTGTGCTTGCAGGTGCCCAGGAAGATGACAGGAACACCGAGTGCCATGTCACCAGTGTGGAGCCATGGCCTGAGACAGCAACCTGTGGCTTTCTGGGTGCTCTCCCATAGGAATCTGGAGGAGTCACACTGTGCACTTTTTATTCCTACAGCTGCAAAGGGCACCTGCAAGTGAGCACCTGCCAGGAGCTCTGAGTCCAGTGGACAAACACCAGCGGAACCCCCATAGTATAAGGAAGTGTCACTCTCCCAAGCCCCCAGATTTCTTTGGATGAACTGTTCCCTCCTGTCCTGTCTTGCTCCTCTTCCTCTGTTGTATCTCTCACACTGAAACTCTGTCTTCAGCATTTCTGAGACCACAGAAAATCTGAATTTAACAAAGCACAACTATTATTCCCTTCAGTAGGTTTCTGGCAACTGACCCTACTTCCATGTTTCCAGCCCAGCTCTGAGCAAGTGCTGTGTCCACCGCTCCCTCAGTTCTGGGACTTGTGCCTCCTGTATGTCTAGAACATGGTGCTGGCTCTGGGCCATGACCTCCTGGACAGCCTCCACATCTTGTTCGGGTGTTCTACTTTGAGATTTAGTTCCTCCCTGACTCCCACAGAACTAGAAGGACAGATCTGACTGTCTCCCTAGGGCCTCTTCTAGCTGTGTTTGGGTAGAAGTGTTTTGGAAGTGGAAAACTGGCCCATCCTGCCCCAAGTGGAGCAGCAGATGCTCACCGTGGTGTATTCAAAGTAGTAAAGGCAGTTGTCAGTCAGAATGAACCAGCGCCTCTTCCAGGTCTTTACCCTGCCACCTAAGAGCAAAAAGGAGACACTCTTGACAAAAGACACCCAAGCAGGTGTATGCTACACACACACACACACACACACACACACAAGCACACACACATACACACACACACACACACACACACACACACACACACACACACACACACACACACACACACAAAGCTTTCTTCCCAGGGAGGGTATGGGATGGGGCAGGATATCAGGAGAACATTTAGACCATGGCAAAATTTACATCAGTGACAAGACACAGCCAAGACAGAAGCATCTTTCACAGAGTGAAAGTCTATGGTATGAGCAGAGCAAGCGTGTCTGGGTGACACCCTGAGATGTCCTGGACAGCAAGATGAGAGCACATGGGCTGGGGAGGAGGCCCAGGGTGACGATGGTGCAAAGCAAATGTACCCGAGGCTGGAGAAGCCAGCCACAGCCTGTGACAGAGATGTACCTGAGGCTGGAGAAGCCAGCCACAGCCTGTGACAAAGACAGGCCAAGAAAGGAGAAAGGAGGGGTCAGCACCCTGATGCAGGAGGCATGGGCACCTCAGGGGTTCCATGGAAGTGACAGGAGAGAAGATACAGAAAGTGAGGCTCTGTGATCCCTTTCAAACCAAGCCTGTGGCTTCCCATCACTCACCTGCCTATAGTGAAGTTCCACACTGACTCTAGCCCCTTCAGCTAGTGAAAGCCATGTCCCAGAGTTGTGGGTATGAATCAAAGTAGGATTCCTCCACCAGGAAAGGACTGGCTTGTCCAAGAGATGGGCTCAGGAGCCATACGTACTATGGACTCCCGTGACTCTTTAAAACTAAGTGACTACAAGTGGTAGCCCTGGCACTGAGGAGGTGGGGACTACCTGCTGCTCAGAGCCTTCCTCCTCCATGTGAGGCTGTTCTGCCTCAGTACAGGGAAGGTGGGGTACGCTTGACTGGGCCTGCTTTGAAGGAAGCTACATCTTCCCTTGCACCATGCTCAGGATCCCTACCTTCCCCACTTACCTCGGCTTGAGGAAGACTGTCTTGACACGAACTACTCAGAACTACCCAGGGCCTTCCTGTGCTGCTACACATGAGGCATTGCACAAATGCACTCTGTCCCTGTTCCTTAGCACTTGCCCTTTGATAGGCCCCAACTGTGGAGAATGCCATTTCTCTAGTCTCTGGAGTGTAGGGGATGGCACACCTGCCATGCCCACTCCTCTGCCTTCTTGCTAACAGCCATGCAGGACTGGGCAATTTTACAGAGACTATTTCTATGCCAGCATCTGCCTGCAGGCTCATCCCTGGACTGTGAAGGAGGAGGCTCAGCAGAACAGGTGAGGGCCTAGACTCCTCTGGGCTATTCTATTTTACAGCTCTGCTTGGGGGTCTGAGCTGGAGGGTGGGGAAGTAGATGTAAGCAGCCATCATTAACTAAATGATTCCACATGACTGAGACCTACGTTGCCAGATGGAGTGTGCCACAAGCAATCATGGCATGTGTGAGGTCACGGTAGTGAGGGACTCTAAGTTTCATGGTTAAGTGGCGTGAGTGGGAAAGCCTTAGGAACAATATGACATGCATGTCGGTAACAGGCAGGCAGGGCTGGGCAGAGTGGCAGAAATGAGAACGTGTTCAAATCTGGAGGCAATGTGTCTTAGAGCAGATCCTTTCCCACTCCTGAGCCTGAGACTGACTGTCTTCTAGCCTCTGGGGAGACCATTTCCCACTTGATGCAGAAGGACAGTCCCCCCATGCTGACCTCCCATGCGCTCTGTCACAGGATTACCCCAGGTGACCATGGACTCAGGAAATGATGAAGAGAGTGAGTTAGATACCAAAAGAAACAAGATGGCAGGAAATTGCGGAGAAAAAGCAAAGCTGGGAAGTTCTGTCTGATAAAAGCTTCAATATGTCCCCTGGACGGTTTGCTGCACCACAGAGCCCTCTACCACAAAGCATCACTGCGGGCCCACGGGGAACACTTCCACGTGGAGAGAAAAACAGACATGGGACAAGCAGACAGATCAATGTGCGCCTAGGACAGTCCCTGTGGAACTCACAGGACCCCTCCCCTGCAGGGCTTTTCAGGCCTCCCTTATAGGGCTGATACTGTCCCAACAGTCCAGCCGCCTGGCCCCAGCGCTGAAGGACGTCTGCGTTTGTTCTCTTATGGGTCGCTCTGCTCTGCATGCTTAGGCACAGACCGAGGAGCATTCTGGTCCCTCCAAATGTTTCCTCATAAACCAGAAACTATGAGGCCGACTTGGGCTTTGAGGATGACTCTTTGAAGCAGAGAATGGTTTACACAAGAGGAGACACAGAGACCCGGGCTGCGACCCTGAGACTCAAAAAAATAGAATCAAAGGACTATAGGTAGGGGTTTCTGGTTTTGAGGTTTTAAAATGTCCACTTGTGAGTTTAGAAGACAATACTTGTCTTTTTCATGGAAAGGCAAATGCCCTAATATGTCAACTGTTTCATCTCTTCCTAACTTTGTCAACCACGGTGTCAGAAGCATGTGACTTCGGGAAGTTACAAGATAACACCCTCTTCTTTGCTCCCTCCCTCCAGAAATCAGGTTGATGCCCGGTGGCATGCAGCTGCCGTTCCTCTGCCTTCCTTGGCTGGCTCTGGGCTATGACTGCCTGCGGTTAGTTCTCGGAGCTCCGACCCGCCAGCCACAGTGCAGCCTCTGTGAGCACTGCCCCAGCCCTGATCCTGGCCGGTTCCCTAGGGACTGTACAGTAAGTTAGAAGCAGCATTAACACTACTACCAGCAATTAAAAAACAAAAGAACCAAAAATAAAATTAAAATAAAAAACAAACGCTGCAGCAATGACAGTGGCCTAGGCAGAGTGAGTGAGCGGGGTGCAGGGTTACATACCTCCTGGAGTTTGGGGCAAGGAAAAGGAGAGCCAAAATCATGGAAACATATAAATGAGGGAAAAAAGAAAATTAAAACAAAGAAATCAAACCCGATTTTTTTAATCTTAAAGTGAAGCATACCAGTCACATTTGTGTGTGCCTGGAAAGGGAGGTCAACCTGAAACTGCCGATGGGTAAGTGACCACCCATGCTATGCGGCAAGATCGGAGGTGTGGCTAACAGTGTTACGAAGACATTTCTGTAAGGCCAGTCTTGACAATCCAGAGCAAAGCGGGTGATGTGCACTCTGAGAGAAATGTCTTTTTGAAGATACCCAACACTTTTCAAAATGTGTGCAAGGATGCACACATGTAACCCATGGATATACATGTACATATGTGTGTACACAAGGACACACATGCTTATGGCTCTCTGCATACAGGGACATGTACAGACAACTACAGACGGCACGGAGTCCTACCCTGTGCAGCACAGACACACAACTGAGTCTCCGTGTGCCACATGAAGACACCTTATTGTGAGGTTGGAAACGTGAATGAGTCCCATGTTGTTAAAGGTTTATTCTTTGGATGGGGTCTTGCACTACCAGCAAGCTGGCACCTCTGTCCTGGGCCCCGGGACCCCCTGCTCTGTCCTGTGTTGGGCACTACAGGTGTGCAGCGCCTCACTCAGCCCGGAGTTCTGAGTTTTCAAATACCGGATGTCTCATGAATTTACATGCCATCCTGGTACAAGAACCAAGATGCTCTCTGTTCTAATTTTAGTGTCTCAGCCGTCAAAGCTAACACTTAGCATTCGCATGGAAACGATTTCCCTGGAGGGGAAGTAAGTCTAAACTCGAACACTTTTGAAATTCCAGCACATTTCCTCCTTACTCTACTGGTCGGCAAGAAGGATGTGGAGCAAAAGGTGGCCTGTGGGTTAAACCTTTCAGAGCCTTTTCTTCAGACCTTCTACTTAGAGATCGCTACTGGCCACATCCAGACACCGCACGGCTCTGTAATCAGTGAAGCAGTCTTCAAGGGAATTTATGAATCGTCATGTATAAATACAGGTTTTGGGCCTTTTAAAGGAAATGTCAACCCTACACTGTTTGGACGAGTTAGCTACAGAAGGTGTGTCAGCAGCTCTACTGGATGTTGTCAGTGATGGCCAAGAGTGGGAGGGTTATTTATCCCAGGTCAAGTAAACAAAATGGAGGAGAAGCATGTCTCTAACGGCATCTGCCCTCCTGATACAGGATTCAGCTCACCCAAGGCCAGGGCAGAAGGATTCTGGGATACTCTCTCTAGTGGTCAAAAACACCTCCACATTTTCATGTCCAGAGAGTTCAGCGACCTCTCTATGTCTGACAACTAAGAAAGCAGTCAGAGGTGGACATGGGTGTGCACGAGAACCCACTGACTTTCTTCTCTGTTTGGCTACTCTGTCACCTTCCTAGCAAGGCATGACCATAAATCTTAACAATACAGGCTCACTGTTGGCAGAGGGAAGAGAAACGCACTCAGCTTTTTGAATGACACAATCATTAATGTGGTTGATTGGGACTGCAAAGGGGCCCACTGCCAGAGCATGAGGAAGAGTGCCGTGGATTGCGCTGCAGCCAAGGGCTCTAGGTTTGCCATGCACACTGCCTGTGGGAGCTGGATGCAGAGGGGAGTGATGATGCACTGGGTGGGTAGGAGTGCCAGGGTAAATCTGGGATGGGAATAGAGAGATGGATATGACTGCTTACCCACCCAAGGCTCCAAGTCCCTCAGAGTGCCTCAGAGAGGGTGACCGTCTATTCAGGAGTGGTCACACAGGGCCCACATCCATATGGACAATGTTTCTAAGGGCAGAGTCTGTATCCAGGAGTCTCTGTTCTGTGGTGACTGCTTGTCAATAGCTCCAGAATGGTCTGGAGGTAGACTGCTGTGACCTGTACCCCCCAAGCCTGTGTGCACATAGCCTTTCCTCCTGGGCTCTGATGCAGGCCCAGCTGGGGGAGGAGACTTACCGAGCTTGAGCAGCCAGCCCTCTCGGTCTGGATTGAAGAAAGTGTGCGTGAGGTCGTTGCCATCATCTTCTGGGATTTTAAAGGGTTCATTTTTGATGCTCTCATAGAGATTCTGGATAAGAGACGACACTGCATGTCTGACTCAGAAGTCACCCTCCCTTCCTCTCTAGCTCAGTGACTCTGCATGTCTGATGTGAGAGGCGCTCTCCTTCCTCTCTACTCCATCCACAGGTATTCTCTCCGAGCCTGGAGTAAGAACATGGCCATTTTCTGCTCTCCAGCAGCTCACGGGGACAAAAATAAGATGTCTGGTGGATAGTTAAGGAAAAAGCAATAGCTGCCTGGAGCCTACTCTGGACTCTCAGCCTGGAGCCTACTTGAACCTTTAGTTTTCAGTTTCAGATTTAGAGGCCAGCCTTTGTGAAATTCACATATTTAAGTGAATTAAGTGAGCAGGCACTCCGCAAGCTATCCTTCTGTCTCCTCTCTTACAAAGCACTGGTCCTGTTCTGAGCGCACGCTTTGCTGCTGACACGAACAGCTCCGGCCCCGCTTACCCGCAGCAGCTCCTCGGGAAGGTCTCCTCCGTCGTTGATGCCTCGGTTCATGGCGATGAACCTCTCCACTGTGGGCTTGTCTTTGACATTGGGGTTGTGTAGGCTGGTGTTCAGCATTATGATTGCAAAGGACAGGACATAGCAAGTGTCTAGAGAGAGGAGAACAGGCTGTGAGATCAGAGGAGACGTCTACCCAGGACAGGGGACAGCAAATATGACCAGGAGTCAAGACACTGGCAGGAAGAGCAGATGAACCACATGTGTTCCCAGTCCATCCTGGTCTACAGAAGGCCAGCTACAGCTATACGACAAAAACCTCAGAACAATACAATGCATAAACAAGAAAAAAATTAACCGCAATTTTATTTAGTAATAATTTGGTCTGCTTTATTTCTTCTGTATAAATGTGCCTATAAAATCATGTTACAAACACTATAATGCACTATTACCCAAGCATACACATGGGAAGGATATATACATAGGGTGTGTGTGTGTGTGTGTGTGTGTGTATGTGTGCTTTTTGTTAATCTTATTTTCCCATGCCAATATCTTCATAAGAACATAATTTTTCTTTTTTTCCTTTTAAGGCAAGGTCTTGCTTAGGAAGCCTAGTTAACTATATTCATAAGTATGCTTTTCAGACAGGGCTGGCTTTGAACTCAGAGATCGGCCTGCCTGAGTGCCCACTGCCCACTGCTGAGCCACCTTCAGTAGTTATGTGTGTAATTCTGAACCCAGTGCCGCACATGAGGCAAGAGCTCCTCCTCTAAGCACACCAGGTGTTCTCTGCAGCTCAGGGCTGGTCTGTTGGACGCTTTCAGTCTTTCCAGGTTCCACACACCATTAAGTAACTGTTCTTGGTGTGGACTCGACCTCTTGGCTCACCTGTGGACTGGAAGACCCCAGTGTTGCACTGACAGTACCGCTGGGCAAAGGCCTCCATCATCCGGTCGATCTTCTGGGCCTCTCCAGGGAGCCGAAAGCTCCACAGGAACTGCCTGAGGGTGAAGACAGGAGCATTGCTTTGACCTGTTCTGCTGCTAGTGTGGCTTTAATATTAGCGGGTGAAGGAAGGGGAGGGGCTTCAGTCCACAGAAGTCACAGAAACAGAACAGAGGCAAATTTAACCATTACCCACTACTGTGGCCTTGGCTGAACTGAGAGGTAGAAGAACAGCCCCTCTTTAGAACATACAAAAGTGAGACACACATGTTAATCATTTAAAATGAGCTCTAAGAGAAGGGTTCACTCCGGCATTCACCATGGAATCCTGTGTGTCGCATGGGCCCAAGTTTAGTTCTGAAATACTGCATCATTAAACTCATAGCTTAAAAACACCATCTTAGGATTTATACCTATGACAGGAAAAAAATGTCTTTAAAGGGCACAAAACAAGCTTGGTTAGAAAATGAAAGCTGAGGCCTGTGGTGGTGGTGCACACCTAATCCCAGCACTTGGGAAGCAGAAACAGGCAGATCTCTTGAGCTTGAGGCCAGCCTGGTCTACAGAGTTCCTGGACAGCCAGAACTACAAAGAAAGACCCTGTCTCCAAGGGGGAAAAATTAAAGTTGATTTTTTTCTTTTCTTTAATGAAATACACAGCTACCTAGTTTAGGGTAAGAAATGATAGGGTTTTCTATTCTGGAGAGTAGAAATAATTTCAGTATTTAAGGATTGAACAGTCCTTCCACCCCCAAGACCAAGAAACAGTCCTGGTAAACGCTATCCCACTCAGGCTTGTATGCAGCCTCCCTGGGAAATACTTCAGGACAGTCGCAGCACGCCCACAGCAGGCGTGGATGGGAGAGCACACAGATGGACATCCGGCCCCACGTGCCCGCCGACAACACCCACCGCAAGGCCTGCACGAGGTTCAGGTCGGTGAACTCGTGCAGCTCCACAAATGCATGCAGGACCTGGATGCTGAACTCATCTCTATGGGAGGACAGACAAGAGACAGGAGGGAGCACATGTCAGATTCTACAGTAACCAAGACCCATCCTGATCCCAAGCAGGTGGCTTCCCCAGAGTCCCAGCCCATCAGACCTCTCAGCCTGGCCACCCACAGCCAGGATGTTGTTGGCCTGGCTCTGGCTGCTAACTAAACAAGCAAGGCACCTCTATGCCCCTGGACAAGTAGGTTAATCCTTCCACTCAGCACCATTGTGATTCCAGCTGCACTAATACCACAGTCACCCACCCCATGGACTTAGGCAGCAGCGAGCTCATTTCTTCCCATAGTTCTGACCAGCAGCTCTAAAGGCCTCACCTCTCTCCAAGGTAGTCACCAATGGCTGTTTTGTTGAGCCCTTCCCCTTTATACAGGAACTGGGCAATGTCCTCACAAGTGTTCTTCAGCAGGCCATTCTCGATTAAGAACTGGATCCCCTGCACAAAGGTCAGAAAGAGCAGTGATGCTGGCCTCAGAGACTGGAAACTGAGTGCAGACCCTGAAGCTCATGCCAGTAAACGTCCACCACTGGACACAGGGATGGGGGCGGGGGCTGAAGTCAGAAACTAGGGCCCCAGAATCCAGAGCACGGGGTAACCACCTGACATTTACTCCAGAGAACAGTAGCTTAGAACCCATGGTCCCCACTGCCCTGCCCCCACTTCAATACCCTGGCAATTGTCACTTCGCTTTCTGCTTACCTTTTTAGGATCCATGTTAAATTTCTTTCTGCCCATGGCTACCTGTTTGTTCCTCTGCATGTTTTTCCTGAAAGGCAAGTGTAGTCATTAGTGTGCTGGCAGCAGGAAGTTCTGGGGGGCCGAAGCGGCCCTCATGTGCAGCACACAGTGTGGGAAGATGGGCTAAAAGAGTAAGGAAGCAATCTGGTCCAGCAAAGCAAGGTCGGCCTTGGTCAGCCATGAAGCCTCAGTCCAGGGCCATGCTCATTTGCCTCCTTTTCTCTAGATTCATGGTTTCTCTTGGGATTTTTTTTTTCCTTAAACTTTGTTGTCAACACATTGTAGAATCTGCCCATTTTAAATGTAACATGAATGGCTTTTAGTGAGCTCACCATGTTGTGCAAGTGTTACCACGACTAGAAAACTTTTATCAGTCCAACAAAATTCCCACACCCATTCCCAGTTCACCCACATTCCTCTCTCAACTCTGGGGACCCTTGGCCTACCTTCTGTGCACAGATCTGCCAGATTCTGGACCTCTCGTGCACAGAGCCATAGACTAGCTGGGCTTTTGTTCCTGGCTGCTTTCGCTTAAGCATGTTGTCTTCAAGGTTCATCAGCACAGCACTTCTATCGCTGAAATGACTCAGCAATGTCCCTCTACATGTCTGCCCTCCACGGGACACACACACACACACACACACACACACACACACGTGCTGTCAGCATGTGTCCACCGGATGTGCACATGTTTTCCTTTCTTTTGTGCAGAAGGGTCAAGGCTGTATCTAGATGGGTCATGTGACATTTTATATTTGGCTTTTTAAGATGCTGTAGAATCAAGCGTCAGTTTTCTTGACTCTATCCAACTAAACAAATGCAGCAACAGACCATGTAGTGTACAAACAGCTGAGGGAGTGAGTTACACATGTAGAATTCCAGCGCTCACTCGGACATGCCCCTGGGCCCTATCAGAGCAAATGCCCAGCTGGTGTGTCTGTGAAGGGCTTAGGGCTCTTCCAGCCCACAGACCAACTGAAATACAGGTTCTGGGTCACTAAGCGAAGTTTAGGAGTAGAGTCTAGGCGACATTTTTTTAAACCTCCTGTAAGTCTGGCATGCATCTGGAAATCTCTGCCGCAGCAGCAGCAGCAGCAGCAGCAGCAGCAGCTTTGCACACAGTTCCTGAGCAAATGAGCTGCCCTCAGAAGCACTAGCCAAACCCCAGAGGTACAAAGTCCCTGCTCCTCTTCTTTTTTCTCTTTTTTCCCAGGTTGAGACACTGGTTCACTCTGTAGCTCAGGCTGGGCTAAAACTCACTGTGTAGGCCAGGCTGGCCTGAAACTCACCTACTTCCACCTCCCAAAATGCAGGGATTACAGATATGAGCCTACCATGCTTGGCAGGCTGACTTGAGGTTCAGGACTGGTATGAGTTTCAGGTTATCTAACCACATTTTCCCCAAATCCAGGAATACTCTTTGATGCATATTTCCAAAAAATACAAGAAAAATCTGGGCAAGCTGGGAGGTGATGTCGCATACTTTTAACACCAGCTCTCAGGAGGCAGAGACAGGCAGATCTGAGTTTGAGGACAGCCTGCTCTACAGAGTAAGTTCCAGGACAGCCAGGGCTACACAGAGAAATCAAAAACCAACCAACCAGACAAAAAGCTGCAGTGCAATACGTGGAGGCCCTACAACGGCAAGTCATATACTACCCACAAGGACCCTCAGAGTCTTTTGCCTTGGTTTAGCCCCTTACTGAAGTTTCCTCTGTCCCTGGCAAGCCTATAACCCAGAGCCCAGACTTCAAACATACACTTGCAGATCTCTGCTGACTATAACTGCTGCTTCTGATGGCTCTGGGTGCTCACAGGGGTGGCTGGCTAACTTCACTGGTATCTCATGAATCAGCTCCTACCCAAAGCCAACCAGAGTTGTAGCTTACGACTGCCAGCATGCTCAAGGGATGTGTGTGACTGGATAAAGTTCCCAGGTCTCCATGAGTCAGTTCCTGTCTCTCTACCTGTCTAGCATTTTGCCTGTGACTGCTGGGACAGTCATTATATGGGGTTTATGGGTCAGTTCCTGTCCCAACTTCGGCAGTTTCCCTTAACACCAGCTGTGTCACCTAGGTCAACTTGAGTACTATGTTGTCTTTGCTTCTTCCACAATGTTTGGGGTTGTTACAGAATGCTGGATCAGCCTTTGATTACACACATGACTACCCACCTATGGAAAAGCCAGAATGAATAAATCCTGACTACACAGATGCTCAGAATCTACAGAATGGCTCACCTTTCAGAATCAATTCTGAAATACCAGTATAAACTCCAGGGGTTAAACCATAAATAACTGACATATGGCTTTCAGAAAAAGCACTTTTTTTCTTTATGTTCTCTTTTTCAAATATATATATTTATTGTCTCTCTATGTACCCCTGGCTATCCTGGAACTCACTCTGTAGACCAGGCTGGCCTTAAACTGCTTCTGCCTCTTAATTGCTGGAATTAAAGGTGTGTGCCACTATTGCTTGGCAAATTTTTGTTTATTGATATCGTGTGTACATACCTACAAAATGGGTGTGGAGGTCAAAAGACAGCTTTGTGGAATCAGGTCTCTGTTTCCACCTTTGCACAGGTTCTAGAGATTGAACTCTGATTAACAGGCTTGCCAGGTAAGCTCCTCTCTGTGCCGAGCTTCTTGTCAGCCCTTACATTTATCTTTAAGGGGTTTCTTCATGTTTTAAGTTTCACCAGATGACGCCGTTGCTTGTTTAGGGAAACCCATGGTAGGTGTCCTGCTGTCTGCTCAGAGAGGACGTCTCCAGAGCAGTTCTGATTCTCTAACTCACAATGGCAGATCAGGACCCAATGGCAAGGACTAAGCCCCGGTAACCAGAGAGTTGCTTTTCTTAAATTCACCGGCTGAGTGTCCTCAGTGTCTGGCTGCTGACACTGCTTGGCTCTTCAGTCCCTGGGACCATGATAACGAACACGACACTAAGCAAACAGTACCTGAGTTCCAAGTATGTGTGCAGGCACCAAAAGACACAGAAAGGATGTACACTCTGATATTAATCATGGTTTTCTCTGGGTTGCTAATTATGGGAAATCTGGGTTTTTTCCTCATGCTTTTCCATCTCTTACCAACTTACCATGATAAACATATATTCCTGGATGGTGAGATGGCTCAACACATAAAGGGGCTGGTAACCAAGCTGACGATCTAAATTTAGTCACCAGGACCCACATAGTAGGACAGAACTAGCTCCAGAAAGGTGTCCTCTAACTTCCACATGTGTGCTGTGGTATGCGTGCCTACTTCTAATAAACAAACAAACAAATAAATAAATGCAATCTTAAGATAAAAAATTCCATTTAGAACTAGGAAAGGAGCAATAATTTGCCTATTAGTCCAGGGATAATTTTCACTCCGTGTGATGCTCGAGTCCGAAGAGCCCCACTCACAGTTCTGACATGTATGCGCTGCCCTGGCAACCACCACTCCAGATGAGGCCTGGCCCCTTCTTCCTGCGAGGCTCTGGTCAGGTCTCTGAAGCCTGTCAGTAAACACTGCTCTTCCTGATGGTATATGTCAGAGCTTCATGACAGCAGTGTGTCCATGCGCTCTTCTCTAGCCTGTATTTGTAGGCCTGCACAGGCTACTGCACTGGCTCAGTACACTCCTCTGACACAACCAGTAATGGCCCACTGTTCAGCCTCCTTGCCATTCACTTATTGGTGGACAGTTGTTCTCGATCAGCCGATTTTAATAAGAATGCTATAAATAACCTTGGTAAGGGTTTGTGTGGACATATTCCATTCTCCTGAGTAAATGCCTGTGTGCTGAGTATCAGAAATGGACACATTCAATGTCCTGAGAAACTGACAAGTGTTCTCTTGCATGCTGACACATTACTCTGGCTGGTACTTACCAACACTAGGTCCCAGCAGCCTTAGATTCTAGCCTGGATGTGTGAGCTGCACTGTACACTAGGTTTACATTGCTCATACTCACAGGGAAGAATGTGAAGCCTCTTTCATGCGTACCTCTCTTACATGTCCTGCCTTTTGCATGAATGACATGCTCAGCATTTCTGTCCATCTATGTGAGCGGTCTCCACGCTACTTCAGCGTGTGCGCTCTGTTCCAGACCAGGTCTTCCTCAGATCCACGCACTGCAGCCATTCTCTCCTACTCTGTGAAATGCCTGTTCATTTAGCAGTTACCTGCTTGTCATGGTGGGAGGGCTGCTGCTGAATCTGGGCCTCATATGCTGGGAAGTACTCTGCTGAATTACACCCCTAGACTGGTTTTGTTTGTTGTTTGAGATGTGGTATGGCTGTGCAGCTCTGGCTGTCCTGGAACTCTCTATGTAGACCAGGCTGGTCTAAACTCACAGAAATCCACCTGCCTCTGCCTTCCAAGTGCTAGAATTAAAGGTGTGCACAATCATGCCCAGCCTTTTATCTTTTCTAAGAGCCGAAGTTTTAAATCTCGATGAAATCTTAATCTATTGATTTCTATGTTTGCTTTGACAGAAGGTAAGAAGCTGCAGAGATGGCTCAGCAGTTAAGAACACCCTTTCCTCTTGCAGAGGACCAGGTACAATTCCCAACACCCACATGGTGGCTCACACTATCCATAATTAGATCCAAAGCATCTGATGTGCTCTTTTGACTTCCATGAGCACCAGACACACAGGTAGTGCACAGACACACTTCCATTGGCACCAGGCACATATGTAATACATAGACACACAGAGTGCACATATACACTTTAATGGGCACTAGACACACATGTACTGGACAGACACACTTCCATGGGCACCAAGCATACAAGAATGCACAAATACACCTGCATGGGCTCCAGATACATATGCAGTGCACAGACATACTTGTAAGCAAAGCACTCATATACATAAGAATTTTTAAGTTTTTTTTTTAATTGATAGAAAGTGAGAAAGCTGTAACTCTAAATGACAAGCAGAGAGACGGCGGAGTCCCTTTGTGGACCTAATGGTACTGCCCATACAAGTTTAAACTAACAAATCAAAGGCCTTATAAAGTCAGACAGGGAGGCTTAGGCTTAGACAAACACAGACACGGAGGGAACTGAAAGCAGATGGTTTATCCAGAAGGGCAGTTAGGAAAGTCCTGGGAATTCCATCCAAAGTCACTGATGTCTTATCATTTTACACTGTGATGGTTTCCACATTCTTCCCCTCAAGCATAAGGAGGTGCCAATGAACTTGACACTACACTACACCGGCCTCAGAAAACCATAGCAGTGGTGCTCACTAAGCTTTTCCACTAAACAACAGTAAAATAGGAACCTAAGAAATGTCCAGAGTGGGCAACATAGAAGAAACACAACAGTCTCCACCGTGACTTATGGGCACTTGGGCCAGTGGGCCTCGAACTTCCTAACGCTGCAATCCTTCAATGCAGTTCCTCGTGTTGTAGTGACCCCCAGCTGTAAAACTGTTTCGTTGCTACTTCATAACTAATTTTCTACTGCTATGAATGTAAATATCTGATATGCAGCCCTTGTGCAAGAGTCTCTTGACCCCAAAGAGGTTATGGTTCAAAGGCTGAGAACCACTGACTTAAGGTTTTCTGGTGCCTTTGAACTTTCTGGTTCAGTTTTGTGCACATGAAAGGTTTCCTATTGCTTAGCATGGTGGTGCACACTTTAATCCCAGCACTTAGGAGGCAGAGGCAGGCGGATCTCTGTGCTTAACATCAGCCTGGTGGTCTACAGTGAGTTCCAGGACAACCAGAGATATGTAGAAAAAAGTTTTCCTATGCTCAGATGCTGGCAGTGAGGGCTCAGAGGCAGGATGGGAAGACGTCTGTGTGCCTGGTAGGACTATAAGGCAGAAAGCTTGCTTTCTGCGTGCGTGAATGCTGAATGTACCGGGGCGTGTAGGGAAGGAAGGGTTTTGGGAGTCAGACCCAGGAGGCCTACCCAGCCACAAGACAAACTCACCTTTCCTCTGTGGATCCCAGGCTTTCAATCTCATTAGCAACCTCTGCTATCTCTTCCTTTAGCCTCTACAACAAAAGGAGTTAACAGGAGGAGAGCTGCAAACCAGAGCCATACTTCCAAAGCCCTTCACACACAACTCCCTTCATGCCAACACCATAACAGAGGAAAACAGAACAACGCACAAACCTATCAGGTCAACCAGAAGAGTGTATTTACTCAACCAGACAGGAAGGTTGCAAGGTGGGAGGTAGCCACTTGGCCCACAGTTCCTGGGCTAGGGAAAAAGTTTTTTAGATACATGCACTGTGTTAAAAAGGTGTAGTTGTGGGATGCTGGAGAGATGGCTCAGAGGTTAAGAGCACTGACTGCTCATCCAGAGGTCCTGAGTTCAATTCTGCAACCACCATAATCTACAAATGAGGTCTGGCACCGTCTTCTGGCATGCAAGCAGAACATAGCCTTGATTAGATTTTCAGAATGACAAAGCTAACAGGCACCCACAGACATGGCTGCCGGGCTGGAAGACTATACTGTAGTCTCATGTTGTTCTAACTGGACAAGGGAATGCCCCCACTAAATCCACCAACTAGAGCTGTATCCTGTGCCCTCAGCTGGTAGGTAGTAGAGACAGGACCTACAGAAGGTACCAGCAAATCTGAGGCTGCATTCTGTGGTGTGTCAGCTGGGAAAACTTAGCTCAGAGTCACTTTAGCTCTGATAAATGGCACTAGGGAGAGCTGTTCTGAGGCTCTACTTTCTGGGAAGCCAAAAGTAACCACTAACACCCTGTAACACATGCACTTAACCACAACCCAAGCCTCCCTCTGTTAGCTTCCCAAGCGCCCTCCAACCTGGATGTCAGCCAGCAGCTCCTGCTTCCTCCGCCGGATGTTCTCCAGTTCTTGACGCTCTTCTGCAGTCAGGTCACTGGGGACTGCAAAGACAGGAATGCCATGAAAGCATTCTTCCCACAAAATAACAAAATCCCAAAGACTCACAGGTGAACTGTAGCCAGGAAAGAGATGGAAATGATGGCCTGGAGTCACTCAGGCAGGGATATGAGGAGAGGCAGGACCTACAACTCTTAGACCAGCTGAGCGAGGGCATTCGCAAACAGAGAACAAGCAGACGCCACCAGGGAACTAGCATAAATAAGGAGAGTGACAGACCTAGTCAACATCTGCTCCGCCATTCTCCTGCCTTCCAGCTAGGCAAGGACAGGACTCAGTTCCCTGCTGGTCGAAGTAGAAGTACATCCCCACGAGCTGTCGCCCCTGAACTGCAAAGCAACATGAGCGCCTTTGCACCATTTGAGAAAAGTGAGTGAGAATTCCTTGCATACAGAGCAAACTGAAAACAGCACCGAAGTCTAGGAGCTCAGATTATGAGCATTGAAACACGCTCATCATGAGCACTGCCACAGGTCCACAGGACCGTCTTCTTACCCAAGCACTCTGTCAGAAACAAGTACCCACATGAGTAACAAAAGCTAGGATCAGCAAAGTGTCCCTGTTTTCATGTCTCCAGTCCCTACCTCCATGCAGACCTCCTCAAGTCCCACTACTCCAGACACACGACATCACCCATTCAGCCACATGCTGTCCAACTTTATGAGTGGTCTGAGGAGGAAGTGAGATAGATGTGTGACACATTCCAAGAGCCCCAGCAGACTTCTAGCCCCGCAGATAGGATGGTTCTCTCTATGTGTACATCCACATTAGATGACTTTTCTGATGGCCCAGGCACAGTCCCACACCACAGCCAAAACTTTGGCAGCCTGAGGAACAGCAGCAAAATGAGTTGAGATTTTTCTCAGCGTCACAGCGGGTCACAGAAAGAAAAGAGTAGCAGAATGACATGTAAGCGTAGGCTTATGAACTGTTTGCTTCTGAATTTTTCCATTTGGTAGTTTGGCTGCAGTCAATGGTGGGTAACGATTGTACCTGAGGTGCCTCAGGCCGTGCCTGGTGTTTAGTGGGCAACGTGCTGGCCCCTGTCCCTCCGTGCACAGTACAGTCAGGGTAGAACACCAACATCCTCAAAATCAACAGACAGCTTTCTTCTGTCCTGAGTCAAGGTGCACCTATGAGGTTTGATGCCCAGCTCCCCACGGAACTCACACCTCACATTGGTGGCACACGGGAATGATACAGTAAAGAGGACACTTAGGTGACCCCACAGAGGAGGAATGCGCCTCTGTTTACAGCACAGATGAACACACACTGAGGATCCAGAAAACACTCATCTGGGCATGGCATGGCTTTGAGACTTGGAGGCAGAAGTTCACTTTAAACGATCTGGAGTTTACAGAGCTGGTTAGTCAGATCATCAATGAGTCTCCGTTTGAGCAGAGAAGCAAGATAAATTCCAGGTCCTCACCAAAGCTGACAAAACAAATGACCTCGTCTCCCTCCAGACTGCCGACTTTTGCCTCGTATGGTTGCCTCCTCCCCGCCCTTCATTTGGTGTGACAGTCAGGACCCTTATCTGCTTTGCATATCACACTGTGTTTCTCTCTTGTCTGCCTACAAGATGCTACTTTAAAGATAAGGAAGACACTCTAAAGGACAAACACACTCCTGTAGGCCTTTAGTAGCCAGGATTTCAGCAAGTCTCCAGGACAGAGAGAGTGGGAGCAGAAGGTGCTGACAGGAGAGCACAGGCCTTCTCCGGAGGGAGCCTTGGGTGCCATCAGATCCCTGCAACCTGGCTACCAGGCTGTGTGCTGAAGAACGTATACTTATCCCCAAGCAAGGAAACAAGAGTGGACTAGTGCTGGTGAGCAAGCTACCTAGAGAGGAGCTGATCCAGGGGGGATGGGACCCCTTGGGGCTGTCCTGCCAGCCCCACCTAAGCAGAGCCCCTAGTCTTAGGACCCAACCTCCCAGAGCTTTCCCTATCAAGCTCCCCTTTACACTGACACTACAGTGGGAAGAGTAAGACTTCAAACAAGCAAGTCCAAGATATGAGGGAGCAAAGAAAAATTGTTCTCAGAAAACCCAGAGCCTTGAAGGGGGGAGGAGGGAGATTTCAGAAAAAAAATCATACTTTTGGAAATTAACCTCCTTCAATCCTCCCATCTAAATAAGAAATGTCAAAGAAAGGACTAGGGCTGGAGAGATGTCTTGGGTAAAGAGCACTGAAGGGCCTTCCAGAGCACCCAGGTTTGGGTCCCAGCAACCACATGCTGGATTACAACCTTTTGCTAACTATGCATGTGGTACACTGACATATATGTAGGCTAAACACACATACATGTAAAATAAACAAAAAGGACTGGAGAACGAATTGAGCGGTAAAAGGAGCAACAAAGACCTGACCGTGAGCAGCCATCAGTTCATCACACAGTAAAACTTAGAATCCTACAGAGAAGTCAACAGAAGCAAAGCCCTCTCTCTACATGGCAGCAACTGTGTGTGTGTGTGGGGGGGGGGTTCATCAGCCCACAGCTAGAAAAATCCACACTCCAGTGAGAACTGGGAAGGCCTTCAAGATTCTAAATGAAAGTGACCTGAGCCAAGTGGGGAACAAGTCAGAGTCATCAGATGGCCAAGTAGCAGAGAGCCAGTCTCCTGGCCACATGTCTTAAAAGTAGCTTCAAGAGGAGCACACAGTAGGACAAGGGGCCAACTCAGGAGTGTGAAGATGGCAAATAACTTGGCAGAAAGCATGTGGAAAAGGTTGGCATGCAAGCTGTGGACTGTAGGAAGGGTACCCTAAAACAAAAGACTGCAAGTAAAAGAATAGGGTGTGCAACACACTCTACAATCCCAACACTCCAGAGGCTGAGGCAGGGCGGCCTGAGCCTGGGGCCAGCAAGGGCTGTAGAACAAGACTGTCTTGGGGACTGGGAACTGGGAAAATGGCAAGGCACTACTGTGCCTTCTCTTAACAAAATAGAAAGTTCTTGCAAAATGAAGAAACAAACAAACAAGCTCAACTCATCTCAAAAAAACTCCTGGGGGCAGTGAGTGAGGGGTCTGGGTACCAGTTACTGAGCAGCTCACTCAGTGTTTGCATTCCTGAACTACTTGCCGCTTGTTAGCCTTCAGAATCAGCCTGCTTGCAAAGCACAGAATGCTCACCAAGGATGAAGAGCATTTATCACGGGTGACAATGGTACCACGAAGGATGAAACCGGTGTGACAGGATGGGACCACCCAACAGGCAGGGTCCCCACTGCAGAGGCAGGAGGACAAAGGAAGCAAGAGTCTGAGTACAGAGCAGGAAGAAGTCCACAGCAGACGCACTCACAGTACAGAGCAAACCCCTCAGCGGAGAGAAGGAAAGCTGAAGCCTCTGCCCATCACAGAGGGAGCCAGGGCTCAATCCTGGCTCTGGCACAGTAACCAGCACTGAGCTCACTGCTGCGGCTGCCTTGGGGAGCAGGTCTGGGAATGAAGTGATGGGGCTACCATGAAAATTCACGTGTCACATGTCTGACACACTAACCCAGGGCCTCAAGGGAAAAGGCCTCTGTGTCCTTGTAGCCAGACACACATGGCTTCTCGCCAGTTTACAGCTATAATAAAGATGTTAAAAATAAAACACAAAAAAGTGACATTTGTTGTCATTTATTTTGATCCAGTCTCCTGACACTAACAATATAATCTCTAAGTTACTTCTGAAATACTTAATAACCTGAAATCAATGCTTCTTCTGTTTTAGTTCAAAGAAGAATTAAGAATTTAGAAGACTCCAAAACAATCTCAGTCTCTTATTCTCCTGGAATTCTGCTCTAAGATGAGGGAAATCTAACGTTTAATGAGTACTTTCCTCCATAGAAACTCAACCAACACAACAGCAAACCTTACCAACACAGATCTTTAGTTCAAGCCTTTGTGGCAAAGAAAAAACCAGATCTCAACAGTGGCTTCATTTAACCCAAAGAATCTAAGCAACTGCCAGGGTGCTGAGGTGCTGAGGTGCTGGGGTGGTGAGGTGCTGAGGTGCTGAGGTGCTGGGGTGCTGAGGTGCTGAGGTGCTGAGATGCTGAGGTACTGGGGTGCTGAGGTGCTGAGGTGCTGAGATGCTGAGGTACTGGGGTGCTGAGGTGCTGGGGTGCTGGGTTGCTGAGGTGCTGAGGTGCTGGGGTGCTGAGGTGCTGGGGTGCTGAGGTGCTGAGATGCTGAGGTACTGGGGTGCTGAGGTGCTGGGGTACTGGGGTGCTGAGGTGCTGAGGTGCTGGGGTGCTGAGGTGCTGAGGTGCTGAGGTGCTGAGGTGCTGGGGTACTGAGGTGCTGGGGTGCTGAGGTGCTGGGGTGCTGAGGTGCTGGGGTGCTGAGGTTCTGAGGTGCTGGGGTACTGAGGTGCTGAGGTGCTGGGGTACTGAGGTGCTGGGGTACTGGGGTGCTGAGGTGCTGAGGTGCTGAGGTACTGGGGTGCTGAGGTGCTGAGGTGCTGGGGTGCTGAGGTGCTGGGGTGCTGAGGTGCTGGGGTGCTGAGGTGCTGAGGTGCTGGGGTACTGAGGTGCTGAGGTGCTGGGGTACTGAGGTGCTGGGGTACTGGGGTGCTGAGGTGCTGAGGTACTGGGGTGCTGAGGTGCTGAGGTGCTGGGGTGCTGGGATGCTGAGGTGCTGGGGTGATGAGGTGCTGGGGTGATGGGGTACTGAGGTGGTGGGGTGCTGAGGTGCTGGGGTATTGAGGTGCTGGGGTGCTGAGGTGCTGGGGTGATGGGGTACTGAGGTGCTGGGGTGCTGGGGTGATGGGGTGATGGGGTACTGAGGTGCTGGGGTGCTGAGGTGATGGGGTACTGAGGTGCTGGGGTGGTGAGGTGCTGGGGTGCTGGGGTACTTAGGTGCTGGGGTACTGAGGTGCTGAGGTGCTGGGGTACTGAGGTGCTGGGGTGCTGGGGTGCTGAAGTGCTGAAGTGCTGGGGTGCTGGGGTACTGAGGTGCTGAGGTGCTGGGGTGCTGAGGTGCTGAAGTGCTGGGGTGCTGGGGTACTGAGGTGCTGGGGTGCTGAGGTGCTGGGGTGCTGGGGTGCTGAGGTGCTGGGGTGCTGGGGTGCTGAGGTGCTGGGGTGCTGGGGTGCTGAGGTGCTGCAGTGCTGGGGTACTGAAGTACTGGGGTGCTGGAGTGCTGGGGTACTGAAGTACTGAGGTACTGAGGTGCTAAGGTACTGGAGTACTGAGGTGCTGAGGTACTGAAGTACTGAGATGCTGGGGTTCTAGGGTACTGAGGTGCTGGGGTGCTGAGGTGCTGGGGTGCTGAGATGCTGGGGTGCTGGTGTGCTGAGGTGCTGGGGTGCTGAGGTGCTGGGGTGCTGAGGTGCTGGGGTGCTGGGGTGCTGAGGTGCTGGGGTGCTGGGGTGCTGAGGTGCTGAGATGCTGCAGTGCTGGGGTACTGAGGTGCTGCGGTGCTGGGGTACTGGAGTACTGGGGTGCTGAGCTGCTGCAGTGCTGCGGTGCTGGGGTACTAAGGTACTGAGGTACTGGGGTACTGAGGTACTGAGGTACTGAAGTACTGGGATGCTGGGGTGCTGAGGTGCTAGGGTACTGAGGTGCTGAGGTGCTGGGGTGCTGGGGTGCTGAGGTGCTGCAGTGCTGGGGTACTGAGGTGCTGAGGTGCTACGGTGCTAGGGTACTGAGGTGCTGGGGTGCTGAGGTGCTGCAGTGCTGGGGTACTGAGGTGCTGGGGTGCTGAGGTGGTGCAGTGCTGGGGTACTGAGGTGCTGCGGTGCTGGGGTACTGGAGTACTGGGGTGCTGAGGTGCTGGGGTACTGAGGTACTGAGGTACTGGGGTGCTGGGGTACTGAAGTACTGGGGTGCTGGGGTGCTGAGGTGCTGGGGTACTGAGGTGCTGAGGTGCTGTGGTGCTGGGGTACTGAGGTACTGAGGTACTGGGATGCTGGGGTGCTGAGGTGCTGGGGTACTGAGGTGCTGGAGTGCTGAGGTGCTGGGGTATTGAGGTGCTGGGGTGCTGAGGTGCTACGGTGCTAGGGTACTGAGGTGCTGGGGTGCTGGGGTGCTGGGGTACTGAGGTACTGGGGTGCTGGGGTGCTGGGGTGTGGAGGCTTCTAGGACCTGGGCTGATGACACAGACACTATGCTCAGCAGAGCCATGCGGGAAGGAGAGACAGAAGGACTCCAGCATTGGGTAACCTGGTCTACTGGACCTGGGGCCACCAGCTCAGGCTATGAAACCCAGGGACGACCAGGGTTAAGCTGCACAAGAACATTCGCTGACAGGCCAGATGGCAGAACAACAAACAACTCCCCTCCCCCACTGCCACGTGCTACAGCCATGCTTCTGTGCCAGGAGGCAGCTAAACCCCTTTCTCTAAGAGAAAGGCCACTGAGCAGGACAGCAGGTTGTCTGGTGAGTCTGAGCACAATGGAGCCAGGTCAGAAGAGCCCTTCTGTCTACAGGGCTACGCCGGAGGGCAGGGGCCTATGCTCTAAGGCTAATGTGTGAGGTGTCCAGCCGGCAGCGGGAACAGCTCAGCACTGGTCTCTTCATCCTTTCCCAGGTTCCAATTTAATGAAGGGGATTAAATAGCCAAACAACAAGAAGCCCTTGTGCCCATTTGTAAATGCAGAAGCCACACAAGGGAAGCTTTCATTTATTTATTTAAATGTTGCTTTGCAGATTCTAAATGCAGGCAGAACCCTAGAGCTGAAACATGGTCCAGCCAGCACATACAAAGAAGGACTGTCTTAAAGGGACGGTGCCTTCTTTTCAAGTCAAGGAGCAGAAAATGTGCACAGGATGGCAGGCAGCAGTCTAAAAAGCCTGCAGTCCTCTCTGTCCCATGACAGCTGTCCTGAGGACTCACTGCAGATGCAACCCTGTGACATCAGGTTCTACTCAGCAGCCACTCACAGGAATGGCACTCACCCAACCCTAGTGTGTGCTATGAAATCGTGAAGTCAGAGGGGTCGGACATGCTTTGGAACTCAGATTTCCTTCTTGCTTTCTGAGGTCATCTTGACACCCCCCCCCCAAAAAAAAAACCTGCCTGGCTTGAAAATACACTACTTACTTTGTCTTTTTCCTGCCTTAATTATTAACCAATATCCATAGAGCCCCAGCCTCTCAGTGGGTAAAAGGGTCTACTATGTCTGGTGCAGAGCTCCAGGGAGATATTTAAGTACCAAGTACATCTTGGAGGGCCATCTTCTCCTCGCTATGAAGCAGTAAACATACAAAGCATCGCTCCCTGGGGGGCTGGGGGGCTCCAACCCAGGCCTAAGGGCTCCTCCAGATTTCCAAACACAGCCTTCCTGTTAAGACACTCTTTTCTACCCTGGACCTGGCCAGAGTTTCCTGAACACTGAACATGTGTATGGATGTTTCCTTTCTCTCTTCCCATTCTTTTCCCCACCTCTGGCTCACCTCAGGCAAACCTAGCAAGCCCAGAATTGCAGTGGTAAGATACAGCCAAGTTTCCCCACACCTTCACAGAGCTGGCGCCCACTCTGAGAGGACACTGACTGTCCTTGCTCCAAGAGCACAGATACAGAAGCTGCTGTTGGAACTTCCTAAGAGGCCCCACAGAGTCCATAGTGTGAAAAGCCCCGAAGGCCAGCAGCACCACCACAGTACCAGGCACCAACCCATCAACTGTCTGCCCTCCAGTGGACCTGCCCAATGTGACCTCAGCAACAAGGCCAGGGTCTGTCTCCTCCATGGGTCTGTGTCATGTTGTCTCCCAGGAAATCCCAGTGACTTACACTTTGAAAAACTTTAAACTACCGGAAAGAACTTGGATGATTGCAGCAGCTCTTCCCTGTCTGTAAGATGAACTACTCTGTCCATCATGGTACCCATCACACACAGTAAAGGAGACAGGTCAGCTTGTTCCGTGTCCTGAGCTACGTCCCTTCACCTACAGATCTGTTCACTCCCCACTCTTGCCTACCCAGCAGAGATGCTCACCCAACCTACACTCATGGCTGCCTCCAAGCAGGATGGCAGACTCTCCCTTCCTGGATGTGCAGCAGTCCCAGAGAAGACATGGAGGCTGTCAACAACTTTAGGAGTACGTGTCTCTGTCTGTAGTTCACTGTGCCCAGGGTCACAATCGCCCACAGGACTTACTCACCAGCTGTGTGACCTTGGGGACACTGTCTCATCAGAGTGTGCCCCTCCATGAACAAGAAGCTGACAGGCAGGAAGACTGGAGTGTGGGGAAGTGACAGCTCTTATGTTGAGTCAGAAACTGCAGGGAAGGGGGTCGGGACAAGAGGGCTGGCATAGAAGCAAGCACCTGCAGATTCAAAGACAGGACCCAGCTCTTACTGGCAGCTGCTACTCTGCATAGAAGAGTCTGTTCTCCCTCACTGAGAACTTTCCATTCACAAGTGATGAAACTGAGTCATTCGCAAGGCCTTCCCTCCAAATATCTTTCAGGTAGGAGCAAAAGATGAAAAACCCAAAGCTTGATGCTTCAGGCCACACACCAAGCCAGAGCTGTTTCCAGTCTTCAGGATAGTAATCAGGATCCAGGATGAGGGACGGTGGACAGAGAAAGGGGTGTGACCAAAGTCAGACCTAGTGACATGTTTGCTGCCAGCAGTGTGCCACATTCCCATCACACCATTACAGAATCTGTCGCCTTTGGAGAACCAATCCCATTTCCTTCCTGTCGAGTCAAGCCTTTGAAATCCTTCCTAAAATGTAATATACTGTCAGGGGTTTATAAAGAAGAAGGTTCTGATGTCACTGTAGCCCAGGATGAACCCTGCAGATGCTCAATGAAATGACCAGTGACAAGATGGACATCGTGAAGTTTCCCTTACTCAAGGGTCCTCGGGTCCCACTCATAGAGAGAGGAGTGAGGGTTTGGGAGCAGAGGGTGGGTTGAGAAGATGAGTAGGGATGCAGTGGCAGTTCTTATGGTTCAGTGGTTCTGGGGATGTGGACGTCACTGTTTAAATATGCTCAGCACCATTAACTGTATGCTTCAGATGGCGAAGGTGGTAAGTTTTATGTTACATGGATTTTGCCCTAATTAAAAATAAAAGAATTTAATGACAATATTCTAACTTCTCTTGGTTCCACTTCAGCTCCTTTCTGCTATGATTTGGCTCTTGAAAAAGTACTTTGTGTCACCACCCTCCTACCGCATGAGTTTTAAAGACATTCACACACTCACTGGACCAAAGCCTGTTAAATTCTCATGCAGCACGCACAAATGATCCTCGACACAGATATGGTGGGCAAATTACCAAAATGGAGATTTATATACTCTGGTTTTACATTCTTCCAGACAAACCCGCCCAGGCCAGGCCTCTCCTATAAGTAAATTCATTAAAGACTTTGAATTTTGAGGGAAAACTGGTCCTGTTCTCAAGGCTTAGGGACAGGTTCTCTGATAAACACCCTGCCTAGTGAACTCAGAGGGGACACTGCCTAGGGACAGGAGGGAGGGGGAGGAGGCCCAGGACCAGCCAGGTCTTCACTGACTTCTCCTCACCCCTCCCCCCATCCCAGTTCCCTCACATGTAGACATAGATTAGGAGTGTGACTTTAAAAGCTCCAACATATATTTTACTATCATTTAGAGAAAAGAATCAACACAAGTTATTGAATAAATGCTAGAACTGAAGGCTAAGTTTGCTACAATTTAAAGTAGCTCAGTAAAGAGAAGTGAAGTCAAAGCTAGTAAGAGGAACTAGGCCATCAAATTTTATCTGGTTTTATTAAAACAAACAAGGACTGTCCTCACAGATGGGAGACCCTGCCCTTTCTTAACACCGGGCAGGGCAGCAGCACAGCCAGGAGGCAGCAAGCTTCTCTGCACCAGCCTCCAGCGTTCTCTCTGCAGGACAAAGGTGGAACTCCTGGGTGAGGAAGAGCCTCTGGGCCCTCTTGAGACTGCACTGGGTCCTTAGCCCTTGGGGCAGATGGAAAGGCCCCTATGCCAGAAACCCTGGTCATTCAGCCCACCCTCCTCTGGGGGTCAGAGGACAGTCTTTTGGGTGAAGCACTGCCATCCTGGTGCCTGCCAGCTGCAGTCGCCCGCACACTGCACAGCTGGGCCACCACACCCCCTTGATCCCCAGAAGCAGAGGGGGTTTCAGAAGTCACTTCTTTTCACTTTACCTCCTCCCTAAAGATCCTTTGCACAACAGTCCTTCACACTCCTTGAATTTTTCTGCACACTTATGCTGTCTTCCTGTCTAGCACCTGGGAAGGATCTTGCTCTTCTTTGTGTGCATGGCAAAAACCTAGGCTGCCCCTGACCAGGAAGGTCCAAAGGCCCAGAGTCAGCAAAACCCCAAGTGGTCGGCAGATCTAGAGGGGAAAGCCTGGCTGTGAATCTGCCCCTTGGCTTTCTGCTACCCTATTTTTAACCTACCCAAAGCCAGAATTGGGAATTGGTTATTGGCTTGCTCTTCAGTTTCAGGACAAGAAAAAACAACAAATGACTGGGTACCTATCCAGAAGCACAGTGGAAAATCCCTGAGAGGAGAGAGCAAAGGATAGAACCCAAGGACAGACATGCAGAGTCAGCGGAGCATATCAGCTCCTGCTGCCTGCTGCAGGATATGGGGTGCAGGGTGGGAGAGGCTACATCTAGGCAGAACAAGGGGGAGCTGCAGTCCCACTCCATGCACCATCCACCAGGCTCTTACCAGCAATGTGTCCCCTCTCCTGTGGCCCCAGTGTCCTGTCAAGCTCTGGGCAGCAACATCACAGCCTCAGCTGATCCGCAGTTCTCCAGTCAGAGGCCATGGTGGGTCTGTACAGCAATCCCACAGGCCCAGGCTCCCCGGAGCTCTCCCAGCTCTGGATGCCGGGAGCGCTGGAGCCAGGACATTTGTGTGCCAGCACACAAGGGCAGGGGAGGAGGCGTCCAGAAGAGACAAAAGCCGAATGGCCAAACAGCGGGCGGGAGTGAGCAGAGCCTGGTGGGGAAGGCTGGCACAGCCCCGGGGATGGGGACGGTGCACGGAGCTGCAGCAGCAGCTGACACTCGGTGTGCGCGGCTCCTCTCCTAGCAGGCTCATTTCCATGAATGTAATCACACCGCCCCTCCTACTACCCTCTTCCTGGCCTCCTGTGGGAGGGGAGGCACTGCTAGCATTTGCTCATAGGCTGTGCTTGCTTTCTTCTTCCCCTTAGAAGCAAAGCTTGATGGTTGCTCTCTCCAGGAAGAGGGTAACCCTTACTTAAGATGTCTTCTCAAACAAGAGACTAGATCGGGGGTCAAACATGTATTACCTACAGCAGCATAACCTCAGTCCTGTGCCAGTCCTACCTCAGACCAGCCTGCTCTCCCACACACACCATCTGGGAGGGTCTTAGGAGGCAGCATCCTACAAGACCCACCCCTGGAGAATCTCCTCCCTCCGCCTCCTCGTGGGATACTGCAGCCTTTTTATCATCTGCTATGCATGTATGCTGGTACCCATATGTTCTGTACCAGAGGAGAACCATGCTTGCTAAATTTGCTGGGTAGCGTAGGGCTGGGCAGACAACTTCTGGGGGGGTGACTGTGCAAGAAGGCTGGTGACAAGGGACATGGCCACATTCTAGGCACAAGCAGTGTCTCTGATTCTTCAAGGACTGCAAGGGTCACAAGGATACCTACTAGACAAGCCAACTGGGACCCTGGGCCCAGGACACAGATTCCACAGGGCCAGGCCTGATAGTGAAGGGCTACAAGGTAACTGGCTGCTGACTCAACAAGAAGCACTGCTTGAAGCTATGAAGAGAAGAGGGGGCTCCTTAAACAAGCACCAAATAAGCAAGGAGAGAAAACAGAAAATGCATCTCTAAACTAAGCTAGAGTTCTTCATTCTGAGCAAGTGCTGTGGCCACTTAGAGTACATGGCTCAGTAGTGGGGACTCATTCCTGTGTGCCTCTGGGGTGCTGAGGCAACCAGAGGAGACAAAAGCTGAGACCGAGAGCAAGAGCAGGCACCCTTTTCCCACTAAGTGCCACAGCCAACCTCTCTAACCATGACTCCAGATACATAACAAAGGGGTTCCCCAGCCCAGGCCTCTCTTCCTCATAAACTACTGCATTAGGGAAGCCCTGTAGAGGTCACCCTTCTCTCCACAGGTGCCTCTACCATGAGCTTCAATTTCAGGGTTCAACCCAGCTAGAGAATGTGGTCAGAGAATGTTGACAGACACCCTCATCATCCTGGCAGTGTTCCCAGACTGGACTCAAACACTATGTTCTCCATTCCGGCCCATGTCTCTAAAAACAGCCACAACAACATGGCCAGCTAGTGCCAAGACAGTGGTACTTATTTAAAAGAACCCTCAAGTCACTTACAAAATTCCTGCCTTAAGCTGCAGAAACCTTCAAGTTTTCAATGAAACGAGGACAGAGAATCCTGCTAAATGCAGCAATAGGTCTGTCTCCCTGCCTCTCATGTCTGCAGATTCCACCAAATCTGCCAAATCTGATGAGTCCAGGCTTCCTTGTTTCCTCTTGTTTGGAGGCTCATCCCCACACTGTGCGTGTCCACTTCTTCCAGGGAGACTCCCTGATTACCTGAGCATCCTCCTTGTTTAGCTCATGCGTCTTAGCATCACCTGATAGCATCTCGGCTCAGTGTTTGCAGGTCTGTTTGCATTACACAAGCCATGACACACACATACACTCTCTCTCTCTCTCTCTCTCTCTCTCTCTCTCTCTCTCTCTCTCACACACACACACACACACACACACACACACACATGTTTACTTCCAGGTGGTACCTCACACTGAACATATCTGTAGTTCTTGTCAGAGTCCCAAGGGTGACATCCTTTTTGAGGTGACAGTGCTGACTATTAAGTATATACACACTCCAGAGACTGAAAGACCCCGGCAGGTAAGCCCTGATCTATCCCTTCCACTTACACTCAGCGAACATTCACATAGCATGCAATGTTGGCCAGGATTCTCCCAGATGTGGCCACTTACAATACGAATTCTGCTGGCTTTATTCGCAGCACATGAACTGGTCACCTTAAGCCAAGGTCTTCCCTTAAGACCCATGCTAAGGGAAGCTGGTAGCAAAAGCCTGTATGAATGCAACTCTGGACATAAACAGTAAAGTACAGGGAAGCAGTGGACCATAAGTTAGGGGGGAAAGGCTGCAAACCAAGTCACTCCCATACCTAAGGGGAAAAAAGATGCTAACATAAATCAATATACAACCAAGTTTATGAAGACATAGTGGTCAGAAAAAAACCAACAACAGAGGGGTCAAACCTTGCAGAACAGGAATCCCAACAGAAAAAGTGGAAGTTTTTACAACACATCAGTCAGACCTATGAGTGGCCCTGGAGAGACAGAGCTGATAAGACCCTCACTCACACAGCTCAGCTGTCACTACTTCTCTCACAATAAGAAGACAGCACAGAGTG
Organism: Micromys minutus; assembly: GCF_963924665.1. NCBI lineage: Eukaryota > Metazoa > Chordata > Mammalia > Rodentia > Muridae > Micromys > Micromys minutus. The sequence continues at coordinate 63,421,037 of NC_137979.1, forward strand.
TACTATGGAGGGTCTACAGGCCAGAGGACAGAACAGTGGCACACATTCTCTAGACTGAGTCTACACAAGAGCCAAGATTGATGTTGAGCTGTAGGCCTCACCAGGAAGGAAGGAGTGCCCCAGCCGGGAGGGAGAACAAAGGCGTAAGGGTGGCCCAAATGGCAAAAGTCTGGAAGGCAAGATGGAGTGGGGCTGGTGTCTTTGATTCCAACTCAAACAGTTGGTTCCACTGTTGCTGAGCTGAGATAAAGAGAAACACTCCGGAAGAGCAAAAGTAGCAAGGAGGCGCCTGGGGGAAAGGGTCTGGAGGCCTTCCAGTTTGAGGAGGGGAGAACAGGGACTGATGCTGAAACTCCAACTGTAGTAAAGAGAAAGTGCATGCTCCTGAACTGGTAGTGGCTTCAGGTGCATCCTTACCTGATACCAACACTCCAAACACTCCCTAGCCCCTCCCTCTCTCCTGCCTCAGGCACAGTCTGGTGGAGCAAAGAAGCCCTGATTTATGAGGTAACTTCTGATGGAAAGGGCACAGATCAAGGTACCATTGGTGGTACTACAGAGACACAAAGCCTTTCTGTTCAGTCATGGCCCTCAATCTCCTGATACTGGTGGTCCTGAAATTCTTTATACTTAAAAATGCTTTGTGATGCTTTAGTATGAACAGAAACAATGACATGCTTTTCCTTTTCTTTCTCTTTCCTTTTTTTAAAGGTTTATTTATTTTATGTATATGAGTACACCGTAGCTGCTGAAGACACACCAGAAGAGGGCATCAGATCCCATTACAGATGGTTGTGAGCCACCATGTGGTTGCTGGAAATTAAACTCAGGACCTCTGGAAGAGCAGTCAGTGTTCCTAACCACTAAGCCATCTCTCCAGCCCTGGAGAGGCTTTTTCAAAGAAGCCACCAGCTGCCATCTACTCTTGCTCAGTAAGGTTCTGAAAGCTGAGAGGGGCATCTCTACCTCATGTGTCTTAGTTAGGTCTCTATTGCTGTGGTAAACACCATGACCAAAAGTAACTTGGGGAGAAAGAAGGTTATTTCAACCTATAGTTTATAGTTTATCTTGAAGGGAAGCCCGGCAGGAACCTAAGGCAGGATGCTAAGGCAGGATGCACAGGCCATGGGGGAAATGTTGCTTACTGGTTTGCTGCCAGGGGTGCTGAGTTTACTTTCTTATATGCCCCAGAGCCACGTGTGCAGAGATGGCACCACCATCATCGGCCCGCCCACATCTATCATTAATCAAGAAAATGTCCCACTGACTTGCCTACCAGCCAGTCTTTCTCAGTTGAGGCTCCTTCTGCCCAGATGACCTAGCTTGTGTCAAATTGACAAAAACGAAGTAGAGTGCCAGACAGCCACTTTCTAGAGTTGTCCCTAGTCCCAGTGGCAACACTGAAATCTGAAAAGGGCCCAGGAACAACTGAAGCCACTGGGTGAAGTTCAGAGCAGTCCAACTGCTGGCCCCATGGTCGTCACTGCTGTTTCTCAAGACTGGGGATACCCACAGAGGCCCAGGCCTCTGGCTTCTGCTGCAGGATAGGGATGTGAGGGGGCATGTTCCATCTCTGCCCTACCCAGTCGATGTCTCAGGGGCTGCTCTTAGACGGCCCTTCCTCCTGCACAATGCAGAGGAGGCAGCTTGGTAGGAAAGGAACTGCATGCAGTAAGGGAGGCCCAAATGAGCTGGAAGGGTGGGGCTGGAGGGACAGGAAGAAGCAAGGCCTGTGTCTCTGAGACCCAAGGTAGATATGAAAGGCAGATTAAAGAAGGAGCACAATAAACCGATCACGAAAGGACCATTCAAGCTCAGTTACCCTAGAGGCGGGAACAAAAGCACCAATGACGTCATGCCTTCCCGCACACTCCCAGAAGTGTGGACAGGCTACTGTAGCTTTCTGTACCATGTCAAACACACAGGTCTTTCCATCAGAAAATCTGAGTCTGCTTCTTAAACTAAATCTGGATTCTTAATTTGTGTATAAGAATTTGCCCAGTAGCTAGAATAGCAAAATTGTAAAAATTGAAAATCTGTTGGCATTAATGTGGTGACTAGAGAGTGGCAGTAGGGACACACGACGGCAGCAGGCAGTACTGTCACATTCCTCCTTATGCACTGTGTGCTTGGTGAATGTGAGCCTCATACCATCAGCAGCAACCATGTAAAGGGGGCTCACGCAGAAGGACTGCTCCAACTCTTCCTTTCCTACTGTTCTGTAGGTCGGGTCCACAGGTAGCACAGTCTTCACTGCTGAGACTTCTCAGGAATAAATGCAGAAGTGCCACCAGCTCCTTTGCACAGACAGCCTGAGCCTTTCTGTGTTAGATATACTTGAGCGGCTGGTTCACTATCGGGGAAATTCCTGCTTTGTGACACCGCTGTGGTGGCACCGGTGGCCTTTCATATGGACACATTGCTTAGAATCCTGACTCAGAGGAAGACAGGGAAAGAGGCTCAACACCAAGAAGAAGGGGTCAGAGCAGCCACTGACTCTGAAGAGACACTCACAGATCTCTCTGAGGTCATAAGTTGAGCTTCCATGAGTCCTCTGTAAAGTGTGAAGAAACACGAGGCTAAGGCAAAATATGACTTCCTTATTTTCCCAAGAAAGGAAGGAACGTGCTGGGTGGGTCCTTCCACACCAGCCCATCTGCAGAGTAGCAGGACTTGATTTCCGGCCCCCATGGCTCTCTGCCACACGTAGACAGGAGAAACAAAAAGGGAGCTGATGACCTCCACAGCCAGGAGAGGGTCGTGTAAGCAGCGTAGTTCAACTCAGGTTAACTTAGGCTGTGAGATGCTCTCCTGGGGGCCATGGCAGCGGCTGTTGTGGAGCTGACCAGGGATTGGCTGGGTAGCTGCAAAGGCTCTTCCTGGATCGGGATGACTGACTGAACAGCGAGCGGCTACCGACACCTGGCTCTGCTGGAGCCACACAAACTCCTCGAGGCTGAAGACCCTGGGAGGGTGGGCAGGAGAAGCAACATTCACTAGAGTCATTCCTAAGAGGAGAGCATAGCTGAGCAGGAGACAGGTGGGAGAGCAGATACCAGAACACTGTGTTCAGTGAAGCTGCTTTGAAGGTTGTCAAGGTCCAAAGGGAAAATGAAAGGTGGAAATTCCCACATACTTCCAAGAAGGTCTCACCCTCCTTTTCTGAAGTAGCCAACAACAGACTGTACGCAGCCTCCCACCCCATTGTAGCAGGTTTTGTGGACCACGTGAGCACTGGACAGACTGAACACGGGACATGCTGCCTCCAAGCTACCCTGATCACCTGTCTGCAGTTTCCAGCTCCATCCTTGCTGACCACTCTGTAAGCCTACAGGGATCCCGATACCCCAGACCCAAGCCTGCCTTTCTTCCCACTCTTCTGGACTTAGCACTTTTTGCCTCTCAAACCCCCTTTCTAACTGGTCTGTGCGTCCTGGGCGCCTGCAGCTTGCACAGCTTCCATACTTCACCTGAGGATGTGAGGCAGGGGGCGGACGGCCTCGGACAGTGGGCCAGGCTGACTTTTCAAAGGCTGAGGCCTTGCTTCTCTATACTGAGTCTTCACCAAGAAGAAAAAGTGCAGGGCTGCTGTGTGCTGTCAACCCTGCTGTGCTCAACAGGGAGGGAGCTCTGTACAGCTCAAACAGCAGCAAAGCCCTTCAACGCTGCCATGAGAGATGGTGACATATGTGAGCTTCACACTTTGATGCGTGCTTTGTACAAAGTCAAACATGTTCCTTCAGATGGAAGCACATGTCACTCTAAGAAGTATCTGAGGTTGGTCCACAGCACCAGCACCTTAGGTCTTCCTTATAACACCTAGCAGCAGCTTATACAAAGCCAGGACACAGGTCACCAGAGATGCAGCAAGAAACTGAGCAGGCTCAGGGCAGAGGCCAAGTCCACACTAATGTGAGCTGTTTAGCCTGGTGTCTGACCAGAGGGATGCTATGTGCAACTCTAGTGGCTGTGCTTCCCTTATGTCATACATTTTATATACCCCTGGAGTACCTTATAGCTTCAGATATTTTTGAGTCCTTATTTTTTTTTTAAACTTGACAGCTCAGATCTGAACTGCTCCCTGATGGTAAACTGTTCCTCAGAGTCCTTGAATGAGGCACAGATCCAACACCCACAGTCTGGTTCACACTCCTGGTCCCTGACCGGTCCTTAGCAATTTACTCTCCTACTGAAGCCTACAGATTCATTTAGCTAAGCATTTGCTGAGCATCTGCCACAGGCGCAGCCTGTGCTTGGAGCTGGGACTTAAATAGCTCCAGACCCAGCCTTGCCAGTGAGGAGAGGCATGCAAGCCTGTGGCAGCAGCAACCTGGCACAGCATCTGTGCATGCCAAGGACATGCTGAGATGCTGCAGAGGGGCCAGCTGGATCCAGGACTTAATGACAATTCCCAACTGGAGAAACTGTGGGAATGGTGACTCCCAGTGAGGTAAGAGGCCTTAAGGACAGTGGGCATAGCAGAAGTCAAGGCCTGGGGCACAGTGAGACCAGAGAGCCCCCAGGAAGTCCCTGACTTTGTCCTGTGGAGGGGAGGGATATGGGCTCACATTAAGGAATCTGGATCCCATCTTAAAGGGAAGGCTCAGTGGCAAATCAATGGAACGACTCAAAAGCAGATCAGCTCAACAGCTAATCTAGAAGCAAACCTATGACAGTTAAGAAAACAGTGCCCAGTTAATTATATTAGGCAAATCAGCACAGTGCTGGAGAGCACCCAGTTAAGTACAGATAAGAAAGGAGGTAAAGTGCTGGAGAGATGGCTCAGCAGTTTAGAGCACTTGCTGCTCTATCAGAGGACTTAGGTTTGACCCCTAGCACTCATGGTGACTCATGACTGTTTTATAACCCCAGCTCCAGGGGATCCAATACCATCTTCTGTCATCCCAGGATACCAGGCACACATGTGGTACATGTACATACATGCAGGCAAAACATTCATGCACATTTACAGACAATGTTTTAAAAGAAGGAGGTGAAAGGGACAATGCTGACGTGTGTACCAGAAAGACCTGCCTTCTGAATGTCTGACCAAAGCCCTCGTCACAGAGCAGGCATGAGCTTGGGATAGTGAATCTGGGGAGGTGGCTTCATGAGAAGCACGCACTGCCCTCCTTGGAGACCTTTGGGACTTCCCACAGGAAACTCCACTTGTTCCCTTCCCCTTTACTCCAACCTAAATGCCACCACACTCTGTGACTACATCTTGAGACTCTGCTTTGGCAGATGCTCCTTCCCTTCTGTCACAGGTAGGAAACACTAGGAGGGGCTGGGGAATGGAGGCAGTCAGTGGCCTTCAGTGTTCATTCAGAGCAGAGCTGAGCTGATCCTGAAAGCCCTGGCCTATCACTCCAGTCCTGGATTTAGGTATGCACCCACACTCTGGGCAGCTATGACTCCTCTGGCTCAAAGTGACTATACCACACTTCCCAGCTGGGTGTGTAGCTGGGTGGAGGACTAGCAGCCAGTAACCATGAAGATGTGTCAGAGTAGCCAGTGGGTACTACTTAGTCTAACATTTTATTCTGTATCCTCTCCTCCCAAAACTGTTCCCTGTGAAGCTCACTCAATACCTGGGCTAATGTGGACTCACCCTTCAAAAACGAACGTTCCTAACAGACAGCTCACCCCTGCCTGGCATCGGCCTCCATTACCACTCCTCTCTTTGAAAGCAAAGGTCCTATAACAAAGATGGTGCAGCCTTCTCGCCCAGGAGTGAGCTCTTTAGTGGTGAGACTTCGAGTGTGCGCTCAGTAAGCCAGGAGAGGGAAGTGAAAGGAACAGTCAGATTTCCTGGAACTGACCACTTTTGAAACATGGCCTCATCTCCCCAGATTTATCCCAGTACCCACACTGGCTGCAGCTGATGGAACACTGCAGTGCGGCCAGGCCAGGCACAGCGGGGGACTGCCCAGAGTCTCCTGATGGCAACAGACACCAGGAGACCTCAGTCTTCACCCAGCGGTGAAGAAAGAGGAAGCCTCTACTTTGCCTACACTTCATCCAAGAAAAGCAAGAACTGTTGATGCCGAACCGAGTCTGCATAACCCAGTGCATCCTTTACTCCCCAGCCCAGCTGCACTGTGCTACAGAGTCCCTAGAGCTGTGGCCCAACTGCTCCTCTGAGAGTCCACAAGCAGAAAGCTGCACGCTATCAAGAACATCTACTGCTTCACACAGAGCTCAAGGGAAAGCTGAGGCTGGAAGAAGCCTGGTGATTATCGTCACCTCATCTAGAATCTCATATTTATTCACTCTGCCTACACTCTCTCTCTCCTCCCTCCCTCCTCCCTCCCTCCCTCCCTCCCTCCCTCCCTCTCTCTCTCTCTCTCTCTCTTACATACACACACACACACACACCCTAGAATCTTATTCACTCATCACACTGTATCTCAAAGCTCTTCTGAAAGGAAAAGGATAAAAACCATAGTCTAACTGTGCCCAGGTCCAAGGAGACCCTCAAAATTCCACCCTAGCCACCTCAGGCACCTGGGCCCAGTCTGGGGCTGGGACTCACCATCCTCCCCTTCTCCTTCTTTAAGAACCATTGTTAGACTTCTCAGGACAGGCTTGCTGGGCTTGACCACGAAGGAGAACTCCTAACTCACTCAGCAGTGTCCAGAGCAGTTTCTTGGGCTGTGGTGGGTGGAGCTGGAAACACCTACAGGGGAGCAGTCCAGCCACTGGGACAGCTCAGAACTGCTTCTGGGCTCCCAGAGGAAGGGCTAGTGGCACGGGGACCAATTAGCCCACTGCAGCCTCTGTCACCACCCAGTTCCCAGGTCAAGCTCAGGCACTTTCTAGCGTGTTAAACAGCACTGAGTCATCTTGCCAGCTCAGCAGTGGGCCCAACCCGTCGTCACCCACCCAGGCAGGGATGCAGCAGCTGCTTCTTTCTGCCTCGCTTCCTCTATCTTCCCAGGTCATCTCCCAGTTAGAAAGCTACATATCATCATCCTCAGACAATGACAAGACAGCGACCGCCACAGCGTGCTGTCAAACCCCGGCTACAAGTACAAGGCCTGGGGACGAGAAGGCAATGGCCAAGCTACCAGGCCACGGGAAGTCGGTTTCAACCCCTTTCTGGCTTCTGTAGTTCTAACACAACATAACAACTGCATGCTTATGAGGGTCTGTCCGGTAATTCCATATACTCAATGTTTAGCTCCAAAATTAGGGTGAGTGGTGTATTTCCTTTTCCTTCAATGTGTATGGGAAGCTTCCAACTCTTCTCATTATAAAATGTGGGACTGGCAAGAGGGCTCAGTGGGTAGAGTTTGACACCCCAGAACACATGTAAAGTTGGAAGGAGACAACCAATTTCCACGAGTTGTCCACCACACTCCCATCATGGCACGCAAATCCCTCACCTCAGCACAGTAAATACATCCATGTATTTAAAAGTCATAATAAAAAATCAGGAAGTCAGGAGTGATGGTGCATGCCCACACTTGGAAAGCAGAGGCAGATCTCTGAGCTCAAGGCCAGCCTGCTCTACAGAGGAAGTTCCAGAACAGTCAGCGCCACAGAGAGAAAGCCTGTCTTGAAAAACCTAAGTAAGTAAGTAATAATAACCAGGCCAGCCAGGTGGCTCCACAGGTAAAGCACTCAACATTCAGGGCCATCTTGGCCTATGAGGAGCCACCACAGTGTTTGCTGTACAGCAGGACAGACCTGTGCCCTCGGGGCTTTATGCTGGCGTCATCCCCGATGATCAATGATGTTCAACATTTTAAATATTTTGATTATTTTTGTTATAGGCTTTGTGGGTTTTTTGTTTGCTTCCTTGCTTGAAGCAGAGCCTTACCTTGAACTCACGATGCCCCTACCTTGGCTTGTGAAGTGCTGGAATTTCATATAGCCTATGTCACCATGCCCAGTGCATCTGTGACTGTTTGTATTGGTTCCTTCAAGAAAGCTCGATTTCAATCTCCTGCTCTTTGTTTTTCTGTCGTCTCTACAGCTGCATGTTCTAGACAGCTTCGTGTACTGAGCTGGCCTATGCAGCTGGAGATGACCTCACTTCTCCTTGTCCTGCTCCACGTCCCAAGTGCTAAGATGCAGACATGCATTAATATAGCCAGCCAAGGGCTTGTTTTTTTACTTAGGCTTATCTATGTGGTTCCTTGTATATTGGATATTATAGTCTACACAGCTTACATATTTTTCCCAAAAGCTTTGTAGTTTGATAAAATTGCACTGGTCTGGTTTTGCCTTTGTTTGGGGCTCTTAGGCATAGCATAGTTATCGATAACACCTTTCTGTTGGGTTTGTACTTCTTATTCTAATTCAGGTCTCCGACCATTTGGAGTTTGTGTTTATGATGGAGAGACAGTGTCAGGCTTCATTCTTCCGCATGTAGACACCCAGTTTCTCTGGCACGGGTGTTGGTGTTTTTGTAGTATGTGTGACGTCAGGTGTGGACACCTCCCTCCCTTCAGCAATGCTCATCTGCTCAGGAATACAAAGGTCACTAGGGACTTTGTGGGAATTTGTTGTTTGATCCATACTTGTTCCCAATCCTGCACTGTGACAAGCAACACTAATCTACAACTAGAGTAAATCCCCCCAAGGAAGACAAGCTCAAAGTGGTCTCGTGCCTGAGTTTACCAACAGGTCCTCTGCCACCCTGAACACTGAGCCAGGCTGTTCCACGTGGCTCAAGGATTCTGGGGGACATCAGCCCCCTGCCAGTCCTTCGGATGGCAACCACAATGAAGCTGCACACGGCACTGAGTAGCGCCCCCTTCCTGGTTTCTGATGCAGCACAGCAAGATCTTCTTTCCTGTGTGTTTTGATGATGTTCATGAGACACATTCACAGAAGAAAGTAGAGAACAGCAGCAAGCAATCCGATCCTGCCCCATGACAAGCACTGAGGTGCTGTGGGCTTGCATGCAATATACATTATACGTGTATTTTATGCCACACACATATGTATACACACCACAATGTTAGTAACTGTTTTTGCATGCTGTTCATAAACACCTCGTTTTTACTTTGTGTGTGCAAGTATGTGTGTTTACAGATGTACTCACAGGTATGTGCATCAAGTGTTTCCTCAGATGCTTTCCTTCCTTCCTTCCTTTCCTTTCTTCCTTCCTTCCTTTCTTTCTAAGGTAGGGTCTCTCTCTCTACATAGCCCTGACTGTCTTAGAACTCACTGTGTAGATGAGGCTGGCCTCAAACGCACAGAAATCTGCCTGTCTCTGCCTCCCACTTGCTGGGACTAGAGGCGTGTGCCACCACGCCCAGCTCTTCACCTGATTTTTATGAGTGGGTTTCTCAGTGAATCCCCATTGAAGCTCATTGATTGGGCTAGACTTGCTGACCAGAAAGCCCCTGGGAGCCTCCTGTCTCCACCTCCTCCAGCAATGAAATTCCACACCTGGCTTTTCCAGGGGTGTGGGGCTGGGATTCCGAGTGTTATGTTCATATGGCACTTTACCGACTGAGCCATCCCCCAGTCCTGTGTTTTCCAGGACTATAAAGGTGTCCTGTGTTCTCATTACTCACAGCCTGCAACTGTTAAGCAGGGCCCAACCTCAGTGCTTATGCACACGCTCTGGACATAGCTCTAGTTCTCCCCATAGGACTCTCTTACAAGTAGAGCTCCTTGATCCAGAAAAGCTTCCTCTGTGTTCCTCCTTAGCAAGCTGTCTATAATAACACAAGTACTACCATGACATCACTGGGTGTTGTCCTTGTTTCATTTCTGTTAACGTGACAAATGCCCTGATTAAACACCAGTCTGGGGAGAAAGTGTTTATTTGGCTTAAAATTCAAGGACACAGTCCCTCAATTCAGAGAAGCCAAGGCAGGAACTTTAAGCAGAGAATCATAGCTCATCCACAGCCAAAAGCTGAGAGAACTGAATACCATCCGCTTACTTGTTTGTCTTAGCTTTAGGACCCAGCCCGGACACGGCGAGCTCACAGCGAACTCTTCCGTCAGATAACAATCAAGGACTCCCCCACAGACGTGCAGAGGCCAGCCTGATCACCATTCCAGTGTTTGGAGTTGACAGTTAAATCTGAGCAGTGCTGGTGGCTTTCACTGTCTTCTCTGTGCCTTGCTGATGTGGCTGGTCTTGTCTAGTGCTCTTCAACCTCTGCCCTCAAAGAATACAGCACCACTGCATTACACAGGCTCTAAAACCTGATTGATGGTTCCTAACCCCTATTTCTACCTCTGGCACTAGATCTGCTTTCCAGATGATCCTGACTTGGGAAGGACAGGTCACTTCTGTTTCCTATCTCCTGGCAATCCTCATGTCTGGATTCCTAGTCTGATCTGTCCAGACAGGCCCTCACCAAACTGCAGACCTAACTGTCATCAAGGCTGCCTTTCCCAAAGCATGAGAACACGTCTGTTCTATGAACCACTGTCCACACCTTGTGGGTTTATTTCCTACTGGTTGTCAACCTTCCTGCTGGTTTGTAGGACTGGACAGACTGTTTAGAGCATGTAATGTGATCTGCAACTTGTTTTCAACTCGAGTTCTACCTGTATTTTACACATCGTTTTAAAAACCAGTCAGATCTGTCTTTAATCCTTCCTTTCTACCGTTCCCCATAAGGGTCCTTGAGCACCAAGGGTGTGGGCTGCAGAGACATCAAGGACTAAATGGACACAGTGTTTCCCCTGTGTGGGGCGAGGAAGACAGTGGGAGGCTCCTGGACATGTGCTCTGGGGCTCTGGAGTATGTGGGGTTCAGTGGGGAGCTGGGAAGACTGTAAAGAGGTGGAGGGCAGAGACCTTTGGAGGGCTGTGGGGGTCTTAGGCTGTTTCAAAGACAGCGGTTTTTTTTCTGGGTGAGATGAATGACCACTGCCACTTTCTGGGCAGATCTGACTTCCTTTGTGACACACCACATGGCGTGCTGGTAAGAGCGCAGATTTCGGACAGCCCCAGCAGAAGCCATATGACCTGAGAAGCTGCTATGAGAGATGGGCAGCTAAGCAACAAAAGGCTCAAACCCCTACTCTATTTATGTCTAAGGCAGTGCCAGGCCTACTGACGGACTCCATGTGAGGCAACGAAGAGTCAAGGCCCGAGAGGTAAAAATATAAAACTCTACCTTCTGAATGGCAGGCCACAGGCCCACCCCACGGCTTCTGCTTTCAGCCCTTTCCCTTGACCCCCATGAACCCTTACACCCCTACTCCTCAGGATCTCACAGCCTTGTCCCCTGGGTCCCTGTGACTCACATCCTCTATGAATCAGGACTTCATGGCTCTGTCCCTCAGCCCCTGGCTTTGGACCTTCACCATTCTCACCCCCATTATTCCATAATCCAGTCTTAGTATCATTCTCAAAAGGTGAATCAAGGGCTGGAGAGATGGCTCAGTGGTTAAGAGCACTGGCTGCTCTTCTAGAGGTCCTGAGTTCAATTCCCAGCAACCACATGGTGGCTCACAACCATCTGTAATGGGATCTGATACCCTCTTCTGGTGTGTCATATACAATAAACAAACAAACAAACAAACAAATAAATAGTGAGTCAAAATAGCTCATACAACAGCTACTAATCCTGCTTGGACTGATCATGAGACTTCATGGCAGTCCAGGGGACAAGCCTGAGTCCTAGCGTCTGTGAGCCTGAGCAGAAGAGCTACCCTACACACTGGGATGGAATGCAACAGAAACCCCTGCCTGGCCGTGTCACAATGTCCTCTGCTTGATTTCTGCTTCCTAAAGCTAGTGCAGCATGAACTCTGTTAACTAAAAAAGGAATAAAGAAACCTGTCTTAAGTCCCAAAGTACCATGTTTGACTCAGAGGAAAGTAACATCCTTACTAGGTAAGGCAGGTGGTATACCCAGTAATCCCAACACCCGGGATCTGGGGATTGGAGGGGGTGGGGAGGTGGGGTTATGGGGGTACCACAAGCTAGAGGCTCACCTGAACTACACAGCAAGACCATCTGTCTCAAAGTCTAAAGAACAACATTCAGACATTCAGGGTCCTAGGCACAGACCTGCAATCGTAGCTACTTAAAAGGCTGAGGCAGAGGACTACAAATTGAAACCTAAATCCCATGCTACAAAGTATATTCAAGGCCATGCTAAGTAACTTATCAGGACTATAAATAAATAGGAGGTAGATCAGTGGAACATTCATCAGTCTTGGGATTGGGACTGAAAGCTTGAAAGCTGGCAATATTAAGAGTTCCAGCATCCTAGCTGACTGTGGTAGCGCACATCTTCAATCCCAGCACTCAGGAGGCAGAGTCAAGTGGACCTCTATAAATTCAAGGCCAGCCCAATCAGCACAGTGAGTTCTGAAGAGTTAAGGCTGCATACTGAGACACTGTCTCAAAAGCGAAAAACAAAAACTAAACAAATAAACAACCAAAAAAAAAAAAAAAAAAAACCCAAAAACCCCTAGTTCCAGCCTCCGTTAATACAAACGGAGACTCTCCAGACCCCTGGAGTACATAAGCATCTCACATACTAGACACTTCTACAGCCAGTGCCAAATGGAGTCTCCTAGAACCGTCACTGTGCATTTACCTGAATGGGAACTGTTAGGAAGTTCCCATGTACATTGGAAATGACAAAAGCAGACCAGGCTCAGAGCTTCAGATGCTGTGGAGCTCCACAGGAGCTGAAGGGAATCAAGCCAAGCAGAAGAAGACATTTGAAAGCTATGCATATTCAAATCATGTGTCATGGCGTTCCTACGCGAGTTTGTTTTTAAAATAAATTTTACTGTGCATATTTAAGGTGTACAACATGATGTTCTGGAAGACATGCAGGGCAAGTCAGCACACAAGTTATCTCTGCTTACTCTTGTGTTCCCATGACAGGGACACAGGCTTTCCTCCTCCTCCATGCGCCCCAGCACAGCTTACTGCTCTCCTGACCCACCCTCACGTACTGATGCAGGAGACTAGACTCAGGTATTTCACAGTTCCAGATAACTGAGACACTTAGACATAGTTAACCCTTTGCTCCTCCCACCTGAAAGGGATACGGCGAGAGTGTACAAAGATGGATGACTTGCCATGACAAGGGATGGCATGAATATTTCTGATATTCTGCGCTTCGCTGCCATGCTTACTCTCCAACTCTACAGTACTTCCTGCCTGGTTCAGACATTATGGCTTAACTTTTCCACTGTCTACCCACCAAGTAAAATTACTCATACATTTTTGATGAAATCATTACTTAGCATTTAAAATGAAAATATGGGTTGGAGAGATGGCTCAACCATTAAGGGCTAAGCTCACAACCAAAAATAAGAATAAATAATATTGCCTACAGAATAGCACAGTGGAATGAAGGGTTACTTTTTCCTGTCTCATGTCTGCCACTAATTGTCAGATTCTACCACAATATAAGACAGTACCCACAGGGTCAAGTGTACCAAAAACTGTGTTCAAAGGCGCCTTCCAGAGAAGACTCCCCAGGATAAAGGGAACAATATTGCTGAGACCCCAAAGCCTGCTCCCATTTCCTAATATGTCTGTCTGGCACTTGGACACCCATGGGGTTCTCATGGCTGGCCAGAATAAGCGTACATGAGGTAGAATTATAGCGCTTTTATTATAAAAAATGAAGAGTCAACATTAACAAGGAATCAAAACAAACACAGACCTAATGCATGCCTTTGCCAAGGATATATGCTGCCTGCCCCTCCCACTTCTTCAGGTTCTAACTTGTCTAGGTTGGCTTTGAACTTGCAACTGAAGAAGCTCAACTCCTAAGTGCTAGGATTACAATGGTTTGTCACTATGAACATCTCTTGTTTTATTTTAATTTTTTCTAAGAGCAACTGACATTTGCAAGAAAAAATAAGACCCAGAAAAGGTCTAATGTTATAAAAGTCAACAAAGATTGATCTATTCCTTTGTGAAGAAAATCTACTATCGGTGCCATCAAGTGTCCTAGAGTGAGTACTGTATGGCTCAGGTCCCCTGTCTGTAATGAGGATGGACAGCCCTGCCACAGTGCTCTCAGAGAAGACCCACAGTGGCATCCACAGCATCGAGAAGACTCACAGCTAGACTCTCTGGAGGCAATGACGTAAGGTCCCAACTGGCCACAGCCCAGAGATGCTGGAAGATACATCTTGCAGACTTCATTGACATGTTTCTGGTGCCAGGGAGACACTTTCCTCCATGACAGAGAACTTTCTTTATGATCCACAGGAAAGAATGATAAAGCTAATGCTGAATTGATCCTCACACCACATTTCAATGTGGCTACTATAGTACCTTTAAATATCTTTTAAGTAAAGTGGACAAAATTTTAATTAATTAGTTAATTAAAAAGTTTTTAAAAAATAAGCTAAAAAAGGCCTATTGTAGCCAGAGACTGGGTCTATGCTGCCCTCTGCTGGCTACATGAACACGCTGTTGCTCAACATGGCTGCGTTTGGTCTGACCTAACGTGGGATAGTTTGCGACTGTGTGGCAGCGTTCAGCTTCTCTCTCCCTCAGGGCTCTTCCCACCTCGATGGTCTGAGACTGGGTCTCAGTTAGTAGCCCTGGATTATCTCACATTCACTGTGTAGACCAGGACAGCCTCCAGGTCACTGCTGCCTAGGCCTTCCAGTGCTGGCACAGGCTTATCCACCATGCCAGCGCCCACTGTCCAGCAGGTGTCCCCTTGCCCAGGGTAATGACAGTCAAGTGTGCGCTGAATGCTCTGCACTGATTTGGCAAATGCTGCGGAGCCTTCACGAGCCATTCTGTCTGGCACTCCATCCCCAAGTGTTAAGTGTGGGGTTTACTGGAGGGCACGGGGTGACAGCACCAGAACTGATGACCACAAAGCAGCTAAGGACGAGGTTCTGTGCCTGAGGAGCTCCAAGCTCGGAGGAGAATGCAAAGAAAGTTCTCCCATGGGAACAGTGGAGCAATTGTAGAAGGAAAGGAAAAATACCTTTTGAGAACCAAGAACTTGGTGGCATCATCTGGCATTTACTTTAGAGGTGACCTAGAGATGACAAATGCTGCACAGGAGTCCCCATCTCAAAAGATACAACCTTTGAGGTGAGGAGGCCCCATGTGAGATGGAGGACAGGCATCCCCCAAGACCCCGCCCACCTGGCCCCACCCACTGCAGCTCTCCTTCACGCCCTTTGCCCAGTCACGGCAAAGCTTATTCTTTTCTCAGAGGGGCTACTCAGAGAGTGGCTGGAGCAAAGGCAAACCCAGAGACAGGATAGGGAGTCCTGTCGGGAAACTGGGCCAGCACAGTGCTGGTGAGCTGGCAAGATCTGTTACACTAGCTGAGAGACCAGAGGCTGCAGCCTGAATCCACCAGTGACCTTTAGATGCATGGATCAGCTCGAAAGAGATGCAGAGATACGTCTACAGGACCACTTGAGCTCTCTGAGCTATTTGACTGGGGCAGAATAGGTCTCTAGTCACTTCACTGCCACCACCACCGCCATCATCTCTAACTCAAGATGAAGTATGCTTAGGGGTAAAGGGAGGTGACAGCCACCTGCCCTGGCCCCTTCTTTGAACTTCACCCCTCCCACATGCTTCTTCTTGTACCTTATCCCACAGTACCACAGGGCACAATTTGCCTACACTCTGAAACTCCTAAATGGCAGCTCCTTGCTCCCAAAACTGTACTGACGACTGTACTTCTGTGGTACCAGGGCATGCACAGTACATAAAACACAGAAGTAAAAATTCTGAGCCCACTCACAGCCCAACAGGAAGCCTCCATCCATCCTTGAGAGTGGTCTCCACACCACTTTCTCTGAATTCAACAAACAGCCACGTGGCTATCCTGTGGCTGTGGGGAGGGTGGTATGCAGTAGACTTACAATAGCACTTTCTATGAGATGTCACAGCACGAGGCTACACCTCAGGTTCTACCCCGGGTACACTCTACAGGACAGTCTGTCTGAACAGAGAGCACTCTCTACACCTGTCCGCTGCCTATACCTGTGGGAATCCTGAGGTAGAGATTCAGAGCTGAGCTCCAGGTAACTGAAACAGCTCTTCACTGTTATCTGAAGTGCCTGCGTGGTCAGAAGAGGCTATGACGTTTCCATGAACCCACCACCCTACTTCCCCCGTGGTCATATCTTATGTGCCTATTGCCAGGAACTGTGACTGCAATGGGCTTACTCAGAGGGTTCATCTTTCTGCTGAAACCTCAGAATACCTTACCTGATATCTTCCTAAAAATTAAATATTTGTCTTGTTTTGTTAAGCTGAGCCTCACCTCACTATGAAACTGAGGATGACCTTGAACTCCTGGCTCTCCTGCACCACCCACATACTAGGACTACAGGCGCACACCGTCACAAGAGGCTTCCACTGCATCTAACTGTCATGTCTCTTCAGTAACCTTCAGCCCATGGCAGTCGCTCAGCACTCCAGGCTTCAGGCCTTGACACGGGCACAACCTCATCAGTTCCTCCGCTTCCAAGAGGTCACATAATTTACATAAGAACAACACGGAAAATGAGGTTGCGTCTGGGTCAGAGATATATGAAGCCAATTGGTCTTTTTTAAAGACACAGTCCACATTTTATTTACATTGTGAGACTAACTTTCATCTCAAAGTCACATATTCACACACCAATTTCCTTTCTGTTGATTTCACCGTCTAATATATTTTATTAAACAGAGACTTAAACAATTATCATGCCTGTAACACATAACAAACAGGGGCAGCTTTAATGGAAATTCCAGATCCCAGCATCTTTTTATTGTAAATACAGGCATGAAAACAATCCTGAACCTATCTTTGATGCCAATATAGTCAGTAGTCAGTGCCCACCCCGCTTCAAGAATGACAACTGGTGACTATTCATCACATCTGCCACTTGAAACAATTCCAGCTGCAGCTCTGTGCGTGATGGAAAAGCCAGTTCTGCTCCTCCTTCCTGAGATTTTACTTCTCAGAAAAACAAAGGTGTCCATGGCCACCTGACACTCTTGCCATGCTTCTGTCTGGGAAACCTGAATTCCATTTGAGTACTTCAGGTTTGTGTTTAAATGCTTTAAGAGAAAGAAAAGTTGTGCTGCGTTTCTCTAGTTACCTGGAAACATAATAGGGGTACATATATTAAATATGTTCTTACAGCTGTCCAGGTCATGTTTACTGGCTACAGTTCTTTTACTTAAGTGTGGGTATTTTGCATGGTGATATTTAATCAAGACATTAACACTAACATTAACATGAGAAGGTTGCTGATTTTAGACAAGTTTGAGATCCACTCAAACTAGTTGCTGTACGTCTGTCCTTCTGGTGACTGTGGAAGCGTCATATTTTCTTTGGACATCATAAGATTTTTCAGCTGTTGAAGGACTAAGTTAACCTAAACTCACCTACAGTTGATTACGGTACAAAGTGACAACTGGATGAGATCTCTTTCAGAATGATAGTTAACTGTCATCAACATCTGCAGAAATGTCACAGGATCAGAAAATCCAGGACTCAGCTGCCTGGGCCGGGGCTGTACAGAAGTCACCTGCTCTCTCCATATGAGAATTTTTTCATCTAGAAAATACATTTTTACACTTCACACCAAGGTACATGGCCCATGCCGGTAACTCTAGCTAAGGTAGGAAAGCCCTGAATGTGAGGACCTGGGCTATAGAGAGAGTTTTAAAGCAAGAAAAGAAAGAAGAAGAGAAAAGGGAGAAAGGAAAAGCAAAACATAGGCTACATTAATTATAAGACTATTCTTTATTTAACCAAATATAGCTGAAACAGCACTTGAACATGTAACCAATGTAAAATTATTACAGTGTTTCACATATGTGTGCTACATACTTCAAGTGCTAAATATTTGTCATGCAGGATAGGGCACACCAGGCTATGTCAGTGATTTACTTGTATGTTTTTTTTCATGTCATATATGTACAGGTGGAAGAGTATTTAAAAAGCTGAATGTCTATTATTGAGAAACATCTCCTGTAAAGCTAAAACCAAGTACTTATTACTATAATAAGCAGTTATCTCTCTGTGTGTATACATATATATATACATAATATAAAATATATATTATATATATGATATGTATAATATAGGTATATATTATTGTAAAACATTGGTACAAATCTTCTCTTTAAGACTAAAGAAAATGAAAAAAATAAAGAAAATGAAGGGCTAGAGAGATGGCTCAGTGGTTAAGAGTACTGAATGTTCTTCTGAGGTCCTGAGTTCAATTCCCAGCACCCACTGTAGTCCCATGGGACCCAATGCCCTTGTGCAATGCACATGTAGGCAAAATACCCATATACACAAACAAACAAACAAACAAATATTTCTTTTTTTTGATTGAAGAAAATGAAGGCTACACACTGCCAATGACTTAAGTTTCTACCCTAACTTTCCTCTAGCAGAAATCCCTGAAAGGATTAAGTTCTCATGTAGCAGCGAATTAAACAGGAAAAGCAGCGTGAGGTCTGGAACAGTGCCTCAGTGTCCACACAGGTGCAAGGATCTAGTGATGAAGTGTCAGACTCACCACAGAGCTGCCAGCTCAAGTGCCCAGAACTGAACTGACCACAATGTGAAAAACTTTACAAGGAAAAAATTAATTTTATCGAAGACTTTGTAAAGAAGCTGAGAGGAACTGCACCCACACACAGGACTCAGCACAGCAGAAAGTCAATTCCCTCAGTGAACTCCGGCTCAGTGCTACAGCAAACCATCGCCCAGAAGCTCTTACTCCGTGATTTAGGGGTTTGGGGTGTCATGGTGCTGGCACAGGACATGGAGCTCAGAAATTTCTGCCTAAAGAAAAGCTCTAAACAGGTTATGGCACTGGTGTGTGATCGGAGGCAAAGGGGACCTGTGTCGGCACAAACGCTGCTGGGATGCAGTGACACACGCACGCTGCAGACAGGAGTGTGCAGTCACAGAGCGTTCACAACAACACTGGAAACTGTCTAAATGCCCATCAAAAGTACAACCGATGTTTCTAAAGTGTGGTATGCTATTACATGTTGGCAAACAAAAGCACAGCATAAAAAGCCTCCTGAAAATCATTATATTCACTCACACACACACACACACACACACACACACACACACACACACACGTTCAAAACAGAAGAATTCTTGCTCAGTATGAAACAACTGCAGATTTACAAAGCCATTCTCTAATGGAAACTTGAGCACACCTCCCACACAGCCTTTGCTGAGGAACTTCTAGAAGAGTTCTGAGAACATCGCTGATACATAAAACAGCAAAGGCAGGGTCTTCCACTGCTAAAGGTGACCTCGCAGCAAAGGTGGTGTGGTGCTTTCAGGACAAGTCAGAAGGGAAGGGAAAACACAAAAGTCCCAGCACAGTCGGTCTTGAGAAGAAAGGCTGTGGGATCGTGCAGGACTGCCTGCCTGGAGGTGCGGAGCAGGCAGAAGTCACTGCAGCTGGGCAGAGAGGACGGTGAGGAGGTGAGCCCAAACAAGAACAGACACCAAACCTGATTCGTTCAAAGAAAAGCAAAGAAATGTCAAACTGATGCAATCAGTGCTTCTAGAAAAGGTTTTAGAGGACAGACAGGGACTGAGTGGTTCTGGTCACCTTCTGTTGTATTGGGGGTGGTTCTGAAATGAACACTGAAGGTACCCCTATGCAAATGTTTAACAGTTTTTTGAAAATGACTTTTACTAAGAAGTGTATCCGTGATGAACTCCCTAGAGTAACATTTCAAACTGAAGGACTGGGGGATGGTTCTGCCCTTAGCACACCAGCTGCTCTTACAGAGGACCCAAGTTTGGTTCCCAACACCAAGTTCCCCTAAAGAAAGTCCCATACACACTCCAGCCACCCAGCTATGGAAACCACCAACTGCCCTTTCTGACTGGCCAGGCCTGCTGTGCTCATGTGGCCTTTTATGCCCAGTTCTCACTAATGTGTTTAAGGCCCAGCTACTCTAGAGTCCCCTTTTAATGGCTTAATAATGTTCACTAGATGCTACATTGTCCTCTGTTTCCCTCTGGCTGGCTGATGGGTCTAGGCTATGTGCACTTTTTGGCTCTTCTGACTGGTGCTGCTGTGAGCACTCAATGTCGGCATATGGTTCATCTTAAACAACAGCATCTAGCACTCCGATTGGTATTTGCTGCTTTTCTGGATCCTGCCATCTTTCCGAGTTGATTTCAGAGCCTCTCTCAGCTGTCTGCCAATTGTGACCACACAAAGGAAACAGAGTGCTGGTCCAGATTTCTGAGTTCCCCTCTAAGTATTCTGATTTGACAATCTACAAGCACTGTTCCCCACTGAACATGTCCTCTGAACAGCGTCTGTGACTTAGGTGGCACCCGGTAAGTATGCCATCAGCTTGGTGTACATAAGTGCTGACCCTCCCACCAGGGAAGGAACAGAGGTTTCAACATGGATGGCATTTGCTCCAGGGACACATATGGTCAGGACACAGGGAAATCTGCTCTGCAGCTAGATTAAGTGCTACGTTGCAAGCACTTGCAGTGCATTTTAAAAGTATAGTTTCTGACTCCTACACGATCTTTCCAGGACTTAAGTAGCTAGAAAACAGGACATAAAAAAGGGGAGGGAGACATTATTAAATTGCTTCATATTTTTCTCCGAATGTCTAAGCCAAATTCAATTAGGAGTTTTAAGACAAAATTTTTAGCCTTTACCAAAAAAGCCAAACAGTGCAAAATTTAAGTTTACTTATGAACTCAGTTTGCTGGCAGCTCAGAACAGGGTGGGTGGGTGGGGTCTCCGCTGCAGCCACTTCTGACTGGAGCAGCACACGTCCCCTCTTTGTTTCCTCCCCTTTCTTTAGTCTAATCACACAGCCCCTTGTTGTACAACCACAAGACCAGTGTTACAAAATGATGTACTCCACCCATCCTCCCAGTCAGCTGACAAGCAGTGGGCCAGAGGAGTTGTGCCTGTGACCCGGAGCTCCAGTCAGTTCCACTGAGGTCAAGTAGGCCAACCGTTCCTTGACCCTGGCTATAGATGTTAAACAGAGGCGAGAGCCTGGGGGCTGGTTCAAGAATAAAAATTAAACAAAACACCTCTAAATCTATTACTTAAATTACTACTAATAAAGTCCTCCAGCACTTTAGCCAGGCCACTGTTTAAGGCCTGTTTAAGACAGACAGCAGACAGCCGCAGGAACAAAAGACTTCCAGCTCCAACACTACTCCCAGCAGGGTCTGAAGCAAATCAGAGACACCACAGTTGGCCAGCAACAAGCACTGCCCCGTTATTGTCCCAACAGTGCCACACTGTAGCACGTAGCTCTAGAGCAATTTAGGACTTGTGGGCAAACCACTTAAACATCTACAGAAGTGTCAAAACAAAGTGACTCTATCCGGCCACATGAAGACGTTTATGTATGGGGTGAGAGCTGAACTCTGCCACCTTGCTTCTTTACTGCCATGTCCATCTAGAAGCGGCCGTGGGGGCCGACTTCACCCTGTGTCAGGACTCCGGAGACAGCAAGCACACAGGGGGCACTGTGGCCATCCGTTATTCTGTTCCACTTGCTCCATTTTAGAGAACCTCGTGTTTGTGCAGGCATGTGCGTGTGTGCATGTGCGGGTGTGTGTGCACACATGCCCAAGTGTGACTGAGCACGTGCCATGGTGCCCTTGTACAGATCAGCAAAGAACTTGTGGACATTATCTGCTCATCCCAGAGCTTGGGTTCTGAGGACTCAACTTGGTTGTTCACTTTACCCACTGAGCCCTCCTGCCAGCCTGTTGGCCAATTAATGCCACAGTATCTGCCTCAAAGATTGTATCTTGAGAAAAAAGAGCAGGGAGAAATCTACAAATTTGTAACTTATTTTCCAGATGACTGAAACTCGGTGGAATGCTGTTTCCCTTCCTCTCAATCAAAGGGCTGGTGGTTTTCTCTGTTGTTGTTGTTGTTGTTGTTGTTTTTAGGGCTGATGGTTTGATGACCATTGTCTTAGCCCTTGTTCTAGGTTTCTAGTAAATTCAGAACTTGGGAGGGAAGAGAAGAAACTCCTGTTCTCTCTTGCTCTGAACTAAGCATCCTAGTGCTTTAGTGCTATGGACAGGACCCAGGGCCTTATGCCTGACAGACAATCGCTCTGCCACTGACCCACAACCAAGCCCTCTTTGTTTGAAACCCAGTCCTACTATGCAGCTCAGACTGGCCTCAAACTCGAGATCCTCCTGCCTTGACCGCTCCAGCGCTGGAACTAGAGGTATGTCTCACCTCATTCTGCTTCCCAGAGCTTTAAAGTATGTATTTGAAACAGAGGACACTGGGAGAGCATCAAGAACATGAGAATGAAGCTCACAGACTCAAAATGAGGGGTCAGCAACCAGCACCCCTCGTTGGTAGTTGGCCACAGTGCTTACAGACTGGCGTAGGGGAATCTAACAGACCACACCACCAATTAAGCAGTTATGACAATTAGAACAGAAAATAGTACATAATGATAATCTGCCATATTGCAGTTATTAAAGGACCAATTCCTCCAAATTTTAAATTAGTATAATTACTTAAATATAATTATTGCTATCTAATTCATCAGGGATGCAAATCACTAACCCTCAGAATAACCTATAATTAAAAACTTAGTTCCAAAACAGAAGATCATTCATCTACCTGGCAGTTCTAACACTAAATATTCTCCTAAACAATAGAGCTGGTCTCAAGTGAGTTTTAGAAAGAACCCATCTAGGACTGGGGCAGAACTGTGTTAGAGCATGCTTAGCATGCTTGAGACCCCAGGTTCTATCCAAACCATAAACATGCACACATACACATCTGTTTGTTTATTTATTTTATTTTTTAAATATTTACTTATTGTGTATAGGGTTCTGCCTGCATGTACACTTGCACACCAGAGGGTACATTAGATCCCATTACAGATGGTTATGAGCCACCATGTGGTTGCTGGGATTTGAACTCAGGACTCTGGAAGAACAGTCAGTGCTCTAACCACTGAGCAACTCCAGCCCGCGCACACATACTTTTAAAGAGTAGTGACTGATGGTTACTGTGTGATCTGATGACAGAAGGGATCCTATACTCCTTAGGTATAGGGAAGGGTCAAGTGACCATCAGAAGCCATGCTGTGTTGTGCCATAAATGTCATGGACACATAATTACCACAAAGATGTCATTTATTTTTCAGGTCCCCATGTGTGTCTGGCAAGTGCTCTACTGCTAGGTTACAATCCCAGCTACCTGAGCTTCTCTCAGCTGGCTGTACCTGAACAGGCTATGTTTCCCTTACCAGACATTAAGTAATTACTTTAGTGGATCCACTTTCAAAAGTCTTTAATACACTTGGGAGCACAGAGCCTCTAAAAAAGATGCCTTGTCAGTCACATGGAAACAAGAATGCTGAGAAAGTAGGAAAAGGTCAACCACAGGCCTGTGCTCAACAAACCCAGCAAAACGCAGATGAGGATTAGTCACAGGGCAGAAGAGCAGACAGACATCATGTCACCGTGGTTTTAACAAGAAACCACCATCTTAGCTCAACAACTCCTTCTGCTGCTGCTGAAACATTCCCTTCTACGGAATCAGCAGGTTTCCTGGGCCAAATGTCCCTAGTCATGGGGTACCCAGGAACCCAAGTGTTTCAAGTCCTGAGTGGAGGTGTGTGTAGTTGGTGTGAGCTGGCCATATGGAAGACCAAGCCTCAGACCCATGGGGAAATGGCAATGCCTTCCCTCCCAGTCCAAGTGCAAACGTTGACGGCTTGTCCAACTGTTGTCCAACAAATGTCCACTGCAGTGTTCTCCTTTGCTAAATGTTTACAGCCTAGAAACTTCCTGTCTAGCTAACCTGACTCCCTGTTCAGCTGTACATAACAGCCCTGCCTCCTTGCCCAGCTGTGTACTCTAGATATGCTGAGCCTCACAGAGCTAGGGAGCCTGGCCCACCCAACCCCAGCTTTCTGTGTGTTTGTGTACCTGTCTTTTCTTCATTCCTTTGTTTCCCTGGTTGTTCAAATCCCCGAGGCTGTTCTTTTTTCCAACTGGAGTACAGCCTCTCTAGAGACTGTCCAGTGTGAAGCCTATGAAGCATGGTCCAGCATGGTCCTCTGAGCAGAACAGCTGTCACCTTCATCATAGCAATTGTGACTCCTTGCAAGAGATACCAAGATTGGCTTGCCAACCAATGTTGTTGGTTCCCTCAGTGAGGGAAGGGTAGGGAAGGCCATTGGAACTTCACCTGAGATTCTGGCTGCTCCCTCTGCATATCCTAGACATCTATATGTAATAACTCTACTTCACATGGTCTTACAGTCTTGATAGGTCCTAAAGTAAGCAGAAGGCAGAAATTAACTGAAGAGAGGACTCTTTAGGTAGCCATGGGGAAGTTGTCCATGTGAATAAGACTTTCTGAGTGCTGTGGCCATTTTTGGTCATGCATGTTTGTTCTGTGAACTCATCGGTTCTCTAGGTTGAAGGTGGGTGGATTGGTGCTTTGGTTCATCACCTGTGCCCTGTAAGGAAGGGGTACATCTTTGCTAAGTCACCCCAGGGAAAGTAATAAGGTGTCTAAGAGATACCTGCTTGGTAAGTGAACTGAAAAGTGACCTGGTATGGCTAGGGAGATGAGTCAGTCAGTAACATGCTTGCCACTCAAGTATGAGGACGGAGTCAGGATCGGATCCCTGGCACCCATGTAAAAGGCAGCACAGCATCATGAGCACCAGGGACGAGACAGTTGGTTCCTGGAGTTCATGTGTGGGTTAGGCTAGCCGGCCAGGCTCAGTGAGAGACCCTGTCTGGAAAGACGAGGTGAAGCTGGAAAGGGTGGCAGTGGATGTCAAGTCCAGCACTTGGAAGCCTGAGGCAGATGGAGCTCTTTGATGCCAACCTCATTTAAACCACAAGTTCCAAGGTCAGCCAAGGCCACATAGTGAGAGACCCTGTCTCACAGCAACAACACAACACAAGAGAGGTAAAGAAAAAAAAAAAAGAGGGAAAGGCATCAAACATCAACCTCTGACCTCCACACTGTTGCATACACACACACACACACACACACACACACACACACACACACACACACACACACACTTGCATTCACACAGACACATCACACAAACACATACAACTTGGGAAAGAACAGCTATAATTTTGAGTGATAGAGATATAAAGCAAGATTTATAGAACAAAGTCAACCCCTATCAACACTGAGATTCAGAAAACTATGTTTGAGAGTTACATTAAGGGAGTTCTTATGATAAATAAATGTTATATTTTAACAGGGGGTGCTGGGGAATAGACTCAGAGGTAAGAGCACTGTTCTTACAAAGGACAAAGTTTACTAAACACACACATGCAAATAATGCAAATTTACTTAAAGAACAAGCCACAAACAGTCCATATGTCCTGGGAAAGGAGAGTGAACAGGTAGGCATGTGCACAAGAAAACTGGAAGGTGACACACACAACCCGGATGAAGACAGTTGCCAAAGATCACACACTTTTTTTCTTTGTGCTTATGTCTGGATATTTCTTTAATAACTTTTCAAAATTTCCTCAAGTGCTACAGTATAGAAAGTTGCCGAGTAAGACATACCACGTGCCTAACTCACAGAAAGACAAACAGCCTCCCAGAAGACCCTTGGGGCAAACTCCCTGGCCTCAACATTCTGAGGGTCTCCTGTGTCTGGCACCAGTATGAAGCCCTTCCCTTACTCAACAGGACAAGTAGAGGGGCACTGAAGGCACTGGAGGCACCATGGGCACTGGGGACACTGGTGGCACTGGGGCACATGCCCTCTGCTGCACAGACCAAGGCCCTTGCCTAGCACAGCTGGCATTGGTACAGGGGCTGCCCAGCAACAGCAGTCGCATATGGGGAGTCTATCTCTTTAAAGAGACAAAACAGAAAGCCACACAGAGGCACCCAGGAAGCTAAAGGAGATGGCAGTTAAACTGGGTAATTATAATAACGAGTAAAGGCAGCCAGGCTTGGGTATTTTTTACTTCTTTGATCTGCTGAATCTCTTCTTAAGAACCTCTGAAAACTTAAAGCTCTCTATGGGGAATTCTGAATGGCCCAGAGCAAAACCACAGAAATCAGACTGGAGAGTTTACAGCTGGAGATGAGCAGCCAGCATCATGCAACATCCGCCTCCTGTAACACCAATGCCACAAAAGCCCTCTTGCCTTTGTTCAATCCAATCTATGCCGGCAGTGAAGGCTCTGCTGGCCAGCCCACTTCATTACCAGCCTGTCAGCTTGCCACAGGATCTTGATGAGAATACTCTGAGGTTCCTGGAACTTGGTGGTCTATATCCAGAGTTTCCAAAATTTCAAGCCTTAAAAATAAGTAACTAGGGCTGAAGAGATGGCTCAGAGGTTAAGAGCACTGACTGCTCTTCCAGAGGTCCTGAGTTCAATTCCCAGCAACCACATGGTGGCTCACAACCATCTGTAATGAGACCTGATGCCCTCTTCTGGTTTTTTGATTCATTAGATATAAGTAGATTGAAAAGCCTGGATGAATTATTTTTAATTATGTGCACATGAGCACGTGTGCCCAGGGTGCCAGAAGAAGCTATGATGCCCACTAGAGCTGGAGTTACAGGGAGCTGTAACCTGCCAGATGTGGTGCTGGGAACCAAACATGGGTCCTCTGCAAAAGCAGTGTGTGTTTTCGATCATTGAGCTGTTTCTCCAGCACCCACACTGACCCCCTCCCCTGTTTTTGTTTTGTTTTTTGAAGCAGGGTCTCTCCATGTAGCCATGGTTGTCCTGAAACTCAGAGAGATCCACCTGCCTCTGTCTCCCATATGCTGGGATTAAAAGCATGTGTCACCACACCTGGCTTTTTTTTTTTTAGGAGTGATATACTCTGATCATACACACATACACTGTTTTGTTTGTTTTTCAAGACAGTCTTTCTGTGGTGTAGCCCTTGACTGTCCTAGAACTCACACTGTAAACTAGACCAGCCTTGAACTCACAGAGATGCACCTGCTTCTGCTTCCTAAGTGCTGGGATTAAAGTGTGCAATACCACACCCAGAACCTAGTGTATTTTAAAGAAGAGAACTGTTTGAGTGCAGGACAAGGATGAGTGGATATGGTCATTTTCTGAATGGGTGGAACTTTATGGATTGCTTCCTGCTCAGCAATGCATGCTCCAGAATGCACAGGCAGGCATGCCTAACATTCTCCAGCATGAACCTGGGCTAACCTTGGATGGCCCTTCCAGGTATATATCCCAGCATGCTTGAGCACTGCCTACTTTTGAATCCAAACTACTGAGGTCATTGTTTTCTTCAAGGGAGACAGTTTCCTTAGGATCTGCTCCTTTTCCTTCTGCCCTTCCTGCCCTGTTTTTCTGAGGAAATCAACTGACCTAGGGCTATGATAACATAAGAACTGAAATCACTGTCACCCCTCGAGCTGACTAACGCCCTTTCAGAACCACACTGCCATGAACCATGTGTTTCTCTGTCGACCTTTGAAGGTTTGCTACAAACCTTCTCAAGGCACATGTTTAAACTCCCATTCTTGCAACGCTATGCACACAAGTTTGTGTGTTTAAGGAAATGAAAGGCTGACGCAGGGCCAGAAAGGGAAAGACAACAGTATTTAGTCAGAACTTGGCCTTAAATCTACTCAGAGCATAAATTAAACCCAGTGAGCCTTTAACACAACCCATGAAAGACCAACAACACTCCTCCTGCTTCCTCTCCAGTGTGCCACGTGATGTGGGGACAGACATCTGAAGAACCAATCACCAAACAATGTCCTACCAATAGTTCCTCCCAGAAGAAGGAACTCCTTTCCTATCAAGCCCATTGTTAGGACACACTTCCGCCACCTGAAAACAGAAGAGAACTAACTGTGTTCTGGAAGAAGCGGCAACAACACAGCCTTCTGGCCCTGCACTCTGAGGAGCCAAGAACAGAGAGAAGGCTGTAAGGACCACAGCTGTCCTTCCCCTTGAATTGGGAGCGTGTTTCTAAAAGGAGACATGTCTAGCTAGAAATTAGACAAGATCAGTCCCAACAACACTCAGTGTCCCAGTGGTGCTGCCTGTCCTCAGGTAACACCCAGGACAAAGACACCAGGACACACAGGCAGACAGAACAAGAACCACAGGTGTCCACCTCCTTATCCCTGGAGCCTACAAAGGCAGTAGGGAGACCTGACATTGCTCATAGAAGAGGGAGGTGATCTCCAATCATCTAGGTGGGCACAAGTCTCATAAAAGGGGAAGAGAGACAAAGAGTCCACGTCTTTGTGGGATGCGAGGAAGATCCCACTGGCTACTGCAGGCTCTTAAGTGGGGGAGGGGCTAAGAACCAGTGTGCTGTGGCTTTTACCAGGTACTGGCCTCTTGGAGAAGAAACAACCACTACATACTGGGCTGCCATTTTATCCCCATTTGACTGACTTCTGTCTCCAAAGCCGTAAGATGGCAGGTCACTGTCATCCCTTGTGACAGCAGCATCGAGAAGCTAACATATAGAGTGTCTTCTTTTTCTTTCTACACGTCCTAAAGACCCGCAAGGTAAAGTAGTATTCTACCAGATCTGTCTCCCTAGCTGGTTCTTGAGGTTTTAAAAATCAAACACACACAAACTCAACTATCAATTTTTAATCCTCTTTAAGGGATTAAACACCTGATGTTTCCAAATTAACCCACCTTCCTATGGGTTACATCGGCTCCTTGAAAATAATACACTGGTACCCTCATCTTTATAATATAGACTAATTATATTTTTCCAAGCAAATGTCCATTTTAAAAATAAATTGTACTGAAATCTCAGGGCACAAGTGATCTGGGGTCACACACCTTTAATCTCAGTACTCAGGAGACAAAGGAGTCAGGTCTCTGTGAGTTCAAGACCACCCCTTGTCTATATAGCAACTTTCAGGCCAAGCAGAGGCTGCAGTGTTAGAGCCTGTCCAAAAAATAAAATAAAAAAGAAAGAAAAAGAAAAGAAGGAAAGGAAAGAAATAGTCAAAGGTATAAAGGTCTCCTCACTCTCCCAACAGGCCGACAGTGAGACTCCACTGCTTTACCCCTCAGCAGCTACATTAGGAACCCGACCCCAAACAGACCACACACTATAGAAAAGGAGAGCAAGTCACTAGGGCTCTGCTCCAAGTAAGACTCTCAACTACTATGAGCAGTCCTATGACTGTAGCTTCTATGTTGAATCGGATTTTAGGATTCAGTCAACAAACTTAGAGCCAATGTGCAGAGCCTTGCTAAGCATGTAGTTTGGATCAGATAACCAGAAAGGAAGTCCTGTCTACTGAGTGAGACTAAAAGGGGCAGAAGTCACTGCAGCAGGAACCCCTGGGCCTCTGTGAGACATCCCATTCACCGAGGAGCCTTCCTGATGCCCTGTGGTACACTCCTAAAGTGCTTCCTCTGCAGGGAGAGACTAGGATGGGAGGCCAGAGCCGGTACTGCGTACACAGAAACCTCCCCTAAGCCGAGGAATCAATCCTTGAGGAATCACACGTCCTCCATTCTTTGTGACTGCAATCTGAGCAGAGAGAGAACCTGTAAGATATCTGGGTAGTGGTTAGAAACCACAGAAAAAAGAAATCCGTGTAGCAGGAGGTGGCTGTTGCAGTACCAGAAGGGTCTCCAAAACTCCGCCCACTCAGTCTAATTGTCAGGTGGTCATCCTCACCAGAGTGACAGTCCACCAGGAGGCATCGGAACAGGATGCCATCAGTGTTTCCAGGGCACCTGGATGTGCTCCTGAGACCCACAGCCTGCGCTTTGAATGCCAGGTGACACAAACCTGATTTTGCAGAAGTCCCTCAAAGACAGTCTGCATTCTTCTGTAAGTTCTGAACCTGAGCTTCATGTTCACTCTTAGCCTGAAATACTTGAGCTCTCTGGCCTGTGAACCACCCTGACTGAAACCTGCATCTGCCCTGGACAGCACTCAGGCAGGGACACAGGCTGTGGCTGTAACTACCTGGCTATAAATTTGCCCAGTGCAGACCTGGACAGATGCATCTCTCCTAAGTCTGGCTGCCTAACCACCAACCTGGAGTGTCTGGGCTCCAGGAAATCAAAGACCAAGGCTGCATGACCCTGGTGCTATGAGCCAAGCTGTTGGCCAGACACCCTGAGAGGACATGGACTTGAGCAAATTACCACTACCCAGAAAGCTTAGGAGACAGAAACTACCGTTACCCAAGATCCCCAGAAACACCACAACCCTAAGAGTCACAACTCTTTCAATATAAATGATTCAGTAACCTGCAACACAGGCCATGCCAAAACACGGAACTATGCCCAACTATGAGGTAAAGACAAAATGTTTAAAATGTGGGTTAAAAAGTACACACAGCGTAAGAGAATGCATAAGATGTGTTCTAACGGGTGGGGGCAATGGGAGGAGCCAGGGACAGAGAGAAAATGAGGTCCTGAGGATGCTGGGAGGAAGAGGAGAGCTGGTGAGGGGAAACAGGAGGAGCACTGGGAAGAGGAGTGGAAAGGAAGAGGAGAAGAGGAAGAAGAGAGAGGAGGAGGAGGACTGTCACTTTGCTAACAATCCATCCCTCACAGAGCAGTGGATACAGCTCACAGGGTAACCCCTAGCCAGGAATGCTCCCCCTTAACCTGGAACAAGATGGAAACAGTGCCTGCAGGGCCCCACACCCCTGCTCTGCTACCAACACAGTGTTCCCACAGTCCTGAAAACATCCAGCTCACCACCACTCTCTGCTATGAGCTTTGTGAAGGTAGGGCCTGTATTGCTAAGTTCTCAAAACAAGCACTCTAATACAGAGAAGAGAGATCTGTTGTTTCTCTAAATTGACTATACAGACAAGTGCATAGAGAGAAAACAGCTTAGACCACACCAGGGAAAAAATAGGCTAGCGAACTGGCTCCGGGGTTAAGAACAGTGGGTCAGGCTGCTCCTCTAAGGCACCTGGGTTCAGCACCTGCACGGGAGCTCACAACCACCTGTAACTCCAATCACAGATCCCAGGCCATCTGTCTCCTTCCGGCCTCCACATACATGTACACAAAACACCGTGCATATATAATAGTAAAATATTAATTTTCTGGGTGGTGGTGGTGTACACCTTTAATCCCATCACTCAGGAGGCAGAGGCAGAGACAGAGAGATCTCTGTGAGTTCGAGGCCAACCTAGTCTACAGAGCTAGTTCCAGAACAGCCAGGGCTACACAGAGAAACCCTGTATCAAACAAACAAACAAAACAAAACAAATGAACAAAATCGAGAGAGGGGCTGGAGACAGCTCTGTCATAAGTGCTTGTCTTGAAGCATGAGAGCCTCAGTTTGACCCACAGACCCCACAGAAAAATGCTGCGAATAGCAGTATGCACTTGTGATCCCAGGGCTGGGAGGCACAGGCAGGCAAATCTTGGGAGCTCACTAGCCAGACAGCCTAGCCTAATTGGTGAGCTCCAGACTAATGAGGGGGCCGTCTATCTCAAAGGAGATGGATAAATGGTATCCTGAAGATGACACCAGAAAGGGGTGGGGGGAGAAAGAGAAAGACAGAAGGGAGAGAGAGAAGGGGAGAGAGAGAGTCTCATGATTTCAACCTGAATGCCTGGGACAGTCAATGAACTGTGACAAAAGGAAAGCTGTTGTGTGTGTGAGGGAACGGCAGAGTGCAGGGGCTGCCATGACTTTAGATGACAAGGGTGTCTGCTCGGTGCTGAAACCACCAGAATTTGCTAAAATTCAACATATGCTCCTACTTTCGGTCATTGGGGCTGTTGGAGATTATGTTTCAGGGTCTCAGCACTCAAAAGAAAACAACTTATGCTGAACAGATTCCTAAAGCACATGCAGTCTGCAGCTGCCACACACAGGACACCGGAGAAGTGAAATCTGAGCCCACTCCTACAGGAGGGTCACTGCCCAGCACAAAGGGGCACTGTTTAACTCAAGACCAGTCCGGAATAACTACCACATGGGTATTTTAAATTCTACTATGGTGGGCGGGCTGTGCCTCAGTTGCTAGAGTGCTCGCCTGGTGCATACAGAGCCCTCGCCCGACCCAGCACCGCATAAGGCAGGTGGAGTGGTGCTCACCTGTAACCCTAACCCTAAGGGCACAGAGGCTGAGGCTCAAGATCACCCTTGGCTACAGAGGGGGTTCAAGGCCACCTAGACTACAATTGAAAAGCAAAAGGTGCTTTCTATTCTGCATCACCTCCTGCTTACTGAGCATGCTCCTGGTGCCCTTCCCCCCCTCCCTCTCTCTCTCTCCCTCTCTGGTTGCCCAAACCTCTGCTCCTCAGCAGGCCTGCGCCTGAGATGCCACTGTCGGCTCTTCTCAGTCAGCTCCTGGCCTCACCTCCCATCACACACTCAGTCTCAGCTCCACTCCGATTCAGATATCTCTAAAGTTCCAAAGACTCCAGCAGTATGTCCACTACACAGAATACCTGCTTCTTAGCCACTTAGGCCTCCTCCCTCCATGCTTTGCCAAACCTAAGCTACAGATTTGGCCTCCTGGCCTCCCTCTACCTGCAGTGCACTTGCTACATTCACCAGCTTAACCCCCTGACCTCTCCAGAGCAGTCCCAGCACCAGCTCATCCATGACAGTTCCCCTCGCCAGTGCACTGCCACACCCACTCTGGCATGCTCCTTCATGGCCTGTCTTCATGCCCATGTCCTCTGAACTCCAAACCCCTCCGCACACCTAGGCTACATGGAGCAGAGCAGTGACTACTACTTGTGACGGAATGAGCAGTTAGGACCAGCTCTTGGAAACTAGGCCAGTGATGGCTCCAGGAAAC
The DNA here is from genome assembly GCF_963924665.1 of Micromys minutus. Lineage (NCBI taxonomy): Eukaryota > Metazoa > Chordata > Mammalia > Rodentia > Muridae > Micromys > Micromys minutus. The sequence goes on from NC_137979.1 coordinate 63,453,739, forward strand.
GGTCTCAATGCACCCTTCACAGCAACTACCAAACAGCAGGGACCTTACAGACCACACCTAGGAAAAAAGGGTACATCCTAGTGCTCAGCAAGCAGGAAGGGTCCCAACACATGCAACAAGTCCCAGTCAACCATGGCAGGAAGGCTGATACAATAACCTAGTAAAAGCCCCACTCCCCCGCCCCATCTCCTGGGGCAAAAGAAGTAAAAACACCATCCCCAGCAGTTTGAAAGGATGTGGGATTCACTTCTTGAACATTTCTAAATGTTTCTCCACCTCCTCCAGTCCTTTATTATTGCAACTGAAACTAAGCAACAATAATTAGACAACCAAGCCGTGGCTGGGGATGAAGTGCAGACAGGTTGAGGCAAGAGCTTCCCTCTGGAAGCCCACTCTGAAGGACTTTCATCTTGGGGCCTGGGTGCGGCAGGAAGCCTGGTCAGGGCACAAGGCAGAGATCTATCAGCAAGAATCTTCAGCTCGAGTTCTCCAACCTCTGAGCTAGCTGGTCAGGGCTACCCTAGCTCTAAGTGTCCTCTAAACTGGTTCTGTACCCTTGAAACAAAAAGGCAACCATCCAGTTTATACTGCAGAGCGAGAAGACAAGCTCTAACAAAAGGGTCTCCCCTTTGCCACATGCAACACTCAGCAAGGAGAGCGCCTCCAACCACGACATTGCTCTCATTGCTGCTTAAGAGCTGTGACTTTGCTACTGTTGTGAAATGTAACGTGGGTATCTGTGTTTTCCGGTGAACAAAAAACAACTCTATGAAAGGGTTGGTCAAATCACAAAGGGGTTGTGACCCACAGGTTGAGAATCACTGCTCTAAAGGAAAGATCCTTAACTTTTTTACAGAATAACATAAAGTAGAAAATCTTTAATTTTAGGAGCAAAACCAATGACAGGTTCAAAGCAACTAAAATTGACCAAAATCTGACTCAAGCGCCCATCAAAACTGACACCTACTTTCCCCATGCTTAAAATATCAGAATGAGAAAACTGTAAATCAGAGGCACTAAAAGGATTCATCTCGGCTAAGGCACCTTTGTCCTGTAACCAGCTCATGATGCACAGGTACACAAAACAAACACTTCCAACCTGTCTAGGAATCAAGAGATCTACTGAGGTATCCTTTGATGACCCAGACATCAGTTCTTAGCGAAAAGCTCTTAACTGCTAACCCTCCCCCAGGCTGATCTGCACTTCTGCGCACATGCACCCGTCCCCAACATGCTAATGTCACCTAGGGTGTAATATGGCAGTCTTATGCCCCTAAGATGGCCCTCAGTCCACATAAGACAAGTCATTAAGTCTGTGACTAAATTTGAACAGCAGCAAAGTCCTCCAGCTCATAGAACAAAGAAGAGTGGGTCTCTACATGGTTAAGCACGCCCAGGAGAGCCAGCGCTCCTGCTGGGGACAGAGAAGGAAAGCAAGCCCATCCCCATGACTGCTAAGCTGCCTGTATGGACCCTAAGCCCAACAGCTTGCCCTAGGTGCCCAAAAATTTTAAAAAGCAGCTCTCTTCCAAATGCCATGCTCCCTGTCCTGTCCAGAACACTGTACACGTCGCTGTCTGCAGAGCAGAGGCAAGCCACGGAGGCTTCATCTCCACTCGCTCACCCCCCGTCTGACTTCCTAAGGTCCATTTCTTCCCTCGCATGGGAACAAAGAAAAGTCTGAAGCCAATGAGAAACAGCTCCAGCAGGAGCTTCTCCCAGTGATGGCGGCAGGAATACCACACTCATCCTGAGGGCCAGCATGGAAAAGGCTCATCCTGCCAGGGCTCTGATAGAAAATCATCACAACTGGGAAGTCACAAGGGAAGTATGGAGTGATCCCGAGTTAGCTAAGATCCTGGCAAAACCCATACAGTCTCTGAGAGTTCCTGGTTCTGGCAAGAGGCCAACCCCCTGAGAACCACTCTGGGCCCAGGAAATCAGGCTGCAAGGCTTGAGGTAAGAAGCTGAGAAGAAGAAACCAAATCCCCAAGTCAGTCCTTTCTTGTGGAGAATGTGCTATGGAGAAATGACTCTTGCTCTCAAAGCTGGGAACTGGGAAGTGGGACGTATACTGCTAAGTAAAGAAGTAAGCAAGGCCTGCACGGAGAGAGAGCCAGTCACCTTGAGTGTGCAAAGACTGGAGAACCGGTGCTGAGAAACATGAACACCATGCTTGAAGCATCGGCATTGTAGAAAGGCACTAATTCTGTCTCTTTTAAGGCTAATCTTTGAGACTGAAGGGAGGGCGCAGTAGGAGCCCTGGCTGCTTTTGTGGAGGACCTGGGTTTCATTTCCCAGCACCCACATGTTGGCTCACAATGCTGTTTTCCGGCCCCCAGGTACACTAGGCACTCGTGTGGCACACATAAACACACCCAGGTAAAACACGAACACGTAATCAGTCTTCTTAATACCTGTGCACACGGATTCCTGTGGCTCACTGCACAGCACAGTCAGCATTTCCTCCATCTGATACAAACGCTCCTTTCGGCCGTAGTGCAACACATGGATTATGTGGTGTCCTGAATGGTGATGATTTCTACTCTATAACCGTTCCCACCAAAACCAGAGACAACTCTCTTTTTAGTCCTTTCCCTAAAGTACCTACAAGAGCCCTGGGTTCATAAAACTAGGTTACAACTGGCCCGAGGCCCTGCTTCCACCAACAGACTACCACCTGCATCCTGCACACCTGTCCTTTTCACCCATGCGTCCTCTGTGGCAAGACTCCACAGTAACCACAACTCAGGGCAGCTCTGTGTCCGCAGACCACAGCGTTCTTCTCCCGGGGTGCTTTAGGCACCACACCTCACCGTGCACAGAAACCAGGTCAGATCCTGGCAGTGATCACTGCGACAGGAGACAGATGTGAAGTGGTCCTGAAGGCCTTGGGTGCTACGTCTGTTTTCATCTCACCATCCTGGCCCTGAGTATCCTCTGTGCACTTCCCTCATGAGACACTGAGCACGCAGCTGTGCTCAGTCCCCACATGCGATGCAAATCAGCTATTTTCCTGTATGTCCTACCTCACTGCTCTCAGACTACTGAGAAACTGACGCCTAGATTTCCTCAACTCTTCTTAAGTACTGATAATCTAATTAAAACTGCTTCTGCTCTGCTTGCGTAGGATCCAGGAGCTCAATGTGAAGATTATGCCTCAAACACTTCAGGAGCAAAGTGAGTGCAGGAACTCTGGACGGACTCTTCAGTGAGAGAACTTTCCAGTTCTTAAAAGCTTTCCTAAGCAGAAAGATCAATTACCCGTTGACAGTTTGGCTACAAAATCGAAAAGGAGCAGAAACAAGGCACTTGGAATGCCTTTGCTATGGGAGAGGGTAGATTCCAAGCGTTCTCCTTTTAAATTTTTATGTGGGGAGATAGGCATTGTGGTGCACACCTTTAATCTCAGGGCTGGAGAAGCAGAGACAGATGAATTTTTGTATTTCAGGGTAGCCTGGTCTAAGTAACAAGTTCTAGGCTAAGCAGAGCTATACAGTAAAACCTGTTTCAAAAAGGGGGGGGGGGTGGTCGCTGAAGAGCTGACTTGGCGGCTAAGAGCACTGGCTGTTCTTCCAGGGAACCCAGGTCTGATTCTTAGCACATGCGTGGTGGCTTATAACCCTCTGTAAGTCCAGTTCCAGGGGATCTGACCCCTCCTCTGACCAGGCACCCACAAACGTACACACAAGAAGACAAGACACTCATAAAATAAAAGCAAAACTAATTTAGCTGGACATAATCCTGAGAAAAGAAGTTAAGCTGGGTACAGCACACATCTGTAATCCAGCACTTAAGACACGGTGGCAGAAGATCAGGAGTTCAAGGGTGACATATCCTGAGTGACATATGAGTTTGTGGCAAGCATGGACCACCTGACACCTTGTCTCAATTTTTTATTTTTTTAAGTTGACAATTGAATCTAGGAATGAGCCCCGACCTGATGACCATGACTGTGCAGCAGGGTGAAGATGCACTCTGGGGAGGCCCTCCCATGGATCTGTGTTCACAACCCTATGCAGCATCACATGGAACCCTACCTGATTCCAGTCAGGCCCGGCATCCGTGTCCTAAACAAGACATATACACGATCTAGGTTTACACTTCTTTTTCTTCTTCCTGAACACAAACAGGTGAACATAAAAGCCAACAGTACTGTCTGGCAGAGCACCACAGTGTCATCATAAAGTCCTTTCCGGAACCAGAAAAGCCACGGCCTGCATAGGTGTAGTCATCAAGTGATCCCTGCCTGGTAAATGCTAAGGAGGCCTGCAGGGAAGGCAGGCCTCACTGTCTGCTTCCGAAAGTCCCTTTAGTTGACCAGCAAACCTCTAAGACATGTGCTCTGCCTTCAGCACACCATCAGTGAGCTGAGCGCCAAAGATCGTATTTTTACTACTGAACTATGGATAGCTCTGTAATCCAAATGTATTTCCCCACACAACAGTGATAAAGGTCCAAGGCCGACACAAAGGCAGACAGGAGATGCTCCCCCAACTCAAAATGGAAAGAGGAGATCAAGAGAAGGGGAGAAAAGAGAGAAGACAAGGAGAGGAAGGGAAGGGAGGGAAGAAGGAGGGAAGGAGAGAGGGAAAAAGAGAGGGAAGGAAGCTGGTCTCAGCCTCCACATGGTCGTTTTTTTATTCAATTCCTTTAGTTCCTCCCAAATAAAAGACATAAAAGTGTACAGCTCACTTGAAGGCTTGCACACACACACACACACACACACACGCACACATGCACGCTCGCCCACATCTGGGATGGTGAGATGTCTCAGTGGGTTAAGAAGCACTTGGTGATAGTCATCAACCTGAGTTTCATCCCAGAACCGGCAGAGTGGAAGCAGAGAACCAGCTCCTGTAAGCATGTCGTTTGACCTCCACAATAAATATTTTTAAAAGTCCAAGATGTGAACATCCCAATCCTCAAATCTTGCGGATTTGGCAAAAGGGAGGCTAAATTTGTGGGTGGCTACAATCCTTATCCTGGGTTATCCAAGTGGGTGTGACACACGAGTGTTCTTGTGAAAGGGCAGCAAGTGGACAAAACAGAGAGATGCTACCCACTGCCTTTAAAGGTTGATACCAAGGGAAGCAGGCGTTCTTCAGAGCTCAGAAAGGAAAAGAGGCCGACTTTTCCCTCCAAGCTCTGGAGGAAACACTGCCCTAACAAAATCTTGGTATCAGCCCAACGTGACCTACTTTGGACTGACCTCCAAGAACTATAGAGTAAATTTGGGTTTGAGCCCCTCTATTCCTGGCAGTCACAGGAACCAGTTTCCATTTTCCTAGGACAAGTCATGCCTGAGTCAAAAGCAGTCACTATTAAAACCAACCAGAACAGCAGCCTTTTGCCTCACCCAGCAGGGCAATAACCAGGGGAGGGTAAGAACAAAGCTTGGCAGAACCCTGGCACCCAGGGGGCAACAAAGGGTAGAGGGGGAGAAAAGAGCAGTGAAGGAAGCAGAAGAAAAAACCCCGAGGGTCTAAAGGAGCTGAACAATCCCTCAGGGCCTGCCTGCAGGTGACTGCTTTTCTATCACAAAGGAAGGCACACACCACTTTTAGCTGGAAGGCAGCACAGGCTGGCTTCTTCTGCTGAACAGGCAGGCACAGACCTCTAACACCGAGTTCACACTTCTGAAGCTCAGGGAGTTGTTAGCCACAACCCTCGTGGCTTCGCCCGGTCTGAGTTCTCTAAGGGCTAATGCTGCCTGTGAGGCAACACACCAGAGTTTGGCACCTTTATGCCCCATAAGCACGTTAAGTTCCTGATCATACTTCCCTGCCAAACCAGTACAGTTGGCCACTCACTGGACCTACCTGCCATTCCGTCTTCCATTCCTCTTGGAAACAATGCTAACAACCACGCAAAGCATTTCCAATAACCTTCTATAACTCCAGAGATTGCACACCCTCTGAGGGACCAGAGCCCTGGCTGAACGCCAACGAGTAGCAAGGTTAGCCAGAAGAGTCTAAATAGCTTCTACCCTGTTGGAGGATGTGGATTGGTGTCATTACCCGTCTACCTTCGGGCAACAGCTCAGACTTGATCTCCTTGCCCCAGTGTGGTCAGGCCCTGACTGACAGACGTGGGGACCAGGAGCTAATTCACTATGCGAGGGTAGCAGGAACCCGACTGACGACCCCGTCTCAGCGGCCCCGGTCACGCCACTTGCGTTCATCCCAGAACAAAGAGCTAGATGGGGCACATAACTTCTAACACCCTGAGAGCCGGAAACTACCAGGGAACAACACAGGCCGGGCGTGTTAGTCCCGGGGCCGCTCGCAGCGTCTGCCAACCCGGTGGCAAGCAGCAGGCGACTCCCCTCGAAGACTCCGACCCCAGTCACCTGGTCTTGATGCCCCTCGGCGCCCCGGGGGTGCTCAGCATCCTCCTGACCCTCAGTGCTCTGGTTACCCTCCTCCCCCGCCGTGGAGACCCTCTAACCCCGGTGACTCCCCTCCCGGGGCCCCCAAACTCTCAAACCTCAGCCCCAGCCACCCTCAGGGCCGAGTAACCCGGCTCCCGGAGCCCGAAAGCCCGGGTTTAACCCCTTCCCCCCCGCATCGGCGCCCTCAGCTTCGGGCGACCCCTGCCTGTGACCCTTCTCCAGGCCTTGGTGACCCGCACCCCCGGCGACCCTCAGGCCGGAGTGACACTCAGTTCCCGGCGACCCTCAGGCCCGGGTAACTCTCAGTTCACGGCGACCCTAAGGTCCAGGCGACCCTAAAGTCCAGGCGACCCTCAGGCCATCGAGAGGCTGGGAAGTCACCCCCGGGCCCTGGCACTGCCACCTTCCAGCGCTCCGCGCCCCGTCCCAGGAACACCAGCGCAGACGGAAGCGCACGAAGGGGCAGCGGACCCGCCTCACTCACCATAGCTGTCATCGTCCTCCATGGTGCCGGCGACCGGCTCCGGCCCCCGACCGCCACTGACCTCCCACAGCCCGCGTCCTGCCACACACCAGCTCGCCACAGGCCAGCTCCGAACCGCGGAGCCCCGCCCCCCGCACCGCGCCCGCACTGTCCAGCACGCGCCTGCGCACGCGCCGCCCGAGGCACCGCCCCCGGCACAAGGTCCCGCCCGCAGCAAAAGCGCGCGTGCGTGAACTCTCTCTAGGCCCCGGTCCGCTTGAGGGCCTCTTTGGTTTGCATTTACGCACGCGCGGCGCCTAGGCTTTGCCTGTTTATGACTCCGCCCTAAACCACGCCCTCGCTTTTTAGGTGCCGCCCCCTCACTCTCTGCGGGGCGGGGCGGGGCAGTTTCGGGTTTCAAGTTTCACAAGCGTGTGTAGGCCGTGGGCGTGGCTTATTAGTAAAGACCAGCGTCCAGCCACGCGGCTGGTTAAACAGACTCAAGGTCACGGGTGTCACCGAAGGGTAGGTAGCCCTGGCTGAGTCCATCTCGGACTCCAGCATGTCGAGGAGGAAATTACCTAAACTCATCTGAGTTCGTTGCTTATACTTCCTCCCGGCACCAAGTGTCACAGGACGACATAACTGCGCCCGCTGTACTACCACAGTAGCTTCAATTCACAGGCTCTGCTGCTTTCTTTGATCCTCCTTTGCAGTGGTGGCCAGGGGCTGCTTTTGTGGAGGTGAAAGCATTTATGCCGCAGGAGGTCTCTGTAGAATTAATCAGTGGAAGCACTAACTAATGATCTGAAAAGGCCCCTAGGGAACACCCTGTCCTGTGAACTCTAGACAAGTGACAGGGAGTGCGGCTCAGTGACAGAGCACTAGCCTAGCATGTGAGAAAGCCCTAGGTTGCATCCCAGAGACCAGGGAAAAGGAGAAAACTGATTCCCAAAGACTCAGGGGGTCTCATATATGGGCTGGGGCATCACCAGGCGGTAGGTCCCTGTCCAGGATGTCCCCCACTATACCATGCAAACCCTTCTTACCCCAGAAAAGCCTGAGGTGGTGCCTGAATGTTGCATGCCTGTTGTTAGCCCAGCTTCCGTGGAAGCTGAGTCAGGAGGACGATATAGTGAAATTCCACCTCAAAAAACAGAAAACCTAAAAATACAGCAAAAGAAGAACTGGGAAGTTTTGGGGGAGGGTCTTCCCGACTGAAACAAAGACTTGAAATCCTGGTGCTGCAGACAGCCCCCCCCCCCCCAACCAGCCTTCTCCTTCCACAGCTCCCTCTTTCTGCAAATCGTTGCCTGGAGAGGATCCTGGGGCCAGGCCAAGCACAGAGAGAAGGAGAGTCAGGTCTTTTCTTGTGGGTCCTTCTCTTTGCCTGGTGGGCTGCAGCAACCCCCCCTTCCTGAGGGGCAACAGCTTTAGTCTGTAATTTGCTCAAAATTTCTGTGCAACTTTGATGCATTTAAATCCCCCAGTGCGCCACCCTATTTATACCTGCCTGTGGCAGACTTGCTGCAGTGGGTATATGCACATTTTCTGAGAAGGATATATGGGGAAAACTGACAGAAATGAAAGGGGTGGTGGAGAAATCAGGACTTACGTTTTCTTTGAAGATGTTAGCATTTTTTTATATGTATGTGACTGTGTGTTAGTGTGAATACTTCTGTGTGCACACATATGTGTGTGAAGGTACCCAGGGAGTCCAGCTGGAGATACGGGTTGTTGTAAAACCATCAGAAATGGGTACACTTGCATACACAAAATAAATTTCAACAGAAGGAAAAGCTGGCGTTGGAGAGATGGCTCCGCAACTGAGAGTGCTTGCCATTCTTGCAGAGGACCCTCCTGAGTGCTCAGCACCCACATGGTAGCTCACAGCTGTCATAAGTCTGGTTCCAAGAGATCAGATACTTTTTTTCTGGACCCCAAAGGCATCAGGCAAATATGTGGTACACATACAAACAGACAGACAAACACACAATAAAAATAAAGTTTTCTCTTTCTCTCCATTTTATTTATTTATTTTTTGAGAACATTAAAATACCTTTAGTGAGGCTGGAGAGATGGTGAAGCCATTAAGAACACTTATTCTTTCAAAAAGACACCCACACGGTGGCTCACGACAGTCCATAAATCCAGTTCCAGAGGATCCAATGCCCTCTTCTGACTTAGGGCACCACATGCATGTGCTGTACGGCCATACATGCACACAGAACACCCACACAGAAAATAATAAAGTTAAATAAAATACATTTGGCCTTCTTGGCTCTCTCACCATGGAGTGCTCTTTGCTAGTTGGTCAACGACAACATTTAATTTGTGTGTCTGTGGGATGCACGGCACTTTTCACACTTTGCCATATGATTATACAAAATGCTGTAGTCTGCAGGTCTCACTCTGCCAGTCTGCATGCTACCTCCCATGCCTGCCTCACTCTTTCCCCAGGTTTAAGTCCTGCTCCTGGTCCTTGATCCCTGATCATCCCACATACACAGTCATCTGCAGCCTCCACCTCTGCTGTTCTCTGCCTTGGTGGCATGTGAGTCACACCTTTGGCTCTTGTGCATCTTATTCTCCCAGTAAGAGCAGTGTGAACTGCCTCCGAGGAGTTTATTTGCTTATCCTAGGAACATTAGACAAAACAGGAGGAGGAGGAGAAGGAGAGGTGGAAGAAGTGGGGGGAGAAGAAGAAGAAGAAGAAGGGTGAAGGAGGAGGAGGAGGAAGAGAAGAAGAAGCTAAAAACATTATGTTAAGGCATTTGTGCATCTTACTGGGGATAGGCATAGGTTTGGAGGGTGGCACATACCTTTAAGCTCAGCACACGAGGCAGAGGCAGAAAGATCTCTGTGAGCTTGAGGCCAGCCTTGTCTACATAGTGAGTTCTAGGACAGCCAGGGCTACAAAGACCCTGTCTCATAAAACAAAGTTTACCCACCTCTCTTTACGGTTGTTTCCCTAGATATCCTTAGCCTCTGGGAAATGTCGCTCTTTAAAAAACATTCTTTTGAGACTAGGTTATTATTACACCCTTTTCCACTTCTCTTTCCTCCCTCCAAACCTGCTCATGTGTCCCCCCATTGCTCTCATTGAACTCCATAACCTTTTTGTTAAGTGTGTGCATGTGTTCCTGGATATGTGAACACGCCCTGCTCTGTCTGTGTGATGTCACTTGTATTTGTGCTTTCATAGCCGACCTCTTTTTGCTGGATAACCAGCTGGTGTGCTCTTCCCCAGGAAGAAGATGCCTTCCATGCTCAGCATTCCTTACTGACCTGTAATTCTTTGGCTAGGGTTGAGGCCATCTGAACCCTCCTCCCGCGTTAGCATGTCCGTCGGCGTTGTCCTTGATTGGGTTGTGTCTAGACAGCCATGGTGGTGAGGCCTCACGGATTCAATTATGACTCTCGTAAGAGACACAGTCTTACAACAACCTCCCCAATCTTTTGGCTCTTATAATCTTTGCACCAGCTTCCACCCTCAGCCTTACATGCAGGAGTTGTGGTGTAGATGCTGCAGGTGGGACTTGGGTACACAATTCTGCACCTTGATTAGTTGTGGTTTTTCTGTAATAATCTCCACCTGTTGCAAAAACCCATTTCCTTGCTTAGGAGTGAAAGATGTGCTGACCTGTGGAGTAAGGACACCTGTTTAGACTGTGGTTAGGGATGGCACTGGTTTAGTAAAGTGACAGTTACAGGTTCTCCTCTTGGGTCATTGGCTTTCAGTATCAGGCAGGATTCACCTCCTGTCTCAAGTCTAACTAGAGAGCTTTTGGTCACTGCCAACATATGTGTGCAAGCGACTACTGCACCCCTAGTTTACCCCCAATGCTGCTCACGGCTGTGGCTCACAGGTGTCATAGATGCCCAGAACGACTGCTTCCTCCCCTCCTTAGGAAGCTTGCATGGCGCCTTCTGATACCAAGAAAGCTAGTCCCCAGGGTGGTTTGGTTCTAGCTCTTGGACCTCTGGGCCCTGTGTCTGAAGGGCGTGGTTTCTTCAGCAGTGGGGACTTACTATGTCAGAGGAGGGCTTGGGAGTCTTTTGGACAAACTTGACAACCAAAGACAGGTTCTCACACCTGATGTCTGTGGCTCGTGGGGAGAATTGTCAGCCCGGATGAGAAGTTTTCACTGTTTATTTGCACACTGACCGACATGTATTGTTAGGAGTTAATAGTAGTTGTCCCTATGAGTCCTCACAGTTAGGCAACCCACCTCCCTCCTTCTGTATTTATTTCCCTCTCCCCCAACTAGAGCTCCCGTTTTTCCTAGTTCTCCTGCCACGTGTACCCCACTAGTCCCCTATTTCTCCCTTCCCACCCCACAATCACCCCTTTTACTTCCCTGTAATGAGATCTGATGCCCTCTTCTGGTGTGTTAAGACAGCAACCAGTGGACTCATATAATGAATAAATAAGATGGCTGACATGTAATAAAGTGTTCAGAAAAAAGAAAAAGGAACACTTGCTGCTCATGCAGAGGAACCAGACTCAGGTCCAGCACCTGCATCAGGTAGTCCACAGCTGCCTGTTACTCTAGATACAGGGGATCTGACGCCCTCTTTTGACAGCCATATGCACAGGGAGTACAGACATACACTAAGAAACATACATATACACATTAAATTAACAAACGTCATCTTTTAAAGAGTAAGAACGCTAAGTGGCTTTACCGTGTTTATGTGGAAAAAAAAAAAAGATTGAGGCCGATTTTTGTTTCCTGACACACAATGACACTCTTGGAAGTGGAAGCAATAAAAATAGTACAGCATGGGGTGGGGGCAAGGCACTGGAGGACTGGAGAGATGGCTCAGTGGTTTAGAGCACTGACTTTTTCCAGAGGTCCTGAGTTCAAATCCCAGCAACCACATGGTGGCTCACAAACCATCTACCTGTAATGGGATCCGATGCCCTCTTCTGGTCCTCTGAAGACATCACAGCAGTGCACTCACACATATAAAGACAAATAAATTTTAAAACAACAGAACACCGTTTGGATATTCATCATTAAAATGCACAGAAAAGTCACATCCGGTGGTCTCATATATCCAGTCATTCCACATAGGTGCCTTCTAGGCTTAAGATAGGGACACAGCTGGACATGAGCAGAGCTCTGCCCCGTGAGTTCCCTAACAGAGCTTCCTAAGAGGCCACAGCTTGAGTTGCATCTTTTGAGTTGGCTCCCTCCAAACCCATTGCCTGAGAATAAAACCTTATTTGGAAACAATGTTCCTGTAGATGTGATCAGGAAGAGGTCATTAGAATGGACCCTAGTCCTGAGGGACTGCACTACACTGAGAGCCAAGAGGAGCACGTGAGGAGGCACAGCTGGAGGGATGCCAGCTGCCACCTGGAACAACTGGAAGAGGCAGAAAGGATCCTCCCGGGCTGCTTTGGAGGGAGCGCATCCCTGCAGGCCCACACCTGCCCTCCAGAACCTGAGGATAGATTCCTATTGTTTTAAGAAACCCAGTTTTGGACATGCCTCCTGTATGTTTCTGTTATTTTCTCATTTGTTGGGAGCTGGAAACATGGCTGAGTGGTTAAGAGCTCTTGCTGCTTTTCCATCCAGAGGAACCAAGCCCAGCATCCACATTGGGCCGTTCTTAACTGCCTGGTCTAGTTCCAATGGCTCTTGACACGGGGTCCTGTACACACATAGTACATGAATTCATGCTAGCATACTCACACGTGTGCATGAGTGAATACATACATCTTTTTAATTATGTGCACGAGTGTGGAGGTATATGCACGTAAGTGCAGGTGCCAGTGGCGGCCAGCCAAGGAAGCCAGATGGCTGTGTTCACAGTGTGACCAACCAGTGTGTACTGGGCAGCAGCCCAAGGTAGACTGCCAGAGGTTTGGAGAGAATTGGCAAGGCCTGAAAAATAGACCGAGACACCTGCTTCAAACTCAAATGGACAAGTGCTGTGCCTAGCCCTATTAGGATCCTCCATGATCCCCGAGACTCACAAGAGGAAGCAAATGAGCTGGGGTAAAGCAAACTCCTCCGGAGGCCAGCCTTTGGCCTCCCCCACCCAGGGGGAATGTGTGGTCTGGCCTGATTCAGGAGTAAAGACCCCAGAGCTCAGTCAGGAGCCACTGTGGCCTGCACTTACCCACTGTGGGCCTTGGAGAGCCTGGAGGCTCTGAAGATGTTGCTTAAGAACAAGAAGGCTGCATAGGCTCAGATGGGGTATTGTCTTGCTTTCAAAAATCCCCAGATTTTATTTTGCTAAAGCATGCAGTTTCTTGTATGTGTGTGAATGGCACTTAAAATGTGTTTGTAATGAAACTTGATTGTATCCAGCTGCCACCAACTGTTCCTGTGCCACCCAGAAGGCAGCTGGCCTTGTGCCACATCAGGGCGTTCTCTTCAAATAGAGGAATTACCGCTCTAGTTCCAGCTCCACTTCACCAAAATATTTTTAAGTATGAAAAAGACAAAGGGATGGGTGGGGCCCTCTGAAGGCACAGGAAAGCCAAATGGGTGAAGGAGGCATTTGAGACCCAGCTTTCTGTGTGTGTGTGTGTGTGTGTGCCTGCCCGCATGTGCACACACACTCTGGGGGAGGTGATGCATAAAGCAGGGTCCCAGTCACGCCTCTCACATTAACTCTTCCAGTTCATTCACTCAACAATTATTACCAGCTAGGCCCTGGCTACAGGCAATGACCTTGGTCCCTGACAGTGGGAACGATTTAACTGTAACCACACGACAGAAAATGTCAGAATACATCCAGGTGTGTGGGGGGAAGAATGCACTTAGAGGGGTTGCTTCTGATACAAGAGTGAAAGGAGCACATGAAGGGGTGAGGGGGCTGAGTCCCCCCATCCATATGATAGGAGAGAACTAACTCCCCAGCATTGTCTCCCAACCTTTATGTGTGCAGCTCACAAAACACACACCATTTAAACATAAAAACTAAATCTTGTACTGTATATTTTAACAATGTCCACTCTTGGCATGGAGTGATTAAGGGTTAGACTCATTTGACAATACAGTATCTTCTTTAAAAAGATTTATTTATTTATTTTATGCATGTCAGTACACTGTAACTGTCTTCAGATACACCTGAAGAGGGCATCAGATCTCATTACAGATGGTTGTGAGCCACCATGTAGCTGCTGGGAATTGAACTCAGGACCTCTGGATGAGCAGTCAGTGCTCTTAACCACTGAGCCATCTCTCCAGCCTGACAAAACAGTCTTAAGAGGCTGGAGAGATAGCTTAGCAGCTAAGGGCACTGGCTTCTCTTGCAGAGGACCTGGGTTCAATCCCCAGCACCCTATGGAGGCTCACAACTGCTCGGAACTCCATTTCCGGGGGAATCTGACACTCACTTCCAGCCTCTGAATTCCAAACCAGCCAGGGTAGCCCTATCTCAAATAAATAAACAAGAGCAAAGATACACAGAGAAGAATTTATCATTGCTGAGGGTAAAAGTCCCATATATTTCACAGCAAGTATTTGCTATGCAGCTAGACACCATCAGGAGATACCCAGCTGCAGAAGCCACGCTGAGCCCACAGCCGGCTGCACTCCTCATACACATGGTGCTTCTACTGGCTGCAGACTCCTCCCAAGGAAGGGGAAAAGCACAGAAAACTAGCACACAAGACCTAGGGGGGCAATGGCACCCCACAGCCACAGTGCTGTGGCTCCACCTGTCTTTTAGAAGCGATGGAATTGACCACACTGAGTCCTGTGAGACTCCGTAACACCAGGGTCTGGACTCCTTCCCGTCCTTCCGATAGCAAGTCAGTCCAGCTGGGCACTGATGGCGCATGCCTATAACCCAGCACTAGGGAGGCAGAAGCATGTAAAGGAGCTCTGAGTTCCGGGCCAGCCTGAGCTACAAGGGCAAGTTCCTGAGCTACACAGAGAAAACAAACAAAAACCTCAGTCAAATCTGACCTCGACCAAGACAAAGCTGGAACAAGGTGAAGTAGCTGTTCTTGATGAGGCATTGAGCCAAACAACTGCCTTCAGTTGATCAGCTGGGAAGGAGCTGGTCTCTGAGCTAAGGCACCTGGTAGAGGGGGACCTCCCAGGTAAGATCTCCAAGGTCGCTAGGGCCTCAGGGATTTCTTGCTTGGCTAAGAGCAAGGGTACATCATCTGACTGTGCTCTCACAGGCTCTTGGCAGTCCCACCCTTCGGGCCAGGGTTTCCTGTTTAAGGAGACAGAAATTGGAGAACTGGACAGGAGACCAGTCAGGGGAATGACAGGCTGTCTGGTGGAGGGAAGACATTTCCAGGCAGTACACAGTTACATCAGGTGTTCATGACAGATGTGTCCAGATGTGATCACATAGGGGAGAAGCTCCTGGCTGAAGTCAGGGACTGTGGCCAACTACAGGAGCAAACATCAACTGGGCAGCCCAGATGCCTACAAGCAGGATGTTCCCAGGGAGCCACTTGACCTGTGTGAAGAAGCGTGCCTGAAACCCACTCACTCTCCAGGTGGTGGATGAGAGAAACCATGGGCAGGAACAATGACAGGCGGTCCTGAGAAGCCTGAGGCAAACACACATCACCTATGGCAGCTGACTGGGCCATGAAAGGAGAGCTGAGGATGACGGAAAGGAAAAGCAGACAACAGAAACTGAAGCAAGGAACCTGGGTGTGGAGGGACTGTGTGACACGCAGGGACAGGGAGCTTCTGAGCATAGTGGAGAGCCAGACCCAGGAGGCAGGGAGGACAAGGGAGCAAGGTCCATCCCAAATGGAAGACAAAGCGGGGGTCCAAATCACCACCGAGAGGTATCTGTTGCCACAGCAGACTTCAAGAGAGGCTGGAGAACAGGGTTCACTAAATCAACTGTGCCAGCCTGACAGAATCTAAGGTCACCTAGGGAGCACATCTCTGGGAAGGCCAGTGATAAAGTTTCTAGTTGGGCTTTTTTGAGGTGGGAAGATCCACTCTGGGTGGCGCCATTCCCTAGGCTGAGGACTCGGATGCCTGCCTGTGTTTATCTCTGCTTCCTGAGTGGAGATGTAATGGGACCAGCTACCTCATGCACTTGCCACCATGACTTTCCTGTCAGGCTGGACTATAAGCTCAGTGAGCCAGAATAAACCCTTCCTTTCTTAAGTTGCTTTTGTTGGTACTTTGTCACAAGAAAAGTAATGAATATAACGTGTGCATCTCTGCCCGAGCTCTGGCCTGGAGCCTTCCTGGCCTTCTGCAGGCCAGGTCACCTTTACTTGTATCCTCTATACTCCATTCCTTTCCAGGTGCAGACACTGTCTGCTCAGGTGTCTATGAGACACCTGACCAGTCAGACCAGGTTAGCCAGTCCCACCTACCTAGGTCACCTTTATCTCTGCCTGGAGGAGCCCAGGAACCCATGCTGACCTGTGTCAGCACTCTCACATTGCCCTCCCAGGCACTTCCGGTAGAACAGGCCACACCTTCCTCCATCCCTGTGGTTCTGTGTCCTAAAAGCACTCATCCTACACAGGAGCCCTCAGCTGTCTGTGGGCTCCTCTGCTACCAGCAAGTCATTGCTTGGACCCACATCAGCCCCAGGGTTACTGGCGTTTGGAAACGAGGCAATAAAAGGCGTCCTCGGCACCGTCACCGCTGACCACTGCCTGAGCAGCGTGGTTGCTGAGGGCAGGAACTGTGCACTACCCCGGTTTATGGCCTCATCTCACGAATATTCACTTTTCTGTTCTCATCTTCTGTGAACGAGCAGCTGAGAAGGCTAAGCCAAAGACCAAACTCCCTGTGTCTGATAGACCAGAAGCTTCTAGAAGTCCCCTCAAGGAGGAGGCACAGAGGTACCAGGTCAGGATGGACAGCCGTGTGGCACTTGGAGTGAAACCACTCAACAAGAAACCTTTCTGCCCAGCACCTATTCAGACCTGGGCCATGAGTTCAGATGCGTGGCTTTCCTAACAAGAACCCTCCTGCTCATAGGCACCCTTGGAGGTACTTGTCTGACCCCTGCTTTCAGGACAGATTCTCTGCTGGGTAAACCAGAGGCTGGAATGGAAATTGAGGGCCCAGCCATTTCCATGCAGACTTGACAAAGTCCTGTGCCAATTAAGAAACCCCAGTCCACACAAAATACAAGTGTCTTCTCACCAGGGCTCCAAACTGAGGCTGAGGAAGCTGCTAGAACACTGCCGTTCAGAGGAACCTATGCTGACTGAGCCATATGGTATTGTACAACACGATCCTTGGAACCTAAGCCACTATGAAGAGCTGGGACAACTTGCAAAAAACTCTCAGAATTGGGTCAGTTGAGAGCTGGGATTCCCACTGAAGGGAAGGTCAGGAGGGATCACTGGACTCTCATCAACTCCACCACAGCTGCTCCTCCCAGGCAGCTGGAATCTTGTCCTAACTGTAGTCTCAGGAGTTGCCAGAAGAGGGTTAGCCATCACCAAGTCAGTAGTGTGCCTGCCCGGGAGTCACGCATGCTCTGGAGATTAAACCCAGTAAGGTAACTGGCCCCCACAGCTGGACTCCAGAGGAGCCGTTCTGTCTGTCACCAGTGCCCTTGTTCTTATCTCTGCAGTGTCCCACAACAGATGACAACATTCTCCACCGGTGTGTGGGCCAAACTCGCATCCCCACTGCCATCCATGAGGTAGCCTCGCTTCCTGAGCACAGCAGAGCCACTTGCGCTCTCCACTGTCACTTACAAACTCCAGTCAGTGGTTACCTCCGCTCTTAACGTCTACACAAATACCGTTGGAGGATAAACAGCTGTCTAAGATGGCCCTGAATGTCTAGGTAATAGGTCTGTCTCAGTGTGGATGGTCACCGGGAAGGGCAGCGTGGAAACACGCCCACCTGACCCAGGATGCCGCCTGGCCACGGCTGGGATGCACCATTTTAAAAATGAAAGAATAAAGAAGACACAGAAAAGAATCACAAAAAAAAAAAAAAAAAAAAAAAAAAAAAAAAAAAAATGCATTACTTTATTGCACCAAGATCTTGGCAATATCCGGGGGCCCTGAAGAGGAAGTGGAAGAGAACGGGGGGGGGGGGGTCCCTGCACACATACAGACGCAGCCACACAGGATGTTGGATGGAAACAGCTCCTACCAGGCAGGTGAGCAAGAACAGAAACACCAGGGAGGTGGCCTCTGCAAACGGGCCTAAGTCACATCTACAGTCAAGCACAAAGTTCAAACTGATTTGACCCAACAAAATGTCTACTTTTAGAAAAGCTTCAGTTATTTATATCACTACAAGTCTCCAAGAACTCATTCCATCCATGGCCTATTCCTAATGGCTTCTGAGGAAGGAAAGGACTTGCCTTCACTGACAGCGACACACACTGCCAGAAGTCAGGACGGCAAATGGGGAATCATGACTGCCCAAGAGGCAGTGGACTATACGCCCCAGGAGACTTTACAATGTGTCATCTAGTGCACAAAGGAACAAACCAATATGGAGGAGACAAGGGAGACAGATCAGCTCTACAACTTACTACTAGAGAATGTTGTGAAGAAAACAAAAGTACCTGCAGCTGCTACAGGAAGGGTGGCAACACCTCAGGAGAAAAGACAATCCCCACCCCTGAAGGGGCCCGCCTCCCTCGGAGATAACACGGAGCCCACAGCACTCCTGGGCATGATATCCGGAGCCTCAGCCACACTAAGACAAACATTGGGCTGGAAGACTCACCCAGCAGATCCATCATGGAGCGCTGTTCTCTCCTTTTTTCTAAAGGGAAACAAACACGGAAACACCTACATGGAAACAGGATCTCACCTCCAGACCATGGAGAACACAAGATTTCCTCACATCTGTAGCAAATGAAACCCTGAGCCCACAGCTGAGCAGAACGCTACATGTGGAAATGAGAAGGCAGCCCCACCCCTCCCAAGAGGCCCAGACTAAGAAGCCCAGCCCAGAACAGGCCAGGACTTGGGGACCGAAGAGATGCACCCCACAAGGAGGAGCCTTCTGGCACCTTCCATCTTCTGGGTGCTGTCTTCCCTCGATGAGGAGACTTGTTTGTTAACCCTAAGCCCACAGAGGCTGAGCAAGACAGGGAAGGCAGCCATGCCAATTTCAAAGCACTCACAAAGTTGAGCAAACAAAGCCAGTGTCTGCACATCAGGGAAACATATTGCTACTGGGAGCCACAGGCCTGGTCAAAAATAAAGGCTTTATCGTAAGTAGTAAATACCAGAGAATCCGTCTCCAAAGACCACCACCTTGACAGAAACCCACAGGTTATGGCAGATGTAGGAGCTCGACAGTCTCCTGCAGGGCTCACAGCCCTAGAAGCAGAGGTGCTGGCACAGATTTCAAGGTTCTTCCATGGCCAGCAGCTGCAGCTTTCTAGAAGGTGTGGCAATCTTTAAAGGAGATGTACTTTGGGGGTGGGGGTGGGGACAGTGCAATCAGCAGGGCTTGTTCTTGCTGCAGTTGACAGTCAGTCATTCAGAGGCCCCTCTGAGAGGAGAGCTACGAGGCTGCTCCAGCTTCAGAGAGCAAAGGAGGGTTCACCAGAAAAGGCACCACCAAATGCCACCATTCTGAGTGAAGGACATGCTGGGAGATGCTGGCCACGGTTCCTTGTTGACATCCCCAGACCACGAATAGTTTTCCTACCTAGACCCCAGGGTCTATAAGGAAGAGGCTTAACCTTTCCAGGTCTCCAAGGTTACTGTCAGCAGGACACCACAGGCCAGCTTTTCTCTTCTGAGTTCAACATGGAATCACCAGAGGCCCCGAGCTGAGCATCTACACTGGATCATCTGTGAAGAGTGGGACCAGGAGCTTCCCTCCACCATGGCAGGCTCACTGTACAAGGCCACACCTCAGATCCAAGTAGACAGTTCCAAGGATGTGATGTGACAGCTCTGGATGCTGTGGCACAGGTAGACTGGTCTTCCTGGTGAGAACAGAGATATGTCAATCTTAGTACATCCCTGGTTCTTCAAAAGACATAGTCACACCTACAACTAGAACACACCAGACACAAGACACATACCAAAAACATGCACTAGACACAGGTGACACCAAACATACCACACACACACCAGACAAACCACATATACCAACATAATGGTCAGACATTAAACATACAACAGGCTATACGTTACATACATACCAGATACATACACCATAGTTATACAGCACACACATAAGACAAGCAACACAGACCACACCCACACACATACCAGACACATACACCAGAGACTTATACATGCTACATGCACACCAGATATAAACATGAGCCAACAGAGACAGATATTCAGTACAGAGGTACATACCAACACACACACACCACAGACCACCTCTCCACAGAGCAGACAGACACACACCCAAACTGACCTCTAACAATCTCAGGAAGCTCAGCGGCGATAGCTGAGGCTGGCGACCTTAGCAGGGTGAGTCACAGACCAAAAGTTGCGTCTACTCTGAAGCTTCTGGAAGGCATTGAAGTTTCTCTTCTTTTCTCTCTTGTACTTTTTAACTTTCTTTTCCTAAATCAAGAATCACAGTGTCAAGAATTCCCAGTGAGGACATTACCAAGCCTTGGCTTACTGCATACACGGCCTCTGGACAGAGATAGTTACCACGCATGTTATGGCACCTCTGACGGAGGTCCTGCCATCCCTACTTTCCTGAGGAAGAGACCCACACCTGCCCGGTGTGCTGATGCACAACCAGCCCAGCCTTGCCTGCTCTGTGCGTGACCACACTGCACCGCAAGCTGCTCTCAAACTGCAGGCTGAACCACACCTGCTGGCTGCCCCAGCCTATGGTCTCACCGCACACATTACCTTCCCTCGATCAAACTCTTCATCCCAGTCGTCAACCACAGTCTGGGTCCGGGCCAGTCGACTGTCTTTGATGGCATCCTGACTGATGGCTGAAGGCTCGCCATCCCAGGTCAAAACTGTGTAAGACATATTCTGTCAGCATCCGTGCGTCCCAGTCACCTGCAGACTCCTCAGGAGTCACTTTCTACCAGGGCCCAACTATTCTAACCACTCCAGGTTTCTGTCTCAACAGGAGAAAATGAAGGCAGGTCACATGCCCCACGGCATCACCGCTGTGCGCTCCAACAGTGACCCTTCTCTGTAACCTGTGTCTTACTTTAGAAAAAGCCAAGTCTGCCCTGTAAAGCATGGTCAAGTCGGGACTCTACCATTGCTGGAGGGACTCTGCCACCTGCCCTTCTTCCCAAGTTGTCCAGATCTTGGGCTTTTTGCATCTGAAGAGAATCTGCCCTTGTGCCACAGCAGGGGTCAGGTTGAGTCTTTAAACCGCTTCTCATAGCACACCAAGACCCCCACCTCCCACAGGCTAGATAAGCCTGATTTCAGGGAAGTGCCACCGTACCTTTTTTCCCATAAGCCTTATCAGATGAGTCCTGAAGCAACTCCTGGACCATGTCAGGTTCTTGATCTTTGTTCCAGGTAACAAGAGGTACTTGTCCCAGTCCTGAAACCATAGGACACGGTAGAACCAAATCACTGGAGAAACAACTACACCTCCTGGTGATGGCACTGCAAAATCTGGTACCAGCAGATGCTCACTCTAGTGATAATCGGACCCAAGTCCATTCATGAGAACAGAAAATGACGAAAAGTCAGAACTCAGATCCCCAGCCTTGGTCTGACACAAAGGGCATGAAGCAGCTGGGACCTCTGCTTTCTCTGGCTTCCGACTTTTGAGCTGCAGCACAGGCCCAGAACTACAGGGTGCACAGGCCAGTCTAGAGCTCAGTCTGCCTGCCTGCCTCCCTTCCGAGCTCTGGGACCATACACTTTGGCCACTAAGCCAGCCGCTCATTCTCTCCAGCATGATTGACTGTCTTAGGAATTTGCTAGGGACTGATGGAAACCTGTGGCTGGCAACGAGGAACAGTGAGTTGCCACCTCTGAGCTATCACTAGGATCCTTACCCAGGCGGTCACTAGGAAGATGGCCATTCACACTAAACGCAGGGACTGGGGTGACACTGGGCCTCGGGCTCCTCTGGTGGTCTGGGTGCTCCGTCTCTTCTTCCTGCTGTAGCTCGGGCTTTCTTTTTCGCCTTTTCCTCTTCTTCTGCAATTCTGCCCTGGCCTCAGGCTCACAGTGGTCTGCAGGGGAACAGCTGTGGGGAGCCAGAGAAGGAAGCAGCTCAGCCCTTGAGAAACACTGCAGGCAGGAGCGGTGCTCCCTCAGTGACAGCTCCACCCCTACAGTGTATGAGATAGCCCAATAAAGGCACTTGGCACCAAGCCTGCTGACCTCAGGTTATCCACTTCTCTCTCACGTGCGCATAAAATGAAAAGAAAAAAATAGTAAACTTAGAATAAAACCAAAGAGGGGCTGGAGTCAGTAAAATGGTGAGAAGCACTGGCTGTTCTTCCAGACTCAGGTTCAATTTCCATCACTGACATGGCTGCTCACACTGTCCATACCTCCAGTTCCTCAGACTCTGACACCCTCACACCAATGTACACAGACAGACAGACAGACAGACACTGCTCCACCCTAGCAGCCCTGAGGGAGGACTGCCTGCAGTGCTATGTGGTGGTGATTCACTCCCCCACCATTGGTTGTACTGAATGAGGTTGTTGTCCACAGTGACACACTTAAGCATGATGTTAGAGACGCCACATGGTTCTCACTCTATCCAGAGCAGGTACTCCACACGTACAGGATGCTGCTACAACCTCACCTACCAAATCGCACAGCCTGGCCTAAGGCCACTTGACCCCGTGGCCGTCTTCCACCCTTGTGGGGAACTGGCACTCACCAACACAGAACATATTCCACCCCATGCCCAGGCCGGCACTATAGTTAACCCACACCACTTGGGAAGGCCTCAGGCATGTCCCCACCACACCCTTACCTATGCTGAAGTAGGTTCTGGGACAGGGTGGCTTCTTGGCTGAGTCCTTCTGATCTTTTCCTCTTCCTCCTTTTCCTGCTGCTCACGTGGTAACTGTCCAGGATGTGAGTCACTTGATGGCCATTCACCTGGGGCTGTGTACCCTCTTCCTTCGGGCCCCTGGGACTCCAAGACTGGTCCTGAGACTGGCTTTTCTGCTGCGGAGCTGTGGCTCCCACCCCCTCCAGGCACTTCTTTTTTCTCTTCCTGCGAGCTGCCGCAGGTGCTCCCCTGAGGCACTGTGGGAGGGGTGTGTCTGTGTCCAGTCTCTGGGGATCTCCACTGGGGGTCTTTTTCCTCTTTCTGGAGGGGCTGTGTAGGGCCTCACTGGCTTCTGGCAGTTGGTGTAAGTGGGACGTGACGTGTCCATTGACCTGAGGCGGGGGCGTCCAGGCAGAGGAGCAGCAGCTCTGTGGTTCTGATGTCCCTAAGGGCTTGGCGCTACTACTGGACAGTGATGCAGAGTGGGGGCGGGGGGGGCGGGGAGACGGTCGGGGAGCAGGTGCAGCAGCCCTGGAGAGTGGACAGACAAAGTCATCGAGGATCCGCCCACACCCCACTCCTCTGCTGACCTCACC
The DNA here is from genome assembly GCF_963924665.1 of Micromys minutus. NCBI lineage: Eukaryota > Metazoa > Chordata > Mammalia > Rodentia > Muridae > Micromys > Micromys minutus. Next base: position 63,477,058 of record NC_137979.1, read on the forward strand.
CATCTCCCTTTACACCTGAAGTCTGGTGCGTCCGTGGGGTTTGAGACGGTGCAAGTAACCCTGGCTGTCCTGGAACTAGCTCTGCAGATCAGCCTGGCCTCCAACTCACAGACTGATCTACCTGCCTCTGCCTCCAGAGTGCTGGGATTAAAGGTGACCTCCAGCATGCCCAACTCATCCTAGAATTTGAAAAGGTTACCTGGTTCCTATAATTCTTAGACACACACACACACATACATTCCATGTTTTTTTAAAGCAGGCTAAGGAAATAAGAGTCTACCTAAAAATCAAAGTTAATAAAAGCAACACATCTCAGTTTCTTGTTACAAAGTTTTTTTTTTGAAGTAGTGCTGAAAAATGGAACCAAAACCCTTGGCCACGTCAAGCACTGTGGCATGGGGCAGTGGGCAGCTCCAGCACAGTCTGAGGATGAGGTCCCGGCTCTTCCCCCGGGCGTGTTGGCACACGCCTGTACTCCTAGCACTGGGGGATGGGGAGACAGGGAGGCACTCAGGCCAGCCTTTACTACTAAATGAGATGAAGTCTGACCCACAGGACAGCCCGTCTTAAACAATACAAACACTTGTCTAAGGGAACAAAGCTCAGCATCCAAATGAGTGTGGTGGCACTTGCTTTCAATCCCAGACCTAGACTAGAGGCAAGGACCAGAAGGTCAAGGTTAACCTCCAACACACAGCAAATGTGAGCCCCACCTGGGCAACAGTGAACTGGACTGGGGGCAGCGAAAGCTCCAGTCCCAACACTTGGGAGGGAGCCTGGTGGATTTCTGTGAGTTCCTGGCCAGTGCAAGAGTTCAGACCCTGTCCCAAAACCAAAACTAAAACTCTTCCCTTCAAAACAAGAAACAGTAACAACAACAACAAAAAAAAAAAAAAAAAAACAAAGCAAACAAACCCTAGTATTTCAGATTTCCACCTCAAATGTGTTAAGAGTAAAAAAAAAAAAAAGAAAAAAAACCAACATCCTGTGAGATTTATCTTTTACTCTCTAGAGGCTGCAGCAATTCCCTTGGGGACGGACTGAACATCCCAAGAACAGCAATATGAGCCAAGCATCATACACAGTGATACACAATCTCACAAAGGCAAACACTGTAGGAGGAGTAAGGCAGGGGCCAAGCACACTAGGACACCCGTGTGGCCACCTCAGGTTTGCTGTACTCATAGAGCCTGCCCTTCCATCATCCAAACCAGACCAGACCCGAGTGCAGCCTGCACTATCGTCTAAGTGTCTTAACAACTGTTCACACTAGCTAGGGTAGTGGCATGCACCTTTAATCCCAGGACTCCAGTGAATCTCTGAGTTCAAAGGGCCAGCCTGGTCTACTCATTCGGTTTGCCTGTCTCACCTGGAATCCCAGACTCGGTTCCCAGCCCCCACCCGTCCAGTGGCTCACTCAGCTTCCTCTTCTGACCTCTGTGCGCACTAAACGCACATGGTGCCCACAATACATGCAGGCAAAACTTCATACAGAGATCGAAAGCATAATTAAAACCGACTAGTTTATGCCAAGTGTGGTGGAGTGCGGCTTTACCCCCAGCTCTCAGGAGGCCAATGGGGGATCTCCAAGCCTGAGGCAACCCTGAGCTATACGGTAAGACCCCGTCTCAAAGTACTAAAACATGATAGAGAAATGAACAACTCCACCTAACACCCCAACATTCGGAAACCTTAACACTTAAGAACACCCCGTAAATGTTAAGCTAGAGACAGGATGCATGCATGTTCATGGTGGGGTGGGGGCAGCAATGGATGTCATGTCACAGCATTCTGGGACAGGCTGACTCAGGAATGAGAAGAGGAGAAGCCTGCAGCGTCACAGAGCCTCATTTGTCCCCTCTCCTAGTTCCCGTGTCCCAGCTGCCATGGTGCTTGGGCACCACGAACCTATGTGACAAAGTGCCAGGCCTCACATCTCGCCAGTCAGCACTCTCAAGGACGGCAGGCACCGCGGAGTCCAGCGCCTGAGTGGAGCAGATCAACCGCGGATGAGAATAAAGGCCCCTTAACAATTTTATAGTGCTCGAGAACCCGGTCTCCCTTTTCCAGGCCTGGTATGCAACCAGCAGCCAAGAGTCCTGGGATAAGGAAAGATGTCCCTTCCCTGCAGGGCTCTGCCTGAGGGGCTAAAAGTCAGGACAGTACAGTGTTCCAGGTTCCAATGTATCAGGACAGGTTAAGTCTCTGAAGACTAACAACTCTGCCCTTCTGCAGCTTTCTCCAGACAGGGGTGAAGAGAGGCCTCTGTCCTTGATGAGCCATGGTTCTGCGCCAGTCAGGTGCGCCAAACCACAGGAGGGAAGGAGTCGACACCCAGGGCCTGTCCCCAAGCTCACCTGGTTTTACTGACAGGCCCAGTGGAGGCAACGACGGGGTGGGTGGCTTTCATGGGGGAGGTGAGGTCGCAGAATGCTGAGGGGGAAGGTGAACCGATGTCATTGCCGGTCGCCCTCCGCAGGGTGCTGGCCTGCAGTTATTGACATAAATAAAAACTTGGTGGTCTAAAAAAAGGTGTCCGTGAGTGAAGAGGAAAAGTAAAATCGAAAATAAAATAAGATAAAATGAGCCCAAAAAGATGAATGAAGGGACAGAAAAAAAAGGGGGTAGGGGTTGATGGAGAGAGGGGACAGCAGAAGAAGAACCAGAGAGTGTTGTTGGTTAGAAATAAAAAGGAAAAGGAAAGGACACTTCAACAAGCAACCCAGCACACGCCCACACACGCTCACTGCCCACACACCCATGAGCTGAGGGGAGCCTCCCCACTTCCCCTCCTCCAGCTAGGGCAGCCATCCTTCCCACCAAGTGCCCGGTGGCCCACAGCTCTTCCTGCAGCTCAATTAGGAGACTCCATCATGGAAAACTGGTTAGTCCTCTCAGGCAAGACTACCAGCAACCTGAGGTACTGAATAACTGGGGTGCCCTCAAAACAACCTCTACCTAAAACTGCCCTTTCTCAACTTGCAAATAGCTGGGCCACCAACAGACACTCTGGTCCTGTGGTCTGAAGTTACGAAGGCGGCCACAGATCTTTGTGACTTCCTATCCTATCCTCAGATCTCTAATCTCAGGGCACTTTCAGAGAAGAGACCCCCACAGACCCACCTTCTTGGCTGACAGGGCCAGTTTTTTAGCTGGTGGAGGAGACATGAGGCTTGTGGGCTCGGTGGTGCTGCTCAGGGCAGGGGACTTCAACTTCACCATCTTGGCATCTACTCCGTTCAACAGCGCTTTGGAATGGCCAGTGGCTGGACAGTTTGTTCCCTGAGAATCACAGACACGTGCAGCTCTGCCCTCTGAGGTCTGCGGGGCCTTGACAGGGTCGCTGCTGGCAGAGTGCTCGGGGCTCGAACTGCTTGAATCCCCCTTCTCCAGGTCCACACCATTGCCTTCCCCCTTCAGCCTGTGCCCGTTAGTAATGGCTTTGGCCAGGAGCTTTGGTGAGGTAGAGAAGATGGTGTCTCTGCTTGCCCAGAAGCCAGGCCGCTGGCTCCTGGATTCTCCAGCCCCAAGAGAGGCCTGAGAAGTGGTTGGAGACACGTTGAGAGACTGCGGTGGGGCTGACTTCTTCACCTTCTTTCCAGGCTCGTCCAGAATGGTGGGCATGTGTGTGGGTGTTGGAGTGAGTCTTGGGGAGGGGGACCCGGCAGATGCCTTTGCTGGAGCACATCCATTCTGTAACTTCAGACCAGGAATGGAGCCATTTCTGGATACAGGTGTGCCAACCTCCTCAGGGGCCTGCAGCTTTCTCATCATTACAGAGTCTTGTTGCTAAAAGGGAGCAAGGCAGGAAGCCATCAGAGCCCACCCAGAAGAGCACAAGCCAGGGAACATGGCTACGCCAAAGCAGGCTTCCCCATCAGTGTCAACTTCTGGGGAAAACTGGGTTCTAGCTAATGGTAAAGACTTTTGGTGCTTCAGGACTTGTATATGAAACAGCCTGCAGTTTATGTCTGTCCTTACTATGAAAGTGACAGGATCTGACAAGATTTGAGAGGATGCAGTGGAAGAAACTCCATCATGTAAACTGTCTTCCAGTAGGTCATACACGGAATGCCCACACAAGTGTTATCACCACGGCTGAATCCCACACAGGAAGGAGATGCCCTTCAAGTCTTGTTTCTAACTGGCAGCTACACATCTCTTAAATATTTACATAAGCTTGCATTATTCCCCTGCCATAATTAAAAACTATCATTCGATTAAACAAACAATAACAAAACCTAAACACGTTTCTAAGCTTATATATCTGCCAAAAAATATAAGTAAATAAATGATATAGAAGTCAAAAGGAGCAAGTTTTAGAGGCTGGAGAGATGGCTCATGGCTAAGAGTACTGGCTACTCTTCCAAAGAAGCTGGATTCAACTCCAGGCATACATAGGTAGCTCACAACCGTTTGTAACACCAGTGCCCAAAACAACGCGGCACTCTCTTCTGGCCTCTGTGGGCACTGCATGTACGTACACATAAAATAAAAATTAATCTTAAAAAACCAAGGCCATCTGCAAAGAATCCACTGTCTGTAAACCTCTCATGACGCCACCTCCTGCTTAATCTCTTCAGTTACCACAGTCCGTGTGGCTCACGCAAGGCCTCATACACAGTCAGTAGTTTAAAATTATTTTCTGTTCAATTAAAAAAAAAAAAAAAAGACTACAGTCTTTTCTGCATTTAGCAGCCATGTTGAAAACTCTGGAAAGCGCATTCCTGGGCTGTGGATTACCTCATGAACTCACACGGTCAAGCTGAACTTCCTTGCTCCTGGCCCTGTGCGTGTATTTCCAGAGAGTGTCCTGTGTCCATCACTCTTTCAAGTTCTACCCTCCACAGCCACACCGGAGGGTGTTCTTTGCAACAAACACAAGCTTCTCTATATTTACTACAATTCTTTTTTCTTGGGGGGGGGGCAGGAAAAGGGAGGGAGGGAACACCAAGCTGGTACCTAGGGCATACACTGACCACTACCTCCCACTCCCCCACTACAAGCACTTTTTTTTTAAAGATTTTATTTTATTTCTATGAGTATCCTGTAAGAGACACAAGAAAAGGGCATCAGATCCCATTACAGATGGTTGTGAGCCACCATGTGGTTGCTGGGAATTGAACTTAGGACCTCTGGAAGAACAGTCAGTGCTCTAACCACTGAGCCACCTCTCCAGCCCTGCAAACATTTTTTAAATTTTTACTTTTTTTTTTTTCTTTTGGTTTTTCAAGACAGGGTTTCCCTGTGTAGGTCTGTCTGTCCTGAAACTCACTTAATAGACCAGGCTGGTCTCAAACTCAAGAGATCTGCATCCCTCTGCCTCCTGAGTCCTGGAATTAAAGGCATGCTACACTTTAGCCAATCACTTTTCCTTCCTTTAAGGGTACGAGGTCTTGTTTCATAGTTTTAATGACTTTACTTTCTCCTTAAGTTTTAGAATGGCTTACTATTTTTTTTAAAAGATTTATTTATTTTATATATGTGAGTACACTGTAGCTGTCTTCAGACACACCACAAGAGAGCATCAGATCCCATTACAGATGGTTGTGAGCCACCATGTGGATGCTTGGGAATGAACTCAGAACTTCTGGAAAAGCAGTCAGTGCTCTTAACTGCTGAGCCATCTCTCCAGCTCCCTGTCTTACTTCTACAGACAGACTGTTTCCTGACAGGAACACATCTCTCATTCTGAGAAACCTGGTTGTTTGATGAAAATTACCTAAACCAGGGGCTCAAAGTGAAATGACACTGGGCAGGTGTGACAGCTCACATCTGTAACCAGCACCCAGCAATCTGAGGCAGAAGAATCACTTCAAGTTCAAACCCAGCCTGGGGTATAGAGTGGCCTGTTCTCTTTCCTCCAGAAGTGACTTTATGCATGGGCAGTACAGGAAGATGTGTGCTGAACAAGGCCTTGCCAGGAAAGCAGCCTTGCCCTCCTGCTATAGCTGTCCCATGGCCTCTGGGTGCCCAGCCCAGGTCTGCCTCCTTCTATCAGGGGCACTTCTGCAAGAGAGGCTGCCAGCCTCCCAAAGGGCCGCAATGACGTCCAACTCTGCAGTTAAATCAGTGGGGTTGAAAATCTAAAGTCCAAACCGGACACACCTTTATCCCAGCATTCAGGAGGCAGAGTGAGTTCCAGGAGAGTCAGGACTACACAGAGAAACCTTGTCTCGAAAAAAACCAGAAGAAAATAAAATCCAAAAGTCCACAGATGAGTAAGCCCTATGCTGTAGGTTGATATCGAGGCGATACACGATGGGACAGTAGAGAGGGGTGGGGGAGGGGGTAAGTCTGGAAAAGCAGCACGAGGAGGGGAGGGGCGGAGTTTGGAGAGAGGCAAGATAGCCGCAGATGCAGACGTTTCTCTCTGCCCCATCGCCATACAGTTACGGTTGTTATGATTATTTCTAAGGGTCTCTATGGGTCAATTTATCTTATCTGGATGGGCAGTTTATCTTTGTCCATTGATTGTAAGCTTATTGCATAAAATGCAGATATCACACAGGTCTTTTTACCCGCAGGTAAAAAGCACCAAAGAGTTGTAAAGAAACAAAAGGTCATGACACCAGCTTTAAGAGAAAGCACAGTGGAGTGTTTCCCCAGAAGCCTGTGTTCAGTCAGCTTGCCACACCTGCCCAGCATTCTGTGTACGGGCTGAGTACCCACAGTCCCATCTTTCCCTTCCCAAGGCAGCGGATAACTTAAGAAATAATATGGATGGTACACACAGCCCACAAGTTCCTCTCACATGCAAGGTTCCCCCAGTACTCTGGTTCTCAAAGCAGGAGCTAGAAGGGTGGCCAGGCCGGCTCTCCACTTACACAGTACCTTTGCCATCAGTGGGGAGGAAACAACCCCATTGCCAAAGCTCTTCTTGGGGTGGTCTGGAACGGCCTTGGGACGGCTAGGAAGAGTGGCACCCACCCGGGAGACAGGGCCCTCAGGACTTTTCTTAGAGCCTGGAATCCTACAGAAGAAAGACAGTACTCAGGACTTTTCCCACTCAGGCCAAGCAGCTGAGAGACAAAGTCAGGGCGGCACCTGGGCCAGCAGGAAAAAACATCCAAAGCTCCAGGTTTGCCACAGGCTTCTCGGAACTCCCTCTGCACCCTAAAAACCTGAGAAGCACTGGATGCCTGCCTACAGTGAGGGTGCAGAGCCCTTTAGGGCTCACCCTCAAGGAGCAAGCAAGTCGGAGAGCCCCAAAACCTATCATCCAGAATCGGCAGGGGTCCCTCAGGGAGAGTCAATCTCTTTTGGTTCTGTTGGTAGTTTCCTAAGATCAGCAGTGTGCCCATCCACTCAATGTGAAATGGGTCCCTTCACCAGAGGGGAAGCCACACAATTAAGGCTGCTACATAAGTAACAATCACCTACCCACTGCTGTAAGCAGGCAGAACTCTCGCCCTCAGCTGCCCCATAACAACCTGGCTTACACACACCCACCAGGAGGGCTTGGCTGAAAAGTCCTTCCCAGAGGACAAGCTCCAGAGTTCAGACAGGAGAGGGCCCCAGACAACCCCTGGCTTAGGCAGAACAGGCTTTCTCTGGGGCATGGACGATCCTAGGGAGAATGTAAGTTCCTCACCGCAGATAGAAGAGCACGTAGGCCTGCTGGTTCAGAACAACCTTGACATTGCTGGAATGGACCAAGGAGTCGTTCATCTGGTACCACTGTCCATTGCTGGCCTGAGCATGGGGAGGAAATGGCACAGGAAACAGCAATCAGCAGATGGGCCACAAGTCACCTTCGGTTTTATTTGGGACAGAGGCCAACTGTGCATCTGCAGCCATGCCCAAACTCTCAATTCCAGAATACTGGAATTACAAAGGCATGGCCTACCGTACCAGACAAAACCTTAAAAATTTACATGTGTTTATTTGTTCATGGGGGGGGGGGGCTGGCAGTACGCATTTCTCCCTGCGGAGCCATCTTCCTATCCATTCAAGGAAAGGAGAGCCGAAACACAAATCCAAAGCACTGCTGTTTCCCAGAAGACAACAAGAAAGTGTGATGGCCTCACTTAGACTTCAGGGTCCCCCTCACCCCGAACAAGCTCGCCTGCTGTGCAGCGGAGCTCAGCGATCAGCTTGACTCTAACCTTCACGTAGCAGTAGTAGTGCCCAGCGTGGCAGCTGTAGCCCGAGTGCACCAGGACAGCATAGAGCCCATACATGACAGGGTCACCGCTGCTCTGAGACATGTATGGACGGATGTTCAGGAACTCTGGATAGCCGACATCCTGTTAGAAAAGGAAAGGCAAGGAGCACTTACTCAGGAGACTCTTCTCTTGCACCCATAACCCTTAGGAATCTTGCTTTGACCAATCTTCACTATGTACCCTAGGATAGACTCCAACTCACTATATAGCCCAGGATGGTCCCCCCAGTTCATCAAAGTGGGCCAAGCTGGCTGTGAACTTACTGTAACCCTTTCACTTACGTCTCCCACCCAGCCTTTCCTTTCTACTGACAAAATCTTGTAGGCCAGCATATGGACAGCAGGCTCTTGAGCCCGCCAATTATGATACAGAGACAGCACTTTCAGATCCACAGGCTGGGTTGTCGAGACCACAGCTAAGAAGGGCTCACAGGAACCTAAGCTTGAGGACACGGGCACAGTGCTTCCCCCACCGACCGTGTACACTCCGTTAGGCTCAAGAGGATCACGCTTGCTTCTCTTTTCTTACATTTTATCTATGTGAGTATGTGTATGTGTGAGGAGTCAGCTCTCTTTCTATATCAAGTCAGTGACAGAATCGAACACAGGCCACTAGGCAGCAGGTCCCTTTACGTGCTGAACCATCTCTCCAACCCTAGACAACTCCTAATACAAACCCTTAGAGATTCAAACTTTCAATGAGTTTTTAAAGGCCTGGAGAAGGCTGCAATCCCTGCCACTGTGGCTCTGACAAGTGAGTTGCCCCAAAGCACGTGACAGACTCTGGACAGAACTGATCTAGGAAATGCTGTGCTGGACACAACAGTCACCTCCATTAGGAAAGACCTCCGTAGACCGCAGCTGCTCTTGCTCAGTGTTTTACCACAGCCAGAGCTGACCAGGACAGATCTCACTGTGCTAAAAGTACATTTTTACTCTATACCACCAAAGCCTTGGCACACAGTCAGTCTCCACCTGCACACATTGAGCAGCTAGCTGTACATGCAATATTCACCCCACACGTTCTTTGTTTTCAGCAATTCATTTTTATTTTACGTACATTGATGATGTACCCCATGTATGTCTGTGTGAGGTGTCACATCCCCTACAGCAGGAGCTACACACAATTGTGAGCTGTCTGAGCATTGGAAAAATGACCAATGGGTTAGAGGTGCCCGCTGCTCTTCTAGAAAACAGTTCAATTCCCAGAACTCATGTGGGTTCCTCAAACCCCACAACTCCAGCTTCAGGAGATGAAGCCCTCTTGTGATCTTTGTAGGTACCAGAAAACAGATGGCACACACTCACACAGATATACAGACAAAATAAGAGATGGAGGTAGGGGGCTGGAGAGATGAGATGGTTCAGTGGTTAAGAGCACTGACTGCTCTTCCAGAGGTCCCGAGTTCAAATCCCAGCAACCAAATGGTGGCTCACAACCATCTGTAATGAGATCTGATGCCCTTTTCTGGTGTGTCTGAAGACAGCGTACTTATATATAATAAATGAATAATTCTTTAAAAAAAAAAGAGATGGAGATATATCAGGTGGTGCACACACCTTTAATCCTAGCACACATGAGACATGTGGATCTCTGAGTTAAAGGCCATCTGCAAGCACCAGGACAGCCAGGGCTACACAGAGAAACCCTGTCTCAACAAACAAACAAACACACAAACTCTGTCTAAGGCTGCTGCTACAGAGAACACGGGTTCAAATCTCAGCACACACATCAACTCATGTCTGTATCCAGTTCCAGGGATAAAGATCCTCTCTGGCCTCTGAGGGCACCAGCTTTACAAATGATGCATAGACAAGCAAGCAAAACACTCATGCACACAAAATAGAAACTTTTTAAAAGAAAGAAAGAAACGTAGATCCCCAAGGCCTGCCTGGGTGATTATGGAGAGTCGGAGTGTCTTGACAGGTGGGGTGCACTTACCTTGGTGATCTTCCCCCCACTAAAGTTGGCAAAGCGCTTGAGGGACAGAGTCAGCACATTTGATGTTCTATGGATGGTGAAGCGCTTGCTAGCTGGAACCTTCTTCTTACACCTACAGGAGAGAATGGGAAGCTACTGGTGTGCTCTGAAGTGTGGTGTCCTGCTGCCTTAGTGACAAGAGACCCGGACCAATGGCCTGAGAAGCCAAAATCTACATGTGCTAAATCTACACTAAAGAAAACTCCTAGACTGAGATGAAAGAGAGGAGAATCCCACGCCAGGGACACAAATTTAAAGAGGGATAAAGAGAGAGATATAGACAGGCAGACTGACAGATAGATATTGAGGGAGGGAGAGAGAGAGGAGAAAAGCCCAATGTAGTTGTGGCAGTGAACACGTTTATTCCCAGCACTCAGGAGGCAGAGGCAGGAGGATCTCTGAATTTGAGGCCAGCCTGGTTACAGTGTGAGCTCCAGGACAGTCAGGGCTACACAGAGAAACCCTGTCTCATAACAAACAAAAGCCCAATGCAGTGTAGTGCTTGCCTTTAATCCCAACCAGGGTTAAATAGTGTGACCCTACCTCAAAACAAACAAACAAACAAACTACATGTATTAAAAACACACAACCCAGCAGCTCTGAGCAGGAGACACCTGCCTGGGAAGCAGAGGAAGAGTGCTCGGTGCTGGAGCTTTAAGGTGAGCTCCAGGCTAGCACAAGTCCAGGCCAAGCCTCATACGGACAACTGTTTGTGCTTATCCGAAAGATGACCCAGGTCATGTGGGTGGGTCTACGCATCAGACTCTGTGTCTCTGACTCAGTTTCCATTGTAGAGAACAAAAAAAAGAATACTCTGTTCCTCATGCTGGGGGAACAGCAGCTACGGACCTCACTCAGCCCTATCCTGCCACTCAGGAAATGTGAGCAGGGAGGCCCGGGCAGCTATGATGGTGCTCTGAATGGTCACGTCCTTGGAAAGGACACTTACTTAGCACACACACAGTCTGGATGGTCAGGCCCTTGGAAAGGACACTTACTTAGCACACATATAGGCGTTCTCTCCACTCAGGACATCTGATTTCACAAAAAGTTCCAGAGCGCGAACAATGTTTGCAGCTTGCTGAAGAGGACAGAAACGGAGGAGTGAGCGGAAGAAAATCCTGACTCAAGAAGTCCCAGATTTAAGTCTTTTCAGGCTGAGGCAGCAACTGATAAAACCTGACTTGCTTAAAAACTGCCTGCTAACACACCCCACCCCAGCAGAGGAGCCGGGAGCAGTCAGTGCCCTTCTCTAGAGGTGACGGGTGACAGCCATGTGAGTCTTCCACGAGAGTCAGGCACTCCCTTGGTGACTGCAGCTGGGTTGGCTCAGAAACACAAGGTCCCAGCAAAGGCAAGGGCAGGCTGACAGCAAAGGAGACTAACAGGGGCCTGTTCCAAATGCTGTCCCTGAGCCCCAGTGAGGGACTGTCACTTTCTGCGCCTCAGAACAGGAAACTCAACTTTAAAAGAATTTGCATAGGAGGGCAGACAGCTGCAAATGTTGGTTTCTCCACCTCGTGCAGCAGAGGTAAATGCACTGCAGCTGCAGCATGCGGAGGTGCAGGAGAGCCAAGCAGCCCTCCCACCTTTCTTGCTGCTGAGCCCTAGGAACGCCCTCTCACACCCGAGAAACACAGACCGCTGACCGAGCTTACCCGGATCTCCAGTGCTATGTCCAAGTAGGGGTCGTATGTGTCGGAGACACTCTTGCACACAGCACACTTCACTGCAACAGAACAGAGGTGTGGGACAGCTGAGACCACCAACCTAGAGCCACAAGTCTGGAGCTTCGCCTCTGCTCTCCCAAAAGGTGACTGACCCTCCAACTGGAGACAGGGATACAGGTGATGCCTGGTTTGCCTGTCTGGCCACTGCCACAGGCCAGAGGGCAAGCCCTCACAGCAGAGCATAGGCCTTATCCCAAGGACTGCACAGCTCTAAGGACGAGCCCCATCATCACGCTTCTCCAGCTCCCATTCAGAAAGACAGGCCTGGGAGCATCAGCCGCCACCATACGGTTAAGTCCTCAGTCTGGGAACGTGCACAGAGAGCACACCTCCTGCTTACCTCGGGACCTGAGATAGCCTCCGAAGATCTGATGCACCAGGGTAGTAGCCTGTGTCTGCCGATCCAACCTAAAAGGAAGCCACAACCACGAAGAGGATGTCTCAGTGCAAGATGATACCCACTCACAGCCAGCATCCCCACCTCCAGTTACTACCAAACCAACTGACAATGGTTTACCCTCACCCTTCTCCCACCTAAGCCCCCAGCAGTGTTCCTGAGCTCCTTATAGAACCTCTACCTACCTGGGCCCCACCCCCACAACATCTAAGGCAACTACACTGACTACCCCACAGAGCACCCAGCATCTCCATCCATGAGCATCCAAGGACCCCAGTCCTGACTGGGGAGGCAGGTGCAGCCCCATGTGACCAGTGGCACCCATCCTTTCCAAGCCTTCTACTAAACATGCAGGTTCAGCAATGCTACCTGACCAGCTATCACACTGTGGTGACTTGAATATGCTAGGCTGGGAGTGGCACTATTAGGAGGTGTGGCCTTGTTGGAGGAAGTGTGTCATGTGGGAGTGGGTTTTGAGACCCTCCTCCTAGCTGCCTTGGAGACAGTTTGCTCCTGGCTTTTTTTTTTTTTTGAATCAAGATGCAGAACTCTCAGCTCCTCCAGTGCCATCCCTGCCTGGATGCTGCCATGCAGAACCTGTAAGCCACCCTCAATTAAATGCTGTCCTTTATAAGACTTGCCTTGGTCATGGTGCCTGTTCACAGAAGTAAAACCCTAACTAAGACACTCATGAAGGTACAGGTCAGCTGAGCCTCGGGATGGAGAAGGGCCACCCTACCCTCTTCCCTAACACCGCTAACAAGACAGCACTAAGCCACACTAACTAGCATCTTTCTTGCCTGGCCACACAGTTCCTCCTGCTCAGCAGTAGCTGCAGAGCACTCCACTTGACTGACCCTGCCCCACTCGCCCTCTGGGACTAGTTAATGGCACTCAAGTGTTCACTAAGAAACTACAGCAATGGAAGGGAATAGCCAGTTCCCAGCTGCTTGTGGGCACTGTTTCTAGCACAATGTCACATCCTCAGCCACTGCTGCTGGGTGGTACTACAGGTGGAGACCTCCCATGGCAACTCCAGTGGTCACAATCACACAGCAGACCCCGAGCTGCACAGCTCACTGCCCTCTGAACAGATGACGGTACCAGGCTTACAATCAAGAGAATGCAGTGACAGACAATAAAAAGAAAACCAACCACCACTAATAAGAAAGAACAATTCAGCTTCCAAATTCCTAGGGACACAAGCCCTGAATACAACAAAAACCAGGAGCAGTCAGAGGCCACACGGCTACTACTCAGAGGTTCTAGCCGCTAGGGCAGAGTCCAGAAACATGGAAGAAGGCAAAGGGACTGACAGATAGGTATGTTGATGCTAGGAGTGGGAGGGTAAAAGGGAGCATTTAGGATACCCCTCCAACCTAAACCCTTGAGCAGTGACATGTAGCACCCCAGAAACAGCCATCAGTGCAAGAAGCCTGAGGCCAGCTCAGGTCACACAGCTGAACCCTGACAGTGAAAACAACATAAGAAAACAACCCAGCATCAGACAGAACAAAACGTTCAAGTTATAATCTCTCACAGTTTTCACAGATGTGTGAGCCCTGGCCTTCTTTCTCTATTTCTAAGGAATGACGTGTCCTTAGAGAGAAAGGATGAGTTCACAGCCACGGACAGCCTCCCTTCAACCTGGTTTCTGGACACAGCTAAGTGGCCCAGATTACAGAGCACAAGGAGTGAGGTTTCTGGGTGTCACACTACCTCCTCAGAGGACAGCCTAGAGAGGAGACCCCTGTGTTGACAAGAACATAAAGGTGACCTCAGCCAAGCAGGACAGGTGGGAGGTGAGGCACGTACTTAGCATAGCCATTCAAGCAGGCCTTCTGCATGGCGTCGATGGTGTACCGCAGGAATTCGTGCGCATCCTCTTGGTTCCCAAATCGGAAGTGCCGGGCAATCTCTGCAGGAAGAAGGGGATGCAGGAGGGGGTGACGATGAGATACCACTTCTCCAAGAGCCAACACATCAGCCAGTGTTACGGCTTATACCCGAACCACAATGGGTTCAACCTTTCTGCCAACTGATGGGAAAGCAAGCTGGGTGTCCCCGCATACACAGCAGTTGGCTGCTCTGATGCCCTTGCCCACACCCCTCCACCCCTGCCCAGCTCCCACATCCACCCGGCTAACACCCGGCCATTCTTCCACGTGGTGCCTGGCAGAGAGCCTCCCCTCAGTAACGCTGAGCCCATGTGTCTACACTGACTACCCTGGGTCCGCATTGCTGTAAAGGACCTTCCACACCAGGATTCCTGAGCTTTCAATCATGACTTTTCCTTCCTCTTTTCTCCAACCACAGAGCCAGCCCTAGGCAGATACTCAATCAAAACTCCATTCTTACTTTTCAGGTCTCTGATGAAGGAGACAGGCTTGATGGCATTGCCACTGTTGGCAAAGGCCTGGACCATGTGGTTCTGCATGACGCACAGCATGCAGAAGCTTCCTTGGTGACCTACAGTAGGTGAGAAGCAGCTTCAGGGCATGTAATTTCCAGAGAATTCACAGTGGCACCCCCTCACCCCCAGTACAGGAGAGTAGAGCCCTTCCCCTCACCCTGGCTTCTAGACAGAGCTAAGTGGGCCAGGCTACAGGGCACCAGGAGTCAGGTGCCTGGGTGTCACACACAGACCATGTGTGACAGCTAGAGAGGTTCAACAGAAGCTTACTGACTAGCAAGCCATGAGCCAGGTGGCCTGCCTCCTACTTTGTATGAATAGACCGGTTTCTCAATAGATTATTACATTGGAATGGGGTACATTCCTGCCTTTAATACTGCAGCCATTTTCAATACAGAGATGTAGAAAGCCTACAACCCCACCCTGCTCTAGCTGGCTGATACAGTCATACTCCCACAATCCTTCAATCCTGAATTAGGCATGACTGACCCAGTCTGTAACACATGGGCTCACCAAGGCATGCTGGCTACCTCACACACCTGCAATTTGCTTTCCTAATGTCTACCTGCCCACAGCTCTTTCCCTAGCCCTACACTGGCACACTGCGTAAGTAGACAGACGGGTGCTTATGGTACTTATCCTCACACACTCTTCCCTCTCATTTCTACCACTACAGTGAGACCCTGTCTCCTGTCTCAGTGTGTACTAAGAGATGCTCATACAAGACAAATTCCTGGACCAAAGAAATCCATTAACTGTGAGGACAGAGTCAGTTAAAGCGCAACTCTGAAACCCGGTTACCTGGCACAAGTTAGCTGCCAGGAGTGGAGTCTTTGACCCTGCAAGACAGAATCTGTATATGAAGTTTCGAGCTAATGCTGTCACACAGAATCCAGCCCAACCTAATGATTTCTCCTCTCCGTAGCTGAGACCAGTGTACTAACATTCCACAGCGACACTGGCTGCTCCTGGATGGGCAGGGGATGCCTGCAGGACATGCAGGAGACACAGACCATAGCTGTCACTGCACAGATGCCAACATCACTTAACTAAATCAATTCACAAGGTTGACAAACAACTCAAAAAGACTATGTGGAGGCTGGGCATTGGTGGCGCACACCTTTAATCCCAGCTCTCTGGAGGCAGAGGCAGGTAGAGCTGAGTTCAAAGCCAGTCTGGCCTACTGATTGAGTTCCACGACAGCCAAGGCTACACAGAAAATCCCCAAAACCCTAAAAAAAAAAAAAAAAAGACTCCCATGGAGCAATAAAAAATGGAAGTGTGCTCTACAGGCAAAGAGTGGACAGAGAAAGAGCAGAGCCGCTCACTAGCGTGGGCAGGAGGGTGGAGGGTGGGCAGGAGGGTGGAGGGTGGGCAGGAGGGTGGAGGGTGGGCAGGAGGGTGAAAGGTGGGCAGGAGGGTGGAGGGTGAGCAGGAGGGTGGAGAATGGAGGGTGGGCAGGAGGGTGGAGAATGGAGGGTCGGCAGGAGGGTGGAGGGTGGGCAGGAAGGTGGAGGGTGGGCAGGAGGGTGGAGGGTGGGCAGGAGGATCACACTGCCACAAGGGCAGTGGGTGGCCTGACAGCTCCTCCAGCTCCTCCCACCCTTTCTGGATTATGACTACTGTCAGCAACACTGGGGACTGAAGCCTAGGCCTGCACGCTGGCTGCACAGGGACACCACCATGCCCGCTCTTCTATGGAACAGAACAATGCTAAACTTGTCCACCCAGGCTTCATGCTAAAGTCGTTCCTGTCTCCCATCCACTGGCTCCTGGATCTAGCCTGATCTCTCAATTCCTAATAGTTAAACCTCCTCCCTCCCTGTGACTGTTACTATCTGTGAGCTGGGGTGATGCTCTGAGGGTGCTTGCTGGGAAAGCATGAGGCCTGGTTTCGAACCCCCAACACTCTGCTGGTCATATCGTCCCATGCCTGTGAACACAGCATTGCGGGTGGGCACTGACCCTGAGAGCTTGTGAACCAGTCTTCCTACCCAGGGAGAGCCCAGCTCAGTGAGCTATCCTGCCTCAGAACAAACGTGGAGAGTGATGGACATTCAGTGTACACCCCTGCTCCTCGGCTCGTAAAAATGTTGTCTCCTTTTTCAGCAGTCTTATAGGTGTGGTGAGGCGGTCACCCACAGCCACCCATGCTGCTCCGGACCTCACAGCACATGCTTACAAGGTCTCAGTCCAGAACATTCGTCCAGGCCACCCGTGCACTGTCCGAAGGTCGAGCCCCCTCACTAATGTGAGAGTGTAATGTCACTGCTGTCATTTTCCAGGCCACTGAAATGGTTAACTGCCTGACCATTCAGACAGGGAAGCGAGTAACCTTCGACAGCCCGTCCTGAGCCAGGTGACACAGCATGCGGCCCTTCAGAGGGCTTTCTTCCTTGTGACACTGTGTGGAGGGCAGTGTTACTCTGCAGAGCAGGGACAGGATGCAGAGTCAGAGAACATTCTAAAAACACAGCTGTTTAGCAGCAGAACTGGGACACAGACGGGCGGGAGGCCCTCTCAGCCGCTGAGCCCACAGCAACTGCGGGAGGGTTTCCCATACTTCTGCACACTCAGGATGAACCAGAGTTTCTTCAAATGATTTTTACAGCTGCTCAAGATGCTTGCTAATGAGTTCAGACCAGCTCACTAGTAAGGTGGGATACAGATTTTTCAATCTCATGTTGTCCTTCAGGTTGGAAAATAAAAAACCTCACAGAATAAGCTAGCGAGTGCTCTTTCTCTGCGTGGTAGAAGAGCTGCTGAAGGAGGCGCATGAGCTAGCTCTGGTTCAGTTTCACAACTGTTTCCTGACGAGGTATATGGTGCGCTGTTGCCCCCATCCAAAGGTTTTTTAACCATGGCCTAACTTTCTTGTGCATGTGGTACACATGCCTGTGAAGGCCAGATGTCAACTTCAGTTGTTGTTCCTCTGTTATCCAACTTGTATTTTGATACAGGGTCTCTCATTGGCCTGAGCCCCCAGATTATGGGGCTCCCTAGGGATGTATTACAAGCACACTTGTGACTGCACCATCTCCCAGCCCCAGTTACATTCATTATTAGCTAACATTATTCAAACCTTCTAATTTATTTAAATTCTGGTATTACATTTTATTTAACTCAGTTAACCATTTATAACTTTACTTTTATTTATTTTAAGTACATAGGTGTTTTGCCTGCCTGCATGTCTGCGACCAAGTATGTGCAGTATCTGAAGAGGGTGTCTAATGCTCTGGAACTGGAGTTAAAGACAGTTGTGAGTCACCATGTGGGGTGCTGGGAATGGAACCTTTGTCCTTTGGAGGAGCAGCCAGTGCTCTTAATCACTGAGCCATCTTGCCAGTCCTTTATTTTAATTATGTGTATGTGTGTTGTATGTACAGATGCCCACGGAGGCCAGAAAAGGATGCCAGGCTCTGAAGCTGGAGTTGTAGGTGATTGTAAGCTACCTGGTGTGGGCACCGGGAACTGAACTCAGGTCCTCTGGAAGAACAGTACATGCTCTTAAGCATGAAGCCATTTCTCATTCCAATTTTTCAAAAAAGATTTATTTATAAGTACTTTGTCTTCATGTATCTATGCGGATCATATGCACGTGCATGTCTGGTGCTCAGAGAGGACAGAAGAGGACATCAGATCCTCAAGAACAGATCTGATGAACTACCATGTACATGCTAAGAGTCCAAACCCAGGCTTTCAGCAAGAGCAAATGTTGCTATGCCAGGTCCCAGCTATCTCCCCCAATTCTAAGTTCCACTTTGGAGCCTGTTTTGCAATGCACATAAATCATACTGGTTCTGTACACACACAGGACAGCTGGACAGACACAGTGTGAAGCTATCTTCTGAAAACCCTCTCTAGAGAACATTACCCTACCTGAGGGACACCCGGGATGGCCCGGCCCATCCCATAGCAGGCGAAACCCCCTGGGCTCTGTCAGTGGCCACGCTCCCTTAATGTCACTTTAAATGTCATACAGACAGAATGGCAGCTCCTCTTGCACAGGGTTTATCTAGCTGGTGTTAGAGTCAAGAGATGGTGTGGTGCAGCCGACTCACACCAACCCCCCACAGCAGGCCCCACTCACAGCTCCGTGCGTGTTCCTTGGAGAGCAGGTAGTTGGCCAGAGGTGGCGTGTAGGTCAAGCACTGAATGGTGGAGTTCAGGAAGCAGGTGTTACCCAGGTTGTGCAGCCCTGCACCAACTCGGAAAACGCGTTCCCACCTTAAGGACAGCCGCTCCACAGGGAAGAGCACTTTCTGTGGGGCAGGAACTCCATCACCTCCACTTCCAGACACACGCTCGGTGCCTAGAAGAGAAAGAGCTGAGGGAGCAGGAGGAGAACAGGCCATCCCAGGACCTCATGAATGCGCGGAGCTGAGCTCAAGACCGCTATGGAAGAGCCACGGCGCAGGCCCTTGTCCTACCTCACGGCAGCCACTGGACCCTGTACCACACCACACGATATAAGACCCCCCCCCACGTCTGAATTTTCAACTCCCACTTTCTTTCCAACCCTAACCTTAGTTACGTGAGTGTGACAGGAGTGGAAGGCCCATGTGTGCACGGGTTAGAGGACAACTTCTAAGAGTCAGTTCCCACCGCCCTGAGGCAGTGTCTAGTGTATCTCCTGCTGGGTGCACACTGCAGGCTGCTGTCCAGGAGCATCCTGGAGATCCTCCTGTCTCCTGAGTTCCTGGTGTACTGCAGCACCAAGATCTGAACTGATGTGGGGTCAGGCTGTAGGCTCTGGGCAACCAGGTCCACACCAGGCTCACACAGCTAATGCTTTCTCAGCTAAGCCATTTCCCGGGTACTGGGACCTACTTTTTGACCTCATTAAAGATGGGGGTGAGGTACAAGGAATGTCCAAGTCCACAGCCATCCTTCCTACTCAGCTCTGCATCGTGACATCTACTACTGTAGCCCACTGACCCCGGAAACCCCAAACTACCCCAGCTGCTATACACCTGGTCAAATGGCCCCAGTACCTGGTTTCCTGGCCTGCAGCTCATCCCCGCTCCTGTGGCGACTGGCCCCCTCAGGCTTGGAGTTCAATAGCACATATTTGCTCTTCAAGGACTCCAGCTGGTAGGAGAAGCTCTTGCTGGCCGGTTCAAACTCAATCCTCTGCAGAAGGACCTTCTTGGCTGAGGTTGCCAGCAGCTTGCCCAGGTCTCCATCCTCTGCTGAGTCCTTGCGGCCAGGCTTCAGAGCCTCCTTTAGCTTATCAACTATCGGCATGGTGCATTCCTGTGGGGGCGGGAAGGACCCCAGACCCATGAACAGCTACATCCCAGAACAAGTACATGACTTCCGCCTGTTCATGCAGCAGCCATCAGGACCCAGAATGCACAGGGGCAGCTGACCTCACAGCAAGGAGCTCCCCATGTGGCAATTGGCATTATTCCCTGCGACTAATTTAAAAAGTAGTGACTGGCTAATTCTCACACACTCTGGTTACACAACAAATGTGAAAATTTAATTGGGGGATGGGGTGGTAGAGAGGGCTCAGTGCCCACATTACCCTTTCAGAGTGTAGTTCCCAGCACACTTGTCACAGGACTGACAAGCACTCCTGGCCAGCTGCAGGGGACCTGATGCTCTCTTTAGAACTTGCGGGCACCTGCTCTCACATCACGTGTACGTACAATTAAAAATTAAAGTTAAAAGAAAGGACTCTTAGCTAGTAGTCCACACACCTTTAATCCCAAACTTGAGAAGCGGTTCCAGGTGGATCTTAGTGAGGGGGACACCAGTCTGCCTTACAGTTCCAGGCCAGCCAAGGCACACACACGCTCGCTCTCTCTCCCTCCTCCCCGCTCCCTTTCTCTCATGCGAGCACAGAAATGAATCAGCTTGTAAGTCAGATGGCCCAACATGTCTATACAGGTCTCTGCTCTTCTACAGAGGCCCGGGGCCACATCCACTGAGCACATGGACAGGCCCAGTCCACAGCTGTGAAGCAGAGTCACCATCAGGTTTCCATGGCTACTTTAAGAAGACAACACAAAGTGTCCCAGCTTCTCGAACGGCCACGTGGGGATGACAATTATCTATATTGGTTCAAATAAAATATAAAAATCAATTTTACCTTTCTATTTTTCTTATTTAGCTGCTGTGAACACTGACCTTGCACTTGGCCACTCTATGCTAGGCAGTGCACACACACTTGGCCACTCTATGCTAGGCAGTGCACACACACTTGGCCACTCTATGCTAGGCAGTGCACACACACTTGGCCACTCTATGCTAGGCAGTGCACACACACTTGGCCACTCTATGCTAGGCAGTGCACACAGACTTTCTCAGCTGTGGGCATGGCTACTCAACGCTGCCTTACTCCCAGCACCTGAGAAGCTGAGGCAGGACTGCCACAGATTCTAGGCCAGCCTGGGCTAGAGTAGAACCATGTCTCATTCAAACATACACAGAAGACACACAGCATACACAGACCCACACTCACACAGACACACACACACACACACATACACACACTCTAAACATGAGTGGAAGGCCTGTGTCCCATTTCCTGTAGCTAACTTCAGCTTCAGGGATGTAACTGGGAAGGTGGCTATTGCGATCAGTCGGTCAGGATGCCTGCTGCACAGCAGTCCCTAACAGAAGCGCAGAAACTGCAACAAAGAGAAGCTTCTTCATCACCTGATAGCCACACCTGCACCCCCACCTCAACACATCCCGCTACCATTAGCTGTTTGAGTCACAGTTAGAAAAAGACATTTCCTGAAACTTCTCACTTACATCAGTAAATGATACCCACCACCCTGATTCTCAAAGAATCAGCCACACAGCTTAGCTAAAATTTCTCTACCCCAAAATGAACAAAAACAATAAAAGTAAGCACCCGGACAGAAGAATGGCAAAGACTTTTACACGCAGAGCAGTCAATGCCGGGTTCTGGTCACTGGAAGAAACAGAGACGGGAAACCTCCAGCTTACCTGGGAGCCTGAGCCTGGCTGCTGCTTCTCTCTGCAGCAGGATAAGGGAATCAGGTTCTCAAGGGAGAGGCAGAACTGACCCTGCGGGTGCTCCCCTACACTTCAGCCTGCTCAGTCACCAACACTGCCAACTCCAGAATAGGCCAGCACCTGGAGGGTGATCAGTGAGACGTCACCCGTGCGTGGCTTCTCCCGCTGCCTCTGTAGTGGCTTTCTTGCTTGAACTGTGACCTTCTACCAGGGAAACTGGTATCGTCAAGGTTAAAGGAGTCAAAGCACAGAGATGCTTGCCTCTAATCCCAACATTCAAGAAGCTGAGGCAGGAGGATCAAGCATTCAAGTGTAGTAAGACTTTGTCTTAAGGCGGAAAAAAAAAAAGCCTCTCTATGCTGAATTCATAATGAGTCCCGAGGATACTTAACAGATCACTGTAGTTATGACGTGAATTACATCACAACCACACACACACACACACACACACACACACACACACACACACACTCACACACAGCAACTCCAGTCTGAATAGCATGTCCAAAGTTACAAGTTGAGAAGAATAGGTAAAAACCTCAAACTTTTTTTTAAAACTTCATTAGCCAGGAAGATGGGTTTTGTTGTTGTTGTTGTTTTTAATACATGAAATTCGATTTTTCTAAATATAAATTTCTTCATCATTTCCCACTACAGTCAACTCATTCCCATAATTAAGGAACATTTTTCATCTATTCAAATGCATGCAGATGCAAAGGGCGGACCAGTAAGCACAAGGCCACTTTTGAGAGCTTAGACAATTGCCTGACCAATCTTGGTTCACCTCTCCACTCCCTTACAGAAAGCCTCAGAACTCCATCTAACCAATGCCCCCACCCCCAACAGAATGCAGATGGGAGGCGGCCTGGCTTCTGAAAACCCCCACTACACAAACATCATTTTCAAAATCACACAAACCTTCCCATGGGGTGGTGAGAACTTTGTCCTGGCCTAACCTGGTTCAGGGATAAGCAAATGGGAGCATTAACCCAAAACCATTTGCCATAAGGGCCTTACGCTTAAGGCAGACTCACTCAGCCAAGATAATTTTAGAAGTTATAGCAGAAAACTGTCTATAATTCTACCTGAAAGATACAGCTGTGTGATGTAGGATCGAGAAAAATGCTCTTGTAATTCCCAGCAAGCCCTCATACATGCACACGCAGCACGTGTGACTCTCAGGCCGAAGAGGATGCTCTACCCAGGTCTCTTAAGGACCAGAATACTCCGTGCCCCCCAATTTACATATCTAATTCCGAACTCAAGCCTGGCTCCTCCCTTCTGACAGATACCATTTAAACAAAGCATTTCCCTCATCTTTTTAAACTGTTTTCCAAGAAACACTCACGTAAGATTCACAGGGTCATTCACATGCTAGGGAAGACAGACAGAGCTGGGGTCTCCAAGGCATCCATCCCACCGCAGAGCATCCCGAGCCAGGAAAAGTTGAACTACATGTCTCTTTGGCATCCGCAGGCATTCGTAGCTAAGCAAGGTGAGGGGGTATATTCCTCCCTGTTTTAGAATGCTATTCTACTATCTCCATCACCAAGGGTCACGCCACAGACGCAGGCAGGTTCGCGCGCGCCCGTGCGCGTGCACACACACACATAAGCAATGGGCATTTTGGTTAGAATGCTGCCCCGCTGTTACATCTCGGTGTGGATCCGCGTTAAGGATCTGACCCTTCCCTAGTCTATATGATGGACTACAGCTCTTCCTCCACCCTAAGATCTGCAGTCCCGGGAACACCCTCAAAGGAACACCCGCTCTGAGAGACCCACCAACCGCGAGGTCTCTCAGATCCCAGCGATCCCACGTTCCAGAAGCTCCCCGGGATGAAGAGAGACTGATGCAATTCCCCAGCTACGCTAGGGTTCGCGGGCACCCCTCACATCACCTGTCCCTTCCTCGGGGTCCCTGGAATCCCTTGTTCCTCCAAGCCCCTCGCACCCCAACCTTCTCCAGTGTTCCCTACGCCCCTCGCACACCCTGTCCTCCCCGGAGATCCCTGTCCCTCGCGTCCGATGTTCTCTCTGCGTTCCCCGGTGCCCTCGCCGGCCACGCACCTGTGAGCCTTCGCTGGAGTCCCCAAAACCCGCGGGCAGAGCGCGAACCCTCTTCGTCCCAAGCCCCGCGGAAGCTCCTGTGCTCCGTCACGCCCGACCTCGACCTCCTAGGCCTCTCGGGAACCCGCGGAAGGCCCGCGCAGCACCAGCGTCCGCTCCGGGCCGGGCCAGCATGCGCACCATCCGGGCCTCCAGAGCCTCACACACGTGTCACCAAGACATTTAAAGGAGCCTCACAACTGGGTGTTCCCTGAGTCCTCGTGGAGAACGGGATCTCTTTAAGAGACGGAGCTAACGCCGACTCGCCTCCCCGGACCCGCCCTTCTCTGCTATTCGTGACGCACACGTCACCTCTCCGCCCCGCAGGCCTGCCAGTTTACGCGATGACGCAAGCGCGTAGTCCAAAGACAAGCCCCCTTCCCGCTGCGGCCTGGTGAGGTTCCCGCCGTGTCCGTGAGTGGCGTCACTTCCGCCTCCTGCGTGCCTGACCCCGCGAGTGCGCAGACCCAGTATGCTGCGGCTATTCTATTCAGGGCTCAGGCTCAGTGCAAGCCACCGAGGCTTTCAAGGTTTCACCGTTCGTTAGTTTCTTGCCTGCGGGTGTCCTTTGGAAAAACTAGCTAGTGTGTCTTGGAATGAGGCCCTGGATTCCATCCATCACCGCATAAGCCAGGCGCGGTGGCACAAGAAAGCAGTTACTACAACTCTTGAGGAATCGGGGGCGGGGGTTTGATCAGAACTTAAACGTCATCTCTGGGATATTTGAGATTCTATTGGTAAATGAAGCAAAAGCCATTTCACCGCCCAATTTTAAGTGGTCGAGGCTGGAGGGTTATGGAGAATGTCTTATCCTGGACCACATAGCAGAACCTTGTCTTTAAAAAAGAAAATAAAAGGGCGTGCAGGGTCGGGGGGATTATGGGGTAGTGATGTCAAAGACCAAATTCTGTTAGCCTATGCCTATGTCTCGCTATGCAATGTCTCTTTTAGAGCTAGAGAGATGGCTCAGAGGTTAAGATAGCTTGTCCTTGCCTAGGACTTCCCAGCACCCACGGAGTGGTGGTACACAGTCACATGTAACTCCTCACGTGGTAGACACACACATAAAACGTAAAGAAGAAAAAGCTATCATATTTTTTTTTAAGATTTTTAATTATGTAGTATGGGAGAAGAATATGTGAGTGAAGGCGCCTATGGAGGCCACCGGTGTCCCATCCTCTCTTAGAACTGGAATTACTGGCAGCTCTAATTTGTAAGCTCCCAGTGTGAAGGCTGGGAATCAAACTCTGGTACTCTGCGAGAGAAGTGGGGGCTATTAACTATTGAGCCATCTTTACAGTCCCAGAATCCTCCCTTGTCTCTTGGCTGGAGCTGGCTCTGTAAGCCCACGGTTCTAGGCTGGATTCAATGAATTGCTGCTTTTGCTGTCTCAAGCCATACAGTCTCTGGGGAATTCACTGTTTCACTATGTATCCTGTGTGGGAGCAGGTGCCTGGCATAAGACCTAGGCTCTTACCCAGATAGTGTCCTAATTAGCCTGTTACTTTGGATATTTCTCTTACCCGGAGGCTTGATTTCTCATGGGAGGGGCTGGGGGGGGATCATTTAGAGTCAGAGTCAGTAGCTCAGTTGGCAAGTAATAAATTCAGTCTCCAGGCTAGGCAGTGGTGGTGCACACCTTTAATCCCAGCACTCTGGAGGCAGAGGCAGGCAGATCTTTAAATTCAAGGCCAGCCTAATCTACAGAGCGAGTTTCAGATAACCAAGGCTACACAGAGGAGCCCTGTCTCTAAAAATAAAGATAAATAAATTCAATCCTCAGATCCTCCCCAACCCTCTGGCACAGTAGTGTTAGAGAAATTCAATGCCTTCCCAGCGAGAAATCACTCCACATACTTGGAGATCAGTAAAGAAAACACATTTCCATGCAACTGGATGTGGCCAATGTCCAAGGATTATTTATTAAGTGTGTTGCTCTTGTCAAATAGTTATTACCAGATTCATCTTGGCCACCTGGCAAGACTTGTGCTTTTTCTAATAAGAACCCAGGGGACCTAATGACAGACCATGTCTTAGTGATAGCTGTGTCCCTGCACTGCCCCCTGGGCTTCCTGATAAAAACATCTGCTTTGGGGAGAGGTGTTATGACTGGTCAATCCTGGTAAACATTTCCATCCTGGCTTAGTAGGTTTTGCTTACTTAGTAAGCCTGGTTACACACTCCTGATCTTTGGAGTGCTTGGGGGCAGCACAGGCTAGATTCTCCTCCTTTGTGTGATTTAATGTATCCTGAGTGAATCTGTCAGTAAATCCTCTATACCATCAGTTTGGTTACTTGGAGTTTCTTCTACATGTGTAGTGTACACTTGTAATGAGGCAGGCAAGACCCTCAGTCACTGTCCTTGGAGAATGGTGTGGGCAGACAGCCAAGGGTACAAATGGGAGCCACTTCACTGTCAACCAAGATTAAAATAAATTAAAACAGATGGCCCACCTGCCACCAACAGTAATCCAGACTTGGGGTGGCAAGGACAAGGTACATCCCTGCGGCAGGCTGTATGGCCAGCTTAACCTAGGTGGCAGGTTCAGGCGATTGGAAAACTTGTCTTTCTCTTTTGTGACATTTCTGGGGAACGAAACCGGCGCCCACACAAATACCAACACTTGTTACAGTTGCTGAGTTTATACTAAGTAGCGAATACCCAGAGCAACCTACAAAAACAAAACTCTTGTTCCGGTTTTACAAATGAGAAAACAGAGTAGGAGCCCAGCACCAGGGTGGTGAGATGGCCTAGTGGGTAAAGGGACCAAACTGAGACCCTGAGGTCGGAATCTGTTCAAGTAGTTCTGCCCTTTCCACTCCCACCTCATTTTAGAAACTTGGGCCTGTAACTGCCAAGCTGGGTAGCTCCCCTTGAATGCTCCACTGAGCAGCTCAAACTTGCCATGTCCGGAAATGGATACATCTCTACCTTCTGCGGATAGGCCATTCTTCCCTGTTGCATTTAAACTGCTGGGCAGCACCCAGACTCCAGTCACAGGCGACATTTTCCAGGTTCCTTCAGCTGGTCTTCAGGTGGGTGAGGCAGGACCTCTATTGTCCTTCCTCTCCCCTCTGGGGTCTAGCAGTGGCTGTAGCCACCTGTGGGTCTTCTTTAACTTTGACACATCTGACTGTTCTCTCCCTCTAACCGAGGTGTTAATTCCCTGCTGTTGCTGGTTTCTGAGTTGTCCACTGTTCCCTAGTTGGCATCTCTGGAGTTCAGATGTGGACATGACCAGTTCCTGCACTGATTATGTTTTGAAGACTGATCACAGAGATGTTCTGGTTATTTTAGTTGACTCCATACTGTTATAACCCTATACCTACTGCAGGCCCATGTCCTGGGCCTTCTCTCTCCAGTAAATCACCAGCCCAGTGTGAGATAGCTCAGCTGGTAGAATGCTTGCCTAGCATGCACAAAGTCTTGTATTGTGTCTTAGTTTGGGTTCATTGCTGTGAAGAGACACGGTAAGCCTTATAAAGGAAAACATTTAACTGTGGCTGGCTTACACTTTGAACGGTTGAGTCCATTGTTGTCATGTGGGAAGCATGGCAGCATCAGGCAGACATGGTGCGGAGGAACCAAGACTTCCACAACATGATCAGAAGCCAGGAGACTATCACACTAGACTTAGCTTGAGTTTAAGAGACCTCAAAGGCCTCCCACAGTGGCAGGCTTCCTACAACAAGGGCCACACCTCCTAATAATGCTGCTTCCTAAGGGCCAAGCGTTCAAACACATGAGTCTATGGGGACAAACCTTTAAACCTTTAAACCACCACAGGTTTGATCCATAGTGTCTCATAAACTGGGCGGAGTGGTATACACCTGTAATCCCAAGAGGAACAGAATTTCAGGGTCATCCTTAGCTATATAGTGAAAGGCTAGCCTCAGGATATATATGAGATCCTGTCTCAAAAGCACATTTATCAAGTTTGCTAATTTTACCATTCAGATATTAATCAAAAGCCACATTACTCCCATCTAGTTACTTAAGGATCCCTTACCTGGGACTGGAGAGATAGCTCTTGCATAAGACCTGGGTTCAATCCCAGACACCATCACATGGCAGCTAAGAACTGTAACTCTAGTTTCAGGGTAACCCTTCTGGCCTCTGCAACATCAACCATGCATACTGGTACACAGACATACATGCAGGCAAAGTACACATGCATATGAAATAAAAATAAATATTTCTAAGAAAGAAAAGTTCCTCACCGTTGTCGCCAATATCCATAGAAGTGCCAAACACCTTGCTCAAGCACCAACTAGAGTCCCATATTAAAACATGGTGTGGTAGCAGATGCCTTAATCCCAGCACACAGGTCAAGGCAGGAGGATCAGGAGTTCAGGGGTATCCTCAACTACATAGCTAATCCAAGACCAGATTAGCTGGTCTACATGAAACCCAATCTATGATAATAATAACATTCACAGCTCACCCTTGACTTCATGGCCCCCCGACTGAAACTACTTCCTGCCCCTGGTGCTGACTGAGAGGGTGAAAGAGCCTCTCATCTGCCTCCTGCCCTGCAAGTTGACCTCAGTCTCCAAACACCAGGGTAGGACTTGGGGCAGTAGATCAGTGAATAAAGTCCCTGTTAGGTTAGCATAAGAACCTGATTGTAGATCCCCAAACACCCATATAAAAGCTAGACTCTGTGGAACATGTCTGTAACCCCAGCACTAGGGAACGACAAAGATCCCAGATGTTCCTAGTGTCAGTCTAACTGAAATGCAAGCCCCAGTTTTTAAAATATATATATATATTATTTTAAAAATATATATACACATAATATACATACATACTGTAGCTGCTTTCAGACACACCAGAAGAGGGCATTAGATCCCATTACAGATGGTTGTGAGCCACCATGTGGTTGCTGGGAATTGAACTCAGGGCCTCTGGAAGAGCAGACAGTGCTCTTAACCACTGAGCCATCCCTCCAGCCCAAAAGCCCCAGTTTTAGAGAGAGCCCTGATCTTGAAATATAAGATAAACAACCTAAGAAGAAACCCTGATGTCAACCTCTGGCCTTTACACGTAACACACAGACCACACACATACAGAGACCCCCCCCCCTACATACACACAGACCACACATGCACAGACCAACCACTCCACACCACACAAAAATTTATTTTAAAAATGCAAAACTTAACAGGCCCTATGGTGGTTTGAATGAGAATGACCCCAATGGGTTCACATACTTGAAAGCCTTGTCTCCACCCATTTGGTGGAACTCTTTGGCAAGGATTGGGAAGTGTGGCTTTGTGTTGGGGACCTCAGAATCCCATGCCATTCCCAGTTTGTGCTCTCTTTGTCTCCTGCTTGTAGACCAGATATAAGCTTACGGCTCCAGCACCATGCCTGCTTACCTTGCAGCCATACAAGATAATGGATACTAACTCCCCCTGAACCGTGAGGTCCCAAATTGAATGCTTTCTTTTATAAGTTGCCTTGACAGCAATATAAAAGTAACTAAGACCCTCCCACCATCATGAACACTGCTGGTGTCTCTGCATGTGAGATGGTTATGCCAAATTGCATTAACTCTGCCAGCTAAGCTTTAGACTCCCTGCAGCCCTAGCAAGCTAAGGGGTCACCTTGTCCCTGAGTTGCCATAGCAACTGACTCCCCCCCCACCAACGCATAATCATCCATGTAGCCTTTCACTGCCTTCAAGTTGTCATTCATGAGCAATGAAACTCACCTCCCCTGAGCCTGTGTTACAGCCTGAGTGCCACCCAAGTCCCACCCCCATTCAGATGGGGTTTACAGCCCAGAGCCTTTGCCCTGTAGCACACATGCATTAGAGGGCATGGCATGCACTCACTTCGAGCAGTCCTTAGAGCCCCTGGTCCTTAGGGCCAACAGTGATACATGACATTTTCCCCCTGTGTAGACAGGAGGAGCGCCCCAGGTCCTTAGGGAAGGTTGTGGTCCACGCCATCCTCCCTACCCAAGCAGACAGGAACTTGTTTAGGCTGGATGTTGCCTGTTAGTATTGTTGTTTTAGAGACCCAAGACAAATAAAAGACCACACTGCTAGCTTCAATCACTTGGGGAAAACGTTTCTTATGCTACTGTTACTGATTGGGACCTGAAATGGATGCCTCACCCAGGCATTCGGCAATCTTGTAACAACCACCAGCACCACTAACAACAAAATGCAGAAAACCAGCTTTCCTAAATGGGACTGCTGTGGAACTCTTCCGCACAGCCAGGACAAAGGGTGTCATTTTACATTTTGTTTTGTGCTGGCCATGTGTATTTATTTACTGCCCTCCCACCACCCACGGGTGGAAATCTGAGCTTCAGTCATTTGGGGCTCCCTTTCTCATTTGAGATACATAGGTCCACCTCTAGGGCTTAACCAGGGGTCAAGCTGTCAGTTCATTAGGTAGGAACCCCCTGGGCTCATTTTGTCCCTTGGGACTACCCCGGGGCTCCTGGGCCAGCTTGTGCCCAGACTGATAGGGTCCTTTTCCCGAATGTGACTGAGTAGGATCCTCTCTCTCCAAAAGTACGTTATCCTAGGGATTGCAGCTGCCCAGACCTCCACATGCACACTCCACAACAGACATCTGTAATACACACCCCACATCCACACAGCCACGTGCTCCCTGCACTCATTTCTCTCCAGTCCATGCTCACACACACACTCATGCCCACACACACACTCACATTTCGTCTCTCACCTGCTCAGCAACCTTTCCCATCATAGATGCCACTGGGCGGTGACCCTGCTGCCTTCTGCCACTGAGCTCCACCCCCAACATATCTATTTCACTATTTTTTTCCTTAACTTTTTATTGGTTATTTGTGAGTTTCACATCGTACACCCCAGTTCCACTCATCTCTCCCTCCCCTCATATCTATCCTTCGTCCCTGCAACCTCCCCCCATAATAACATACACTCATACAAACACAAAGCATAAGAAACATCTCATTGTGGAAGCTGTAGTGTGTCACAGTGTGTCACAGTGTGTCCCTTTGTCCACACACCCTCACTTGCAAATGTTGATTGCAATTAGTCATTGGTCTGGTTTGAGATCTCTGGCTTCTGTGACACCATCAATATTGGATCTTCACTAGGCCTCCTCTGGTTGTCCGGTTGTTGCCCAATGTCATGAAGATCCTGCAACTTTGAATTGGCAGGATTGGCTTTTTCATGCTTCCCAACCATTTGCAGATAATAAAGATTTCGGAGTGGGGCAGTTGCATAGCCTAGGACCCAGACATGGCCCTTAGGGGCAGCTCAGCCTAAGATATCTCCATGACCCCAGGAGGCAGGGCTGGCCACCAGAAACAGGCTACTCCTCCTCTCCAGCCTCCAGTTCCATTTCTCCTCATACTGCTGTGGCTGTATGTCATTTCTCTTGTCTCCCATCTGTCCACAGCGTACTCACACACTGTGGTGGCCCCCACTTCAGGCTGGCCACGTGACTGGTAGACCCCTGGGTGATATTCTTCGGCAAGTGGGTGACTATGCCCTCATGTGCCATGTACTGGAGGCAGGTGTCTGTCTTCCTCTCCTCCTGGGCTGCCTGGTGGTAGGCAGGGCTCTGTGGGTTCTATGGCCCACTCATGCTGTGGGGTGGAGGGCAGGTCTGTGGGTGAATTTCCCTGACTGAACCATGTGGCACTGTAGAAACCAGGTCTCTCTCTGACTTCCTCCTCCTGAGCTGTGCTGCCTGGATTTGACTGAATTTGATTTTATGAGTCCTAAGTGTAAGACAGCCTTAGCCACCATCAAGCAAGAATGAACAAAGGACAGCTTCTGACTGATAGAAGAACAACACCACCAACAAAGTAGCTCTTTGCCAATTGCCAGGGGTTGGGGGTGGAGATGTGGGGGCGGGGATGTGGGGGCGGGGATGTGGGGGCGGGGATGTGGGGGCGGGGATGTGGGGGTTGGGTAGGAGAGGGGGGTTTCACTCTTTGAGACAGGGTCTTGCTAAGTTGCACAGGCAAGTTTTGATTTCTTCTTTTTAATCCTTTTGCCTCAGTCTCCCAAATAGCTAGGGTTACAGTCCTGGCTCAAGCCCTATGTTCTCTTGCTCTTATACACCTCTTTCCTTCACCCCAATATTCATCCCTGGTCGGACCTACAGATACAATGGAAAGGTTACTGAGAGGATCCTCCCTTCCTCAGAAGATCCCAGGCTTTGAGGTATAGCTTTTCTGACCCTTTCAATGACCCCACCCATGACACTATGCCACACCCCTTCAAATGACCTTACCCAGCACTAAGCCACACCCCCAATGGCCCACCCTGGCACTAAGCCACACCTCTTCAAATGACCTCACCCGAACCACTAAGCCACACCCCCTTCAGTGGCCCCACCCACAACACTAAGCCACAACCTTTTCAATGGTTCCACCCACAGTACTAAGCATATTTTTAATTTTCCACCTTCCATGCCTGGTCACTCCTTCACCCTCCCCCACAGGACTGAAATGTACGATGATGATTCAGGGCTCATAATGAGGCTTATAGGTGACAGCCACACCCCAGTCACCTCTTGCAAGTGTGACACTTACCTTAAGAACCTGAGTCAGGAATGTGAGGAGCAAGGGTCAGGAGTAGAACAGGGAAGAGGGCTCCAGAGGGAGGCAGAACAGAGGACCAGGGTCCAGGACAGGAGGGCTATAGCTCTTTCCAGAGCTCGTAGGAATGGTCGTCCGGACATCAACCAGCTGAGGCAGGTGTGTCTCCACAGCTTGCTTGAGAATCCTTTAGAAATGTGTACTCAAGATGGTCATGGCTCATAATTTTCAATCCAATTCGGGCGTCTTGTATGTATATGTAATATATGTGCCACATGTGTATAAATGCTCACACCTCATCAGAGATACCGTCCGCCACTCTCCGCCTTTTTTCTTTAAAAAACATTTTTATTACTTATTCTACTAATATGTGTGTATCTTTGTAAGTGTGATATGCATGTAGGCATCCGTGGAGAAAAGTTGTCCAACCGCCTGGAACTGGTCATGAGCCACCATGTCTGTGCTGAAGCCAGGCCCTCTGGAAGAGCAGCAAGTGCTCTTAACTACTGAACCATCTCTCCAGTCCCCCACCCCACTCCACCCCCATCCCCACACCCCCACTCCCTAACTCCCTGCACACACCTCATTTATTTGAGGTAAGGCCTCCCCTGAATCTGGAGCGAGAGGGTTTTTGGTTTTGGTTTGCTTTTTTCTAGACTGGCAGCTGGCAAGCCACCCAGAGAGAGCACCCTGTCTCTTCCTTGAGCAGCCCTGGCGTTACAGGGCTCCACACAAGATCCTACCAGTTGTATAAAGAGTGCTGGGATTCGAACGTGTGTCCTTCTGGTTATGCCATAAGCCCTTTCAACCACCGAGCCACTCTTGACTCTGGGTTTTGTTTGTTTTCTGGTTTCGAGACACAGGATTTCACGCTGTAGTCTTGGCTCACCTGGAGCCTAGTACACAAGCCAGTAAACCTGTAAATAACCCCATAAGCTCATTGGCTCATTAAGGGAGACTGCTGGGTCACAGAGTCTTGTGTAGCCCAGATTATCCCTATGCAGCCGAAGATGGCTCTGAACTCCCAGTCCTCATTCCAGGATGACAGGTACATACCAGGACACCCAGGGTATTCAGTACTAGAGATCCAGTCCAGGGCTTCACACCTGAGGGGTGGGGCAAGCGCTCTGCCAACTGAGGTACACCTTCCCTCTAGCTAGAAGAGACTTGGGCCCCATCCCTCAACTTAAAAAAAAAAAAAAACAGAAAGAGCCATGGAGTCAGACTTCTCTTTGATAATATGGTTTATTGTCCATTGACAGAGCAAATTCATTAAAAAATAAAAGTAAAGACTAATACAGAGCATCAGACGCACTCGGCTTGTTGACTTTCAACAACTCTCACGGATCGCCAGCGTGGGGTGGGGGGTGTTACGTCTCAGACTGCATATTCCAGCACGAACATGGTGTTCCACCCCTCCCCCCCCAGTAACCAAGAGTCCAAACAGAAACAAAATCAACAAAGCTTTAAATTATGCAGCAAGCCCACAGATATGTCTTAATACACGTCAAGCAGTGACTTGGGAAATGCGTGACTACCGTGTAAATGACGTCTGAAATGTCTCGGGTTGCTCGGGAGTAAGCGAGGGAAGCCCCGGGCTTAGAATATAACACAAGTGAAACACCTTAAACTGTACATTGCAATGGGCCTGCTGCAAAGGCCTTTGAGTGGCTGCCGCTTGGCTACCATCTGGCACTCTGTCCCGTTAGCTTGTTTGCCTGCTCGATTTCCTCTCGTCCTCCTGGTACGGCTAGAGGACCCAGCAGGAGTGGAAAATAGGACGACCATCTTTTAGAACCAGCATACTTAGAGAGTCTCTCCTTCACAACAATTTGAGCCAGACAAGGAGGACAGGAGGCTGGAAAAGCAGATATTCAAAGAACTCAAAGAAAGATTAGAAAGGGTCCCTCGGTCCCAGGCCAGTCACCATGTCACGCTTCCCGCTCCGGGTCCAATGCTTCCTTGATGCTGAGACGGTTTTTATTTTTGTTTTTTAAAAGTGCAAAGTCTAATGCTACAGAAGGCATAAGCACAGCACAAGAACGCTCACGGCGAACATGGGGAGAAGTCAGCAGAAACGGGCACTGTTACATGTGGTACCACCGCACAGGAAGCAAACAGGCAGGGTGGGATAGATAGACTGCAGGGGCTCGTGGGCTGGTCCAGGACAGCATCTTAGGAAGAGCATCACTGCACAGCATGAAAATGCCCTCAGGTGGGGCAGGCTGATTCCTGGGTGTTCTCCCAGTCTGTCTTAAAAGGGCTGGCCAGGTTCTGGTGTGGGGGCGTGGTTAGGGAGAGTCTGGGGGGGGGGGGTCCTTAACAGTTTCTTTGGGGTTTCTGATGGTTAGGACAGGGTTGGAGCAAAGAGGTTTTTGGAAGCATTTTACAAAAGGACTGTTCACAGGCTGCCAGATTTTGTAGTCTGTGTTTCTGTGTGAGCATACACATGCGTGTTTGGATAATATACATTTGTGTCCTTGGGACAGCTTATGTTCAAGATGTAGGCAGAAGGAAGAGTGGCCATCTATACTGTTAGTGACAAAGTTCTGCCTGTCTTAACCCTCGTCCCATTGGCATCAGAAGAAATATTGTTTTAGGGAGCAAGTAGATGCCCCGGTTCCCTATAAAGGCTTTAAGTGACATTAAGAGATGGAAGCAGAGCTGTATACACACGCCTCTCAGCCATGTGTGAGAATTCACCTTAGGGAAAACGAGATGGCTCAAAAAAAAAAAAAAAAGCAAGCCGCAGCATCTTTGGGGGCTTAGTAAGAAGAGCTGCTGGCCTCAATGTCTTCCCTGCTGTGTGCCATTCCAGCAGGGAGAGTTCACCAGATATTTCCTAGGGGCCTAGGACTGGCCTTTACATCTTCAGTTTGTGCAAAAGAGGGGGTGCTGATAGCACTCCGACCTTGGCAGGGCTGTGCTGCTCAACCGGATGCCTGAAGCTTGGGAAGGGGTGAAGAATAGTTTGGGAGACTGGAGAGTGATTGCAAGGACGGCCAAGCACCCCTCACCACGGATTCCTGCCCTCAGCATGAGACCTCACAGATCCCCACTGAGGGGGTGTACGGGGTGAGGGGGTATGTGTGGGGGAGAGTGGAAGGAAGAACTGACTGGGCTGAAGTGAGAAACATAGCTCAGGGAAGGCTTCCTTCCATTTGCTGAAGTCTGTGGATTCCTGGGGCTGACTGGGACTCCTAGACAAATGAACCACTGGTTGAAGGGCTATTCTTAGACCTGAGGGGGACCGGGGTGCTGGAAGTCCATACCAGGTGCAGGAGAGATGGGGAACATTCGCAAGGGCCAGAGACCTTGGGTCAGAGGGGTGGCCCACTGCAGAAAGCGAGGGACATGTCCCTCTCAGGATGAAAAAGGACCTGGTAGGCCGGCTACACAGTCTTACAACAACCTTCAAGAGTTTCTGCAAAATGGGCATTCCTAGGCTCGGCCCTAACAGCGCTAGGGAACCCTCAATGTGCCTGTCTGGTGCATGTGACAGTGCCAGAGAGGCATGGTAAAAAGTCTGTGCTCCACTCCTGCCTGTACCAAGGATCAAAGACCGAGACACACAGTGCTCAGGCCGGCAGCGGGAGGGGGCATGGCAGGGACCCTGGCCCGCCTGTCCCTCCAGACCCACTATCATGGTTAGGGAAAATGGGGGTGCAGAATCATACTAGTGTGAACCCACTTGGATGATTGATGTTTTATTCATGCTGTTTCCAGGAAGGGATGTCAAAGCTGGACCAGTCTAAACCCTCAGAGGCTTTTCAATCGGCCGCAGGGGCTCTGTCAGCCTGCTTAGGGGTCCTCGATGTCAAGGAACTCCTGCTTGGGGGGTGCCGCCCCGCGGTACCACGCGCAAGAACCGTCACTTCTCTTGATGCAGGCAAAGAACTTGGCCTGGTGCCCATTGATGCTCTTCTCTGTGACCCAGTCCATCCAGAGGCACTCATCCGGGGAGGAGATGTAGCATGGGATCATGGGGCAGCGTGTTATCTGGGGGGACACATGGGGGAAGATTTAGTTTGGATCAAGGAACAGGTGGAGCCAAGGGCACTTGAGGTACCGCCAGAACACAATCTACTAAAGGTATTTAAGAATGGTAGTCCTGCTGAGTCCTATGTCCCTGTACTGTAGCTCAGGACAGCCCTAGGGGAAAGCAGTGTACCCACCTACTTACATAGTGCCAGCATGACAGATGCGCCTGTGCTTTGGGCCATCTGGTCTACCTTTTTAAAGGGAGGGTTTCAGCTTAGGCCCTCTTGGAACTACAGCCACCATAAGGGGCTTACACTGGAGACAGGTTAGAACCAAATAATGCTCATACTTGTTCTAAAGCACCTGCCTGGGTCAATGGGTCACTAGCTTTTTAACAGAAGATCACGGAGCTTCAAGAGTGTCCACCTCTAGCCACGCAGAGATGAAGGAGCTTGGGTTTTTGCATGTTTTGTTCTTGAGATATAGTCTTTTGCATCCCAGGCTGGCCTAGAAGTTGCTATACAGCAAAGGACAATCTGAGACTGCCTGCTCTCACCTTCAAACGCTGAGGTTGAGAAATGTACCACCACAGCTGGTTTACATGGTACTAGAGACAACCCAGGGCTAGAGAGCACTCGGTCAACAGAGCCACTTTCCAGTCCATTTTTTTTTTCTTCTTGTTTTCTAAGAAAGGATTTCACTCTGTAGCCCAGTGTGGCAAGGAACTCACTCTACAGTTCAGGTTGATTACAAACTCAGCAATCCTTCTGTCTCAGCCTCCCAAATTATGCCAAGCTAGTGTTTGTTTTTGAGGTGGCAGGTGCAGTGGAGCCATGCTCAGCCTATACACAGCTGGCCACCTGAGCTTGGAACCACAACCTCGATAACCAAGTGATGGGAAACACCAGCCAGAAGAGGAGGAGACGCCAGAGTGTGTCAGCTGGCACAGGCCCATAGGACACAACTCTGCGGGCAACTCCCAGTCCCAAACTCACTTCTAGTAACAGAAAAGATGCTGGCTATCCGGTGATGCACCCTGCACTGGCGAGGGGACAAGCATCTGAACCATGGAGACAGTGGTCCTCTTCAGTTGAAACAAGCCCCAAATTTGGGAATAAATCCTGCCCTTTTTGGTCACATCTAACCATGTGTGCATCTACAGTGCTGCTTGGTGCCACCTCTGTGCAGATTCTGAGATGACAGGCAAATGCCCCCAGAATTCTCAACACCACATTTACAGAGTCTCATGAATGGAAACGTAGAATGTCAGGAACATACCTATGCTCTTGGACACAATGTTTATGCCTGTGCATGGTGGGAAACTATTTCCAGGACTGAAATTCTCTCCACAAAAATCTCCTTTCTCTGGAGCTTTTCTTCTTAGGAGCTCCTAGTCATGTGGACTGATTTATATGCTTTGTCACACTCCACATTCCCCTATCTTCCAAATATTCCTTGTCAGGGACAAAATTCAAGGTTCTTTGTAGACTTGGGACCAAAGGCATTGTCTCTAGCCAGACTGCCTCACTCCCTTACCGTCCCAGAGTTCATTTCAAAACCAGGATTCACTGTCCTGAGGGGCTGGGAAGCCAAGGACCCATCCCCATTCCACTTGGATACCTGTG
Organism: Micromys minutus; assembly: GCF_963924665.1. Lineage (NCBI taxonomy): Eukaryota > Metazoa > Chordata > Mammalia > Rodentia > Muridae > Micromys > Micromys minutus. The sequence continues at coordinate 63,515,010 of NC_137979.1, forward strand.
ACAGACAAGCCAGGGAGGGTAAGGATACAGTCGGGGAAGGGTAAAGACGCATGGAGGGGCAACAGTGAAGATCTTGCTCACCTTGCACTCGCAGCCCATCTGGTACCTGTGGTTCAGGCTCTTCTTCTGAGTGATGCTAAGTGTGTCCCAGGGCACAATAAAGTCACAGAGAGTAATGTGCATCTTGCCATCTCCTTCTGCCTTTCCTGTGTGGAGCGTCACCAGGTCAATATGAGCAACAAGTCTCCCCCTTCTGCCTTCCTCCTTCATCTGGGCACTGAGAGTTCTAATAATACCATAGTTAAAACTACTCTGAGGTTTTGTTTGTTTGTTTGTTTTATTGGTGGTTTTCGTTGTTGTTGTTGGTGGTGGTGGTGGTGGTTGGTTGGTTGGTTTTGTTTTTTCAAGATGGGGTTTTTCTGTGTAGCCCTAGCAGTCCTGGAATTCACTGACTGGACTTGAACTCAGAGATTTGCCTGCCTCTGTTTCCTGAGTGCTGGGATTAAAGGCCTGCATCACCACTGCCTAGCTACTCTGAGTTTTAAAACAACTCATGTTAGGGCTACAGATCTGGCCAGTGGTTAAGAGTGTTTGCTTTTCTTCCAGAGGACTAGAGTTCAGTTCCCAACACCCATGTGAGGCAGATTACAATTGCCTGTAACTCCAGCCTCAGGGATATGACAACCTGCTCTAGCGTCTTCTGTGGGCACTGCATCGCCCCAGCATATTCTCAGTCTTACTCTCTTCCTCTCTCCCTCCCTCCCTCCCTCCCTCCCTTCTCCTCTCCTCCCCTCCCCTCCCTCCCTCTTCTTTCTCTCTTTTGCCCATGAACATAAAATAAAACAAAATACATCCCCCTCCTCCATTTTATGAGGCAGGGTTTCTCTGTGTAACAACCTTAGCTGTACTGGAAAATATTTTGTAGACCAGGTTGGCCTTGAGCTCACAGAGATCCACCTGCTTTGGCCTCCCAAGTGCTGAAATTGAGGATGTACACCATTTTTAAAAGGAAAGAATGCATGTTTAAGCCTAGTGTGGTGGGGTAGGTAGAGCAGGAGGATCATGAATTGAAGACTAACCTTGCCTACATGGTGAGTTTGAAGCCATCCTGGACTATGTGAATCTCTATCTAAGAAGAACCAAAGGAGGGAGGATGGGTGTTTAGGATGTTTAGCTTTAATTGCAACTTGACATAACCTAGAATTACGTGGAAAGACAGTCTCAACAAAGAATTATCTGCATTGGGTTGGCAGGTGGATTTGTCTGTGGGAAACCTAATCTATGTGGAAAGACTCAGCTCACTGTGGGTAGCACCATCCCCTAGGCAGAGGTCTTGAACTTCATAAAAGTGAAGCTGAGTTAAATACAAGCAATCAAGCAGGTGAGCATGCATGTATTATTTCCCTCTCTGCTCTCAACTAGCTGCTTTAAGTTCCTGCCTTGACTTCCCCACACTGAGAGACTATAACATGAAGCTGTGAGTTAGCCCTTCCTCCTCTGGGTTGTTTTGTTGTTAGGGTACTTTATCACAATGACAGAAATGAAGCTAAAATAATGTTCAAAGGAGAAAATTTAGGAATCTGACAGTGAAGGGCAGGGGCTCCCCATTCCCTTATCTGCAGCTACCACACTCCATGTGAGACCATACCTGGCTTTTTACATGGGTGCTGGGATCTGAACTCAGGTCCTCACGATTGTGCAGCAGTCACTCTGAACCACTGAACCACCACTCCAGCCCTAGCTCAAAGTGCACTGTTTACATGTATGACTCTGATTTAAATATTTATTATGTGTGCGATGTTTATGTGTATGTGAGCACTCCTACACATCACAGTACACATGTGGAAGTCAGTGAACAACTTTATATCGTCTTCTCTTTCTGTCCACCTTTAAAGGGTTTGGGGTTGACCTCACGTTATCAGGCTTCTTTGGCAAGCAACCATATGTGCTGAGCCATCTTGAAGGCCTGCTATCGTTTGTATAATTAGTAAGCAGTAATACAAAAAGAAACAAAGAAGCCCCTTGGGCATAACCACACTTGGTTGGCTCACATGGCATAATCGTCTGTTGCAACATTCTAACTTGGAAAGAGGCTCAGGGTATGTTTATGGTTATGTGTTTACTTTTCCTTTCAGGAGAAAAAAAAAACTTAAAAGAAAATTACAGGGAAAAATCTATACAAGTCCACATGTGTAGCTGAATCACCACTCTGGGAGGAAGAGGCGTCCAAAGTCAGCTGGCTGGGCAGTTTGCTGGGCCTAGTGATTTCAGGATAGCCCCTGGCTAAAGGGCCTGTCCTGACCTAAAGAACGGGAAACATTCTGTGCCTGGGGAAATAAAGGCACATCCAATCAGGAGTTTCCAGACCAAGCCCCAAGATCTGAAGAAAGATCAGAGAGGTTTTTTGTTTTGTTGTTGTTGTTGTTGTTGGTGGTGGTGGTGGTGGTGGTGGTGGTGGTGGTGGTGTGTGTGTGTGTGTGTGTGTGTGTGTGTGTGTACGTACAGTGTGGCTCAGGCCTGGCCCCCTCACAAGAGGAGAATGGGACTCAGTTGCCCCAAAGAATGGTCCAAAAGAGGCACAGAGGAAAACATCTTTGGCTGTCCTAACCAGCATACAGCTGTCTGTCTGCAAATGTTCTAAGGATGACCCTGTGTGTGTGTGTGTGTTTGCATGTGTGAGTGTGTGGTAGGTATATTCATATGTACATGTTCATACATGTTTGTGTATATGGTTTATGCATATGTGCATGTTAGATGCATGTGTGCATGTTTATGTATTTGTGCATGTGGGGTGTGTGTCAGCTGGATGTTAGATATATTCCTAAATCACTCACCATCTCGTTTTCTGGGACAGGGTCTCCCAGTGAGTTCACCAATTCAGCTAGACTGGCTGACAGTGAGCTCCAGGGACCCTCCGGTCTCTAGAGCTATAGGCATGTGCTGCCATGCCCAGCTTTTGTGGGGTTTCGGGATTGAACTTTAGCACTTTACCAGTGGACCCTTCTCCCCAGTGAAGCCAGAGTGACATTTCTTTCCTGAGACAGAGCTTCTCTGTGTATCCCTGGCTGTCCTGGAACTCACTCTGTAAACCAGGCCTCAAACTCAGAGATCCACCTGCCTCTGCCTCCTAAGTGCTGGAGTTAAAGTCGTACACCACCACTGCCTGTCCTGGGGGTGGCTTTCTACTGAGGTCCTCTGAAGACCTTTCTCCCTTGTTCTGCTTCGAGCCTAACCTGCTCATAACCCAGCTGCCACATAACTAACTCATTGGCTTTCATTCAGTGTGACACACACAGGTGCCAGCCACCTTGCATTTATTTCTGAAACACAGTATTCATGAGTGTCGACTAGGCCCTGGTAAGGGTGTCCAGCATCTCTGCCATCTCTTACTTTCATATGACAACTGCTCCACCATTGGTCTGGTGAGACTTTGACAATTTACGCCACTGGCCAAGAATACTGGCTTGTCAGGTGTTGGCCACCAGTTCAAACCCAAGCAGATGTATTTTCAGTGTGCACCTGGGACATGTCAGGTGTGTTTTCAGAGTGCACCTGACACATGTCAGGTGTGTTTTCAGAGTGTGCACCTGGCACATGTCAGGTGTGTTTTCAGTGTGCACCTGACACATGTCAGGTGTGTTTTCAGTGTGCACCTGGCACATGTCAGGTGTGTTTTCAGAGTGCACCTGGCACATGTCAGGTATGGTTTCAGAGTGTGCAACTGGCACATGTCAGGTGTGTTTTCAGTGTGTACCTGGCACGTGTCTCACCTGCCACCTTTCCACTATACTAGTTTGTTCTCTGTGTACAAAACACAGAGCCTTCCTGGCATCTTCAGTTCTCCTCCACTGGGCAAATGCAATGGCTCGGTGTAAAAGGAAACTTGCTGCCACCACATGTGACTGCCACTCAGATGCCATCATATGTGTGCATCTGCACATGTATGCATGGAATAAGTAACCGTGTAATTAATTCCCTGTCACCGTGGAGGCCTTCAACTGCTTCAGTGTCACATATGACCTAATATCTGAGTTGGAAAGCTAATGGAAACATCAAAAAGAGGAAATTATGGGCTGGAGCATTGCAGTTCAGGCCACTGACTGCTGCTCTTCCAGAGGTTCTGAGTTCCATTCCCAGCAACCACATGGTGGCTCACAACCATCTGTAATGGGATCTGGTGCCCTCTTCTGGTGTGTCTGAAGACAGAAGCAGTGTACTCACATACATTAAATAAATAAATAAATCTTAAATAGGAAATCACTTGTTAAATTCAATAGAAAAAGTATCACAAAAAATTTTATGCATCTGAACAGCACTAAAGCCCCTGGCATAGCATCTCTAAGGCCTTGGATTCCATCTCCAGTACCATAAAATAGATGTGTGTGCATGTACATATGCGTATATGGTATATACATGTGGATGTATGTGAGTGTATATATGTAAGTGCGTATGCATGTATGCATGTATGCATGCATGTATGTATGTATGGTATTTAAATGTATATGTATGCCCATGAATGTATATGAGCATATATGTATATGTATGTGTGGATACATGTGAATGTATGTATATATGGGTATGCATGTATATGTATGTGTCCATACATGTGTATGTGTGTATATATACATATATATTTATTTATAAATATATGTGTATATGGGGTGGTATGTATATGTATATATGTGTGCATGTGTATGCATGTGTGTATGGGCATATGTGTATATGTGTATGTATGTATATGTGTGTTTATGTGAGTATATGTACTTATATATGTATAGTGTTTGTGTGTATGTATGCATATGTGTGTATGCAGAGGCATGGAGAGTGTCCTAATATACACCCAATTCCACAAAACATACCAGCAATGGCCATGAAACCACTGCCCTGCAAGACTCTTCTTCCCACCCTCGCGCCCCCTTTGCTCAGGGTCCTGCAGCTTCCTCACTCCATCAAGGCACGAGGGATGAGGCCTAAGCTTGAGCCTGCTGGCAGCAGGCCCTGTGTGTCAGGGCTCCTGATGGCGAGGCATGGCTTACCTGTTTGTAGGCTGCCTGCCCAGAAGCCCCTAAAAGTTCCAGTGGGCTGGTTTCTACCTCACGGAACAGAAAGCAGAGCTCACGCTTGGGATATCTGAGTGATAATCAGGTCTGACTGACAGGTCTGGCCCCAGGAGGTAAGAAGTACTCCCAGTGTTCATGTGAATGGGAGATGACATGTCTGGCTCCTGATCTAAACCCCTTCCGGTATGCACTAACCAGCTACTGGCAACTCCTGGTTTTCGTCGGGGAAGGTTCTAGTTAGAAACTGGCTCTCAGCCCTGACCACACATGGATTCTGCAGAGGAGACGCTCAAACCCTAGACTCTCCTTGACTTGGACTGGAGACACCCTGGGCATCTGACATGTCACAGGCTGCAGAGAATCCTGGTGGGTAGCGAAGCAGGCAAAACACTCAGATACATGAAAATAAATCCATCTTTTCTTTTTTAAGACTGGGTAGAGCCAGCAGGGGTGCTCTGAGGCTATGCTGAGGAAGCTCTATCTTCCTCCTCTCCTAGGAGGAAAAGGCTCTCTCTGCAGCAGCTGATGACTCTGTGCCAGAAATGCCCGCACTCTGCCTGGTTTTGAACTGCTAATATGTTCGCAATCAGCTCATAGAAAATATAACCATTGGCTCTTGGCAGGCGTTGCAAGCAGACCCCAGGCTGATCACGATGCCCGAGGTGAACCGTCTTCTGCACTGGGGGATCTCGGCAACACCTTTGTAACATGAAGGCAGAGGACCTGTGCAATCTTTTTAGAGAAATAAGAAAGCCCCTAACTGCCCAGTCAGTGCCCAGGGAAGGAACTGCTGCTGGCCTTTCCAGGAATGTGACCTGCTGGAGAGGTTGCTAATCCAGACAGCCTCTATATAGGTGAGCACCTGGTGAGTGCCTCTGGCAAAAGGTGCTGGCAAGACTAAGGCCATGTCTCCAGGACAGGTTCTATCAGCCTGCCTGGCCCAATGCAATTTGGCTCTTTCGCCCCTAGAGGGCAGTGTGGGAAGTTTGTTTCTTAGGGACCAGGATGGGGAATTCTCAGCACCACGATTCAGTACTCAGTGGGAAAGGGTGAACTCCCACACACCTGCAATTAGATATTCCTTCTTTCCTCCAACGTCCAGTGAGACCCCGCACACTGCTGAGGAGGGGGCTGTGTAGATAAACTCGATGTCTTTGTCAGGTCCTTTGAACATCTGCAAAACACAGGAGGGCAGGTATAATAGAGATGTGGCTCCCGACCAGAGCATGATGGGAACAGGCACACGTGGCTGCACCCAGACATGCCCCCCTCCACCCAGGATGCACAGAGGGGTAAACAGGCGTGTCTCATGGATTCATAAGCCACCACTGCTTTTTGAAGGTGTTCAGAGTCATCTGCTAAGGGGTGCTGGAGAGATCTCAGCAGGCAAGCACAGTCCTGTCTTTCTCCAAGGACATCTCTGCACAGGAAGTTGTTTTAGGGCCTCTGGATAAGGTCTAGAGATGCTCACTGGCCTCGGAGGGCACAACTTTGTTTACAGGAGTTGGGTTAATTTATCTGCTGTGGATCCCCCCCCCCTTTTTTAATCTTCATCTCCCCCTCCCCCATCCCTCTGCTTCTGGATTAAACCAGCAATGTACACCCCAGCCCTACTTCAGAATTCTTTTTACTTTGTAGCTAGTCCTGGATTCCAATTCTCTATTCTCCTGCCTCAGTCAGATGCTGGGCTTATAAGCTTGTACTACTACACCCTGCTTATTTCCAGGGGGGTTGGTCTTGAAGTACTGGTGCCCCTGGAACCAGAACAGAACCTCGGGGTCAGGAGAGGGCTTGATTTCTCAATGCCTTAATCACTCAGCTCTTCAGATGCCCTTCTGAAGAAGTCATTTCCCAGCAGCTAGATGTGTGTGTGTGTGTGTGTGTGTGTATGAGAGAGAGAGAGAGAGAGAGAGAGAGAGAGGGAGAGAGAGAGAGAAAATGTGTGTGTGGTGTGTGTATGCGTGGGTGTGGTGGTGTATGTGTGTGTGTGAGAATGTGTGTGGTGTGGGGACCCCGTCCTGGTCCCACTTTTCCCATTTTACTCCTGTCCTTCCTAACACACTCCAGACAGAGGCTTTTCTTTTTGTCTCTTCCTTCCTTTTTTCTTCCTTCCGGTTTTAAAGGTTTATGTTCTTTCTATTTACATGATATGTTTGCGTGTCTGCTGCCGTGTGCATGGGGCCCTCAGAAGCCGGAAGAGGGCGCTAGATCCCCTCCAGCGGCAGTGTGGGTGGTTGTGAACTGCATGGCACAGGTGCTGAGATCTGAACTCTGAAAAAGCAGCAAGCGCTCTTAACCGCGGAGACCCTGGTCTCCAGTCCCTCGCCCAGAGAACCTTACAGGAAGGAAGGTTTCAACGTCTCCTCAGGCGTCTCAAATGATGCCACTCCGAAGGGTCAGAGTCACTTCCTTGGCATTAAGCAATAAGGGTGTTACGAAAGGCTACCTGCTTCTCTGCCTCATAAAGAGGCTTTGGTATCGAGTGGCTAGTCATCCCCTTGAGGTGACACAACTGCTATGGTGTGGCAAAGCTGTCCCCAAAACCGGAGGATCCAGCTGTCTTCCTTTGAACCCCAAGCTATTAAATGCCACCAGCAGACACCAGCATATCTTATCTGCCGTGCTGGAGACTGAACTTGGGACTTTGGTATGCTAGGCAAGCACTCTACCAACTGAGCAACAACCCCAGCCTCTCCCTCTCCCTCTCAAATGTGGATCTCTTCCCATTGTTCCCAACATGGAAAATACTCTGAAAACACTAGAAGACACCACCACAGTCACCATGGCTGCCATGTGCAGTCCCTCTGACCGCAGTCCTGTCCACCGAATAGGACACCTTCTCAGTAAGTGGTCCAGCACAGTGAGGAAAGCTACTCTTGAGCACACCAACCTGCCAGACTCATCCTTTTATAACATGCCACACAGCAGTATGTCATCCAGCAAAATCAGGACAGCATGTCTCTAGATCTAGACAGATGTGGTGGTCTGAATGAAAATGGTCCCACAGGCTCCAGTATTTAAATGCTTGGTTCCCAGCTGGTGGAACTGTATGGGAAGGATTAAGGGGTGTGGCCTTGTTGGAAGAGGTGTGTCACTAAGGATAGACTTTGAGGTTTCAAATGCCCATGCTAGACCCATTGTGTCTCGCCCTCCGCCTGCTGCCTTTGTATCCAGATCTAAAGCTCTCAGCTACTGCCCCAGCCACACTTTTGTCTGCTTTCCACCACAATGACCATGGACTAAGCCTCTGAAACTGCGAGAAAGACTCCATTAAATGCTTTCTTTTACAAGCATTGCCTTTGGCCCTGGTGTCTGTTCACAGCATAGGACGGTGACAGAGACAGTTGAAAATGCAAAGTTTCTGCCTGGCTTTTATGTTCTTATGGATTAATAACTCAGCTCTCTGGCCTAGGGGTGGCTGGATGAGCGCTGCCCCTGCTCCCCCCACCCCTGAGCAGTCATTGTACCTTTATCTGCTTGATCTCGTACTGAATCCTCTTGATGGGGTTGCCGTAGATGTCATTCCCGGAATCCACCTCCTTCTCGCTCACTGCCTTGGCCCTGATCACTGTAAAGTGCAGAGACAGGAATGTGAGAAAAGTTTCTGATGACCAGGATCCAGCCTCCTCCCACGGGAGTCAGACGTGCTCCCCAAGGGAGGTGTTGGGGGAGGTGAGCCTATTGCCCACCTGATGTAACCTGAGGGGTCCTAAGTCTCCTGGCTTGTCGTAAGCAAGGAGAGGGGGCTCTGCGGCTTGCCACGCTGGGGTTATCAGCGAGAGTTCTTTGCTGTGGCTGGGATACAGAACTGGTGGAGTGCTTGCCTAGCCTGCACCAAGACCTCTGTGCACTCTCCTGTACGGAGCATCAAATAAAACTGGGCACAGTGACACACACCTTCCCAGCCCTTGGGAGGTAGAGTCAGGAGGGTCAGAATGTCAAGGCCAGCCGGGGCTAATGAAATCCTGTCTCAAAAGACAAACATTAAAAACCAAAAAGCTGGGTGTGGTGACACATACCTTTGACTCCAGCACTTGGGTGAGGGGTAAGGAGGCAGAGGCAGGTAGATAGCTGTGAGTTCAAGGCCAGCCTGGTCTACACAGTGAGTTCCAGGTCAGCAAGGGCTACAAAGCGAGACCCTGTCTCAAACAAACAAACCAGCCCAAACCAACAAATCCCCAAATGAATCCTTTGCCGCCGAGGGCAAAGGCAGAAGCTCGGAGCCCCTGTCCAGGTGGCTTCGAACAGCAGGCTGAAGCCGGGCCTGGTTCTTCCTGCTTATGGTCGCTAGAGAAACAAAAGGTCTGGGCACGTATCTCTGCTCCTGCATGCAGGGCTGGTGACAGCCAGTGAGGCAGGTTTGACATTCCAGCACCTCATCCTCAAACAGGCTTTGAGTGCTAGAGCAGAGGGGCATTTATTCACCTCAAAGGAGCTTCATTACTCAGATCTGGGGACTCCACTGGACGTACTGGATATTAAGTTATGCATATTAAGGTCAAAGGAGACCTTTATATCTCAGATGTCCTGCTCTTCGGAGGAGAGGAGTTGATTCTTTTTTTATATTTTAAAATTATTATTCATTAGAGGCGGGCAAGGTTTGCATGCCGCAGCCAATATATATAAAGGCAGAGGGCAACTTGTGAGAGTCAGTTGTCTCTCCACCGAGTGTGTTTACACAGAGTCCTCGCTGGCTCTCTACCTTAGTTTTTGAGACAGGGTCTCTTGCTGGCCTGGAGCTCACTGAGTAGGCCACTGGCCAGCAAGCCTCTGGGTCCATCCTGTCTTTTCTTTCCCTGTGCTGGGATTACAAGCGCGTGCCACCGCACGTGGCTTTCTGTAACACGTGTTGTATGAGAAGTGTGACAGACACGGGGTGGAAAAGCAGGCTGTGGTTAGTGACGCTGGCGTGGCTCGTAAACCTTAGACACTGATGGTAAGCAAGCGGGTCCTGTAGGGAATGTTCACCAGGCAACAGCCGTAAGAGGTGGTGGGAAGAGATAGAGCAGGAAAGTTGCAGAATGTTAAGGAGCCCGGTCATGCCTAACAGGACTTTTCTATCAGGAATTAAGCCCCGCTCCCTCCCTGAAAACCTACCACAGAGGATGAGCAGACGACATAGCGGGCAGGACCTGCCTTTCTTTCACTTGCAGCTTATTACCTGAGCCAGTGCTTACTTTAATGGCTTTAGAAGGCTTGCCCTTCAAACAGCAGTGGTGTAAGGTCACCCTGGACGAGTGTCTTGTCATTGGGCACATGAGCTAGACAGAGACAAGGAGCAGACAGTGCCAGCTCAGAGTCTCCAGCGGTCAGTGTGAGTCTTGGAAACTTCTGGCCAGGACTGTTTCCCACAGAGGCAGGGAGGTCCAGGCACATGGGAGTGCCACCTGCTCCTCAGGCCCCAGTGAACTCTGGATCCCTCCCCATGAATCTCGCACCACGGCCCAGGCCCTGACCAGCTCCAAAGCAGCTTCTTCAGTGCGTCCTTCTGCGCAGCTGAGTAACCAATAGCCCGGCCACAGGTTCCTCTTTCCCAGCATAAAGCAAGCTTCAGTTCAAACAGCCACATCCTGGCACAGGCTACCCCAGAACAAAGGGCCCTCTCTTGGTTCTGTGCCTTCTCCATAAACATTCCTGCGAAACATTGAGCACACCTTTAATCCCAGCACTGGGGAGGCAGGAACAAGCCCAGTTTGAGGCTAGCCTGGGCTACATAGCTAATTCTAGGACAGCCCGAGCTACACCCTCTGCAATGCCAGTTGGCCCTTGCTCTTTCTTAATCTATCCTGCTCCCGGGTCCTCACATGCACGGACACCCAGATATGTCCCAGCCCAGAACAGAAAAGCTCTTACATCCAAAATGCCACCTCCAGCTCTCTGCCCAGAGAACTTCCACTCAGCTCTGAGAAGCGGCCCTTTCCCGGCATCTCCCCGCCGTGGCTGGTGTGTTGGTCATCCCCACACATCCTGCTGAGAGGTCCTAACAGGTAGAGGCCATGCTGGGGCTCGGAGAACATCTACCAGATGGAGCTGGGCTGACCCTGACATCCCCAGGATGGCAGCACAGGTGTGGCTGGCCCTTGGTCCCCACGGTGTCATCTGTACAACCATCACCGTACGTATGCAGATGTGCGGGCAAACACTATCCAGCGCTTGCTCCTTGTATAGCCCTGTCATCAGCTCGGAAACAAGAGGGGGCAGGAGTCCCAAAGGAGTGACCCAACCTCCTCTACCTGTCTAGACAGTTTCCTAGCCTTGCTTCTCCGTAGTGGCTCACTATACTGCACGCTTAATGCTCCAAAGTGTTCACTAAGGGCTGGGCTGTAGCTCAGTTGGTGGAGGGCTTATGTAGCTATCCGCAGAGCTCTTGGCTCAAGTCCTACCACTTACAACTAGACAAGGCATGGCACATGCTTGGGATCTTAGCATTCCCCTGAACTATGGAGTTCTGAGGCTAGCTCGGGCTATTGGAGAGCATGTCTCAACACAAGACAAACCAATAAAAAGTTCAATAAAGGCACCACCCACTTGACAGTCAGAAAATAAGTGCAGTGACTTCCAGACAGCCAAAAAGCTCTTTCTCTCCCATGGCACCTAAGATTCAATACTGCTGTCTTATGGAAGTCCCCAACTTCGCACACGCGCCCAAGTCCCCGACATGATCTGAGCCAAAAGGCTGAGGAGCAATCAGGTGTGCGCATGTGTGTGAGAGGCGCTGTAGAGATGAGCTTTGACAGCTGTAATCTTCAGAGACCGTTTGACGGTACGGGTAACACAGATTTCACCATCTTGTGTCATATTGTGATGGCAAGGGTTAGTGAGGCCCTGAGCAGGGCGCAGGGTGCTAGGGACGGTGGCAGAGAGAACAGGGTAGAGATTCCTCTGCTTTTATAAGACAAAGACCTGGAACGCTGGCCCTCATCCCGTGGCAGACAGGTGGGCTCTTAGCCAGGACAGAATGTGGATGTGTGCTCACTTTGCCTCAGGGATGGGGGCCACATACTTTCTTTTTTGAAAATTTCAGATGAGAAGAGATGGATGGGCTGAGAGTCTGGGGTAAACACAGGGTTCTTAAGCTAAGAAGGGGGTGAAAGTTCTGGGGTATTTGTAGGGAGTAGGGAGGGGCAGACATAGCAAAATCTCCATTGACAACTGTGCCTCTCCTGGCTAGCCATGATGGGACTACAGGTCTGGTTTAAGCCTGGGTGGACACTCGTCTCCTGTCCTGTTGCAGGACATGGCTGTCACTGTTGAGTGCAGCAGAACTGGTCTTAGCTCTTACCAGAGGAGAACAGTGGGTGGAGGAGGAGACTGGGGAGGATTCACCAGTAAAAGCCTTCACTGCCCTAGGCAGCAGGCAGATAAATGGACAGGAAAGGAAGGGAAATAGAGAATTCTCTAGAAGCCTAACCCCTACACTGTGACCTCTGGGGCAGCCTCAGGGGCAGTAGAGAAAGGTAACCACATCACAGAATGCTCAGCCTTCCTGAGTCCCTGGCCATCTGAAGCCCAGAGACTCAGAGAATTTGGGATGAACCAGAAGCAAGGCATGAGTGACTGTTGACTAGACACATGTCAGGCTGGGAGCAGACACCAGGGTGGGACCAGCCATATCTTGTCCTGTCCTACCATCGGCCCACGGAGCTGGACACAGCAGCAGGAGACTCGTGTTCAAGTGCTTTGTGCCCCAACCACTGCCCCCCACCCCCTGCAGCTCAAAATTTGCTTTTTCCTCTTTTCCTTCTGCTAAGACATCTGGGTTTGCCATTGAGAGTGCTACACTGGATGATGGATTCGCTGCCAAATGCTGGCTACTGGAATGCATGAGGGCTGACTTAATTCAAAGCACACACAACCACAGAGCCCCTACCCCCATCCCTCTGGCTGAGGCTGCCACATGATGTCACTTCCCCCTAGAGGAGCCTGCAAAAACAATCCCAGTGTACCCAGCAGAAGGGGATGGAAAAGACCTAGGTGGGTGGAGTTGAGGTCACTGGTGATGAGCCAATGATGACAGGCTGTGTTTGCGCTTTGACAATCACAACTTCACAGGGACAGCAGCAGAGGCTGGGCTGTCTTGGTACTATCTATCCTCTCTAGGTGGGAAGTTGCTAGAAACCCTGGAGTGATGGCTAAAGGCAGCTGGAGGATTTGACATCAACTGTGGCAAAAGACACACGGTTCTCTCTCTCAAGGTGCTCCTGTCTGTCCCCTGGGTCACCAACACATGGCCCATGGAGCCCTAAATTCATAAATCCAATAAGTGTGTGTGTGTGTGTGTGTGTGTGTGTGTAAAGGAGAGAAGGAGAGAGAGAGAGAGAGAGAGAGAGAGAGAGATCTTACTATGTAGCACTGGCTAGCCTGGAATTCACTTTGTAAACTAGGCTAGCCTTGAACTCACAGAGCTCTACCTGATTCTGCCTCCCAAGTGCAGGATTAAAGGCAGGAACCACTGCACCCAACTTGTCAACAACTTTAAATTTTGATGGTGTCCTTAGTAACATCATCGTGGAAGTCCCTTGAGAATCTAAAGACACACCATGCCCACAGTTGAAGGATCCTAACCTGAAGGAGAGCTGCCTGCAAGAGTCTTCCTTGTTGGAGTCTGTCACCCTGTTGTGGGCCCACCTATTCTTGGGATAATCCCATATGCCTAGTGAATATTTAAGACCTATGAACGGCTCCTACTTAGCTCCCTCTCTGAAGCTTCCCACACTGAACACAGATGAAGCTATCGCTATCAACACCTGTCTTCTGAGGCTGCAAAGATTTACTCAGGCTTACCAGGGGGTCACAACCAGGCCACCCCATGTTAGGGTTCTGCTGTAACATGGAGCTAGCAAGGTCCTAAAGAAAGATGTCACATTAATTTGGGGTGGTTCCTCCTTGGAGATAGGAGATGGAAAGGCAGTCTTGCCAGGCTTCTGTCTCTGCCAAGACGCTGCCAGCTGGAATCACCAGGGCTTGCGGGACTCTCTGATACTACAATTAGACTGGGGTCAACCCAAGGCAGCCATACACTGTTTCAAGGCATTAAGGTGTGGGGAACCCCCCACGAAAGACCTCCCTCTTCCCATCCCATAGATACAAAGATACAAGGTTACTTCAGTCCTGGCTGCAGATGTCCTACTAAGGTCAGCCTCTCCACTTTTTTGTTTCTTGGTAGAGTTCTTGCTAATCAGTTCAGTGGGATTATAAAAGAAACATCTTTCTCCCAGAGTAAACAAAACCCGTGAGGCTCTGGTGGCTTTCTATGGTTTTTGGGGTGGGGGTGGGGTGCTATAAGGTCTCTTTATTAAGCGTCTCAGAAAACAGTGTGTCATGCATGGTCTTGTCCTTTACAGCCTTAATCCAGCTAGGAAAGTGCCAACTCCACCCATAACTAGGCCCCGAGACTGCTTTTGGGATCAGTTTATTGTCCCTTTAGAGAGAGCTTCACAGTACCTGTAGCTGGTCAGCCAGGCTGCCTGACCACTGAATCTGAATTACTTTTTCTTGAACCTGGAAAGTCAGTCTGGAGAAGAACTGGGTAGTGTGACCCATTGCCCCAATTCTACACCCTCATAAGCTGGGGACATAAGACCAGCCACACCGTTCCTGGCTTTGTCCTATGACAGCTGCCATCAGATGGCTACCGTGCTCAGGATGCTGTCCTTGAATTACTGTGGGACATTAATGGAGCTGTGGAAAGCATGTGGAAGACCATTTGGATGATCTCCCTTGTTCCTTAGAATGGGCTGACTTCATTGGCTAAAGGAACCACTGGGGGGGGGGAATAGAGGGGCTCTGTCCTGGGGCCCTAAGACCTGCTCTGGCTCCCAAGTCTTGAGGCTACACCTCAGCATGAGGAGGTACATTTACGGTTGAGTAGCCAGGTGTCCCAAGGGATGCAAGGCAAATTTGGTGCACACAAGTCCTCAGGTACCAAGGATTCCAGCACTACCTGGTGTCTCTGGAGACCACCCTTCCTACTGCTGTGACCTCTTGGTGACCCTCTGTTGATGGCTGAGATTGTCCACTGAACTCTGCCCTGCCTTGTCTGCTCCACACCCAGCCACTCTGGTTAGAGAAAAGAAAAAAGACCTTCCCCAAACCCTTTTTCTCTCATTTCCCTAAAAAGGAAAAGGGGGCTGTCATCCAGTAATTAAAAACAGTCCTGTGCTGGTGAGCAGGATTCCGCACTGCCTCCCTTCCCTGCATCAGCAGCCGAGACCAGCCCCTCCCACAGAAACTCCCAAATCTGATGATCTGTCCCCTCATAGGCAGCAATGGGGAGTGTGAAACCAAACAGGGCTCCAGTCTTGGGGAAGAGCTGAGCCTACTCAGGATGAGGTCAAGACCTGTTCATCTACAACAACTCAGGCCAAGGGGAGCTGATGGGTGTGTCTGAGGGGGAGGGGGAGGGGGATGGGTTCCGAGGCTCTGACCAACAGAGTGTAGGGCACTCCGCTCTGAACCACACCACCCGTGGACTGGTGCCTGGGAACGTGCCAGGCCTGCCTGGCAGCAGGCTCCCTGCCCACCGCTCAGATTCTAGCATGCTCACACGCACAGGAGGGCGGCTGTCCGCTAGATGCCCGTCTCCATGGAGACCAGCTTTCCCATCTCCATTTCCTGCCTATTCCTCTGGCTCTTCTCGGGGAGGGCGATGGTGTATCCATATGATCGAGCAGAAGCAAGCTACAAGCATTCTAGGTCCAGCCCACCAGCTGCCTTGTGCCCCCCCCCACCCCACCCCAGGACCCTGGCTCTATCTTTCTAGGCCCGGTAGAACCAAGCCTACGCCCTATAACCTTTCCTTTCCAGCTGTGGGCCAGCAGGATCTCATGCCAAGGCCTTAAGTGCGGCCCTTCCCATTCACGTGCCGCTGAATCATTTGAAAAAAATCCATCCCGCTCCTCCTGGGAGGGTTTGCTGAGAACAGTGTGGCTTTGTGGAGGAGGCTGCTGCTCGGTAATTTCTCCACCAAGAAGCCAAGGGCCTCACGGGAGCCAAGCTCAGCCCTGGAAATCCCGAAACCGGGCAAGCTGGGCAGTACAGAAAGCCTAGAGAGATCCCCGTGGGTAGTCTGCCGACCCCTGTAAACTGTCTTCCCACGGCAGAGGGAGATCGGGATCTTCACTCAGAGGTGGCAGACGGACAGACAGACAGCAGTCATCTTTCTTTATTCGCTCTTTTCCCAGGATCGAGCCTAGGATGACCAGACCTAGGATGGACCTCTGCTCTAGTGCTTAGCATTGACAATCCTGGGCCTATGAGTGTGACACCAGGGCACAGGGGCTGTGAGCAGAGCCAATACGCCATGTCTGAAAGGACACAGCAGAACACAGGCTCCCATTCCCCAGCCCCACCCCAAGCCACAGAGTGTGGAAGGACATTCGGGATAGCCCTCAAGTGTCCAGCTAGATGGCCCAGGGCCCGAAGCTCCCCCAGCCTGGATCCTCTGAGGACTGGCTGGAGGCCGGACCCTGTCTGATCTCAGGGTCTGAACTGGCCTCTTGCCATTATCTACTTGTTGGAGGAGACAACAGAGGTTAGAGAGGGTCCCTGTCCTACTTCCAAACTCATGCCCCTTTTCTAAACACACCCTCTCACTGCTATGGAGTCCTGAGTGCTGGTGTTAGCACGCACCCATGTGTTAGCCGTGCGGGCGGTTAGGCGGGGAGAGGTGACTGAGCCAAGTGTGCCTCGTCCTGGTCACGCCTGACTGGTTCAGTCAGTGTGGCAATGAGCGCTGCAGACACTTGCTTCTCTCACCTGGTGGACATTTTGGGCATGCCCCGATCTGTGGACAGTGACATTGCTGTTGTCCCACAAACCTCTTGGGCAGACGGGGTCCCTGTCCACCACTTGGTGAGTCCCCAGAGACTTTTCTGAGCACATGTACTTTGGAGAAATTGCATGGGGCAGGGACACGAGGAAGGGGCTTGATGGAAAGGGTTCTGATGGAAAGGGCAGCACGTAGCCGGAATAAAGGTTCTGCCCCTCCCCTTTGTGGGCATAGACACACAAAGCCAAGGAGCAGCTCTAGTACACACAGTGCTTCAGGAGATGGAGGATAAAGGCAGTCTTCGTGCCTGGGCTCTGTACAAACCCGAGGCTGCACACCAGCCCTTGCTACCCCATTTCAGTCAACTGGAGGCTAGGCCTTATGGGACTGGAGTGTAAACACGGACTGCCCTGACCCCAGCATTGCCATCTATGCGAACCAATGACGCAGGACTTGAATGGTGTCAAGCAGGTGCCCTTCTCTGAATACCTGTCAAGAACGCAGATGCCGGTGACAGCGATGGCTGCGGTTGGGCATGAGGGAGGAGATGTCAAGACTGGGGGGTCAGCGAGTTGACCCTTGCCTGCCCCCCGCAAGCAGCAGAGCCTGAGGCACACAATGCTGATGGGCGAGGAGAGCAGAGGGTCCTTCAGAGGCTCCAGGTTACACCCGAGGACTTTGTGTTGCCCCTCAGATGTCTCAAGGTAACCAAGAGGGTGAAACGAGGTCCACACCAACTCCTGTCCCTCTAGGGATGAGATGGGAAGGCAGCCATGACGTCTCCTTAGGGAATCTCTGGAAGTCATCGTTTTAGCAGGAGGAGATCCTATGGGTTGGATTGACAACCTTCACCACTGGCCTGAGCCAAGGCTAGCCCACCCCCCTTTAGCCTTGTATAAGACAGGAGGGAGAGGGCAGGGTTTCTCCTCATAGCTGCTGCCGAGGGACAGTGTAGGTGTTACTGTCCAGGCAGAGGTGACTCATCTCTCAGCACTCATCCCTACACCTACTTTTAGCTTAGCATAGCCGAGGAGGAGCGACTCCTTACCCAGAGCACCGGCTGCAAATACCATCTTTGTAAACGGAAACAAAAACAATGTGCTCCGGGAAGATGGGTCCTTGGGCTGTGGCTTCCAACTAAGTTGGGAGGCTCAATTACGCAACGTGAGGTCCAGTTGTGACCGCAGCTTTAGGCTGAGGGACGCCGCAACACCCACTCAACTCCTCTGGATGGAGGTGGGGCTGCAGGGTGACCTGTGTGTCACCCAACACTGAGCATCCACCGACAGTCAGGAACAAGGTCTGATGACTGAGAAACAAGACCCCTGAGGGATGATCTGACGGTCCAGCCAGAAGAGCACGGTAGTGGGTCGACTCAGGCTCAGGTTGCTCAGAACTACACACGGAACCCAGTATCACATCACGGTGTAGGCCTAAGCCCTGGGCAACACTGGTCACGTGGTCTACTCACTGCTTACGTCTTCTGCTATGTACAAGTTACACAGCCCTCACGGGCCGCTTGCAGCTTACCTGCTGGGACGCAGTTGGGAAAAGGGCCGGGGTCAGGATCTGGCACTCAGTATAAATGAAAACTCTCAGGAAAGCAAAAAAAGCTCTTTCGGCAGACATGGTGCAAACGGGAAGCTGGGGCGGGGCGGTGAACGGAGCCCTCCCACCTACGCCCCAGCTGCATGCTTTCGTTTGCAGCTTCCAAAAGCGTTTTAAACAAGAGCCGGTGCCAAAGCTGGGGTTAGACTCTGAGAGCACTTCTCGGCACCAGGCCTCCTGCTCTTCTCAGAAAAAGGTCCACAGCAGGGATCCTGGAAGGCCGGTCCAAAAGCCCCGTGGAGATATCATGCCAAGGTGAATACGTGGAGGTTCTGCATTTGGGGTCAGGAGTGAGGCTGAGACCACGGCAGGGAAGAGGGAACTTCAACCCCAGGAAAAGTCATCCATGACCCACCAAGTTCAGTACATGTGTATGTGCTGAGGGGTTCAGCTCAGCAGGTGCATGTCCGAGAATGCAGGGGGTTGAGATAAAATCGAAACATTGTCAGAGAACCTCCTCTGGGTCATGGATTTGGCTGGCACACTAAGTTGTCCATTCTGTGGTCAACAAAACACATGTGAGAGATAAATATGGCCATTCACAGACAGTACTAATGCATCATGATCAAATAGGACCGGTCAAGCTATCTAGAAGTCAGTGACAGGGAGATGGGAGGGCGAGGGGAGGGACAAGGAGAAGGCTCAGAAACCGAGGAGGCGGCATAACCAGCAGCCAGTGCCTCAGTCAGGACTCACCATACTTGGCTATGCCCGCTATGGCTCCACCCCTCCCCACGGCTAACCCCTGCTGCCTTTGTAGTGTTAGTGAACCCGGAGCTCCTCTAAGCTGCAGCCCAGCCTTTCCACGGCTTCTTTGGGGCTGCAAAAGTGGAGCAGGGCTGCGGTCAGATGCGGGCTGGCAAAAGGAGGGTAGTCACCCTCTGGGCTCCGCGGAGAAAGTCTGTTGCTCCCATCTATCCGGCATGGGCTCCCCACAGCCAGGTTGCTGCTGGTTCAGAGTCTGAAAAGCTAAGGAGCAGAAACCTAAACATCTTGGTCTCCCCTCTGCACAGCCACTCCACATCAGCAGGGGTCACCCAGCTGGGCTGGGCTTGCCTGTCCCCCACCTGTAAGGTTCTAAGGGTGCACATATTGTTAAACACTGTTGTCTTTGTCCTTTTGTTCCCCCCCCAATTCTAAATGAGAGAAATTTTAGCTAACGGCTCTGTCATTGTCTCAGCCAGAGGCCAAGCAACCAGTGATGTATCTTTTGAAACTGTGCCCGTCTAACCCCGAATGCCCCCAGAAAGCCCAGTGTTTGGCTAAGCTGTCTGAAGAGTCCATTTTACCTGGGATTTCCATGAGTCCCCGCAGCCCATAAAAACAGACGGTCTGTAGAACACCAGCTAGACTCACTCTCTGGACCCCACAAGGACCCCCGCTTCTGCAGGAAGGCATCTTGGATGTGAAACAAAGAGACTTAAGAGACACAGGCACGGTGCAGCCATCGGGGATGTGTTTATCACGGGTGGGTTTGCTCTTAAAATGATTTTTGAAACTCTTGCAAGCGTTTCCTGGCTTTTTCCAAAAACTCCTGGTGTAACTTGTTTTGCTCTAAGATCTGCTGCTGAAGGTCACGGATCATCTGGTTCTGTTTGTCCTCGTCGAGAAGGCCGCTGTCCAGGGGAGCGGCTTGGTCATCAGCCGGGGGCTGGACCCCAGTGGAGTAAGATTTGAGGAGAGCCAAGCGTATCCGTCTACGCTCCCTGCGCTCTTCCTCCAGCTCGGCCGAGTAATGGATCTCCAAGCTCATGTTGGGGTGTTCTGTCAGCTCCAAGAGTGTCTTTTGCCTTCTCTGCTCCAACTCTGCCTTCTGTTTTTGCCTCAAAGCCATCCAGCTTGCTACAGAGTCTGCCTGCTTGTGCAGGTAAGGCTTGAGGATTTTGTCCTCCACCACAGGTGATTTGGGTGGCTCCTGTCCTGACTCTGGGTTGAGTGAGAACAAGTCATCTTGTTCACTAGATGTCCCTGCCTTGGCGAGCACTAGGCTTTCACTCTTTAACGGGTACTTTACCATCTGTTGGTACCTGGCGTACTCTGTGTCACTCAGCATCTGTTTCAGGTTGGCTTTGGACCACATCTCAGGGGTCTCCACCTCCGTCAGGCTCCCAGACTCCTCAGCGGTTTGGGGCTCCTCCGTACTCTCCTCTCTCAAGGTGCCAAAGTTCTCACTCCGGATCTCCGAGCAGCTCTGCGGCTCATCTGGATTCTGGTCCGCCTTGAGCCTCTGTTCGAGGTGAAGGTTCAGATGTTTCTTCAGCTTCCTGTTTGTGTTAAATAATTCTTTGAAGGTAGATTCGATCTCTTTGTGCCACTCATTCTTGTTGTATTTGCTTGGGGGCCCCTGGGCTGCAGCTTCGTGTTTAAAGGTGGAGCTGAAGGAGGGGGGCTGTTCCAGGGCTGTTGTTTTGCCCTGCAGACTCTGGTCCCTGAGGCTGTGCGCAAGTCGAGTCCCCTTTGCGGAAGGGCGCCTCCCCTCCAGGGGGACTTCCTTCTGTACCTCCTCCACACATTCAGTTTCCCCAACACCATCAAAGAACGGGTTGAACCTCCCCATGTTTATCCTTCTGGTCACCCGAGAGCCACCATGGTTCTTACTTGAAGACACCCGTCTTCCTTTACCCTTCTCACTGGAGGTTGGGCCCCGGGCTTTGGCAGAGCTCCGTCTCTCTGAGCACGATGCCTTTTTCCGGGACTTGGGGTGCTGTCTGGAGTGCTCTTCCCTGCGTCCCTTCCCTCTGAAGGTTGCTCGGTTTCTCTCCTTAGCTCTTGCGTGTTTGGCTGTTGCTCCTCTCTGGTTCTGTTCATCCACGCCGGGGTCGGAGCCCACGGCCCGCTCGGCTGCCTCGTCCAACAGCTGGGCTAGGTAGAGGCGTTCTGCCTGTCGGACCTGCCGCACCCTCGCCTCCTGCCACTCTGCCTTCAACTCCTCGGCCAGGCGCTGCAGCTGCCGGGCTTTCCACTGCTGCAGAATGTCCTTGTCTCGGGCTTGGGCTTGCATCTGTGAAGGCTTCTGCCTCAGAACTAAGGCTTCATCTTCTGAAGAGGGGCTCAGCTGGGCTGCTCGCTCCAAGTCTCTCTGCATTTCTGTGAGTTTTGCAGACACACTTGTAAGCAAAGGCGGCTGCAGCTGGGAGCAGAGGTTGCAGGTGCGGGTGCCCGGGGCACCCACAGAAACGACAAGAGATTCACAGCAAACCTACAAGGTCAGGAGGGCACAGGCCGCTCCGGACAGCTGGAGAAAAGCGTTCAAAGCCCTGGAGACAAGTGTACAAGGGGTTCTCAGTACAGGATACACTCCAAAACACGATCATCAGATCTCTCCCCAACCTCTGCCCACTGGCACCCACTCCCTGACTCTCGGTTTCTGTCCTGAACACCTTGGATGTTGTGGGCATATGTGTGTTTCCCAGTATGGCTGCAGAGGGCATTTGGTAATGTACAGAGATGATTTTTGTCATCACAACTGAATGGAAGAGGTGCAGCTGGGGACAAGCCAGGAATGTCACTAAACATCCCAAAATGCACAGGGTGGTCCCACCACAAAGTATATTAGCAGGGTAGAGACTGAGAACCCTCTATGCCAGGAGGCAAGGTTAGGACTCAGGTGGGGGGGGGTTGCAGAAAAGAGCAGCTGAGAACAAATGGGGGGGGGAGAAAGAGCAACAATGTAGTTAGACCAGTGTTGAGATCTGCTCACAGGTGATGAGATGAAACCAGAGCAGAGGGCAGGGTGTGTGACTGTGGGGGGGGGGGGGGCTATGTGTGTGGACCTATGCTCACACAAGAGCAAGGGTGTGCATGAAGGAGTGTGTGTACATACATGCTTGTTATCTGGATCAAGTAAAAACCAGAAAGGGAGGAAGAGGGAGAGGTAGATAGACATGTTATCTGTGTGCATGTCTAACAGGGGTGCATATGCAGGCATGTGTGTGGGAGAGCACATGCTTGCTACATGGATCTAATACAAACCAGAGAGGAGGAGACATGCATGTTATGTCATGATGCTCGGCTTGGGACTGTCCTCAGGGAACTGTTGTGTGTCCCTGTGGCACCAGAAGGGCCCATGCTTTGCCACATTCCCTAGAGAAGCTGTACTTCTCAAGGGGACAGCATCACGCCTGTTACCATTTGGTCACATGAAGAGTCCCCAAACCGCACTTTCTTTTAGTTCTTACAGGAGCAGGTTGACCTGCTGAAGCCACTGTCAGTCACAGCCATCAGAAAGCAGCCCTGCATGCCCACTGTTGGTAATGTTAGTTTGGGCTCCCCCATGCACTGGGCAGCATCATGTAGGCTTTCTTTTTGGAGATGGGGATCTCCCTATATAACCCAGGTTGGCATGGAACTTGTAATCTTCCCATCTCAACCCCCGAAGTGCTGAGCCTATAGGCATGCACGGCCACACACAGCAGCTGAGCCTATAGGCATGCACCACCACACACAGCACAGATCACTTTTTTAAAGCTCTGTTAGCACCTGAGATTCACAGATGGGGAAGCTGAGGCAGGGAACACTGGAGCCAGATCACATCCTAAACAGAGGTCAACGGGTTCTCTCTGACTAGGCAGACCACAGGACCTTTGACCAGACATGGCCAGACACACTACAGTGACATGGGCAGGTAATATCTCTGTCCCAGACTGAGCAATTAGAAGCATGTTCTTAAAAAACAGCAGCTGGGGCTGGAGAGATGGCTCAGTGGTTAAGAGCACTGACTGCTCTTCCAGAGGTCCCGAGTTCAATTCCAGCAACCACATGGTGGCTCACAAAAATCTGTAATGGGATCTGATGCCCTCTTCTGGTGTGTCTGAAGACAGCTGCAGTGTACTCATATATAATACATAAATAAATTTTAAAAAATAATATTTTTAAAAATAGCTGCTATTACACCACATTACAGCCTGCCAACCACCATGGTAACCAAAAGGGGAAAACTAGAGAAAGATGGACCCTCAACTCAGGGACTAAGATTTTCTTTTAAAGCATAAAAAGAATCATTTTTTCACACACACACACACACACACACAAATGGTTTTGAGACCGGAGGGTGCCTACACTCAAAGAAGAGGAACCCAGAGCCTACTTCACATCGTACACAAAAATCAACTTACATAGACCTAATGTCAGGTCTAAAACTAAACATTTAGAAGAAAACAAGTGTGTGTACACACACACACACACACACACACACACACACACACGGATATCTATACACACATCAATATATACATATACATTCATGGCTTTGGCTTAGGCCAAGAGCTCGTAGATGTAACAGGAAAAACCAAGCAGTTAAAGCAGAAACCGACAGAGCTTGAGGTGAACGGCATCAGAGGCTGAACCTGTGCACCTTCTGCAAACACTAAGGTTTTCAGACCACGGATCCCGGACGGGACTCCAGTTCACAGTACTTGAACGGCTCCGTGAGAGGACAACCGGAAAGTACACCTAGCTAAAAGACACAAACGACACCAGCAGGTGGCTCAGCAGGTAAAAAACCTTGCTACACAAACTTGTCACCTTGAGTTCAAGCCCGAGGATACTGTGTGAGAAAATCAACAGCTGGAACTTGCTCTTTCACCTCTACACGTGTGCTGGGGCACAGGCAGGCACCCGCTCATGTGTGTGTGCGCGCACACACACACAAATAATGTAATAGATTTTTTTTTAAAGACACAAATAGAACTGTCGAGATAGCTTAGCACTGCTCTTCCAGAGGACCTGGGTTCAATTCCCAGCAGTCATTTGGGAATGGCTCACAGTAGTCTGTAACTCCAGTTCCAAGGGATATGACACCTCTGGCCTCCATGGGCACCACACTCGTGTGCCCATACCACCACCCAACACCCATCCCCTGCACCTCACTCCCCCTTCTCACCCCACAATCCCATCCCCATCATCCCTACTCTCACCCCCACCCCCACCCCACTCCCACCACAACATAATCAAAGCTAAATCTTTCTTTTTAAAGGAAAAGATACAAAGATACAGACAGACCCTTCACCAAAGAGAGAGAAGCACGGTGAGAGGGCACATGAAGAGCCACAGTCACCGAGAAAGGCAGTCGGAGGCTGCAGTGTGACGGTCTTACACCCTCTACAATCAGGAGGAGCTAGGGAAACTGGAACCAGCATCCTGTGGTGGGCGTTTAAAATGGGGCAAGGCACTTCATCAACAGCCTGGCAGTTTCTCCAACAGTAGGCCGTAGACTGAGTGGCCTGGAATTACCACAGCTAAGTCTGTAGCCAGGAGAAATGGAAGAAGCTCAGAGAGACCGGATGATTCAGACCCCAGTGCAGCTGGGTGTGAATGCATGTCTCACGCCGAACCCTGAGCTTTACCCACACAGGGAATAACCACATCGGTGTTGCCATGGGTGGTGCGGGTCTGTGACTATCTTCGATGGCACCAGACCCACCTAAGATGTAAAGTGTACTTCTGAGCCTGGAGCCGGTGCCTCCCATCCTTTCCAGCCGGTGACGATCACCGAGACCTGCTATGTCTCTGCCACCCAGAAGTGGCCCCATCTCAGTTAGCGACCCTTAGCCTCATGGAGAAATATTTGGGGTAAAGATGAGAGAATAGTAGCGAATTTCATAGTTCAGGAATCCATGACCCTGTGACAGTTACCTTGTTGCTCTTTCTTGTACCCTTCCCACGCCTTTCTTGTGACCAGAGGACAGGGTTCCACTTGGGACTCAGGGAAGATCCTTGCTGAGCCTGAGATTGCTAAGGAGAAGCACCTACTCATCAACAAGACCCAAATGTCATCCACAGCCACCAGTAGCACACTCGCCTGAGCCAAAGGAGGTCAGCACTAGGCTGCCTATAGGACCCTGAGGTCCCTCACCTCAAAAGCCATCCTTTGGGAATGTGCAGTGCCTGCCCAGATAGATCAGGAACCAAAGTAATTTCCTCAGAAGCTACGTGAGGAGCCAGGGAATGGGCTGGCAGCAGCCAGGCTGGGTCTCAAAGGCGTATGGGATCCTGCAGCTGCCCTGTGTAGATTCTGTCTCTCTAGTGGAGGAGGCTCATCCTAGTACGTATGCCCCGTGGATGCCTAGGGTCTGGTTTCTGCACATCGCCAAGGACAGTCACCCAGCTAAATAGTGGCCACCAGGCCCTCCACTTGCTGGTTTTGTTGTAACCATTTGCCACGCCCTCCTATCAGCAGGTTCACAGTGGCCACAGGGATAAATTCACCATTGCCTTGTAGTTGACCATCGATGTGACCTGAACATTCACCAGATAACAAATACAGCAGATGCCACCACCTTCTCCAGACACAGGTGAACCATATCGAGTACTACCACCTCTAGGGATGCCAGGGGGACTCGGAGCCAGTGTTCTTTTATAGATGCTTAGCCAAGTCAGGGGATTTTGTGAAGTCAGGACCAAGTGGAGCTAGCTGGATGGACTCAGCATTTGTAATCACAAAGCCAGGCTGGCCATAAAGCAGGGTGACTTCTTGTCACTCCCAGGCTTCACACACGTCTCCTAGCATCTCCGCAGATGCACCATGAGGGTAGCCAGAGAGGTTTAGTAGCTTGCCTAAGGCCATCCAGTCCCTACCCAGCATGCACCAAGATCTCAAAACCTCTGCAGACAGACCCTGATCCAGGTTCCTAACCTGCAGAGAGGGAGTCAGAGCTGGAAGCTACTTCAAGATTCATATCATTTCATCAGGGTTGTGTCTGTTCTCTGGTTACTCCCGAGTCCTGAGCTCATGAGCTCCCTGGGTATTTACACAGGACACAGCAGTGTCTGCCAGTCCACTAGGTGTTCACGAACACAGTTATCTCTCTCTCCCTCCTGCAACAGCAGCTGAGCCCCTAGGATTTCTTACAAGCCCTCTGTCTCCCACTCACCCACCTCGGTCAGGCACCCTCCCCCCCCCCTATAGTACACAGAGCCAACCTATGGTGACTCCCTCTTACCATTAGGAGCAAGCCTCCAAATCCCACCCACAGGCAACAGCGGCACACCCCTGAACTTCTAGCAAGTTCCAGAGCTCCGCCCTAGTGAGATCTCGCAGCCTGTGGGGCAGCAGCAGGGTCAGGTCACACCAGTGTTCATGCTGCCCAGGATCTTAACTGTGCCCACGTGGCTTCTTCGTGGGATGGACAGGCTTTCTCCATTTTCCGTTCTCTACAAGGCTACCCCAGCTCCCCTCTCTGAGACACCCCACAATAGGAACTCTTCAACAGCCTGCATACTCAGGACTCGAATACCAGCATTTTTTTTTTTTTTTTTTAACATACAGAGATACGTCTAGATTAGTGACGTCGGCTGGACGGAGCATCCCTATACAGCTCAGCTTTGCATTCTCACGCACGCAGCCTGACGATGCTGCATCTCCGGAGAGGAAGGGGCACGTAGCATACGCAGCTCGCCCTTTTACGCAGCACTGCTCTGGGACAACATGGGGGATCCTCAAGGATTCTTAAGATACACAGGACCCCAAATCTAATGCGGGCTTAGTAAGTCAACTTAGTGTAGTCCTCTGCATCCTTCCTGTTTCTCTGATAACCTGTCTAACTTCTGTGACCCAGCATCACAGAGGTAAACGTTCAGCAGTCGATTCTGACAGAAAAGAGAACAGGAATACAGGAGTCAGGGGGCCTTTGCCTGGCCAGGCAGAGTATCCGGGTGGGTGAGCTCCAGGTTCAGTGTCGCAATATATATGGTAGAAAGCAAACGAGGAAGACACCCGACATGGGCCTCTGGTGTCACAAAACCCAACAAATCAGAAGCGTGAGAGCCTTTAGTCCCAGCACCTGGGAGGCAGAGGCAGCGGGAGTTCTGAGATCAAGGCCAGCCTGGTCTAAGAGTGAGTTCCAGGACAGCCTGGGCTACAACAGAGCAAGCCTGTCGGGGGATGGGGGAAGAGGGGTTAGCACAATTTAAGTGTTGAAATGGCTAGGAATATAGCGGATAATGAGAAATCTGCAGGAACCGAGCAACACAGAACAGCAAGGAAGAACCAGACATGTGGAGGGTTTCTTCCCAGATGGTTGTGAGAAAGGAGGGAGGTCAGGACAGGAGGAGGGATGCCAGCAAGGATCTCAGAAAGCAGGTAGTAAACAATGCTACCTCAGTCTCTCACCTGTGAAGTGGGTGGCAGCAGCCTCCCCCACCCCCGAGGTTCGTGGCCAGTTGTGTGGGAGAAGGGTGGTACTTACTGTGCGTGTCTCCAGATGACTGAGCCAGGCCAGTGAGGACACATTACAGGGAGACAAAGGTTGGCCGGGTGAAAGGAAGCGTTTTCTATGGAGCTGTCTTGAAATCATTGGGTAGACAGGGAGACACCCATCACTAGAGGCATCCAAGCCAAGCCCAGGTGAAATAAACATCAGAAATGTTTTGTTTTTTTTTTTTTAAACCCATTTCTCTGAGTTCTAGCATCTAAGACTGTACTCTAAGACACACAGTACATTTCTTTACATCCCATTTCTGGCCCCTCCCCCCCCACCTCAGCTAAGTTTCAGAGAGGGATCGTTCCTAAAGGTGCTGGGCTGTGTTTTGGAGAATTGGTACCAGAATCTTCCTGGAGAAGGCATGGTAGGGTATATGTCCTGGTCAAGCGAACAGCTGGTTTTCACCCAGATCCTGGGGGTGGGGCTCCATCTACCTCCTGCTCTACCAGGCTAAGACAGCAGGGTAGCCGCCAGTTGAGGGGATGAGGAACAAGCTCAGATCCCCAAAGACAGACCTTGTAGTGAGCTGCCCTCTGACCTCAGGGTCCAGGCATCCACCAAACAAGAGCGGCACTTGTGGCTGACCCAGCTGGTGCCTTACTAAATATAGGGGTGGTGTTTGCCACCTGCTTTCCCAGTCCCTAGCCAGCTCAGGGCCCCCCAGCTGCCATTCTGTCGTGACACCTCCCACTCTTCAGAGCAGCTCGTCTTCCCACCCCCAGCCCTCACTGTCAGCACCTATTCTTGCTGGTAAGACGGACTTTTAAATCTGCATCAGGTCACGTGGCCTGGTCACACGTTCTCCCCCAACAGCCGGGCACAAAAAGAACCCCCCTCTTAGAGGAGAAGGGGCAGACACCGCAATCTTGTCCTAAGGTAGTCCGCGTGGGGTCTCAGGGGTCACTGACCCAGGTTAGGTGGAATCACCACTCCCCACCTCTGCCAGCAGCCCTGTGTCTGCCCTGGCTGGTTAACCATGGGAGGCTGTTGCCATGGGAACACCAGAGCTGTTATGCTGTGACATCACCTCAGGGGTGAGGTCAGAGACAGAGAGGGCCAGCCAGAGGACAAGCTTCCAGGTGAGAAAAGCAATCAGAGATTAGTCCCAAGTGGCAGGGGTCTTGAGCTTTCTGGGGGTGCCTGTTTGAAGAGGTGTTGATGAGCAGAGGGCATGCTAATGTAGAAACCCTCAGTTCACAGCCACACCTGGAGGACGGTCCTCCCTCCCCTCAACCTGGCAGCTTCATGACCTCCTTGGGTGGTTCTCTCTCCCCCCTCCAGCTGTCAGGACATTAAGAGGACATACTTGAAGGTCTCAAGGACAGACACTTCCAGTCCCTTCTCCTGCAGAGACAGCAGCTGGCAGGGCTCGGGCAAAGGGTATGGGCTACTTCCCAACAGCTCTGAGAACCTGACTGAGGCAGGAGAAGAAAGAATCCTGGCTCTGGCCCCTCTTTCACTCATAAGCCTACTTAGACCTCAAAGCCAGACATCCGTGACTGTACCAACTGCTGGAGCAGCCTCTAAAAATAAGACCATGGAGGGCTTAGTTCGAGGAAGGTGGCTCTGTAAAGAGTCAGAGCTTAAAGTTTCTCCCATCTAGGAGAAGTGAAGGGCCAGGCAGGCTGAGCTGTGGAAGGCGAGCTGAGCCTGGAACCAAAGGCTTTGGCGGGATGGAATTCACTGACTTGGGCCAGTATATGAGTTATCCCCTATGGGGGGAACTTTCTCCACCAGAGCTGCCTCTCCTTTTCTGGTCCCTTTTCTCACACACTTGGGATGGTTTGTTTTCTATGACAACTTGACTGAACCAGGGAATACCCAGCCAGTCAATGAACTAAGGGACACCTAACAAGCTGGTTAATTTGGAGCTGTTTTGTTTCTACATGGGATAAGCTTTGAGACTTCTGGGTTGATGGTGTCCAAACTTGAGAATCCAGAAAATGTGAATACCCTTTCTCTGCTCGGGCATGGAGAGATATCTGTTGTTTCTTACATAGTGACACCTGGTCCCATCGCGACTCCCAGTCCCATCATGATTCCTGGTCCCCCGTCTCTTTGCACTGCAGACACTGTCCACCCCCACTCACAGATGAAGTCACACCACTGCTTTCAGGTCTGCAGATGGCAGCTTGCGGGTCTTTCAGCCTGTGGGAGCCCCTTCCCACATCAAACCCCGGGGCTTCCCTCTCAATTGATTCTGTTTCTCTGGAGAACTCACAAACAGAGCCCTGGGACTGACCTGTCTCTTTCTCCTTCTTACATCAACCCTTCAGCAAGACAAAAGTTCCTGGAGAGAGGTTTCTAGAATCTGCTGGCACTTTGGATAGGTGGCTTTTACAGCCTGCCCTAGCAGGTGACGTTGCCACACCTGGTGCTGTCCCACGTGGCTCTCCTGACACCTCCCAGGTTGCTCCTAGAGTCCCAAGCTCTTTATTATTCCAACCAGCAGGCTGGGGAGATGCTGGCTCAGTTTGACAAAGTGCTTGCTGGGTTGGCATGAAGACCCAAGACTGATCTCCAGTATCAAACTGGGATGGGTTGGAGGTGGGATGGAGACACATATTTGTAATCTCAGTGTTGAGATGGTTCAGACAAGAATCCTATGGGGGTCACTAGACAGCCAGCCTCACCTAACCAATGAGCCTCAGGTCTTACACACACACACACACACACACACACAGAGAGAGAGAGAGAGAGAAAGAGAGAGAGAGAGAGAGAGAAACAGAGAGACAGAGACAAAGAGAGACAGAGACAGAGAGAGACAGAGAGAGAGGGAGGGAGGAAAGAGTTCTTATAATCCCAGCAGTGGGTAGAGGAAGAGTGGGGATGTCCAGGGGACTGAATGGCCAGCTAGACTAGCCTATTCCTTAAAGTTCAGCCCAGTGAGAGTCCTTGTCTCAAAAAACAAGGTATAGGACTCCTAGGGCATGATACTATAAATTAATTGCTGGCTTCTGTAATATGCACATTGGCACACACATGTGTACCCATGTAAACAGGCACACATCTAAAAATCATCCACATGACCACACTAGTTGTGGTAGTACATGCCTGTAATCCCGGCACTCAGGAGATGGAGGCCGGAGAATCAAGGCCAGCCTGGGCTACATGAGATCCAGCCTCAAACAACAACAAAACAAAGCAAAAGAAACAAAACCCGAACATTCACTGTGCTAGACAGTACAGGTCTCACTGGCCAAGACCAGCCAAGTCTTGAGGGGACCAGGCTGGTGGCTGCCTGTTATTAGACAATCCTAGCAAGTACTAACTTTAAAAATGCATGTATAATTCAAGTCCACTTTAGGGGGAAAAAATAATGCACTTGCAAACAGGAGTCTGATTCTTTCAGATGCCCTCATTTCTACGTTTTAATATCCAAGCCAGGCTGGGGGAGGAATGCTCAGTATGCTATGGGGCGAGGTCCTGAGTTCATCCCAGCACCACAGGAGAGAACAAATTACTTCATACCTGCAGGCACCTGACAGTGTTTCCCCATGACCCCCAGGCACTGCCTGCAGCTGCTTCTAGCCTCCCCTCAAGCAGGACTGGACAAATGTGTGACCAAATGCTTACTGGTGTCTGTTACCAATTCTCTCAGAGGGAAAAAAAAATCCTAGATACAGGCTTATTTTTATAATCCTGATTGCTTCTGCCTGCATGACTATGGGAGACTCCAGAAGGCATATGTTGAGACACACACACATCTTTGTCATCGAGCCTTTACAGGGATCCCCACCCTCCTGTCCCAAGGAACAAGCACCCTCCAAAGCCAAGAAGCCTGTACCCATTTGAGTCTCCAGGGACTCCTGACACTACCACTGGACAGGTGACCTCAGGGGAGTCACAGACCTTCCCATGTTCCCGATCTGTCTCCTGAGGGAGGAGTTTACACAAGCTGAGCTGGGTTCATGTGTCCCTGAAGGAAAGAGTGCTCCATTCCATCCACAGCATCACAGTATGATGGGGTGAGGGGAGATAGCCTCTTCTGTCACCCTTTGTCCCCATAGCTCCCGGACATAGGTTGCAGGTTTTCCAGAAGCCTAGACTTCTAGAAGGAGACAGTGGGACTGTCAGCTGTGCAGCTCCTCAGAAGATCTTATCCTTTGGTGAGAACCTCACTCACCAACAGCTTCTCTACTATACTCCCAGAGTCTGTTAGACAGGCAGCAGCCTGTTGCTGGAGAAGAGGAAACAGCTGGAAAGGCACAGAGTGGGGTCTCAATCAGCCCACGAGGCTCTGAAGCCAGGGATCCTCTCCAGACAGCTTTCCCCCTTCCTTGGCTAAAAGCCAGCTGGCCAGTGTCCTAACTGGGTCTCTGTCGCAAGCAGAGGTGCCTGGCAAAGGCTGAGCCATGGCAAGCTCCGCTGTGTCTCTAGAAAGTGTTTGAACGCCAACAGGGGTGGGGGATGGGGCAGGAAAGCCAGAGCCACCTGAAACCACAGTTTAGAAAGGGACAAAATTGTCTAAACCACATGCTGACCCCCTTCCCACAAGACACTCAGACAAGACCTCTGGGCTCACCCAGGGAGAACTTCACATGGAGAACCATGCTCTGGCAGGGAAGTACCTAGTCTTCTCCTAGGAGCCCAGGGCAGTTTGGAGGGGACTGGCTGTAGCTTCAGGGTCAGCTCGGAGAATGGCTCTACGGGGATCCTTTCTCAAGCCATCCTGCTTTCTTCTAAGAAAGTACAGAACAGGTAACCAGAGGAAAGCTACCATACTAATCAGGAATCAGAAAGCGCACCAAGGCCCAGGACAGAGACTCCTTCTCTACAAGGGATGGACTATTGAGGGGCCATGCCTTCAGGGTCTAAATAGACTCTGCTACATTCATTCAATGCCCCCACTACTGCTGTAGCACAATATAGCCACAGATGACGCCCAGTCTCAATAAAACTTTATTTACAATGGGCCATCTGTCCAGCAATGAGAGTAATTTTGCCAACCATGGAAAGAGGCCAGGAGAATATCAGGATGTCAGCTGCCTTCTGTGGGGCGAAGCCACACAATGAGACGGCACACACGTCCTGGTGCAGCATGCCTGGTATACACAGGAAAGGGGAGGTTCCTCTGGGAAGAGGCACAACCTAAGGCTGTCCTGGAAGCCTCAGATGAGGTCACCTGTGCTCTGGGTGCTGTGACCTAGACAGGTCATCTTGGAAGGGTCTTGTGATCACATGCTTTAAACATGATGCGTATGTCTGTGTACACATATGTGTGTGTGAGTGCGGTGCTTGCAAAGGCCCGAAGAGGACATAGGAGCCCCTGGAGCTAGAGTTAGAGGCAGCTATGAGTCACCTGACATGAGCGCTGTGAACAAAACTGAGGTCCCTGGAAGAGCAGTCAGTGCTCTGAACTCCAGAGTCATCTCTCCAGCCCCTGTGAATCAAGATCTGTACAGTGCATGAGTCAAGCCTCAATAATGAACAATACTGGACTGGAGAGATGGCTCAGCGGTTAAGAGCACTGACTGCTCATCTAAAAGTCCTGAGTTCAAATCCCAGCAACCACATGATGGTTTGCAAACACCTATAATGGGATCTGATGCCCTCTTTAGGTGTGTCTGAAGACAGCTACACTGTATCTCTCTCTCTCTCTCTCTCTCTCTCTCTCTCTGTGTGTGTGTGTGTGTGTGTGTGTGTGTGTGTTTAGACAACAGTCCCAGGGTGATGCTGTATATATAGACCCCGACCCATGGTGGAAAGAGGAGGGATACACCTCTTGAAAGTTGTTTTCTGATTGTAGTGACTGTTCATGCATGCACACACACATTTAAGAACAAAAGCCAGGAGATTGTCAGCAAATTTACCATGACATTGGCTGCCTCTGAAAACCAGGATAGAAAAAGGCTTCCCACGTGTCTAATGGGGTCCCACCCTCATGTTTGATGGTAGCTATTGAAGGCTGGGCTGACTCAAGGCTTTCCCTGAGGCCTGGCTGTATGGAGGAGGAATATAGTTCCCAGCCTAAAACCAGGATTAAACTTGGCAGAGCCACTAAGGGTCTGTGGCCAGGGCCTTGGAGGAGTTGCGCTTCGGTTCCTAAGAACCCAATTCTTCCCACCCTGAGATTGGACTTATCAGTCCCAAGGCCGCCTTGGTCTTGTGGCTGATGTCCTGTGTTCCCCTTGTGCAACCCTGATTAGCTGTGTCTCACTGCATGACTTTCTGCCGACTCTGTCCCTTTCTAAGATGCTGTACTTCATAATAGATTTGCTTGGCAAAAGACAGCCTGTGCAAGACCTCCGGACACTAGCTTGCTGTGGTCATCTTCTGGGTCCAGGCCAGGTGGCAGCAACTCTGGCTTCTTGACCTGGTGTCCAGTCCATACTATTGCTAAGATGGACACTTGAGTGTATGCACATCAGAACCACGTACAGGCAAGAATCAGGAGTGACGGGCCCAGTACCCAGACTGTACCTGGGCTTGTGGAACCAACCTGCTCTGGACCCGTTTCTGGGTCAGCAACATGAATCTCTACTACAGCAAACGGCGGTTTACAGTTTCATGGTAAGAAGAGAGCTCACCTCTCAGCCGACAGGCAGGCCGACAAGTCTCACAGACACACCTGACACTAGCACTTTGTCCCTTCTCCAGGGTGCCATTCCTCACTCTGGAACCTCAGCCTGCTTCCCAGGGAACCACTCCAAGTCAATGTGGATACAAACAGGTACCAACCAAGAAACACTCCTCTTCCTTAAAGACCCCCTTCCTACCCACAGGGCCACGAGCACCCTCCTTTATCAGTCTGGGCCTTGGGATGTTTTTTGCTGTTTTTTTTTTTTTAATCCTTTATTATTACTGTATGCACGTGACTGCATGTGGTACATGTGTGGAGGTCAAGGGTCAACTTTGCATTTACTCCTACTGTTGTACGGATCCTGGAGCTTGGATCCAGGTTTGTGTGGCAAGGGTCTTTATCACAGAGCCATTTTTGCCAGCCCTGGGCCTTAGACTTTGTCATATGCAAAACGGAGGAAGCAAAGAAAACAAGTTGATGAGTAACAGGAAGTGAGGTTGTGGCTCCTGCAGCACCTGCTGCTTTCAAGGCAGCTGCCATAATGGCTGCTGGTACCTCCCAGGACCCCCCACTGTCACCTGTTTTCCCCCATGGAGGCAGAAGACATCAAATCTCTCTCCTTTGCTTCCCTACTATGTGATACCTGCATCTCAGCCTTCAATATTGTTGGCTGGGGGTTAATAAGGACTGAGAGGCAAGTCCGGCCTAGTGTCGGGCACGAAAGAAGCTGGTGACCTGGCTGCCGACACCAGTAGCTCTGCTCCTGAGCCGCTGGCTCCTGTCCTTCCTCCTTCACCCTCCGTCTAAGAGGGGCATGACTGAGTTACTGTCTCCATTTCACAGATGGGGCTGGAGGCGGGGACTCAAGGTCACTGTGCTGGTCTCTGGCCACTACCCTGGGCAGAGCCAGCCTCTGGCCACACTTTGCTGTAAATGCAGGCACCCCGCCCTTATTGGCTCCTCCCCCATTTCCTGTTCTCTCCACAGCCCCCTTCCCCCTACATTTTCCACAGTCTGCTAAAGAGCTGACTGCGCACTTCCTCACCCAGGCCCACAGCCCAACAGAACTCAAAAAGCCCTGTCCCGCCTAACCAGCTGGTCAGGCTAGGACACACCTGCCTGCCTACTCTACTGTGTGGGTGTTTGGTTGTAAGGCCCCATTGTCCTCGCTCAGGTGCTGGCACTGCCCCATGGTCACTAGATTATCTCCACAGGACTCCTGCCTCTGACTGGTCCCACTAACGGGACCTTTCCCCAGGCTCTGAAGCTCTACCCAGCTATAAGCCTCAACCGCATTGGCTTCTTGCTCCCTTAATCATCCCAGGACTTTCTGTCCCTGTTCCCAGGTCCCTTGACCTCCAGGGTTATGTGACCTGACATGCTCCACACCACAGGATTGCCCAGGGCTCTATTCTAATCTCTCCATCCAACAGAGCCCTGTCAAGGCCATACACAAGATCACCCAGGAGCTAAATCCCGTCCTTCGCTTCCCTCAGGACAGGTGCTGGGGGTGACTCATTCTTTTCAAATTCCCTGGAGCACTTGTCAGAGAACCGGTGTCTAGTCCGAAATCCAAACGCAACTACTCAGTTGTACAAGCTCGGAAGAATTAACCACGAGAGAAGCAGGTGTCTAAGTCAGTCCCATATTGGGCCTACAGGCAGCTAAGCCACACAGTGGAGAGGCACGGGTGTCTAAGCCACATCAGGACCACAGGAGTCTAAGCCAAGCCTTCCATACCCAGGAGTACCATGCAGCTCTGATCAATACTTAAGCAGAAGAGCAGCTGCAGCTGACCGAGGAGAGATTTCCTCCCCAAGACACATGCAGAATCCGTCTTTATAAAAGCTACCCCTCAATTCGCATGGCAGAGTACTCTCCCAGTCTGCCTTGCCAGAGACTCCAAAGTTTTAACATGCTCACCAGACACAGCCCCATCAGGGAACAGCTCATTGTGTGGGAGACCCCCCCCCCCACCGTCCCTCTTTATTCCTACACATGGGAACAATGGCAGAAAGGCATCAGGCTGGAACCACAGGCTGTATGAATTCCAGCCATCTTAGACTTGAGGTGGAGGGGTATTCAGCTTCCTGGGTTCCAAGAGTTAGGACTGCAGGTGCTGGCTCTACACCACAGACTCTCCTCCCGTGCTAAGCATCTTGGCCATGCTTGGTTTAGAAGCCTATCTTCTTCCTTACCCTTTGACCACCTCTTCAATACCTCGTCTGCTGGATTCCCCTCTGCCATACCTGGGGACACGCATACGCTCCACTCCACTGTTCTTATGCAGACCCAGCAACCAAGACTCTGGCAGAGCACCTTAACAACTAAGTAGCCATTAAACATTGTATCATCATCTTCTGCAGACCCAGCAGCAACTAAGTAACCATTAAACGTGGTCTTGCACACCATCTCTGACCTCTGCTGCTGCCTCATTGTAGAACAGCTACCGGATTGCCTGGAACACCTTAAAAATCCCAGCGATCTCAAGGATCCTGATCTCCGTGATTCCCACCACCAATCTACAGCCAGAGTGTTGTGGGGGCTTGCTGTGGGTCCTCTATGGGATGGAACGCACAATGTCACTGCCCAGAGGGATGATGTTTGACCCCCTACTCTACACCACCGCCTGAGCCCTCTCCCTCAGCCACTGGGCACCTACATTTCTCTCTCCCCATCCAGCCCGCCCACCCAATGACGCTCACTCTGGATGCCATTAAGGTGCACTCAGCCACATCTGTGGCATTCTTTCCCAGCCTGTGTCCTCTACACTGCCTGTCTTACACATCTTTCTCCCACCCTCTGGAGAAATACCATCCTAGCCTCGGCATGCTCGGTCCCAGGCTTGTGTGTGTGCATGCTAGTAGCATGGGTGCATACACCAGAGGCAGAGGGAATATCCTGTGCAAGTGTTTGCACCCAGCTTGAGGGGGTCGGTGGGGTGTCCCTGCATGACCCCTCCATTGCCTGAACCTTCCTTCTTCCCTGTGTTTCTTTGCTGTTATTTTTCTCATCCCTTGAGATTCCTGGAGACCTGGAACACATATCTCAAGTGTGTTCCAATGCACGTGCTCTTCCCTACCCACAGCCTTAGGCATTAGGTATCAGTTGTCTCTCACCAGATCCAGGTTCTTATCTAAGGAGCCATCTTGCTCAAAGCTCTGTGGGGGTCTGGCTGAAGGTGAGATGAAAGAAGGCTGTTCAGGCCAGCACTGCAGGGACCTCCCTGGGGAACTGACCACCCCACCAGGAGATTTAGAGCCTGATCCTGGCTGGCACTAAACTCAGCATGTGGAAGAGTCCACACCTCCTCATTTTATTGATACTTAGCTCCAACATTTCTCCTTGGATACATTGCTCCTTAGCTCAAACCCTGAGAGCTGTTCAACCCTGGGAGAGTCGATTCCAGAGCCTCAGAACACCAGTCAAAGGGGTCACGAGGCCCCCTCCTCAATGGCTAGCAGAATCTTTACCTTTGTAAACTGCAAATCCGTTCCAAGTTGCTACATGCTTACCCCTAAATTTGGCATGTTTGTCACTTAGATTAATCATTTTCATTAGCTGCACAAAGTCTGACTTTCCTTACACCCTCAGTGGCAACCTGCTGGCATTTGGCAAGGGTCTACGTGTGCCTCCTAACCCTGAACATCCATCTACTCTGCTCCTGAGTCTTTCCTCCCTTGTGGCTCATTTCTCCCTCATATCCCTGTAAGGCATTGGAATAGACAGCCCCAGGATGAAACCTCAGCATGTGGAGAAGCATGCCTGAGAACCAGGCAGAGCCTGCTCGCACCAACCGTCAGCACTTTCTTCAGAGAGCCACTGTCCACCAAAGCCCTACGGAGCTCACAGGGCCTGGTGGTACCTTGCTTTGCTTTTTACACTAAACAAAGACAGACTGAGTGTGTGCTGCATGCTTTCTGGGGTGACCACTCCTACCTCTATGGTCTCCATCACCACATACACAGATTCAAACAGGCCCCACAGAAAGCCAGTATGTCCTCACCCTGATCACCCTGGGACCCAGTACATAGCCATTTGGGTCTTGACTGTGGCTTCAGGTCTCACCTCTTGGGTAGAAGGGGTGGGGTTTTGTTTGTTTGTCATGTGTTCTCCTCCCCCCCCCCCATCTACTGAATACCCCGAAGCCAGAGAGCAATCAAAGTAGCCCTGGTGTGCCAAGTAACTCAGCGGATTTGGTCACTCCGGCGTTCCCATGTGGTGCTGCCTGAGGTTTGCAGTAGGCGGCAAAAGACTCCATTAGGTGGGAGAATCAGACCAGCAGCATGCCCGAGCAATGCCAGGAAACAGACACGTTTCCAGTCTGTCCTGACCTGAAAAATGCAGAGACTTGGGCCTTGCAAGAGTGTGCCAGGCCATCTCTTATCCCTTCTGTCCAAGGCGCACATCCTCTTTGCCCACCGCTCCAGACCTGTATTGGCAGAGAGAGAGAGAGAGAGAGATCCCTCCCAGGAATTCACTCCCGGGCAGATGTTGCGCCGGCGAATCACGCTGCATATGGGCCACAGCCACAGGGAAAGCCAGCCTTTATTAAACAGTGCTATGTACCTTTTCTGGGCTTCCGGGTCATCGTTCTGAGTACACAAAATCTGAGGTGCCTTGAAAAGCTACAGCAGCCGAAGCCTGGCCTGGGCCTCCTGGGCCCACTTGGGAACCCAAGACGAAAGAACAATGGACATTTCTGATCCTGGCCAGACCAGGATGCCCTGCTGAGCAAGCCACAAATCTGTACCACTTCCAGAACAGAACCTAGGGAGGCTGCCGATGCCACGGTAGGATCACTGCTGTTCCCTACCCTGGGTGTCAACCCCTTCTTAGTCCAAGCTGGTCACCCCTTGAAGGGATGAGGGAGGCTAAGACGGAACGCTCTGGCTATGCTGAGCTCAACAGTGCCCCTTCCACAGAGTAACGACCAGCCAGAACCTGTGAATACAACCCTGTTTGGAAATCTCTGCTGATGTAATACAGTCAAAATGGGTTTAAGCAGACACTGAATCCAATGGCTGGTGTCCTTCTAAGAGAAGACTGAGCAAAGCTGTGTGTAGACAAGAAGTGAAAGGGAGGCATCCATCACCCCTCCAAGAACACTAAGGTGTACCAGCAGTGTCCCCTACTAACTGGGCCAGACTCCAAAAAGGAGCCAGTCCTGTTGGCATCTGGATTTCAGACTTCTGAACCCCAGAACCATGAAAACAGTCCATTGCTTTGGGGCACCCATCTGTGAAAATCTGTCACAGCAGCCACAGGGCACACTCTGCTATGGGTTAGGACCTCTGCTGGGTTGAATCTGTTCAAAGTCTTGGCTTCGTGGTGACTTAGATTCAATGCTTTGGACACCAATGCTAGGAAACCTAGGCAGAGATCAATGTACGAGCAGAAAGGGGCCTCTGGGTACTGGCAAGAGTCTCAGACCTGATCCAGACCAGACCAGTGCATTCCCAGCCTGGCACTGCCTTGGTTGGGCAAAGACAGGAGAGTCTTTCTGAGCAACCCCCAACCTGCGGCTAGCATTGTGGTAATCCTAAGCCAGTTCTTTCCCACTCTGTAGACCAGGCCCCCATGGCCTGCACGCTGCCTTTCTCTAAGCTCTCTCTAAGGGCCCATCGTTTTGTGCCCTTGCACTCCCAAATGTGCCTGCACTCCCAAAGGACGGCCCTGGAGAAAAAACACTAATGATCCCCTCAGTGGAGAGAGCCACCTCCTCAATCCCAAATTTTGTTGACCATCACAGAGGTAAACCGCACAAAGGATCTCATTTACCCCCAAATCAGACTGCATTTGCAAACTTCACATGCATGTACCATACCCTATGCCCAAGTGGGCTGAGTCAAGTAGCTCCACAGACAGGATCGGCTAAAACCCTCCAAAGGGCTAACCAGGGTGGGGCTGGGAGCCACAGAAGAGGACACCCGGAGAAATAGGGGAACTATGGCTTCTGTCTGTGTGGAAGAGGAGCACGGATAAGAGATGTAAAAGCCACAGGGAAGGCAGGCTGGAGTCTCACCTGCTGAGGACCCGAATAGTGCAGGAGAGGCCTTCAGGGGCTCAACTCCAAGTGGAGCCTTCCACTTTAGCCAGCTTTTCCAGGACACATAACTATATATGCTCCCCTAACTGACTCGATAGTACCCATCCTTTGGGTTAAGGAGTCCTAAGGGTAACATATGTACTGGGCAATCTAGGCAGCCACACAATCCCATGACCCCCACAGTCACAAGTCGTCGTGCCCCCACCCCACCCCCGTTTGTGTGTGTGTGTACATTCTGAATTTAAAAAAAAAAAAAAAAAACTCAACAGCATCAAATATTCAGGCTCCTGGACCCTCCTGGCCCTGTTGGTGGGGCCTTCTAGGGGACACTGCAGCGGGGAAGTAGACTAGCAGCCTTCCTCTGCCCCTCTGAGCTCATGGGATCTGCGTAGGGGCTTCCATTCTGCCCTGCCAAGCAAAAACTCCCAAATGGCTGCAGAGGAGCCCTCCTCACCCAACCATCGCCTCACCTGTGGAAGTTTCTTCCCGGGGTTCCCAGTCCTTTAGCCACCGCACCCCCGCGTGTCCCCCACTCCCCCACCCCCAGCGCTGGCATCCCAGGGAGGCGGCCTGCCAACACCCAAGCGTTCCCTGGCTCCCTTTCCTGGGGCCGGAGCTGCTGCGGAATTTCGGTGGAATTTTGAGGTCGCCAAGCATCTTCCAGCTCAGAGGGGAA
This sequence comes from Micromys minutus, assembly GCF_963924665.1. NCBI lineage: Eukaryota > Metazoa > Chordata > Mammalia > Rodentia > Muridae > Micromys > Micromys minutus. The sequence goes on from NC_137979.1 coordinate 63,555,896, forward strand.
AAGAAAAGAGAGGAACGGTGGAGGGAGGGGGGTTACGGGGGAGGGAGAAAGTGCGCTTGGGGCGTTCAGTTGCAGGATGGCAGAGGGAGCCCCAGCCGGCTGCACCGGCAGGGAGGTGGGCCGCGCGAACCCGGGTACAGCCGCTTACCTACGTCTGCATTGCAAAACGCCTGTTGCGGGTGCACCGGGGAGCAGCTGCAGGCGTCGGCCGGGCGCAGCAGCGTGGCCAGCAGCAGGAGGCCGAGCGCCAGCCGGAGGCTGCGGGCCGTGGCGCCCATGGCGGGCGCGCTGGGGGCCTGGGTCCGGCTGCTGGGGCGCGGGCTGGGGCGCCGGGCACGCCCCTCCTCACCTGGCCCACTCCCCCGCGCAAACTTTCTGTCCTCTTTGTCAAGGGGCGAGGCGGCGAGGGGACGGCGCAGGGCAGTGCACCCGGCGGAGAAGAAAGAGGCTGGGGGGCGGCGAGCGAGCGTAGCCCGGCTCGGCTCCTCCGCTGCCTTCTATGGCTGTGTTTGCTGCGGGCTCGGGCCGAGCCGCCGTTTTATTGCGCTCCGAGGATCCTCTGCTCCTCCTCTCGGTGGCTGGCGGCCAGTGCAGGCCGGGCGCTCCCAGCAGCCCTCCTCCCGCGCCGCCCAGCCCTCCCCAGAACCCCGGCTTTTGTTGTGCCCAGCCTGGCACAGGCTGCGGGCTTCCCGCACCACCTGGCACGATGCGCCACAGGGCCACGCGTGCTGTGTACCTGACTGAGCGCTGGGGTGGCACCCACACACTTCTGGTTCCCCCAAAACGGCCAGTTGTGCGACGGGTTATGCCTGATGCCCCCCCCCCCCCGACTCTGGGTGGAACTCAGGCCTTGTCCCTGAAGGCCACCAGGCAGCTGTCCCCTCGCCCCCACTCTCCATCCCTACGACCTCCTGCCCAACTTTTTCCTCCAGCCTGGTCTTCTTCACTTCTCTTTCCACAGGATAAGTTCCAAGCACCATCTGGGGCCAGTGTCACTCCCCATGGCCCCCTCCCACGGGGGAGGGTGGAGTGCGTGGAGGCCTTAAAATTTCCAGCGCCTTTAGCTAGTTGTTAAAGAGAGGCCGGGGTGTAGTTATGGTGAACAAGAGTGTGAAGCTGGCAGAATTTGGAACAGCAGAAGGAGCAAGGAGTGGGCCCAGAGGCCGGTAAGCATTACGGAACTACCTCCGCTCTGAGTGCCCACTCTTTGCCCATAGACTTAGGCCAAGGCACTTCTGTGTTTTTGAAAAGACCCAGGAGCTGAGGCCGGTCCCCACCTGCAGGCCAGAGAACCGGACTTGCACAGGGGGTAGCGTCCTTGCCCTCAGATGTTGGCCAGCAAGACAGAGAGACAAAAATTGGGGGAAATGGCACAAAGAGCAGTGGCAGCCAGGCACAGCGACACACGCCTGTTCTGGCAACATTCTAGAGGCTGAGAAGGAGAACTGGGATCAGTCTGAAGTTACCTTGGGCTGTACTGAATTCTAGGCTAGCCATAAGGAGACATTGGATGGAACCTCAAAGAGAAAGAGAGAGAGAAAGAGACAGATAGACAGACAGAGACAGACGGAGAGATAGAGACAGAAAGAGGAGGAGGAGGAGGCTGGAGCAATGGCTCCTCACTTAGGAGTGCTTACTGTTCTTTCGGAGAACTGGGAGTTTGATTCCCAGCCCCCAGGTTGAGTGGCTCACAACTGCCTATAACTCCTGCTTCACCAGTACTGATGCTTCTGGCCTCCAAAGGCACCTGAACTCATGTGCATGAGCACGTGAACACACACACACACACACACACACACATACACACACTTAACTTTATTTTTTTAAAGTATAATTTCCCACTATAATGTGTGGTGCGGATGTGAGCCAGGGAATGCTGGAAAACAGGAGAAGAATGGTAAAGTAGTTGTTTTTTTTTTTTTTTTTTTTTTCCCTTCAGAGACAGACAGTTCAGACAAACGTTAGACAGGGTGGTTATTTTTAGCACCTTGACAAATCCAAAGTCATTTTTTGATTGTTGCTAACCTAAAATAGAGTGAGCCACCATCCCTAAAATGATGTCTGAGGCTGACGTTTTAAAGGTAGGATTGAGGGGCCAGGGAGATGCCTCAGTCAGCACAGTGCTCTCTCTAGAAGCACAAGGAACTGAGTTAGATCCCCAGAGCCCAAATATAAAGCGCACCTGGGGTGGGGGTAATCCCAGCACCAGGGAGGTAGAAATGAAAGAATTCCTGTGACTCTCAGCCTAACCTGCTCGGTTCCCCGTCTCCATAAGATTTTATTTCAAACATATATGGCTGATAGGCTGACAGGTTGATCTGCAGGTTTCCACTTGCAGCAGGAGGACCCCAGCATCTACATCAGATCACTCGCAACTTCCTGTTACTCCAATCCCACAGGCCCCAACACCCTTTACTGTCCTCATCTACCACCTACAAACACATAACATTCACTTACACGCACACACATGAGATATGCACACACACATATTCACACACATAGACTCACTCACATACACACATGAACACAGAACACAGCTGATTCAGAATGCTATTACATGGTACCTGCCTGTAGCCCCTTTCTTTCAGACTTTTACAGGGAATGCTGATGAACATTACAAGTCTAGGAGAGTTTATAAGAGAAATAGGTAACTTGGGAGCCTATCTCTTAGAGTTTCAGGCACTGTGTAAGCAGTGATCAAGTGTGGTGATACCTCAGAGTCATGTAGAGATTGGAAGAAAGGACCAGTGCCAATGCTTGGAGACCTGGGCCTGAACTACAGCTAGGGCACTGCCCAGTGGTTCCCCCCATCTGTACCCACTCACCCACAGCACCACTTTCACCCACAAGTAACCCCATTCATGTGCAGGAGCCACCCCACCTATGTGCAAGAGCAACCTTATCCATGTGCAAGAGCCACCCCATCCATGTGCAAAGGTGCTGATTTGCTTTTAACATTCTATCTGTGGGGCTGGAGAAATGGCTCACTGGTTAAGGGCACTGGCCGCTCTTGCAGAGGACCTGGGTTCAGTTCTCAGCACCCACAAGGTGGCTCACAAACATCTGTAACACCTGTCCCAGGGCATCTGATACCCTTTTCCTGGCCTCTGAAAACATTAGATATATACATGGTTCTCAGACATACATGCAGATAAAAACACCTATACACATAAAATAAATAAATAAATAAAATCAAAAATCTTACTTTCATTTGTTTGTTTGTTTTGAGAATATACTGAATCTCTCTACACAGCCCTGGGTGTCCTGAGACTCACTACAAGTAGACCAAAGCTGGTCTCGAACTCACAGAGGTCTACTTGTCTCTGCCTCTGCCTTTACCTCCACCGCTTCTTCTGCCTCAAGTGCTGGGATTAAAGGTGTGCACCAACACACAGGGCTCTGTAATCCTAATTTTTGGCCAAGCTAGGGATGGAACCCAGAGCCTCACGCATGCTGGGCAAGTGTTCTACCAGGAGAGCTCCATTCCCAGGAAGACGCTGGCTTTCTCAGCCACAAATGGGCTTATGGGTAAAATATATGTATATATCCACTTCTGGGGCAAGAAAACACCCATATGCAGCTGTCTTGTCCAAGCAGAAGCCTGTGGGGACAAACCAGTTCTTCTCTTTGGGTCTCGTTTCCTTCTTGGTATCTCCTTTTTCTTCCACTTACTGGAGTACAGTAACTATGTGACGGGGGCCCCACCCTACTTCATTTAGCTTAGTGCTGGGGCTTGGTGAATGCTTGGCAAACTTCTCAAGTGAACTACACCCCTAGCCCCTTCAGCTCTTCTCTTGACGTGGGTGGACAGATAATGGATTCCCCGGTACAACGTTGACTTGTTAGATAATCCCCAGGGCCTGCGGCTGGCCAGTGATGTATCCTTAGAGACCAAGAGTAGAGAGGAGGAAGTCTGGAGCCCGAAGAGGACAGGACAGGGACAAGAGGGTGAAGGTGTTCTGAGTGAGGTGGGGAGTTCTGAGAGGAACAGAGAGAAACAGGACAAGATAGGACTCTTCTGGAAGGACACACAAATGGAGTAAGAGCCCGTGAGCTGGTAACATAAGCCACTCTGCGTGTCTTCCCTGCTGACTACCCAGACTTATCTGCAAGTTGATGATAAAAAAACAAAAAAAAACTTCCTAAAATGGTTTGTGGGTACACAGCTACTTCAATACTAGGCGGGCTGACGCAGGGAGGCCATTTTCAGTTACATATTGAGTTTTGAAGGTTCTAATCCCCCACAAAAACAAACAAAACAAAACCCTCCACTTTCATAAATGGATTGGGCAGCACACGTGTGAGCCCAGAGTCCAGGAGGCTGAGGTAGAAGGAGTCTGGGCTCCAGGGTGAGACCCTGTCTCTGAAAAAGAAACAAGAATAAAAACCTGGAAACCAGGGGCTGGAGGGCCTGCTGAGCAGGTAAGGGCTGGCCAGTGGTTAGGAGCCAGCTCTGTTGCTCTTACAAAGGACTTGGGTTCAGTTTCCAGCACCCAGATGGCGAGGCTTACAATTACAATTTACTTGTGCCAGAGCATCCAGTGCCCTCTTCTGACCTGTACAGGCACCAGGCATGCATATAATGTGGACCAACCTTGGAGAGTGTGCTGCCACTCTGGACCCCTGACTCTCCTCCGTGGGTGTGGGGCAAGAGCTGGAGTGAGGTAAGAGCATAGATTTAGTCATTCCCAACCATCAACCCCAGATAGCCCCCTCCTTCTCTCTGGTTTTTTGGGGGGTCGGGTGAAGGAAGAGGGTCCCTGTACTCTGGTGTACAGTGTACTCTGTACTCTGCCCCCAGGATGATCAGAAGATGGCCTTGAACTCCTGATCCTTTCCTGAGTGTCAGGGCTCAGGTGTCTCCCCCTCCTCCCCATTTATGCAGCCCTGGAACACGGTGATTGTTGGGCAAACACTAGCAAGTGAACTGCACCCCTAGAGAGTGTCTTGTACTCTCCTGACAGATGGGAGGTGGCGGTGCAGGAGGTCTGTGGAGAGGTCTTCCAGGCTAGGATCACAGTTGGAGCTATCACACTTAAAAGAGAGTCCCAGCCCAGAGCTGGGGCCTGGCACCATGCTGAGCTATCTCCCTCTCCCTCCCACATCTGAGCACACTCAGCAAGCACGCTGGGTAGATCCAGTAACCACTGTTCAGGTCAGAAGGAAGTGGTAAACTTCCCTCACGCTTCTTCCAGGTAAATTAAGGAAGGGTGCCTTTGGATGGAACAGGCATGCTGGCACTCAGGATGAGTGTGCCTAGGGGAAGCTCTACCATCTCTGGACCCACCCGGCTTGTCCCATCTCCCCCAGCACGTGGTGTTCTCTCCTCAGCAACAGCTTGAGCAGAGCGGAAGCCCCTCCCCCTTTCCGGCAGGTTCCTGGAGAGCCAGACGCTCTTCTCAGACGTGGGCATCAAAACTGGCCACACGTGCCAACAGCGGGAAGCTCTGGAGGCAGTTGTGGGGGAGGGGTCTTGGGCAGGACTTAAGGGAGCTGGGAGCCGGAGGCTGTGGGGAGGTGGGCACGGATTTAAGGATCTCAGTCTCTGGGAGGAGACTGTGCTAGTAAGACCTGGGATTCCAATCAGCACCATAATGAGGCTCTCCACCCAACTGGACTTCAGAGTCTTGGCTGCATCAGGCAGGTGGGGTCCGTCCTTCTGGTGGGGCTGTTTACTCAGGACATTCCAAGGCTGACAAGAAGATGAGTTAACAGAGTCTTGGACCTACAGACAGGGCGCAGCCCTGCCTCAGCTTCACAGCCCGGGGGCAGACACACTAAAAAGCATTTCCATAGGAGTTTCATTTCTTAAGCCACACTCTTTATTTGAAGCCTGGCTTCTAAATCTTGGCGTGTTGATGGGGCTTCAGGTGTATAGCACTGCAGTACAGGAGAGAAGAGACTCGGAAGGGTAGAGCCTGAGGACCTCTGACCCGCGCACATGCTGGACCTCAAACACAATAAACGGATGGACAGGTCGACGGATCGACTGATTGATTCGTGGGATGTGGGATTATGGCTACAGATTTTTTTTTTTTGGCTCTGAATAAAGCAAGCAACAGAATGTCGGAGAGCAGGCTTCTCTTTTGTGGAGCAATTAACACTCCACTTAGGGACAAACCAGGGACCTTGAGGCCCAGGTGGGAGTCCCGTTCCACACTGTCCACACTGGTCAGGGACATAAGGAAGACGGGAGATAGAATAATTAACTTACGGAGACAGATGTGGTTAGAGAGGATTACTATCATCTCAACTCAGAACAGATGCTCACCAAGGCATCTGGGTATCAGGAGCTGAGGGTGGGGGTGGGGTCAGGTGAGGGTGCAGGTTGGTAGTGATAGGACACCCCTCCCCCAGCCTTAGATCTCTTCTCTCTGTGGCAGTGGGAAGGCCTTGGCCACAGTGGTCGAGTACCCATTTTTTAGGTGATGTCTGCTTGGCCCACAGCTCCTTTCCTTTTGGCTTTCCTGTTGTTCCGTCTCATCCATCTTTAAAGAGGGGGGCTTGGCATCTCCCACAACATGGCTCTACCCTCTTTCCCTGTCCCAGGCACGCATCACATAAGCCTGTGAACTCAGCATTCCATAGCCAACCTGCAGGCAGCCCTGTGTACGAATAACTTCACAGCTTCCTGCCCCCACCCATGTTGGTACAGGGACTTCAGACTGGAAGGGAGGGAGGGATAGAGGGAGGAGCGGACAGAGGGAGGGAGGGTGTGCTGGTGGGGACAGGAAGCCTTGTGGTGCTTGGCCCCAAAGAACTGCCACATCTGAACTATGCTGGATGGGCCAGCATCCCAGAGGAAAGCTGACTTGATGGTGACAATCTAGCTTCCGCCCGTGCAGACCAGTGTCACAGGGAGGGACCCTGTAGTGCCAGGTCCTTCCTTTCTTTCCCTCAGGCCTTCCTGAGAAGGCAAAGCCAGGGATCCCTGCCCTCTTCCCAGAAAAGACAGGGGTTTGGAGAAAAGGCTACTGTAGATTTGGATTCTTAAAAGTCTCTGGCTTTCCCTTTCCTTTCTCTAGTCCCCCTTGAGCCCCCTAGCCCTTCTCTGCCCCCTCCTCTGCTACACCCTTTCCCCTCCCCCATCCCTGCCCCATGGGGCTCCATGGGACCCTCTAGACCAGCTCAGTGAAGCACTCAGGAATGGAGCCGATGTTAGGAGTGGACGCCCCTGGATGCTCTCATTTCCTCATGCCCAGACTATTTCCTCTTGGCCCTGGGCATGTGGTCATGTGCTTTTGCTCATGAGTGGGTTGTGAGGAGAACCCGTCACCCCTCTGGTCCGCCTTTCCCCAGGAAGCAGCCCCAGCTAGCAGGGAGGGGTGAGGGACCCGGAGCTGCCCAGCTCGGCAGGGGTTGTTTGGGGATGGTGGTTTCAGGTTCCCTCGTCTGGGATGGGAGGCTCAGAGGCTCAGGTTTCCCGCCACCGTCCTCTGCTTCCTTTGGTGTTGGGGAGTGACAGCCTTTGGCCATGATGTCATTGCCTAATCCAAACAAGGGAGGCTGGGCTCTGTGGCGAGCTACAGGCCAGTGCCGCCACCGCTGGCTGCCGAGTGAGCGCTGCAGTAAATTGCTTGGTAAGGCCGCACAGACATCCCACCCCTCCCTTCTCCAGGTCCTCTGCTCCTTTCTCCTCTTTTCTCTGGAGATGCTGTAGCTTTCCTGTGACACCAACCCCGGAGCCAGGAGTGCACAGGGGCTCTCACCTCTAGATGCAAAAGCCAGCCCTGTTCTCTCCGAAGGCAGAATGAACAGGGTGGGTCTCACCCTAGCAAAGCGATGAGGAAGAAGAGGGAGAGGCATCATGGGAAAGGAGGCATGGTGTCCTTCATCTCTGCTGTCTGAAGTTAGGGTCCAGCTTCTCCACTTTGCTTCTGCCTGCTCAGCTCTTCCTCAACTACCAAGGGCCAGTCAGCAACAAAGGCAAGAGGAACCACTTAGGACAGTGGTTCCCATTTGTGCCTGGAGCATCCTGGGTGGAAATGGGCCCGGTGACTGACCCTGTCATCTGGTTCTGTTCCGGTATCCTGTGACCGGGGAACACAGGTGATCGCTCGCTAGTCACTCTGCCTCCTCAGTGTCCTTCTCCTGGCTACAGAGCTGTGCCACTGTGCTCACGGGTACAGTGAGGGAAACTCAGGAGAACATCTCCCAGCACAGGATCTCTGCTGGGTCCCCTGCCGCTGCAGGGGATGCTGTGGGCTCTGCCTCAGCATCTGGTCATTTGTGCTATAATTCTGGTGCTGTGGGGAGGCAGGGAACATGTCCCTCTAATCACTCCCAGTAGCCACACCCTGTCCCATTAAATATCCCGTCCCTGTGGAGCCTACTCAGCCCTCACACTCCTCCACCTAGCCATCTGAACAAGATAGAGACTGTCCCAGGCCCAGAGCTGGGACGTCATGGTGACAGAGAGTGGTCTTAATGAGGGATAAAAAAGGACACTGTGCCCAGTGGCCTACCACAGTGGCCTTATTTTAGATTGCTGCAGCCTGTCTCACAACCGACTTGTTCTCAGGTCTGTCTTCCCAAGCCACTGGATCTTTCCCTTTGTTTTGTTGAGACAGGGTCCCTGGCTGGCTTGGAACTCACTGTGCAAACCAGGCTGGCCCTGAACTCACAGAGATCCAGTTGCCTCCAGAGTCCTGGAATCACAAGTATGTGCCACCCACCGGGCCAGCCACTAAGTGAATATCTCTTAAGGTTGTCATTCATACAGACTTCACACATTTGCTTGGGTGTATAAGCCATGTGCCAAGGCTGTTCAGAAGCTGGAGCTAGGGATGGGATAAATGGGATCTTTCCTCTTGTGTGGCACAGACCACTGTTCAGTAGGAAATAAAAAGCATATCCTGAGAAGATGGCTCAGTAGGTAAAGTGTTTGGTATGTGAATCTGATCCCGTTTAAGGGCAGAGCAAGGTGGCTGTGTTTGCGATCCCTGTATGGGGAAGTAGAGTCAGGCTTATCTCTGGGGTTGTGTGACCAGCCAATCTACCTGAACCAATAGCTCTGGGTTCAGAGAGAGACTCTGCCTCAAAAAATAAGGGGAAGAGTATTGAAGAAGACATCCCAATGTTGACCTCTGGCCTACACACACACACACACACACACACACACACACACACACACACACACACACACGGGGGGGGGGGGTATATAGAGTATAACAGGCCCCATGCAGTGGTGGTGCCTAGAACCTTGTAGGGACCCAAGTGAGGGGATAAGGCTGCTGCTTCAGAGAAATAATGGTTCAGAAGAGAAGAGTCCTCCAGATAGCAGGTTAGGCACACTTGGAGAGCCAGTGTGCTGGATGTGGAAGGCCAGGGCCCAGGAGCCAGGCTGTGAGGCAGGATGGGGGTGGAGCCAGTGGTCAGCAGGGTCTGAGATGAACCTTGGTGGAGGGAGCAGGCAGCAGCTGTTGGTGGTGACTCACTGCTGAGCAGAGAGATTGGAAACACATGTTCCCTCCGAGAGGCAGGCGTATTTATTACTCAGAGCCGAGGGTTCCTGTTGAACCTGAACCTGGGTGGGGGTTCAACTGGCAGCAGGAAGTGGCGAAGTCCAGCTCACTGTCATCACCTGAGGGACCATGGCTCACCTGTGACCAGACCATAGGCGGCACTGAGGGTCCATTTTTAAGATGATTGCTGCAGGGCATCACATCAGCCAGTCTGGTCTCCCTGTTGTCTACCCAACAGGAAGTTCTTTTGTAGTAAATACCAGACATCATAGTTCCTTTTTAAAAATGTGTTTGTGTGTGTGTGTGTGTGTGTGTGTTTGTGTATGTGTTTGCACTCCCCTTACTGCCTGCCTAGCATGGCTCCTCCCACTACCTGATGTGGCCTCTCCCACTACCTGGTGTGGCATCTCCCACTTTCTCAACATGACTCCTCCCACTAACTGGTGTGGCCTATCCCACTACCTGGTGTGGCACCTCCCACTTTCTCAACATGACTCCTCCCACTAACTGGTGTGGCCTCTCCCACTACCTGGTGTGGCACCTCCCACTTTCTCAACATGACTCCTCCCACTAACTGGTGTGGCCCCTGGCTGCTGCTCTCGTGACTGACTGGGGCCAGGAAAAGTACTGCTGTCAGGTCCTGTGGGAGCTGAGAAGGAAAACAAGAGTGGGAGGGGAAGGGGGGCTTGGCTCACAGACTCAAGGGTGCAACTACGGCTCTTAGCCTGGTTGGCAGAGGGAGAAATACAACAGGTCTACAGCTGAGACAGGAGGGCTGTCGTGACCGTCCTCTCTCTTCTTTGGGCCCAGGGTGGCAAGGGCTCAGTTTGCTGTCCTGAGGGGCCGTGACATTAGGCAGTTGCTACTATGAGCATGGTTCTGAGATGTGGAAACATGAATGGTGGAGTCACCACAGCCCAGATTTCCCCATCAAAAATGTCCCTCGGGTCCACACATTAAACACATCCAGCAGTCCTAAGGCAGAGACAGGTGGATCTCATTGGGTCTGAGGCTATGGAAGGCTACATTGTGATATATTGTCTCAACAACCCCAAACTAAAAGCAGACAACCACAAAGTCCACCCCAGCTGAGAGTCAGAGGATAAGAGCAGGGGGCGTGGATTGGGGGGGATTGCTCTTGCAGAGGACCTGAACTCAGTTTCCTTTGTGGATTCCATTTATTGCTTGAATTATGTTTACTGGGTTCCCAAAATTTCATGGGAATTTGCGTGTCTGCATGTAAGACAATGAGGGTCCAGGTCACCAACTGGCTTTGATTGGTAAAGTTGCTGCCAAAAAACAAAACAAAAAACAAACAAACAAAAAGCAAAGGAGGAAGAGGAAGGAGGTTGCCATGGCAGGGAAAGATAAGATCGAGGCTTGGAATCTGCAGAAGAGAAAGCTTGCAATCATTTAAGAGCGGGGGAAGAGCAGGTCCCCAGCCCCCATTGGGTCTCGAGTAGCATAGCAAAATATAGATTTTAGTAAATAATAACTCAAGAGCATAAGACTTCGTGTGTGTCTTTCACATCCAGAATCCACAGCTCTGGGGTGGTATCGCGGAACTCACACCGCCGCTGCCAGGGAGATTAGCATGGGTTAATCAACAATAGCAACTGTTCCCAGCACCTTTCAGTGACTCACAATTATATACAACTCCAGTTCCAGGGGCTCACCCTCTCCTGACACTGTGTGCGCATGGTAAACAGACATGCATGCACACAAAACACCTAAACACATAAAAGCAAAAATAAACGAACCTTTAAAAACCAGCCATCAAATGGTGAACGGGTGAGCGTATCCCTGCAAGAGACTGTCATTCAGTCATGAGAGTGAAGTGTTTCTGTGTGCTCCATGAATGAATCTCAAAAATACAAGGCAGAGGCAGATGTGATGCTTCACACCCGTATTGCCAGTACTTGGGAGGTTGAGGCAGGAGGATTATGGCATTGAGTTTAGCTCACTTAGCAAAACCGTGGGTTCCATTGCCAACACTACACAGACACAGAAGAATAGAACATGATTCCGGGTAGAGAGATCCACACAAGAAAGACTCACTAAAGTGGAAATCTGGGGTGGAAGGGGCGGGGACACAGGGTTGAGAGCGAAAGAGTAGATGTTTCTTTATAAATGACAAACGTATTCTCAAGTTGGATCAGCAGTGGCAAGACTTGGCGAATGTGAATCCCAGAATCAGGGGCTGGAGAGGCAGCTCAGTGGTCAAGGACAGCGCTGCTCTGCACAAAGGACTACAGTTCTGTTATCCAATCCCGGACTGTGCCTTGCAACCAACCATCTGTAAACACAGGGAATCCAGCGTCCTCTTGTGGCCTTTGTGGGCACTGCAGGTATGTGGTATAAGTAATATATACAGGAAGGCAAAACACAAATGCACCTAACAATAAATATTTTAAACCTCTCTGCAACACCAAACACCCCCCCCACAGGATTATATACTTTAAATGGATTTGCTGTGCATATGTAAATCATATCTCAGTATCACTACTAAAAAGGGAAGAGTGTAGTAGAACACTCCTTTAATCCCAACATTCAGGGGGCAGAGGCAGGCAGATCTCTGAGTTTGAGGCTAGCCTGGTCTACATAGCGAGTTGTAGGATATCCAGGGCTACACAGAAAAACCCTGTCTCAAATAAAAACCACAAAGAAGAAGAGGAGGAGGAGAAGGAGGAGGGAGAGGGGAGAGGAAGGGGGAGATGACATCTTGTCTGGGGATGTCACCCACTTGGCAAAGAGCTTGTTCAGCGTGTACAATCTCAGATTCCACCCCCAGCACCACATAAACAGAACATGGCAGTACAAGGCTGTTACTCCATCCCTTAGGAGGAGGAAGAGGCAGGAGGATCAGAAGCTTGGGGTCATCCTGAGCTACATAACAAGTTCAAGGCAAAATAAGGAGGAAAGAAATTTAAATCGGCAACTGAATCATTTAAAAGCCAGAGATCAAGAAGCTGTGCCGGGAAGATGGCAGACAGCTTGCCTGAACCAGGGGAGGAGCAGAGGGAGCACTGGCGGGTGGCCAGGCTGATGGACATTGGTGGACGGGCAGGCTGGGCAGGCTGAGGGGCAGAGGCGTCTTCTGGGATATTGGAGGGAGGAGGGGTGGTGGTGTCAGGGGACATGAGAGCTGGTGCTCAGGGTGGACACCCACTTCTCCCAGCTCTGTCCAGCCGGAGAACGGCGAGAGCAGCTCCAGCATCGGTCAGAGGTTGAGGTGGGGCGGAGAAAGACAACATAGAAGCCATGGACAGGATGTGGGAAAAGACGAAGGTCTGATGCAGCTCCCCTCGGGGAAGCCCCCTGTAGCGTCGTGAACACTACCCAGGGAGACCTGGGTGTCCCCTTTCTCAGCCCTGCCCTCATCCTGGCACCTGAACATTTGTATCCAGCTCTTGTCCGTCTCATTCTTCTTCCTCAGCAAGTCCTCAAACCCAGAACGGCTTTGGTGTCCCGACCAAGAGGGAGTGAAGCTGACCTCCATGCTGTGGGCTGTGGGCTTGGGGGTTATTCTCTGACTGAATCACTGGGGAGGGAGGTGTCAGGATGAGGTAAGAGCTGTGTCTCGGTTGTGCGGTGTCTCATGGCGATGATTCTAGCACTCAGGAGGTCGAAGCAGGAGGATCAGGAGTCCGTGGTCATCCTAAGCTATGTAGCCAGCCTGGGCTTACATGACATCCAGCCTTCAAAGAAACATACAGAAGTCCCTCTCCCAGCTTTTCACACTTATTCCCAGGAAGGCAAGGGTTTGCTGGAAGACTGACAGTTGGTGGCAAAGCTGTCCAGGGAGCGGAGGGAGAATGGCAGCAGCCAAAAGACTAAGGGGAGTGATTTGGGGGACACTGAGGCCAGAGGTGCAGGCAGTGGGCAGCCACTGTGGGTGAAAGGGAAGGCTGCAAGGAAGGGGTTCTGCAGAGTCCTGAGGGCAATGGCTTCAGTAGATGTCCACACTACCTTTCTGTCTGTCTGTCTGTCTGTGTCCCAGGTAGCACAGCCTGGCTTGGAACTCTCATCCTCCTGCCTCTACCTCTCGGATGCTAGGATTACAGTGTGTGCCACCACCACACCCAGCTGAGATCTTTTACTTTATATGTATGAGTTGGGTTTGCCTTTTGTTTTTGGTTTTGGCTGCGCGTGTGTAGAGCGTCGCATGCATGCCTGGTGTGCGTGGAGGTGATAAGAGATCACTGGGTTCAGTTCCCGGCACCCACATGGTGGACTCACAACCATGCGTATCAAATGTTCCCTGTGGGCGCTGGGAACTGAACTCAGGTCCTCTGCAAGAGCAGCCAATGTCCTTAACCGCTGAGCCTCCTCCTGGTCCCACTGATAGAGAATTTATCTTGCTATCTTGAGGCAGGGTCTCACATATCCCAGACTGGCTTCTCACTATGTATCTCATAGTGGTCTGAGGAACTTCATCCCCCTGCCTCAGCCTCTCAAAGACTAGATCAAAGTACATTTTAAAGTATTTTTTTTTCTGACAAGAAGACTAACTTAAAAAAAAAAAAAAAAGAAGCAGGTTAACTTTTTAAAGAACAGTTTTAGGTTTACAGAAAATTGATCTGGAAGTACACAGTTCCTGACTGTCCCCTGCTCCCGTGAGTTCCCCACCACCATTTGCCTCTTCCCAGAGTAATATTTGGTACAATCGATCCCATATTGACATGTTAGAGTACCTCAGCCTTTCCAGGATGTTCTGTGGGCTCTGCCAAGTTGCGAGAACATGGAGCCACTTGGTCAGTGTCTATCAGAGGGTGTCAGCGCCCCAAGTGTCACCTCTTTGCCTCCACCTTTGGCGTTCCTACAGGGTGAATGACATTCGCTCAGATGGGGCTGATACACCCCAGCTTCAGCAACTCCCACATGCCACCTTGATCCATGGAGTACCAGGGGTCCCCTCATGGGGCACCTCAGGATTCTTGTGGGCTGTAGCAGGCAATCTCTTCCCTCCCTGCTGAGGGCACCAAGGGAAAGGAGAACCATGAAGGAAAGCAGGCAGCCCTCAAATCCAAGGTGGCGCTTCAGCGATCTGCTAACATGCACATCGTCCGTCAGCCCACACCTCAGTCTGCAGCAGTGGAGGGGACAGGATCAGGCCAGTGGCTGGCTCTGCCTGCACGGCTTTAGGAAACTAGTCTCTGCTGCCTGACAACCTACTTCCCAACTGTTTGCTGTAAGCCCCAAGCAGAGGCAATCCCCTCTATGGCAACCGAGCACCAAGGAGTCCTGGAAATGGCCCAGGGCAGAGATGCTCTCTTTATAAAACTGGACAGCTGCGTTGTCTCCCCAGGACATCCAAGAAGTGTCACAGGCAGGGCCAGAAGCCCCAACCTGCTCCCCTGTCTTGATAGGTGTGGTATCTGTGACCCACTGTCCTTCCTCAAAGTTGGACCCCACAGACCTGTCATTTCTTAATGCTGGCTTCAGCTGCTTGAGGAAGAGTATGACTATCCCCAAAGGGAGCATTCAGGACCTCCAGTTCTTCCCAGAGACAAAGGGCTTCTTTCCACTCAAGACCAGCTTCCATACATGAGTCCAAGTCCCATGCTAGCAAAGTGGGTTGTAGCCTCAGTAAACACTTGCTGTGCAGCATGATTTCTGAAACCCATATGAAAAAAGATGATGCCGTGACATGTTTCATAATCCAGGGCCAGGTGTGTAGAGACAAGTGGGTCCCTGGGGTTCACTGGCCAGCTGGCCTAGCCTACTTGGTTACGTTCCGGGCTAGTGAGATAATCTATCCCCCCAAATAATGTGGGCCTCAGGCCTCCACATACATGTGAACTTATGTGCAGCCATAGATATATGTATACTTGCAAGTGCACATAGCTACATGCAAGCACATGCATGCACATGTGCACACACACATGCACACACACACACACACACACACACACACAAACACACACAGACAGTACTTGAGTGCTAAGAAAAGAGCCTCATGCATCTTAACAGCAACTGTGCCAGGGACAGCCTCTGAGAATAAGAAAAGCATTGTGGGGCAGGGCATCACCTCCCTTAGGCCCCTGCTTAGAGGAGGTCCCTCCCTGTTTCTTGCACTCTGGACTCCTTTTGCAAGGCCTTGTGTGTTCACAAGCCTTCGAAAACACACAGCCCGATTTGCCAGACACCTGTCCAGTCAACTTTCCAAAAGTAAGTCTTATTTTTTCTTCTTGAGACAGGGTTTCCTGTGTAGTCCTGGCTACCCTGGAACTCATTATGTAAATCAGGCTGGTCTCAAACTCACAAAAATCCTCCTGCCTCTGCCTCCTAAGCACTAGAATTGAAGGCTTGAGCCACCATGTCGGCCTAAAAGTAATTTGTATTGAAGCAGAAACCAGCCACTGCTAGGTTGGGTTAAACTTTCCGTTTCTTACCAACAATGTCTCCAGTTCTGTGTGTCTAGACTGGGGAGACAGGCTAGGGAAAAGCTGACAGCGTGTCTAAACCTCTGACATCTGGAGCGATTTCCATGTCCTATTTGAAAACTCCCAATGCCCATTCTGGGGAGCCGGCTCTGACTGGAATCAGAGGACAGACAAAAGCTGTGCTTACTGGTTCATGAGGCTGATCCCAGCTCTCAGGAGACTGAGGCAAGAGAACCAGGGGTCCCATGCTGGCGGGTGAGGCAGATGGAGTCATGTCCTTGACCCCCAGGGCTTCACCCGTGGTGACTAGGGTAGCCTTCTCTCCTGAAAGTAGGCAACGTAGTCAGCCACTGTCCTGGGGTGTTTCCAGAACACTCTGGTGTTTTATGAGGTTTTCTTTAGTCCTGCTCAGCAAAGTGCTCCATGCCAGTGCCCCCTTGAGGGTGGGGTGGGGAGAGTGTATTCTTGAAGGTTAACTTCAACAACTAAAATAAAGGTAGCTGGTAAGAGAGCTGTTTCACTGGATCTGCCCTCCTCGGGCCAACCCCCATCATAGCACAGCAGCAGCTTTGCTTCTCCCAGGACCCAGGGGACGCAGTCTGTGCTGCCCAGGACAGCCTTGAACTTCTGCCTCAGTCTTTCATGTAGCTGGGGCCACAGGTGCACGCCCCTGCACCAGTCTCCTGTTCTTATCTGGAATCTACCTCCTCACACAACTCAGACTCTGGATGAGCTGAGCATCCTGGTTCCAGCCGTGACCCTGTCCCCTCTGCGGGCCTTGGCTTTGGAAGATACACTGCACCTGAGACCAGAGCTGCTCAGTGGAGAGTGGGCACAGGCCACGTCCCTCCTCCGGGCAATCCACCCATGATGAGATCTGAAGCTCCACTCGTTGAATCAGGCTGGCTTTTGTAACCACCTCTCCCAACAGTGTGCAAACGGGGCTGTGACATCCGATATCACGCCATGAGAATTCGAGTCCTTCACACCTGTTCCCTCCCTCCCTCCTCTCATCTCTGTGTTCTCCTCTTCCTCTATCACGGGCTCCAGACCTCTTACCTGCCGTCTCCACCGATTGACAGGGTGAGGGTAAGTGACTCCCAGAAGAATTTGGAAAATGGCTCTGGCTAATGTAAATTTCCAGACTTAAATTCAGTCTTTCCGCT
Organism: Micromys minutus; assembly: GCF_963924665.1. NCBI lineage: Eukaryota > Metazoa > Chordata > Mammalia > Rodentia > Muridae > Micromys > Micromys minutus. The sequence continues at coordinate 63,572,912 of NC_137979.1, forward strand.
GCTCTAGGGAAAAATAGTACCTGGCCAGTCTCTGGGCTCTCATGCTGTAGGAAAGCCTCCACCTAAGCTGACATATTCTTCCCCCCCACCACCCAGCAAGCTCCTAGGTATTCAGCAAAGCCCATGCCCAACCATGCAGCTCAGATTCTTAAAGGGCCAGGCCAGCCTCCTTCTTCACTGACCTTAGGGGCTCCACTCTGATCGCCCCAGGGAGCCCTAAGCCCTGCTGGCTCAGGAAAATCCATTTCTGGGGAGAGAAGGTGCCAGGATCTCTCTGCAGAACCAGGTCCCCAGAGGCTCATTTCTCAGGAACAAGGTTCTGAGTTCTGCCCAGTCAGGATTCCTTCCCAGTGCGCGGGTCAACAGCCAGCATCCTTCATAGCTGAAGTTCACATAGTGTTTCATTCAGGACTCACAACAACCTGGGGGCGGGGGGAGGGGAGTCCTCTGTCCATACGTAAGGCTAAGGTTCAGAGGGAGCAGCCTCTCCCTAAGGTCACAGTGCTTATGGGCAGGACTCTAGAGCCTGGACATTTGATCCTTAAGGCGCACACGGAAGGCACCATTGGTGATACATCAGAGCTCAGTGGTGCCCTTGTTGGCCAGGAAACAGCTGCAAATTGATCCACGGATGTGGTCCATGGGAAAGGGTGGTGCAGGGTACACCAAGGCTCAACGCTGGCTTTTGGATGCAGATGGCCTTTAGGATTCCTGAGAACTGCATCCTGTAGGTGGGAGCGGGGTCTGCCCAAGGCCTCCCCCAAGATGAGCTTCATTGCAGGCCTAGTATTGTTCCCCCCAACCCACTCCCCAAGAAAGAAGTAGGACTTGAGATAAATGTAGCTGAGGATGGTGGGTTAGGCCAGCTGAGTTACCACTGCCGCCCCTCCCCAAGTCTGTTGCCATGGCAACACCACTCTCCTGGTGCTCATTCTAGGCGTAGGGCCCCCTGTGGGCCTCCCATCTGCCTGCAGGGGCTTTTTGCTGCGGAGGGTGAGGCTGCTCTGACGTGCATCCGTTGTCCAGCACATCCCAGGCCCACAGAGACCAAGGAACCAGTTATACGATAGATAGATAGATAGATAGATACTGGTTCTGGCTCCTCCCAGTTCCCAGGTACCTTTTTATGGCCAGATGGTGCTTTCTCTTTATGGTGTTGCTTCCACAGGAGACACCGTCACATCACACCTTGACTGTCTTTCATCTAGCTTAACCCTAGTGTCAAGGAGTCTCCAGGATAGAGCCAACTCGCTTAGAACTGAGAACTGACTCAAAGACAACCTACAGTTTTCCAAACTTCCAAACAACTTAGCACCAAACCACACAGTCGGTCTCCATCAGGGGCTCTGGAAATCCATATGGCAGCCCTGCCCCCACCTGCCCCCTCCCCAGGGAAGTTCTGCACCACCATCCAAACTCACATGGCCAGCTTAGAGTTTGGCTGCTGACAAGAACCCTGCTCCCTCAGGGCTGACTGCTTTAAGGTAACCCATACTGTTCCTAACATCACAACCCGCTCAAGTTTCTCCATCTGTATGTACATAAGCTGAAAGCCACGCCCCACCATAGCCATGTTAGAGATGAAGTCACACAGACTAAATAAATCCCAGGGAAACCATTTGATCATTTCAACAGATGCAGGGTCCCTGCAGCGGGGCCTTATGCTGAACAGAGAACCTTCCCTGGCTCGACTCCCAACATAACCTGAGGGAGTAGATCAGCAGCTGGCGAGAAGGCAGGGTCACTCACTAGATGAACGAGGAGGAAACATGAGGGACCAAAGGGTCTCCAGCTGAAGGAGCCTGCTGAAGCCAGGCCAGGGGAACCAGAGGCTACCCAGGGATGGGAGGGACCAGAGAATCAGCCAAACACGTAGAGCATTGCCTCTTGCTAAGCCGATGGAGTGGGATCTCTTTGCTAAGACTGGAGTTTGCAAGGCTACGACAAATGGCCTAGGAGGGCTTGAGATGGGCTTGAGTTTGATTGATCACCTGCTCTTCCCAGACTGTCTCGGGAGGTGGGATGGCCAGAAGGTTGCTTCACTCAGATGCCAGGAAAAGACACACTTCAGAAGGCCTGGCCTGGAGCCCAGAGTCTCTATGTGGCATCTCCTATCAGACCTGCTAAACAAATATGCTGACTTCGGCCACCTGGACACTCCGAGATAGCAAAGTGACTGTTTATCTCTTTCGCCTGTCACTATATCATCAGCACCACCACCTGGAGGGGCAGGTGGCTTCCTGTCACTACACCTGGAAAAGCGGGTGTCACAGCACCATCACCTGGAGAGGTAGTTGTCACTACATCATCAGCACCATCACCTGGAGAGGAAGATAACTTTGGCTCAAGGGTGGGAGCTTAGGAGATGTCTTAGGACCCAGCTTGTACAACTGGAGCCTGGTTGGGGGAGGGGACCTTAGAGCCCAGTCCCAACCTGACCGTCCTCTAACTAGAGGAAGGTCTCCTTGCTAGCCCCAGCAAACAGCAGGTTTCAGTCACCCTCCCACACCAGCTGTTGGCATCTTCCTTCTCTTCATCTGTCTGGTTTTCTCTTCCTCTTCTTCCTAGTGCCTATCCAATCTCCCTGCTTTGGCCCCTTAGACTCTTGGATAATGCTATGATCAAAACCTTCCCCCAAATCCACTCAGTGATAAATTAATTAAATCCATTTTTTTGGAGGTATGCAGCGCCACGGCACACACATGGAAGTCAGAAGACAACCTGCAAAAGTTGGTTGTCTCCTTCAACTGCATGCGTTCTGGGGCTGGAATTCAGATTGTCAGGCTTGGCAGCAAGAGCCTTTACCCGCTGACCACAGCTGGCCCTACTGTCAATCTCTAAGCCTCCCACAAAGACTGTCACTGAAGTGGCCAAGCACCTCTGCAAACACAAATTAGGTTCTGTCAAGGATCCTGGGGCGCTACAGGAGCCCAGGGAAGATGGCAGCCTTCAGAATGCCGTGGTCATTCACACTGTTGGAGAACATGCTGCAGGTCCATCTGCTCTGACATTGTAGCGCACGGGATGGTCCCCGGGAACAGCACTCCACTCCCTTAGCATCGGTATCTACTGCACCAGCACCCACATAGCACCAGCAGTCACTGGCTATCAGCCTGACACCCTTGGTATGTGGTCACACCTCTCCCTACTCTCAGACAGCGTCTGCTGTGTCTCTGCCTGTCTATGTCACTCCTGAAAGGAAAGTGGTCATGCCCGAGCCCCCTCACCCCAAACACAGTGATCTCCACTCACGACCCTTACCTTGTCACAACTGTGAAGACTCTGGGTCCAAAAGCCACACCCACACGTCCCCGGGGAGTTAGGACTTGGCAATATCATTGGTGTATGGAGAGAGCAGCCAACGTAGGACACTTCCCTCCTCTTGTCTCAGCAAGCAAGACTCACTCACCTTGGAGGTCAGGATACAGCAGGGGTTCCAGCTCTCTGGGTTTCTTTGGAGACTCGGGTTATAATGATGTTTTGCTGGGGCAGACAGGTGAATGGGTGCATGATATTTAAAAAGAATGCAGGGACCCCAATGAAGATGCTGGAATGGGGTTCACAGCCCCATTCCAAAGCCCCCCTCATTTTTTTTAGGTTCAGGCCAAGTCCAAAGAGCCTCAATATGAAAATCAAAACAGGCTCCTCCCATCCCTTCTATGCAGGGCATTCTGAAGGCCTGAAGGGGCGCCACGGAGGAACTGTGCCAGCCACGTATCTGCTGAACCCCTGCAGATGTGGCCTCCCTCAGGAACCCACTTTGGCCCAGGGCAGCTGAGGAGCACACAGGTCGCTGTGATAATGAGGCTTCAGTGAAGACACGGGGTTTCCCCTGCTCTGGCGCCCTCCAGTGGGCCTGCAGGTGACACAGCAAACCTCCCTACAGAACTCAGAGGTCTGGGAGGTCGCTCACTGCCTGTTCCTCCACTTAGGAGAGGAAGGAGCCAGTCAAAACTAGAGACATGATGGTATGGAGAACAAAAAAATGCAGGGGACTCTAAAACTGTTTATTTTATTTCGTGTGTTTGTATGCACGGCTGTACCAGCTGATTCTGTGTCAACGTGACACAAGCTGGAATTATCACAGAGAAAGGAGCCTCCCTTGAGGAAATGGCTCCATGAGTCCAGCTGTAAGGTGTTGTCTCAATTAGTGATCGAAGGCGGAGGGCCCAGCCCATTGTGGGTGGTGCCATCCCTGGGCTGGGAGACCTGGGTTCTATAAGAAAGCCATGGGGAACAGTGCAGTAAGCAACACCCCTCCATGTCCTCTGCATCAGCTCCTGTTCCAGGTTCCTGACCTGCTTGGGTTCCAGTCCCAATTTCCTTTGGTGAAGACCAGCAATGTGGAAGTGTAAGCTGAATAAACCCTTTCCTCCCTAGCTTGCTTCCTGGTTGTGATGTTTGTGCAGGAATAGAAACCCTGAGTAAGACAATGACTGTTTGAGTTATGTGCACCATGTGTGTTTGGAAACCTTTAGAGGCCAGAGGCACTCAATCCCCCTGGAACTGGAGTTACAGAGTGTTAGGAACCACCATGTGGCTGCTAAGATTTGAACAAGGATCTTTGAAAGAGTAATGTGTACTCTCAACAACTGAGCTATCTCTTCAGGTCTGAGAGAGAGAGAGAGAGAGAGAGAGAGAGAGAGAGAGAGATTTCATAGTGAGTGGTGCAAGTATGTATTTATTATGGTTACCTAAGGGCTGGAGAGATGGCTCAGCGGTTAAGAGCACTGACTACTCTTCAAGGGGTCCTGAGTTCAAATCCAAGCAATCACATGGTGGTTTGCTACAGTGTACTTATAATAAATAAATTATTTTTTAAAAATTTATTACCAATAAATTATGGTTAACCAATAAGCTAGGCAGTGGTGGTGCCTGCCTTTAATCCCAGGACTCAGGAAGCAGAGGCAGGAGAATCTCTGTGAGTTTGAGGCCAGCCTGGTCTACAGAGTGAGTTCCAGGACAGCCAGGGCTACACAGAGAGACCTAAAGTGGAAATTTCTGGTTTCTTTGGAGACTCAGTTAGGTTATAATGATGTTTTGCTGGGGCAGACAGGTGAAAGGGTGCATGATGTTTAGAAAGAACACAGGGACCACAATGAAGGTGCTAAAGAAAGGACTGAAGCAACTGAATGTGTTTTCAACCTCATGGGAAGAACAACATTATCAACCAACCAAGCCCTCCAAAACTCCCACAGATTAAAACGCCAACCACTGAGCACACATGGAGAGACCTATGCCTCCAGTTGTATATGTAGCTGAAGATAGCAGTGTCTGGCATCCATGTGAGAAGAGCCTTTGATCCAGGGAGGCCATGTTCTTCCAATGTAGGGGACGCCAAGCCAATAGGGTGGAGAGGGTGATTGGGAGTGAGCGCACTTTCCTGAAGATAAGTGGAAGGGGAGAGGGGATGGCAGCAGGGTGGGGGAAGGAGATAACATTTCAAATGTAAATTCAGAGAATATTTAATAAATATTTTAAAAAAAGAACTGAGGCAAAGAAGAAAAAAAAGAACATAAATATGACCCCATAGACAGGTAGATCATTGGTTCACTTTGGTCTACCTGGCTAGTCTGCGCTGGTGACACACATGTATTGGCTCACCTTACATTGCATTGCTGAGTTTTTCTTGTGGTGACTTCACCAAAGAACTTCTTGTGAGATTCCTGCAGCTTCCCTGGACTTGGGCTAATTGGTGAACCTTGCATTTTCTTCTGGATTGAACTGCCCTTGCTTATTCGTGTGTGGTGTTTGCTAGTGGACTAGACTGAAAACAACAAAGATAGGAATCACCCCAAAGAACCATTTCTAAACAGGTCCACTTCCACCATATCCTAATAACCTTTCTTTTCCACTACCTCTGGTGGGTAGTGGGTGGGCTAGAGGGGAGGTTGAACCCTTATTAAAGTAAGCTGTGAAAAATACATGCCTACAGAGACCATGCCTCAAAAATCCAAAGGACAAGGAGGAAAAGGAGGAGGGGGAAGAAGAGGAGGAAAAGAAAGAAAAGGAGGAGGTCCCATTCAAACCTCTTCCCCAGGGAAGTCAACACAAATCCATGCCAGACTGCCAAATGACAAACAAAAGGGATCTTCCAACCCTGTGTTGCAGGGGCTCTGTCTAGGGAAGGAAGGGGTGTCCTGGGAGGGAACTGAAGTCACCTGTGCATGTATGTAAAGGACAGGATGTTCCCAGAGGTTACTTGTTTCCATTTTTGTCTTTTAAGATTTGATTAACGGATTTTTAAAATGCATTTGAACCAGTGGCCAGACAGATAACGGGCCTGAAGGAAAACGTGTTACTATTGTTCTTCTGAATAGACATAAGAAATATTTTTAAAATTTGAGATGGTCTCTCTAGGTTACCCTGGCAGGGTCTCTGGACATTCCTGGCTTTTCTGGTACTCACCAACTAGACCAGGTTGGCTTTGAACTCCTAGAGAACCACTTGTCTATGCCTCCTGAGTGCTGGGATTACAAGTGTGTACTTATCTTTATACCCACGGATTAATGTCTCTCTCAACCCTCATCAGTCAAGCTTTTTTGGCAGTAGATGGTGCTTAACACAGAGACTCACACTGGTCAACACGTGGAGAGTAATGGCACTATGGCAACTTGTAGAAGAATTTGTTTGGAGCTTACAGTTTCAGAGGGCAGGATAGGCAAGCACAGAACTGGAGTGATAGCTGAGAACTTACATCTTGAGACACAAGAAGAAGGCAGAGGGAGAACATATTGACTGAGAATGGCATGGGCTTCTGAAATCTCAAAGCCTGCTCCCAGTGACACACCTCCTCCAATAAAGCCACGCCTCCTCCAAGGCCACACCTCCTAGTCCTTTTCAAACAGTTCCACCAACTGGGGACCAAGCATTCTAATATATGTACTGATGGGGCAGTGGGTGTGTTCTCACTTAAAGCACTGTTAAAGTTAGGTCTGGCGTTTCCTCCCAGCCTCAGGCTCCCAGAAATAAGACTCAGATTCAAATATATTTACAAACCTTGGCCATATAGCTAGGCTCTTCTCTGACTAGCTCACAGTTTAAAAAAAAAACACATTTATTCTAATTACACTCTGCCATGTGGTTGGTTACTTGTGCTCAGACACTATGTGTCTGTCTCCTTGCATCTTCCCCTGGCGAACATCCAGCGCCTCTCACTATTTCGTAGAATCCTCTCTCTTCCTGCCAGTGTCCCACCATAAGCGGTGCTCTCTACAAACCACCACAGACACGCTCAGCCCTAAGCGGGACATTTTCATCATACTTCCAGCGCTCAGGATCACAGAGGAAGAGGCAGCGGGGAGATGAGAGACAGAGGCATGGAGGACTACAGGGAATAGTGTTTTCCAGACACAGCAGAATGTTGGCATCACGGTGCACAAGACCTAAGTGAGCTCAAGCCAGACAAAATCCCAGCATGAGGAGAAGGAGGAAGGTGGGAAGTCCCACCTGTTGCTGAGGGTGGCATCTGATAGCTGCTGGGACAGCCCATGGCAGGTCAGCTTTCTATAATGATGTGACTCCTGATAGGCCAACCACAATCCAGGACGGGCTCCACAAGAGTACTTGGGAAACACAAATTGGACTTAGTGGGAGGGAGGGAGAACAAAGTCCTGTGTGTAGAGAGATAGAAATAATTCAGGGTTGGGTTGGGCAGGGGTAATAAATACAATTAACATATATGAAATTATCATAAGTTAATGTTTCTTTAAAATTGTATTTGTTTATTTATTTAGCGTATGTGTGTGCCTGCCCTCTACCATTTGGGTCCTGGGGAGGGAACTGAACTCACGGTCTCAGGCTCAGTAGCAAGCCCCTTTATCCGCTGAGCCATCTCTCAAGTCTTGCTTTTTTTTTTTTTTTAAACTTCTTATTGCCTCTATATTGTGTCATTGTACTAATCAGGGTTTCTATTGCTGTGATTAAAAACCCAAGCCAAAGTCACTTGGGAAGGAAAAGGTTTATTTGGCTGACACTTCCACATTGTACTTCATCACTGAATGAAGTCAGGACAGGAACTCAAGCAGGACAGGAACCTGGAGGCAGGAGTCCATGGAGTTGCTTACTGGCTTCCTCTCGGAGACTTGTTCAATTTGCTTTCTTATAGAACCCTGGACCAGCATGGGGAGGGGAGGAGGAATGGTTCCCCCCACAGTGGGCTGGACCCTCCCACATCAATCTCTAATTAAGAAAATGCTCTACCAGCTTGCATTTTCTCAGTTGAGGCTCCCTCCCCTTCAATGAGTCCAGCTTGTGTCAAGCTGACATAAAACTAGCCAGTACACAAAGCCATGAACATGTGTTAAGAAAAGGTCTGAAAATCACTGTTTGGCCTGGTAACTTTGATAAATGTCATGGGCAGGCCTAAAACTGTGATCCTCCTGCCTCAGCCTTCAGAGTGCTAAGATACCAGGCAAGCACTAGCATGCCTGGCTTACACACAGGGATGACAAGACCTTTCTGAGTGACGGAATAACACTCCACTTTGCAGCTACGTGACGAACTTAACTTTTCCTCCACACACAAGCCTCTCCCTGCAGCAGGAGCCTGCCAAGAGCCTGTGGACTGAACTGGCAGTCTCCAACAACCCAGGTCAGTGCACCTGTGTGTGCGGAGGTGTGTAGGCGGGCTCAAGTCTGACCTGACCATCTACAGTCTAAAACTCCTCAGCTTTCTGGTGTCAGAGGAAAACATTGCAACAATTTACTTTAAGCATCTTAATAGGCTTTCATTGGAATTCTGGAACCAGAAATGTTTCATTGTATAAAACCCATTGGATGAGGCTTTGAGGTCAAGTGCAGTCAAGTGAGGGGCACTGAAGGCTCTGAAGGTGTGAACTAAATCTACCTTCCCTCCTCTCCTGGCTGGAGGCATTTTGACACAGTGTTGAAGGGATGGCTGAGGTGAATGTACCCCACCCCTGAAATGGCTGAAGTTTAAAAATGCTGACAACATGAAGTGCTGCTGGAGACATGGTTGATGGCTCTCAGGTGAGGAGAATATTCATCAGACAATGCTGGGGGAGTGTCTGGCAAGCTCTGCATAAGCTGTTCCAGCACTGTTTCTGTTGCTGGGATAAAATACCTTTATAGAAAGACAGTTCAGCAGAGAAAGGGCTTATTTTAGTTCCCAGTTCTAACCTGTAGTTCATCATCATGGAGGTGTCCAGGCAGAAGTATGCAGAGATGAACGAACTTGCAGATGCTCGCTTGCTCATTCTCGGATCAGTTTCTTCACTCCTATTTACTAGCAAGGACTCCTTGCCTAGGGAATAGTGCTGCCCACAGTGGGCTGGGTCTTCCCGCACAACAATTAACTCACAGACATGCACACAAGCCAACCCAATGCAGGCAATCCATCACTGAGACTCTTTTTTCCTCATGATCCATCAACGTGGATGAACTTTTGATCTTGAGAAATGAGGCCTGGGGGTAACCTCTAGCCTTCATGAGTGGGAATACACACACACACACACACACACACACACACACACACAGACACACACTTGGGTATGGGAAGCAACCTGGTGACTATGGGGTCATAGGATTGTGTGGCTGCCTAGATTGTCTGGCATATATGTTATCCTTAGGACTCCTTAACCCAAAGGGTGGATACTAGTTAGCCAAGTAGAGGGAGCATATATAGTTATGTGATCCTGGAAAAGTTGGCTGAAGTAAAAGGCTCCACTTGGAGTTGAGCCCCTGAAGGCCTCTCCTGTACTGGGCAAACTCAGATACACACACACACACACACACACACACACTTCTTGTTGGCCATAATGGAGGCATGTGGGAGGGGGGCAAATCCAATACTCAGGACTGAAAGGTGACCCTCTCGTGGGTTGTCCCCAGAGCCTCTAAGCCTGCTCTGGAGTCCCATGGGTCACACAGCACCCACCATCCCTCTTCTGCCTGATTCCCATCTTCGCTGTCTTCTGCTGTGAGTGACTGATTATGTACTGATGTATCTAGAGTCTTTCCTTTATCCATTCTTACAGATGCTGGGCTGTGTCTTTGTCCCTCTGCCCTGGCACCGGTTCAAGGGCTTCTGGAGGGACAGCTGGTTGCCATGACTCTTCCTTCTCCCTCCACTCTCTCCCGCTGCTCTTAGCCTCTGAGTCCCAGTTCAGCGGCCCCTTCTCAGCCGAATTAGCTCTGTGCTCACCAGCTCAATATCCTTGGTTACACCCGACTCTTCCTCTGTGGTGGTCCTGGTCCAGGGCTGGGATGTTTGCCTGTTATTGTCAGTCTCCCTGATGGGCTTACAGTCTCATTCCCTGTCCCCTGGAACCTAGCTCACCTGCCCTCCAAACACAGGAGGGGAGTCAGAGACACACCCTACACAGATGAACAAACATCGTGAGAAGCACATGTGACTTTAATGATTTCAGATTGGTGACCGTGACAGATGGGGCTACTGCAATAGGCACAGGAAATCCCACAGGACGGAACCTGCTTGTGCCTGCAGTGGGAGACCTGGGACTTTTGGCCCTGAGTGAGTGCTGGCTGAAACCTTCTAGTACATTTTGAAACTCATAGAGACGGTGGAAGCTAAGGAAAATCTGGTAGCAGGTTGCTGTAGGTGCTTACAAAGAGGCCGGAAGCCAAGGAGGGGACACAGGAATGTCTGAGTTCCCACCACTGAGATGTACCATCTACTCCACGTCCATGTCAGTGGAGTTAGTGAGGTAGAAGGGGCGGATGACCACACGGAAGCTGCTGAAGTCCCCTGAGGCACAGGGAAAGAGGGAGGGGGCCTTGGAGCTATTGGTCACCTGGGTACCGGGAATAGGGGCCTTGGAGCCTTCAAAACTGGTGACATCCACCACACTGTGGCCTCCACAGAGGATCAGTGCTTTGTTCTCATAGCCAATAGTTGGATCGGAGTAGCTGGATGTGGTGAGACCCAGCACAGGGAGCTCGTCAGAGGTGCATGAGAAGCCATAGTTCCAGCAGCTCTGCATGGTGGGGAGGTAGGTGGCTGACCAGGAGATCAGCTTGTCCTTGAAGAGGAAGCTGGGGTGTTGTGGGGTCTGGAAGGACTGGTAGCTGTTGTAGCCATAATGACCTGAGTAGTACTGACTGTACTGATATCTCTGCACCCTCTGGGTCTGGGCCATCACCAGGCTACTCCAGGTAGAGGAGGTGTAAAGCCGGGGCTTGTAGATATCCTCGGTGAGGTTCAAGCCTCTGTACCTGGCCAGCACTGGGAACGGCACTGTGTGGAACTCCAGGGCCTGCATGGTCTTCCTCTCGAACAGTGCCTGGTGACCTTGGTACAGGGACAGGTTGAACTGCAGCTCAAACAGCTCCTGGGGCAGCATCATGGGGAAGCGTACCTGGTCCACCAGGCGCTCTACATCCACGGGGGAGGCGCCGGTCAGTGTGCTCCACTGGTCCACTGCCTTCAGCAGATCCAGCTCACTAGATACAGCCAGCTCGCTCTTGGGGAGGAGAGCCTGAATCAAGGTGGTGGGAACAGCCACCCAGGCCTCAGCCTGTGTCAGAGGCTCAAAGTTCAAGGCCAGGAATTGCACACACAGGTCTTCCAGCACAGAGTCTCCTGTGGCCTGTGCATACGCGTAAAGGTCCAAGGGCATACGGAAAGTGGGGTCCTGGGGGAGGAGGGTGGCAAAAAGCCGTCCACAGTAGTCCTGAAGCTCTGTGGCCCCATAGGCAGAGGCTAGCTTGTGCAAGCATTTGACAGAAGACATGCTGACCTCAATTCTTCTCGAGTAAAAGTACCTGGGAGAGGGAGGGAAGCAGGTGTCTGGAGCCAGCCCCGCCACGCAGCGGGTGTGCCTGGCCGGCTGCCACCCCAGACATCGGTCATCCTCAACATCTTGTTAACTGGCAACAACTTTGGGATGTCAGGTGAATGACTGTCGGCAGAGACACCCACAGCCGCTTTCTTCCTCATGTGTGAACACCCTCACCTGAGGGGTTCCCACCATCTCCTGGTCTCTCTGCTGTCACTGCGAGCCTTGGTCGGCAGAGGTCTGGGCATGGCTCCCCTGCTGGATTCCTGTGGTAGCCTCTCTCCCTGAGCATCTACTCCCAGTCAGGCGACAACGGCTCCTCAGTCACCTCATTTCTGCTTCCATGTGACTATGAGCCAGGGGAGGGTCAGAGCCTACCAAGGCCACAGTGATACCCTCTCTCTTTGTGCACAAGTATTCAAACAGGTCTGGGGTCCCTGCCATTGACTTCACGGCACCCCAAAGGCTGGATTGGCAACTCTTTCCTCTGGCCTGACCCACCCTATACAAGTGGCTATAGACCCTTCATGAAATCACCTCACAGGGAGGGCATGGGATAGTAGGATGCTGCCCCCCAACCTCCTGTTCTGCTGAAGGAGGGAGGACAAGAAGGACTGGCACTAGCTTCTGATCCTCATCTACTCCAGAGTAGAACTACTGGCAGCTCTAAGCGCCAAGGGAGCTGAACTGAGCCACTCACAGCAAGTGCCTCTCTGGCCCCATGCCCCCCATGCCTCCCCATGCCCCCCATGGCCCCCATGCCCCCCATGCCTCCCCATGCCCCCCATGCCCCCCATGCCTCCCCATGCCCCCCATGCCTCCCCATGTCCCCATGCCTCCCCCTGCCCCCCATGCCTCCCCATGCCCCCATGCCTCCCCATGTCCCAATGCCTCCCCATGCCTTACACCCCCAGTCTTAATTTTTAGACATCAGAGTGGGTACCCATCCCTGGCCATCCTTTTCAAGTAAAAAACACATGTCCGGAGCGGGAAAAGGCCCAAAGCTAGCAGTGACAGGTGGCTTGGGGGACAGCTGGAGGGTGCATGTATCCATGGCTGCAGAGGGCCGCTGAGGGGGGCTGACAGAGAGGGGGAGGGAGAGAGCACAGAGCCCAGACCTCAGGCCACAGCTGGGGGCAGGGCACAGAGGTGTAAAAAGACCTCCCCAGCAGGACACAGGACCCCTGCCTGCTCTGCACACTAGGCTGGGGGCGAAGGGTTTTAACTGCCAGTATTGTTCCCATAAATGTCACATTTCTATTCCATAAAGCTCTGTGTCATACCAGTGAAAGAGAATACTTTTAATAAATTGTTCTGCTTTTAAATCGCTGCTTTCAAAATGCTAGCCGGAGAAGTTCTGGGTCAGGAAATCAAAACCTCCTTAGCACAGCGCCTGGTGATTTGGACAGGATACTTAGAGTTGTGTAGTGAAAAAAATGCACGCGTCTGTATGCACTGAATGTGGGTGAGAATACATGTGTGCACGTCACTTGAGTGTGCACGGGATGCTCGTACGTGAGCAGGGAGCGGTGGTTTGGTTAAGTATGGTCCCCGAAGGCTCAGTCCCCAGGGAGTGGAACTGTTGGAGGTGACTGGAAAGATTAGGGTGTGGCCTTGTTGGAGGAAGTGTGTCACTGGGGGTGGGCTTGGAGGTTTCAAGTCTCTCTCTGCCTGTGAATCAGGAAGTAAGCTCTCAGCTGCTGCTCCCGTGCCTGTCACCATGCTGCCAGGCTCCAGGACACAATGTCAATGGACAAACCCCCTGAAGCTTAAGCAAGCCCTCAGTTAAATGCTTGCACTGGAAGACTTGTCTTGGTCACGGTGTCACTGTATAACAATAGAACAGTGACTCAGACAAATAGACACAAAGTCACACGGGGAAGTAAGGTTCAGGTGGGTAAGCATGTGTTTATCCAAGTGCAGGAAGTGTTTAGATGCCTAACTGTGTGTGTGTGTGTGTGTGTGTGTGTGCATGCAAAGGTAGTGAGTGACTATTCAGATATCTGAGTGTTCCATGCTTCCACCCAAGTGCAGGAAGCATTTGGATGTGTAAGTGTGTGTGTGTGTGTGTGTGTGTGTGTGTGTATGTGTGTGTGTGCACATGTGCATGCATGTGTGCATGTAGAGGTAGTAAGTGAGTATTCAGATGTCTGAGTGTTCCATGTTTCCATGCAAGTACAGGGAGCATTTGGATGTGAATGTGTGTTCACACTAGTTCAGCAAGCATTCATGTGTGTGTCCATGTGATTTGGTAGATAGATATGAGAACTTGTGACCATTTGTCTGCAAGAGCAGATGTGTGGAGTGTGAAGAAGCGTGCATGTGGCTGCGTGACATGCGAGTGTGTATGTGTGGGTGTTGCACAGGCATGTGTGTGTGCTTGAGTGTGTGGGACAGACCTGCCACCTGGCACCTCCACCCTAGCATGGTGGATGCTCTAGCGGTAAGGAGTGAAGCCCAGGCACTCCCAGAGCTGAAGACTCGGCTTACCTGAGGAAGTCTCTGACAACAGGCGTGCACTCAGCATCCACTCTCATGATCACACTGCGGCCCACCACTTGCCACAGGGCCTGGGCCTCGGGGTTGGTGCGCAAGATCAGCGTGTGGGCACAGAGGCTTATGTCCCCATGCCCCTGCCCTGTCACCTGGATGAACAGGTCGCAGTCCTGTTGGCTGTCAAAGATCTGGCCCAGTGCATCTGGGAGCTCTCCAGAGAGGTCCAGGATGTGAACACCCCGGGCATCTGCGACGGACAGAGGCTGGGTGAGGGCATGGACTTTGAGGATCATTTTCTCTGTGACTTTAAGTTTGACCCTCAGGGGTCAGGGTCCTCATCTGAACCAGACATCCTGGTACCTGGCTCTGCTCAGAATGGGACAGGCCTGAAGGAAGGTTGCAGCTGCCTTCTGAGTACCACAAATCAGCAGCTGGCCCTGCTACACTCAGGATATGTGCTCTTGTACCATATACTCAGGCACTTCCTCTAGAGGAGACACCGGACCTGAGACTGTACCCATCCTTCACACACACACACACACACACACACACACACACACACCCCAGTGACTGCAGAGGCCACTCTCCTATGCCCAGTGAAAACCCTGATAAGTTAGGGTCCCATTGCAACCCTACATTAAAACTTGATGGCTCCCAGTTCCAAGGAGACAAGTCCTGAAGGGGCTATGGCATGTCTCGGTGGCACATCCCCACCTTTCCCTGCCTCCCAAACCCTAATCCATTACCATATACCACACCATGTTGCTCTATATGGGTTTGGCTTGATTTTTACATTTGGAGTGGGTGGGCTGGCTCCTTGTGTCTCCTCACACCACAGCCCCAATGTCCCCTAGCTACCACCTCTGGTCTCCGTTTCATGCTGTTCCCCAGCCAGTGGGGCCTCCCAGATGCCTGCATGGCTTGTTCACACTCGTGAGGCTTCCCCAGTCTGAGATCCTCCACCCCAGATCAACTTGTGCCCAAGCATGTCTGACCTTGTGGAACTCAACACCCTCCAGCCTCAGTTTTCCAACTCAGGACAGAGAGGCTTGTCCCAGGAGTCCCCCCACCCAGGAGGAAGCCACGGATGGCAGTCAGGAAGGAAAGCTCCCACTGGGCCTCAGGCAGTAGAGATGGAGAGTTTCCATAGAGTCAGGGTTTGGCAGTTAGGGCTTTGGGCACCGGTGTCCTTGAACATTGCCACCGAGAATCACTTCAACGTCATCGCACACAACAGGGGCATGGCCACCACGTCCCCTGGATGCTGGGAGGCCAGGGCAGCTCACCGTTGGAGCAGACCACGCCTGCGTCCTTCTCGTGCCCGCAGTGGCTCACCATCCAGCCCAGGGAGCTGCAGTTGGCCAATGAGGACTCGTCCCCTGTACATTCCACCTCGTCCAGCATGATCGGGCCCCTTCCTGTGGGCACAAAGGAAAGCCAGGGGCCACACTGGAGGAGGGACCGGACTTTCGGCAGGGACTGGGACTGCTCACCAGCATGGGAGGGGTGCTTGAGGAGTATTAGTCAGAGACCTCAGCCACACCTGACCCGAAGGCAGCTCTGCCCAATGCTTGAGTGGCGTTCTCGTAGCCCAGGGCCCGGCAGACAACGTGAGCATCCAGAATGTTCCAGAGGTTGTCACACACTGTCCCCCACTGGCCTCTGTAGAAGATCTCCACGCGGCCCTCACTGGCTGAGGCCCCATTAACCAGGCGCATGTCTCCATCCTCGGTACCTGTCAGGAGAGCGGAGGTCAGCTGAGAGGAGGGCTAGCCTGGTCTTCGTGTCCACTCCCCATGAACTCAATGCTCTGTGCTCTCTTGTTGGGCAAAGGTCATCGTAGCCAGGGTGGAGTGTTCTTCTGGAGTTGCTCTTGAACCACTTCAAGAGGAACTCCCCATGTGACATAAGCGTGTGTGTATGTGTATGTATGTATGTGTGTGTGTGTGTGTGTGTAAGGTCTTTCTATCTCTCAGCTCTGGGTCTTTTGCTCCAAGAGGACATCTTGGCTCTCAGCCTACTGAGTGAACTGGGAGGGGAAGAGGCTCCTTGCTGGCTTTCCGGAACACTGGCCTGAGGGGGAAGGTGGGCCCTGGGTTCCTAGACACATCGCCTTGGCTTATGGTGGGTGATGTCCCGACAACCCAATGCCAACTGTCTCATCCTTGGGGCCTCTGGACTGTCCCCACTGAGCAATGGGACACTGCAGTGTTGCTTGTTCCTTCCAAAGTGTGGGGCTGTCGAGGGAGCTGTGGTGTGGGGTCCCATTGTAAGAGAGGAATGGGGTGCACAGCACTGATATCGCACCTCACATATGGCTTCCACCACAGCCCTACAGTGTTCATCTAAAGTGGACAGTCCTGAACTGGGGACAGTCTGACAGAGCCAAGAGAGTCCTGCACCTCGCTCTCTGGGGCTCCTGTCTCCGCCCATGCTCACAGGGCCAGCTGGGTACCTGAACTGGGGTCACCTGTGCTAGAGATACTCAGCTGAGGGCCCAGGATGGCCAAGGTTCTCAGACCCACGATTCAGTTTGTGAACTGCCCCCCCCCCGGGGGGGGGAACTCCTTGGCAGTCTAACCCGCTCCAGGACGGCATAGGCTGTGTTCTCCCTTCTTGGCCCACTGATAAGATGGGAAAAAAAATTCCTTGGCCTCTTCTCCAACACCTGCATTTCACTTGGGAGCAGGGGAGCCCCAGAGCCCACGCGCCAACCACCATCTAGAATGACTGAGGATCCACAAGGGAGAGAATCCGGGCGGCAAACAGGACTCACCTTGGGTCCCTGGAGCCAGCAAGCACACAAAGAGGAGCCACAGGGGAGCCATTGTCTGGCCCAGAAGCCCAACCCTGCAACAGAAGGAACAGAGTTAGCCTGGCAACAGCCCTCCATAGAAGGCTGGCAGGTTTGCGACAGGAGAGTGCTGTGGGCGGTGCCTCTTGCATAAGACCCAGACGGCTATGAGATGGTCCTTATGCACCCCCCCAATGCTCTGTATGACAACCTACAGGTCAGTAAGGCTCCCCGGATGAGGCAGGTGGGTTGAGGGCTCCTGGTAATGAGGACTCAGGAAATAGACAAGAGGCTGTCCCTTAACAGTTGGTCTTATCTCCAGGCAGTGCCTTCGGGATGTGCCCCAAAGGCACGAGATATGCCAGTCTGGGAGGGTGCTGTCGATGAGATTGGAACGGGGACCTCTCGAGAGGAAGTGAAAGAGACACTGCAGCAGGACTTGAGGATGAGTGGGAGGTGGGTCAGGGTCAACTGCCAAGGTGCTGACACACTAGGACTCTTGCCTGTCTGTAGATGTGCCCCCACCCAGGCATTGTCCCTTGGGCCCTGCAAGGAGGGGGACAACCCACAGAGCAAAGTGTGGTAGCCCTGGTGGACTCATCCTAGTCCCACGGGCAGCAAGCTTGGGACTGGTGTGAATGGTGCTATAGAGCGAGCTCTGTGTCCTGGGCAGGAGCTGGTGACCTCAAATGGTTTGTTACTCAGATTAGGGGCCCAGAGACCAGCCGTGGAGGCATTCCAGGGCCAGTAGAAACACCAGGACTGTTCCCCCACCTCAACCCTCTCCCACCCACCAGCCTCTAACCCAGACATTCTGCACCAGGGTGCCATGAGCAGGGCCTCAGGGGGCCAGGGCACTTGTAGCCATCTTGGCAGGGGTGAGGATATTCTAGGACAGACTTGTGCCCCTCCCTTTGGCTACCCAACTACAGAAGCAAGGACGGAACTGGAATTCCCCTGGGAGTCTCATGCTGAAAGGAGCAGGCAGTCCGGTCGCCTGGTGACAACCAGAGGGGAAGCCTGTCTCCAGGAAATGTCGGTCCACTGTGGGATTTACAGCTCAGGCAAAGGGCAGGCTAGTTAGCTGTGCACACCTCTCTGTAAACCTTGTGTTCACATTCCCTAATAGACTCTGGGCCACTAGTGGGAGAGGCTGCTGGACTCTTAGTGTGGCCACATTAAATAAATCTCCTTTTTCTGCTTTTCTCTATTGTGTCTTTAACTGGACCATGGAAGATGGGTGGATGAGTCTGGCTACCGGGGACGCCTTCTGGCCGTAAGCTCTGACCATTGAATCCTCTAACACACGAATGGGTGGGAAGCTTGGTCCTTAGTGCTGGGCACGCTCCCTCCCCCACCCCACTGGTCCTCACCAGCCTTCTGCACCCAGCTATATACAGACCCAGAACAATACACAACTCAAAGTCAAGTTCCCAAATCCCAAGTGAAAGCTGAAGCCAGAGAGCCAACCAACTCAAGATCACACAGCTAGTGAGCCCAGGTTAGGGTTTGCCAGGATGGCCACCCATCTTCTACCACAAGGACCCTGGTAGAGGCTGAGGTCATCACCCCAGTTTTATCCCAAGGAGGCCTGGGTTCTGGGAAACCTGAGTCCCAGGCAAACTACACTGGGTGCCCACCCCCACCATGAATGATTTAAGCTGTGGGCATAGGTTTGTCCATGCTGTCCACTGGATGACAGGGACTGTGTCTGCCTCAGTCTTTTGTGTGGGAAGTTGGGACAAGCCTGACTATGCTGGCTCATTCAGTCCCACTGTGTAGGTATGGCCGAGGGATGAACTGTAACTCACTCACCCCTTCAGCTGTCTGTCCAGTGAACTTCCTGCCTGACTGTACAGAGGCCCTGCAGGTCTAGGTGCTCCTGTGCTCTGTGGCCCGCCAGAAACCATGCTGTGTAGAGTGGGGACTCGCCCGGGGGAGGAGACAGGCACTCACCTACTGAGGCAGCTGCTGAAGGTCCTGGAGCCTCCTTGCTGGCTGCAACTGGAAGCTTTCTGTAGACTGTTCAGCTGAAAAAGGCCCCACCATGTGGTTTTCCCCAGCCTTGTCCCAGGAAATGCTTTGTAAACCTAGTCTAGTTTCGATTTCCAGAAAACACATGACAGAGGCTGCATCTGGGGTTGGCTGTAGGCAAGGCTAATAGCCCTCTGTTTGCTGCTCTGCGGAGCTGATGGCAGGCACCCAAGTGCACGGTGCCGAGCTGATAAAACAACTGTGTTGAGGTTGAACAGATACATGTCCAGGCTGGCCAGGCAGGTACCCTGGGGAATGGCGAAAAGATGCTTCAAGTGGACCAAGGCGCAGAGGCTCAGATCAGAGCATCTGTGAGTGTGCATGTGGGCTGTACAATCCTTTCCTGGACCTGGGGAGGCTGGCTGCCCTTATGCACAAACCTTCCATGGTCAGAGTGAAGGTATGTGGGCCACAGAGTGGTCCTGAGGGACAGGAATAGACACGTAAAGGCCAAAAGCAGGATGCAGGGCTAGGAGCTAGGGTGGCTTGCTGGTTAAGAGCATGACCTAACATTCAATTCCCAGAACCCATGTTGGTTGGCTCAGGACAGCCTGTAACTGAGCTCCAGAAAAATCAGACTCTGTAGGCACACATACTCAAGTGTGCTCATGCAAGCACACGCATAACACACATAATTTTAAAAATTAAATATTAAAAGGTTTCTACAATCCCTATTTAAAAAAAAAAAAAAAAAAAAAAAAACACTAGGAAGTAGGGCTAACCAGGCATGGCGGCACACACCTTTAACTGGGAGGAGAGTTAAAAACTAGTCTGGTTTATGTGGTGAATTCTAGGTTAGTCAGGGCTACAAAAAGGACCTGCCTCGGAGGGAAAAAAAAGAACAAAAACAAAGAACCAAAAACAACAACAACAACAACAACAAAACTACCACCAATAAAAATGGCTGAGCAGGTAAAGGTACTTGCAGCCAATCGTGACGCTGTGAGTTTGATCCCTGGGATTCACTGTAGGAGAAAACTGACTCCTGTAAGCTGTCTTTCTGACCCCCACATGTTGACCATGGCATGCATGTGCATGCACGTGGACACACACAGTAAATAAATGTAAAAATTTTATATGAAATTCAAAGAGAACGGGGAGATAGTTATGTGGTTAAGAACACTTGTTCCTCTTGCAAAGAACCCAGGTTCCATTCGAACACCCACATAACTGCTCACAGTCACCTATAACCCCAGTTCTAAAGGATATAGTGCCCTCTCCTCATCTCCATGGTCACCAGGCACACACGTGGTACATGTATGGACATGCAGACAAAACTTCCAAACATATAAAGAAAAGCAAATGTCTTCAGGCTTATGTTTATACAATGGCCTCGTTCCCAACAGCTCCCTGCAGGTCCTCAGCTGCATAAAACCATAGGTTTACTACTGTGACACAAATGGCCCAGGAGGCAAAGCCAGGTGACTCCGAATTGGTATAAAGTCGCCCAGTTCCTTTTCAGGTGTATGGTTCAGGAATCTAGCTGTTGTCTTTCTGTCCTTGGTGTCTACCTCTCTTTTGTTTTTCTTTTTAAGGTTCATTTGTTTTATGTGAGCATTTCTGCCTGCATGTAAATGCGCTGTGCACATGATGTGCATATGGTGGCCAGGGTGTCAGGTTTCCCAGAGTTACAGATGGCTGTGAGCTGCCATGTGTGTGCTGGGAATTACATGTGGGTTCTGTGCAAGGAGTATTCTCTATCAGCTGAGCCTTCTCTCCAGCACCACCTCCCAAGTGTCCTTTAATAAAACGTTTACAGCAATTCTGATCTGGCAAATTCTTTTATCCTGCGCTTCGAGTTCTTTGTCCCAGGTATGATAACATGGAGGAAGGCCCCGAGGTCCAGGAGAACTAAATCCAGGCGGTAGCTGGTGGGTGGGTACACTGGGCTCCCATACACAACTGACTCAGTAATACCATCTCACACTGGCCTCAGGGACTCTCTAGGATTCAGACCACTACAGGCTCTGCCTGGCTTACACCCATTTTCCTTCCTACACACACACACACACACACACACACACACACACACACACACACACCAATAACAACAACAACAAGAAAACAGGTCTTGGTTTCTACTTGTGTTCTCAGTCAGTGCAGCTCAACCTGGGCTGGCCAGGTGGTTTTTGGAAGCCCCAGTGAGTTCTGGGGGTACAGCCCCTTTGGGTTCAGCAAAAAGTGTTGATCTTTAGAGCTCAGGCATTGGACACTCAAGGAGAACTGGTTCCCTTGGATGTGACAATTCCATTGGCTATGGGGTCATGTCATCCTGGGAAACCCATGCAGAACACTACAGGCAGGAATGACAGACCTGGCTCTGTGTCCAAGCTTGTTGAACTGGAGGCTAGCTAATGTGTGTCATTTTTGGCTAAGAATGTGAAAGGGAGAGTGGAGGTGTCCCCTGGGAAAGAGGGGTGAGAGGACAGTCAGCACCTGGACTCCCCAGTGGCCCCAGGAATCAACAAGTCTCTTTGGTGCCTCAATCCTGGGTCAGGCCCATTAATCAATTGGGGCCTGAGGTCTGGGCTTCTCCTGGAGGAAAGGATGCTGGGTCACAGAGGCAGGGCCTTCATAGGGTGTGTAGTCTGCAGCAGACCCAGTTGCTCTATGGTTCTCAACCTTCCTAATGCCGAGACCCTTTAATACAGTTCTTCATGTGATGACCTCCGACCATAAATTATTTCATTGCTGCTTTCTAGCTACAAGTCTGCACTGCTGTGAATTATGATGCAAATATCTGCCGTGTAACCTCAGAGGGGTCGTGACCCACAGGTTGAGAACCACAGCCCTATGTCCATCCCAAAACCAACAGATGGGTGGTTAATGGGCCCAGACATTGTGACACAGGGGGACTTCCCAAGGGGTCAGGCCCTGGGGACATTCAGATCCCTCTAGCCACTTGGTGACGCACGTGATGCATCTGGAGACTTCTGAGGGGATGAGGGAAGATGACCCTGCTTCCACTTCAGTTACCCTGGGCAAGGCATGACAGCTTGGCTATCCTGCCCCCCCCCAAACTGTGTTCCCCTTTAACCACAGGGGTCTGAGGGTCACAAAGGCCTCTCCAGGGTAATGTCCTGAAGAGGTCAGAGCCACAGTGACCTATAGCAGACCCCAGGTCCCATCCCATCGTGTGCACAGCAAGTCACAGACCCTCGGTGCCAAGGCAGCTGTGAAGTTGCTAAGACCCCAGTAGAATAGCAGCATCAGAAAGATGTGTCCAGCTAGGTGGTGGCCATACCTTTAACCACAGTACTTGGGAAGCAGAGGCAGGCAGATCTCTGTGAGTTTGAGACCAGCTTGGTCTACAGAGCAAGTTCTAGGATAGCCAGGGCTACACAGAAAAACCCTGCCTCAAAACCTAAATAAGTAGTTCCTAGAAGACATGGGGCTCCCCTCCAGTCCCCTCATCTCTTTCGCTCTGCACCTGTGGTTTCCTGTGCCCAGCCTTGGAAATCAGGCCCATTCTCCTCTCCGGCCACAGAACATATCCCTGAGGTAGACCTGGGCAGTGGTTTGGGGGTGACCTATCTTCTGCATAAAAAATGGATGACAGGGAAGAGACAGAGAGACATCTGCATCCTTCCTGCTGCCTACAGACAACTGAGGTGACAGATCACAGGAAAATGGGACTTCCCAGGGGTTCTCACACCTGAAAGACCCGGAGCCAGCGGGAGGAGACACTCGTCTCCAGGAAGGATTCCACATGGTCTGACTTCTCACACTACCTACCCGAACAGCCCAGGAGCCAGGACCAGGTACAGTGTTGGGTCAGTAATGGGCAGGACCACACCTAGCCCATATGGTGTGTGTACACGCATGTATACATGTGGTATATGGTGTGTGTGAGAGAACAGATACCACAGGAATCATGTGCAAGTTAAGAGATGTGTACATGTGGTATTTGGTGTGTGTGTGTGTTAGAGAGAGAGAGAGAGAGAGAGAGAGAGAGAACAGATACCACAGGGATCATGTGAAGGTTAAGAGAGCAGCTTTTGGGTCATCAGTTCCCTCCTTCCACCATGGGTTCTGAGGTTGGGTTGCCAAGCCTGGCCTACTGTGACTGCTGTGGAGACTCCAGCTCCTCACGCCCTCTTCTGACCGCAGTAATAGCCACAGTGGGAAGAGAAGGAGCAGGACACAGCCCGGGGCTGGAGCCAGTCTCTCCACACTGCTCTTCCAGACCAAGCGTGGGTGGGAAGCCTGGACAGGGCTTCATTTCCCGGGCCTCATTGGAGAGGGGAGGTGCCATTTCATGATCACAAGGCTTGTATCCTACCTGTTCAGACATTCTGAGGCAGAGCCCTTGGCAACAGCCAACACATACAAGAGAACCACATTCCCCTGACACTTTATTGTTTACAAGACAGAGAGACACAATCATTACGTTCACATGAGGGAAAGGAAGGTGTGTGGTAGGCTCCTCAGCAAGGGAGCCCAGGCCTCTCGTTTAATCTCTTTCAGTTCAGAATCACACAACCTAACACAGTTGACACACATCAAGGAGGGTTGGCTAAGCTCCCAGCACAAGTACACCAAGACCTCAGCACAAGTCAGTGACAGCCTGTCAGACTGAGGGTAGTCAGGCCCAGGGGCAGTGGCTCTCTTAGCTTCCTGTGGAGGGGTTTGTGATGTTCATCAGGACCCGTGCCCACAGCAGTACCTGTGTCCTGTTCTAAGGGTGTTGCAGGCAGCTAAGGTGGCTGCTATCTATGGGACAATCTCTGAGCCTCACTCTGCTGCCTTGGCTCTTTTGAACATGGACAGAACAAGACAGCAGAAAACAGTGAGTCTCCCCTGAAGGGAAGGTTTCTAAACACCCAGCAGGAGCCAGTGAGAGCCAGTCTCTAGTCAGATGCAGCCCTCCCTCAGCCACCACTGAGAAGGCATGGCAGCTTCTGGAAGCTGCTGGAAGGCAGAGGCCCAGGATCCCAGGACCCTTTCTGTAAAAGCTGATGTCATTGTGGCTGTGGGGACAATCCTCTCACTCCCAGAAGTAGATGTGGGAACTCCACCTTCACTGTGTGATGTAGTTTAGTGACTCTGGTCTTCAGGAAAAGAAATTGCTTTAATAAAAATAAGTTAATAATTCAGACTTTAAAAGGCTGTACAATGCAAAATCCTCCTGAGGAGAGAAATGAAGTTATGAACAGCTCACAAATAATCCTGTGCTAGAGTGGCTTCAGAGTGTGGGCAGGTGTCTACCAATGGGTGGACTCTCACCCTGCCATGTAAACATTCACTTTCCAGGGGTCTTCAGAGTGTGGAATGCCAGGGTCACATGGGACGAAGGGGAGCCTCCAAGTACCTGTCCGGCAGGCCTGCCTCACACCGTCTTGTACTCCCGGGTTAGGCTAGGGTTTAACACCTGGCTGCTTTCAAAACACATACGGGACAGAGAACTCACGGAAAGGTCACACACCAGGAAAGGCATGGCTGGATTCTGAAGGCCAGAGGCTCAAATGGTCCCTGCAGCAGTGACCAATCCATACCAGCAGGTGGCAGTGCAGAACGAGACTAGGTGGGCGGAGCACCCGGAGTTCCTCAGCGGGTTGGGCTCAGCTCCCTGTTCCGGAACGCCCTATTCTGGAGCGCTCTAGCCAGGCACCGCTCTTAGTTAAAGAAGAAGCAAACGAGTGGAAGTGCTCCCGGCTTTTATGAAAACGAGTCCTGGTGTAGCACAGCCACCCGCTCTCGCCTACTGGGCATGCGAGTTTACTCATCTAGATGAACTCTATTCCTTCGTACTTTACACTGCCAATCTTGGTCTCTGGAAGCAGGAAGCGGCCGTCCAGCGTGAAGGCCATGACATAGGTGGCGATCTTGCCATTGTCCTCTTCTGACTTGAGAGCCACGATGATCTGGTCATCTGTGTTGGGGATGAACTTGAAGGATGAGAAGCCATGAGTGGGGACCAGCGCCCCCACTTGCCTCACAGAGATGTCCCTGAAGTCCTGGGCTGCACTCAGCAGGAGGTTGCTGCCCTTGCGCTCATCGTCCCTCTCGCTGTAGCGCTCGTGGCTGGCCCGACGAGGCAGGAAGAACCAGCGCTGCAGTGTGTCACTCCAGCAGGCGGATTCGTGAATGAGGTAGCCTGAGGTGGCAGTACAGACAGACCCACAGTCAGCACACGCCACCTGCTCTCGACCACCCGGGACAACCATGGAGCTACACTGAGTCTGCACTGGCTGCCGTGTCCCTGCAGGGTCTGCAGCCTTCACCAGCTGCATTGCTCTTGTTCCCTTTGTGTTCATCACAGGGCACACAAAAGAGGCTGAGGGAAGCACCGCCCACCACTTCAGCATGGGAGAGCTTTCTGGGTCTTTGCCCCACACCTGACTCAGTTTCCTTCAAAGATCACACTCCTTGGAGCCCAGGGGTTGACAGCTCAGGCCTACTTATCTCCTCCTCTGCTTATGAGGGCCCCAAGCTAGGAACACTGTCTACGGATGAGGGTTCATCTGTTAAAGCTAGCAAGAAACAGAAACAAATGGCTCACTGGATATGGCGAATCACTGTCATCAGCAAAACTGAGCAAGCTGTGAAAGCAGCATACTTGGGGGCCAGTAGAGAGAAGGTTCTTACCTGGTGGTCGGATCCCTGCGGCAGCTCTCAGGGCGTTGTAGCTGGACACCCAGTTCTCATGGTCCACACTGCCCCTGTGGCCTACCACCTTCACCCACTCAGGGTTCTGGTTCAGCACCTCCCCTGTTGTGGTGGTCCACTCCTTGCCAAGGCCACCCACATACAGGTGCTCGTCCTTCACAGCCAGCCACTCAGCCTTAAAGCCTGAGGCAAGAAGAGGGCGAGCCTGAGGCCCTGGTCTACTCCCCACGCCCAGCCCATCTCCTGCCTGTGTTCTCTCAGCTGTGTCGGGAGTGGTGCTCAGTCACTGGGGTGTCAGAAGTTACTACCCTTGAGCTTCATTGGAGGCTGGGTCCTAGAGCCCACATCCTTACCCCTTTTCTTCTAAGAGCCCCATCGCCATGTAACAGCTCTGGAACCACACTAGATGGTTCCCAGCCTCCTGTGTTCCTTCTCCACCCACCCTCCAGCTTCGGAGGGCTAGCAGCCCCACCCCGCTTCTTGTGTGATGCCAGCAGCCTCAGGAGCCACGCGTGCGGCAGCAGTTCAAGCTGCCAAGTTCAATCAGGCTGTGTGCAGCAATTATCTGCCCCTGAGGGCCACAGCTGACACCTAACCACAGGGCTACCTGCCTCTCACTGGCCAGGGCTTGGAAGACAGCAGAAAGGCAGGGTCTTCAGGATGAGGCAGTGATCATTTCCACCCTTGTCTTTACTTCAGAGCATTTGTTCCAAAGCTTCCTTCAACTGACTTTATGCAAGCCTCCTGTTGCAGGCTGCTGATGAGGCCTGCGTGGTTTCAGCACATTCTCCTCCCTAGCATTCCCAAACATGCTATCTCCAACGCTCCACAAGTTCCTTAGCCCCTGGGAAGCTAGGGCTGCAGGACTGCAGCATCTGACATGTCCTGAAGTGGCTCTGGTGGGACTGATTTGGTGCCAGGTAGCCCCGGTGACCTCAGGGGTCTTCTGAGCTGCCTCCATGAGGACCTGTCCCATCTGCTAGTCTACTGACCCTTCTGGAGGAATGATCACAGCTCAGCCACAAGCATCCTATTGTATTCTTCCCATGCAGGAGGAAGAACTGCCCCACAGAACACAAGTTTACAATGCTGACGGTCATGGTTACAAGCAGGAAATGGGTGAGCAACAGAGCCAAGGTACCTGGGCGGAGACGGCCACTCCCAAGAGCCCCAACCTTGGACAAACACGACAGACTTTATCACCGAGGCGGGGCTAGGCAGACAGCATAGGGGGTGGGGGATTACTGCAGCCCTCCTTCCACTGCAGGAAGTCTCAGTGGTCTTCAGCTTGCTGTGAGCACAGATCAGATCTACCCAAGGCTCAGATAGCTCTGTCCCCTATCTTGTTGGAAGCAATGAGTACTACCTGCTACACATGAAGCTAATATCAGACTGTGTTCCCAGAAGTCATTGCTGCTCAGCACAGACCCCTGTACTGGTGAGGAACAGCAGTTGACCTGTGGTCCCAAACACCTAAGCTTAGAGCCTGGGATGTCAGTGAGCCACCTGATGGGAGTCATACTGTACAATCCCGGGACAACTCTGAAGACGGACATGGACCAGAGTCTAGAAGAGGTAAGGGTAGCAATGGACATAGCCTTAGCTCACTCTGAAAAGGGCTTCCCACTCAGCAGCAGGCTCCCAGTTGCTTCATCAGCTCAGAGGTGCTTCACACAAGCCTGGTAAGGCTCTGTGGGCTGAGTCAAGGGTCGCCTGGGTGCAGGGTCTTTGACAAGCACTTGGATCACTGTCTGTGATTATCTTGAGTGTCACTTTCACTTTGGTGGGATTCATTATCACCATGGAAGCAAACCTCTGGGCATGCGGGTTAGGGAGCTTCTAGACTATTAGCTAGGGCAGGAAGCCCCACCCTGATCTAGGTAGCTCCACAGCCTGGGGACAAAAGACAGCGGCCTCATCTCTGCTTCCTAGGATGCCTCCCCATGGGTCACAAACTGTTCTTCCCTTAAGCTACTTTGTCAGAGCAGGAAGGGGTCAATGTGGCAGCTGAGAACTCAGCCCACAGCAAAGGGCTCACTTACCTTTCTCCACAGTTCCATCGCCATCAGAAAGGATCACCCAGGGCACTGCTTTGGTGCCTTCGATCTGGTAGATGACCCCTGTGCGGTCATCCACGGAGTAGAGTTTCCCATTGAAGACGATCAGGTCGGAGAGCTCCATGCCCCGCCCCTTTTCTGCCAGGTGGGACTCCAGGACCCCATGATCTTTATCCCATTCCACACTGACCCTGTCCCCACTGTCTGACAGGGTCAGGTAACCTTTCTTAAGGTAACTAAACCAAGTGTTTTCCTCCTGGGCCCTGGACCCCGTGTCCAAGTCAGCAATGACTGCAATTCGGTACCGAATCCCACCTGGAGTCCTCTGTGGGGGTGATAGGGGGTAGGTGTCATTGTAATGGGAGATGTGCTCCTGGCTGAGCCTCCAATTGTGTGCATTGTGGGTGGGGGGCCTGCCCAGTACTGGGGCCTGATGGTGGGAGTACAGCAGCCAGAGGAGGGCAGCACCCACAAAGGACGTGAGAATCACCCTCCAGCGGGGCCGGAAGCGAGGGTCTGTGGCCTTGGTCATGGATGCCAGCACAGGAAGGCCCCCTATACTGATCCGGAGCGAGTGCATAGGCTCATTCCATTCCCGCTGGTCAAAGGGCTGGATGGGCATCAGACTGCACGCTGGACAGGACCTAAGTCAGGAGAGGAGAGCAGTGAGTGAGCTGCGGAAGATCTCACTTCTCCAGGCCGAGTCCCACCGGCTCACTCAGCCTCGTTCAGGAAACACAGCTCTTCCTGGCAGTGCTGCCCGGGCTGAACCCTGACCCCAGCAGGTAGTCAGAGTGGAAGCATTAGTGAAGGAGATGCAGATCTGACTCCAGACCTATCAGCACTCAGGGCCCAGCACTCAACAGTGCCTCTCAGAGCAGCCTGGGGCCCAGGAGCCTTTACTTCCTGGGCAGGTTCTGCAGTGTTTCAATGCAGACATGAGGCAGTGCGAATGCACTGCTGCTGGTTTTGGTACAGTGACTGTTTTGCTTGTTGCTAACCTTATGAACGTGGGGTGTATTTGGCTCCAGGCCCAAAACACTAGAGGAAGCTGGGAATTCCACCTCCACAGCACCCACTGCCTGCTCTGCCTGCTCCTAGCAAAGCTCAAAATCTCAGTGCTGCAAAGCCTCCAGGCCAGTGCTGGCTGTGGTGAAGGTGTCTAGCTCAGAATGGCACCCATAAGGTACAGCCGCTGCTGCTCTCAGCCCTCCACCTCCTCCGGATGTAGCATGGCATTTCCCTTATGGGTTGCAAACATACCAGCTACAGCCACAGCCACTGCAATCCCCGGGCACCTCAGAGGGCTTGGGGCTCCAGCAGCTTTGGTCTGTGGAGTGCTCATGTACCCAACTACAAGGTTCTGGTGTCCAGCAGCTACAGTGGCGCTCTGTGCCCAGGCTGTCGGTCACCGGTCCTGGACGTGTTCAGGTTTTAGTGCCCAGGGTCAGGTCCAAGGAGAACAGTGGGTGCAGGGCCTGCTGCTCACAACAAAGGTAGGAGGAGAAAGAAGGCTCTGTGCACTTTGGGGCTGCTGTGCTATGACCAGTAGGCAAGGATGCAGAACTGGTCACCCCAAAGTTCCCTCCACCCCATGCTGATGGGGCCTCCTCGGGACTCACTCAGCTCTGCCTCACACTCCTCTCTATCGCCATGACTTCAGAGGCTAGACCCAGGATATCAGTGCTGTATCCTTATCCCGGACCTGCCAAGGGTCAAACACTGCCACGCTCCAATTCCAACTTGCACCTTAGACACTATTTCAGAATATAAGTCTGAGCTCTCCAACGTCAAGGTGGCTAACCCAGTCCTCAGGAATAGCTGAGGCCACCACAAACACTACCAGGCAGTCAAAATTCTCATGGAAACCAGGTGTAAATGTTATACTTCAGACTGTCAGTGTCAAGAAGTAGCCTCAATCCTTTCCTTCCCTAGTAGCTCCCCATTGGCAGGTCTGTCCCATCTGCATGATGACTGCTCACCCAAACATGCCAGCAGTCCCCCAGCTCCTCTGCAGTTCTTCTCCTGAGAGCCCGCTCCCCCCTGCCCCCCCACCCCCGCCAGCACTACTTGCTATGTATGGCTCCATGGTCCTCTCTCTTGGCCCTAACATAAGGGTCCACTTCCAGAGCAAGCTCACACCATCCCGTTGCCCAGGATACCTGCCCTGCATGGCTGCTTCACTCACACCCAGGAGTCCTGGGAGACTCTCCTGTCTGCTCTCCTTCAGTGGGGAGCTTCACCAAGTCAGGGCTTCCTGCTCCAGCTCTGCCACCCAGCTCTGAGCTAGCAGCCAAGAGACAATCAGCACGGGCCTGCTGAAGGGTTGACAGATCAGCACCATGGTGAGGTTGGTCTGAACGTGTGCAGCTCTAGACCAAGGCCCTGATGAACAAGTTACTCAGCAGCCCTACAGGAGCCACAGGCCCAAAGCACACGACTGCTGTGTAGAGTGGAAACACCACAACACACCACCATCCTTAGTCTCTGGAACCCTCAAACGTGTCCCTGTTCAAAACCGCATTCCTGTGAGTCACCACATGCCTTCACTGTTTGACTCAAGTCAGCAGCTCACCTGCTCCAAGGAGTTTCTATAGCAGCTGAGGTGGGATGCAGCTCATATCCCCACATCTCTGTTCAGGAAGAGATCTATGGGCTGTCCATCCCTCCCTTAGTTTCTAGCCATCCTGTCTACCTGGCTGGCTAATGAGTGCTCCTGGACCACCCTCTAGAGAGGCCAGGCACTCAACTCGTTTTGTGAACAGAGGATCTGGGAGTCTTCAGAAGCAGTCTCCCCAGGCCTGCTGCAGCGCCCTGCCCACCTCAGGAACATCACATCACACTCCTGACCTTTCCTCCTCCCTCATGCAGCCCTAGGCCCAGGTCTGCATGCCTGGGCTGCACCTCTCCAGACACTGTCCTAGAGCCAGGGAGACTTCATTGGCCTAGGGGCTAGCAGGTCCCATGTTCGTTATTCTAGGTATCTTTGTAACCTAGGCACCTCCCCTGACTACAGGCTAATTGGTGTCAAATAGGCTTCTGGGCAGAAGTTTCTACGCTTGACTAAGGGCTGCCCAGCCCCCGGGACTGTCTCAAGAGCATCTGCACTCTTCTTTCCCACACCTAGTTGCCAGTTCAACTTCTTCCTGTCCCCAGCCATTCACCTGTCTCACCTAGGCTTCCAGAGTCCAAACTGTTGCTCTGCCACTGAGCAGTCAGAGCTGTCACACAATGACTTCCCTATGTGAGTCCCAGCATCCTTCCCAGACCTGTTGACAATTAAGCCAGATGCAGAGGGGCCTGACCTCTTCTGACCTACAGGCTCTCCTTAACAGTCACAGCCTGCAGAGCGCCAGCCTCCCACAAACCATAGCTCCAGACAAGAACAGCTCTGACAATCTAGAGTCCATGTGCTCCCTCCACCTGGATATATGTGTCCTCTGAGCACACAAGGCCATCTGGGACCTCCTGAAAGTGCAGGACAGTCATTCTTTAACTGTGCAGTCCCCCTCTGGCCATGTGTCCTCGCCCAGCGAGGCATCCCTCCTGTGGGCGACTACTACTGTCCCCTGTCCAGGAGCCTTCCAGGCCGGCACAGACTTTGTAGGAGTGACTGAGGGCTTCAGGGAGGAGGCTGTCCAAGTGGACCCAAATGAAATGGAAGGCGGCTTTTTTTTTCTTTTCTTACAGTCTGATCTGGAACTCAAGACAATTCTCCTGCTTCAGCCTCCTGAGTGCTGAGCTTTCACATGTGTTTCTACAAAGGGCAGGGAGGAATGAGTAAAAGAAAAGGCGACATGACCACACAGGCAGAGGTTGAAGTGTTGACATGGCCACAAGCCAAGAAAGCCTTCGAAGCTGGAGGACAAAGTAACAGAGTTTCCTCTAGAACCTTTACAAACATCTTAATTTTGGGCCTGAGGAGACAATGGGACCAAGATTTCTGGTCAGTGACTCTCTAGACCTGTGTGTGAGGATACAGGCCACCTCAGATGACAGTATGTCATTCTTTCTAGCACCCTAAGAACAACTCCACCCCCACCCCTACAGTGGCCCAAGGACCACCTGCACCCAGGCCAACACATGCATCAAGGGAAGGGATTGACCAAGAAGACTCTCCAGGAGCAAAGGAAGCACAGGGACCACTGGTTCAGGCATCTTTGGTTAAAGGAGGGAAGGTACTATTTCTCCAATAGCAGGCTTCTAGAAACTTCAGCCAGCCTTCCAGAAGCCTCAGTGAACATCCCTGTCAGATACCCCTCCCCTGGTCTTCCTCCAGCTGCCTTTTCACTGATGTCCTCAAACCCCGGCTGCTTTGTGCCTAAGACTGACTATGTCTTGTGGCTGTAGATGTTGCCAAGGCCACAAGACAGGGGCCCATGGTATTGAGGGACAAGATGGACAAAAGTCCCATAGAAGGACAGGGTTGGGCTTGCCTCCTCCTAGTCCCCACAGGAACCCTGAGATCATTTTGGGGTCTGCCTGGCCTGAGGCCTGAGGTCCTGGCCTGAGCTGTAAAGTCAGGGTTCCCTCCAGGCTAAAGGCACTGGCCCCAGCCTGCAGACAGGCTCTCCGCCAGCTCAGAGGTGCCCTGCAGTGCTCTTGTTCCTGAGCCAACCCCGCTCCAGTGCCACATGGCACCGTGTCTCCTTTCCTCCCCACCCCTTACCAAGTGGGTGCTGAAGCACTAACTAGCCTTGGGCATAAGACAGCCAGGCCATACCTCACTTCCTCATGAGAGACACAGATCCATCTGTCCACTCCAAAGGACATTTCTAGATGACCAGAAGGATAAGCAGCACAGAGGAAGTGTTTTTCTCCGTGCATCCAGGAGCTGTTAGGAAGAGCAAGGGCAGAGGGCACCTACCTCCATGGGCACCCTTGGAGTGGAACTACGCCAAGGTGGCCTGTCTCCTTGCTTCCTTCACAAGTGGCCTGTGTGAGAGGTGGCGGCTCAAACAGGTTCAAGGCAGCTGACTCCTCCCTTCCAGGATCAAGAAAGGGTGGTTCTTGGTGCCACTCTCTTGCTACCACTCCTCCCTCCTGAAGAACGAGCTCCTCCACCCACAACAGGGTGGACGGGCCTCACATGTCTACTCTGTCCAGTTTGAAGCTTGCTTCCTTACTACACGGTACAGCACAAAGCCCATGGCCAGCACTGACTGATGGGAAAGACGGAGGCAGATGGACAGGCTTCCCAGCAGCCTCCGATGGCGGGTCCTGAGGAAGCACAGACCTGTGTAGTCACCACTAGGCCCTGCGACATGGAACCTGGCTCCTGGTTCTGTGCTTTGCCAAGCTCAGCACTGTACCTCAGGATTCCATTCCCCACTAGACCAGGCGGACAGTCCCAGGAAATGAGGAAGAAAGCCAATGTGTGCTCTAAGGATGGCAGAGGCCACTCCTCTTCACGCTCAGATGCTTCTAAAGCTAAGTGTGGCTCCAGGACCCCTGACATCTGCACCACACCCCAGGGTCACACACACACTGAGTCAACTTCTGTACCACTGGGACAGTTGAGCTTTTCGGTCTGTTTTTACATGGAGCTCAGGAGGAGTGTGCTGGTGTCACTGGGGCTGTAACTAATTACTGCAGACACAGCCGCTGAAACATCACACACTGTTATTTCCAGCCCTGCAGAGAGGTTGGCTTGGCCTCACTGGGCCACACCTAAAGTCTGCTTCCTTTCCCAGACCTTTGCCCCGCTCCCTGCCTGTGGTCCCTTCCTCCCTGTTTAGAGCCACCAATACTGACGACAAGGGTTCTTCCCAGTTGTTCCCTCCTGGGTCTTCTGCCTCCCTCTTACAGCTTTAAGGGTCCTGAGACCCCATTTTCCCGTGGGAACCCCCCCCCCCCATTTCCTGGTGAGATATTTCCAGCCTTAACTCTCTTCCTATGCAGTGTAACAAGCTCCCAGGCTAAGGGGTCATCACAGTTCACACCAGTCCCTCACCAGCCTGCATCTGTGGATCAGTGCCGCCACCGCCACCACTGTGTAGTCTATCCCCAGTGCCCAGGGAGAGACTAAGCAAAGGAGGCCTGCCCTCCAGGTCAAAGTGACACCCCAAACACTGTCCTGGAGCTTCCCCAGACACTAGCTCCAGGGAAGACCCTCAGGACCATTCTGATGGTTCTCAGCTCACCCTCAGTGCACAGGAGCTTGAGCTTCTAGCTCATTTCCTGTGGCCCTGTCCACACTAGACAAAGGTGAAGCACTTAACGGCTACGCTCACTGAAGAGAAATGGGGGATAGGGGGTGGGAAATTCAAGAGAAATGCCACCAATAGGAACCCTGATGCCTTTCCATGTGGACTTCTCCAGGATCAGGGTTATTATTTTCCTAGTCAATCTATCTTGTATTGATGAAAAGTCAATATGAAAAGTCTTTAAGTCAGTACACAGGGTTTTAACTCCTTCAGTGTTGGCATTTAAGACAAGTTTTCCAGAAATTCTCAACACTTCTAATAAGTATCTCCATGCCTCTTGACAGAGAGGGCAAGGAGTGTGGAAGCCATCTACTGTCCTCCCAGAGCAAACGCTAACACACTGAGATACCTACCTGTGTGGACACCGTGAAGGCAGCCACACTGTGAAGGATGCTCTGAGGCTCAGATGACAGGGTTGCACATATCTGTGGGAGCTTCAGGGACACATATGCAACAGTCAGGTGGGTGACAACGAGACATCTGCCTCTATCACTCTCTAGTCCTCTCCTCCTGTCCCCGCTGCTCAGCAGGCATAGAGGATGTTGTGCATTTTACATGCTGGTATAAAATGGTCTGAGGTACCAACAGCTTAAACCAATGCATTCACAGAGCTGCAGGCTACACAAGTAAACGCTGCAACCATAAAGGGAAGGACGCTTAGCCATGTAAGGTATTAACGTGGTAAAGGGACTGAGGGGCAATATAGTCCATTTAGTTGCAAGGAGCATTAACCTTTTGATAACAGGTGAGGTGAGAAAGAACAAAGAAAGCAAGAAAACACCCAGAATTCTAGCCAAAAGAAGATGCTCTGGGCTTTATGTGACAGAGATCCCTTGTCTTATCCAGAAGGAACGGGTCTATGCTCACAGGTGCCAGCAAGACTGCTAGCCTGTGGTCTGTGGCCCAGTCCAGAGGATGGTCCTCAGTCAAGCCCCACAGAGGGGCAGGGAGAAGGAGCTCCCAAAGCAGCTACTGCAGTACACACTCTCCCGTGAAGTCTCTGCAGCTTGTAAATTCTGGTCAGCCAGGCCCCACTGACACCATAGACCAGGTTCCCAGTATATAGTCCTGAGATGGAACTGGGAAACAAACTGGTTACTGAGGTGCTCCCGGGTGACTCCAGGAAGGTGCTTGGTTTACTGGAGGCAGATGAATGTCATGGGTGCTAGGGCAGGAAGCACTGTTAGGGGGGACCAGGGGATGCCAGTCTTGGAGGCTGGGAGAAGCTAGCCGAGATTGGGGTTGTATGTGCAGAAAGGGACTAGGGGATATGCCGAAGGGGCAGATAGTGTGTATAGTTGGGAAGTAAAAAATGATAGTGCACTATGCACTATGCTGCCTAGGGGAAGGTCCAGTCTTGGATGATAGCAAGAGCTAGGACAGGAGCAAGGAGGTGGGCGGTTACAGGGGAGGATGGGGCGGGTAGGTGGGTCTGTGAGAGAGGTGATCAAGTGCCAAACTGAAGAGGCCCTGCCCAGGCCAGGCAGGGAGGGAAGTGACGGGACTGTCGCTAGAGGCAACTGAAGCATACTAGTCAGGAGAGGAGGAAGTATCACACTGCTTCTCAGGGGTACAGCACCGCACACTCATCAGAGGGGAGGTCTCCCACACTAGCCAGAGAGGGAAGACGTCTGTCTGTCCCGCACTAGTCATAGCCTAGCTGCGGGGGGAGTTTGAGGAGCCTGGGGCCAAGTCGGACGGGTGCGGGTGGCGAAAGGACCCAGAACACAGCGAGGGAGGGCACCCGGCCGCGGGCGCGCCGTCACTCACCCACTGAGAGCCTGGCTCCTGAGCCCGCGGGCTGCCGCCTACCTGCGTAGGGCTGGACAGGGCGGGCTGCCACTTCCGCCCCGCCGCGCGCTCCCGGCAGCCTCTGCTCTGCGCCTGCGCCCCACTCCGGCCGCGCGCTCCCGGCAGCCTCTGCTCTGCACCTGCGTTGCATTCTGTTCCGCTCAGCGGCCTACAGCCACGTCTTCCCGGCAGCCTTTGCTCTATGTGTCTTCCTCTCTCCTCCCCTCGTCTCTGTTCTGCGCCTGCGCAGTGATTGCGGGACTTCTGGGAGTCGTAGTTTTTCGCTTGGGCTTGGGTTTGTTTGTAGTTGAGGGTAAAGCTGAAGGTGCAAGGTTCTTTGCCTGGTCCTCCCAGCCTTCGTCTCAGGAAGTTTAGGAATCAGGACTCCTCTATGCCGCCCTAGATCTCAGACCCTCTTCTGAGTTCTTCCAGCTGGCCATAGCCAGTGCTGACCAGTTTCCACAGCCAGGATGGTGGTGTGCTCCTGCCGCCGACTGCAATCAACAACCCCTATTCCTCTTTTCCTGGCCTGCTTAGCCCTGAGCTCTGTGCTGTATGAACAGGCATCCTGATATCGGTTCAGTCCTAGACAGCGGTGTCATAGCAGGACTCATTTAAAAGGCCCTCATCAGCCATGGTGCGTCAGCCCTGTCTACTGACTTCAGTCTCATCTCCGGGTCTCCCAAAAGCCTTCTGGGAAGGGACCAATGCACAGTGGGGACTAATTCAAAATACCTAAACCCCATACGGTGAAAAACAACCCTTTCTTCCACCCCTTTCTGTCCAAAAGCCACAGTTATTGATAGATTCATGTGATTCCACTGAGACACCGATGTCGTTCGGGACACAGTAACGGTAGAACATATACTAAATTACATGTAAAAAAAAAAAAAAAAATGGAAATGTGCCGGGTTCCTGCCTCTGTACTTAGGTTGGCAGGCAGGTTTTGAATTCGCTGATGTTTCCTGACAGATCAAATCGAGTCCCAATCAGCCACCCTCTATTTCTTAAAACTTTTCCACCTGGTATATCAGATTGCTCTCAGGATTTTTAAAGCACCCTAGGCATTCCTTCCAATTCTCAGCTTCTCTCCTTACACCTCCAACGGGAGGCATGGTCCAGAATGCTGTGTTCATGTTCATCTCTCTCTTGACTTCCTTTGCAGACTTAGCACAGCTGTGCAGCTCTAAATAATACGTTGCCCAGTTCTGCCCAGTTTAACCTTCATGAAATGGCAGAGTCAGTGTTCCAGGGGCAGTTCAATTCTGCCAGTTTAGTGGCACCAAACGTCCTCTCCTTGCCTGATTACAGAGCTGTGTGCACACGCACACACATACATGCACATTAATATATTAATACATGTTTTGCTTTGACTGAGATAGGGTCTCGCTGTGTAGTTCAGGCTGTTTGCAAACCTGCAATGGTCCTTCTTCCTCAGTCTCCTGAGAGAGATTATAAGTGTGTTTCACCATGATGCCTGGTGCTTTTCATACACACACACACACAGAGAGAGAGAGAGAGAGAGAGAGAGAGAGAGAGAGAGGGAGGGAGGAAGGAAAGGAGGGCGAGAGGGAACATGTATATATGTGGGTTTATATATTCATAGGTGCACATGCCTTTTCCTAGAGGCCAGAGGACAACCCCAGCTGCTGTACCTTGGGTATCACCCATCGTGTTTCTGTATGGCCGAATAGGTTAGCCTGGCTGACCAGTGAACTCCAGTAAACCCCAGGGAGCCCCCGTGAGCCCCAGTATCAGTATGCTTCTTTCTGCATCCCTTGCACCGGGATTGCAACACCACACCCATCATTTTTGTATCATGATTTCTGGGGACCTGATTCACCACTGTGCCTGCAAGGCTAGCACTTTGAGTTTTCCTCTCAGCCCTGTCAGACCTTTTAGACCACATACAGTTCTTTTGTGGCTACGATAATATCTCTTTAAGAAGACGTCCATCCTCTCCCAATTGCCATTGTGCAATAATTTTATCAGAATGATGCTTCCGTAGACACTCGGGTCTGCTTGGAGGCTGCTGGGTTGCGTTGATAGATGTTTCTTACAGGCTTCAACACTTCTTCACCATCATCTCTTTGCAAGCTTCATATGTTGAATGACACACCCCTGCAACTACTCAGCTACCAATCTTTATGGATGTTCAATAGAATTGCTCTGAACCTGTAGTATTAGGAGACCATTGAGGTTTTTACTATATATAGTCTTCTACCCAGGACCATAGGGAAGCTATTTTATTCCACCCTAAAATACTCTTTTGGAATGCCTAGAATCTCATATTTCAGCAACCCTTCAGGGAATAGCCTTGTGTTATGAGCACCACTATAAAATGTATCTAGGACTATAAAACGTATCTAGGATAAATTCCTAGGAGAAACTACTGGCTCAAAGTACATGTTCACCCAGGAGTGAGCACAGGTTCTTTAGAGCCTCTGGCCTATGGAATGGTCCTCCTACAGGTCTTCAGTGGCTCTGTGCTCAAGCCCAGCCTTCATTCCTCTTTGCATATGGGAGAAGTTGTCATAGCTTCCAGCAGATCAGGAAGGTATGCTGAGCTTCCTCACCCTCCATGGGGTAGCCTGCACTCCAGTAACAAAACGCAGGTAGCAAATCCACAAAATCCTGTTAAAGAGAACCGCTAAAACCCGGAGAACCCGTGAAACACGTAGCCCAAGCTGTCCTCAAACTACCTATATATCTGAGGATGACCCAGAACTTCTGATACTCAAGCCTCTACCTCCCAAGTCTCTGGGATTACAAGTGTGCACCATCACACCTGGTCTATGTGGTGACTGGATGGAGGATGGAATCCAGGGCTTTGCACATGCTCAGCAAACATTCTACCAGTTGAGCTTCTGCTCCAGCCTGGGAACATCGTTTTAATGCTTGGATTTGATGAAGAAGGAACTCCATATATAAACAAGATTGGACAAAAGGGATGTGACCTAATGGGGCTAGGCTGAGTAGAAAGACTTGGTAAAAGGATCTAGTGAGAGGATCTATTGGGAGGACCTAATGGGAGGACTATGTGGGAGGATCTGGAGGGAGGATCTAATGGGAGGACCATGTGGGAGGATCTGGAGGGAGGATCTAATGGGAGGACCATGTGGGAGGATCTGGAGGGAGGACCTAGTGAAAGGATCTGAAGGGAGGATCTAGTGGGAGGATCTGGAGGAAGGAACTAGTGGGAGGACTTGGTGGGAGGATCTAGTGGGAGGACCTGACAGGAATGTTTGCTTGGTGTCTCCTTGGCCTCTCAAGGCAGCACTGGCCAGGTGGGGAATGAAACTCCTTCTGGCATGAAGTTCATGTGATTTATCACCAAACAAGATAGGTCAGAACACTTTTAAAAATGCACAAACTTTCTTTTAAGAAAGACTTCTTCTGGGGGCTAGAGAGGTGGCTCAGTGGTTAAGAGTACTGACTGCCCTTCCAGAAGTCCTGAGTTCAATTTCCAGCAACCACATAGTGGCTCACAACCATCTGTAACAGGATCTGATGCCATCTTCTGGTGTGTTTGAGGACAGCTGCAGTGTGCTCATACATAAAATAAATAATTTTTTAAAAAGATGTCTTCTATTTTGTGTATGGTTGTTTTGCCTGGATACATGTTCACCACGTGCTTGCCTGGTGCTCACGGAGGTCAGAAGAAGGGGTGGGATCCTGTGGAACTTGAGCTATGGATGTGAGTCTCCACGTCAGTAATGGGAATCCAACCTGGCTCCTGTGCAGGATTAGCAAGTGCCTTTAACTCCTGGCTATCTCTTCAGTCCTATGGGGGAAAAATAAAATAAATAATGTTTTAAGCATTGTTTGACAATATCATACACGTATACAATGTATCTTGATCATGGCCACTCCCAAGTCTCTCATCTACTTGGTGCTGCCTGCTGGGCGGTTGACTGATCTTCCTGACTTGATCCTGTGGGTACCCATAACTCTCGCACCGCATGGAAAAGACAGCAGTTTACGGCGTGCCTCCCATCCTCCAGCTCTTTCCACCTCCTCTGCCACAGTTCCCCGAGCCTTGTGCAGAGTGCTTGAGACAGGTGTCCCATCTGGGGCCGAGGACCCAACAGTCAGTCACTCACTCTGCGTACTGTGTAGGTCGGAAAACTTCCTCGCCAGCCAGCTTCTGCACAGAGAGGTGGAGAAGCTTATGTGGAGTTTCTGGATTTCGTGGCTGGATTTCTGCGAGAGGGGTTCTACTTTCTATGGGGAAAGAGGAGTCGAGACAGGAGGGCCGAAGAAGGTTGAGAGCTTTTACTTCCGAGGACCTCTCCATTGCACCTCATTCATCCCGGAGGACTTTACACCATGCCTCGAGATAGGCTCTGTGCCCTAGTACCTCTGCCACATTTGGAGCAGCTTGGTCCTGGACTAGGGGTAGTGAGGACAAAAGGACTGTTACATAGACACACATACGGAAAAGCTCGTGTCAGTTGGGCTGTGTGCACTCTGATGGGATGGAACCAATAAGTACAACAACCCTGGAACCCAAGTGTGTTTGTTCTGTGCAGTACAGGGGCGTGTTTCCTAGTTTCTGTGGGAGGAGTCTGTAGGCCAGCAGGCTCTGTGGGAGGAGTCTGTAGGCCAGCAGGCTCTGTGGGAGGAAGCCGCGATTGCTAGTTTCTGAACACACTAGTCAATCACTTGCTCTTGGCGTCCTTGACAGCAATGGCCATGTCAACGGTGAGCCTCCACTTAGGCCCCCACTCAATCAGGGCTTCCTCTGCCCCTTGCACGCCGCCTTTCAAAACATTTTAGTTCCCGTGGCTCTGTATAACGTGGTTCTTCACTCGGGCCATCAGACTCTCACAGTTCCTTTGTAGATAAACGCTTAGAACTGTGCCTTCCACCAGGGGGCGATGTCACTTTATTTATCAGGTAAGGTATTACATCAGGTTCATTCTGTGCCTCTGTGTTAACTGTGTTTTACCAAAACCGAGGGAGCCTGTAGAGATAGAGAAACTGAGCACCGGGAATGAATTATGTCAAGAGGCATGTGAACGGCCACGGCACGAGTGTGCTGACCTTGCAGAGGGACGGTCCTTTCGCTTGTTTTCTTCCAGCTGTGAGGTCCTGTACCAGCCATTAATCTGCCAATCCCGAGCAGCACCTGCCCAGGCCTCTCAGAATACAGACGGCGCCGGACAGGAGCCACGAGCACGGGCCAGTGGCCAGGTCTGGTCTGCATGCCAGGTTTCCTTTCCCATTTCAGCAACTTCTGTGGATCTCTGAGCGGTTCCCCCATCCCCCTCTTGGCAGTGGCACACCACCCATGGAAGCCTGCCTGCCTGTCGCACTATCCTTCAGAATGGAATTCAAAACTTTGCAAAGCCAGCCTTTGCCTGTGGGATAGCTGGGCAGACGGGCCCAGAATAGCTGGCTTGGCAGAATGTTAGGGCCCCAGTGGGAGAAGTCACGAAGCTGCTAATGACATGCTGTGCTCATCCAGAACCCAGTGTCGCCCTATGGCAGCAGAGGCCTCCAAGTCCTTTCCAACAGCCAGAGAACAGCAGCAGGGATGAAGTGATCAGGGAGAAGGAAGGAATTGCCACACCTTCTGGACAAGCATGGAGATTGAGATCTCCAAGGTAATCAGGTGAAGAGTGACCAACATCCATCTCCAGCTTCTTCCTGTCTGGTCACACACTCATGCACGCACGTACGTTCTCATGCACACGAGCACTACACACACACACACACACAACACACAACAATGCTCACAGACATAGACCAAAAAGCACCAAACAGAGAACACCACATGAAGCAAGATGGCCAGCAAGCTACACGAAATTCTGTGTGCCTACAGCAGGTTTTAGAGGCAGTTTTTTTTTCTTTACAATATCATTTTCTCAAATCGCTTGCTAAGGATCAAGGCGACGGCAGAAAAATGGGCGGTATTAAACAGAACTATCTGGAATCATTTAGTTCCAAGCCAAAAATGAAGCTTTATCTTGTGCTTGTCATAAATCTACACATTCTTCTCTTCCAGATGACTACAATGGCAAGGCAGAGCTCGCTCTGACCTCCAATGGCAGGACAATAGTGTGCGGCCATCCTTCTGTGGACACCCCCTACGAACACACCAAACCTCTCCCTCAGCCAGATCTTCTGCATAATAACGGGGAAACACACGAGCAGATGCTGAGAACCAAGTTAGAAGGAAAACGCAAGCATCTCGAGCCAGGACCCATGATAGAACAACCCAGCAAGGTGCTCTTCATCACAAAGCATCGCTGGTACCCACACAGACAGTATCACAGACTTCGTAAGAAACCGAATCCTCCCAAAGACAGACGACTGCTCTTGATTCTCTGGGCATCAAGGAAATTTTGCTTTGTGTCTTATTTGCCAGCTGAGTAGTGGTGTATTCATTAAGATGGTATATAGAAAAATAATAAAAATATCATTTCATGTAAAATAAGCTAACACCACATACACACTTGCGCACATATATACACACAAATAAATAAATAAATAAGTATAGCACCACACTATGTCGGGGCACAGCACATGCCCTCCATGGTAGGCTGCAGGAGATGCTCCTCTGACTCTTGAGTTCCTCTCCCAGGGGCTGCCCTGGTCTGACTCGAGAGAGCCACTTGGGAATATGGAGGAAGCCTTTGATGCTTGGCCCCGGCACCCTTGTGTAGGTGCAGTAGCTAGGGAATTTACCGCTCACTTTGGAACTTGACAGGGAGACCCTGGAGGGGTGCTTGGTCTTGACATCTGTCCCATGTTCTCAGGATAATGACCTCTGACCCGGGCTCTGCTGACCCGGGCTCTGCACCATCTTGAGCTCCATTTGTTATGTTGTTGATATGTCCTCCATGACCCTTGCCTTAGCCCTGGAGCGACAGCTTTAGCTATGTGGAAAATGCTCAGGATCTGGTTGCTTGGGGTGCTTGTGGCAGTGATGGGGGCAGACTGGGAAATCTGCGAAGTGTTCCCCGTCTTGCTAAACCTCCTGTCTTTCTTACAGAGACAAAGCAGAAATGAAATTGACAACAAAGGGCTTCAGGGGCCTGACAAGCTGTCCAGCTCGGTGACACATTTTTCTTTCTTCTGTCAGGGTGGCGTGTGTTGACCTTTATGACCTGGCCTTGTGAGTCCTCTTTGCTTGTTTGCGTGCTAGACTGGGTTGTGGGTTGTGATGACATCCTTCAGTCACACTCCATCTCTGGTCCCTTAGAAACCCCCATGCCTCTGAGCCTTCTGACTCAGGTACTATGGAAGCCCAAGGCTCCCTTTGCTGTGTTTAGTACTGAGCTTCTCCTCTCCCAATCTCCACCTCAAAGAAAACAAACATGCCCCCTTTAAGTCTCTTGGGAGATGTGGGGACTCAGCCTGAGTCTGGAAGGAGGAAGGAGGTTATACTTACAAATGAGTACTTATCATGGACATTCTAGCATGTTCTGTCCACTCCAACCTTTTTATTAACCATGTGAGAAGCTTTGGGTCATGGTTGCTTATTCAAAATTCCCCCAAACACTCCAGGTGTTGGTGGTGCACATATCTAATCCCAGCAATTGGGAGGGTGGGTTGGAAGGATTGGTATTAGCTGGGAGCCAGCCTGGGTTACCAAGGGAGGCTCTGCCACCAAGGAAAAACCAGAAGGAAGAATGGAAAGATGGCCGAATTCTTAAAGTGCTTTCCTTGCCAGCAGGAGGACTCAACCTCCATCTCAGAATTCATGTTTTTAAAAAAGCATGGTAAGGAGTTAACAATCCAGGTGCCAGGAGGGAGGACACAGGCAGACTCAGGACGTGTTCTCTACATCCATGCTTACACACATGTACATGCACTGGAACACACGTGTGCATGCACATGCATGCACATACACACACACACACACACACACACACATACAAGTAATTCTGTTGGTTTGATTACTTACTTATTGAGACAGTGTCTCAATCTGTATTTCTGACTGGCCTTAACTTGCTGTATAGACCAGCTTGCTCTGCCTCTCGAGGGCTGGAGTTAAAGGCGTGCGTGCACCAGCACACCTGGTTAATACATGCAACTGAAAAAGAAAACCGCAAACCGAAAGACAGAAGCAAACTAACCAGCCCCTACCCCAAATCTCCCACAAACAACGCGAGTCTCATTCTCTCCTAGTTTGACATAAGCTTGACGGTACAATGTGACTTAAGCTGTCTTGCAACTGCACGACCCTCGTTCATTGCCCCTAAGAAGAGTCAGGGCTGCTCCACTTCCCCAGGGTTAGCTGCTTTCTGGGAACCCTCCATCTCACTGTCATTCCATCTGGCCCAGTCGCCTCCAGAATAGAGGCACCGAGTCCAGCTTTGCTCTGTCCATGAGCACCAAGCCTATGGATTTGGTTGAAATGAGCCAGCTTCAGAGTTGACCACCATCTGGTGTATCTCTAAACCTTTCTTCTGCCTTTGACCTCCAGGTTGGCGTCTCATGATTACACTAGGGAGTGCTGACTTTCCAACCGCCATCATTAAATCCATCTTGGATGTGTGTGTTCCTCTCCTCAGCCACATGCCCAACTTTATGAATCTTGCTCTGAGCCAGGTTTTCCCTAAGCTGAGTTGTCTGTGTGGGATTATGACATGAAGTAATGTTACATTCTTCCCTCACAAGACTTCCAAGACTATCTGTTGCCCCTGCAGCAGCCTAGGGGAGGTTAAGGGGCCCTTCTGCTTTGGCTGCCTGCTCTCCTGGGCATGTGAAGGATGTTGGGGACACACAGACAGACAGGGGACAGACTGGGTCCACGTGCTGGGTGGGAAGCTTTGGGTCACTTACAGGAACGAGGAAAATCTTATCCTTGTCTTTTCCT
Source organism: Micromys minutus (assembly GCF_963924665.1). Lineage (NCBI taxonomy): Eukaryota > Metazoa > Chordata > Mammalia > Rodentia > Muridae > Micromys > Micromys minutus. The sequence continues at coordinate 63,617,487 of NC_137979.1, forward strand.
ATATTGATAACCAAGAATGCAATTTTGCTTAGCCTTAGATATGTGCCAAGAAACAGGAACTCTCTCTCCTCAGGGCTGCTAGGCCAGGGCAGGTCACATCTCTGGCTGGAACACATCTACTTATTCTCCACAGGCGTCCTTAAGTGCTCCGCCAGGGTACCAGAGGGCCAGTAACGTCTCTCTTCTCATGGGTTGGCACTTGGATTTGGAATTTCTGGAGAAGACTGTGGGAATTCACAAGCTTCTGCCTGACGTCAAATTTGCCCTCTTCTCCTTCTGTTCCAGCCCATTCTGGGATTTGCTCTCTGCCTCCCTGTGACCAGCCTTGGGAGGAGATGATGTGGGGGGGGCATTGGCTTGCACCCCTCCCCTCCCCCTTAGATCCTGTTGGCCTTTTAATGCTGGTACAGTGAAGAGTAGAAAAGTGCAGCCTGTTTATTTCGCCCGAGATATCCCAAACCTGCATCTCCTACCCAGAGAGAGGAGGGAGGAAAGGAGGGGTGGGATGGGGAAGAATGGTGGAAAGGAGAGGGAAGGGAAGATGGGGAGAGAGGAAGGGGAAAGGGAGAACAAGGGGAGAGAGGGGAGGGAAGGGGGAGGGGGAGAAAAAAAGGGATGGGATGGGGAGAGGGATTGGGAGAAGGGGAGAAGATGGGGGAAAGGAAGAAGAAGGGGAGGGGGGAAAGGAAGGAGGAGAGGAGAGGGAGGAGAGATGGAAGGGGAAAGAGGAGGGAAAGATAGAGAGGGAGAGGGAGGGGGAAGAGTGAGAGGGAGAGGGAGGGGGAAGAGTGAGAGGAAGAGGGTGGGAGAAAGGGAGGGGAGAGGGAGGGAGAGTTTCATTTCTCAGTTCAGATCCTCTCTCTTTTAGAGTTGTGATAAGATTCCAGCGCAGGCTATCTGACTCAGTGTTTGGGGATGGAGAAGAGGAGGGACTGTTCTGGAGAAGCCTGGGACACGATCCCCACAGGAGGAGACTCACAAGGGCATGTGCGTAAGATTAAGAAATGTCCAGAGCAGAGCTGCCCAGCAGAGGATGAGCAAGCATCTGGCCCAGCACTACACTCCAGGGCTTCACTGGGGGACCTGGACCTTCCGGAAGCTGCCCACTCACCTTTGCCTCACAGGGTTCTCTAGACTGAGCAATTGAGCAATCCCTTTCCAATACATACTTGCCTGAATGCACAACCTGCTATTTTGTTTCAAAAGGATTATGGATACCAAACCTGCCCATCCCCAGCCGTCCCTGGTGTACAAACAGCCCTGATAGAAAGCATCTCAGATGGGCCCACCGCTGGGACTCCGGGTTGCCCGCACACCTAAGTCAACACTCCCACCACCAATTAAGATGCTCAGCCTTTTGTGCAGTTCTCTGTCCTACGTGAAGTGTCCTCGTCCTGGTCTCACAGCTGCCTCCACACCTGGAAAGACCTCTAGATAAACGGAATCTTTCGCCTCTGTCCCCTCCTTCAGTGCTAGCTCCCCAGGGCGCCCAGAAGTAGGAAGAGTCAGCCAGCCAGCCAGCCGGGCACACACACAGTTAATCCTCGGCGGCTGCTGTTTGGATAGAAAGCGCTAGGAGCGTTCTCGGCTCCTCCGCAGCTCACATCTGGCTGGGGTTGGCGCTTTGTATTCGTCCCTCTTTCTTCCCCTCTTCCTCTACTTTTGAGAGGAACCACGTTTCCGCTTCTGGCCAAAGAGACCTTGGAGGCAGCTGAGGAGATAAAGGTGTTGGGACTGCTGTGGCTTGCACCTCCCCACCCCCTTTCCTCCCCCTTAAGTTTTTTTTTTTTTTTTTTTTTTTCTCCCTGGGGGACTTTTTTTCACCCTCGGGCTCTCTCTCTCTGCTTTGACACGTCTGTGCTTCCCCTCTGACCTAGCCTAGAAAAGGCTCAGCCCCTGGGAGATGCTCTAAGAGACAGCTCTCCAGGAGCCCCGAGAGGCGGGAGGATTCGATTGGCACAGCCGGCTCAGCTGGAAGGAGGTAGGTGGCCTGTTTGTCGGACAGACCGGGAAGGACTCGATGCCTCTGAGCTCTGTCCTTTTGGCTTCATCTGGGTCCCCGGACAGGGCTGAGCGGATGCTCTCTGTAGTAAGATGTGACGTGGAGTTTATGACTAAGGGGCAGACAGCAGAAGTTCGGGGGACAGCACTGACTAATTCTTCCTAACTTCCCCTTGCACAGACTGGCTGTGCATAGGCAGCCTGTTGGGGCTCCCTGGGGCACACAGGGGGCGGGATCTTTAGCGGATAGGATGCTGACAGGACCAACTGCACATTCTTCCACTGTTGTGTGGGGTGTCTCTCTTTCACCTGGATGCTCTCTAGAGGGCATAGAAGAAGAAAGAGCATCTCCGTTCCCATGTGCCACCCCATCCCCTGTCATACCACCTGGGACGGCTAGGATTCAGGTCTGTCCCATTTGTCAGTGGTCGGCTGGAGCCCCAACACTGAACAGGAAGTGTGGACTTTGGCCCCTTCTTCTAACAGCCTCGCTGTCCCTGGAGAGCATCCAGCTTGGGCAGGAAAAAACAAATATCCCTTCTCCACGGACCTTCCCGGGAAGTTAAAGAGCTGCCTGCCGATGGTGCTGAGTAGCCCTAAGCTAGGGCTGTAGATTCTAAGATGCCCCCAGGACCTTTGCTCAGCCCGTGTCCATCTAGACTCTCATGTTTGGGCATCTCTGCAGGTGTAGATGTAATTCCCCAGTTAACCAGAGTCCTATATCCATCTATCTCTGCACCCACCCAGACTGCTCCCTCCCTGCCCTGGAGAGCTAGACTTCTTGGTGAGTCTCCTCCCATTCGGTTACTCCAGCTCCACCCTTGTCTCTCAAAAGGGTGGGAGGGAGCTGCCCCTCCAATTCCTGTCTGCGCCCGTTCCCTGTTTCTTGGAATAAAGACCACAGAACATGCTTCTTTGACGACAGGGTTCGAGATGTGGTTCAGAAGCGGGTTACGTAGTGCCTAGGTGTGAAAGGCCAGGGGTTACATTTCCAGTACTGGAAACGGCAACAACCAAATCCCAACTTTGATTTTCACCGAGTAAGTTGGCTCAGGACACTGAGGCTGGAGGGCTGCTGCGGCTAGTCTGAGCCATCCTGAGCCGGATAGCGGGGCTGAGTTCAGGAGATGATAAGAGTGAGATGCTGTTTCAAAGTAACCAAATGAGAAGAAAAACAGCAACAACAACAACAAAAAAAAGAAAGAAAAACTGCGAAATGTCATTGGGATCCCCCTGGGAGTGAATGACTTCCTTAGAAACTGCTGGGCTCTGCTTTTTATAGTGAACCCACTGTGAGCTGCCTTCACAGGAGCTAGCCTTGTGGGAGGAACTGTTTAGTCTCTACCAGGCCCCTCCAGCTCTCACTAGAGGAGGGAAACCTGCAGAGGGAGGCAGAGGGCTGAGAATCGGGGATTGCTACTGCACCGTGGGTCTCAGCTCTGCCTCAGGACCTGCCCCAGGCCCTTGCAGCCTACCAGGAAGCGTCCCAGCTAAATGGTGACTTCCCTCCCCAGGACTCAACCTGGATTCTCTACCTAGGCAGGAGACGTGGAGCTTTTTAACTGTCCCACTTTACTTCACAGAAACTCACACGTGCACACTGCTGAGAACTCAAAAAAAAACGTGTTATGAGGTTCAGGGAGGCCCAGGAGCCCCTCCCCCACCCCCGGAGGAGGCAGGCCCCACCGGCTGGCCTGTCTTGGAGGGAGAGGGAGGGCAGCTCACTGCTCCTTCCTGGCCGTTACCTCCCTATTCAGAGCAACCAGCACAGCATAACTTTTTTTTTTTTTTTTTTTTTTTTCTGAACACACTCCTTTCTGTTATTCTTCCTGGTGCCCGCCCGCTACACCCCCTCCCCCGGTAATTAGCATGACTCATAAACCAAGTATTCTGGCATTGAACTTCACCCATCAAAACAAAGATGAAAAGAATTTCGTAGAAACTATGGGTTCACTCGGGACACCCTCGCTCACTGTTTCTTACCCACGGGGGTCAGGCCCTTTGATGGGTCACAGTTACTAGGGCTGAAGGTGGCTGAGGCTCTAGGGTTTAGGGGAGGCTGAGGTGACAATATGAAACCAGAAGGGCAGGTCGATGTCCACCGGAGGATGCAGCTTCTGTCCACCTTTCTCTCTGAAGAAGGAGCAGTCTAGGCTCCGGCTTTGAGGGACCCAGAGATACTGGCTTGTGGGTGGTGGCTTGAGAGGACTGCTACTTTGTCTAGTTGTAGCCACTGAAAATTCGCCTTTCCACTAATGTCAAGTGGCCCACAGTGGCTGTCTGGACAGGACCCGGCCACCTCCCTGACTCATTCACGAGGTGCAAGAGACACTCTGGCTTGTCCAGAGAGCAGCTTGCTGAAAGCTAGAGAGCCCCACAGGCCCTGTGGCGCTGGCTCTCAGGGCCCTGCCCTGGGTCCTTGCCCTGGCAGGACCACTGATGGGTGACTGCAGTCTTGGACGCCTTCAGAAGTGGTTCCTCTTTCCCTCCTCCACAGGCAGGAAGGGACACGCCAGATCCCTAGGCAGGGTGAGGCTCCTGAACCTGGAAGGGCACCGTGTCTCTGCCGTGGTTAAACAGCAACGGCATGAAATTGGTGCTGCCCGAAGTAGCTCTTCCTGGTACCCGTATGGGACACCCACCCTACCCTCACTGGGTAGAGGCAGGGTTTTGATGCCCCTATTACCATCGAACACTGAGCATGCCCGGCCTGCTTCGGAGGCCTTTGCGTATCTACAGTCACCTCCCTTGGCCCCTGCCCAGGCATACCACTGGTACTGCATCCACTGACTAGGCCTCTGTCTCACCATCTTCCTGGCCAAGGTAGGAATTTCCCTTGGAAAGAGACATTTGACCAGGAGAGAGCCGAAGCCCGGGCATTGAGGATGGGGGAGGAGCCAGGCGAGGAGAGTGGTGCAGAGAAGCCAAGCTCCTGGTGCTCAGGGCCGGGCCAGACATGCCTCTGGCTGCTGTGGCCACATGTGGTACAGAGCCTCACATCCTGGGACTGCAGCTCCCCCTCTACGGGGCATCTGGTTACCAGCTGTCTGTTGCCCTGGGTACCAGGAAAGGAGAAGATCCCCGCTGCCCGGGGAGCTGCCAACCATGGGTGGGCCTAAGGCAGATGCAGGCCAGAAGCTAGGCTGGGTCTGCAACTTCCTCCCTTACATTAGTGGGGCTGGCTTTTCCTACACAGGGTTGTTGAACCAGGGCCTGAGCTCCTGAAAGCTTCCCTAAGCTACGATCAACCACTGTCCTCAACAGACCAATTGCAGAAACAGACAGGTTTATTAAGTGCGGCCACCTTGGGAAGAACAAATAAAAGAGGCCCTAGAGTTTGTCTCTGGGGTCCCAACATGAGGTTCAGATGTAAATAAAGGCAAACTATGCAGAGCTAAGCTCTCCTGGCCGAGGCATGTTGGGCAAGGTGCTGTCCTGCCTGAATCGCTGACCCATCATTACTTCCTTCTCCAAGTGGGAGATACCTGGGTGGGGTTGGGACTCCATTGTCACGTCAGTCTAATAGTTGGGGAGAGCACATGTCTGTTTGGAATATCTTCATTTTTATCAGGATACAGAGCTGGGTTCTGAGAGCTGAGTTCTTGTGGAAGCTGGGGGATCTGGAAGGTTTCCAGTATCATGGAGCTCCAGAGTTTTTTGATATACAAAGTATCTCCCTCCTTGGGCCTGGGGCCCCATGAAAATCCACCTATGAAAAGGAGGTATAGGGTCTGAAGCGCCTACAGGATATTTGACCAGTCATAGCTGCTGGGGGAGGGGGCTGCTGTGGGGGAGAACGGGGGGGGGGGCTGCGAGAGAGGTACCTAGGCTCAAGTCCTAGAAGCTATTCAGTATGTATGTGTATGTGTGAGAGAGGGACAGAGAGACAGAGACAGAGAGGCAGAGAAAAAGAGACAGAGAGACAGACTAGGCTGGAGCCCTGGAGGCTGTTGGGGGCTGACTAGGTCTCCTTCAGTCTTCACACTTCCAGAGTGGATCCTCTGGTGCCGTCCCTTCATAGCGACCCCTGACATCCCAAGGTATCTGAAGAGAGCATTCAGCCCTACCCTCAGTAATTTTTCTTCACACCGCTCCTTCTGGCTGACCACTGGGATGTGGCTTCGGATGTAATTCAGCATGCACATTGGCTTTTCTTGTTGTTGTTGTTACTGACAGAGTCTCCCTGTTTGTGGGGCTGGCCTGGAACCCAGTATGTACCCCAGGCTGGTCTTTAACACCACACAGTCCTTCTGGCTTCTCTCTTCCCTGATGATTCTAGGGGATGGCATTTGGTGTCATGGCACCGCAGAGATTTTTTAAACATTGAGCCAGGGAAGCCAGTGATGGGTCCTGGTGCCCATAGTGTGCCTGGCACCCTGTAGGTGCTCAGCAGTCCTCTGCTGAGTAAATGATGAACAATTGTCTTCTCATGGGTGGCTGAAGGTGTTCCAGATGTCACTAAGCAAGCCAATCAGGTGGGCGCCCCAAACCAGAGCCCAATATGTGGGAGCGGTCAATGCCCAAGGGAAGGGCAGGAAGAAGCCTGCCCCAGATAACATCAGCCCACTGCCGGGTCCCGGGTGTGTTGCAGGCATTCATAAACACATGTTCATTAAGGAGGATGTGGGATGTAAGGCTTCGGCAGGAGGATGACACGTTTCTCAGCCGCTCCATGTGAGCCACAAATGCTTTATAACCCCTCCCTCCCCTGCCTGTCAACTTTCTTATGCATAGCAAACTTCCCTGGAATAAACAAAACACTCTCTTGGTCCCCAGGGCGGGGCTTATTTTGTCTTTTCTAAGTGGAAAATAATGTGTGTACTTACTGGGAGGGAAGAGATGGGATTGCTATAGGCGGAAAGAGGGAAGCCCAGAGAAGCCCAGGTAAGACCCCATTGCTCCCAGGCCCCGCCCCCCGTGGTGGCTGCTGGGAGCGGCTGGGTGGGTGGGCTTCAGGGTCGATGTTGTGGGCGGGGACGCCACACTTTTAACCTGCATTTTCCCTCATGCTTCTAGAAACTTCTGAGCCAATAAATGATGTACCCTTTTGTACTAATTGCCGCTGCTGGTGGGTCTGTGCTCCCCGACCCTCAGCAGGCTCCCCCTTCTCTCCCTCTTTCATCTCCCTTCCTCCTCCTTTAGACAAAACCGGGCTTTTCTGGTCAGTACAGCCTCATTCTTTCCGAGGGTTGAGTTTGCCTCTAATCAACAAGCATGGTCTTCGTTTTTTCCACCCAACTGATTACTGTCATTTTTGTGATCTGTCTCCCTGGTGGCCTCTGGGGTTGGTAACCTTGGTGCAGAATTGTATTCTTCGAAGTAGGAAGCTTTCTGGGCTCGGAAAAGGGAAGGGTTTGGGGAAGCTAGCTCCAGACTTCAGCGAGATTCAGAATTCAGGCCACCTTTAATAGCACTTGGGCCTTGCTCATGGCCCTTGCCTCATCTGAACACTTTGCACTTGGGATTGACTGCAGTAAAAATGACACATCGTGGGGGGCGGGGGCGAGGGGGCGGGGAGATGCTGCATTGCAAAGCTGATCTGAAGGGGGATCCAAGCCCATATTGGGTGGCTCACAACCATCTGTAACTCTAGCCCAAGGGGTTTGGTGCCCTCTACAAATGCAGCGCGCACGTGTGCGCGTGTGTACACACACACACACACACCAAAAAAAAATTTTTTTTAAAGTAACACCAGATGCCAGAGGTCATAGGCATGAGAGAGCTCTCATCTTCTAGGAGTTCATAGTTCCTGATCAGGAGTAAATGCTGAGGGGGCGGGGCAGTAACGTCAGGCAGGGGTCCAGGAAGCTTGCTAGGTGAGGCTGGTTCTTAAGACATGGCTGTGGGTAGGGGGTGGCTGTCAAGAGGGTCATCTGTGTAAAGACCTGGGGAATGGCCCGCTGCAGGTAGCTGAGTGATGGAAGAGGGGAGGTCCACGCTGACGCTCAGGATTTAAACGCTTCCTTTCTTGTCACCAGACACCCTTGAAGTCAAGAGCCATGCTCCCATTTTAAAGCTGCCTCTGGGAGACCAGCTGGTGGTAGGCAGGGAGACCTTGAACCAGCTGGGAAAGACTGTGTGCAAAACACCGGAGGCACAGACCTTTGGGGCTTGGCTTCGACGTGGAAGATGGATGAAAGGCGTGAGTTTTAGCAGCTTCCACGGTGATGCCTATAGCCCAGCTGCCAGCCCTAGGGGAAGAAAAAACTGGATTGTGGAAACAGGAGGAGGGGATGAGTTAATTGGGGGACATGGCGGGGCAGACCAGGGTCTCCAGGCAGACATTTGGGGACACAGATGCAGAGCCTCTCTGGCTAAAGGTATAGTCAAAAAAAGCCCAGGCTGGTGGCCGCTTTGCCTAGTTAGAAGCATGAAAGCATCTGCCCTGAAGCTTTATTGTGTTTAGTCTTAGCTAATTGAAACAGCTCCATGGGGCTGGCAGGTTACAGAGCATAGTCTGGACCTCAGCACCACTACTGGGTATAAGCCTATATGTTCAGCATGGGGGAGCCAAACAAGATGGTGGTGCATCAAGGCCAACCTGGGCAATATCATAAGAGCTTATCTCCCTCCCTCCCTTTCTCTTTTCTTTCTTTCTTCCTTCCTTCCTTCTATAAGGAAGGGTGAACCCAATAGACAGAGTAGACCAGAGCCTGGTGCTGAAGAAAGAGTGGCCTAAACTAGTAGGTCTCTTTAAAGACTCACTTTTATTCTTACATGTGTATGTTACATGTGCGCGTGCACATGTGTGTGTGTGTGTTTGTGTGTGTGTGTGTGTGTGTGTGTGTGTGTGTCCTGGGGCCAAAAGGGAGAGCCAGATCCTATGAAACTGAAGTTATAGGGCTTGTACTGGAAACTGAACTTGGCTCTCTGGAAGAACAGGAAGTCCTCTTAACTGCTGGCCAGTCTCTCCAGACCCAACCAGTAGACAGTTTAAAGTCACATCAGGCATGGTCTGTTATGCCTCAGGAGGGCTGAGGCAGGAGGATCACCGTGAGTCTACACCTTTTCTCAGAACTTGGTTCTGCCGGTGGTGAGTGTGGCGTGCATAGACAGAAACAAGATTGACGGTGCTGAGCAGATCGCATTGCAGACCCAGTAGCCACTTGTTAGAGGGCAGTGTTCCCTCCTGTGGAGCATCCTCAGGCGGTTCCTGTGAAGTGCTGGGGGATGTCCAGACTTGGGCAAAACCAGACAAAGGCCAGTTTGTACTGCTTGCAGAGGGCTGGGCACGGTGGAGCCCAGGCACAGAGTCTCCAGGTTCTTCCCTTTCTGGGTCTTGGGAGCAGTCAGCCCCAAGGGCACCATCATTCCTGGTGCCAAAGAAATGGGCAGTGGGCCAGGCCACCTGCAGAGTGAGGCCCTGGCACAATCCCCTGGGCCCTCTTTTCTCTCAGATGGTTCTTAAGGCTTCCAGCCAGAGGGAGTTCAGCTGGGTGGTGACCTAAGGACACCTGCTCTACTGGAGGAGATCTTTGTTCCCTGGATGGTGCAGAGGCCTGCAGGCTGGGCTGCTCAGGTACCCCCCCAGGCTGGGAGGCCTGCCTACCACATGGCAAGGTCTGGGCAGACTGAGGTCTTCTTTCTGCTTGGTCTCCTTGGACGGTGCAGAGCAGGGAGATGCTTTAGGATGGGGGAGTTCCTTGTCTTTCCTCTCATGGTTTTTGCCCCCCAAAAGACCCCACTTCCATCCAAAGTCAGAGTCCTTTGCTCAAAAGCTGGCTGTCCAGGAGGAAGCCACTTTCCCCATCTGTAGGCTTTAGAGGAAACTCCAAACCTTAAAAAGTACATCCCGCTTCTCCAAGACAGGAAGAGGAAAAGATACCCAGGCCCTGGAACACATGTGAGCCCATTCCCCGTAAGGAATCCCTGTTCCCCAGCTGTCTCCCTTAAGCGGTTGGGGGAAGAGACAGAGTCTCAGACCATCGTGGTCCACAGGGTCACAGTGAGGATAATGTACTGACGTGGCTTTTGCAACAAGGCATGAACACGGTTCATGGACCAACCAACTGAAAGTCCCCCTACCACCCTCTTGCTCGTCCCAGGCTCGGCTGTTTGAAGGATGAATGATCACGGAGAAGCAAGGACCTAGGAGCTGATGTGTGGGTTAGGAAAGCACTCAGTGTTAGCAGTCTGTCTAGGCTCCACCCCACAGTTATCTGGCAACAGCCAGGTATGCCTGACTCACTATAAAGGGGGCTGCTTGCCCCCTCCTCACTCTCCTGTTCTTTCTCTCTTCCCTCTTCTCCCTTTGTCTCTTCTCTTCCCATTCCCTTACATGCTCTCTCTCCCCAGTGCTCATGGCTGACCTCTACTCTCTCTCTCTCTCTCTCTCTCTCTCTCTCTCTCTCTCTCTCTCTCTCTGCCTCTACTACCTTCTTAACTCCCCTCCCCATGCCCTGAATAAACTCTATTCTATACTATACCATCGTGTGGCTGGTCCCTCAGGGGGAAGGGATGCCTCAGCATGGGGCCACCATAGGCACCCCCTTTCTCCACACCTCACCACACCTCCTTAGAACATACCCCACCCCCTTATCTTTTCACAAACACATCAGTCAGGGCATTGCACCTCAATGCCACATGCTCTCTTCCTTGGCTGGATCCTGTGTTCTGTGCTCCTCAGTGGTCGACATCAATTCTGCCCAGTGTCAGGCGGAGACTAAGCAAATCCCTGGGTCCCCAGTATTTGAGAGGACTTTGGAGGTGAAGGTGACACATGCCCAGGTAAAGCGGTAATGGTGGGCCGTGGCCATGCTGTGCTCAACGTGGCCTGGAGCTTGGAGCCGTAGGTGCAAGGCGGTGGGACCCAGTCCTCGGGTGCTGGGACCCAGTGCCCTCTTCTGCCAGGCCCAAGCCCCAGTAAAGCTGGACAGAGATGTTTGCTTGCCTTGTCTGGGAGGCAGCCAGAGCCCCTGGGAAGCATCTGGTGGGGCCAGTGGCAGGAAGGACAGACGACCTTTAAGACTTCGAAGGAAGGCTGCTGGTGGGTTAGATGTGTCGGATACAAGGGAGGAAGAAGTCTAAATGACTCCCAGATTTCAGGTTGTTTGTTCATGGCTCCTGCTTCCTCCCCCACTGGCCTCATCCTAATCTAGAACAGAGTTCCCCCTTGGAACTGCCAGCCATGCCGAACACGTTCGGTAATGCACTTCCAGTATGGCAGCAATACTGCCATGCACGACAGCATCTAGAGCTCGGGAGGTAACTGGCGCTTTGGCACGGCTGGGGAGCAGAACTTTGAATTTCATTTTATTAATAGTTTTTAATTTTTTTTTTTTTTTTTTGTGAATAGAACCCAGTACCTTGTACATGTTAACCAAGCTCTCAACCACGGATGTAAATCCCCCAGCCATCTTGAAATAGTTTCCCCAAGGAAGCCAGACTACTTTTAGATTTGAGATGTTCGGTCAGGGGCAATAGCCCAATTGGTAGAGTGCTTTCATCAAAAACATAAAGTTTGGTCCGTAGAACCTGTGTCAGTGGCAGCGTGGTTGCCTGCTGGGGTCATCTCAGTGATGGGAGGCAGAGCCGGGCAGCCCGACTCTCTGTCTTCTCCTAGTGCATTCTGGGATAAGTATGTGCGTGTGTGCCCCATGCTTTGTGCTTGGCTTATGTCTCGTTTTACTCTATTTCAATACTACAACGGCCGATGTTTGTGAGAGCAAAGGTCTAGAATGTTCTCTGCTCACCATTTTTCATTCAGCCTCGAGCATCCGTTTGTTTTTCTCCCTGGACTATGTGTATTGTGCCTGAGATAAGGGACTACGGTTAATTTATGGTTGAATTACCCCCACCTCCAGCTCTTTTGCACAATGCCAGGCCAGTCCCGGAGCATTCCATAAGCCATGCTTGTGTTAAATTCCAGCTGAGAGGGCGGCTCCAACGTGCCTTCCAAGGCTCCTGGCTATTCAAGGAGATCACAGGCTTCTTGCCTCTCTGAACAGCTGCTTACCCTGTGAGGGTTACGGAAGAAAACAGTGTTTACAAAATGCTTCTGTCAATGGCACTGAGCTGGGAGAAGGGAGGATACGGAGGCCAAATCCACTCAGGCAGCCTCACACACCAGGAGGCCTGGTACACACACACACACACACACACACACACACACACACACACACACACATACTTGCGCAGGCACCTTGGGCGACCAGAAACAATAGGACAGACTTTAAAGGAACATAAGGAAACTGAACTTGTGGATGAATACTGTTTTCCATAAAGGACCCATCACATGAGGTCTGGGAAGGGACAAAAAGTCCCAGCCAGGAAGTGCCCTCACATGCCTCGCCTTCCTCCAGGCCCTGTGAGTTACTCCTCTGCCTTCTTCTGCAAAGAAGGATTCCTGCTTTCTGGGGTGAAGGCTGAGTGGAAGTGGGCGGGATGGGCTAAGGAAGGATGCTGGCCTCTGGCTGTAGGACTTGGAGGGAGAAATAAGAGAATACTTTCCTGTGGAAGTCAGCTCTCCTCAACAGAGAACAGGGATGGCTCTTGCGGGGTTGTTCTCCGAGTCTGTTCCTGCAGCACAACCCAGAGACAGGCCATACCGAATGAAAAAGAAATAAAACGGAAAAAGACACGGCTGTTCCTAGGTGTGGTGGAAGAGAAAGTTTACTGTAGATAAAAGAGAGAGCACAGCCTAAGGCAGGGACATCCAGAGTAGATGTGACCCTGAGCCATGTGAACAGATGGGGGAGGGTTCGGAGAGCAGCTATCGTCCAAGAGGGGCAGCCTGGGCTAAGAGACTGTCCAAGTGAGTAGATGAAAAGGCCAGGCAACCAAAACAGTTGGATTATAGGGAAGCAGGGCTGGGAGAAGGGTAGCCCAGCCTCTGAGCTACCCGTAGGGACTGAGGAATGCTGGGAGAACTGGCAGTCAGGTCTGCTTTGAAATGTTAAATAGCCACTCAGCCATTTGTGTTTGTCCTGGGTTTGAGATCAAACACTTCTGAGTTAGGACTGAAGGGGTGAAGGGGTGGGGTGGAGGTGTCACCCCTTGATCAGGACATCCTAGCCTTCTCTGGACCTATATCTCCCTGTTTGGAGCCTCACTGCAAGGAGAAGCTCCCTTTGCAGGGAGACTTTGGTTAGGTGCTGGGCCATACTGGTTTCCCAAAGGTGACTGTAAGAATCCTATCATGATGAGGCTGATTTCACAGTAGGGCTTGGTTAAATGATTGCTAAGATGGTGTGGAGGAGAAGAGTGTTTCAGCCTTGATATGAAACTGCCAGAGGCTGTATGTGTGTGTGTGTGTGTGTGTGTGTGCACATATGTGCATGTGTATGAGTGTGTGTATGTGTGTGCCTGTGTGTCTGTGTATATGTGTGCGTGTGTGTACATGCGTGCACGTGTGCATTGTGTGTGTGCATGTGTGTATGTATGTGTACATGTGCGTGCATGTGTGTGCACACATGTGTGTGATGTGGGGGGTGGGTAGAAACTGCCCACCTTATTGCCTTTGGCAAAAGCCATCTACCTTGAGGGCTGTTACCCCGTCATGTCACATTCCTAGCCCAGCTCTAGGCACCCTATTTTCTGACAAACATGTTTAAAACCTCCTTTTCTGGATTGGATAGAGACACATCAGCTCTTGCATGGCAGCCACGGTAATGGTTTCTGGATGAGGGTAATTTTGCCCCTGAGTGGACTGAAGTTGTTGGTTGTTACAAACTGAGGAAGATGTCAGTCACTAAGATGTGGGTAGAGGCTGGGATCCCACAAAGTCCCTTCAGACATACAGGACAGGGTCCAAGCTGAGGGGATGGTCAGCTTCAGATGTCACCAAGGTCAAGACCAAGAGCCCACGAGGTAGGACAGGTTCACACCTACGCTAGCACTTAGGAACCTGAGACAGGAGGATGGAGAGTTTGAAACCAACCTGGGCTACACAGTGGGGGGGGGGGTGAAAAACAAAACAAACAAACAAACAAACAAAAAACCCCAAACCCAGACAGACCCATGTTTAAAGAAAGGAAAATGTTCTTTTGCCACCTGCAAGCTTAACACTTAGGGAGGTAGAAGAATGATTATGAAGGTACCCAGGGAAAACAGGAAATGCAGAAACAGAAACAAACAGCAAGGCAAACTTGGATGAATATTTGTTGAATTCTAGTGAAGTCCGGGGTACTGCAGGACACTTGGCTGGGCCAGGGACATGTGTGTCTGACAGGAAGAGTCTCAAGGGCCAAGCAAAAGTCTCCATGGCTGGAGACAACTTGATACATAAAACTACCACGGAGGAGGGTTTTCCCAGGTCGGGGTGAGGAGGCGTCTGGGAAAACATGACATAGCCTGGCATGAAGTGGGTGTTGTTTGGACCATTTCAATGGCTGGTTCGTCTGAGTTTAGCTTGTCTGTGCTCAGTGCAGCCAGACACCTAGGAGTGGGCCCTAAGCCAGCAGTTCCCTCCCTCTGTCTTCTCGCTGTGCATGCTGTGCGTGTGCATGTGTTTGCTGTGTATATGTGTGCCATGCGTGTGTACGTGTGTGCTGTGGATGTGCATGCTGTGCATTTATGTGCTATACATGTACAGGTGTGTGCTGTGTGGGCATGTGTGTGCAGTGCATGTACATGCTATGTATGTGTATGCTGTGCATGTGTGTGCTGTGCATGTGAACATCTGTGCTGTGTTGTACATGTGTGTGCTATACACATGTGTGTGCATGTTCAGATGTGTACAGAAATAATTCTGTGAGTGGGCGTGAGAGCGGGTAGAGGCCAACGGACAAATTCAGTTGTTCCTCAGGTGCCGTCTGCCTCGCTTTTTAAGACAGAGTCTCCCATTGGCTTGGAGCTCACCAGTTTAACAAATCTGGCTGGCCAGTGGGCCGCAGGCTTCTGTCTGCTTGTCTCCGATTTCATGGCCCGGGGACTGCAAGCACAGGCCACCACGCCTGGCTTTTACATATTTGTATTTAGTATGTGGATTCTAGGAGTGGAACTCACGTCTCTGTGCCTGCGAGGCCAGCGCTTAAGCACAGAGCGAGCATCCGATCCGCTCAGCTTCCATTTGCGAACGGCATACTAATGAATGAATATTGTCTCCCAGAAAGATTGGCCCTGGGATCACATGAGGCCTGGGTGGGATACAAGTGATTAATGAGGGCATGTTCTCCTATCTACCCCTACCTCATGGGCCCGGAAAATTAATTGGAAGGATGTACGGAGTCTCAGCCGGGTGCCTGGTGCCGCTGCAGGGCCTGGTAACTGCTTATCAGTCCAGACAGGACAGAGGTGCTCCTGGCTAAGAAGCAGGAATTCAGGGCTGCTGACAGGTGCCAAGGCTTGGGGGTGCAGCTAGGAGGTGGCATAAAGCACACTATCAGCAGACCCTTGGCAGCACCAGGGTGTGTTGAAAACACGGAGCCCAGAGGCCCTACTCTGGTCAGCTGAATGAGAGGCTGAAGTTTAAGAGGAGTCCTAGATTTGAGAAGCCAAAAGCTGAACCGTAGACTGAGGTGTGTAGCCATAGGGAGAGAGGGGCAGGCTCTGCGTGCCCTAGGCCAGGATATGACAGGTAGAGGAGGCAGATAATTTAAACAACTAAAGCTCAGTTTGCGCTCGCGCGCACACACACAGATGCACACACAATCACAGATACACACACTCACAAATACACACACTCACAGATACACACACTCACAGATACACACACTCACAGATACATACACACTCACAGATACACACACTCATAGATACACATACACTCACAGATACATATACACAGATACACACACACACACACACACACACACACACACACACACTTTTTTTGGCTAGTGGTGGGGGAACACTGGGATCGAGAAGGGGCTTGAAAGACAGTCTCCACGTTGGAAGAGAAGAGAAGGGTTCTGTCCTAAGATTTTGCCTGAAAGCTGGGGGCTATAAAACTGGATTGAGTTGGATGGATTATGGTTCCTAAATTAAGTGCAAATGGATACTCAGTCAGCACCCCCTGGTGGCCAAAACAGCTGCTGCCAGTTTCTGCCCACCAGCCCTTCCAGGGAGAGCTAGTTGACCAGCGCTCACCTGGGATTGGTTTCGCTCATTGTCAGGGGTCAGCAGGTGATGGGCTCTCCTTCCTGAGAGGTTGGTGCTGAGCCTGTGCTCAGTGATTCAGAAGCTCTTGTCGAGGTGTGCGCGTGTGTGCGCGTGTGCATGTGTGTGTGTGTTTCTCTCTAGAGTCCCATCCTAACCCATGCCTTCTCTTTGTATTCTGGCAGGAAGATGGGCTCCTGTGGACAGAGATTTATTCTGGGATGCTTCCTTCTGCTGGCTGTCACCTGGGGCCCCGTCCTGAGCCTTGTGCCCCGCGTTCAGGAGGAGCAGCATGAGTGGGAAGAGACGGAGGAGCTGCCTTCTCCTCTGGATCACGTGACGAGGTGAGGGACTGAGGTTACACACCAGCAGGGGCTCTGCATCTGACAGGGTCAAGCCTGTGAGGTTTGGGGGGCTCCAGATGTGGTTGCTTTGAGTTGCAAAGGACAAAGATGAAGCTTGGAGGAGGTCCTAGGGAGGCAGATCCCGGAGGTCAGTGACTAGAGCATCTCGTCTGATTCTGAGGATGGTGGTCCAGTCTCATCCCAATGCCAGGGCAGCTGGGTCTACAAGAACTTTCCATCTCTGCCTTTAGCTTGGTCTCCCCAAGAATAAGCGACGGGCTGTGGGAATGCATGTAGGCAGCAGGCAGGGACAAGAGGCCTCCAGCAACTTACTCATCTATAAAATGGTGATACAGTCTAGAGGACATACTCTGGTTTATGTCCTCTGTCAGTTAAAAGAACTAAAAAAAAAAGAAAAAAAAGAAAAAATTGGGCTCAGTGGTTAGAGCACTGACTGCTCTCCCAGAGATCCTGAGTTCAATTCCTAGCAACCACATGGAGGCTCACAACCATCTGTAATGAGATCTGATGCCCTCTTCTGGTGTGTCTGAAGACAGCTACAGTGTACTCATACATAAAATAAATCTTAAACAAAACAAAACAGGAAAAATCTCAAGCAAGTGGCCTCAAAGAAGTCTCAAATGCCACAGACAGCAGCCAACAGCCGAGGAAAGGCGTTTGTTGGGGGCAAGGAAACACACACATGCAGCAGACACATAAAGAAAAGACCCCATGCAAAGCAGAGAGGGAACCTGGAAAGCCAAATAATAACAACAATAATAATAATTCCACTCTCTTCCCAAGGACTGGATGGCCTGGAACTGTGGGTAGCACACACTGATCTGACCTTGATCTTATGGGCACCCAACCACAGAAGCCTGCTGGTTGGGATGCCAAGTCTACAAAGCCTTTGTAAACTGCCAGGCCTTTGTCTCAAGTCCAGAGGAAGAGGGAGAAGCCATCTTGGAAATTTAACACCTTTATTGTGGCTCCCCTCCCTGTCTGTCTTCCTCCCAGGGAGTCTCACTCCTTGTCTCTTGTTAGGTTGGAGCTGGTGAAGATGGACCCACAGTCCAGGCATCAGCTTCCCTTGGAAGAGTATAAATTACTTGAGGGAGGATGTCAGTCTCTCGCCTTTGTGTCTGCGACCCTCAGTGGTACACAGACCCAAGGCTATGGAAGATACTTTGTAGGGTCTTTGAACAAGAGGCACGCACAAGGCTCTGCACAGGGAGTTTTGAGCCTGAGCCCGAGGCAGCTGAGTGTGAGGGAACCCCTCTGGTGCAGCCCCATTCTGTAGGGAATAGTGAAAGAGTCCTACAGGCGAGATTTGTGGTCAAGGAACTATGAAGGATGCATCAGAGAATGCATTGCTGCTGGACACACAAACCTTAGGACCACTGTGCACATGTGCATTAGAGATAGTAAGGTCCCAGGATGCTCGTGGGGATGCTCCGGATAGGGGTTGACTCCTCAGGACTTGCTAGATGTGGAGGGAAGGTCAGGTGGGCAGAAGGCTCCCGAAAGAGGTCTGAAGCTTAGGGGAGAGGTGTGAGTGTCTTTCTCCAGGATCTAGGTTTTCATACAGTTGGACTCAGGGCTTGTGTGGGTTTATGCTCCAGATGTCCTAGGGATAGACTGGATCAGGGTTAGAGAGGGGCTGGCTGGCTTACTTAGATCTCTTTGTGTCCCATGGAGCCTCTGGGAGGAGAGCAAAGTGCAATGTTTCACTTGGCCATGAGGTGGTGGTGTAGATTACCGTCCAGTAGCCCAGAGACACCCAAAGAGGAACTGAATAGAGACTTTACAGATGAGTTGCTGGTAGATGTGTTCCAGGTCCAGTTCTTTACCACCGAAAGACCAAGTCCTGGAGGCGTGGCTTCACCACCTAAGCCCTGAGGTCATTGGCATTTGTGTTATCTTTGCTTTGGATATATTACAACTGATAGTGGTGTATGTGTGGGGAAAGGGGTCACTGTCTTCAGTGTTTGAGTCTGGGATCTTAGAATCCTCCTAAACAGAGCTTGCGTTTGTAGAGGAAGGGGAGCAAGGTGAGGCAAGCCACGTGTCCGCAGCAGCAGGAGAGAGCAACCAGCACACGCACTTCACCATTATGTGATGGTTTATTCCCTCAGGCCTGAGGAAACACACAAGAAATATAGCCCTGGCCAGGGTGAGGACCCTCCCACTTCCCGGTGCTACCGGTGCTGTGACCCCAGCACTCCTGTATACCAGACAATCCCTCCACCCCAGATCAACATCACCATCCTGAAAGGTGAGAGGCTTCAGCAGTGGGTTGGCGGCCGGTTCTCAGAGGCTGCTTTATATACTTGGAGAAGGAGACATTGCTGCTCGGGGCTGGGTGGAATAGGGGGGTCACACCGATACAGCAGAGGTGGGCGTCATCTGGAGAAAGGAAGACATTTTGATTTTTGAGCTGTGACCCTGTTCCATGACCAGAAGACCCTTAGAGGTGGCTCAGTGGGTAAGAGCAAAGCAAGGGGGCTTGAGTTCAAATCCCCAGCACCCAAGAAAAAGCTAGGTGTAGTCGCTTGTGCCTACAACCCCTGTAACCATGGGGAGGGACGGGGGCGGTCAGGCTCTAGAGCCAGGCTCTGAAGCATTAAGATTCACCAGGAGAGCTTACACACACATCTCCTCTAGAGTTTACACACACATCCCCTCTAGAGCTTACACACACATCCCCTCTAGAGCTTACACACACATCCCCTCTAGAGTTTACACACGCATCCCCTCTAGAGTTTACACACGTATCCCTTCTAGAGCTTACACACAAATCCCCTCTGGCCTCTCCAAATGCATGTGGGGTGTATATGCCACCCATGCACACCCACCACACATCCATGCCCATGCACACCCACCACACATCCATGAGGAGGGGCCTCAGGGATTCTGCCCACCCTGTTTGCACAGGACTTGCAGACCTCTAAGTTCTTTGTTTTGGCACAAATACCTAAGCCATTTGCTGTGCCTCTCTCTCTCTCTCTTTTAAAGATCTATTTATTTTATGTATATGAGTACACTGTTGCTGTCTTCAGACACACCAGAAGAGGGCATCAGATCCCATGACAGATGGTTGTGAGCCACCGTGTGGTTGCTGGGAATTGAACTCAGGACCTCTGGTAGAGCAGCTGGTGCTCTTAACCGCTGAGCCATCTCTCCAGCCCATGTGCCTGTCTCCGTAGATAACTTTACATAAACCCAGGGAATGCTTGCAGCCTGGATCCTCCCCTCCCCCGCATGGAGTCCGGACATCTGCTGTTCATTTCCTCCAAGTGAGCCCAGGCCGGGCCACGGAGCCTGCTGCTTGTGGACAAACCCATATGTTCCTTTATCTCTGCCAGGAGTTTCCAGAAAGAAACCGAGAAAGTGTGCCCTCTGAATGTACACACGCCAGTTCTTGACAGTGAAAAGTTATCTATCACTAATGCTAATGATGTGAGAAACCAGAAGCCTCCTTGCCCAGGAGCTTCCTGCTAAGGGGTGCCAGAGAGGATGCTGGGATGTGGAGTCAGACTGCTGCCCTGGAACCAGCTTCAGGCTGGCCTCCCTTGGGACCTCACATCTTCTTGTTCTCTCTTAGGTGAGAAAGGTGACAGAGGGGATCGAGGCCTCCAGGGGAAATACGGCAAAATAGGTTCTACAGGTCCCAGGGGCCATGCCGGCCCCAAAGGGCAGAAGGGGTCCATAGGGGCCCCTGGGGACCACTGCAAGAGCCAGTACGCGGCCTTCTCCGTGGGCCGAAAGAAGGCTTTGCACAGTAACGACTACTTCCAGCCCGTGGTCTTCGACACAGAGTTTGTGAACCTCTACAAACACTTCAATATGTTCACTGGGAAGTTCTACTGCTATGTGCCGGGCATCTACTTCTTCAGTCTCAACGTGCACACTTGGAACCAGAAGGAGACGTACCTGCACGTCATGAAGAACGAGGAGGAGGTCGTGATCCTGTACGCGCAGGTGAGTGACCGCAGCATCATGCAGAGTCAGAGCCTGATGCTGGAGCTTCGTGAGCAGGACGAAGTATGGGTGCGCCTCTTCAAGGGCGAGCGTGAGAACGCCATTTTCAGTGACGAGTTCGACACCTACATCACCTTCAGTGGCTACCTGGTCAAGCCGGCCTCCGTGCCCTAGCGGACACCCCGTGTGGAGCTTCCACGGACTGCTGACCTCCTTGCCTGTCACCTGATCTATCCCTGCATTCTGTGGACACTGGAGTCCTGCCCCGGACTGACCCCATCATCTCTCTCCTCTCTCCTGGCTTCCTTGGCCTTGGCTTCTTCAGTTTTGGTTTTTGACACAATTCCCTTGGCCACTGGGAAGCCCAAAGGACTGTGCGGTCCCAGATCTGGCAGCTCCTCTAAGCAGAGAGCGGCCGGCAGATGAAATCATTGGGCGGGGAGCCTGCGAGGACATTGGGGGACCTCCAGGTCCTTCTGTGTACATAGCCTTAGACGACCCTGTGCTGTGTTGTTCTGTGACCACAGGGTGTTCCAGAGCACAGCCCCTGTGTATTCCCACTCCTGGATGCAAGTAAGCAAATGTCATGGGTTTCTTAGGAACAAAGCAAAACAGAAAAGGGGAAGAAAGGTGGAGTTAGTTTTGGCTAGCCAGCTAGACAGCTGGGGGGGCGGGGCGGAGGTGTTTGTACCGGGCAAACTGAGGCACAGGAAAATCATGAATGGCTACAGAGGAGCTGCAGTTGGTGGGTTTGGAAACCACATCTGACTTAACTCGAGGCCATGAATGAGCTTTCCTGGGGCCAGCAGGACTGACCTCCGAGCTCTGTCGACTTAGCTTTGCCCAGTGGCCTGTCAGTCTTTCTGAGCCACAGTAGTGAAAGGGTTGGGGGAGGTCAGCGAGTGTCCTCCATGGTTGACTCTGGGCTGGTGACAGCATCCTGATGGCTTCAACTCACAGGATCCTGACAGTGTCTGGGAACCTCAGGGACCCCCTGCGGGTTTCTCTATAAGAAATAAAGCTCCCACTATGTCCCTGTACCTCTCTGCTCTGCTCCACTTCCCCCAGCCACTCTGGAACGCAGGGTGGACAGGCTCTCTTGCCTGTTGGGGTATCGGTTCCCTGTTTTTCCTTCCGGATGAATTAACCATAGAAGGACCAGGTCCCCGCTTTGGGTTCCCGCGCCATCCTCAGTGTCCTGCTTCCTTCCCAGTTCAGCATCCCGTCAGGGTACTTGCTGCATTAACCTGCTGGAACTGGTGAGTCTGGTAGACCTGCCCAGCTCTGACAGCCCCTGGCCAGCCTATGGCCCTGTGAGTGAGACTTCCTTTGGGTCCCAGAGCTGGGGTGTAGTTGTAAAAATCTACTTATTTCCAGGTCAATCCCCAAGTGGTAGAAGAGGAAACAGGAAATTCATATGCTGCCTCTAGCTCAGACTCAGGGATGGCCTCAGGGCCAATTCTCTGATTGCAGAGAACCTGTGTTCTTTCCCCATCTCACTCCAAGTTGATCCCCAGGGCTTGGGCCACTGGATATCTGCTTTGTGCCATCTAGGCCTTGCTGCTTCCTGGTGGCCCTTGGTTAGGATCCCTCTCTCCTCCTTCAGGAACTTAGTGTGTGCGTATGCTGCCTCCGAAGGGGCTTCTGCTGGTCAGACCCACCAAGCCATTTTCCATGAGTGTGCCTCCAGCAGAGGCTGCTACCTCCTGTGCACTGCCCTGCTCTTTCCAGAACATTAAACTTGCCATGGTGATCCACAGAAAGCTGGTGTCTTTGTCTGCTCATTGGATAGAATGCTCCTCCTCCCCATCTAGAGTGCTCCTCCCTTCCTCCTTCCCATTTAGAGTGCTCCTTTTCCCTCCTCCCCATCTAGAGTGCTTTATCTTTCTTCTTCCCCATCTAGAGTGCTTCTCCTCCTCTTCTTCCCTTCTAGACTGCTCCTCCTTTCCTCCTCCCCATCTAGACTGCTCTTCCTTTCCTCCTCCCCATCTAGAGTGCTCCTCCCTTCCTCCTTCCCATTTAGAGTGCTCCTTTTCCCTCCTCCCCATCAAGAGTGCTTTATCTTTCTTCTTCCCCATCTAGAGTGCTCCTCCTTCCCTCCTCCCCGTTTAGACTGCTCTTCCTTTCCTCCTCCCCATCTAGAGTGCTCCTCTTCCCTCCTCCCCATCTAGAGCACTTCTCCTTCCCTCCTCTCCATCTAGGGTGCTCCTCCTTCTTCCCCATCTAGAGTGCTCCTTCCCTACTCTCCTTCTCGCACCCACCCTTCTGCTTATTAATCCGATGGAGTCCTCAGCTTTATATTCAGGGACCTGCTGGGGCCCAAATTGTCATGTTTCTACCAAGGAGTCGTGGATTTCCTATGGAGCATCTAGAGCTACCCAGTGTGTGGAAAACCTGGAGACCCCTAGAAGGTAGGGGTTGGTTCTTCTGCACTGGAACATGGCCAGCAGAGCAGATGGCCCCTGGCCTGGCCCGGAGCCTAGACAACTGAATGACTGTCCTGGGGGCTGTGTCACAAAGGACCAGAAACCAGGTGGCTGTAAACAGACAAATCTCATAGTTCTGGGGATCAAGAGTTCAAAATCCAGATGTGAGCAAGGTGGTGCTTGTGCCACTGTCTGGGGGATGCTACGCCTGTATTTCCAGTTGTTCCTTGCCCAAAAGGAGGGACCATATCACTCAGTCTTCCTGTGTTGACTCCACATGACATCTAGACACAACTTGTCTTCCTTCCAATGACACTTGGAGCTGCAGTCAGTCAGGGTCTCTTTAAACCGGGACTCACCCTCTCCAGATTTAATGTAAGCACATCTGCTGAAGAGATCTGGGAGATCTGGGAATGGACACATTGACAGGTGCTTGAGGCCAGGGTGTGTGTGTGTGTGTGTGTGTGTGTGTGTGTGTGTGTGTGTGTTTTGGGGATCACGGTGAAGCTCAAGG
Organism: Micromys minutus; assembly: GCF_963924665.1. Classification (NCBI taxonomy): domain Eukaryota; kingdom Metazoa; phylum Chordata; class Mammalia; order Rodentia; family Muridae; genus Micromys; species Micromys minutus. The sequence goes on from NC_137979.1 coordinate 63,640,790, forward strand.
GTTTGGACACTTAACAGTCTCTTTCTGTCCCTATGGTGAAGGAAAGGTAGGCACTTCTTTTCACTACAGGCCAACAAGGACAGTAGCCACCCCATGGCCCTTCCACCTACCGGCGGAAACCAGCAGCTTGGCAAACAGTTGTTCTTCTGCCTTTGCCTGGCATCACCCCATTTGATGTTAGCAGGATCTCGCTCCTGGAAGATGGTGATGGGCTTCCCATTGATGACAAGCTTCCCATTCTCAGCCTTGACTGTGCCATTGAATTTGCCATGGGTAGAGTCACACTGGAACATGTAGACCATGTAGTTGAGGTCAATGAAGGGGTCGTTGATGGCGACAATCTCCTCTTTGCTAGGTCCTGAGCAGAAGACAGCCCTGGTAACCAGGTGCCCAATATGGCCAAATCCATTCACACCGACCTTCACCATCTTGTCTAAGGGACGAGGCTGGTACTGCACAAGAAGATTCGGCTGTCTATGGAACAGGGAGGAGCAGAGAGCCTGCCAGGCTGATCTTAAACTCACTATATGATGAGCCTGACCTTGAATTCCTTTTTATAAAGACACACACACACACACACACACACACACAATGTAACTGTCTTCAGACACACAAGAAGAGGGCATCAGATCTCATTACAGATGGTTGTGAGCCACCATGTGGTTGCTGGGATTTGAACTCAGGACATCTAAAGAACAGTCAGTGCTCTTAACCGGTCAGCCATCTCTCCAGGCCCTGACCTTGAATTCCTGATCCTCCTGACTCCACGTTGATGTGTTCATAAAAAAAAAAAAAAAAAAAAAAAAAAAAAAAAAAAAAAAAAAAAAAAAAAGATAAAAGATATGTCCTGGGTGTTTTGGCAACAGTGTTAGGAAAGAGATAGAGAGAGTGTGTGCGGGGATATGCCCTATGGAGGTGAGGGGGCAAGGGGGGTGCCCCTGGAACACCCATGCTGGGAATCCCTTTCCCCTGAGAGACCAGAGAGAGAGAGAGAGAGAGGAGGGGGCAAGCAGCCCCTTTTATAGTGACAGGTAACCGTGGGCGGAGCATACCTGGCTGTTGCCTGGTTACTGTGGGATGTACAGAATTCCAGCACACATCCTGAATGCTGGGATTACAGGAGTGCCAACAATGCCGGACCCTTTCAAATGTTAGCATATATTATTGTTGCATTTAATAATAATAATAATAATCATAATCATAATAATCATAATAATAAAACGGAGAAGGTACCACATCACGCTAGCGCTGGCTACTCTCTGGCCCCAGCGGTCTCTCTGCCTCCATGGCTAGCTCCGAGCAGAGACCCCCAATCTTGCGGTTCTTTCGCTGCGGACTCTGCTCCCATTCCCAGCATCCGTCCCCTGCGTCTATAGTCACAATCAGTAACCCGGTAAAATCAAACCTCTAGAGGCTTGTAATTTATCAGTCAGATTTATATCAGTAAATTCTCACCCCACAAAACATCCACACAATAAACTCAGAGCCAATTGATAAACTGCCCACCTATATTAGACAAACTGCCCTATAATTATCCATCCCTTATAAGATATTCAAAGCTACCTGTGGCTATTTAAAGCCACACAGATCTGCGTCATTCTTCTCTTCCTCCATCTTCCTTCTTCTGGAGACTGCTATCTAATAGGGGGCCTCTGGTTGGTTACATCTTGTGCCCCAAGTTCTCTCTCCATCCCCAAAAGCCCCAAGTCCCTTTTTTTCCCTCCTCTTTCCCTCTTCCAACAGGAAGTCCCACCGGCTCCTCATCCAGTGATTGGTCCCCTGAAATCTTTATTCATTAGGGGAAGGTCCTTGTAACAGATTATAGATAATAAAGAATTTTCTTATGACATTTGCACGCATGTGCACACTGCGTTTCAATCATACCCAGCCCACAGAATCCTTCTCCCTTTTACTCCAGCTAGTTCTCATTCTATGTGTACGTGTGGGTGTGCATGTGTGTGCACGTGTTTTTCTCAGTGAGCTTCCTTAGGGTTTATTTGCAGGAGCATGGGCACCTTACCAGTGAAGAACATATGCATTTCCCTCAGGCAACTGTGTACAAGTCCTCAGGGTGTGGCTATAAGAGTTCATCCTGGCTCCAGGGCTAAGTGCCAAAGAGCTCAGTTGTGTACAGGTGTCATAGCTGCTGAATTTGAGTGTGCAGCAGCTGTGTTGTCAGCACAAGTCAGTGGTTTTGCTTTTGCCATTTTATTTTTCTTCTATCTATCTATCTATCTATCTATCTATCTATCTATCCATCCATCTATCCATCCATCTATCCATCCATCCACCCATCCATCTACCTATCACCCATCTATAGGCTATATCATATTGTGCTGAGATTACAGGCATATGCCTCCATGCCTTCTCTGGTGCTTCTCATAAGATTTAATTTTATACGTATGGGTGTTTTGCCTACAAGCATGTATGTCCGGTACATGTGTGAGTATCTCTGAAGCCAGGAGAGGGCATCAGAATCCCTGGAACTGGGGTTACAGATGGTTGTAAGCTGCCAGCATGTGGGTGCTGGGAACTGAACCCAGCTCCTCTGCAGGAACAGGAAATGCTCTTAACAGCCCCGCCCCCTGGCCACCCTATGCAGCCAGCTTTTTCTCTAGTCTCAGAATAGGTAAATCTTGTTTGTTGTTTTTTGGAGACAAGATTTCTCTGTGAAACTTTGGCTGTCCTGGAACTCACTCTGTAGACAGGCTGGCCTCAAACTCAGACATTCTCTGCCTCTGGATTTCTGGGATTAAAGGCATCTGCCATCACTGCGGGGCTCAGAATAGTTAATCTTATAAAGTTGATCCAGGGCTGAAGAGATGGCTCACTGGCTGCCCTTCCAGCGGTTCTGAGTTCAACTCCCAGCACCCACATGGTAACTCACAACTATCTATAGAAGGATCTGATGCTCTCTTCTGGCATGCAGATGTACATGCAGTAGAGCGCTCAGATATTAAATAAATGAAATAAATTTAAAAAATGTTGATTCAGCATCTCTATAAGCTGGGTGGAGAGACAGCCAATAAGTGCTAATACATTTGTCTGTGTGTGTGTATGTGTGTGTGTTTATGAGGAAAACATTCTAAAACTGCCAATCATGCTTACACAACACTGTAAATGCTAGCATCTTTGCAACTGCACACTTTACATTGCTGAGTTGTGTAACAGAGTGGCCGCATTCACACTCACACATGGACCACACACTCATACACATTAACTTACTCTCTCACACAGCCAGGTTGCTCACTCTTCTCAGTTGAGGGTTGAAGGAGCCTGGTTCTTCTGAGGTATGATCCTCAGCATCCATCCATCCATCCATCCATCCATCCATCCATCCATCCATCCACCCACCCACCCACCCATCCATCCATCCATCCATCCATCCACCCACCCACCCACCTACCCACCCACCCATCCATCTATCCATCCATCCATCCATCCATCCATCCATCCATCCATCCACCTACCCACCCACTCACCCACCCATCCATCCACCCATCCATCCATCCATCCATCCATCCACCCACCCACCCACCCACCCACCCACCCACCCATCCATCCATCCATCCATCCACCCACCCACCCACCCACCCACCCACCCACCCATCCATCCATCCATCCATCCATCCATCCATACCTGCTTAAGGTGGTAGCATCAGAATCTGAGCCAGGAAGGTAGGATAGGAGTGGGAGAGGTAGCCCTACCACGCACATTACTGAACAAGCGGTTTTCAGCATCAAGAGTGTGAGATCATACACGTTTGAGAGGCTGACACAGAGGCCAGGAGAACATTCCAGAGGGACAAGTAATGGAGAGCCATGCCTTTCTCTCTCAAATTCCTGCTTTGCTGAGTAGGGATGAGAAAGGCAGGGTGACCTCAAGTGCCCTATCTCAAAAGGCCCCAGTATCCAGCCCCTCCTAGCACAGGATGGAGTCTGGCCCATTTTTCCTGGAACAGCTAGCCGCTGCAGACAAGAGGCTGTACTCAGAGAATCCAAATGGGGCTGGAAACCGTGTGCTCTAGGGAACCTGGACTGCTTCCTGCCTTGCCAGAAGAGATGTCCTCCTGACTGCTCTGTAAAACGGTTTTTAATAAGCGCTATTAATTATTAATATGACCCGGCCAGCCCCCCAATAACCGAGTCAGAGTCCTGTGGATGTATTTCAACAATTTTTGCACAGTTACTGGGGGAATTACCCCCCATCTATTTTTCTGTATGTTAGACTGTCTACGTCCTCAGCTGTACCCCACAAATACTTACTGTTCGTGTCTTCCCTGGTCATTTCTGCTCCACTACCTGTCCTCGGGGGTCCACTTGCTCCTGGTTCTTCATATCTAATGGAGACCCCCTGATCTCTCCATCTTCCTCCTCATTCCTTCTCCTCACTGTCCCTACCTGAGACCTCCAGCCTGGTAATCGAAACCCACCTCTTCTATTGTCCTCAGAAATTGTCGGTAGCCACCTTTATTTAAGCAGTAGCATTAAATTGGGGAGCAAAGTTTCCAGAGCATTAGGGAGTGGTGTAAATAGTAGTACCAGACCAGCCTCCAGCAAAGCTTAAGAGAGAGGCCGCTAAGTTAATGTCCACGCAGCTGGAAGACCTGCCCGCTAAAGACAGGCACAGGTAAGGTCGCATGCTCAGGCAAGGGGGAGGACACAGAGCTGTAACCAACCACAGTTATAATAATACACTAGCTGTGGTCAGAGAGATGGAAGAAGGCTGAGAATTGTGGCAAAGAGATGATGATGACAAGGAACCAGACAGAAAATGCTAGAAGCGGAAAGCCAAATGAAACCAAGAAGTCTGTGGACAGATTTAACCACATGCTGAACAAAGCAGACGAGAGAGGCTGTAAAGTCAGAGCACAGTGCCCAGGAACAAGCATGGGAAAGGTGGAGGCAGAAACAGAAAGAGGAGACCTCAGGAAAACCAGGTCCCAAGGACCCTGGAAAGGACCGAGGCAAAGGTGCCATGATCTTAAAGAGACAGAGCCAGTCCACAGGGCAGACAGAGGCCACGTGCCAGAGGCAGGCCTTCACACAGCATGGTTGATACTGACTGTGGACTTTTGGATGAAGACCCTCACAGAAGATTGTCAAAGCTCTCGTGTGTGTCTGGGGGAAGTGGTCGATCATCGGGGCTCTGACAGTACAATCCGCTGGTGGGCTCACCATTCAGGTAGACTGTGGCAGGTGTGGGAACTGTCGAAGGAGAGACCTGGTTAGAGGAACTGGGTCACAAGGCTTGCATCCTTGGGGATTTATCTTGTCAAGGCCCCTTCTGGTTATCAGTTATGGTTTATCTGTGCATCCGTCTTGCAGGATGTCAACAGTTCTGCCATGACACCAGGAACTTGGACACATCTCCCCTTACATCTTTAGCCAGGTTGTTACAGCAACTAACACAAATGTTAAGCTAGATATAGACAAGACGTGGCCAGAATGCACCTGGCCTGACTCGAGACTTAACTTGTCCAGTATCCATCTAACAACAGACTTGGACAGCACTGGCTGGCACGCTACCCTCCGCTGACTATCTCAGGAGTCCATTTGTCCGATAGGGTTGCCATGACGCCAGGGCTATCTGGACAGCAAACATCAGTTATGCTGAAGATATGCTGGAGTTGTGTGATGTCACACAACAAAACACCCATCTGATGGGGCTGGCTAAACTAAATGGGTCACAAAACAAAGGCAAGAGACAGGAAGGAATCTGGTGTGTGTGTGTGTATGTGTGTGTGTGTGTGTGTGTGTGTGTGTGTTGGGGTGGGGTTTGATATTGGTAGAAGTTGTTTAAGGGGTTGGATGGACAGAGTAATCAGCACGCATTACACACTTGCATAAAATCGACAAAGAACAATCTCTTTTTAAAAATAACAACAACAACTGATGTGTTTATAAAAAGATAAGGGGGGGAGTGTGTTCTGTGGAGGTGTGGTGAGGTGTGGGGAGAGGAGGTGCCTCTGGCAGAGGATAGTATAGTATAGAATAGTTTATTCAGGGCATGGGGAGGGGAGTTAAGAGGGTAGTAGAGGTAGAGAGAGAGACAGAGACAGAGAGAGAGAGAGAGAGAGAGAGAGAGGAGTAGAGAAGTAGAGGTCAGCCATGAGCACGTGGAGAGAGGGGGGGTTATAGGGAGAGAAGAGACAAAGGGAGAAGAGGGCAAGAGAGAAAGAGAGCAAGAGAGTGGGGAGGGGGCTTCAGCCCTTTTATAGAGTCAGGCACATCTAGCTGTTGCCAGGTAACTGTGGGGTGGAGCTTAGACAGAATGCTAACAACAACAACCTTGGAAAAACAGCTTAGAAGTTCCTCAAAAATGTTAAATATAGAGTTGGAGTGACTCAGAAATTCCACTTGTAAGCACATACCCCAGAGGAACAAACACGCAAACAAAAATGCTCCCACACAGAGCCTCGAGGGCACGTGTTCAGGGAGGCACCACACGGGAGCAAAGCAGAAACCGCATACACGCGGGGCCGGCATGCCAGAGGGTGATCACTTAGCAGGGGCGACTTGCCAGTGCGTGCTACAGCAACGGACGTGCCTAAAATATGCTGAGAGGACGAATCCATTGGCAGAGGGTCACAATAGGGCGGCAGTTCACGTGAGGAGTGCGCAGAAGAGGGAATCCACACAGGAGGGTTATAGGCTTCCCGAGGCTGTGTGTACTGGACAACAGTGGCCAGAGAACAGCCACAAGCTGGGTTTTGTGGTGAACTGCTCTACAAGTAAACGGTGGTTATGTCTGCACTTGCTGCTGTCAATATACGAAATGCCACCGAACTGGGTGCTTTTCTGTTCCTTTGAGACAGAGTTAAAATGGCCTTGAACTTGCAACGTAGCTAAGGCTGCAGCTGAATTCTAATCCTCCTGCCTTTAGCTCTCAAGGGCTGGGATTAGAGGTGTGTGCTCCTGAACTGTTCATCTTAAATGAACATATTAATAATGTATGTCTCGATGACGTCAGAGTGAGGCCTCTGGGGCTGGAGAGACAGGTCAGTCTGTAAAGCATCTGCAGAGTGAGCATGAAGACCTGAGATTAAGCCCCAGAACCCACACACGAAAGTTGGGGGACGCTATTACCTCCTTGTGTGAGACTGGGGAGGTGGCTCAGTGGATGAGCATGCTTGCTGCCTGTGAGTGCCCACAGGAGGACGTGTCAGGATTCCAGGCACCTGTGCATACAGCTGGGCACACCCACGCACTCCTGGGCTCCCAGTGCTGGTACTGATGGGGCTCGGAGGGTGACGATGTCTGCAGCCAAGGCTGACAACCTGATTCAGTCCTTGGGATCCACTTGATGGAATGAGAGAACAGACTCCCGAAAATTGCCCTCTGACCTCTATGTGTGTGCCGCTGCACTCACTTCCATACACCACACATACCATCTGTCTGTCTGTCTGTCTGTCTACCTACCTATCTTTTTTTTAAAGAAGGGAGGCATCCCTCTCTGGTTCTTACTGGCTTCCGGCCTGCATGAGCTACAGAGAACTCCAGTTACAATGAAAGACTCTGAGTAATGTAGAAGCTCCATAAAAGAGGACTCCTCTCCCCCTCTCCCTCTGGATGACAGACAATTTTGTAGACTTGCATATTATACACACACAACATACACACCACACACATACCACACACACACACACACACACACACACACACACACAACAAACACACACACATACCACACACACACTACACACACTACACACACATGCATACCACACACACCACACACACACCACACATACCACACACACACACACACACACACACACACTACACCATACCACACACCCCCCACAGGATTTTTTAAAAACAACTATTCCTTTTTTTTAAAAAATTTATTTATTTTATGTATATGAGTACACTGTAGCTGTCTTCAGACACACATATCAGATCACACTACAGATGGTTGTGAGCCACCATGTGGTCACTGGGAATTGAACTCAGGACCTCTGGAAGAGCAGTCAGTGCTCTAACCACTGAGCCACCTCTCCAGCCCAGAATCTTTTTTTTTTTTTTTTTGAAAAGACGCCATTTTAGGGCTGAGGAGATGGCTCAGAGGTTGTTGCTGCTGAGCTGGACAATCTGAGTTTGATCCCTGAAATTTACTGGGCGGGAGGTCCAAGCAGATTCCTGCGTGTGCTCTGATGTCCACTTGTGCACTGTGGTGCCTTCCCCAGGAACACACATATTCACACACACCCAGATTCACCACACACTCATTCAGTAAAAGAAAAACCGCGGAGACAGACATGGACGGTGGTGACGCAGGGAAGTTCCTGTTCTGTGTGTGGGACTTTGGCTGCACAGGGCGGACAGAGCTGTGGAGGCCGAGGCCAGTGAGAGCTGCCACTGTCCTGAGGCATTTAGTGCATTTGTGGCTTCCATAACCATCCGGGGTTCAGAGCTAAGTGATTTGCAGCCCTGTCACGCCCCGTCACCTCTGGCCTAGTTCAGACTTCCCTTCCGGAGAGGTGACTGTGAAGTCTGGTCCTTCTCATTGTATTCACTCTGAATTCCATGGCTGCTGACCACTGGAAACCCAAGGGCGTCACCAAGTGCTCCCCCTTGTATGTGGTGTGTGTGCGTGTGTGTGTGTGTGTGTGTGTGTGTGTGTGTATGTGTGGTGTGTGTGTGAGTGTGTGTGTGTGTGTGAGTGTGTGTGTGGTGTGTGTGTGAGTGTGTGTGTGTGTGTGTGGCATGTGGTGTGTGGTATGTGTGTGGTGTGTGGTATGTGTGCTGTATGCATGTGTGATGTGGTGTGTGTATGTGTGATGTGGGGTGAGTGTTGTGTGTGTGTGCATGTGTGTAGTGTGTGTTGTGTGTGTGATGTGGTGTGTGTATAATGTGGTGTGTGTGTGATGTGGGGTATGTGTGTGTTGTGTGTGTGATGTGGAGTATATGTGTGCATGGTGTGTGTATGTGGTGTGTGTGGTGTGTGTGATGTGTGTGGTGTGTGTGTGGTGTGTGTGGTATGTGTGGTATGTGTGTGTGTGGTGTGTGTATGTGTGAATGTCCGTGTGTGTGTTGTAAGCCAGCACTGCACAGCTCCAGGAAAGGCGTGAGGACACCATAGGGACTGAGTGACATCACAGCCTGCAGAGCCCCTCCTGTCTCATCTTTCCTCCCCTCTCCCTTCTATGTCCCCCCTCCCCTCCCTCCCTACTTTGTCTCCCCCTTACACTGACTTCCTGCCTCCTCTCTCTTTCTCTCTCTTCCTTCCCTTCTCCTCCCTGCCCCCTCCCATCTGCTAGTGGAGCAGTAAAGTCTTTGGTCATCCCTCCAAACCATCCACATCCTTCTCTCAGGGGCCTGTAAGTGGTGTGTTGTCCTGTCACTTCATGCTCAATGTGTGCTCTCTGGGTCTCACCTGACCGCACAGCTGAATCGCTTGTCCAGCTCAGGGCTGCCTGCACGAATGGCCATCTTGGTAATGATAAACTGAATGCCAAATTAATCACACAATCTGTAAAAACGGCAACTTTTTTTTTTTAATTGAACACACAGATTCTAGAGGTTTGGGGTTTTGAAAGGACACAAATAATGGAGCAGAAAAACCATGAAAAAGTATCATTCAGACCCTATCAATACAGAATATAAATGAGTAATTGCATTCCTTCCTACCAGGGAGCTTGAGGAGCAGATGAAGACCCCTTAAAATCCCACAGCTCCGGATATTAGTGTAGGTAAAGAAACATCTGGATTGTTTTAGAAATACCAAAAGCAAACTGCAATTTAGAAGCTTCCACAAAAGAAATCTCTCAGCATACTCTCTTTTTAAAAAAAGATTTATTTTTATCTTATATGTAAGAGTGGTTTGCCTCCAAGTATGTGCACCATGTTGCATGCAGTACCTGCAACTGCCAGAAGAGGGCGTGAGATCCCCTGGAACTGGCGCTGCAGCGGTTGTGGTGCATGCTGGGAACAGAAGCAGGTCCTCTGTAAGAGCAGCCCTCGCTTTTAAGCACCAGGCCACTTCTCTGGCTCCAGTGCAGACTGTTATGTGAACTTACCAAGAGGTTACAGAAAAATGATGATAATCTTGAACAAGCTATTCCAGAAACGCGAAAAGGGGACATTTCCATATTTTACTGAAGCAATCCTAAGACGTCCTCATTCCAAACCCTGATGAGTTATCAAGAAAGGAAAACTGCAGAGCAATCTCTGAGTGTCCTCAGGGCACTCCTGAACAGCACCGTCGCTCAGAGGAAAAGCACATACCGGGACCCCTAACCTTAACCCAGTAAATAAATATACAGGCAATTCCACTCGCCTGCTCTAAAGACCTAGCAACTGTTTATGTCACCATCTGTGGTTGCCAGGCGCACCAGACCAGTTCTGAAGATAAAAGAATCCACCAGCCACCCTAGTTTGCTTTCTCTCCCGTCCCCACCCCCCACATTCCTCCTCTCTCTTTCTCTGTCTCCCTGTCTATATGATGGTTTCCCTGACCTTGTTCTCTAAGTCCAGTGAACCTACCCGAGAACTGTCTCCCCCCCTTTAAAAGATTTATTTATTATATATAAGTACACTGTAGCTGTCTTCAGACACACCAGAAGAGACCATCAGATCCCATTACAGATGGTTGTGAGCCACCATGAAGTTGTGGGATTTGAACTCAGGACCTATGGAAGAGCAGTCAGTGCTCTAACCACTGAACAATCTCTCCAGCTCTCTTCTATAATCTCAATTCGGCTTAAATTGGTTTAATTTCATGGGAGGAGAAAACCTATTAATTCCCTCGGCAAACCTGCGCTTATCCTGTGCACGAAGAAGTTTCTAAAAGGCTCAGCTGATTAGAACCTCAGTGATTGTGCAGGGGTTGGAACATTGCAAGTCCAGGGTCTAATTGCTATTCGTCTTAATAGCATTTCTTGCCCATCTCTGTGTCTAACCTAACAGCCTTTTACTGACAGCTACAGGAGAGGTCAACGTCTGAGCTGCAGCCCAGCCACAGTAGCCCACTTATGGTTGAGGTTGGTTTGGGGGATGGACAGAGATCATTAAAACCAGTCAACGATGAGGCTAAGATTGGAAAGGTGATGACGACGACGCTATTGGCGGCTATCAATGGGGAGACATGCAATTTATAGGAGAAGTAGCCGAGCTGATAGTTAATGAATTCGGGGAATAAAATCACTATGTCAGGGATGGCAAGACAGCTCAGTGGGTAGGGTGCTTGTAGCTGAGCCTGAGTTCAATCCCTGCGTCCCCTGTTGTGGAAGGAGACTTGATACCTGCTAGTTGGCGGCTGACTTTCACAAAAGCACCTCTGTACTTGAGGGCTCACACAGACACAGATACGCCATAAACAGATAAACGCAATCTTTTCAATTAAGGAGAACAAACCACTGGACCAGTAGCAGGCAGGAAGTGACATTTAAAAATAGATGCTGGGTTGGCTTAGTGGGCAGGAAACAAACAACCTCTAAAGCTCTGTAGCTTGAAGGAGAAACAGTAACAGATTGTTACTGTTGGCGACTCTCGGGTTCCTGGGCACTCACTGGCCGGGTTCCTCACAGCTTCCCTCAGCTGCCAGGTCTGCTCCTGGGCTTCGGTCATGACCTTAGGCTACTCTTGCAGCTGCTGTCTCAGGGTGTCTGTGTCTCTCTGTCCACTTTGTCTTTTGTCCCAGAAGTCATTTCTTCACAGAGAGACCTCAGCACAGCGCTGAAGCAGGAGTTGCAGAGGCAGAGAGGAGACTCAATTAGTGGCTACCTCAGCTGCACTCTTCTGGCCAAAAGAAGTCAAGGGCTCACCCAGAGGAGGGCTGGGGGACAAATGTCACCTTTTGGTGAGGAGAGATGCAGAGAACTTAGAGTCACAGCCCACCCCTCACAGGGAGAGTTTATGGTGTCATGGGGCAGTCTGGCCAGTGAGATCTCTCCTCTCTAAACCAGTGTTTATGTGACCTTTGACCTCTGAGGAGCAGATCTCAAGACTGGAGGGGATTTGTATGAGTAAGGTTGGGAGTGGGGAGATGAAGGGTTTATGGAGGAAGGGAGGTTGCCAGAGGACATTCAGAGGGTGTGGGTTGGACGCTTGAGAGAGGGGGAGGAAGGAAATGGGCCAGCACAGCTCCCAAGGATGCGGCCAGGCTAATGCAGGTCCTTGGGTTCAACATGAACTCCCTACGGTCTCAGCACCAAGGTGGATCCCTAAAGGTAGCTGCCAGGGCCCTTGGTCAACTGTTTCCTAGATGCAGGGATTGAAGTGGTGACACCTCCCAAGCCCCCCACCCCCACTTCCCCACCCCTCCCCCCACTGTGGAATGTAGCACATTCACAGTCTGTGAAATCCAACTGTGCAAAGACCACACGCCTTCCCAGCCTGGGATTTCAGTGACATAAATGCGTTTGTGACAATCCTGGTAGAAGCCAGCTGCCCATTCTAACCTCGAGTGAATCCTCAGAGTAGGAGGTCTTTCTAAGTAACCCTCTCTAAATAGTGTGTTTACAGTAAAGCTTTAACACAAACACCTCTGGGTTTACCCAGGATAAAGAAGCAGAGGGGACAGAAAAGAGTACCAGAGACTTGGGCACTATGGACATTGGCCTCACCAAAGGAAGGGCTGCAGGCAAAAGATGACTTCTCCAGAGATAAAAACCCAAATGAAGCTCATCCCTCTCTCATTGTGCCGGGCTGGGCTGTGGCTCAGTGGTAAAGCAACTGCGGTGGTGTGTGCATTGAGTTTCTTCTTCATCTCCAGAACACATCGGGGTGGGGGTGAGGAGATGGGGGTGGGGGATTAGGTAAGCATAAAGCAAATGAACTGTAAGTTCAGAGACGGGGAAAGACATAACGGAATCTTTGGGGGCTGACAAGATGGCTCAGTGGGTGGAGGTGTTTGCTGCTGAGAGGGACAACCTGGATTGACTCTCTGAGAACTACACAGTGGGGGGAGAGAGCTGACTCCTCCTGCAAGTCGATTTCTGACCTCCACAGGTGCACCGTAGCATGCATGCCTGAACACACACACCACAGATAAATGAATGTGGTGATAAAAATTGCAGCGGTCCACATGTTCAGGACTGTGGAGTGAAAAGTACAATTAGGAAAAAACATGTACGTAATAGTTGTACCTGGAACAAAGGATATGTTCTATTGTAGTAAAATTAAAGTCTACCTATCATCCATTTATCTATCTATCTATCTATCTATCTATCTATCTATCTATCTATCTATCTATCTGGAGTGTGTGTGTGTGTGTGTGTGTGTGTGTGTGTGTGTGTGTGTATGTACCACAGTATGTATGGAGGTCAGAGGAGAACTTGGGGAGTTGGTTCTTGTATTCTACCATGAGGTTTTGGGGATCAAACTCAGGTTGTCAGGCTTGGAAGTCGTGAGCCTGGTTACTGTTGAGCCATCTCACCAGCCATAGTTAAGAAACTGAACAAAGTTGCTTTGTGCTTATGTGTCTGAGTGTATGTGTGTGTACCATTTGCATTCAGGGGCCCAAGAGAGGGGTTGAATCCCCTGGAAGAGTCAGTGAAGGTATGTGGGGTCACTGGAGCTACACATGGTTGTGAGCCACCACGTGGCTACTGAGAGCAGAACCTATGTCCTCTGGAGGTGTCCATGCTGGGTCATCTCCCCAGCTCTGACAGTCAGAGACATTTTGGTAGGCTAAGTATTGAGAAGTCTAGGCTGTTTCCATGACAGGCTTCAAATGGGCAGTTAAGGAGAGACTAGGCCTAAATCTCTGTTTCCAAGAATTGGGTAATTCCAGGCAAGTCCAGGCTTCACTAGTTGCCCTGCCACCTGGCCTGAGGCAAGGACAATGGGTCAGCAGCTGTTTCCAGGCTTCCTCAGCAACAGTTTCCAGGCCTCCCCTGCAAGTTTCCAGTCCCCACACCCCATTAATTGGTGGTTTCTCTATTTTGGTAATGGGAGACCCCAGCATGCTGGACTTCTGCAAAATAAAACACTCTTTGTGTTTATATAGACTATTTGAGTCCAGGGTGTCATTCTTTGGCTAATCATGGACCCTTAGTGTAGGAATTAGAAGAAGAAATTATGCAGCATTTAGAACTTAATGAGAATGCCCCTGGCTAGCGTGGGGGCAGGGCTGATGGCCTGTTCCCCTAGCTGTGAGGATCTGAGATAGGAGGATTTACTCCCAATTCAAGTCCAGCTTGTGTAACATGGTGAGTTCCAGGCCAGTCTGGGCTACAGAGGATGTATAAGACCAAAACTGAGTCTTATCTATTTGAGGCTCCCATGATTGAGGTAAGAGATCGGTGATCGATGCAAAAGCAAGAGGTTTATTAGTCCAGTGCATTGGGGTGGCCTACATCCAGAGGAGAGACAACCCCGAGCCCTCTGTCAGTATAGTTTTTATACACTTAGTAATGGGTGGGCTACAGCAATGGTGACCAGGCATGCAAGCATTGGTAGGTTTGGTTGACTTTTAAGTTGATTGGCTGCTGCCAATGTGGGTTGCATCTCAGGACCTATGCCCTACATTCCAGGGACCACCCAGATGAGACACTTCTCCCTGGGAAGAAGTGCTGCTTGGTACCTGGGTCATATATCAAGGTTCTTCCCCTATATTCCAGGGGCTGCCCAGATAAGGTTGGAGCACTCCTTCCTGGAGGGTGGGGGACCACAAAAGCCCTCAGTGGGAGAGGGGAGCTGTAAGACCCTCAGTGGAAGGGGGAAGCTGTAACATCCTCAGTGGGGGCGGGAGCTGTAAGACCTTCAGTGGGGGGGAAGATGTAAGGAGGGTGTGGGACTGTAAAAGCTCTTAGGGTCCCTCAGATGCACGTCTTTAAATCAAATCAAACCAAACCCAGCCTTCTCTTCGGAGTTTACCTAAGTCAGCTGATTAGAAGCAGGCCAAACAAACTTCCCTTTAGAAACTAGAGGAAAAACAACAAAACACATCCAAAGAAAACCACAGGCAAGACAATAAAGGCAGAAATAAAAGAAACAGAAAACAAACAAAATGTTTTTCTTTCTTTTTTTTTTTCTTTTTTGAAGACTCACCATGGATGGGGAGTCTGCTAACAAAAACAGGAAAGAAAGAAAGAAAGAAAAAGACACAGACACAGGGAGCAGCGCGTGCCCACAGGGGCTAGGGTGCTTTTTTTTTTTTTTTTTTTTTTTTTAATTGAGGATGACCAGGAACAATTTAATACCTTACATTTGTAAAGAAAACCTTGGTGAAATGGACACTTTTCAAGGAAAACATCTAGTAAAAAAAAGTTGGCTTGGTAAGAAAGAGTGAGCTCTAAAGTCCTTAACCAAAGGGAAGCTGGAGGTTAAGAGGCAAAGCCTGTGATGACCCTTCAGCAGGGACAGCTGAGCTGGAGAAAGCAGGGCCACACATGTCTGCCCATGTGGAAACCTCGAACCCTGCTCTGTGGGCTTTGTGAATAGCTAAGAAGAACAGCACCCATATGGGTTTCCTTCATGGATGCAGGAGGCATGTCAGACGCTTCCCACCAGAAGAGGGGGAAAAGCTCTGTCCTGGGATAGCCTGGGATAGCCTGGGATAGCCTGGGATAGACGACCTGCTGTGTCCATGCCTGGGCAGCCCTGAAGACTATGCAATGTGTCAAACCAACAGTCATACCAATGTTGAGTCCATCCCGGGAGCAGAAAGCAAGCCCAGCACAGAGTCTAGGAGGTGTGAAGTTCCTCTTTATTCTGAAGCTGAGGGGGGCATCCATGGCAGAGCCCCTTTGGTAGTGAATATTAAAACAGAAAATGTGAACTGGATGTAGTGGTTCATAGCTTTAATCCCAGTTCTCACTGGTAGAAGAAAACAGATCTCTATGAGGTGAGGGGAGTCTGGTCAACATAGCAAGTTCCAGGACAGCCAGAGCTATGTAGTGAGAGACTGACTCAAAACAAACAAAAACCCTCAAACAACAATGAAATGGAAATGTGGGGCTAGGAAGATGTCTCAGTGGATAAAAACATTTGCTGAGTATTCTGGTTTCATTTCTGCTGCTGGGATAAAATACCCTGACACAAAGGTATATGGGTAGAAAGGGCATACAGGTCCAGGCCTCCCCTCTGTCCTTGAGGGGAGGTCAAGACAGGATCTTGTCATATCACATTTACAGTCAAGAGCAGAGAAAACAAACTCACGCATGCTCAGTTATTCCCTTGCGCTTGGTCCATTTCTCCAAGTGTAGTTCTGAACCCCTGACGAGGGAATGGTGCTGCCTACAGTGGACTGGATCTTCCCATGTCACCCTCCAGACAAGCCCATCCACCAACCTAGTGTATACAATCCCTCAATAAGACTGTCTTCCCAGGTGATTGCAGGTTGTATCAAGTTGGCAATTAAGGCAGATCATCCTACTGTACGAGCAGATGGACAATGAGCTTGGATTCCTAGAATCCACTTTAAAGTCAGATGCTGTGGCACATGTCTGTAATCCCAGCATTCTTATAGTAAGATGGGAGGTGGAGACAGAATAGGCTGGAAGCTCCTGCGACAGCTAGCCAAGAGTAAGAAGCCCAGCAGCAGGCAACAAGGTCAACAATGTTGCAACAAGGTAGAAGGAAAGCCGGGATTCCAACATAGCTACAGTGCGCCATGATGGCCCGTGTCTCTGCAGATTTCAAATACTTTAACACATCTGCCAGCAACTATTCTATGCCTTCACCATAAAAAGAAAACAGTATGTGTTCCCAGGCAGCTAAAAGTCACAGTGCTAGCAGAGGGAGGTTCTGATGTTCAAGTTCTGTTCCCTAATTGGTTCTTAATTTGTCAGTAAAGACAATTGTTGAGCAGAAGGTACAGGTGGAACTTCTAGGTCCCAGGAGAGAGAGGCAGACACAGGGAAGAAGAGAAGGGCTTTCTGCTGTGGTTTGGAGGAAGAAGAACGCACAATCATATGAGAGAGACACACACACACACAGAGAGAGAGAGACAGAGACAGAAAGACAAAGAGACAGAGACAGAGAACTGGGGCCTGTGGCCTCTATTACAGGTGGGTGGCCAAAGTTGTTTGGCGGGGGCTAGCTCTGAAGTTTAGGGCAAGTGGAGACAGAGATAATAAATTGATAAGGGCATGCTTTCTGGGGCAGGAGACTGTAGCGCTCAGCAGTTGTGCCAAGAAGGCAAGTTGTAAAGGAACAAACTGTATGTATGTCTTTTATGCTTGGATTCAGGGAAGCCAGGCGGGGACTGGTAACTCGCTCACTTTCTGGTGCAAAGGTGGGTAGAACAGAAGGAAAGCCGGTCAGAGCTCCAGAGTGCGGCCAGTTCTGAAGCAAAAAGCAATGACATAAAACTACACGCTACAGGTACTGGCTCAGAAACACACACCTCTATCCTCAGATCCTCGAGAGTCTGACGTGGGAGGATCACTTGAGGCTAGGAGATCAAGACCAGCTTGTGTCAACATAGTGAGCCTCAAAACCAAACAACCAGGGCTGAGGAGTCAGCTCAGCAAGTGAAGGCCATAGCTCACGTCTGCAGAACTCACATAAATGCTGGATGGGAACGGCTGTCTGCCTGTAATTCTAGTCTTAAATATGTATGAGTGTCTTGAAGTGTATCCTAGGGTGTCTGCAGGATGCAGGTTAGCCTGGAGATATGGGTGGGGTGCTGTAGAGGAGAGAGAGGCGTGGGTGAGAAGACCTAGCATGGTGGGGAGGGGACGACCCTCTTAGCTGCAGTACTATGACATCTTACCAAAGGAGCAGAGTCTAACAAATGGGTCTTTAGAGGTGACATGGTTGTTTTGTGAAGCTGGGGATAAACCCAAGGCCCTGCCCTAATCATGAACAAACCAGCAGGGGTTGGTAAGGTGAGACCAAGGTGAAAGAATAGTGCATGTGCTTGTGCGTGTGTGTAGCGGGGGTGGGGTGCATTTTCTGTGGGGGTCAAGGCAGACAGGCTTCCTTATTACATTGGCACGGGTGGCCTGCTGTCACGTTTGTGTATGTGGCTTTGAGATGTGGCTGTTCCCTTAAAGCTGCAGAGCGATGCTGCGGAGCTTAGCCTGAGGGATTCCATTCTCCACTGGTCAGGCCTTCCATACTATTCACTTTATAACTGTTTGTGTGATTACAAGCAAACAAGAGGCCTGGGGCGCAGAGACAGGCATCCCAGGTGGCATTCCTTCACTGTGGAAGATGAGCAGGTGGGTTCATTGAAGGCAGGTTGGCTGGAGCATGCCAGGAGCTGCCAACCCCTGGCTGAGCAGGCTGCTGAGCAGGTGCGTAGACACAGCCTCCAGTGGGCAGGAAGCTGGGCCAGGCAGTGGGAGCCCTGGGGTCAGCCCTGGCTTCTCTCACGAAGTAAGACGAACTGAGTGCCTGGGAAACCATAGGCAGACTTAACAGATGGGAGGGTTTGCTTGTGCCTCAGCTGTTCTGGGGCCTGAAAGGAGGGTCATCGGGAAAGTATGATATAAAACATTTTGCAAAAGCAAGTAAGCAAACAAACCAGTTCAAACCAGGGGAAAAAAACAGCCTTGTAAGGCAGGCTGATGTCCCAAGATTTCTCAAATCTCTGGATAGAAGGTCCTCAACCAATCAACTTAGTGATTTTCTGACCTTAGGATAGGGCAAAGCATACACGTGGCCTTTCCACTTTCTTCTCTCTGAATACCATTCAGCAGGTTTAAGGAGTTATCAGATAGGCTTTGTGTTAGGTAATGTAGCCGAGCTGCAGGTATTCAGAGCAGCTCCTGAACAGAAATAAAGGCGGTTTTTTAAAAAGTGGTACGTGTGTGTGTGTGTGTGTGTGTGTGTCTTTATGTGTGTTTCTGTGTGTGTGTGTTGTTTCTCTGTGTGTGTATGTCTGTATGTGTGTGTGTGTGTGTGTGTGTGTGTGTGTTGGAGGCTATAGGTTGACATTTGGTATTTCTATTGTGTTCCTCTTTGCCTTGTTTTGTTTATCAGCATCCAAAGCTTCTTTATTTTTTTTTTTTTAATAACAGTAAGATCCGAGGTTAGTTTTTGTAGCCACAGCCAGCTCTTCGAGAAGCTTCTTGCATGTTTGAACATCTGGCCCTGGGAGCCGACACAGAGTTTGCTGTGGCTGTGTGGGGTTTCTGGGGCCTTGGCCAAAACGCTGGTAGACCTCTCAGTTCTTCTGAGGCCCAGACAGGAGCACCGTGGCTCTAAGGAGACTCCAGGACCAGCTGGTTAATGGCAAGGGTCTTACCAGAAGCCTTGAAGATGTGACTTTGGCCCAGACAGCTGCCACACGGTCACCCGCAGTGTATACACAGTCTGCTTGGACACATCATCTGTGACTGTTCCTGAACAATAGCTGTACTGTTCTCTTGTCCAGGAAGTATCTTTTGGATCATCCAGGACAGGGACAGAGATGGCCAGCTAGTGTCACTCACCAATAACCTTTCCAGGGAAACCTGATTGTACAGCTTGACTGTCAGCTGCAGGTACATGTCCTGGCTCTGGGACTCCTTGGGCTGAACATTTCTGTTCTTGTTGTGGCAAATGTCAACAATCCTGATGGTGCATCTGCTCCACCAGGTTCAGAAAATTTGTCTTATTTTTTTAATGTGTGCCTCATGTGAGTAGGTTCCTGTGGAGACCAGAGGAAGGCATTGGGTGCCCTGGAGCTAGAAATACAAGCAATTGTGAGCTTCGCCAGTGTGGGTGCCCTTCCACTTATGTTTTGAGACAAGTTTTTCCACGGACTGTGGCTATGACAGTGAGTGAGCCCGGAAATGCCCTGCCTCTGCCTCCCAGCATAATTTGTTCTCTCTCATGGGTGTTGGGGGACCAAACCTAGATCTTTCTATTCTCCCAGAAAGCACTTTGCCCACCCATCCCTCAGCCCCCCTAAATGTATTCCTGACTGACAATATTTCAGCCAACTGTGTTTATCACAATAAGTCAAGAAACAGATACTGTGAGGGTTGGAGAGATGGCTCAGAGGTTAAGAGCACTGACTGCTCTTCCAGAGGTCCGGAGTTCAATTCCTAGCAACCACATGGTGGCTCACAACCATCTGTAACAGGACAGGATGACCTCCTCTGGTGTGTCTGAAGACAGCTACAATGTATACATAAAATAAATAATAATAAAAAAGAAACAGAGTTAGTCTAACAGATACAGTGACCTAACCCTAACCCTTGTTGCTCTATGAATGGGAACCCCAGTGTTATCTGTTATTAACAACAGCCCTCACCCTCACCTCAGTGGGGGATAAAAAAAAGTTATCTCTGGAGCCATATAGGGATGATCATGGGCTGAAACCAAATTTAGTTTATCCCAAATTCCACGTCTCAGTCTGGTAGCAGTTTCATGGACTTTTTGTAGCAACAGAACAAAGGAAGTCATAGATTTCAAAATACACTGTTGGAAACATCGATCAGGTGCCTGCAGCATGAAGGGAACATCTGTGCAATAGGTCTTCCATGCTATAGGCTAGCATTCTTAGCTCTGCGGTTAGTGGCACCTAGGGGCCTGTTTGTACATTCCAAGGAATTTACTGAATAGTCACAGGACATTAGGTCGAAGAGAGGAGCACAGTAGCTATTCCAGGGATCAGGAAAGTTCCGATAAGACCCTGGACCTGGAACATTCCAACCTGTCAATAATCAAGGCAGTCTTAACCAGTTAATTGGCTTATAAAATGTAGCTTCTTTCCAGGAGCTGTTGTCCACACATCATCTTAGATTCAGCTACTGTCACAGATACAGGATGTGCTGGGTTCAGTCAGCAAGCAGCTCTGCTCCTGGGAGGGCCTGCATGAGGTGGTCCAGACTGAAGATGCAGGAGGCTGCGTCTGTCCTCCCACCCTGTACCCTCTCATGGACTCAGGTGGCCACCACAGTTCCAACCATCAGATCCTCACACTTGCCTGGCAGCCAGCAGGAAGCAAGGCAAGAGAAGTACAGTGCCCAGCCAGAGTAGCAGACCTCTGGGCTCCCACACCGGCCCTCAGTCTCCCCGGTTCTCTTTTGTTTGGTCTTTGGAGCATGGTGGGAGGCTGAGAAGGACGGGGTGAGACAGAGTGAGGCCATGTTATGGGAAGCTGTCCTCTGGGCACCACACAACCATAGCCATCTCAGTAGATCCCTAACTCACAAAGACTGGACTCCCATCATGCCCTTGTAGAAGGAATGGGGAGTTGGGGGTCCAGTCACTAGACCCTAAACTGAGACTCCATCCAATTCTCCTTTTCCACTTGCAGCTCTGTCCTAGACGTACAGGTCTGGTGGGGGGAGGTCGTCCAGAGTACAGAGGCAGGGAGTTGGGAGGGACGATGGCCCGTTTATACAGCTTTCAAGATAGCTGTGATTGCTCTACAAGGCTTCACAGTAGGTGACTGTGTTTGGGCTTGTGGGTAGTAGCCCAAGTGACCTGCTATCTTCTTTCTGTCCAAGCCCCACACAGAGCTCCTCGGCTCACCCTGGGTTAGTGGGAAGCCTGTTTCTGCCAACTGTGTCCCATAGATCAGTATATTCTGCTCCTCAGCGCCTCTTCCCTGGCTGACCGGCTAGCAGGCAATGCAACCAGGGCCTGTCTTCAACCACCTTAGTCATCATCCCCACCCTTGGCGTTTATGGATGCTTGGGGCCTCATAAAGCTCAAAGTCTGTAAACAGTAATAAAGAGACCCAGAGAACTTGGCTTGGGCAAGCTTCAGTGGGGCCAGAAGCTGCAAGCTGCAGAGGGGATTGAGCTCAGGGAGGAGAGGCCATTTCCTCATCAAAGTGACTGTGGCTCGCTTCTGTGCGTAGGTACTGCGAAGGTGCCCTCCGGCAGATGCAGCTTCCAGGGACGGATTTCCTGAAGAACATAGGCTTGGGAGTGAGAAGACTGTGTTCAGGAGAAAACTATCCACGTTCACCATGCTACCCATCCTATGGGGTCCGTCCCAGCGGTTTCCTCCAGGACAGCGGCACTGCCCCTTCATCCCCACACCTGCCTTGATTCTCAGGTTTCCCACTGTCGCTGTAACACCCCATCGAGCCCCACCTTAAGCTAGTTATAACACCTTTTTCCTTTGTTGATTAATGAGAAAGGACAATCGCTTGCCTTTGTTGATCTATGAACGGGATCCAAGAGTCAATATGGACAACAGGCAACTGCAAAATGCTGTGACCAGGAGAAACCGGGCAGAGCCTCTCCCCAAACAGCCGGCCCTGAAAACATCTACATACAAATAACACTATAGGGACTGAACGGGTTGTATTTATAGATATAGAATTTGTTATATATATATATATATATATATATATATAAAACAAAATTAAAGAAATAAAAATCATGACTTTGAGAGAGATCGGATAAGGTATACAGGAAGAGTTGGAGGGAGGAACGGGAAGGGAAACCGGTGTATTATATTTTAATAATAATAAAAAAAAAGCAGAAAATGGTAGCATGTGCCTGTAATTCAGCAACTGGAAAAGGGAGGTAGATCCCATCCAGGGATCCAGGGAAGCTAGGCCACCAGTCTCTGTGGCCCAGTTTCAGGGCTCATTGCTACGGTTTACCAACTTGGTGGGCGCTGGTAGATTGCTTCGGCTGTCTGGGCTGCATCTCGACTTATTGGAAAGAGATCTTCGTGGCTAACTCTAAATCACACTTTTTTGGGTCTCTTAGAACCCTGGGCTCAGGATCCTCGTAGTCCCGCCTTTCTCCCAGACCCCGCCCATGAGGTCCCGCCCCGTCTCTCCGGTTATTTAACTCCCGCTCTTCACCCTCTGCCTGCAGAACTCGGTCAACAGCCGGAACTCGGTGTGAGCCAACCGCGGTGCTGCACACTCTCCATTGGCTGAGAGCTGCGGCAGGGGCAGGCCCAGGCTTGCGATTGGCTGTTGGAGCAGGGTGTCTGGAGGGCTTAGCGGTCGGCGGGTGCTGACAGTCATGGAGATCTCTTCGGTGCTGACCCGGGGGGCTGCACGGCAACGGGGCCCCGCGGCCCCGGAGAAGCAGGCGCAGGACCAGCCAGAGCGGAGGCGGAGGAGGCAGGGGCGGAGGTGCACACGGCTGGGCTGAGCTCCGGGTCTGGGCTGGGGTGGCCATACGGCCTGTCCCTGCGTGGTGCGACACTGTCCCCTGCTCAGGGTGGGCTCCTTCCATCCTTTCATTCCCGGGCCACCCGAGCAAACTAGCAGCTCCCTTGTTCCTAACCTATGACGGACCCTGTCCCAGACAATCGGTGTCTTGTTCTGGAAGGCTGGCGCCCTGGCAATTGTACCTTCCGTTGGCCCTATCGATTAGGCAACCTCAAACACGGATGGCTTTCTGTTCGAGTGACCCCTCTGGTCAAGGGATTCTGGTCCAGGGTTGTAACCCTGTGGTCGGAAGGATGCTGGGAAAAGTATCAGCGCAAGACTTGATGTGTCCTTTTTGTTTTTAAACCCCTATCAGTCAGAAAGATGGGCCATTCAGACTATAGAGGGTGGTAGCTGGCTGATAGGAAAGGTGTTTCAGAGTAGAAGTAATCCTAAGAAGGTCCTTTCCTTCTTACTAGAGGGATATTTAGATGACAAAGGCAGGTACAGACAGGATCTCTCTGAGTTCCTTTGGTTGAAGCTGGAGAAGAAATCAGCCAGGGAGGGCCAGCTAGAAGTGGAGTATTTAAGAGTGAAATTTTAAGGGGGCATTTTGCATGGCTTGATGACAGGCCTTAAATTCCAATTTTTTGAGGGGTGAGGCAAGAGGCTCACGGGTTTGAGGGCAACCTGGTGTGGTGAGGTCTCATCTCAAAATAAAAATGGAAGGTCTTGGGATAGATTCATTGCCTAGGATGTAGGAAGTGCTGGGTTTGAACCCTAGCACCACAGAAGATAACATCTGCATTGTAGCCTGCTACTGTCTGGCCACCTGCAGCTCCAGAGGCTCCTCAGTCTAGTTACGGGGGGGGGGCGGGGGGGCAGTGTGACTGATGTAGAACCTATGGCAGGAGCTCGAGTCTCCTTATGGCCTCAGGCCCTGGGGGTTAGGAGAATGCCAGCTGGGATATCTGTGTACCTCCATGGCTACTGTAGTGTCTTCTTGATACTCTTAAAATGACACTTTGAAACATATTAACAAGTGTGAACACTTGCTAATTTTGCTGTACTCAGACTTTGCAACTTCTTGAAGCCAAAGTAGCTATTCCTCTTATTAGTCAATTGCTGAAGAGGGGTGGGGTGGGGGTGGGGCAGTGAGTGAGAGTCTCCCCCCCCATCACCCTGTGTGTGGGAAGAAGACTAAGCCTGGTCCTGCCCTCCTGGGGTCTTCAATTTTGTTAGTATAGGAAGACCATATCCTCTTGGCCACAGAAGGCCTGTGGCTCTAGGAATTGTTTAACTTGAGGTTTGTACCCTTTGGGTGGGGACAGCATTTTTAGGTGTGGGTTGTCATTAGCTTCAGTCCAAGCAGGAACAGGTTCTGGTTGCTAATAAACAAGACGAACTCCAGGTCCCCTGTTCCTGGTGCCGCGCATGTGTGTATTTTATAAAGCCCTGTCCAGTGGTATCTAGCCATTTGCTTCCAGCTGTTGGGGGGCTGAGAATGTAGCTCAGTGGGCAGTGTTCACCTACCATGTACAGAGCCCCAGTTCAGCCACCAGTATAAATGGGGTGTGGTAGAGCACCCCAGTAATCCTAGCACTTAGAAGGTGGAAGGACAAAGTTCAGAAGTTCAGTATCATCCTTGACTACACAGTTCCAGACTGGTCTGGGCTACATAAAACCCTGTATCAAAAAGCAAAAGCAAATTCACCTTTTAAAATCCTTTGCCTAGGATCAACGAGGATCAAGAGGAGGAAGCAGTCTTTAGAGATGTGGTCAGTTTCACTCCGGATCCTTTACCAGGTGAGGTGACCGAAGTTCTTGCTGATGTCCCTTCCTGGTCATTGCAACCCTCCATTCCTTTCTCTGTCAGAATTTAAACATATGCATGGGTCCCCTGATTTCCATCCTTCCTTATGGTTCCCTCCGTGGACCAGCTAGATATTATGACAAGGATACTACCAGTCCTATCAGCTTTTACCTATCAACACTGGAGGAGCTCCTGGCCTGGACCCCCCTCATGGAGGATGGCTTCAACGTAGCCCTGGAGCCCCTGGAGTGTCGCCAGCCCCCACTGAGCAGCTCCAGGCCCCGGACCCTGCTGTGCCACGACATGATGGGCGGGTATCTGGAGGACAGGTGAGGCTCTGGCGCCATTCTGGTCCTATTACTGGCTCTCTCAGGATGGAAGTGGGTGGGGAGGAGTCTTCGAGCCCTGGACGGAGTTATGGAAGCAGGTTCTAGATGGGCCTCTGACACCTCAGGGAGAGAAACTCAGTCCTAGGTTAAGCTTCCCGTGGCAGAAGCCACGTGGAGTTGGTTGAGCTCTCTTATCTGTTTTAGCCACACAGATGGCTAGTTCCTCAGGCTGCCTTGAAGAGAGTTGCCTCCCAGCCCAGCAGCCTCATCCTCATCTGATTTGTCTGTTGCGCTTCCCCTAAGCTCTGTCCTGGTTCAAGCCTCTTGTCCTGGCTTCCTGTGCTCTCTGTTTCCCCCACATCCCCCCAGCTCTGCACAGGCTTGCTGGAGTGACCTTTTAAACATATACCAAATAGTCTCGGACAGGATGATGGATGGGAAGCTGAGTCAGAGCCAGTTGCCCAGCCTGGGTTGTGGCTAACCTATAGACTCAGGGACATAGCCCCAAGGGCAGCGCTGACCCTGTGTAGGGAGCGGAAGCCAGAGATGGCCTGCACTCAGCCTTCCTGCTTCCTGCTTCTTTATCTGCTCACAGAGGCCAAATGCTGTCTGTGCAGTTCCAGTGGCCTGTGCTAACTCCCTGGTTGGCGAGATGAGCTTCCGTCCCCAAATGCACCGTGATTGTTTTTGAGATTGGGTTTTGCTATGTACTTTAGTCTGGTATAGAACTCATTATGTCGCCGAGCTGGCTTCCAACTTGTCACCCCTCCCTGGGCCACCATGCCCAGCGTGCTTCTGACTGGTTCTTTTTGTGTCTTTGAGGGCATGTGCATTTGTGCATTTGTGTGAACGTGGTGGCTCTTTAAGACACACTTTCTCACAGGCTTGGGACTCACCACGTATGCAAGGCTAGCCCCTCAGTGATTCTCCGCCTTTCCATCCCTGAGATTACAAGCTCATTCCAACCATACCTGAATTTCTAATTTAAAAAAAAATTGTTTTTATAATTTTTAATAGATTTATTTATTTTATATATTGGAGTACACTGTCGCTGACTTTAGACGCACCAAAAGAGGGTATTGGGTCTCATTACAGACGGCTGTGAGCCACTATGTGGCTGCTGGGATTTGAACTCAGGACCTCTGGAGTTGACCACTGAGCCATCTCTCCAGCCCTAATTTTTTTTTTTTTTAAATCATTCTGGGGATTGAAGTCATCCAAAGCAAGCATTTTATTGACCAACTCACTCCAGCTCCCGTTCCTGGCCACTCTTGACAGCAGAGCCTCAGGCTGTTCCTTCCCTCACTCCTCCCCACAAGGTCTCACACAGCAGGCTTCTGGAGTCAAGTCTAGTCCACGAGCGATCACTGCATCCTGTTCTGTGTCCTGGGCCTGACTCTGTTCCATGTCTTTGCCAGGTTCATTCAGGGCTCAGAGGTGCAGAATCCCTACTCCTTCTACCACTGGCAGTACATCGACATCTTTGTGTACTTCAGCCATCACACGGTCACCATCCCCCCAGTGTGCTGGACCAACGCCGCACACAGGCACGGGGTCTGCGTGTTGGGTACGTGCCAAGCGGTTAGAGCACCCGCTGGGTGGTCCTATAATTAGGCAATTTTCCATGGGCTCGGATGCACACTTTCCCAGAGAGGACCAGACAGTACCTGTGGTTTTAGTGTGCGGGCCATTGGTCAGGGTGGTAGTGACGTCCCAGGAAAGCAGGACTCACCTAGTGGTGGCTGACTCTGGCCTGAGGCCGTCGTTTGCCAACCACTGCGTCAGATTAGTGCCTCTCCAGCTTTGTTCTGTGTCCTCTGTGACCGCATCCCAAAGGACCACTGACTGAATGTCTACATTGTCCTATAGTCCTGATACCCAGGAAGCACACTCCGAGCCCTGGGTCAGCGGAGAGCCATCTGTGCAGCCGTTTCTACCTCTTGTCTCACAGGGACCTTTATCACCGAGTGGCAAGAGGGAAACAAGCTCTGCGAAGCCTTCCTGGCCGGGGATGAGCGCTCCTTCCAGGCCGTGGCCGACAGGCTGGTCCAGATGGCTCAGTTTTTTCGTTTTGACGGCTGGCTCATCAACATCGAGAACTCTCTGAGTGTGAGCATTTCAGCGGGTGCCCCGTCCCCCTCATCCCTTGCTTTGCAGTTTCCTCTTCGCTTGACCCCTTTTGCCCTGCACCCATAACAGAAGGATCCATTTCTCACATCCCAGTGAGGACTGGCTGTGCTGTGTCAGACTGCTTGCTGGGAAAGGAGCGCCCAGCTATGTCATGAGCTCCTCTGGCGTGCCCTCTTTGGCTTCTTTCTCAGTGTGCTTGCTACCTTTTCCCCCTTATCCCTGCTTCACGCTTGTGTGGCTTTTATGCTGCCACTGTGCCCCTCCCCCCTTTATCTTTCCCCGAGTTCTGGGCTATGGCCCTTCCTGTCCATCGAGGATGGCTAAGTCCTCCCTCATGGCATTTCTGGTGTGGTTGGCTCTTGTGGCCTCCCGGTCTACTGTACTGGGTTATTTCTCATGACGGCCACGCCCAGCCTGGCCAAGGTCTGATCTGCCTCCGTGTCTTGCAGCCAGCTGCCGTGAGGAACGCTCCTTTGTTTCTCCAGTACCTGACCACACAGCTCCATCAGCAGGTCCCCGGAGGGCTGGTGCTCTGGTACGACAGCGTGGTGCAGAGTGGGCAGCTCAAGTGGCAGGACGAGCTGAATGAACAGAACAGGTGAGCACAGGGTTGCCGTGAAGGAAGACGAGCTGGCCAGACCACAAGGCATGCCGTGCGGGCATCCTGTGTGGGACCCACAGGGCCTAATGCGGCAGGCATGGGCAGCCCCGGTCCCTGGGTGATGTGTGCCCATCACAGATGCTAGCAGCAACTAGGTGCCCCATCCAGCTGGGCCTGGCTTCAGCCAGTTCTTGCCACCTCTCAGGGTCTTCTTCGACTCCTGTGATGGCTTTTTTACCAACTATAACTGGAGGGAGGAGCACCTGCAGCGGATGGTGGCGCAGGCCGGGGAGCGCCTGGCTGACGTGTACGTGGGCGTGGATGTGTTTGCTCGGAGCAACGTGGTCGGAGGCCGTTTCGATACTGACAAGGTAGGTGGTAGCCTTCGCGTCAGGGCTGCTGGTCTGCACCCTGAGGCCTCTGCCTTGGGGAATCTTCCGTTCTCACCGGTACCTCAAAGGAAACCAGGTACCCTGGAACTCCAGGGACCTGTCCTGAGTCTCTCCCAGCCGCTCCTCCAGTCACACACATAGACCCTGTCCCCACTCCTCCATCATTTCCCACAGGCACCGACTTCCTCCTGGAGCACGTGCACATGGCTTTCAGCAGATGCAGGGGGCTTTAGTGGACAGAGGTGGTCTCAGGGAGGGGGAAGGGGAAGGAAAAGCGAGAGCAGGCTCCTCTCCTGTCTGTCAGGGGCTCTCAGTCACAAGGAAGCTGTAGATGAATCTACATGCCCAGGTTTAATCCAGTGCCCAGGTTTCACTTCTGTTGTGATAAAATACCCTGAGAAAATGCAACAGGAGACAAGGGGTTTAATCTCGGGCTCCAGTGCATCCGCTGTCAGTGTGTAAGGGAGCAAAGGCAGCTCTCATGGCAATTGGGACCCGTGGGAAGTGGCACAGATGTTCGCTTTGTCTCAGCTAGCTTTCTTTGCCATCTCTCTTTATTTTCGAGACAAGGTCTTTCTTTGTAGATATGGTTGTCCTGGAACTTGTTGTATAAACCAGTCTGGCCTGATCTCCCTGTCTCTGCCTCCTGGGATTTAAGGTCACCACGACGCCCAGCTTTTCCTCTTTTCTACTGTTTAGGATCTCCCAGCCTAGGGAATGGTACTGCCCACAAGGGGCTAGGTCTTCCCTACATCAAACAACAAGACTAGTATCACACCTAGGCATGCCCACAGGCAGACCCAATGCAGAACATCTCTCACTGAGACTCCCTTCCTAGGTGATTCCATGTGTGTCAAGTTGACAGTTCAAACTAAGCAGCACACAGCTACACAACCCAGGAACTGCACTCTCAGCCCTTTGTGATCCTAGTAAGTTGGCTAGTAAGAGGTGTCTTCAAAGAAGAGACAGGACATAGTCATAGTGAACTCACACCTCCCTGCTCTGCCAAGACAGGCTCCTTCATGGTTGGGTCCCCTCTGCTTTCCTTAAGCTGCCTCTCCAATGCCCTCCTCTAGTCAGCTTGTGAGACAACAGGGATGAAGCCCAGGGCCTTCTGGAGACTAAGGGAAAGCTGGCCCTGCCCGAGAGAGCCTTGCCTGTGAGCTGGCATCCAGGAAGCCCGTCTGGACTCTGGTCCTAATGTTCAGCATCTCCCTGGCTTCTGTCTCTCCAGTCACTGGAGCTGATCCGTAAGCATGGCTTCTCGGCGGCGCTGTTTGCTCCTGGGTGGGTGTATGAGTGTCTGGAGAAGAGCGCCTTCTTTCAGAACCAGGACAAGTGAGTCCCTAAGGGCTTTGCATGGGCTGGCAGGGCTGGCAGGTGGCTCTGCTCTCCAGTGGGGTATGGCTCCAAAGGGATGTGGCTCCAGTGGGGTGTGGCTCCAGTGGGGTGTGGCTCCAGTGGGGCGTGGCTCCAGTGGGGTATGGCTCCAGTGGGGTGTGGCTCCAGTGGGGTGTGGCTCCAGTGGGGGGTGGCTCCAGTGGGGCGTGGCTCTAGTGGGATAGTAACTGGGGGACAAAGGGGATCAAATGAGAACAAAATGTCCACCCTGGCAGCTTCCTGGGAGGATTCTGGAGACCATTCAGGCAGAAGGGAACAGAAGGAGAGAACCACTTTCTGCATTGCCCTTCTTAGAGATTCCCCCCAGTTCCACACAGGGCTGCTGGGGTGTGGACTGGCCCCCTCACCCTGACCCCTATGCCCCCATCAGGTTCTGGAGACTGCTGGAGCGCTTTCTGCCCATACACAGTATCTGTTCCCTGCCCTTTGTCACTTCCTTCTGCCTGGGACTGGGCACTCGAAGAGTCTGCTATGGAAAGGTAGGGAGGCCACGGGGTGTCTGGTATCTGCCTGGGATGGGCAGGAGGGGGCCAGAGGGCATGTGCAGGAGGGCTGTATATGGTTGTTGCTACCTCCGTGTACCCCCGCTATCTGCCTCTTCAGAGGAGGCCACGGCCCCTGTCCCATTTGCCACTTTTCCTCTTCAGGAGCAGGCAGTGGGGCCCTGGTACCATCCCAGCGCCCAGGAGACACAACCCCTCTTTGGCGAACATAAGCTGACTGACGGCAGTCAGGGCTGGGTGAAGACGCACTGCTGCCTGGCTGATGCCTGGCATGGGGGCAGCTCCCTGCTGCTCCGGGGCCTGATCCCGCCGGAGGTTGACAGTGTAGCCGTTAGGTGGGTAAGTGACGGATGAGGTGTGTGGGTCTCTGTCTCCTGCCCTTCGCGTCTGCAGCTAATTAGGCCGAGGGTCTACAGGAGCCCAGCGAGGACAGGCGTTAGATCTCAGATGCCTTCTTTTACATCGCCGTGGAGAAGCACACTGCACAGCACCCCTGTAGCTTTCTGAAGTGTGACCCAGCTGTGACAGCCGAGTGTAGGGCCAGGCAGGAGTCTGAGACAGCCCACCGAGTTGCGCTTCCCGGCATACAGCTGCCTTAGATAGTGCCCGGGAAGAAATTAGAACCAGGACCTTCCAGTCTACCGCAGTCTGGCCACCCCACTCCGAGACAGACCTCTTCTACCTCTCATGAAGTTTCCCTCCTCCAGGCTGTTCTCCCTGCACATCCCAGTGCCACCCAAGGTTTTCCTGTCCATGGTGTACAAGTTTGAAGGCTCAACGGATGTCCAGGTGGCTTTGGAGCTCACAACAGGGGATGCCAGCAGCTGCCATGTGGGTGGCATGTTGGTGTTAAATGGTGAGAGTCTGGTGACTTCATGGAAGGGAGGTGGAGGAGGCTCTCTGTGGGCGGGGCTTCTGTGGGCGGGGCTGGTCAGTTCCCACCTTGGGTGGGATCTGTGGCTAATGGTCATTACTTACAATTCTGCTAAGCAGCATGGTCTTCCGGTCAGGTTGGCTACAGATGTCTCCTCTTTCTGGGACACTGAGGTGTTCACATTTGTAGGTTGTGGAGATGGCAGGTTGGTAGCAGCCAGGATGAGTGAATCTGGCCAGTAACATACATACACCCTACTTTTCTCCAAAGCTTTCCCTTGTGCCCAAGTGTCTGCCCCACCAGGGGTCTTACCTAGACACCCCTTCCCTGCTACATCCTGCCCCTCTTGGGTTTTCCTGCGGGATTCTCCTTTCTGAAGCCCATGTCTTCCAGCAGACACTGGTTCTCGGCACAGCCCCAGACCCCTCCGGGTACCTCCCACCAGGTTGGCCAGATGGGCCAGCAGTTGTGGCCAGCAGCTCAGTGGGGGCTGGATTCAACGGTGAGTCCCTCTCCTGGCAAGTCCCATATGGCAGTGAGCATACATGGGGGAACTTAGAGTCGCCCCTGAGAAATCCCAGAAGAGAGTGAAGGGGCAGCCTGGGTTTGGCCATCCAGGGTTTGGCAGCAGTGAGACAGACCAGGACGCTCCTTTCAAGAACCTGCTGCAGTCCTGGGCCCCATGACCGGGAGCAGCCTTGGAATTGCTTCCACTTCATGCTGTGGCTGGGGCCCTAGCCCAGCTGGCTTGTGAGCAGCCTCTGTGCTCTTTCAGCTGCTATGAGGTGAACCTTCGTGGCTGCCTGCTCCAGGACCTCTTGGTGAGCTTCTCACGGCCGCCAGGCAGCCGGGAGGAAGAGAGCTTCATTTGTCGTCTTGGGGAGATACAGGTGTGTATGTGGGAGCTGGGTTTGTGGGGAGAAGGAGTAGATGGGAGGAGGACTGTGTGGGCGACGGGTGGATGGAGCACTGAGGAGTAGGTATTAGGGGATGTCCGTTATGTCCTCCCTGGGCATCCAGCCAGGTGAACCTTCTCTCTCCTACCAGGTGGTTGATGCCAACAGCCTTCTGGCCCCGCTGCCCCGGGTGCAGAATGTCACCGTTTCACAGCTGCGCTGGCTTCCTCTGATCTCTGGATCCGAGGGACTCCCAACCCGGCTCCTCCTCAGCTGTACCCTACACTGGTCCTACCCGCTGCTCCGAGCCCGCTGCTTCCGGATTCACTGCCGGGAACGGACAGGAAGCAGCTCTGTGGTAGAGGAATCCCCAGGGACAGAGAAGCCCGTGTTCCTGGGCCTGGCTTTTGCCAACCAGTACCGTGTGGTGGACTTGGCAGTGGAGGCTGCTAAATTTGGGCAAGATGGTCGTGTGGAGTTTCTGGTGGAGCCTGTCCCCAGGGAGGGTTTCCTGGTGCCTCAGGCTGAGTGGGGAAGGGCCATCCTGCTCTACTCCGCCCCTCAGTGAGCCCACTCCAGAGCACGGAACCTCCTCGCTCAAGACTTGAGGTTTCTTCCCGGCCAGCCGCCCAAGGCTGAGTGGACTGCTGAGGATGGCTGGACCCCCCAAGGAGGCAAGCTCTCCAGGTTCTAGCTGCAATCTCAGGAAGCTCTGCCCCTTGGGTGCTAGGTGAGTTACCTAGCAACCACACCCTCCTCTAACACTCTCCGAGGGATGTGGTCCTCGAGGAAGAAGGAGAGAGTCTGAGGTTTCTTCCAGAAAAATTCCATAAAGGCTGTTTTTCGTAGTCTGAAAAGATGCTTCTGTTGAGAATGGCAGTCGCCTGCCCCTGTAGCTTTGATAATCAGAGGCAAACTGCACTGGTGGCAGTAAGGTTCTCTGAAGACCGAGGTAACAGTCAGGGTAGGGGTGGGAGTCGGGTGCTCCCAGGGAGGCTGGGGTGGTGCTCCCCAGGACCAGGAGCACCATCAGTGGCTACCCCTGACCTGTACAAGTTGGGCCAGTCACTTTCCAGACTACCTGTATGGATGGTGGCCCTGGCAGCTGGCTGTCCCCTCCCAAGCCCCTTCCTTGCCTGAGCAATATCTCCCATAGGATATTTAAAGGGGCAGAGGCATGAGGGTGCCAGCTGCCTTCTTATGCCTCCAAGAGGCAGGTGAGCCCTGCCTCCTTCCGGGTACAGCGGCATCCTTAGCCCTGTAGACACTCAGCTGCATGGGAACCTCCTGCTGCTGTGTCTGGTCTTGGGTGACGCCACCAGCACATTCCTGCTCCTCCCGGTGTTTCAGCTCAGGACCTCCCACATCCTCTCTCTGACACAGCTCTGTGGTCTTGACCCGTGGCCCTCGTGCTGTAGTATGGAGAGAGACCACAAGATGGCAGAGCAGCCTGTTGCCATCTTCTGAGGTTTAGGGGTTAGATTCCTCAGTGTGAGGCGAGGCGTCTAGTGTTGCTCCTGCCAGTATGGGCTGAAATCTGCTCTCCCCCATCTCCCCCTCCCCCCGTACTCCCTCCCCCATTCATCATCCCTGATTTCCTGGGCACCCTGTTCCTCTTGGGTGAAGTGTAATTGGGAACATTCTGCCCTGTTTCTCGTTGTGGCCTACCAGGGCCTCTGGTCAAACCCAGCCTACTCCTGTACCCTAGCAGGGCTCTGCCAGCCATGCCTGGGGTGGGGGGAGCCCCTGGGGCTGTGCTGGCCTTTCTCTGGTTTGTCCTCCAGAATCTACCCCGAGCCTTGGCTCTCCTACTCGCAGCCAGGCTTCTGTGTGGCTGAAGTGGAGTCGGGGAGCAGGGCCGGCTCTGGGGCAGGGCAGCATTCCTGAATGCTCTCCCTCCCTGTGGCACGGAGCCTGCTTTTAAAAGTGCTGGTTCCTTCAAATATTTTATGCAGAGAAGGAGAGAAAATTTATAGTGGCAATTATTCCCTCACAGTCTGGTGAGCAAGCAATTAGAAGTAAGGGGGCTTAGCAGAGCCATGGTGTGAGGCAGAGCGGCGCAACCTCACTTCCCAGGAGCACGGTCCCCAGTCCCGGCAACGCTGGCTCCTGCGCAGGAAAATTAATCTGCCGGCATTTAAGCCTAGGCCCCTCTGGTGGATATAATCGCTCGGAAATAAATTATCCAATGTGAAAAATGAGATGTTGAGTCCTGTGTGATCCAGCTCCGAAGCTCTTGGGTTGGACTGTGTCTGGACCCTTGGACCCCGTGTGCAGACCTCAGCCCTTTCCTTCTAGCTACCCCCCCCGGCCCCCGCTTCTTTCCTGCCTCCATCAGAAATCGGACTCAAGAGGCTGTCGTTGCAGTGGTCACCTTGAAATGAACGTAGGGCCACAGCTCAGGGCATCCACACCACAGTGGCCCCACTCCCCTGAACGCCGCCATGGCTGTGGAGTACCCAGCATGCTCTGCTTCTTGTCACAGAATTCATGGGGCCGTTCTGTCCCACTAGCCTGTCTTGGGCTGGGGTGCACCAGGCCAACTTAATAAGGGGGTTGCCCTATTTATTTGGCACATAGCTTCCCCACTACTACCTGGCAGGATAAAAAAATCCAAGGGCGGGGCCTCAAATCCCTTGGGCACCCCATACCCTCCAACCCCCTCTGTACCGGGAACTGCTAAATCGGAAAGAGCCTTCCTGGTTTGAAGAAAGAAATCTTTATTAATCTTAATAATAATACTGTTAATTTGAATGGTCACACCGTGGAAGCATACAGAATGGTAAGAAAGGAAGCCTGGGGCTCGGCCGCAGTCCTGGGAGGGGCTGGGATGAGGGGTCCGAGCTGCTGCGGGAAAAGGGTCCGAAACAGCAGAAGGCAAGGGGCTCGGTACAGAGGACAGAGCCGGAGGCAGGCGCGGGGCTATGTACAACAGGAATAGAAAAGGAGGGTTCCGTTTCCATAGCTTCTGTGGCTGATTCTGGATAGAAAGTGAGGTGATTTATTTCGAGGTGTCATGAGACAGTGGTGCCGCGTCGGGAGCCTTGGTTTCTGTGAATTTTTTGCTGTTAACCCTACTCCACCTATCCCCGCCTTGCCCAGGGGCTTCTTGATACCGTTCCCTGTTCCATCCACTGGGCCTGCAGCTTTCCTGCGACTCCCTTACGTCACCTGCCCAGGGAGCAAACGGGCTGCAGCCCAGCAGGCCTTCCCTGTGGCAGGGCCAGCCCAGACCTTCCCCATCCCTCGTCTTTCCCATGGGTCCTGCTCTGACTGTGGCCCTCCAGACCCATAGCACCTTGACTCCCAACCTCGAGGTGCATCCTGGGGCTGGCCCGTCTCGTTCCTACAGAAGGGAGTGGAGAGGAGGGCTGGGTCCTAGCAGACAGCTGAGGCTGGCCTTCAAGCCCACAGTGCCTTCTTCGGGGAGGCTGCCACGGCAAACCACCCTGTGCCCGAGGGCCCACCTGTCCACGTTCACAGCGTGAGGACTGGGTCCCCGCTGGCTGGGCTTTCTTTGTAGCCGGAAGCTTTCTCACATAGGGGAGCGGAGCATGGGGTGCCCCAGAGTCCTGGAGCCGTGTCAGCCCTTTGCATTGGGAGTTGGAACCCAGGGCGGCTGGTTGGGTAGCTGACGGCACTGGCAACACATTCAATGAGCCCAGCCAGGCTGGAGACCTGGGATGAGTGATAAGCCGCTGGCTCCTAACTGCTCCGGCCCCTTCAGGGCTCAGCAGGCAATAGCCCAAGTCAGCTGGCTGCTCCTTCTCAGGGGCCTGGTCCACCCTAGGGACCCCCTGTCTGGGGAGCAGGGTGGGAAAGGAAGACTGGATAGATACCGGAGCCCCCCGCCCCACACCCACAGGCCACGTTTCCCCTCCAGGTCTTCCCCAGGGCCTGGACGCATCCCTACTGCACTGCCAGCCAGGCAAAGCCACTCTCCGGCGCCCCCTGGGGGACGAGCTCCCTCGGTGCGGGTGTACGCCAGACGTGGACTTGGTTGGATGCCTCTTGGTTTGGTTGGTATTTTTTGTTGTTGTTGCTTGGATCTTAACATCTTTTTTTGTTTTGTTTTTTGTTTTGTGATTTTTTTTGTTTTTTGTTTTTGTTTTTGTTTTTTGCCCTTCATGGTCCGAGAAGGAGACGGTGGAAGGTTTCACTACAACAGAAACAGAAATGAGGGCTTGCAGTTTCCGAGGGGCGGCTGCAGCATGCTGGGGTGGGGTGCGGGAGGGGGCACTGTGCCTGTGGATTGGGATCCGATCTGAAGCCACACTTCCCCCTAAACCTGCCCTGAGGCCGCACCCCCCCAAACCTACCCACACCCTCACCACAGCTTCTGGGACCACACCACAAGCTAGACCTAAAGTAGACCATCTTGAAGCAATGGGCAGGGCTGGGAGCGGATAATATCTGGACCCGGTAGAGGGCAGGGTATGGTGGAAGGGAGGGAGCAGGGCTCTATCCACAACAGAGCTTGATGGCACTTACAGCTTTGGTTACCTTGTGGCCCTGAACCCCCAGAGTGGAGGGATTAGCGTTTGCTACTTCTCTAGGGTTTCAGCCTGACTTCAGGTACCAACTGGCATCCTTTCTGGGACCCTAGGCAGTGGAGCTAGGTAGGCCTCCACAGGCCACAGAGGCACACGCATGCTAACTGAGGCTTGGGTAGCTGCGGAGAGGCCAGAGGAAGGAAACTGATACTGTGTCCCTGGTCTGACTATTGGAACGCTTCCCTTTCCTGAAATGGTATGTTGGGGCTTGGGGATGGGCTCTGTAGGTCAA
Source organism: Micromys minutus (assembly GCF_963924665.1). Lineage (NCBI taxonomy): Eukaryota > Metazoa > Chordata > Mammalia > Rodentia > Muridae > Micromys > Micromys minutus. The sequence continues at coordinate 63,677,468 of NC_137979.1, forward strand.
GGAAAAATACCCAGAGCCGTTAGCTCTAGGAGCCTCAGATGGTCTCCAGATCCACAGACAATGCAGGGTAACCTTGGGGCAGGGACATTTTCATGTCTGTAAGGAGTCCCAGAGCCAGGGTGACCATGGCAGTTCTGCACACAGAACAGTGTGCTTGTGATTACTTGAACAGGAAGATCGTTAGTAAACTTTAATAGAAACATTAACTTGAGCTGAGCAGAAGCCGGAGAAGGGATGCTCCTGACATTCCTTGTGAAAGGTGGGTGAAAGCCCCTCCCACTGGGGGATCCCACTGACTAGGCCTGGAACTCCTCTGTCAGCCATCAAACTGGGGTGGCCAGGCCTGCAGGGGCTGGCTGAGGCGGCTCTGAGGGAGGCTTGGCCTGGCACTTCTGGAGCCCCAAGGGCCCGTGCTGCCCCAAGGCATGGGTACAGCCCTGGCACGGCACCTTGCCATCCCCCCGGCCTGGCTCCCACTGTATGCATACCGTACCTGAAGTGGCTTGTACAACAACGTCAAGATAGGAAACCAAGGTTCAGACATACAGGAAAACCAGGGTCAGAGACACACACACCAGCATGGGTGGGGTGGGGAGACCAGCTGGCTGGAGGTAAAAATCTATTGACTTTAGAGTCGCAGAGGGTCAGCTTGCTGGCCGCTGACTGGGAGGGCGCACTGTCCTCCTGGCGGTTGTGCCTGGTGTTGGGACTGTAGGGTTTGGTTTGGAATAAGCTGTGGTGTGAATGCTGTGAGGGGGGGTCTCTTGCTAGTAGGGGGTGAAGCGGCTGTACCCTCCTCGGCAGAGGCTAGCCTGCAACATCAAAGATGAAAAACAGCCAATCAGTACCATCTTTTGGCATCGGGAGGAAAAATCAAAAAGAAAAAAAAATAAGGAAAAAAAAAAAAGAAAGAAAGAAATAGCTAAATCCCAACTTCTTTCCCCCAGCAGTTATTTCTTTGGGAAGAATGGGCTTCAGGTTGTCATGGCAACCTGGGGGGGAGGGGCTAGTTCCTCTGTGGTGGTGATCTTGGGGCTGGGAGGGATGGTCCTCTCTTGCAGACTTTTATTCTGTCTCTGTGCCACTTCTTGGGGCTTCTCCTGAGCCCACTGTGCCCTCTGGTGGAGGGTATCTAAATGTGAGCTCTTCTTGTCTGCAGGGTAAGTCAGGACAATCCTGACAGGGTTCCTAGGCTGAGTAGCTCTGGAGCCACTGGAGGGACACACCTGCTGGTCACAGCTCCTGCCCTGTATCCGAACCCCCCAGGGCTTCCTAGGTTCCTTTCTGTGTCCTGCCAGAGAGGTTTCTGTGGTGTCTTTCACCCCCAGCCCCAGGTTTTGCAGGAGACGGGAAGAAAAAGTTGGAGAAAGCTTCCATGGTGTTAAAAATTAAATGGGAAACAAGCGTGCCCAGGGAGCCAGCAGTGGCCTTTGGCTAGCAGCTGTCTGCAGGCTGAGGTCTGCAGGCAGTCTGGGCCTTCAGGGCCCAGTCCCTGGCCTCTTCCTGGATGGCTGTGGCACCATCCTAGCTAGAGCCGCTATAGGCCTGCTCAGGATGTTTGGGCCTTAAAAAAAAAAAATCAACAAAGACAAAAATTCCAAGGGAATAATCAAAACCAAAGGAAGTAAAAAAAAAAAAAAAAAATTCATGTTGCCTTTCAGCCTTCTCTCTTTCCTGACTGCCCCCCAAATGTTTTCATCTTTGATGCTGGATGCCAAGCTGAAAACATACAATATCCCTGGGGGGAGGTGTGGGCGGCACAGGAAGTGGGTGTTCACTGGACACAGACTGTGGGCACAGAGGGGCTGGGCTGTGTTGACGTCTGGGCACACACACACATACACACATACACGCACACACAGACACACCAACCCACTGACTCTCCCACCTTGCTGGGGACCATATCCTCAGCATCCCAGGGTAGGCTGGGAAGAGGGTTTGGTAAGAGAGTTGCTGTACTTTAATCTCCTACCAAGTGAGGGTGGAACCTCGAGGGATTAACCTCAGGCACTTCACCGGGAGGCCAGGCCTCTGGAGCCCCTGCAGGGAGGAAAGGCTGTGGCTGATTTCCTTTGCTCTCCTGATACTGGGAACGGGGGAACCTGGACAGGACGGTGGCCATTATATGCTTCCCAGAGGTGTGGTCATAATGGAGGATTGGTCTCTCCCAATAGTTCTTCCCAAGTAGGCACTGGCTAGAGGTCTCAGCCTCCCCCTGTAGCCTTGCCCCGCCCACTACAGGATGGATCTCCTCCTCATTACTGGTGGCTCCTCTTACCATGGTTCCGATGCTGTAGGTTGCTGTGGGGCCGATGGTGTGATGGTAAGGATCAGCAGCTGCATACACTCTGCCATAACTAGGGAAGAGCAGGGGTGGGTGCGGGGTGGGTGCAGGAGAGGCGGCTGAAGCAGGCACCAGCTGACCAGCCTCCTTCCCACAAGACTCCTCCTTCCCCTATGAGACCCTCTCAGCTGTCTGACCTTCCGGTATAGAAGGAAGTTTCTAGAACTCAGCAGACTGCCCCTTTCGTTAGGGGCGATGTGCTCTGCTCAGTGATACAGGGAGGGGCTGGTGTCCTTAACAAGTTCATTTGACTCTGTCCCCAGCAAGACCCAATAGCTAAGATCTCGGGAAAAGGTTTGAAAGACTTGAGAGAAATGGAGGTGGGGACCAGGAACGTTATGACCCAAGAGGTGGCACTCAGTCCTGGGTGACCTTCTGGTCACTTAATCTGTGCTGTGACAAGTTCTTAGAGGACAGACCTGGGCCATGCATGCCTTGTCCGTTTTATAAGGCGGGGTAACAATACTGTGTGAAGGGCGTGGGGTGTGGGGAGCTCTAGCATCTCCTAGATCACCAGGGCACATGGACAAATGTGATAGTTTTCTGTGAAGATCTAGTATATGGCCCAAACAGAAACCCTGAAGCAACCAGGTCAAGAGTCTAAGGGAAAGAGCACTAAGGTCAGCCTCCATCGAGGACTGGCCCCTGAACAAAGCAGGCCAGCACAGACATTTCTGAGCATGTTTACAACAGCTGGGTGGAGGAAGGGCTGGGTGCTCCCAGATACATATTTGGACTGTTTCCAGAGGCCAAATGGAGGCACCTAGTTGCTTTCCTTGTAAGAGAGCTGTTAACCCCCGTCTTGAGAATCAGGTGCTGTCTGCTACCTGAGTTAGAAGGAAGGGACCAGTCGGGGCTCAAGGGTTCATGGATCTCTGAACTCAGTCTGGATTTGTTTCCCTTCCGGACCCTGCCCTCACCAGACACAGGCACGCATAGGTCCTGTGCGGTAGGTGAGGCTTCCTGTCTGTCTGGACCCACCCTCCAAAGAGCCCACCACAAGCCCCTGTGCAGCCTGCTGCTCCTGGCCTTACCTGTCACTGTAGGCTGCTGTGGCTGCGGCTGGCTGAGCATATCTGTAAGCTGCATAGCCTCCCTGCAGGGGAGGCAGGAAGGAGAGATGGCGGATGGATTTAGTGAGGCCCACTCTCATTGAAGCAGAGCCAGAGAAACTGGAGAGCACAGACCCAGCAGGGCCAGGCTCTTAGGAGGGGCTGCAGACCTCCTCAGGTCTCCTGGGCCCAACTGTGCACTCCCACCTTGGTGTAGGGTGGCTTAGGTTGTCCTAAGAACCTGGTCTGTGGGTCTGATGGGGAGGCCTGAGGACTTCACTATTCAAGATGAGGTAGGGTTGTCACTTCCTTCCTTCCTTCCTTACAACCATTTGTAATTTGTAACTTGCCCATATTAATGGGCACTGATTGTATGTCTGGCTGCATGCTGGCCCTGGCACACGCTAAGTGCCCACAGACCCACCCATAGTCCAGCCACATCTTGAATGCTGACAGTCACAGGAAACCCACCGGTGACTATGGGCAGTCTGGAATGCCGGGATGGATGAAGGAGCCCTGGAAGGGGACTGGTTCAGTCAAGGCTTTAGCCTTGGACAGTGGGTAGTTAACTACAGAGAGCTTCCCAGGGCCCAGGCGCAGCCAGGCTTGTTCTGTGGGCTTCTTGTTGAGGGTTCAGAGTCACAGAAAGGATGAGCACAGTTTCAAAGGGAGAGCGAGGCACAGAACCTCACTGAGAGAGAATGGGCACCGGGGCCTGCCTCTGGTCTCTCTCAGGGCCTCCACATCAGGCAAGAGTGTTCTCAGATGCTGATCTTACTACGATTAGGGATGGAAGAGGGCCACTTGATCTCCCTCATAGAACCCTCAGCACCTGCAACAGGATCCCACACGATTATAGGGCTCCTGGGACAACCATTACCCAGACTGAGGTGTGCCGGCATCTCTACAGATACCATGGGTCTATGTGCGCTGGCACATGGGCACCGCGTCCAAAGGGCAGACAGACTTCTCAAGGACACAAACAGAACGCTGGACTTGCCCTTTCCCTCCCCAGGGCTACACTTACATAAATCTCAGCACCATAAAATCCATCCTGATACACGACCCTGGAAGCAAACGGACAAGAGAGTGGTGGGAACGCTGGAGAGGTGGGGTAGGCCGGCTCCGGTGTCTGCTGAGGAGGGAGGGGGCACGGTGCCAGCCCCGCCCACGGGACTGGCATTTTAACAAGCGTTTGCTCCAGTGCCCTGTTTGGTATAACAATAGAGTAACACCCTTGCTGGTCAGCTCCTTTTTCCCAGAACCCAGGGGCCCATCAGCCCGTTCCTGCCACCCTCCCTTCCCCCACAGGCAGCCGTCCCCTTCAGCAGTAGAGGGCAGGACCCCGGGGAAGAGACCAAAGAGAGCTCCCAGAAGGCACTTGCTGGACCCAAGGGCACACGCCCCATTTAACATTCAGATGACGTGCTGATGGCCCGCAGAGGCCAGCGGGCCCTGGAGGTGTCCCCCATGCTGGGGTACTGATGATGCAGGGAGTTGCAGCAGGGTTCTGAGGTCCCCACCATCTGTCCTGCCCCACGGTCCTGAAAGGGCTGCCTCCCACGCCCCCTGGCTTTCTTTCAGCCTCCCCTTCCAGGTACTCACGCTCCATAAGTTGGAATGGGGGGCGGAGGTGGTGCAGCTCGAAACGTATTATACACAGCACGGCCCCGGCCCCGCAGGTGTGCACCCCGATAGGCGACGGCGGTACCCGTGGTGGGGTAGGGGAAACTGGTCACTGCAGAAAGGGGCACAAGAGCGTGGGAGAGAGAAGTGAAGAGATGGTCCAGGCTTACAGCCCGCTTGCCCTACCCCCACCCCACCCACCCAGTCCTCCCTGCCATTACCTGCATAGAATTCAGGCCCGTAGACTGTTCCTACCACAGGGTTTAGCTTCCAGCCTAGAACAAAAAGAACACAACCATTGGCTTCCCACATACATTCCCACCTTTTCTTATGCCTGGGACCCCCCCGCCCCCAAAGGCAGTGGGAATGGCAAATGGTAGGACCCCACCGGGGAATGGGCAGAAATGACGGGCCATTGGCCTGGGTCCCTGTCCCCATCTATAGCCACCAGCAACCCCACTCTGGTGTTCTTAGGTTCCCCCTGCACTGTGACTTCCCCTAGCTTGCTCCTGGGCATCCTTGTCCTGGGGTGTCAGAAACTTGGGGTACAATAGAAAGGGAGGTACAACTTGAAAACAACTGGATGCTGGGGCAAAGGATTCACTGCTGAGGGTTCTTTACCTTCTGCCCCAAGTCTCCCTGCTGTCCTGAGGTTCCTGGGGCTCCCTTCCCTTAGTAAGGGCCCCACCCTCTACGCTCTCATCCCAAGTCTTTCAGTAGGGTTGCTGGGGAAGATGGGAGGAGGCCCATTGGGTTGAAGAGAATAGTGACAGGGTCAGCAAGATGGCTCAGTGAGTAAAGGGGCTTGCCACTAAATTTGGTGACCGGAGTTCAAGTCCCTGGACCTACATGGTGGAAGGAGAAAAGCAATTCTTGCAAGTTGTTCCCTAATCTCCCCACACATACTATGATATACTTACACACACGCACGCGCGAGTGCGCACACACACACAAACACACACACACACACACACACACACACACACACACACACGAAGAATAATGGTGGTTGATAGGTCTTGTGTACCATAAATACCATAGTTACTCCTGAGGGTCTCATCATGCACCAGGGCAGGTGTTACAATCTCCCTGTTTTACACTCAGAGACAGACTGGCAGTGTGTGTGTGTGTGTGTGTGTGTGTGTGTGTGTGTGTGTGTGTGTGTGATTGGCTTCACTCTGGGACCCTAGCTGGACTCTGCACCCCTGCCTGTCCCTTCTTGCAGGTGGGCAGTCCTCTTCCCAAATGGGCTTCCGGAGCAAAGGCCGGATCCCTGGAGCCTCCAGAGGTAGAAGGCCGCTGGATTCCAGTGGGTAACATAGAGGTCAGATGGTTGCTGGGGAAGGAATGAGCCCACCCTCCTCACTCACTCTGGTCTCCTCACTGGCATGCATGCTGAAGAGGGCAGAGAGGACCCGAGTCACTGGGCAGTCAGCGAGAGAGTAGCAACGGACCGTAGCTGACTACACACGGAAGCTCTACAGGAGGGTGGGTGACAGGTGACATCTACCCTGTGCCGCCCTCAGGCCACTAGCATCCCACTTCTAAACTGGAATCTTCCACATAGCTAAGGTTAGCAGAGAAGAAATCTGGGGGCATCTACCCTAAGATTTCATCTTCCGGAATGAGTCATCATGAAGCAAAGCCTTGGGGCTGGTCTGGTCCCACCTTCCCTAGGGAAGAGGAGAGTCGGGGGCTGCATCCTGGGGACCTGGGCACCTTGACCTGTCCGATCTGGTTGTCTGAGAATGTCTACTTGCCCGTGGGTTCTGCGCCAGCTGAACCCCACAGCTTAACTGAAGCAGCCTGGGGTCCCACCTGGAAGGCTGTTTGTGTCTACTGTAGGTAGGACACCTCGTGAGGCTGCTTCCTATGGTGGGGACCCCAAGCCCCCGATAATGAACTTCAGAGTACTCAGTGTTAGCATTCAGCCCACAGTTACCTGGCAACAGCCAGGTAAGCCTGACGCTCTATAAAGGGGCTGCTTGCCTTCGCTTCGCTCTCTTGCCCTCTTCCCCTCATCCCACTCCCTTCCACCCTCTCTCCACGTGCTCACGGCTGGTCTCTTCCCCCTACTCTTCTCTCTCCGTGTCTCTACTACCCTCTTAACTTCCCTCCCCATGCCCCGAATAAACTATTCTATACTATCCATCATGTGGCTGGTCCCTCAGGGGGAAGGGATGCCCCAACATGGGTCCACCGGGGACACTCCCTCCCCCCCCCCACACCTCACCAACCCCTCCATAGAACATATCTCCGCTCTCTTTATCCTTTTATAAATACATCACTCAGAGTTAAAGCCCTCACGAGCTGATGCCCCATCTGGCCATGCCACTGTGAGCCCAGGGCTGTCCCTCTGAAGCCCAGGGATTTTTGCTTGGCAAACAGAGGCGCTGAAGCAAGCACAAGTCTCCTACAGGAGGATGAGCAGAGCTTCCTGCCTCTCTTACTCCTGATAGCAACCAGCATCAGTACTCCGAGGAGTCAGCCTTCAACCTGCTGTTCTTCCCAGACAGCAGTGTGACCCAAGTATCTTGAGGGAAGAGGGGAAAGGGGGCTCTAGCTATGTTGTCTGAGGACCACCCACGTCTCATGGATCCAGAGAAGCCAACAGGCCCCTTCCCTGCCAGAGCAGTCTCCTCAGCATGGGTGGCTGGCCTTGGAGACAGACTTCCTAGTGGACGTCATGACTTGGTTCAGGGTCCAGAGAGTTGTTTGAGATACCCGTGGCTCTCATGTAGCAGATGTCCACACTGGCTAGATCACTGTGTTCATTGACTCCAGGTTACAGAATCAGGAGCCTGTGACTGAGGCACACTGCACAGAATCAGGGTCAAGTTCTCAGGCCAACAGAACACCCAGCTCTTAAAGAAGAGGGCTTTACCAATCTAATGAGGGTCAAGGTGTAGGGCTGACTGGGGTTCTGTGGGTTGGGAGTATTATCCAGTCTCAGGAGGGCTTCCCCCATAGTGACCACTCCTCTGTCACACCACCCACACATCCCACATCCTGTCCGCCTCAAGCCTACCCTCTGACCTCCTGCGCTAGTCATTAGCTAGCAGAAGTTAGCCATGACACACTAGGGACTCTGGTAAATCCAGGACACCTTCAAGTTCTCAGAATTTTGAGAACCAAGTCCTTGCAAAAATGGGGAGAGGAAGTTGGCACTCAGTTCTAAACTGGAACTGTGCAGAGTCCCCCTCTGTGCCAGTTAGCACTCCCCCCAAGAATACCCATCCTTCTGTGCTAGTTAGCGCCCCCCCAAACTTGACCTCAAGTGAGAAAATGACCCATCACATTAGCCTGTGGGCAAGCCTCTGGGCCATTTTCTTGATCAATATTTGATGTGGAAGGGTCCAGCTCACTGTGAGTGGTGCACTCCAGGCAGGAGGTGGTCCTGGATGGTATAAGAAGGCAGGCTGAGCAGGCCAGTAAGCAGCATCCTCCATGGGCTCTGCTTTAGTTCCTGCCTCCAGGATCCTGCGTGAATGTCTGCCTTGACTTCCTGCAGTGACAGACTGTGATCGGCCAAATAACCCTTTCTCAAGTTGCTCTTGGCCACAGATATTTACCATAGCAACAGAAATACACCATATCACCTGATCTCTGTCTGACCATGCACCAGCTCTGCCTTCTGTCCTGCCTCATATTTCTGGTACTAGAGACTCACCCAGCTTTGCCCACCTCTAAGGTCAGGGGCGGCTGTGATGTGGTCCCTCCTCCATCCATGCAGTGGTGGGTCGTTGTGTTGTCTACGGATGGTATAACCCTCCCACTACAGAAACTGCTCCCTCAGGGAAGACTTGCTCTCACTTGGCAGAGCAGACCCTCACTACAGTCTCTAGAAGTCACCATGGAGACGGCCATCAGCATTAGCAGACTCAAAGAAAAGGCTGCCTGCAGCCAGCAGGTGTGCATACCCAGCCATATAGTTCATTCACGGTTTAGGCCAGCTGGGAACCTCATGGCGTAGCTGACCCTTTGAAGGCTGAAAGGACATGCTCTTTCTCACTGTCAGCATCTCACGCAACACTGACACTCGTGACCCCAGCCCCGAGTGTCCCCAGCCCTGAGTAACCCCAGCCCGGAGATGCCCTTACAGATGGTACTTGTCATTACTCAGCTCTAAGCATCGGATCCATGGTCTCAAGAAGCCCAGGCTGGCCTTGAACTATGACCCTCTCTCTTTACTTTGCAGGGGCTGGGCTTATAGGTGTGTACCACCACCAGCCACCAGTTTATGTGAAGTGGGGGGCTGGAGCGCAGGGCTCCGTGCATGCCAGGCAAACGCTTCCTCATCCCCCAATTTTCCTCTTTTCGGATGAGAAGATTGGGATTCAGAGGTGTCTGGAAGTTTGGCTGAGGTCCCTGGCCCCTCCTCGCCTGTCCTGTGTATGTGTATTGGGAATGAGGACATCACAGCAGACCACAGAGCCCTCTATCCTCTCTCGTGTCCCAGGAACTTAACTGCTGCACTTGTTCCTGACTATATGGCAGATGAGAGCTATGGACATTTGGAAAAGCTCGGGGGCTCTGACTGGTGTGACTGGAGACACCAGCTATTATGTGGCTGGGGAGGGTGACCCCAGGCGTCTAACAGGACAAAAGTGGGAAAGCTGGGATACCAGGCAGGGACAATGGTTGAGTATCCAGGAAGGCTCACCTCAGCTTCCCCAGGATTCTGCCCCGGCCCCTAAAGCATGCTGGGAAAGGGTTCTCACCATTGGCGTACGGGTTCCCAGGCTTCTTATTGGTCATCACCCGGGCTGTGGCATTATTGACCTGTTCAGAGACAGAGAGGAAGGGTGAGCACGTCAGACTCATAGTAGGCCCTCAGCCACCCTGGCTTTACCCTTGGGGTGTGGCCTTTGGGAAGGAAGGCCACCGAATCCTAAGCTGATTCTAGAAGGGTCCAGGACCCTTGCCCAAAGTGGTGCTTTTCATGAAGCAGTTCCAGTCAGGAGAGCCCAACACTGCGGGTAAACTGAGGCCCTCTGAGATAGCCCCAGGCGGGCAGCAGGCCAGGTTCTAGAACATCCTCTTCCAGGTAATTGCCCTCCTAAGTGTGTACCGGATTGCTATCCCACCACGGTTTTCCCAGGGCAGGATCTCTGACCACTCTGCAGGATGGAATTTAAGGATGGGGTCATGAGGGAAACATGAGAAAGATAGACCCAGGGACTGGGTCCTGTGTTCCAGATATGTAAGGCCTGTCCAGGGTGGGGGGGGGCAATGACACAGAAGACAGAGGTGGCCCACATGGAAGCGGGGAGGAGGAAGTAGACCAGGCAGTGCCTGAGGAAGAGGTCTGGGCCACATGCCTCCTCTATACTGTGTGAGCATGTGTGAGCCCAGAGGCCTGGGTAGTGGGTGGGGTCAGGGATCTCAGAACCCCTCAGCTCCTACAGTTCTAGGACCCTTTTTAATTGTTGTCCCTTAGGCTTCAGGTATACTGGGGTGGGGTGGGGGGGCTCAGCTCTGGACCTCAAGGCCACACTGAAGAATCAGCGAGGAGGAAATGGGCAGAAGTGGGGTATCTGGGTGATCCTCTCAGCTCTGCTCACTGCTAGCTTCACTTCAGCTTTGAGATTCCACAAGGCTGCAGCTCAGGCTGCCCGAAGAGAGGACCCTCTTTGCCTGGGACAGGCAGGGCTGCCTACAGCCCCGGAGACCACCTGGGGTCCCTCGTGTGTGTGTGTGTGTGTGTGTGTGTGTGTGTGTGTGTGTGTGTGTGTGTGTGTGTAGGGATGGGACTCTTCCATGGGGGGAAAGGAGGTCAGAGGCGGAGCCCTCAGAGGGAGCCTCAAGCAGACAGGTGCTAAGTTCAGCCAAAAGAGATGGTGGGAGGTTGTCCTCTGGGGCAGCTCCTCCTCCAATCACAGGCCTCTGTTGGGCTCTTTGTAGGGTGGGCAGCAGCCACCAGGCTGGAGGGGGGCCCAGGGATGGGGCATGCTGTCCAGGACCTCCCTGCCCTGCTACGCCGCACACTTATCTGAGCACCTCAATTTTCCGTCCCTCTACGATCGTCCCATTCAGCTTCTCCCGGGCTCGGTCAGCATCTGAGCTAGTTTCAAAAGTTACAAACCCAAAACCCTGTGAGCAGAGAGGAGGACAGACAGGAGAAGACAGGATGAGAAAAGGGAAGGCAAGGTGGGGGAGGGGCAGAGGGAGGGAGAGAGAGGGGGCAAGTGAGTGAAGGACAGCTCTCAGTGTCAGAAGTCTGTCGTGGAGATCGTACTGGGGGGCTGGGGTGGCCCCAGGCAAGGGCAGCTGGTAGCCCAGCCTGAGACCAGCCCGCACTCACCATGTGGGACACCTCCCAGGAAGACGGGCCAAAGAGATGTTAACCTGGCCAGGGGCCGTGCCTGCTACTGTAACCCCACCTTGGGGTGAGAGGCTGAGGCTGGGCTCCATGGGGGAACAGTCCTCCCCATTTTGCTCTGGGAGCCCAGGGTGTGTGTGTGTCTTCCTGGAGAGGGGAGCAGAGCTTATCTTTGCTGGGTGCCCTCCTGACCTACAGATTCTGCAGCCCCTCCCACAAACCTCCTGGCTCTAAGGGTGAGTGGGCTTGGGGGCTCTGGGATGCAAGCAGGAGGTCCTGGCAGCTCAAAAGAGGAGAAGCAGCCTGGTAGCAACAACAGACAGCTGGGGGCGGGGCAGAAGAGCAGGGAGTACAAGCACCCGTGTGGCTCAGGGGTCCTCGGGCGGGCGGGCGAGCGAGCGGGCGCGAAGCTCTCCAGGAAGGAAACGCACATTTCACACGTTAGCCTGGCGGGACCTACAGCCGGCGCGCTGTAATGGTGGCGGCCTCTGTGCGGCACCCACCTTGGAGCCCCGCTCGTTAAAAATGATCTCCACGTCTAAAATTTTCCCGAATTGCTGCAGAGACAGAGAGAGGAGGGGTGGAAGACAGGAGAAAGGGGTTATGACAGCGTAGCCTTACCCATTTCACTCCCAAGACGCCACTGGGCTCAGGTAAATAGGACCCCAGGGACGCCCTCCCCCCTCTCTTCCTCTGGAGGTCTTCGCCTTTCTTAAGGAGCATGCGTCATAACACCGGGATCCTCTTGGGCCTTGGCCTTGGCCTTGGGATGGAATGCCCAAGGCATTAGAGCTATGCGGACAGACAGGCCTTTTCCAGAATAGGTGTGTGTGTGTGTGGGGGGGGGGGGGGGCTGAGCTATCCCAGGAAACGGCAGGAGAGATGACAGATCAGGACCCTAGATTGGGAGGGACCTTCAAACCCCTCTGACGTGGGGAGGAGAGTGGAAGCTGGCAAGCAGAAGGAAGACATTGGAGTGAAGGGACCGGAAGAGTAGGGGTAGAACTAGGTGGGCGGAGCCGGGGGCGGGGGAGGTGGATGGATCCTGATAGCTGGCTCCCTGTACGTTTACCCTCAGTACGTTTCACCCCCCCCCCCCCCCCCGTGCTGTGGAAAAGGCATATGTGTTGGTTCCCAGGCTTCCCGCTAGCACGGGATACCCTGCCAGCCAGAATACATTGCTCTGGCTCCGGCCAATCTCTTCCAGCCCTCCAGCTACAGTCTCCATGGTCAGTCTTATCTCCCTCCCTCAGTGGTAAGCAAAACCATGAACCTGTGACCCCTGTCTCCAAACAATACCAGCAAGGTCCTCCTGGGCCAGCAACTTACACATTCCTGAGACGGGGCAAGAGGGCCTGGAGGGCCAGGTAGCTATAGGGCCCTCATCTGCCAGCTTCTGAGGGGAGGGGAAGCCTTTACCTCGTTCTAGAAGCAGGACCCTTGGGCTCTGTTAGGACCCTTTGAGCTAAGAGCAGGGTGAGAGCTAAGCCAGTGATTACCACAGTGTCAGCCGCTTAACTTAAGGCTCCCCGGGCTCAGAGAGGCGGAGAGTCCTCCAGTGAAACCCACCCCAAGCCTGGGGGTGCAATTCTAGGGTCACACAAGCTTCTCAGAGTCACCCTCCATATCCCAGCTTGTGTGAGAAAGACTGAACAGAGGGTTGGTGCTGAACTCGGGGTCTGGATGGCCTGGTGTGGCAGAGGGAGATAGTGCTAGGCGGAGAGAGGGGGTGGAGCAAGGAGGGGGACAGAGAGAAGCAGAGGCAGGTTACACGGTTCGGTAGCCAGAGGAGGAGCTCAGGGAGCTGTACCATATCCCCCCACCCCAGCCTTCTTCTCCATGGCAACCCCACCTCCCGTGGACACCAGAACTTGACTTGGTGCTCAGGTCCGGAGCAAGCCGACAGGGCAGCCTGGTGTGGGGTTGCCCTGACCAGGCCCATCCGTGCAAAATCCAGGGTAACACCCAGAGCACCTGGGAAGGGAGCCGCTGACTGTTTTCAACCAGTTGTATTTGCAAGGTGCCCCTCCTGTGGGGAGCCAGGAAATCAGCCTGGAAGAGGGGAGTCTTGTCAGACGAGGCTGAGGCTGTAGGGCCAGGAGGCTGGGCTGTCCCTCCAGGTACCTTCTGCTGGGAAACAGTGATCTGCCTCCAGGTAGGCTGCAGGGCTCTGGGGGGACTCTGTGGCCCCCTGGGAACAGGGGCAGGGGAGTAGTGTCAAACCCCTACTCTCAGCTTGGGTACCCCATTTGTGCTCGGCTAAGGAATCACATCTGGAAGTCCCCTGAGGAGACTCTGCATTGACGGGGTGGGGTGCGCACACTCACCCCGAACATTTGCCGCAGGTCGGGGTCCCTGAACCGGAAGGGGATGTTGGAGACATGGAGTCGTTTGGGCTGCTGCTTCTCCGTGGGGTCGGAAGGGTGGAGCTGCTGGCTGTCGGTCTCTGCTGCTTCCTCTGCCTGCGGAGGAAAGGGGACAGGTTGTGAGGTGCTCCTGCAGAATGCGGGTCCACCCATCCCCTGCACACCTTCCCTCCACCACAGCTTTTCCCACCCTGGGCCAGCGATCCCCAATAAACGCTGGGTACAAAATTCTCAAGGTTCGTAGGGCAACTGGAGGCCCCACCTTCAAGCCTTTACTGTCCTGATGAACCACATCTCTCCCACCGGACCAGGTTAAGTTGTCCTTTGCCAGGTCTGCTGTGAGCACAAAATTCTCTACTGAGTTTCACCCTCAGTGGCCTCTTAGCCTAAAACTGCTGTTGCTCTCAGAGAAGTTCTGGGAGTGGGGGCCTTCTGGTGTCCGGATGGGGTTGGTTTCACGAATGGCTCCCTGGGTACATGTCTGCCATGTATTGCCAAGGCTCCTTCCTACAGTGGTCATTCTGTGCCACTCAGAACCCCTGGGGGGGTGCCTTAAATATTAGGGTGAGTCTCACATATTCTGTTCTCATTTAGACTAGTTGTCCTCACTCGCTGGCAGGCAGCTTGATAGGACTCAGTTCAAGCCCACCACCCTGTAGTTCGTGTTGGAGGGCTGGGAGCCCAGAGGCAGTACGCTCAATGTCCTCGGCGAGGTTTGCCTCCAGCCTGGCTCGCCCTCAGCTGCATCCCCAGCGGCAAAGGCAAACTGAGCAGCACTTCTCTGTTCTGCGTGGCGAGTGGGTATCCACACCAAGATGGTGAAGTCCATCTTCTCGGATGCCCAGGCCTGAGGCCTCCGTGTTCACAGTCAGCTCGCACCACCAGCTTGTCTAGCGCTCCACTCATCCCTAAAGCTTTTAGTGTCCGGGACAAGAGCTCTGAGGTGGCGCACACAGGGGTGGTGGATGCCTCAGCTCCCACCCTGGAGTTCTTCTCACTGCTGCTCCAGGTCTTCCAGAGGGACTGAGTTCCACGGCATGGCAGCACCAGGCCAGGGACACACCCTCTAGTGGCTGTCTTCCAATCCCAATGTCCCATGGCCCCGCAGGTTTTAGGGATCAGCCCCCAAGTACATCCACTGATCTCGGAGTCTTCCTGGGGGCAGAGGTGGAGGCATCATGGAGTGGCACAGAGGTCAGAGGTCAGCGTCGGTGGTTGTGGTTTCCATGGTGGCCTAAGGAGCAGAGAGGCAGCTGCAGGGCAGTTGATGGGACAGACACAGCGGTCCTTCCTACCGGTTTCCGGGAAACACAGGTGTTCTTTGGCTATTTCAGTCGGTGCTTTTCCAGGACTGGTGACAGGTATGGGTGTCTTGGAGGCAGGATATTCAGGAAGGTGTGCCCAAGGCTAATGTGCCTGGGTCTCTGCTGTGGCTGAAAAAAAGGCAGAGCCCAAATGGACAGTCTCTGCCAGACCACACCGTGGCTAAGTAGCACGAGTGAGCCTCTAGGCTTGGCTTCAGTTGGAGCAGCTCTCTGGCCTTCCATTTGAGTCCCTTACATTCTAGTGCTCATCCAAGAGGCCTTTGACCTGCCTTCTGGTGGTAAGTACCCTAGGTGACCAGAACAGAAAGGTCTGGTGATGGTTCCCAGAGACTGGGTGGCAGGTGCTGTGGGGTTGGGAGACATGCAGAGCTATAGAGTTCACACCCAGATGTCCTCTAGAGGCAGGTTAATGCATGACGCAGTTGTGAACATGGGACCCTTTCCTCTCTCCGACTCATGCGGACAACCCGACGGTCTGTGTCAGTAGATCAGACACCTGTGCCTGAACAAATATGATAGATGTGTGTGTCTTCTGAGCCCCGTGAGTGGAGTTGTAAGGATGACCTGGCCTCCCTCCGTGCTTGTGAGAGGCAGAGGGTGGCCAGAAGCCTCAGGCTTGTTAAGCCATTGTTTAATAACACTGCCCAGAGCCCTATGATGTGGTAGCTGGACTTGGGCTGGAAGACACAGCTGGTAGTGGGCAGGAGTGGTCTGTTTGCACCCGAACCACCCCAGTGGGGAAACGGGACAGCAGGGTGTCTTTGCAGGAGCTGACTGGCTCTCTGGGGACACGCTGGAGCACCCGGAGGACCTCTGTCGCCCAGATCCACGACTCTCCTCTTTGCTCTCAGTATTATTGCAGAGAAGTGACAGCTAGACTCCGAAGGGACGGCTGTGCCCCTGGACAAAGGCAAAACATCCCAAGCAGCCTGCGATTATTGAGGCCCACAGCAGGTGTAGATCCCTCCTTCCCTGTGGGAATCCACATAGCAGGCAGCTGCAGGTGTCTCTCTACTAATTAAGTCATCTTTCTCTTGGATTGGAGGAATCCAGTCCGGCCAGGGACTGTAATGTTGGCTTCTGACCAGCAGAGGGAAGCAATGAGCACCGCCAAGGTGGCCACTCTAGCACAGGAATTCCTAAGACAACTGGCGGGGGTGGGGGGGAACTATTGAAGTTGGGGTGTCAGAGCTTCTTTGTTTCCCCCACACTATTCAGCAATGTACAGCAGCAAGTAAATGGGCTCAGAACCTATAGAACTGTAAGATGCACCGAGAAATTTTATTTGGATACCTACGGCCCTGGCTATCACAAACCCTTCACTCTCCCACCTCTGTACATTTAAGGCTGCGTGCCAGCTCTTGGGGACTAAGGTGACGTGAGAATTCCGACTCCCTGTGCCCGGGTCTGCCAAGCCCTGCACAGAGGAGTGGTAAGTCACCTGGATAGGACGGGCAGGGAGGTTTTAGGGGGACCGTGGGTAGCAGAAGGCCTCGGCTACCCCGTTACCGGTTAAGAGGCAAGCTTGGCGGATGTGGCATGAGCTACACCGGCTGTTGGGATTTCACTCGCAGCCTCTGTGCCTCCTGCTCCCTGGAGTACACAGTGAAGTCACTCTTGTGGACAAAGCAGTGGGCTTACGGGGAGGGGCTCTCCGCCCGTGGTCCCAAGGGGTCTTTTCTTTGAGTGTCTTTCAGAGTGCCAGCTCAGTGCTTCCATTGGAGGTTGAGCGGTACACACGCCTCGGCCGGCTGCCACACACCAGCTGACTTACTGCACTGACCCTTTCCCCATAAGTTGGTGGTGAGCCATCACACTGAGGAGTGGCCATGGCGAATTCAAGGGTGATGCCTTCAGCCTCCTCTCTTTCCTTCTCATGAGCACTTTTATCTACCTTTGGGAGCCAAGGAGCAAGGGACCCAAGGCTTTAGTTACTGATGGAATAAAGAAGCCACTTTATGTCTCTCCGCCCACGACACCTCCTGTCTGCCCCTCCTTGGCGCTTCCAAGTGTGTAGACATTGTAAGATATTTGAACACGTTGTTAACCCCAAGATTAAGAACTAGAAAATCCTTGTTGTGGTGTGGCTCAGCCCTCCCACACACCTTTAACCGGAGAGCTCAATAAAGTCAATCCTAGGGCTGGAGAGTTGGCTCAATGGTTAAGAGCACTGACTGCTCTTTCAGAGGTCCTGAGTTCAAATCCCAGTGACCACATGGTGGCTCCCAACCATCTGTAATGAGATCTGATGCCCTCTTTTGGGCAATAAAACAAATCTTAAAAAAAAAAAATAAAACAAACACACACACAACAAACACACACACACAACACACACACACACACACACACACACACACACACACACACACACACACACACACAAGACAACCCTAGATCAAGAAGAGGTGGAGAAAGCAGCCAGACAATAGGACATTGAGTTGAAGGTATTTGAGACTGTGTGGAGAAGAAGGGCTTTTTCCTTCTGGGACATCGGTGGAGTAGGGAGGTCTGCTGGTTGCTTGCTCTGCCTCTTGACCCGGGGTTGACTTTATTGAGCTTTTGGATGAAAGGTGCATGCTAGGACTGAGCCACACCATGACAAGGTTGTTCCAGTTCAGTCTTGGGGTTCACAGTGGGTTCAGATACCCTGCAATGCATCAGTCTCTCTAAGAGCTTCCTTCTGTGTGAGGACTGGGTGTGAGCCCTCTGGGCTTCCAGTGCTGGTGATCACGTGACCTTGAGTGAAGGAAGGACTGCTTGAGGGTGTGCCTCTTTGTGTGCAGAGCTTTCTAGCCCTATTGGTGATGACACCTTGTATTGCCTTTAGCAGGTGGCCCTGGATGGTAAGAGATATGAGACTCTGAATCCATGTATATGAACTCCCAGCTCTCCAGACTTCCTGCCAGGATCACAGATAGGGGTGGCTCTTTCAGAAGGGACCTCCAGATTGTGGGGGTACAGAATAGAGGTCCCCTCTGTGATGATGAGGAGTGTTCCCAGGAATAACCAGTCATTGAGGTTGGCTAAGGACAAACAGCTGGTATCTGCCTGAGGACCCTGGAGGCCGACGCTTCTGGAAGTAACAGATGGTCAGTGGACTGGGTCCCTTAGGGTCCGATATCTCTCTATTGCTTAATTTTTTTGGGCATTGTGTTTGAGTAGCAGGTTGTCAGAAAGAGTCATGAGCTGTGAGGAACAGAGATGCCTCCATTCTGAGTTGGGGAAACCTGCTGGATATGGCAGGTTCAGGTCACATGGAGACCCTGTCCCCAAACAAATAAAACCCTTCTGAGCTAAGGCCCAGGACATATGTCTCTAAAGAATAGGAGACAAGAGGATGCCTGGCAGGTGTGCCAACTACTGGACCACCTGCTCCCTCCTGTGCATCATAGCGCAAAGATAAAGCAAACCTCCTGTCTTGGGGGCAGGATCAGCGTTTTAGAGCTGACTTAGTGGTTGCTATCAGTGAGATGTGACTGTGGATCAGGGCTGCTCATCAGCAAGAAGAAATCTCTCAGGGGAGAGGGGCCCCTATGGTGTCTGTGTCTATGAGGTACATAGGACGTGGGGAAGAGGGAAGGAAGACACCAGGTCACTTGTTCTGGGAAGTCAAGGGCGGTTCTGAGCCGGGTGGGAGAAATTGGCTTAGATTAGAGCTCTGAGCATAATTAGCTGCTGTCCTGGTATCCCTGGTATAGTCTCAGGCTGCTTAGGGAAAGGCCCAGAGAAGGCCAGAAGTGAGTGGAAAGAGTCCTCTGTCAACATAGGCTGATGACATCTGACCAGGCCAACAGGGGCTGGCTTTGCTGTGGGTTAGGCAGTTCCTCTGAGAGTCAGCTCCTCCCGGGGCCAAGCAGCTCCTGGAATCTTAGAACTGGGCACACCTGTCCTCACTGAGCGTCTTCCAAGGTGGAGAGCTCTGTTTGCACAGGTGATCCCACGTCAGAGATCACGGCTGATGTTCTGGGGAGGGGCAGCCCTCAGTGTCCTGAATGTTCTCTCTCGAGTGGTCTAGCACCTTCTACCTCCTCAGGTTAGACTAGCACATCTGTCTTCACGGTGAAATAAACATGGTTAGAAAATCTGATACCTTTGACTCAAACACTCCAATCAGAGAGCAGGACGGTCTGGGCTGTGTGTTTCTCAGGGCTCTGATAGTCCCTCACATAGCCAGGTCCCTCCGGAGATATTTGGGTACCAAGCCTCAAAACCCGGCTTTCTCCAGGGTGCTCCCAGACAGTCCTCATGAAGCCCTCAGCTTCCTGACATCTTTGCTTTGGACTAGTGGAACCCAAAGGACAGGGCTGGTCACACACCCTCTGTGCTGCAGAGCCACTTTGGTACCTGGCACTTGGCCTGTGTTGTGCAGGACTGAGGAGTTGACTCAGATACTGGTAGTTGTATCTGTCTAGTAGCCCCAAGGTGGCCAGAGGCTTCGGTGCTGGTTTCTGCTGTTTGGTTACAAAGCTACCTGCCCTCACCTTATGCCATCTGCAATAGTAATTTGCTTTTGACCAGGCCCCATGGCTCACGAGATAATTCCCCAACTCCCCACCACCATTTGTTCATAGACGTTTGGTCAGATGGGGCTTGTCTGCTAAAGTCTATCAGCGAAGACCTGGGCCACATAGCTATGACTCATGCAGGGTCTATCTGGGGTCACCTCTGGGATCACCTCTGTCTATCCTGAGCATGTAGAGACCGTGGACTTGGTGACTTAGAGTCAGACTTCCAATTCTATAATCCAGAGGTTGGCGTTGACAGCCTGCGGCCCACAGCGGAAAGAATCCTGGTGACTGGGGTGGGGGTGGGGTCAGAAGTCCTGCATTGGAGCTAGGGTTTTGCTCACTTCTCAGAATGTAGTGTTTGTGTAGGGAGGGTGAACACTGGCTGGACACGGAATAAGGTCAGGCACAGCCCCAGCCCAGGTACAAGTGGGCAGACTGTCCACAGAGGGTTCAGGGGATGGTAGAAGATGCCTTGCCCATGCAGAGGACAGTATTTGGGTTTATACAGCATCCATGGAGCTAGGCTTGATGTGGGGGCAAAGCTAAGGGAGCACAGCTGGAGGGCCTCTGGGGAGATGCCAGGGTGGTGCCACTCTGCCTGGGGAGAGCAGAGCGAGCTGGCCTCCTGCCCAGGCTCTGCCAGCCAGCGGCCGGCTGTTGGGCTGGAGCCAGCCGGGATGGGTGGATGAACCCAAAGCCCCAGAGCAATGGATGGGAAGGCCCACAGGGAATGTAATGGGAAGAGCCAGAGAAGAGGCCAGAGCCGGTGTGGCAGCTACCAGGGCCCGGAAGGGGGGTTGCAGGACAGCCTGGGAGTGGGGTGGTACAGGACAGAGCCCACCCAAGCGGCTGGCTCTGTTTTCCACTCCTTTCTCCGTGAAGAAATCTGAGAAGTGCTGTGCTCAGCACTTTTACCCCCGAGCTGCATTACAACCACGTAATTGAAGCTATCTGATTGGAGGGCAGCCAAGCAGGTAGATTACAAGTGATTAGAAATGATAGGAGGGCTTGCAACCCGAGACAGCTCCACAGGGTGGCCAGCCACCCACCACCCACGGCCCACCCTTGCTTTCTCCCGAGACCCTAGGCAGCCCAATCTCTGGCTCTTACATTCTCTTAGCGGGAGATCAGCAGCCATTGCTATACTCCCAGACAGGTTGAGTGAGGTCACTACCTAACTCTGTGGTCCCTTCATGGCACCTGCTCACAGACGGGAACCTCGGTATCAATTGAGGTGCACCTGATGTCTGGGGCTGGAAGCAGGCTCACCGGACTGAGGATCTATGCCCGACAAAAAAGCCTGACCCTGTACCTAGAGGCCTTTTCTAGAAAGTTCTACCCAGCCAGCATGTACTGGGGACCCTCTGCGCTACAGTCCTGGGCTGACCTGTGTAGGAAGGGTCTCTTACCGGCACCGTCTGGGTCCCAGCGATTGGCTGTGTGCTGGCTTCAGTGCCTGGCTGCTCAGGATGCGTCTGTGCTGGCGTGTAGAGGGTCATGCCGTGCTCTGGGGGGACGGGGGTCTGGCCGGAGTAGTCCTGTGTGGGATGTGGCGGAGGTGGAGCGTATTCAGCTGGGATTCCATTCTGAGGCGGAGGAGGGTACTGGGCAGGGGGGTAGGGCTGGGCCATTGCTTCAGGCGGAGCCGTGGCGTCCTGATTACCCTGTGGGTGGAGAAAGCAAAGTGCTGGTTAGAACCCCTCTCCCTCCAGAGCCTTCAAGGGGTGCTGTGCTTCCACTCGAGACTGTGGTTTCCACACACTGCTTTCCGTGGCATCTCCCAGGTCCTCCCTGAGGAGAGGCCCCAGCCCAGAGCTTCAGGAGGGGCCAGGATAGAGGTACCGGGAGGCCTTGGTCTGAAGTGGGGCACCCCTGGCTGTCAGGAGCGCACAACTTCAGAATTCTGTTTCCTTACCTAGATCTTTAAAACCAATGATCTATGAAGACCATCTATGAAGAACTCAGGTGAAGCTGCAGGAATCAACACAGACAGATCTTCACACCCCTCACCGGGTGTGCACCCCAACAATACACTGAAATACTGAAACCAGTGTCCCCCGGATATGGATACCCATCCATTCAAGGAGCACCCAGTTCCCCTGCCTCGGAGCCTCTTCCCCTGCCAGCCCTTCCTCCAAGGTGCTCCCAGCCTCAGTTTCTCAGAAGAATGGGTAGCCTCACAGTTCACCTTGAGGTCAGAAGCTCTCTGAGATCTCCCAGATTCCTTCCTGCCCCCTTGAAAGTCTGCTGCCCAGAGAAGTGATAAGCACCCCTTCATTGCTGACCCCTAATCCCCAGCAGGATCTCAACAGTGACTCTCCAAGAGAGTGCCTGGGTCCTCAGTGTCACCTGGGAGCCAGGTACCTGAGGATGCAGGTCTGGCTCCACCCCATGCTCTTTGGGTACTTGTGAGGATCACTCATAGGCAGAAGAGCAGCTCAGTCAGGAGCCCATCCTGCAACACCGGGTGCAGGCAGAGCCGGAGAGAGGGGACTGGCTCACTTCCCTGTCTCCTGCTGCAAACACACTGAGGCAGCCCTCTCTGGGCGGGCAGTGCCTTTGCTTTTAGTTTGTGTGGCTACAGAGTTCCATCATCTGAGAGAACAGGTAGCATCCAGCGCTAGAGCAGACCCCCCCCCCCCAGGGGACATCAGCAAGAATGAGGAAGAGGGCAGGACAGGGCCAGACCCCGCCCACCCGGGTCCCTCCAAAATGGCTGCCCCTGTGGCTTGCAGTACCAGACACATCATTTAGTAAGAACCCACTTAGATGCAGCCTCGAGGAGGCAGGGTGGTGGGGGGTGGACTTGCATGATTCCTTCCTGTTTCCTTTTATGGCTGCTCAACCTTTTTGCCAGTTGCATTCCAGACCTCTCAGTGTGGCTGTGTCCACCTCAGCCCTGGGGTAACAGGAAAGTATCACCCAGTGACATGCCCTCAAGCATGCCCTCTTTGCTATAGCTGACCACCATGTGCCTCAGTGTCCCACCCTCATTGACAAGAGAGCTCCTTCCCTCAGAGTACACACTGGGCCTTGTTCCTGGCCATATACGTCACTGGAGTTCTGTTTGCTCTCCCTGTAGCTGCCTTCCTGGCATCTCGGGCATACCAGGCCCAAACTGGGGCTGCGCTGCCTTGGGGAACAGGAACAGGCCTGCTTCACTAGGCTCCCTCTCCGGACGCTAGATCTACTGTGGTGTTGCTCAGAGGGCCTGCCTACCTCATGGACACAGCAAATGTGAGGAATCTGCCTGTGTTCACCAACCTTGTTTCCTTGATCACTAGCTGTGAGTGTCAGCCTTGCCCTTCTCCCTAAAGCCCCCAGCGCCAGCCACCCTGGAACAGATGGGCAGAGCCAATAGTCTCTGGTATCCAAGGTCTCATCCCTCTTCTCCTGTTTTCTTTTCCGTCTTCTTTGCCCACCCCTTCTCATCCCCCTTAGCGAAGCTGCCTGGCCTTTTCCTTGACTATAGAGGAGCTCAAACTCCTCTATAGTGTAAGCAAGTGCTGGAGTGGCATGCCTCTTCCTCCTCTTCCTCCTCCTCTTCCTCCCCCCTTCTCTCTCTCTCTCTCTCTCTCTCTCTCTCTCTCCATTGAGATTCCCATCCATCTCATTCTCCATAGTATCGAGGTCCAGAAGCCACGCTACCCATTGTTGCCAGACATCCTGGTGTTCAAAACAGTAAGTGGCTCATGGATGGAGATGTTGGAGGGCTGGGGAGAGGTTGGTGTGGCCTGCAGGGGTGGAGAGAACACAGCCACCCTTGGTAGCCTAGGGAGAAGAGCAGAATAGAACAGGAGGCCCAAGGGTGTGGAAGGAGAGGGGGAGGGAGGGGCCTGTCAGCGGCCTGGCAGACGCCAGGGAGATCAATTCCCCCGTAAATATTTGATGAGAAACTTCAGTAACTGATGAGGCTTCACAGCTCCTCTCCCTGCCCGTCCTGGGTGGCTTCGGCAGTGAGTCACTTCAGCTGCCAGGGGTGGGGCCCTGACCTGGGCATCTTCTTAAAGCTTCTGGGTAAAAGTGGGCTGGGTCTGAGGGGATGGAAATGTATAGCAGGGAGCTCTCACCCAGGCTCACACAGCCCCATCTATTTATTCTGCATCCCTGGCCCTGGGTACCTGCTGCAGATGCTAAGACCTTACGCTCAGGGATGACCAGAGCCACCCGGTGGCTTAGAGGTTCAGGCTGACATTATTTCATCTCCCAGGACCTCAGCTGTGTCATTGCGATCAAGGGTCCTTCCTCCTGGGAGGACAGTGGCCTGCCATCTCTACCTCAGTCTGCTTAGCTGTGAAGTAGGAAATGGTTGTCTACCACGTACTCGGGTTAGATGAGGCCACACGCGTATGTCCACATTCTCACCTGAACTCCAACCGCCTCCCATGGCTGTATGATTTGGTTTCTTCATGACACTCTGTTGGATCTGCTGCTCTAGAAATCTTTCCATCCTGGGATACATCTCCCTCCCTTCCCTTGAGAGTTAAGCTTGAACCCTAGGATTCAGCGACAGTGACCACTCTCCTGGTCCACTGTCCCCCAGCCAATACTAACACTGCCACCATGATTCCAGAATCCAACCTCTTAGGCCAACTCAGTGCTCCCTGCTTCTGTTCTATCCCCCAAGCCTTTGCCTCCTCTGGCTTGTTTTGCTCAAACATCCTGCTGTTCTGTGCCCATCCAGCTTTTGGCCCTTCCTCCTGTGGGGATGCTCTTTCCTCCAAGCCCTGGGGTACTCTCACATCCTCGGTCCTGCCGTCTTACTGAGGCCATCGTAAACTAGGGTCCCTGGCTCACCACTGGTCATTCCTGACCCACATTCTCCTCAGTCTGCAAGCCTGCAGCCGGCTGTTTATTTAGGGCCACCGTCTAGCCCTTACCCCACTGGATGTGACACGGTCTCGGGAGAACAGGCATGAGCCTGCCTGGCTCTGCTGACCCGCCGTGTCAGAGTTCTATGTGTCAGAGTCTCCAGGTGACAAAGAGGTGACAACGAGGAAAGACCAGATGTGTAAGGGGGTGAAGACAGCCAGTGTGCAGACACCCTCACTCACTGACTTAGCCTTGGGAAGGGCCCTGCAGGACAGGACGCTCTAGCTTAGGGCGGTGGCAAAGCTTGCCTTCAAGAGACTCAGGTTTTGGGTGGGCTTCACTGGGGGCCTCCACTCCCACTTTGTAGCACCAGTGCAGTCCACTACTAATGTCCCCACATGGCTGGTACCACAGCTGACACTTTCACGGGTGGATCGAAGTGCATGAGGAAAAGGCAGAGCAGGTGAGGCACAGAGCAGGGACCACATCAGAGACTTGTCACCCACATGGTTCCGAAGATTGGGTGGAAGGCCGGCAGGAGTCCATAGGTGAAGAAGGGCAGCCTGCTGTGGTGGTCCTAACTTCTTTCAGCCAGCTGGGAGCATCTTGGATAGATCCAGGTGAGCAAGTTCACCTCACTGGCCGAACACTGGCCACATCAAGGACTCCCATGGGCTGGGGGAGAGGAGAGAGGCTGTCCCAGGTCAGGCATTTATCAGCTTACTAGGATGGGCTCCCTCAGCTCACACCACAGAACACTCCAGTCTTGACCTGGAGCCCAATGTTGGGGCAAACAAATGACAAATGACACCAACCATGATGTCTACCTGGGTTTGATGTAATTTTTAATGAAAAACAATTTTTAAAAATATTATTGTGGGTGCATGAAGTGTATGTGGGTGTGCACACACACGGCATGTGTGCGGACGGGAATTAGTTCTCACACCTTTATGTGGATTCAGGGATGGAATCCAGGTCATCAGGAAATTTCAAGGGCCTTTTACTCTCTGAGCTCTCTTGTCTACCTTCCATGTTTTGAAATGGTGTGATCCCAGCACATTTATGGAAGTCCTCATTACAGGGGTTGAGATGAATCCATACCCTTGTGGGGGGTCTTTTGGTCCAGGGGTATACTGTTCCAGACAGTATGGTGAGGGTTGGGTGGTGGGGAGATTTCGAGATTTCCAGGAAGCCCGTTCCATCCCCTGGCAGGAAGGACTCAGGGTGAACTAACTTGGTGTGGGAAGGAGGCAGACGGTTGGGCTGGCGCTACAAGATGCCCGCACAGACCCTGCCCTCCTTTTCGGCCTGTGCTCTGACCAAAAGGCCGGCAGGTTCAGGTGTAACAGCTTGTCCTTTGGTTTTCAGCTGCTCAGAGTGGTAGGGCAGCTAGTCTGGGTAAGATACTTTCTCTCCTGGTTTCTTCTGGGAAGCTGTCTTGGGCCGGACCTCTCCTGGCAGCCCCTCTGAGTCACCCCCTTCCGGTTCTAGTCAATGCTTCTTCCTCTTGCTGCCAGTCCTGGGCCCCTGCACTGTCTCTTCTGTCCTTCTACTCGACCCTAGACTTACCAGGAAGTGGATGGGTTACCTGCATCCCACACCAGGGATTTGGGTCCCATCGACACAATGGGATGAGAAGGCTCCTCTTGCTTTGAGGTGGGCAGACCTTGTGGCTCACTGCTAATCCTAGAAGCCTGGGAACTCGCATTTGGATGGTTGTGCCTTTGAATGTGGATCCCAAGCACACCTCCATGGCTGAATGTAACCTTTTTGTTTTGGTCCTCAGCTGTAGACTGGGGCAGTGACTTGTCCCCCATAAGGCCAGAGTGGGGAAAGCCCTTTCACCTGCAGGCTCTGTGGCTCAGGAGCCTGTGGGGTCTGTTTGCGTTGCTGCCTCAGCATCCTCAACCTGTGTCCCTGCAGTCTGCACGTGGGGTGCCAGGTGAGGGAAGGTGCTCTGGGTGTAGGCAGACCGGGCGGACAGAAAGTTGGAGGTCTGACAGCGGCTGGAACTGCTCCCCAAACGGCCTGGCCACCTTCCCTTTACAGCCCATTGCTGGCTCTCAGACCTTTCAGGACAATTAAGATAATTGCTCTCGGACTCCTTACCCCTGGAGAGAGGGTGCTGCCTGCCCAAGGTCCAATAGCCATGCTGGGGGGGGGGGCGGGGCGAGTGGGCACTGGGCCATTTGTCCCCAGTTCTGGCAGCAGAGAGGAAGGAGGCACCGGAGAACCACAGCCTCATCACAAAACTGTTACACAGGTCAGAGTCCTGCATTACCCATGTCCCGGAGATGCACCCTACTGTGCATGTGTGCCTCTGTAAGCATGGAGTCTCATAGCCATCCGGCACCCAGTTAATCCTCATGGTGGCTTGAAGGAGTGGACGCTGGCGCCAGAGGCTACGTGGTCAGAGAGCAAGGGAGATCTCCTTCACAGCCCCTTCCGATCACACTGGCTGTGGGGACGGGGTCACATGTATCTGGAAGTCTGAGAAGAGGAGAGGCTGGGCCCTGGGTGCCATGAGAGAAACCAGCATGGCAAGATGTCAACTTTGCCCGGAAAGAGGCCGCCCCCTGATGGGTGGCTGCTCTGAACTTCCTACCCAAACCTTTGCAGAATTCAGGCTCTGAGAGGCAGGTGGGCTGCCCTTGAAGTTAATCTCCAGCAGGCAGGTGGTCTGGGTTCTGGTGTGGCGTGACCTAAGAGACGCACCACTGGATGCGTCTGTGAGGGTGTTTCCAGGGATACGTAAGACCGATCTTAGATGTGGGTGACACCTTTTCTTAGGCTGGCATCCTGAACTGAATCAAGAGAAAGTGGGCTAAGCACCAACGTTCACCCCTCTCTGCTTCCTGACTGCGGATGCCATGTGACCAACCACCTCATGTTCTTGCCTTCCCTGATCCATGGTGACAGATTGTCACCATGACAAACTGTGCCCTCAACTGGGAGTCAGAACAAACCCTTCTAGCCTTAGGTTGGTTTCTTGTCAGGAATTTTGTCAGAGTAACAGGAAAATTAACTAATACCAGTGACTTCAGCTTTCTGGTCTCCCATAGCAGGGAGGACCCTGCCCCCAACCCCCTGTCCCCAACCCCACCCAAAGGGTTGACTCATGTGGGGCTGGGCCCACTTTCTGGACCATTGTTTCTGCACCATTGCCTCTGGCAAGAGTTGAGCAAAGAGAATATTCCTTCAGCTTCCAAAGGTGACAACGGGAGACCCAGCCTTGCCGGGGTCACCACCACTGAGGATGCTTGTCACACCACTCAAAGAGCTGAAATCTTCCTAGAAACTTGTGCCAGACATCTGGGTCTATGCACAGGCCACCGATTTGTGGAGCAGAAGAATCTAGCACAGCTTTGGTCAGCCTAGCTGTTCCTTGCAGACCCAGAAGTTGAATATCGCCCCCTAGTTCCCAGGTGAAGAATTGCAGGCAAATGGAACCTGCCGGGCAGACATCTTGTCTGGATCCCGACCTAGCATCTTCAGAATGTGGTGGTGGTAGTGTCTACACTGGGCACCGTTTCTTTCCTTCTTCCAATCTGCACATGACAGAACAGTATCACTTTAGGGACATTTTTTAGCAGTTTTAGGGCAATCTGCAGAGAAGATACCTCGCAGCTATTGGCCATCAACCCCAGGGACCCCATGTCAGAGCCTGTTTCTGCTGCCACACTGCGGGCTCGACATGGCTCTGGAGAGGCCATGGGATCACAGGGCTCCAAGCAGAATCAGCAAGACGGGTCGAAATATACACAAGGAGGATGTGGTAAGCCAGGGGATTTGAGTCCTCCTGCCCCAGGGTCCCAGAAAAGGGTTCGAGCTCATCTGTCTACTTTCCCTCTCTGTTGCTGAGCATTTCAGGGCTGACATCCTTTGGAGCTAGACCAACCAGACAGGGAGCGGTGGTGTGAAGCTGCCCACCGTTCACACTCAGGTCAAGCCGGGACCTAGGAGCCTGGAGGGCAGCAGTAAATCAAGGTTTGGCCTCAGGCAGCCATCACCTGGACATGTGCTCAGCAAACATGAAGTAACTGGAGCCGCATCACCCAACTGTGGGGCTGAGCAGTAACCCCCCTTCTGGGGCGGAGGCTGGAGGAAGTGCTAGGTCCCTAACACGAGCCCTTCTTATGTGGCTCTGTGACAGCAGGGTGTTCCTGCATCTGTGCTGAGCATCCTGGTGGTGACACATGCCAGGTTCCCGGTAGGACAGATGAGCGGTAGTTTCCTGTGGATGTTAAAATGAACATCATTTAAATGGTGGGGGTCCTGCAGAGGAGTCAGCAGGAGGGGTCAGGGGTCCTGTGCATCCAGAGCTCAGCTCGGCCTTTAGCTGAAAGTGGCTGGTACGAGGGGAGGCCTCTGAGGTCACAGTCTGCCCTCTCT
Source organism: Micromys minutus (assembly GCF_963924665.1). Lineage (NCBI taxonomy): Eukaryota > Metazoa > Chordata > Mammalia > Rodentia > Muridae > Micromys > Micromys minutus. Next base: position 63,706,215 of record NC_137979.1, read on the forward strand.
CTTAGGTTCTTGCTGTCTATCTTCCTCCGCACAGATACAGATCACCTCCACGGTCCACAGTCTGTGCTGGTTACTTTTGTCAAGTTAACCAGAGTCTCTGGGGAAGAGGGGACCCTCACCCCGACCATCAGACTGCCCTGCGGGCATGCACTGAGCTTGAGGGTGCTTTCTTTTTCTTATTTTGTGCTAATCGATGAGCCCCGCCCTTCCATCCAGCTCCTCCCAGATCTTACATTCTAAGATAAACAAGCCATCAGCTTCTCCACAGACCTCCTTTTCTGATGTGCAGGTGGCACCCCAAGAAGCTGGCTGTATAGATGACCACGCCAAGGTGAAGAACTGTTAGCAGCAGCCCTGTTTAGTCCCAAGGCACTAGAACTAACATTTCAGAGAACTACAAGGCTGCCATCCCCATGTAAGGGTTTCCGGGGGCAAGGACTTTTTCCAGCCTGAGCCCCCAGAATGTTCCAGAACCTCAGCTGTGGAAGATGTAGCTCTGGACCAAGGAGAACGTGAGCTCAGGTATTGTGTTTCCATCAGACTCAGGCACATAGTAGGTGCTCAGGCCCTGCTGACAATTATGACAGGCTGTGGCAGCAGCCAGAGGTTATAATCACATGGCTGCCTTTAATCACAGAACAATCCTTTGACCTAGCATTTTCCATATTAGTAAAGAGATTCAGAGTAGGCAGGGTTGCTTGCCTGCGCACAGACAGCCAGTGTCTGGCCAATGTAAGATTATTATTATTATTATTATTATTATTATTAATTATTATTTTGGTTTTTCAAGACAGGATTTCACTGTGTATCCCTGGCGATCTTGGAACTCTGTAGGCCAGGCTGGCTTCGAACTCAGAGATCTGCTGGCCTCTGCTTCTCCAGCGCTGGGATTAAAGGTGTGTGACTTTACCACCCAAGTCAACCCAGGATTTTAAAGGAGCCCTTCTGGACTCTGCCACCCGACTTTGAGGATAGGAGGGCGCACCCTCTGCCCTAGTGGCCTCAGGGTTTCTGCTAGGTGAATGTTGGTCCAGAATCACTACCGGGATTCTGTGTCCCAGGAAGGCAGTGTTGTGTTGAGAAACACCGGAGAGAGACAACCTCAGGGGACGTCACTACGGTGCAGTGTCTGCCCAGTTTCCTGGTGCAAACACTTTGGTAGGACTACTTTAGGCTGCCAGTCTGAAGTCGCTCGAGATACAGCCGGACCAGATGCCCAGTAGGAGTTTGTTCTGAGGAGTCACGTACCCTTGGGTAGAGGACCTGCCTCAGGGACTGTTGGTGCACCCCTTTTGCTCAGCGGGAGTGATGGGAAACTAGGGGTGTAGGGATAACACAGTGGGTACCCTGGGAGCAGGCGTGCAAGGGGCTCGGTGCAGGACAAACTCCAGGGTCTGGGCGATATCTGCCCGAATCACATGGTCTTCCTGCCTTTCCTGTCTACCCGTCCCCACAGCCCTCAGTACTGCCTTCATTAGGGACGCTGCACCCACTGCCAAGCGGATTGCTCTACCCACGGCCCACTAGGCTTTCTAGCTGATGTCCTGTCTACTCATCTTCTCCTCGAAGGCTTCAGAGCCCTGACTCCCAGAGGACCCCAGTGCAGTGAGAGTCTTCCTCTGTCCCTGGAACCGAGAGGGACTCCAGGGCTGACCGAGGTAGATCTCATGGAAGTGACCAGGCCCCAGGCCCAGAGTCACTCAGCAGATTAATTTGCCACATGCCCCAGGTCCTGCCCCTTCCTGCCAGCAAGGAGTCCTGGAGGCTGGGTTCCAAGGTCCCTGCCATCCTCAGTCTGCAAGTGCTTATGTCTGACTCCTCTTTCTGCTTCACTACCTCTTGGTTTTCCAGGAGGCCGTAGGGCTCTCACTGGGTGGGTGATGGGCTGAGTACTCTCACTAGGTGGGTGATGGGTTGAGTCACTCATTGGATGGGTGATGGGCTGAGTACTCTCACTGGATGGGTAATGGGCTTAGTACTCTCACTGGGTGGGTGATGAGTTGAGTTACTCACTGTGTGGGTGATGGGCTGAGTCACTCACTGGGTGGATGATGGGCTGAGTCACTCACTGGGTGGGTAATGGGTTTAGTACTGTCACTGGGTGGGTAATGGGCTTAGTTACTCACTGGGTGGGTGATGGGCTGAGTACTCTCACTAGGTGGGTGATGGGCTGAGTCACTCATTGGATGGGTGATGGGCTGAGTACTCTCACTGGATGGGTAATGGGCTTAGTACTCTCACTGGGTGGGTGATGAGTTGAGTTACTCACTGTGTGGGTGATGGGCTGAGTCACTCACTGGGTGGATGATGGGCTGAGTCACTCCCTGGGTGGATGATGGGCTGAGTCACTCACTGGGTGGGTGATGGGTTTAGTACTGTCACTGGGTGGGTGATGGGCTTAGTTACTCACTGGATGGGTGATGGGCTTAGTACTCTCATTGGGTGGGTGATGGGCTGAGTCACTCACTGGGTGGGTGATGGGCTTAGTTACTCACTGGATGGGTGATGGGCTGAGTCACTCACTGGGTGGGTGATGGACTTAGTTACTCACTGGATGGGTGATGGGCTGAGTCACTCACTGGGTGGGGGATGGGCTGAGTCACTCACTGGGTGGGGGATGGGTCTTCTAGCATCTTCTGGCATATGGAGGCCACAGTTTTGCCTCCATGACACCGAGGCCTGTTGGTGGAGCCTGTTCACCAGGTCCCAGGGATGGTCCTGGGTCCTCACAGTGCCCACTCACACTTGTCTCCTGACACAGTTCCCTGCAGCATGCTGAGTGCTTAGTCTTAGCCCAGGCTTGGCCCCTCTAGCCTTTGCTCCCTGCTGAGGCTGGCCCTGTTGTGAGCCTTTGTGCCCTGGCTCCTTTTCTCGTCTGCACTGTGACCCAGACCTGAGGTCATGACCGGATAGGAGGTGTATGCAGGAGCAGAGAACCCGTGGGGCAGCTTGCTCTATGTGTACCACCCGTCTCACGGGTCTGTGTGCATGGTTGTTCCATGTGCATGTTCCCCTGGTCTCGGTGCACCGCGTGCTGTGTGGGCTGTGCGTGCACTGTGAGTTCCCAGGGCTGTGTGTCCCACGGGCTCGGTGTATTCGTAGGTTCCGTGTGCACTGGGTTTCATGTGTTCCTCATGTCCACTGCTCATGCCAAGGACTCTGTGTGTCCTGTGCTCTACAGGGTGAGCGTGCATGGCCTCTCTGGTGCACGCATGTCCCACAGCACTGTGTACGCTTGGGCACAGCGCACAGGAGGTCTGCACTGATTGGGTGACGCCATCTCCGCTGTTCCCCGCTGCGTCTCGCTCACGTGTATGACCACAAGCATCATGGGTGAGTGTGACCTCAGACCTCAGGGCCTTCCCACCCTGCTGCACTCACCCAGTTCCTACCCATCTTCACACTCGCTGGGCTGTAAGCCCTGAGTGCCCCCGACCACCCTGGCATCTCAGGAATTGGTCCAGAAGCTACAGCTTTCCCTCGGTGTCCCGCAGACCTGCTTTCTCTCTGCTAACTGTATCTCAATCTAATTGTTTCTCTTCATAATCTCATGAACTTTATTCTGTAATTTAAGGCCATTTCCAGAGAGGACTGGCATGCTTCATGAAGTACCAAGGGGGTTCCAGGCATTAAGACACAGTAGGAACTGCCGGCCCTGTCGATACCCTTTGCCCAGCTACTGACAGATGCCCAGGATGAAGGCTAGCCCCAGAAGAATCCTACCCCAGTGCCGACAGCCCCTCAGCCCAGCCTCTTTCTGCTTAGGGCTGGCATAGATCTCAAACTGAAAAGCCCCGGGCCGAGGGAAGGATTTTCGCACGATTAGGCGGTAATTCCTTCCAAGCGCATGGCATACCAATCACACAGAACGAAGCGCCATAAATCTCCTCTTCCCTCAGCCTCACTGTCTTGCCGGGGGAAATGAGCCAGGAACCAGGAGCCATCCCACTGATGGCTGCCGGGAAAGCAGCGGCTGGAACTGGAACACATGGGGAGGGGTCAGGGTTTACCCTTGACTGCCAACCAAGCCAACGGGGATAAACTGCGCCCCTCCTCTGGGGCCCTGTGGAACGTGAGGCCACTGGGTTGGGTTGAGAATTGAGCCTGGAATGTGGGGATTTCAGTGGGGCAGATGGTGGGTGGACAAATGCTGTGCTTGGGGTCAGTGAGGGAACCCAGCCACCTGGGCCGGTTCCTAGCGTGATAAGTGACACCCACATCCCTTTTCTGTATGTTTCTCAGCAGTCCTGAAGGGACCTACAGCTCTGTATTCATGCCTACAGGTACTGCCGCAGGAAGGGGTGTCAGACACTGGGCAGCTTCTCTATGGGGACAGGCAGGAAATGGTGTCTGTGGTTGGTCTGACAGGCAAAGTGGCCAGCAATGCTGGAGCTCGTGGGCACAGAAATGGGAGCGGGGAGGAGGACAGGGTCCTCTCTTCCTGCCCCCCAGGAGAGCACTTGGTGCAGTGGCTGTCCATTCACCTCTAGGAGGTACCAGATTTGATCAGTACCCACTGGTTTTTTCTTCTCAAAGTTAAAAGACTCCAGAGGGAAAACAAAAGAGAAGGAACAGGGGTGGCAGGAGGCATCCAATAGGTCCCAGCGTTGGTGACAGAGCACTCCTGACTTCAAAAGCTAAGAGAGGTCCTGGGGAGGGCACGGCCCCTTCCCAGACGAATGCCCTCTTCACCACGGCGGAGCAGAGCTCTGGTTCCACAGGAGCCCTGTTCCCTGCTCCCACTGCTGCTCAAGATGGGCCTTTGCCCCAGTTCACATACGAGTTCGGTGATGCTCCGAGGGGTTCCACACTCGGCCTGAGCCACATGGCCACATGGTGAAGTGGCCAAGGTTAGTGCCTAGGGTCCAAAGGCTGTGGCTCACCCACATGGCTCCTTGACTTTCAGGGGGTTGGCTGACCTAGGTGAGCTAGGGCATGACAGCAGCCAAGGGAAGCAGACCCTTGCCATTGCCAGTGTGGAGGAGGCCCAAGGTTGGGAAACACCTGTGGACTGCGAGGGGCTGGTGCAGGAAGCCAGAGGAGTGTGCAGACATATTGGAGGAAGAAGAATGAACAACTCGAAGGGAGGTATCCCCAAGGAGGTCCCAGCCCAGCAGTCCCCATACCCGTGTCACTGCAGCCCCCAGGGGTCATCCCGTCTCCAGCTTCACTTCAGCTCACTCAGCCAAGCACGGTTTGCTGAGGCCGGCCGTGTCACAGTAAGACAGACTGCAAAGACTCTGCGCTGAAGTCCCAGGCTTCCTCCAGTTCTCCCCAACATTCTGGAGGGCATCCAGCACCTCCTCCAGGAGCCCTCCAAGCTCCCCCCCCCGCCCCTCTGTCATCTCTACTTTGCCTGTTTTCTTCCTCGCTCCAGGCTTGTCAGGACAGTGCAAACAAGAGTGAACACTGGTAGACTGACCAGGGACATCAAGCCTGACTCAGGATGGGGGTGACAAGAATGTCATTGAGCCAAGGCTCCCTCTCTAGAGGGACAAATTAGAGGACAAAGCGATGGTTCAGCTGTTGAGAGGGTGACACTCCATGTGAAAGGTCACAGGACACCGCCACACCTCTGGGTCATGTTCTCCCAAGGCAGCAGCAGTTCTATGCCTCAGGATGAGCGTCTTCCAGGCACAGAGGCACCTCATAGCTGTTCCCTGTACATCCATTAGAGAATTTTATCATTATTAGTTACCCGTGGTCTTCATTTAGCCAATGGAGCAGGCTATTACGCATGGTACCCAGGACATGACGTTGGGCAGAGGGGGTGGAGGCAGTGCGGGGTACCAGCAGGAAGCTGGGCCAGCAGGACCTACCTAGGAAGCAGCCCACAGTTTGCACAGCAGCGCCAGGTCCCTCCCACGGTGCCCTCGGGCTCCCCGCACCCCCTTCTAGCTACTGTGGTCCGTGGAAGGACACAGAAACAACAATTTGCAAAATGTAATTAGGAAGGGAAATCTCCCTGCAATGAAAATTATGTAATGCATCCCACAGCCAAACGCCCACCTGCTGGATTTTAGTGTGAAAAGCTGGGGTCTGTCTGTCCTTTGGGATAATACTCTTAACAGGCTCTTCCTCCTGTTATGAGCCAAGTTGGGGCAGTGTCTCTGGGAACAGGGGAGGGCACTTACGTACTTAGAAATGTCTATGTATTTTAGCCACACACCTGGGACACTTTGGGGACACAGCAAGTTCTCCCTTATGTGACAAGTTCAGATTCTGCTCCCTCAAAACAAGCCTGAAGACCAGTCGCACCCCGGAAAGCTCCCAGAAACACAGATGTGCAAGAGCGGGAGCCACACACCCCATCAGACCCACCATCAGATGGGTCACAAGCCACACCCACCAGAGGTAGGACCTGGGGTCCCAGACCCAGCTGAGACCTCTGTGAGGTAACAAAGAGGGACTTCCGTGTGGGGTTGGAGGGGAGCAGGGGTATGTTCCCCCTTGGCCTGAGGACATTTCTGAACACCAGATGATAGTGGCTAAGGGTGGATATTCACATCTTCAGAGCAGAGCACCACCCCCACAGGACCTACTTTTGAGTCCGCTGGGGGGTCCCCAGTAACCCCACTATCAGACAGAGAGGGTGGGTCGTGATAGGAAGTCTATCCTAACCGACCTTGTGGATAGTGAAGGTCTGGATGAGACATGAGCCCCGAGTAGGTGAGTGGCCTCCTGGTCCAGCAGTTGCATCTCTGCTGAAGAACCGGTTCCTCCCCCAGCCTGGATTCCATAGGCTTTTCCTGCCTACTACTCAGCCCATGCCATCTGGGGAGGCTGAGGCAGCACAAAGTCACAGCAATGTTCAGCTTAGGGCTGAATGAGATAAGTGTGGAGCCTTTAGAGAAGGAACCAGGGCCACTGTAGGCGCTCCCAGCCATAGCTGCCTGACTTGAGCTGAATGCTTTGAGTCCCCACAGCCCAGGGCTCAGAGGCACCTACCCAGTAGGCCCGAGCCTTTCCCTAACAGGGCAGGGCTTCCAGTAGTGTCTGGGCTTTCTCCAGGTACTCTCTAAGGCAGCAGGAGCCTGGGGGGGTGATGCCAGGGTCACAGCCCCCTTTCAACTCCACACTGGTGCTATGTAGCTGTTGGAAGATTATCCTGGGCCTGGTTGCGCAGGGTTGGAGGCCACTCGACCTCTTAGCAGGATGGTGTCACAACCTGCTTAGACCGGGTAGCTTCCGGACAAGGTCAAAGCCAGTCCCTCTGTGGTCTGGGCCCCTTCGCCCCTGCTTTGAATGGCTAGCAGCCGAGGTGGAGGCTGTCTCTGAGTCCTGCAACCTCAGACGGGTTCTGTGTATAAGTGGCCCGTTCCCTGGGATCTGCCCGCTGTGGGTTTCTGCTGTCCAGAGCCACGGCCAAGCCATCTTGTCCTCCTCAGTGTGGGCCTGGCAGCCCTGCAGCATATGGAAGTTGGCACTGCCACCCTCTGCTGGCTCCCTGTGGACTTGTGTAGCTGAGGGCAGTTGTGTGTGAGAGGGTCAAGGGGTCACCCCATCCCAGGTTAGAGCTGACTGGTTGAGAGGAGATTGTAAACTAGTCATGACAACATTGTGGGCACATGAGAAGGTAGAGAACAGGGTCTGGTGAGGGGAGAAAGAGGCCCCAGGCTGAGGAGGCACAATCCCTCCTCAGTCAGGGCAGGACCTGTGCTGAGGACATGGGCTGCTTTATGTTACAAACATCCCTGACACTCAAGACCTGGCCCATCTTGTCTAAGCTCTTCTCACAGGGAGGCAGCCTGGGTACAGGGCAAAGAGAAGGTACCGGAGAAATCCTGGGTCCCTCCTCCACCTCCCACGGGGCATCGATTCTGCAAGGGTAGTCCACCCTAGGTCTGTAACCTCAAATAGTCCCCAAGCAGGCAGGTGGATCAGAGACCCTGGGGACCTGGGACCTGGCTCTGTCCTTCTCATCTTAGCTCTGTCCCCGTGAACTGGGCCAGTGATTCCCAGGGGACAGGAGACAGCTGCCGTAGGAAAGGCCTGTGTCTTTATGGCCTGAAACCAAGTGGATGATCTTCCTCCCGGGCGCGGTCTGAGTCTGCATAGATCCTCTGTGTCCACATCCACATGTTGAGGGCTTATGGTGCTAAGGAGGTGGAAGGTGGAACCATCAGAGGAAGTAAGGTCACAGGGGTGGGGTGAGGGCTTATTCTCTCTCTCTTTGCTACTGGGATGCCCTGAGTGAGCCCTACCCTGACACCTGCTCCCACATGACGTTCTGCCGAATTACAGGCCCCCCCAAACAACCCCTGAAGCCAAGAGTGAAAATAAACATGTACCTCTTAAAGCTGTTTGTCTCAGGTATTTGTCAGAGTAACAGAAAGCAGCCGAACGCACACACTGATAAACAAGGACCTTCCCTGGAGACTCAGACTCGGGGGCTAGCCTTTCAGCCGTGTTCCTGCAAACTCTGCAACACCAGACTTCCCTGGGTGTAACGGGAACTCAGAGCCGCTTTCTGCTCTCCAAGAGGTACTGTGCTCTGCTCCGAACCCAGTGAGAGCCCACACAAGGCTCCGAGTTAGATGCACACTTGGGCTCACACTTCACACTTCCTGAGTCCTCAGGGGAGGGGGAAAAAGGAGAGAGGGAGGGGGAGAAGAGGGAAAGGGGGAGAGGAGAGAGAAGGGAGGAGGAAAGGGTGAGGGTGAGGACAGGGTAATCCCCTCAGAACTACTGACCCTGGCAGCCCTCACATTATACAAACACATAGTCACACACACACACACACACACACACACACACACACACACACACACACACACCCACACACCACACCACACCACACCACACATGTAGGCATGCATGCACACAGATACACTCACAGACACATATGCAGGCACACACTCACGCCGGCACACTTCCTTGTCTGAACACACTTCAGTGCACCCGCACAAAGGCCCTTTGTCTGCCCACTACCCAGCTTCTAGGTCACAGCCGGTCCAGGTACCTCCTTTCTTCATAGACAAGCGGCAGGCGCCTGGGCCCCCAGCACAGGAGGCGTGGAAGGAGGCGAAGGGGCGCCTGGTACATGGAAGAGACCAGTGTGGATCCAATCTTCAGCTGATTAAATGTCCCTCATTAATGAGTTTCTTTAATTAATGAAGTTTTGGGGCCTGCTCCACTTGCTTTATCCCAGGCACAGTGCCTCCTCAGCACAAAGCGGGGCCATTTCCTCCCGGGTAATTGAGGGAGCAGCGGCTGTTCCTGCCGACACTGCACTTTGCTGACTGCGCCTGTCAACTCGGGGCTGACAACTCCATTTTTAAACATTTTCTCTCCAGAAGCCATGCACACACTCGTGCTGGCACACACCAATGAGAGCACACCTCAGACACCCTCACACATGCTCACCTGGGTCACACACCAGGCACAAGGGCAGGTCCTACTAAAAGCCTCTCTTCTCACGATGGAGGGCACACACAGGCACAGGCCTCTCTGCTGAACCAACAAATGTTAACAAGAGGCTTATACACCTGTGGTAACTAACATGCCACCCTCATAGCACACATGCATCTACACACACACACACACACACACACACACACACGTACACACAATGTGGGTTCAGCCTCAGTCTTGAACCCGTGTACATTCCTACCACACCAGCCCATCTTGTGCAGCCCACTGCAGTGGCACATGTGCATATCACGTGTGTTCACCCCTGAGGCCCCACAGACATACATGTACCAGCTCCCACCCACTCCCACACATACAACACACGCTAACAGTCTTACGTTAATGCTGTGTTAATATGCCAACCACGGTCTCTCTCAGGGCCATATTCAGTTCCCCAGGGCAGTTCGTATACACCATGTGGTGTCCCAACCCAGATACACAGCACGGCCTCGAGCTGGGGACCACAAGTTAGTGACATTAGCAGGCAGTACCATCCCAATAGGAACAGAGCTTTCTGTAGAACGCCAACATTGTAGTAACTGGGACCTCGAATGGCCCTGCTTGGTGGCTCCTTATTTCCAGTGGTGCCACCCTGCTGTGCCCGAGCACACTCACTCTCAGCTCCAGGGACTGGGAGGATGTATAGTCCTTTTGGTTGGTCACAAGGGGATCCGAATTGAAAGCATGCCTTTTCTCTTGGGGACAAGGTGGTCACCAGGAGTCACAGCTGTGAGGCCAGGGAGGACCAGCAGGTGCTGTCCAGCTGTCCTGCAGGTGGGAACCAGGTACGCTGACTATTTAGAACAGGGATGGGCTTATCAGAACCAACAGGAAATAGAGCCCTCAGATGGGGCTGAAACAGGACCCTCTGTGAGAAGTCAGTCATGAGAAGATGTAGCAGTCTGAGGACACCCCTGTGACGGTGACAAGAGACGGGCAGCCAGCTCGTGGCTGTGTGGACTCCACAGACTTTAACCAGGTCAGGTGAGTCTCAGTATCTCCATAATCCACTGAGGACATTGAGAACAAGAGCAGACAACCAAGTCTCGGAGCTCCACCCACCCCAACCAAGTGGTGGGTGGTTCTGAGCCCAGCAGGGCGGCACTTCAGGCCTGCTTCCCGGGCACCACCCTCATGCCACTTTCAGACTGCTCCTAATTAAAGTTCTGCCTCAGGGTCCTGACACCTACCAACTCCACCTTTTCAGAATCTTCCTGACCTTAGCACACCTTCAGAGACCCCCTCCCTGCTCCTGAGCGGCACACGCAGCTGACGCCCCCCACTTCACAGTTGAGGAAACTGTGAAGAGTCATGGAACTCCCCTACAGCCATGCAGCTCAGTAAGACGGAGAAGACCCCATCTCTGTCACTATGGTGACTCCCTTCCTCTACTTTGAACCAACAGGGGGACCATGGTCAACAGAAGACAAGGCCAGGCCCTGGTGGACTCAGCAATGACTCGTGGTATCCCTGGATGCTCAAAATTTATCACCGGAAGGGGCCCACCTATGTCTCAGATGCTGCCTGGCAACCAGGCAGTGACAGTAAACGCTGAGTAGTTACTGCATGGGGTGAGCCTCTATAACATGCAGGCCTCTATTACCCACAAGCACACAGCCGTTCAGGCAACATCATCGTCTTTGCTTTCACAGACCGGGAAACTGAGGCTCAGAGAGATGGACTAGACTTCATCCCACCGGCCTTTCTCCCTTGACCGGCACTTCTTCAGTCATGTGCCATGGAACTCCAGGCTTCTGAGGGCTTCTGGAACATTCTAGAAAAGTATCCATGGATAGGCTGGGGACAGGAACCTGGGTTCAGATTCCCAAAACTCACATAAAAGTTGGATGTAGCAGCTCATGCCTGTTATGCTGACACTGGGGAGCGGTGGGGAGCGGTGGACACAGGAGGCCCCCCTACACAGCCTTGTTAGAGAAAAAAGTGAGACTCGGGTTCAGCAAGGGGCTGGTGGAGTGCTGAGGAATGACAGTTAGCATGCGCAGGTGCCGACATGAGTGAACACACCCTCTTGTATATGTACACATGCTCGTGAAGCAGTACACACACACACACACACACACACACACACACGTATGCACATACGCCTTATGTTCACAGCCAAACTTCCTGCAGAAGTTTGTGCTATCACTGTAAAGTCAAGATGGATAATCTTGCTGTAAGGAAGGGGGCTTATTTTCTTTTTTTCTTTCGGCCAAAGGCACAGCAGACATCACCTGGGGCAAGGGATGCCATGCTGGTGGGTAGGCTGGTCCCTTAAAGGGCACCTGGCTATGGCTGCAATATGGTCCCTATTCGATTATGCTGAAGGCCCTTGCCTTGACTGGCAAAAAGGCCCTGCCCGGCAGTGACTCCTACAAAGAGCTGAAGGCTGTAGGACACAGCTGGGGATGGAGGCACCAAGAAACTTTGGATTGCAACGTCAACTTCTGGACACCAAATGTAACGGCCATTTCCTGAGGACCAATGTAGACAAAGCTCTGCACTAGAGGGGGCCAGTGGACAAGACTCAGTCTTTCTAGAAGATTCCAGGAGAATGGGTCATTCTATTCCTTTAGTAAGCACAGTCAATGTGAACCAGACAAAGCGGGAAGTTGGGCCCGGAAGCTGAGTTGAGGTGAGCTCAGCTGGGTGCCAGACGGGGAGCTTCATCTACACTGCTTGCAGAAGGAAGAAGGCTGCAGGACAGAAGCCTGCAGAAGGAAGAAGCCTGCAGAAGGAAGAAAGCAGCAGGGTACCTGCCCAGGCTCTGTCCTAGGCAGCTAACTCAGAAACTGACTACATCACAAAAAACCAGCGCAAGATTTCTTTTCATGGGCTTAGTGAGGGTGGACAGGGTGCCTGAAATCACATAGCAAATTAGCCCTGAGAGGTGGTGTTTGGAAGAGCAATGGACATTTGGGTGTCCCAAAGTCACAGCCAGAGTCAGGAGGCTCTGAGTCTGAGTCTGAGTAGCTGAGGATTCCCCAGACTGGGGATGAAGTAGCTTCCGAACAGGTAAATTACCCCCAGCTCCAGGCAGTTTGCAGACTGGATGTGTTGCTGTAGCTGACCAGACAGCAGGTATCTGGAAAGGGTGTTTGATACTCATTCTGTATCCAGACACACCAGGGGGTTTAGAAGAGCCAGTCTGTGCTCCCAGACATCAAAGAAGGAGCGGAGAGACCTTGGTGAGAGCCAAGTGTTGACCTCCTGGGGCTTCCCAATACCTCTGAGTTTGTGAGATTAAGGAAGGAAAGTCGGGCTGATCTCACCTTATGATGCTTTTTGAAATATAATGCAATCCGGATCAAGGGACATTAAACACTGCCGCTTTTAACCAGGGCCACGCTACGAACGAACGCACCCTCGCCATAAATAAAAATACGATTTGCCACCTTGACACTTTGATTTAGCAAACACCCCGTGTGCCTCATTTGTAATTACTCCCTTCCCCGCCCGGGCCAGCTTCAGGCCTTCACTATATCCTCCATCCCCGGTTGGGCAGTTGGCCCAGGAGCGCACAGGGGCCGGCTGTGTGGCGAGGGCAGCCCTGTCCAGAGTGGCGTATGGGGCTTGAGTGTGGCTCATTATGATTGAGATTAAATTGAAAAATCAATTTTTAATTGAATGTATTCTTTGAACAGGCCCCGCTGCCCATCGCTGCACACTAATGGAAGTTTCTACTCCGAGCTGCCCTGCCTCGCGTGACAGACCCTCCCCCGCTTCTGAGACCCGCACGGCTCGCTTGCCCAGTAGAGCGCCACCTTCTGGCCTGTAACGAAACTGCACGCACTGGTGCTGTTAAGAGACCGGTCTTGATGCGTGTGTGGGAGGGGCTGACCAGTGGATGATGGCCTTACTTGGAAGGAGCAGAGGGGACCAGACCGTGGACCGAATGTTAATGAGGGAAGCCTGGGGCATTGTGGAGATGCTGGGGAAGAGCCTGACCCTTACGCTCTACCCATTCAGGGTAAATGGCATTCACCTCCTAGGGCTGGATTCACAGCCCGAATAGCAAGAATTTGGATCTCTGCCTCTTATTTACTTTTGTGGTATGGAGACCTGAACCCAGGGCAAATGCTCTCCCACTAAGACCAACCCCTGGTCCTCTAACGGAAACAGCCGTGAAGAGAAGTGCAGTACCCAGTAGGACACGGGCTCCTGTGTATGGCTGCACTGTAGAAGTTTCCATTGGGGGATGGGTAGCCCACCATGCTTCTTGCCACCAGGGTCTGCTGCCTCCTTAGTAATCCGGGATCCAGCCTCTCCTCTCACATCAGCTGGCTGCCCAGGTCAGACTTGTGTCTTTAGTCTCCGGAGTGGCTTTTGCTTCCCTCAGACATTTGCCCTGGATTCTTTAAGCTCTCCCCACCCCGCTCTCCAGCTCCTGGAGGAGGTGCCACATATAGCAACACGGTCCCCACAGACCTCCTAGCAGGGTACCTTTGCTGTGGCCACAGACAACCCATTTAATTCTAAACTGATGAGACACCATCACTGAACTTCCTCAGGGGTGTGGATTTATGGGGTGTTGTACCCCCTACCCAAACTTCCATGTCAGGACAATGTTCTACACCAGAGGGCCAGGCACACTCCCGGGGCAAAGGTGGGCGGGGCTCACAGAGACCCCCTAGCAAGAGACACTAACTCGCCAAATGTTCTCTCCTACTCTCAGTCTTTGAAGACCCCAACATGATTGTCTTGTTCTTGCTGACAGTCGCAGAAACAAGACCAGGGCTCAGGAGGCCCAAGGCTGACTCTGCTGGGCAAATCCTGTTCTGGACCCAGTGAGTTGCCATGGGGACATGGTATAAGGCCTATTATGTGCGTCACACCCATGTGGTCCACCCATGGAGGCTCATGGGAGTTTGGATTCAGTAGCATGGGGCCAGCTACCATCTGTCTTCCCACACAGGCACCATGGCCCTGATACCCATGCCTCTGTGGAGGATCTACAATGTGCCCATATATTTTTAATCTTCACCCTGTGAAAAAAAAAAAAAACAACCAAACAAATGCCTGGTTCTCATCTTCAGAGTGTCTGTTATCATTGGCTAGAAAGGGGTTGTGTGTAGAAGGAGCTCAGAGCAGTTCCCCCCTTTTATACAGGGTCTTACTTACAGCTCTGGCTGTCCTGGAACTTACTCAGTAGTCCACACTGGCCTCGAATTTATAGAGATCCATTGGTTTCTCTTCTGTGTGCTGGGATTAAAGGTGTCAAGGCCACCATGCCCAGACCAGGGGCTCTCGGGAGCTGCTTAGGTGACACAGCTAAGCTGAAGGGAGGGAGAGCTCCTGGCGAGGGAATGTCTGCTGCTACCAGCTCTGGCCTTCTTCCTGCTCCACACTGTTCCTGGATGTCACAGGATGAGGGAGGGTCTCCTTCCTGCTCCACACTGGTCCTGGACACCACAGGATGGGAGAGGGTCTCCTATGCTCAGAGCAGTCTACTGATACCTTCACCCGCTGCTTGGGCTAGTTTTGGCCAACAGATGTCTTGTTAGGTCTTAATAGCTAAGGCTAGCCCTCCCCGGGTCAGCTTTTTGCATAGTGAGCAAAGGGCAGATGAGGTGGGTTGATGGCTGTAGCTGTGCCAGCCCGGGCTCCTGGAGAAAGCTGGGTAGCATGCCAGCATCTCTGAACTAGACACCTATGGCTGTCCTATGTCCAAATCTGCAAACGTCCTCTGGGGGCAACTGCCTGCTGCTAGGCAGAGAGCTCCTTTCTTCAGTCCCTGGCCTACCTCCTTGTGGTCCCGGGTTCATTCCAAGCCACACAGATTGTGCTGGGTCAGTCTGCTACCAACCACAGGCAAGGTACACTCAGTAAAGGCCAGCTCAGAGGTGCAAGTGATTGGGAGTTCTGTAACCAGGCTGCGGCAGCTCGAGTCCACTTGTCACAGTTAGAGGCACGGGTCTAGACTCTGAGAAAAGCCATCTGGTGCCTAGGGTAGCTCACATGACTTGTGTCTAGCTTGGGAGCAGCTGGGGGGCTGGTTTGTCTGGGGTGTATGTGACATAGTGCTAGGTGCCTCAGCGTGAGGACAGGCCACCTGCTGCAGTGACAAACCTCAAGTCTCAGTCCTACTTGGGGAGATCTGCAGCCTCTTGACTCCAGAGCCCACCCACAGCTGGTCCGTCCCTCACATCTAATTTGGCTTCAGGTCAGGATTATCTCATCCACAGCGGCTTTGGGAAGACAGCGTGGCCCTTGGCCTCACACTTGACTCACCGGAAGGGAGTGGGTGGGCAGATGCCATAAGTGTGTGGGGAACCTATCACCTGACACTGGGCATGGTGTCCCTCTGTGGGTTTAGTAAATCAGTCAGCCCAGGTCTCCTGGTACAGCAGAACTAGACCCTTCACTCTGGGTGTTTAACACAAAGACAGGCCTCTGGCTGCCCTCAGATCAAGTCTGGCCCAGGTTCCAGGCCCACTGCACTCCACTGGGACACTGATGTTGGCACTGTGCAAGCTGAAGCCGCTCATTTCCTGAACTGCCTTCATTGATCTCAGAAGCACAACAGCGGTGGCCAGACTGGCTGCCTTTCACCTATAGGGTGGGTAGAAAGGAAGAGATATCGGGTCTGGGCTACAGGGTGGTGTATGGTCTTCCAGGAAGGAAGCAAATTACTTGTGTCTACCTCTGCAGAGGCCTTGGGTGTTCATGCTTTGGATCAGACTTAAAACATGCAATCTTACAGAAGTGGAAACTGAGGCACACGGGACACGGGCCACTGTCACCTTCCAAGCCTGCAAGTGGCCAGTTATTCTTTCACCTGCCTTTAGGGGGTGCCCAGGTAGGTCTCTGTCATCCTGGGGGCATAAGGAAGCATGTCCTTAAGAATGTGGAACCCTCACATGACAACTTTGTGGGGCCTTCAGCATAGTCCACACAGACAGAGCAAGCCCAGGAGGGTATCAGCCGTCCACACCCTGCTGCTGGGCCTGCTGTCCTCATACATGTGTGTCCATGTCCCACACCCCAACCCCACCAGCTGTGACAAGACGCCAGCTCGTCCCCGACTCTGACAACCGCCTTCGATCCAGCCTCCCTCTCAATGCTAATGGCTGTCAACATGAAACAGAGGCTGTGAAGGGGAAGAAAATTACTCCCTGAAAAGGAATTGACTGATCCCCATCATTTCTCAAGGAAGCACTGACCTGTGAATATTTCATTACCCAAAATGCCGCACCATCCATACAAAGCAGCCGCCGCCGTGGCGCGGCCCCGTGAGCACCGTCTGAGGTCGCGGCGGTGGATGTGGAGGGTGGACGTGGTGTGAGAACAGCTGTGGGGCAGGTGTGTCCTGCATGGCTGGGGCTCTGGGCTCACCCAGGATGTGATATGACCGAGATGCCCAACCAGGGCATGGGGAGCCTGCCCGCCTCTCCTTCCTCCAGGCTGTGCCCAGACTCACTTTCTCACGAAGCCCTGGAGAACCAAGAGACTGGTGCCTGGCAGGTGCCAACATTAGGGGAGCCTCTGGGGCTTGGGGTGGTGCTGGCTAAGACTCCGTGACGTGCCATGCCTGGAGTTGCTATGTGTCTCCTGAGCTCCCGGTGATTCACACCTAGCTGATCCTAGGAGCTCACACTGCCCTGCTCCCTGATACTATGGCACAGGTGACCGTTGGAGAGATCTAAATGAACGCCATTGGCCCCACAGCCAAGAGGAGGGCTCAGATCCTGCCTCAGCCCTGTCAGGCCTCATGTCCCTCAGAGCCCGCAGTCCCAGGCATCGCCTCTCTAACTTTGACCTTTTGACCCTAAACCAAAGCTGATAGTGGGGTCTCCCCATAGGTGACTGAGTATGACACGGAATGAGATCCAACCTCAGGGGGATCTTGGGGAGGGGTTCACTAAGCAGATGCATTGGTCAGAAGGCTCTGTCCCCAGTTTAGATTTCAGGGACAGCAGAGGCAAGAGACAGTCTTCTTCACTAGGCTCCCTCAGGCTCCAGGGTCGCAGGAAGGCCTTAGTCCTGAGAAGGAAAAGGCTGTGACCAACCTTCTGGGCTCAGTGGGCTCCTAAAAGCATCAGAGGGAAAATCTGGACCTTCTATTGAGACTTCAATGGGTTGGACAAGAAATCTATTCAGAAAAAAAAAACAAACAAAAAACAAACAAACAAACAAACAAAAACCAACAGCAAGACTGCCTTGCCCTGTGGGGCTTCAATTGGGTAGACTCCAAACCCTGGCTCTGGGGTTGTCACCATACAATGCCAGGGCACCCTGGAGCTCAAGACTGCGAGACCCCCCAGGACCCCCCAGGAAGCCGCCCCAGCCAGCTGCAGGGGAAATGTGTGGGCTGCCTTATTGCCTGGTTACATTGGAGACGGTGTTTCCAAATTAGCCAGCTCCCTAGAAGGTGCCGGGCATTCATCTGGGGATTAGCAGAGCATGGGAGCCGCTGTCTCATGACCCCTCTCTGGCAGCAGCTGCAGAGATCTGGGGTGCGTGCTCCTGCAGGGTGAAGGAGAGGAAGCCCCCTCCCTGTGCCAGCACCCCCTCCCCGGCCTACCCTCTCCCCCTGCTAACTCCTGATGGCTTTCCTGTCCTGAGGGGAGAAGGGAGACTGGAGGCCAGGGCAGAGACTGAGTTAACAGCAGGAGAGACTTGGGTTAGCTTCATGGAAGTCCTTTGAGCAGTGAGGCATGCCATTGGGAAACATGGCTTGGGGAGATCTGTGGAAAATTCCTCCCTTAGGCTGGCTCCAGAGCTGAAGGTTGGAGGAGGGGAGCTAGGTACTCTGGAAGACTGGGGGTGACCTGTACTGTCACCCAATCCTATTCAAATCTTCTACCCCACCAGACCCTGACCTCTGACCCCCAATTGAGATCTACAGCCCCTGGAGTCTGGGGCAGGATAGTAGCCACACCTGAGTTGTGGCATACAGGCAGGGGCCGGGAGAGAGGAGGGGATAACATCCTCTCTGGGGAACAGGGACAAGCTCTCTGTGCCTATCTGAGCTCAGGTTAAGGACTAGGGTATATGAGAAATGTTTAGTGGAGAAACCCAGAAGGGTCTCCTGGAATAGGAGTCCTTGGGAGAGAGGTAGTCAGATTGGGACTTCTGATCACAATAGAGGCGGATGTCTGATAGTGGTGGCTGGTTGCTGGTCACAGTGGACTACAGCTGCCCCAAATTGCCTTCCCACAGGCATGAAGTACTGGTTGGTGTTCAGGGTGGCTCTACCAGGGTAGGCCAGACCCTGTATCAAGGGGTAGAGGGGATGGGTGTGTCCCCTAGGCATTGGAATCTCTGGCTGATATAAAGAAGCATGGGAAGAAATCTAAGAGAAGGAGAGAGAGGACTGAGCTCCTCCCAGGCCAGGGTGGTTAGATGGAGGCCTCGAGCGAGCAAGTGGGGGAGGAAGAAGCTAGTGTGGCCCAGGCAGTAGAAACAGTATGTCTATACCCCATCCCCTGGCTCCCAAGGTAGCCCTGATGTCGCTTGTGTCTGCACCCTTCTTTCTGGCAAGTGCCTCCAGCCCAAATGATTATCCTCTGTACCCCTGCAGCATCCTGGTACCCGTGTTCCCATTTCTCAGTTCAAGAGGTGGTCACGTGACTGTCCCTTCCAGGTGGCCCAGCCAGCCCTGAAGACCAGGGATAATTTTAACAGGGCTGCCAGGGATGCTGATGACGTAGCCGTTTCTGGCAAGCCTGACAATGTGAGGTGACCAGACTCTCCACATTCCTAATTCCCTGGCAATCCACCTTGTTCTGCATCAGCAGTCAGCCCAGTCTCCGAGTGGAGGTGGGTAGGGCCCAGCAACGCTGAGAAAGAGAGCACCAGAAAGGGCAGCACTTGTGGTCCCTCCGAGGCACCTCTAAGAATCACTCATTTCTAGTGGAATCTGCCCCTGTGTGGCTGGGTAATCAGAGTTGTCTCTCACAGCACCGGTCTGTCCTAGCTGCCATCCGGTGCTGAATGGCTCTTGGCAGAGCAGGCTACTTGGACTCTCAGAACAATGACCACAGTTCTGTGTATGGGTTCTAGATTTGACCTCCAGACCAGGCATCTGGCTCTGGCTGCTATTCGGCCTCTACCTTGGGAGGGGGAACTGTACAGGGTGTAAGTAGATCAGACAGACCCCAAGAAGAACAAAGCCCAAAGTCTCCTGGAATGGACATCCAGTATGCAGGCTCCAGGAAAGCTCTGGGAAGAGGCTGGGGTGAGACGCACAGGCAGGAAGGATTCATCATCGCCCAGGCTCGGAGGAGCTGTGAGGGGAGCTGGAAAGAAGCCTTTGGGGTGTTCTCATAGCTTCCCCTCTATCCCACACGGAGACAGAGAGATGAGGAGTCAGGAGAGATAGGAATATTGGGGACCCGAAGACCCCGGCCCAAATTCAGGGCAGCCCACCTCAGATCTCCTGAAGTGCAAGAGTCCAGAGTAGAAAGATTGGAGGAGGGGGTGGACTCCAGAGGGCGCCATCTCTGCAGGGCCGGAAGCCTCGTCTAGATTGCTACAGTGTAACACTTAGAAACACTGATATAGTTCAGCAAACATGGTGCCGCCTTCCAGATAAATCAAAGTGTTGCACCAGGCAGCCTCTGAGGAGAAGGCTGGGCTGTGAGAGCTGCAGAAGCTGGCTGCCTGGCCAAGGTAGCAGGGAGTAGCTTTTCTAGGGAGGCCACCATCAGGAGCCCCTTCTAGCTGGGTGTGGGATCAATGGAGGGAGAGTGTGGTCCCTTCTGTGAGCACCTCTACCTTGCCTGTGTCATCAGCCGCCGAGGATGTGTATTCTCTGCACTCTGCACAGTGGGGCGGACACCAGAGAGCTGGGAGAGGCTGAGGGACCAAAGAGGCAGATGGAGAGGGGGCATCCGGAAGGATGGACAGGTTTCACAAGCGTGGCAGCAGATGCTGCAGAGGGCGTGGCAGAAACAGCAGCAAGTGATGATGGGAGCCAGGGGTGGAAATGGGAGCGCAGTGTGCAGCTGCCACTCCAAAGCTTAGACTGCCCCCACACCAGGGCCGCTCTTCCTTTTCTTCACTGTAGGTGGGCTGGGTCAGAAGGGGTCCGCGGGTGTCTGTGCTCCTCCACCTTGGCTTTCTTTCTGCAGAGCAGGGAGCAGCTCTGTCCACTGCTACCATCTTGTCTTGCCTTTTACATGACTGGGTCTGGCCCTGCCTCTCTGTCCCATGGCCTTTCATTATGCACACTGTAGATCAAATTCCGGGGTTGTCAGGGTGTGGGAGGGCAACCAGAGCCAGAGAGGTGATTGTCCAGGTTGGGGTCTTCAGAACAATGGCTGTGTCTAAAGTACACTGGTTCTTGGGAGCTGACTTTACTTCAAAGCCCAGAGAAGCCAAAAGAGTTGCCCCAGATGCCAAGTAGCCAGAATGTCTGTCTCCCACATTCTCTACCCAGTGTTTGCGCCCCTCAAATTCTTCTTTGTTCCACACATCTGCCTCCCTCCCTGCTGTCTAGCCTAGGGAATGGATCGCCCAGCCTTACACTTACCAGCACTGTGTTGATGAGCCCTAGCTCCACACCTACCCTCCCTGGTGTTTAAGTTTTTATTTTGAGACAGGCTCTCAGTGAGTTGCCCCTCTGCCCTTGAATTTTCAATCCTTCTGCCTCAGCCACCCCAGAAGCTGGAATGACAGGCCTGTGGCTCCAGGTCTGCCTCAGCTCTCTGTTTTCCCCTTCACCCCCAATCCTGACCGGCTACACACAGCATCCACACAGGAGACTCAACCAGAGAAGGAAAAGGAGCCCGTGCAACTCCATAGCCCAGACTTTGGCACTTAGACTCCACCTTCACACCTTGGTTTCAGACATTTTTACCTGGCTGGGGTGGTGGTGGTGGTGGTGATGGTGGTGGTGATGGTGGTTGTGGTGGTAATGGTGGTGGTGGTGATGGTGGTGGTGGTGGTGATGGTGGTTGTGGTGGTAATGGTGGTGATGGTGGTGGTGATGGTGGTGGTCATGGTGATGACGGTGGTGGTGGTGATGGTGGTTATGGTGGTGATGGTGATAATGGTGGTGGTGGTGGTGCTAGCTCCCCTCTGTCTGCACCCTTGCCCAGGCGGGACCCCAGGCTGCATGTCTGCACACAACAGCCATTTTATGTTTAAATGACAGCAACTGACCTCAGCTGTTCTAAAAAGTCCAGATTGGCCACAATTCATTGGCAGCCAGGAAGATGTGTTAAAACACACAGAGAAAGGATCTCTTCTACCGAAGCGTCCTGGTGACTGTTCTCACGCGGAAGAGGAGCCCCTCCAGGCCCGTCCTGCACAGCCCTCTGCTCACATCCCTCTCTGTCCTCAGTGCTGCTCTGGTCACCTGGCCCCAGTTCTATCTGCCTTAAGCCAGTTAGACGACTTGTTCCCCGTGCCCGCTGTGTTGTTTCCTCAGTCTTCCCTTGATCAGCCCCTCACGGTCCTGCCCGAGTTACCCGGGCAGACAGCTCAGCTGGGCAGAATGCCTGCTGGGCAAGCATGAGAACCTGAAAACCACATGAAAGGCGGACACGGGTCTGTGGTCCAGCGCTGGGAGGGGGTGAGGCTCAGGCAGAGACGGCAGGATTGCCAGGACTCGCTGGCTTCCAGCCTAGCTGGAGGTTCAGGGGGAGACCCTACCTTAGGGAATAAGGTGGAGAATTCCAACACAGGGCACACACCTGTGTGTATGACACACACACATGCACACTCACAATATACCTCTACCCTCCCACACCACACACACACACAGACACACACACACATACACACAAACACACTCGAAAGCATACCATAAACACATACATCCATATACACACATGCATCCTCCCCCCCACACACATACACACACACTCACATGCATACTATACACACCCTCCCAAGCACCCCTACGCATTGTCACACCTCATACACACACACCCCATACACACACACCCATACACATAATACACATACATACCATACACACACCACACATGCATACCATACACACACACACACACCACACACACATACACAGGCATGCATACCATACACACCTCATAAATACATTCTATACACAAGTATGCATACCATACACATATCACTCACACATCTCACACACACATGCACACATGATAACACATATTATACATGTGCACAAACATGTGCCATGCATATGTATCTCACACACACATCTCTCACACACACACATTCACACATACCACATATATCTCATACATACACACATATCTCATACATACACACATACATACAACACACACACATACCACACACATCTCAGAGACACCTCTCTCTCTCTCTCTCTCTCTCTCTCTCTCTCTCTCTCACACACACACACACACACACACACACACACTTGCATGCACTCACACTGTCCCCTCAGAGGTGTTCTCCCAGACTCCTGTCTGAAGCCAGCATTATCGGAAGCCCCTGTATCTTTGTGCTGAAGCTAATCAGTAAGTTTCTTCTTAGTTCACTTATCCCTGTGTCCCAGGAGGTGGTGGACATGTTTCTCTTCTTCCTTGCACACCACCATTCCTGGAACGTAGCACAAATTCAATAAACAGGAGGGTAGCCAGACGGGCGGATAGGAAAAGTCAACAGTCTTCATCGAAGGCTCAAGTCTGGCCTAGACTGCAGCAGACAAACCTGTTTCCTTACTGCGGGGCTCCGACTGAGGCTAACCCTGTGTCTCTCCAGCACGAGCTCACCCTGCCTGTCCCCATGTGGCACAGGCAGGCTGCACCATGATCCTCAGAACTCACAATGGCTGACACTTGTTGACCCACCTGTTCCAGTTGCTGCATCCTCCCAGACAGTAGTCAGAGGGGTTCCACAAGAGAGAGTCTTCCCTTGAGGACGCACACAGAGGCTACGTGCAGATGGGCCACTGTCTCTATTGCATTTCCAGGTCTCCTGAAGACTCCCAGTGTACCTCTGGCCCTAGGATTCCTCTACCTTTGGAGGCCTTCAGTCCAGCAAAGGATGCTGGTGTTACATCAGGCATTGGAAGGGCTCACAAGGCAGGCAACCATGGATATCTCTACTTAGGAATGCCCTACACAGTAGCAGTTCCTGCTTGGGTTTTATGGGAAGCAGCTAGCTAGGGCCCTGTGCTCCTTACTTCCGTCCTCTACCTTAGAAAGACAATTTTCTGATCACCCAGCCCACCAAGTGCAGGCGGGGAGCTGCTGGGGATTAGTCCAGAGCCCACCTCACACCTGCCCCTAATCTCAAAGGACCCTCAAACCTCTCAACACGTGTCTCCTTCCCCCTCTCCTTGGACAGCCTTAGCCAGCAAAAGGGCTAGGCACTGCCGGCTGTCGGGCAGGAAGCCAGTGGGCAGGGAGGGCCAGGGCATCCGTCTCCACTCCATCAGACGGATACCTCGGAGCGAAGCCAGCATGAAATATTCATGCAGTAAATGGTGCAATTTTGTCTGCATTCAGCCAAGTCCATGTATATTTCAGAGTATTATGGGATGATAATGTTGTGCCACAGAGGCAGAGAGACTAGGAGGGCCAGAGCTCAGGGCAAAGGACACTCAGGATGAAGATGGGGCAGCTAGAAAAGAGGGCCATGACCCTTAGGAGCATGAACAGAGGACGGCCAACAGTCTGAACAGAGTAGGTACAACATGAGGAGACATGGCCAGCTCCAGGACAGGGGACTCCTGGCTGCAGGTGGGTCGTAGAACTCCTGAAGGCCCCAGAACTGGGCAGAAGGCTGCCCACTCCGCTGTCCCTGGACACAGGCTTCCTGGATACCTCATATCATCCCGGGAGAGGATAGAGTTGTCCCTGCCTCCTGCCTGCTTGTGTCTCTTCAGGGCCAGCCACAGCACTCGGGTTTCGGGCCAAGGTCTTGGTGCCAAATCAGCAGCTGCAGGCACAGGGCAGCCGGGCCCCAGGGGGATTTCCAGCAGGGGCTGTCTAGAGGTCCCAAAGGTAGACCTGCCCTGAACTTCCTGGGCTTGCAGCACTCAGAGGGCAAGTTTCCCACTCAGGGCTAGCCTTGGCCTCTGAGCTGATGGCTGAGAAGATGAGGAATTATGGGACATTTCATAGGAGGCTCCTTTGTTGGACCCTTTCCTGGGGGCCTGGGGTAAAGATGCCTGTGGTACATTGAGGTCATTAGTAAAATAAGTTGTATTGAGCCAGTGACACTAGGTGTCAGGCCAGGGCCTCTAGTTTGGGAGCATCACTGAACTTACCCTAATTATTAATCACTTCTTTTGCTAAGTTGGCGAACCCACCTTTTTAACAGTGAGCTCACTAGGTCCCACACTGGAGGAAATGCCCTTCTATGGGATCCCCGTTCTCAGAGACATTGTTCCTTGAGTATCCCAGTGCCAGGAGCCACCAAGAACAAGAGAGCTTCCCCAGGGGCTGCTGGGCTGGTGACCAGTTTCCCATAGCAACCCAGGGTCCTTCCCTTCTACAGCTGGGCGGGTTTAAGCACCGTGGGCAGCTCCTCCAGCTGCCGTAAAGTCCGCAGAGGCCAGACTTATGTAAATAAAGTTTTATGGGAAGGCAGCAGCAGGTACATCCTCACGTGTGGCCTAGACTGTCTCCTGCTGCAGGAGACTTGCTGAGGAGGTGGGTCGAAGGTGGAGGGCGTTGAAGCTATGCACTGTGCACTGCGGAGTCAGTAGGAAACTGTCTTGTCAGAGCTCGCACCCTGCTTTCCCGAGATTCTCGTGGCCCCTGCGAATGGGCACCGGGCCTTCTGTGGAGTCCTGAGAAAGCAGGGCACTTTGGAGGGAGCAGGGACTCCGTGCCCTTGGCTGGCTGCATCTGCTCCACTGTGGCCACTGGGTGAGAATGATCTTCATCCCTGGCAAACCACAGAGCCACACTGTCGGGTTTGCAGTCTCCTTGGCAAGGATAGAGGCCCCTCTCTCTCCTTTCCATGTAGTCCAGGGAGGGGAGAGGGGCAGGAGGGCAGCTGTATCTTGAAGGCTTCCCCAGGAGCCTTGTGCAAATGTCTGCTCCTCTCTTCACACCCAGCCTGGCTCTCTGTTCTTGCTCTGTCCCTCTCAGCCTGGTCTGTCTGTCCCCACACTTTATGCCATCCTGGTCTGGCAAACCTGGCACCATCAGCACCTGGGCACTGTCCAGTCTGCAGCTGCCCCCTGCGGCACAGACGCCAAGTGGCTCCTGGCTGATGGCCTTCCTGCTGATGCCTGCCCAACTGACGTCCATCCCCCTGCTGCCAACCCTACTTCTCTAGGCAGAGAGGCCACCAGCGCTTACTGCTCTCTGCTCACCCTTCCCACAAACACTGACTGTAACAGCCCTCTCAAGGGGCCAAGTAGGATGTCTCAGGGTTCTGTGGACAGAGGATTCAGAATCTGACCCAGACAGTGAGGCTTGGCAGCACATAGGGGCTTGGCATAGGGAGGGCTGGAGTGAGGCTGCGCAGGGCCAGGGCTCCTAAGCACCCCTGAGCTGAGCCCTCTGAGCCCGAGCTGGCCCATCTCCCAACCCAAGGAAGTAACTGTGGAGGAAACCATCACCCAGAGAATGATAAAGTGTGTCCCTTCCTACGTCCATATTGTGTTCCCCGCTATCCCTGAAAGTCAGAGGGCAGGGTGTGACTGGCTTGGCACCTCACACAGCGGTACGATGACATGAAGCATCCAGACAATTTTTATATTTATTGTGGTCTATGGAAACCAGAGATGCTGGAGGTGGCCATGGTTTCATCCAGATGGGGCTGAAGGGCTGCCTCTGCTAAGCTGTGACCCACAAAGAGGCATGCTGAGGCCCCAAACCCAGAACTTCTGGGTCTTTCATAGGTCACCAGATCAAACTGAGTCCACTCTGGTGACTCCCATTCCGTCTGTCCTATGAGAAGATGAAAGAAAGAGGCCGAGGGGGTGGGGGTGGGGCAGCTCGGTGGGTAGCACTGTTTGCCCTGCAGGCATGAGGACCTGAGTTTGAATCCTCAGCATCCATGTTAAAAACCCAAGTATGCTTGTGCACACTCGTGACCCCAGCAATTGGGTGGTGGGTGGATGGGGGATCAGACGTCCCGAGAGCTTGCTGCCGGTTAGTGTGGCTCAGACAGCAAGCATCCAGTTCTGTGAGGGACCCTGTGGCAACGGAATAAGGCACAGAGAGCTGGCGAGGACACCTGAAGTCTTCCTCGGGCTTCCACAGCCACCCACTGTGTGAACCTGCACACACATGTGGACCACAGGTCGCATATAAAACAGAAAAATAAGGGGTGCTGATGCTCACAGACAACCTTCCAAGAAACAGGGAGGAGAAGCCTCAGGATGCTTCCTGTACCAAACTTGGCCTCCCACCCAAGGACATGGACCTTAAGCTCTAGTACGTGGCTGTCCAGGATAGCTCACATTAATTTCCTGACCTAGGCAGACCTGCATCCTGCACCTCTAGTCCTCCCACTGTGAAACGGGGATGTCCCTGTGTCCCCTTCCAGTCAGCACAGAGGTCAGGTGAGGCAGACAGCACAGGGAGCGTGGGCAGGCTGGCCCTCCACTCCTCTCCTCCCCCTCCCTCACACAGCAGAAGCCTTCAGACCCTGGAGAGCTCAGCTCCAAGCAGGCCCAGCCGGAGCTCCCCCCCCCCCCCCCCCCCCCCCGTAGAGAGTACGAGATGAGGGAAGAGATAGCCTGGTGTAAATGTCTGAGTGAGGTCAGCAGAGGCGGGCAGCCAAGCTCAGGGCCACTGTTTCTGGCAGGAAAAATTAGCTATAAATGAATAGAAAGCCCTTAGGCTGGGCAGGGGTAGGGACTTTTAGGGTAGGAGTGTATTGTTCATGGAACCACTTAGGACCTGCCGGGGACCTGGAAGCCACTGGCAAGTCCTACTGGTGCCATGGAACCTCAGGCATCTGAGGCAAATACTCTGTAAATGGTGTGTGTGTGTGTGTGTGTGTATGTGTGTGTGTGTGCGTGTGTGAGAGAGAGAGAGAGAGAGAGGGAGGGAGGGAGGGAGGGAGGGAGAGTGTCTTTCCATCTTCCTATTTACAGAGGCTGTAAATAGGCTCTGGGGCTCTTGGGCCTAGTGAGTTTGCACGGAACCTCTGGAGAGAGACACATCCCAGGGTGAAGGCTCCTAGGGAGAATGTAGGCCGGAGCTCAAAGAAGCAAGCAGTAGTATCCCAGTGGGAGGCTTGCTGAGAGACAGGTAAGCGAAGTAAGTCCTTGGCCAGCATCAGCCAGGCAGCTGACAATCAGCCTCAAAGTCCAGGGTCCCTCACACTAATACAGACCAACAGGACAGCATTTCTCCTAGAGTAGGGGCAGCCTCTATACCCCACGGGTGAGCTAGCTTAGGCGAAGAAGACCTTGGATCTTTACTTCTCTAACGTTAGGGCTGACAGCAGTTCCACGCAACAAGCTCAGTTCCCAAAGCCCCGTACATCGGCTCCGTTACCCACTGGATGCTAAAAGCCATGGTACTCAGATTAAGAGCATTGGCTTGGAGACCACTGTGTGCCTGCTAGGCTGATGTGCGACTAGAGAAGGGGAAAGAAGCAGCAGATCAGAGCAGTGTGGGGATGCAGTGAGCTTTGTGTGTGTGTGTGTGTGTGTGTGTGTAGTATGTGTATCTCTGTGTGTGTCTGTGTTATGTAGTGTGTGTCTCTGTGTCTTTCTGTGTGTATTTGTGTTGTGTAGTGTGTCTCTCTCTCTCTGTGTATGTCTGTGAGTGGTGTGTGTCTGTGTGTGTAGTGTGGTATGTGTGTGTCTGTGTGTGGTATATGTGTCTGTGTATGTCTCTGTGTGTGTATGTCTATGTGTGTGGTGTGTGTTATGAGTGTGTCTGTGTGTGTCTTTGTGTGGTGTGTGTGTGTGTTATGAGTGTGTCTGTGTGTCTCTGTGTGTGTGTGGTGTGTATGTTATGAGTATGTCTTTGTGTGTGTCTGTTTGTAGTGTGTGTGTGTGTTATGAGTGTATTTGTGTGTGTCTCTCTTGTGTGCCTGTGTGTGTGTATGTATGAGTCTCTATGTGTGGTGTGTGTGTGTACAGCCACAGGTGCACACCACACACTTGTGGCCAACCTAGAGGCCACCTGCAGCTCGAGGCACGGCAAGGCAACTTGACTGTGATCTCTCTTATGTGTGGGAGTCTGGTAGTGTTTGGGGGCTTGGATGCTGAAGGATTTGCTAGACAGCCTGGCAGAGAGCAGACAGCGCAGGACTGGGCGAGCCAAGCTGGGTGCCTGAACTTCTGCTGATCAAGAGGCAGGTGCGATGAAGTATCATCAGGCCGGTCCTCCCCCTGACTCCCCAGAATGAATGGGAAGGCAGACATGGTGGTCAGGAGAGACGGGGTGGATTGCAGTGGTGTGTTCACTACCAGACCATCAGCTCTGCCCTCATCTCAGACCATCAGCTCAGCCTTGACATTGCTACGTGATCCTAAGAGATTGCTCGTGTGCTCATGTGGAAGAAGAGGACAGACAGACAGACAGACAGACAGACATGAGCCGATAGGATGAGACCTTTGCTGCCTCCATAGGCTTGAATCTTGGCTGGGGTTTACAGAGACACAGATGTGGAGACAGGAGCTGTGCCCAGGCCACCAGGCACCACTTAGGGGTACACTCACGCCCGTGCAGGTAGCATATGGATTTGCTACTCACATTCACATACCCCCCCATGAGCTGTGTGTCATCTACATGTACTCACAGCTGCACACTCAGAGCCATCACCCCCCTCACACCCAAGGGAGAACTGACAGGATGCTCATGGGCATGACTGAAGAGAGCCTCACCCGTGAGGCTGAGAACACAGAGAAGGCATCTCATGCCCCACCCCACCCTGGCTGGTGCTGGATGATGGTGTCTGCTTGGAGCCCCTGGATTTCTCCCAAGCCACGGCCAGGTTTTCTGGGTGGCTCTCACGGCGCTGAGGCATAAAGACAGTACAGAGAAGCTACAGCTGTCCTACCTGTTTTGGTCCAGCCAGGTCAAGCAGGGACCCCGCACCCATCCAGCCCACCTGTCATGTCTCCAGCAGAAACTTGGGTCAGAAAACTCTCTGAGGAAGAAAGAAGATCCCAGAGCAATTGGGAAGCCCCCCCCCCCTTCTTTTTTAAAGTATCTTGTGGGCAGGGCATACTAGACAGTAAGCTGTCTCTCTTGGAACCTACAGGTTAGAGGCAGGAGACCCTCTGCAGTGAGCCAAGGCTGCAATGGGACAGAGAACACAGTCTAGCTATCATGAAGTCACCCTAGCTGGGTGTTCAGGACCGTTCCCAGAATGCTCAGGAGCTACCCAAGGAATGAGGAGGAAGGTGGCCAGCAAAAGTTAGGTCGCAGAGGCAAGAAACCCAGGTGTCCCCAGAGCCCACAGAACAGGTAAAGTGAGAGGGGTGAAGAGAAGCCTGCACTTGACTGCCAACACCCTGTTCAGGGAGTCTAGAGCCTGCCTAGACCTCGTGCCTCCAGAATGACACACATCCCATCAGCCCTGGGGAACTACATCATCACTTCAAGTGACCTCACACAGTGTGTCCTGCCACAATGTAGCACCCGGGGGTGCCTGGAGGCCCCCTTCCTGCAGCTGTTAGCTTGCTCTCCCTATTGGCCGCCCCTCTCTAAGCCACACCCATAAGGGGGTGGGGAGCAGACCAGGGCTGCTTTGCAACATCAAACCCTGTAGCTGTGGAAGATACCCGCAGGGACACAGAAGGATCCTCTTGGAAGTGAGTAAGGAGTCCTCAGAAATCCACAGATCAGAACACTTTATGTCCTCCTCCCGTCCCTGCTGGGACCCAGGAACCATGAAGGGAGCAGATCTGTGGCTAAAGCTCTCCTTGTGACCTCTCCTCCCACTAAAGAGGCCGCCTATCCCAAGTTTTACCTTGCAGAGTCAGATATAATGGGGCATTAGAAGAGAATTGAATTTCCCCTTAATTACAATGGCCCACAGATATTGTTTAATTCGTAATCTGGAGTTAATGTGGTTTTCCTCTCCTGCAGTCACGGGCTGCCTGCGCACACAGTCCCTTCCACACAAACGGGCACCCCATTCTGCATGGTGCTAACCTCCACGTGTCTGTCCCTCCAGCCTGCCCCTGGCCAAGCCCACCTCACGACGACGACGACGACGACTCTCACGTGTCACGTGCACACATGCGTAAACCAACCTAACAGGCAGGCCAGAGCATAATTTTTCCTCTAATTACATATTCAGCACTTCTGAGAAAATGAGATTTTAGTAATTCAATTGGACGGAGAAGCGGGCTATAATAAAATGAAATTTGTAACAATTGTGCAGTTAAATTAGTTAAATGGAGAGGAAGGAGCTGTAGAAAATTGACCCTGCCATCTCCTAAGGACTAATCAGACATTTGAACCAAGTTGTGCTAACAAAGCCCTCGGGTGTTGGGGGGGGGGAAGTAGGGCTGGGGGTGGGGCTGGGGGCAGCAGGTGGAGGAGGAGGGGACAGGCTGGCTAAGGCCAGGCGGAAAAGCAGAACCCAGGGCAGTTGGGGAAATGCAGGTGGCTGGGTGGAAAAAGCCAACTGCCTACTTTTCTCTCCAATGGAGTTATTCTCCACAGCACCCCTGGGGTGCCACCTTGAGAGGAACATCACCTTGAGAGCTCCCGAGGCTACCAAAGTTGCAGGTTAGCCAGACACAGAGGCTTCGGTAGAAGAACAGTGAGGTAGATCTTTCCCAGCATGCTCAGGTGTCTCCTTTCTCATCTCGCCTGGAGTATCTCGGTCTGGACAGTGCTCTGCTACCCTTGGACTCCCACGGGGAGACCCTGTCCTGCCCTGTACTGGTCCAGTGAACGGCCGAGGCTGGATGACTCTGGTTAGGTGTCAGGGTGGGGTGGTGGGGAGT
Source organism: Micromys minutus (assembly GCF_963924665.1). Lineage (NCBI taxonomy): Eukaryota > Metazoa > Chordata > Mammalia > Rodentia > Muridae > Micromys > Micromys minutus. The sequence goes on from NC_137979.1 coordinate 63,737,416, forward strand.
GTGAGGGTCAACATAGGAAGTGTGGATGTCTAACCTGGGGTGACTGTGAAGGGGAAATGAGGCTCAAGGGGTAGGGTATGCTCCTAGGCCAAGTGGGTCCCAGGCTGGGAAACTGAGCTCTTGGGCCCCCTTTTAGCCTCTGTTTTGTTTTACGGAAATGCCACCATTTTGGTTTGAATGCTAGAGAGCAGCTTTGAGCAGACAAGGAAGCCATCAAGACCCAGCTATTCAATCCCATTGTAGGGCTGGGATCCACACTGTCTGGGTGGGAAGAACTCTAAGACATGCCCCCTGGCCAGGCCCCTGCCTGCTGGCTCCCTGCCCTTTACAGAGGGCTTGCCTCTGTCAAGAGGACCAGATGCAGAGCAGGACCCTTGCTGAGCTCCTACCTGCCTGGTGCCCTGGGCATCTTGGGCCAGATGGTGTCCAGACAAGGCCAATGGGATCCACTCCTGGGCCTTCCCTACCCTTCTGCTGAGTCGTGCAAACGAACGTCTAGTTCCAAGGCGAGCAAGCTGGGGGCTCCCTGTCCTAAGGCCTAAGCATACGGTGCATTCTGGAAAGTCAGCAGAAGCAGCTTCCTGCTTTCCTCTGCTGGTAGGGCTGCCTCCACTCGGCAGTTTCAATCGAGACTGCGGGAAGATCAATACGGAAGCTGCAGGTAGGTGTTGGCATCAGGACTCATCCCGTGTCAAGGTTCTGGAAAGAGATAGGAGCTTGAAACTAGGGATGGAGAGAGGGAGGGACAGAGCAGGTCAGGAAGGTTCTGGAAGCTGTAAGAGATTGAGGCAAACCAGGGTAGTGAGAAGGGACCCAGGTGAATCTTGGGGGACTTCAGTCTAGCTTTCAAACACCCCCAGACAGTTGTCAAGGATCAAGACCAAGGCTGTAGGGCCTGCACACCAGGCTTTTGAGGCTCCTGCACTTGGCAGCATCCGCCTCTGCGGTCTTAGTAGGCGCTCCTGCAGAATGGAAAGCCTTGGGTACCGGTGGGAAGAGCTAACTAAATCAACAAAAGCAGTGCCACAGGCACGCTGTGGGAGGCCAGATACTAGGTGTAAGGTAGGCAGGCAGACAAGGGATACAGGCAAAAGCAAGGGACAGCAATTAACCCTTAGCCCTTAGCCGACTGAGGCTCTAGGAGGTCCCCTCTGAGCCTTACCCAGAAGACTCCCTAGCTGTCTTCTGGTATTCTTGGATGGTTATTCAGGAAAGCCTCAAAGATCTAGCATCAGAAGGTACAGGGAACAGAGACTGGAGAAGCGAAATTAGAAGGTCCACCCAGAACTTATCTGCACCAGAACCACCCAAGGGACCCAGCATCATACACATATCTACCGTGCGTGCCAGGAACAAAACGGACCCTGAAACAGAATCTGCAGAATGAAGACAGGACCACACCCTCATTCCAGGAAAGAGGTGCGCAAAGCCAGCCAGCAGAAATGGAACGGATCAGAGAGTCCAGTGGGGAGTGGCCCAGTCCACCCACTCTCCCACCAGCTCCTACCCCTCAGGCTAGAGCGAGCCATTCAGATGTTTATTCCTGCTTCATTTTCCAAAAGGGGAGCAGAGAGAAAGCCGCAGAAAAAGAGGGAGAGAGGAGAAAAACCTCCAAGTTTCTCATTTAAAAGTTAATTAGTATAATTAGGTCTAATTAAGAGCCCCCACACAAAGCAACTCAGGAATGAATCTCCTGTTTCCTTCAGTTCTCTCTCTAGACTGAACTCCAGGAAGGGGCAGAAAGGGCCTGGTAGAGGTGGGTGGACAATGCGATGTCCTCCTTCGTGGGGGAGCTGGCAGCAGGCTCCAGAGCTTTCCAAGCCTCTTTCCCAGGATGCATAAGGAAGTCCTTCCGTATCCATTTTCAAACTGTCCCCATTTTCTGCCTTCCTGCCCGCTGTCCCTCCCTGGGAGGGGTTCGGGCTTCCAGAACCCCTGGGATCCTGGCTCCTTGGGTTCAGGGCTGCTGAATCCTGCTCAAGGGACAGGAGGCTTGTGTTTAGATCTGTCCTGTTCCCAGGTCCTGCAGGCTCCCAGAGTTAGGTTGTGGCAGATTATTGCGGCTAAGTTCCGTGTCGGAGTTCCAGTAGTCACCTGGGATATCTGTAGGGTGGCTCTCTGCATTGGCTGGCAACTTCTATGGGAGACTGTGTGTGTGTCTCCCAGGTGGCCCGGTGGGTTTCTTCTGTTTTCCATACAAGTCCCCCTCCCTTAGGCAGAACAAGAGCAAGAAATGGACTTCGCCATTAAAAGGTAGCTCACTTTTAAGTTAACCCTAACCACTATAAGTTGGGGCGAGGTCAGGAGAGGTTCTCACAGGGCATCCTGTGTTCTCTATTACAATAGTGGGAGATACCTCAAGGGCTGCTGGCCCAAGGGAGGAGAGGTTTTGCCTGCTGTGGGGCTGGTAATGAGGCAGGGTTCAGAGCTGCTGAGGACCACTGTGTGTTAAGGTCTCTGCTGGGCCATCCTCTCTCACACTGGCAGAGGACTGTTGTACAGACCCTAAGTTTTAAGGCAGGATAAATGAGGCTCTTTGAAAAGGGATGAAACGAACCCAGGTGTGCCAGATGCATGCCAACTGAAGCTTTGCTCTCTCCTGGGCTTCTAGTCTCTTACAGGGCCTGGTCCCAGGCACAACACAGAAGACTCAGATCCAAGCAGACGTCAAGGAACAGGCCTGGGCCTCCCTTCTGAATTCTTGGGGTTACTGTCCCAGTCAGGCCTCCCCTGGGAGTAGCCAGGCAGGCCCACGAAAGGGTCAGCACTCAGAAAAGGAAGTCAGAGCAGGTGCCAGGGGAGCCTGTAACAGCTGCTGGCAGGCTGGGGTTCTGACTCAGGCAGGCAGAACCCAGCAGAACAGCAGGAGGAATGGCTGGAGGGCTGGTTTCTAAACCAAGATCAAAAGAATTAAGAAGGCTTAGCTCTGAGCCAGGGATGAAGGGCGGCCACCCACAGGGAGCTGGCTGGGGAAGGGGGCAAGAAGGAAGTCAGGGGGTCCCCAGGGGGGCAGAGGCTTGGGCTACATAAAGGCTGAGCACCCCAGCTCCAAAGTCTGGGAAAGCATGCTACACCCATGTGTGCAAGGGGCAAGAGAAAGTGAGGGCTCAACCCTTACTGCCAGCCTGCTCAAGGGGAGTCTGAGCTACCCCAGATCAGAGTTGGTGAATGAATGCTATGCTGGACTTGGGACGGTGGAGGCGAGGGTACTAGTGAGAAACTTTTGGGGTGAAAATTGTTCTAGAAACAGGTTTGCAGGAGCAGAGGCTCAACTCTACTAATTTCTTGCCAGTGGGTTTTTACACACTCCAGTGGGTGAGTTTTATGACAAGAGTTACATGTCAATACTCTGCTTCTCTCTTTCCAGACAGCTTTGTAGCCATGGTTCTGACACAGCCACCTCAGGTACATACCCACTCATCAGCTCACTGGGCCAAGAAACCTTCCTAAAGGCCACGCAGGGCCTGGCTCTGCACCTGGAACATAGCTGTACCTGTGGGTCTGGGTCTCTGGGGAGCAACAGGGCTCTGCCAAAGGACGGAGGCAGCCGTCGCTCGCCTGGACTGCAGATGTCAGGGTGAGTGCCCTCTTCTGCTTGGACCCGGGTCACATACGTGATGGCCAGCCGCAATCAGCCTGCCATCTGGGTTTTTCACACGCTCCAAGCAGCGGCAAGGGCTGAAAACGGCCTAGCCATAAAGATGCCAGGTTGGGAAAGGGTCTTCATAGAGCCAGACTCTTTCCCTCTCCAGCCTCACTTAGCCATTGTGTGCATGAAGGGTCAGCAAATCTCTCCTCAGTGCCCATCTGAGAACCATCAAAGTAAAGGGAGCACATCCAAGCTGGTGTGCCGTCTTTCTGTGAAGGAGGGGTCACCCACTGTAGCATTCAAATGGCAGAGGAAAGGGGGTCCCCAACATATGACTAGATTTATAAGAACCACAAAGAACAGGCACAGCCACTGGGCAGAGTAGTGGGTAGGGGCGGCAGGGAGGGAACCACGGGTACCGGCAGGCGTGCTGTTGAAGATGTTTAACAATCACAGTAAGGATGGCTGCACAACCAAACGCTACTGGATTGCATGCCGCATATGGGTGCGTTTTATAATATGTGAGTTACTTCCCAATAAAAAACCACAGACATGAATTATCAAAAGGGAAGGAGAGGGGGAGGGAGAGAACTAAGCTTCTGTTTGCCCCGTAGGATTCTTCCATCCATTGAGCCTGGAGTCTCAATGGGACCATGGGAGAAAAACCTGTCCCAATCTGTCACCCATGCCGGCCAGCTGCCTCCCACCTCCTTAGCCATGCAATGGTGGGTTCAGGTACACAGTAATCACACATGTGTGCACACACATGCTCACACGCATCTCTCTCTCTCACACACACACACACCCCTATGCATGCATGCACACACATTTACTTCACCCCACAGCTTCCAGGCACCCATGTATGGCTGCATAGGTCCTTAGCCATGCAATGGTGGCTTCAGGTACACAGCTATCACATATACGTGCACACACACAGCCCCCCCCCCCTTCACCATGCAGACTCCAGGCACCCATGTATGGCTGCATAGGCTCTTGCCCAGCTCTGGGTGTCCTGCTTCCTGGGTTGTGTATAAGAACTCGATTTCCCTGTGCATGTGGAGTGGGCACTAGGGAATCTGGACAGTCTCTTTGTCTCTTTGTCTCTCTCCCTTCCTCCCTCCCCCCTCTGTCTCTCTGTCTCTGTCTCTCTCTGTCTCTCTCTCGGCATATATTGATGGAGGATGGAACCAAACTATATAGTCACTGCTGCCCCACTAACCACACAGCCAGGCACCATCCGAGGCCCTGGGAAAAGAGCAGTGAGCAAAACAATCCCTCCCCTCCAACAGAGACCTAGGCTAAGCAAGTAAGCTATCTGTACAGTTGGAGATCCATGAACACGATGAGGAATCTACAGAGCCTAAGAGGAAGCCTCGAAGGACCCACACAGAGCAGCGGGCACAGCCACAAGGAGGCAGACGAGATGGTTCAGCGAGAATTCTATTTTCCTCTGCAAAGCAGATCATGCCCCTGCCATATCTCAGATAGCCCTGCCCAGCACCATCTTGGAGTTGTCTGGTCATTTTGGTCCTAGAGGCTTTCCCAGGGGGGTACAGGGCTGATGGCTCTACCTGTGACTTCTCTGTACCCAGGAGGTGTCACTGGGAGGCTACCTGCCCCCTGGCCTGAACTCCTGTCCACTTACCTTCTGGACAGGAACCACTGAGAGTGAGTTTGGGTACTGGAGCTGAGGCATGGGGAGTCACTAGATCCGTACGAGCAAGAGAGCCGAGTGCCGGCATTCTCTGCCTCATGTCCTCACTCACTGGAGCACACTGGTCTTAAAGGGATGACGGATGGAGGCCCAGGAGGGTCACACGGTTCCAAGATGGATGTCTATAGAGAACAGTAGGTAAAGACTTCAAGCTTCTTCCAGAAAGGCATTCTCAGGTTCAAAGCTGGCCAGGCGCCTGCTCTGTTCCAGCCAAACAGGCCAGAGAAGGTGAAGGAAGTGGCTGGGGAAAGAGGCCATGGCCCGTGAGTGGTCCACTAGGTACCCTGATGGAGTACGCAGCCACCATGTGCCAGTACCATCGTGAGGAATCGACCCGTTCCACATCCTCCTCCTCCTCACAGGCCACCCGCTACACATGCCTGTCCTGTCCTTCTGCCCTGTCATCACCTGGATCAAGTCTTACGACTCGCCTTAAGCTTTTGTCCTGCTGATCGCTGGTTTAGCTCTTGACTCCTTGACCTGTGGTTCCAATCTTGGCATCCCCGTCCAAAGGCTCTCTGTGCCTCCCTACAGCACAATCTCCGCCTAGACTCTACAAACACTCTCCAGCCCCCTTCATGACCCCAGGGTTCCAGGCACTTCAGGATCACTCATGGAAATGGGTGGTTTTTTTTTTTCCTTTTCTCCTACAGAAATTGCTCCCTCTGTCTGGGACAGAGCAGCCATAGACTGCTCCCCTTCATCAGCCAGGGCAGAGCACATTCTCAGATGTCTCCTTGGTTCCCTGTGGATGGTCAGGATCATCCTGCTAGTTTGAGCCATCCTTGGTGGCAGCCACCAGCCTCATGTGGCTGCTGCCGAGCATTGGACATGTGGTTGGTTGGATCTAAGACAGGCTGTGAGTGAAGAACACCCAGTGGATTTGAAAGGCTGAGCTTGGAAGGAGAATGCTAAATGTTTCAACCATGTTTATATTGACTCTGCTGCAGCACCAGGACCAGGGTCTGGCTGAAGGAAATACATCATGAGAATGAACGTCATTGGCCTCTCCCCCCCCCCCTCTCTGCTTTTGTGGATGTGGCTCTTAGAGAAACCATCAAGCAGACTCTATTTTTCTGTAGCTGGTCTCAGACTCACAGTGATTCCCCTGCCTCAGCTTCCCAAGTGCTGAGACCGCAGGTGTGAGGCACTATGCCCGGCTGAGAATTGTTTTTTCTATGAAGGGCTTGGCTACTTGTGATCTTTGCAGTGTCTCTGGGACAGCTCCTGGGGGCTCTGCAGACAGTGTGTAAGCCAACACAGGCCCTTTACAGTAGCTTGGTCCATGACCACAGACAGGAAGGAGTTGACCCTTGGAGCCTATTGTTAGAACACATGTCCAGACATTGAAGTGTATTAATTAGCAAAATTTATTTTTAAAGGGGGTGGGATAAGAGGCCAAGTGGAGAAGCCAACCTTTTGTTTCCCAAACACAGACATTAGGGAAATAAACAGTTGTTCTCTGTCACTTAACTAAACAGGTATTTCCCTACAAACCATCGTGTGATGCCTTTTGGTGGAAAAAAAGACTTGCCTATTTCCTTATTTTCCCATAGGGAAGAGCGGAAACAGCCACAGGCTGTCACAGGGAGCTGTGAGCAAAACTAGCTCAGACCAGTCTGAGACGGACAGCCACAGGAGACTCTCAGACTCTTTAGCAGCACGACCTATCAGGCCTCCTCTGAGGGGTAACTCTGCCACAAAACGTATGGGTACCCCAAGGACCCACCTGGCCCATAGATCGAATTCTGTTACATCTCCAAGAGTTTTACTCTCCAGAAGGTTCTAGATTTGCCTTGTGGGTTAACCGTGAGACCCACGGAATAGCCGTACTCTCAAAGTGTGGCCCGTTCCAGTAGAAATGTTCTCCGTGTAAAATCGATGCCAGGTTTCTACCTCTGAATACAAGCGCAAGGGTGGAAGCTACCATGGGGGGCCCAGGGGAGCGACTGCGAGGAGCGCTGCCTCCTACCCGAGCTGGGTTAAGCATAGTGCTGAAGTCATCCCACCTGCTTTGTCTGTACCCGGTGCTAGATAATTTAAAGTTTCCTATTGCTTGGCACTATCTTTCTGTGGGCTGCCTCTGCCGAATTCCTTGCACGTCACGGGCAGCCAGATAACACAGACTGTCTAGGTGGAAGAGCCCATTTCGTTTGGCATACTTGTGTGTGTGTGTGTGTCCACGCTTGTTCTTGTTTGCTAGTGTGCAGATACTATGGCATGTGTGTGTGGAGGTCAGAGGGCAACCATCAGGCAACAGTACCTGCCTCTCTACCGCGTTTGAGACGGCGCCTCTCCTCCACTATGTTAGCCATCCTTGCCTGTCCTGTCATGAGGCTCCCACCGCCCCGTAGGGACACACTGACATTATGGACAGACATGCTACTCGACCAGCTTTTGCGAGGATCTGAACTCAAGTCTTCAGTGCCTTCCATGGCACTCTCTATTTACTGAGCCATCTTCCCAGCCCGGACACCGAGATTTCCATTAACCTCCCACCGAGACCCCGAAATACTCTGAGTTGGCCGCCTTAGTCACCTTCTTCTGGCATACCGTGGCCTGGTGGAGACGATACGGCACAGCCGGGAAGGAACAACGTTCTTCCTGCTGACCTGATGTACCCAGGTGGGTGGCACTGACCTGCCCCCTTTGTTTAGGGATGGGGGAGACCTGAGCCATATGGGCCTGTTCCACTATGGTTCCCCTTGCTGCTGTAGATGGACAGGCCTACTACTGAGCAATTTCACACAGTGGACGCTGAGTGATGTCCTCAGAGTCCTTCCCAACACTGGGCACAGCTTAGTGCACACCACACGCCCATGCTCAGTTTCCCCACTAGGAGGAAGTCGTAGAAACGGTACCTCCGTCACCCTCAACTCCCAAGTGTCATAGGCATGGCCACTGATTCCTCAGCCCCTCATACAACGGTTGAGAATGCCACACACTAATCTGCACTGGGGGATAAGGGAAACACAGAAGAGTCCCCCCATGTACTTACATACACACACACACACACACACACACACACACTCATGTACTCAATGCACACACTCATGTACTCAATGCACACACACTCAAACACACTCATGTACTCAATGCACACACACACACACTCATATACTCAATGAACACACACTCAAACACACTCATGTACTCAATGCACACACACTCAAACACACTCATGTACTCAATGCATACACACTCACACACTCAGGCACACACACACACACTCATGTACTCAATACACACACTCATGTACTCAGGCACATACACACTCACACACTTATGTACTCAATGCACACACACACTCACACACACACATTCATGTACTCAATGCACACACACACTCATGTACTTATGCACACAGTCACACACACAGTCACAACACACCCATGTGCTCATGTATATACACATACTCATACACACACTCACACTCATGTACTCAATGCACACACACACTCATGTACTCAGGCACATACACACTCACACACTTATGTACTCAATGCACACACACACTCACACACACACATTCATGTACTCAATGCACACACACACTCATGTACTTATGCACACAGTCACACACACAGTCACAACACACCCATGTGCTCATGTATATACACATACTCTCACACACACACACACACACACACACACACACATTCTTTTTAGCACAGGGCTTGGCTCTGTAGAGCACCGGTAATATTTGGGTGTATGAAAGTGAACAACAGACTTAGTTGTCCACTTGTCACAAGGAGACTGTGTATCCCAGCGAGACGCTCCCTCCCCCACAGCTGCCTCTGCGGACTCTGGGCCTCAGCTCTGAGCTTCCTGAACCCATGGGGCCTCCCTGCTCACCGCTGCACCAAGGCACCACCCCACCGCGGGGTCCCACTCTACCCCCCGCTGCTCCTGGCACACCTGAGCCTCTCCTCTCTGGTCATCTCATTTTCCTCCCCGGCAGCCTGAGAGCTCCTTGCAGCTGACCTAGGTTCAACTCATCTGGCTTTGCTGAGAGGACAGACAGACAGACGTCTGGATGCGTGTGGGCAAAGGCGACATCACCGGACCTGGAGTACCTGCCTTCATGGGTGAGCATCTTTGCTTTCCAGAGAAGGAAACAAAGGCCTGACACTCTGCTACTGAGGGTTTAGGAAAGACACTGCAGGACCTGGCAATTCCTAGGAATCCACTGTGGTGCCTGCTCTTGGGGAGATGCTGTGAGTCCTTCTTCTGGGGGCACTCTGGCTGCAGGCACGTGGTTGAGCAGCCGCTTCCCTTCCTAAGTTGTCAGAGACCGGCAGAAACCATACCAAGTCCACTTCCTCCTGCTCAAATACCTGTGTCCCCTTTGCTATCTTGAACAAGTGGGCTGGGATCAGATTCACCGGAACTCATTAGCCAGGCTTGCCACGGCCACCCTAGGTGACACTGGGACAGCATTGCATGTCCGGGCCGGGAGGGAGGCGTGGGCTGGGCACAGGTGTGGGCTAGGGTGGCAGACAGTAAATCTGAGCTTCACAGCTCTCTGGGAAAAAGATGTAAAATTCTGCCTCATAGGCTAGAGACACACGGATGCCCCAGCAGGCAAAGGACCATTGGCTGGCTCCTTCTCTCTTCTAACCAGGTCTTCACAGTCAAGATGGACTGGGAAGATGTGTGTTACCATGGGGACTAGTATCTGGCGTTGCACTGTGTCTGCGACTCCAGGAAGGGCAGTTGGGCACCGTTTATTCCCAAACTAGACCTGCATACAGGGAGTGGACAGAACTCTGTGTGGAATACTGGCCATGGCAGTGGTGCCCCTTGGCACTTCTCTCTGCCTTTTCTTTGGTCTATTCTTTGAGCTGTCCATAGATCCCAGGGCTGCGGGGATGCACTTGGAGGGTATCTCACTGCCCAAGGTAGGCTGGGCCCCACTGTATGTAACCACAGCTTAGTCTTCTGTTTGAGATTCATCTTCACCTGCCTTTCCTTCCAGGGTTGGACTTGATCCTCTACCAGGGCCCAGGTGCCAAAGACCATGACCCAGCCACACAGATAACAAAACACACCAGATCTGGTCTGGTCAGGTTTGGTCCACAGCCTTCTGCCAACAGAAGCCGGTAACCACCTGGTAGCTGTGTGGGCCAGATGTAGGGAGGCTGGCCACCACCCGACGAGAAGGAGGCAGGGTGGGATCTTGTAGGAGCGGAGGAGAGTGTAGAGAAGAAGCAGAGAGAAAATGAGCATAGAAGAGGAAAGAAGGAGCAGAGAAAGTGGGTGATGGAGGTGGCTGGAGAGGTTCAGAAACAAGGAAAGCAAAGAGATGGGGGGGGGAGGCACGCCAGCCAGGGCTTCAAAACAGGTGCACAGAAAAGGAGCAAAGAGAAGAGGAGGGTGAGGAGGAGGAAGAGTATGCATCCCCCTAGCCAATGTCCCAGCTGTGCTCATGGGACCAGTTGCCAGGATCACAAGGGCCACCTGGATCCCACACCGCCAGAAACTACAGTCACCTCGCCTGAGGGGCCGTCTGCCTCAGGCCTGGTGCTGCCTGACCCAGCCCAAGTCGGGTGCCAAGGGTTGCAGGCACCTTGTTAGAGCTGGACAGAGGCCACAGTCAGCCTCCTACAAGAGCCTCATCCCCTGCCATCTCCCCAGGAACCCGATATTCCACCTAGAGCCACATTCAGCTTGCTGTTCCCAGGATTAGAAGACAGAGGCAGAAGGACACCCGGACTGGAATCTCATCCTTCACCTCCTAGAATGCTGGCCGGCCATTTCCATGTCTCCGTGCCTGGGGCAGGCAGACTGCTAGCCAGACTCATTGGTGCAGCAGTGGGTGTCAGTAGAGGGACAAGAGACTGTAGTCACAACAGCGGAATCAGAAAATCCTACAGACCCCATCTAGAGCAAGCAGCTATTTCCCACCGCCTCACAGGCCCATGACAGCCAAGGTGAGCTCCATCCATATAGGACAAGAATGGAGGAGATGCTGCGTTGAACGAGACTTCGTCTCTCACCTCCGGGAAGATGCCCAGTGGGTACATGGAGGCCCGAACCTGCTCGGATCTGCGGTTTAAACCCTAAACACTGATCTATTATCGATTCTTCCTTCACTGTTGCTGCTGGCTGCGGCAAGTCCCGTGTCCACTGTGGTGTTCACCCTAGTCCAACCAGCCAGAGCCCCTGTTTTACACCCAGGAAACCCCCCTCACCCCACAAAATGAAGAGTCACGTTCAGGATGCTAGGAGCCTCAGGGAGGCCTACTTCCATCTCTCCCAGCTTTGTGCCTCTTTGGGAACCCAGTTGGGGGCAGATCCTGCCTAGAGACCACAGGAAATTCAAGAAGAGTTCAGACCTCCAGAACCTCGGTTGAGAAAGCAGCCGGGAAGGGAGGAAATGTCCTGAACTCTGGTGTTCTTCAGAATGTGAGACGGGCTCAGCCCGTGGCTCTGGAGTTTAGGCGCCGGGCCGGCTCTGCGGCTCAGCAGCTTTACGGTTTAGTGTGCAGTCTACCTGCTCCTTGCCTCAGTTTCCCCAACTGTTAAATGCGTCCACAGTGCATGCATACGGTGAGCCCTCAGCAGGCTCTGCAGCAAACATGAGCCTGTAAGGCATTAAACCAAGGGAAGACCCACAGAGCTGGTGTGGCCACTGCAGTTACCAGAGGCACTGGGTCAAAGCACCATCCTGATTCTGGATGGGTGTGTCCAGGCCAGGCAGCTAAGACACAGCGTTCCATTCCTATGGAGTCCAGGGCTTGAGGACACAGAGTCTGATTAATTTATTTAGGTCACAGTATAATTTGGGGGCGTGGCTTCATCAACATACCAGATCTGAACAGCAACGTCTTCTTGAAGACACAGCAGACAGGTGTCTGTTCTGTGCCTTCTTTCTCATCATCTGCTGCTGGGGCCTCACCAGGGACCCACACTGTGTCACTGTGAGTGAGCCTGTATGTAGTGGGGTTCCTAGAGTCACTCCAAGTCTATAGGTGACATGCTAGCACCCCGAGAGCAGGGACCAAATGCCAGGGATGTGCGCAAGGCGTGAGAAGCAGCCTTGTGTTTGCTAAGGTAATTAATCCTTATTAAAAATTGCTGTGATTAGCAGCATTCTTACCTCAGAGCAGAGAGAAAATGGTTATAAGTAAGAACACAGCTGTCTAATGAATCTCAGAACAGGCCCTAGGATTCCCAAGTCCCTCTGTGCAACTCTGGGCTCCGCTCCTGGGGGAACACACTGTTATCAACAACTCCAGGAAGCTGTTGACTGCCCACCCCAGGCTTGAAGGAAGCTTCTGGGGGCTGGCAGCATTTGCCATGGCAATGGTAACTCTCTGGAGTTTCACCTTGACTAAGTATATACATGTAGTTACGTCAACAGGACTCAGAACCCATCCTAATTTACGGTGGCTGGGCCTTCACCTCTCCCTGGATCTCCCAGGTACCCCAGCTCCTTCCCCAAACACTCCTCAACCTTTCTGCTGTTTTCCCCCTACCTGAAAACACATCTTTCTCCCCATGAACAACTTGCCATCTTGGTAATAGCTATCGGGTGGCTCAATGCGATTCCCTTTTATAGGATACTGTAGTTTAGTAATGAGGCAATGGTGGACAAGATCCCATTTTTCGAGCCTGGTCTTTTTTGCATCTTGACTCTGAAAACTGCTTTTGCTGGAGGCCATACGGGACCCCGAGAGAATCCTGCTGTTGTTTTGGAGTTTTTCCATGAGATCCCCCTTTGCCCTCAAAGGTCACTATGATCAGCCTCACCATACACCAGGAACCAGAGACTCAGGGTTTCTAAGAGGGCACAGACCCCCAGGGGGACCATAGGAGGCAGCTCAGCAGTGTGCCCAGGACCTTACAGGCAGAGAGTCCTGTGGCCATCCCTTACGGCGCTCCTGGTGCAGACTGGCAAACAAGGGTGGAAGCCCACTTCCCGAGAGCTCCAATCAGAACCCAACCCACATGGACCTACCCTATCTCGGGTGAGCCCAAGTCATCTTGGTTAGAATCTAAGTGTCATCATCTCTGCGGGGAGGAAACGGACCTATGGTAACAGAACCCTGTGACAGATTACAGAATTGTGTGTCTCCGAGGGGGTACGGCCTCCTCCTCCTTCCCGCAGCAGGGCCTAGCAGCTCAGAATGCAAGGGTTAACGGTTCTGTAAAGGAACAGGATTCTGCCGGTTAAGGTTTCTTTCCTTAAATTTCCAAGTCGAAAGGCTATATAGGTTTTGAGAGCTGGCCCGTTTAAGAAAGCTGCATCTTTAATGCACCTCCAACTATGTCTCTTGTCTTGCTTGATTTCACGTCTTCTGCTTCTGATGGTAAATGTGCTGTTTAGACTGAACACACCGCCAGCATATGGCACCAGCGTTCACGTGCGGCGGGCCCGCAGCCCCCACAAGGGGGCTGGAGGAGGGGCCTGCTCTCATCTCTAGAAAACTAGCCAGGTGCCACCCAAGGTCCCTCCTCTTCCCTTCGGGAGATATAAAAGACCATCTCACCCCCAAGGTGGTCTGGGACAAACTGAGTCCCAAGCTGAACGCCACTATTTGTTTTGTAATGGTCCCGAACCACCAGAACCGTGTATTCCTAGAAAATGGTGCACTCGTAACAGTCAGGAATGACAGACAGGTCTGACCCATGCCCAGGCACAGGGCTGTCTGCCCCTGCAGAATAGTTGCGGATGGGCAAAGGAAATGGGGGTGCGTCTGAGCCTGGTGCAGTGGGCATGCAATGGCTGTCCCAAGTGGTTCTGCTCGCACTGACAGCACCTGTAGTGGGGAGACCATCTCAGGTCCCCTCTGCCCTCCCGAGCCCCCCCCCCACGGAAAGCCGAAATGACCAGCCAGGGTGTGTTAACCAAGCCCCAGAGGACTCTGGTTAGCTTAAGCCTTGCTGGTGGATTAACCTCCACCAAAAGCGCATGTCTGACCCATTCAGCCAACGCGTGAGCTCTGGGCCTTCTTCATCCCACCTCAGCTCTTGTGTCCTGAGGTGGGGGAACTCTATGCTCAAGGAAGACACAGGTGAGCTCTGTGAGGCCTCCTGCCCAAGACAGTACAACCACTAAGCGAGCCATGGATTGGCCTCCAGGCCCCTCACTTCAAACCCTTCACATGACCCCTGATCCTGGGGTCCTGATGCCAGGGGCTGTCCAGGTTATTCCTGCCCACAACGTCTGGGTGTGGGGGGAGGGGCGACCCTTGCACCTCCCAGTGATCTCATCTGACCGACAGAAGCGCATGTTGTCTGGACCCATCGCAGAGTCTCCAAATGACCAGGGTATCCCTGGGAACTCAGAAGGGTTGGAAAGCTGCCCACTGAGGACCCTCACTGGGCTCTGACTCTGGAAATTATGTGGGGAACTGGCCTGTGGGTCTGAGGCTCCCAGAGGCTCTTGTATTACATTCAGGAAGCTTCAAATGTCACAGGTGGTCCTAGGAAGGTGAGACCCAGAGCCCAAGGCTCTGGCAACAGGCCACCTTCTGTTTCTAATCACTGTGCAGGTTCCTGTCTCTCTCTCTGCAGCGGCCAAGATGTTTGGTAATCCTTAGTGCAGACAAGGGACCCTGGTATACGAGTGGGCCATATCCCCAGAAGCCCTGGGTCAGATTCTTGGGGGGTCTGTCTTTGCCATATCTACGTTTTCTCTTACACAACCTCCTATGCTTCCCTAGAGAGTTAATGGAGGGGCCTGACAGACAAGCGCCTCTCCTACTCCCAGTGTCTAGCCTGAGTCTCCACAAAACCTCCACTGGAGGCCAAGAAATACACTTCTTCATTTCCACTCAGCTGTGTGTTAAGCTGCTCTTTCTTCCCAGCCTGATCCTGATTCTGACCCCAGCCAGCTTCTTGTGTGGGCCACCCTGTCCCTCGGACTCTTTCCTTCATACTACCCCACTTCAGAAGGGGGTCCTATGGGAACCCTCTAACTGGGTTGAGAGCAAAGGAACAGAGACAGACAGACAGCCGGAAGTTCCTAGGATGCCAGGCCTCCCCGAGAAGCTACTCATTCATGTGGGTATTCCAGAGGGTTGAGGTGTGAATTCACAACAGGGTAGCCCCAAGAACATGGGGAGATAGACCAGAGGTGTGGACAGCCCGGTTGCTTAAGACCAGAGTACTGCAGACTCAGGACAGCTGTGGCCAAGCTGGCGCCCAGAACCTTAACCTGGAGGGCCTGGGGGAGGCCAGGGAATCCCCTTTACCTTCCTAGTGCAGGCCTGGCGCACCCCCACATCCCCGCACTGATTCCGCATTGGGTGGGATCGCAGGACCCCGCCCCCTGCGCCTCTGGCCAGCTGGCAGGCGGAAGCTGAGACTCTGCGTGCACCTCCCTAGGGGACATCCTGGGGATGTAGGGGCTCCTAACCGCATGTTTTACTGTCCCCCCAAACCTGCCAGCTTGAGATCCCTATACAGCCCAGTAGACTGAAAAAGTCCAGCACAAGCCCCCTCCTGAGCCCGAGCTTCAAGGCCTAGCTTTTCTGTCCCACCAGGCAGGTGGCCTGCCTCCCCCGAGGCCAGGCGCGCGGTCCGCGCTGCAGCACAGCCGTGCTCCCCAGCTGCCACCTCCCCGCGGCCCCTGGGCTTGCGCGACGCGACCGAGGAAGGAGCCTGGCTACCCGTCTCTGAGTCCTCCGCGTCTCGGCATGAAGTTCCCCAAAGTAACCGGGTGTCCAGAACCCCTGCATCCTCCCTTTGGGCTTCCCCCGAGACTCCGCCCGCCGCCCCCTCCCGCGCCTTTAAAAAAGTTGCGAGCGAAGCCCCAAACTCCAGCCGGCCCCCCGACCCGGCACCGCACGCTCCCCTGGCGACCCCACGCACCTCTGCCACTCAGGGGCGCAGTTCCCCCAACCCCAGCCCTGGCGCCATGACGCGAGGAGAACCGCGGGGCCACCAGCGGCGGCGCGGAGGCGGCCAAGTGCGGGGCGTGGGCGGCGGCGCGGGGCGCACGTGCGCGGGACTGGGGGGCGCTCGGGCCGGGGGCGCTTACCTGTTGGAGGTAGAGGAAAGCGGGCGGGCAGGGCACGGAGTGCGGGAGCATGCTGCCGGAGTTGGACAGCAGGAGGCAGCCCGAGTTCGCCATGGAGCACAGCATGGGGCGTCAGGGGGGCGCCCGGCGGCCGAGGCGGCTCTGCGCTCGCTGCGTCCCTCTGTGTGTGCGCGCGCCCTGCCTCCCGGGCGCCCTCCCGGTCTCTCCTCCTCCGGGCCTCCCCTCCCCCGCGTGGCGCTCGTTAGGAGGGAGGCATGGAAAGGGGAGCGGCGCGCCTCTGCCGGGGGCTGCCCCTGTCCGGGGCGGGGAGGCTGGAGAGCGCGCGCGAGAAGATGGAAAGAGGATGGATGCGCTGCGCGAGAGAATGGATGTGGGGAGAGGGGAGCCAGTCACTTTGGAGCTACCGGAGCCCTGTCTGCAAAGAGTGGTGCGTGTGCGTGTGTGAGTGTGCGCGTGTACGCGCGTGTGTAGCGGTGGGAGGGGGAGTCCCTGGCGTACTCCAACATCAAACGGAGCCCCGCGCTTGGGGGAGAGAACCCGGCCTAAGGCACCACCGCCGGTCCCACACTTAACCCCTCGTCTGCCGTTCTGCGCCGGGCCGCTAGTCCGAGCCCCCTCCCGCGAGCCCTACGCTCTCCTCCTCCGCCGGCACGCAGCCTCTGCTCCGGGCGGCGGTAGGGTCTGGGACCTCCGTTGACCCCCGATGATCTAGGCTGCTGTGGAGAGGAGAGTCTCTGCGGCCCACCGACCGGAAGGCGCTCGTTCTGCCTGCTTCAGAGAAGCGCCTCTCCTAAGGGAGGCCGGCTCCGCGGCGGGGAAGTCGGTGATGTAATGAGGGCATATACGCAGAGGCTTCCGTGCTGGGAAGGTTTTTCCAGCTGCTCAGTGCCCAGAAACCCAGCTAGAGCCCCCCAAGAGTCTGTCTTGCCCCTCTGCTGGCCTCTAGGCCCCATGAGATACCTCAGCAGCCTGCCGCAGGCTTAGGATCTTGTGGATACTTAGTATGGGGGGGGGACAAGAAACAGTGATCATCGGGCACCTTTCCTGCCCCATCATCAAATGTGCTGAATTTGGTGTGCACACGCCAAGCCTCATGGTTCACGGCACCCACTTTTTGGCTTCAGGCAGTGCGGGGCCCGAGGCCCTCAGAGCACCACTGCAGCCTGCCCGCATACATCTGCAGCTTTACAATCCCAAACATCCGGGCCTGCTCCCCTCACAGTCAGTTTTACCAAGACAAGCCACAGGTGAGCTTTGCTGGGAGTGGACTGTCCCCCCCACAGCTGCCGCCACCGTGAGAGGCAGCCCCAGGGGTCAGGTGCACAGCCTCATGGCCTACCTACTAATACCACCTCCAAGAAGGCGCATAGCCAAGGTACCAAGTAAGGCGGTGGTGGAACTCAGCGGCCTTACCCAGGCTCTGCACATGGTAGTTTCTATGGGGTCCTCCTCCGTGCTGTGTGAGCTCTCTGAAGTTGCTTGTTGTCCCTGGGCTTTTCCTTCCACTTTCAGACTTAGAGGTCAGTTGATTATTGCCCCTACTTTTGTGTGACACGTGGAGGACCACAGCAAGTGTCTGAAGATGCCTTGGCTGAGTGTGGCCTCCCTCCAGGCACTGCCTGGGAAGTGACTTTGCAAAGGAGAAGGTTGACATGTGCGACTTGGATGACTTCTTGTCGGGCATCCCTGACCCCCAATGCTCCAAGCTCCACACCCTGCCATTGACCTTCCCCTGAGAAGGAAGTGGACTGTGCAGCCCAGGGAAACGGGCAGCCAGGCAGCGGAGACTGAAAACAGGAGGCTGGGGGCTCACACTCTTCTCCCCTTCCCTTGCACGTCTCTGGGATGCTTCTGGGCGGGTTCAGGCAGAATGGACAGTCTGAGAACCCTTGTTTTCCCCCAAGGGACAGGTCACTGTTTTGATCTCCCAGGCCTGGATAGTGGCAGTGTATCCCCAGTACCAAGAACTGGCACCATGATGCTTCCGGCCACATCTGTGAGCTGAGACCCTGGAGCTGCCCTGCCTGTGCAGTACCCAGAGTGGGTTTGGCTATTTCAGTTGAATATACTCACCGCCTCCTGTCCCCACAGCCTTTCTTACTCCTGTCTACACCCATCTGTCCTCTCAGAGCAGCTTTCGGTCAGCACTCCCTGCCCAGCAGCCTTTCCCGTGGAACCCGAGCAGCCCGGCAGAGCTCACCCAGCGCTCCAGACAGACCACCATGCGGCCACTGTGTGGGGCTAGGAGTTATTGAGATTAAATTGTCTTTTCTGGAGTGAGCTCATGGTCTAGTGTGGAAACCAAATCTGCAGCGAGAACACCAGGTCAGGGGAGACTGTCTAGAGAGCCGCCTCCACCAGGCAGCTCACCACGCACAGGTTCGCTGGGAAACGTGAAAAAGAATGAAAGGAAATCTCCAGAAAGAGTTTGAACAGTGTGACGGTCTGGCTTATTTCTTGGGACAAGGGCTGTGTGTCTGCTACTTGTCATATGCTCTGCAAATGACATGTCACTTTCAAAATGAGCCAGTTACGGAATTCCACCAGCCCCATACTAAGAGAGGCTGTGGCTAAGTCTCTTGGCCTGACCATGCAGACTGGAATTATTCTCACGTGCATCCCGGGCCCAACTGCATCAGCCCAGGTCATTCACCAGGTTCCATGTCCCCAAGATCCCTGACCACTCTCCCATACTCCTGGGGCCTTGTGAACCACGATGTGCAGTCCCGAGTAGCAGGTGGGGAAATCCAATCTACCCCAGCCACTTGCTAGGCTAAGCTGCCCCCACTTTTTCTTGAGTTGAAGGTAGGCTGCGAGCTGGGAAGAGCTGTCAATCCGGTAAGAATATTCACTACTTAAAAAAAGATACAGGAAAAAAAAATATACCATTCGCCCTAAATCTGAGAAAGGCCTTGTTAGGGAGGCATGAACTGAGCTGTAATTATTTCTACGCTCCTGGGCACCGCTATAAATATCAGGCAAGGGAGGCACCTCAAAAGGTTTGGGTGTCTTGGCTCTGAGCTCTCCTGGCTCCTTCCTGCCTCATCCTGTGCCACCTTCCCAAGCAGGGCCTTGCTGGCTTCGTGTGTTCCCTCTTCCTGCAGTGGGTGACGCATGTGTGTCCCACTGTCTCTGGACACTTTGTGCCTCTTAAGTGTCTACTTTTGTGAAGTGCCTTCCTCAGTTAGTATCTGGTGGCATTTTTTTTTTTCCCTTCTCAAGATGGTCTGTGATTTCAGCAAAAGGTAGGCCAAGGAGTTCTGTAGCTGAATGACGGAGAGCCAAGTGTTGCCTGCTGTCTCCCAAATCTTTAGGAATTTCCAAGGATTCCAGGGGTACCCCCCCCGGCAGAAAGAGAAAGCCGTGATACCACTGAGGGACAAGTAGGGGTTCTAGCTCCTCACTGTTCTGCTTTTTCTTGGTCCCTTCTGAATGCACAGTCTGAGTGTCCCAGGCTCTCCCGATGCAAAGAGGACAGCGTGGAGTCTGGCAGAAGTGACCCAGAGTGAGGGGTGAGCTCACAGTCTCCGGATGCAGCCGGACTCCACTCGCCAAGCTGAGCCATCATCTAGAAACAGACTGAGTTCCCATGCGGTCCGCAGAGCCAGGTCTTCCTGCCCCAACCCTGGACTTCCTGGCACAGGCCTGGACATGCGCAGTGGGGAACAGGCAGAGTGTCTGGACCCATCATCCCCTGTGGAGTAGGACAGGATGGCGTAGCTCCGAGCAGGTTGTGTGATGAGGTGTGGAGACCTCCCCGACCCCCCCTCCCCAGAAGCCTTTAGTTATGAGACACCACCTGAGTCCTGCATCACAGTGGGATGCTTGTCCGGGGAAATTTAGCATCCTCATTTTTCACTGAACGGAATGAGGTTAGAGCCAGGGAAAAGCCTTGAGTTTGGTGTTGTCCTTGGCTTCCGGGAGCAGACGCCCCAGGGGTGTGCTAGGTTGAGAAGTTCCTAAGCTCTTTTAAAAACATTAAAAAGTCTCTGGTTTCTGAAGCAGGTATTCCCCATAGTGTGGGAGTGTGCATGGGGCTATATGTGTTTTTATTCTGGTAGGTGACTTCCAAGAAGGGCAGGGGAGCCTCTGCAAGGAGAGGAATGGCAGAGGAAGCCGAAGTTCTGAGCTGTCCGGCCCAGCCCCAGCTGAAGAGGCCACTAGGAAGGTGTCCAGCAGAGGGCCCACTCACACCAGCTGGAGGCTCCTTTCCCAGCTGGCCGGTGAGGAGGGGCTTCTGGGGGGCTCCTCCCCACCCCTGGGCTTTTCTCTGCCTCCCTCTGTCAAGGAGTCCAGAGCATCCAGAGGGAAAAGGTTAGATCCAGTGCAACCTGCAGTGGTCAGCACCCACCTTTCAGCTCAGCCAGGGGTCCCCCACCTAGAGACACCATTCCCCTGCCTCAGCGGAGACTGCAGCAAAAGTAAAACCCCCGCGTGCAGAGGGAGTTTATTTATCTGTTTAATTAAGAGGCGTTTGCCAGCCACACTGTGCTCCATCCGTCTCACTTACAACCACGTCCCAGCAAAATTAAACATAATAAATACTGGGGGACAGAAAGCAAAGGGCACACTCGAGATATACGGGGAGAGCCAGAAGCTGCACAGGGCTGCAGTTATACCGACATCTTTCTTTTGCAAGTGTCCCTCCCATCAGGGCCCCAGGAGCCACAGGACTGTTCCCAGAGAGAGGGCTGCAGTGTCTGTTTTCCCACTCAGCATAGTTGCCTGGCTTTCTTTATCCTTAGTGAATCCCCAGGCCACCTCCCCTCCCCTTCCCTGCAGAAGGGAAGTGAGCTCAGTGCAGACCGTGGAAGTAGCAACCATGTGGCTCAGCACCTCAGGGCTCGGTGGGCAAGAGGCCTTAGCAGCAGTGCCTTTGACCAACTCCTTGGAGTTCCCTGTGGCATCTGGGCCCCACATGCCTGGAGGGGTGGTTGGCAGAACCTGAGCTGAGGTTTGGAGAAAACATAACTCCAAACCTTTGGTCTTCTCTGCTTGGTGTGGTCAAGCCACCATTCAGAAACTGGCCCCAGCATCTTACAGGAAGAGGGAGAGGAAGCTGGTGTGTGGACACATCTTTACCTCATTTTGGACCAGAAAGATAGGGGATGCTGTTGGCTCAAAGCCGCCCAAGAACAGCAGCTACAGAAGAGGAGATGGATGCCTATGGCTACCAACAGCTAACAGAAACAATACCTTGCTTGCACTGGGCTCTGCTCCTTCTCAACTTTTCAGAGTGTCTCAACCCCCCCCTCCCTAAACTGCTGCAAGTTACACAGGGAAGATGCTAAAAGGCCTGTTTGCCATACGACACTCTTAGAATCACAGAGGCAGCCCAAGGTCCACACAACCGGTAAGAGGCAGTGTCCTGCCTGGAAAACCAGACTCCAGGCTCTGGGAATTCACAGAAGCCCTTGGCTTTCCCTTTGACTGAACTATTTGGCATGTGCCCTTCTGCAAATATCTTTATCATTAGCCCTTGGCTCTCTCTCCTAACAGGATCAACCCTCAACTAAATCTGTTAATGGAACAATCATTTGCAATAGCCCAAGCATCTACTAATCGTGCTGCGGCTCGGGCCGGGCGGTAATTATCTCCGATCTCTGCTTTCTCGTTAGGCGGGAGGTCACAGGAACTCAGTGGGCTGCTGAACCCTGTGATGAAGCTGAGAGAAACTGCCATTGGCCTGGATTTCTTTTTGCATTCAGAACTTCTGGCCTAGCAGCCAGCCATCCTTATCCATGCATCTGCTTGGGCATGTAGATGCCAGCTCAATGCAATAAAATGCCCTGGAATGGCCAGGTCCCTGGTACAGCTGGGGCTGAGGGCGACTTGTGCTAACATCACAACAGGGTCCTTTTTGCAGGTCTCTTATGTCTAGGACACTGGTGTGAATTGTAGGACCTGGGAAAGCCTGTAAAATTCACTGACCCTGGAGCTCAGCCTGGGTCACTCGTGTTGTCTTCAGCAACCCCACAGCAGCAAGGATGCTCCAGAGAGCATCTGTATCTTCTCTAGGGTTCTTTATCCCCTCCTCCAGCCTGGAATTGGAGGGGATAGCCAGAGGCATAGAAGACAGGGCTGCAGTGGAATTTGGGGTGTCTATCACTCAGTGCCTTGCCTAGGCCAGAAGGCACTAAAGTCTTTCCAGACAGGTGCTGTCTCCTGGCTGTTTCCTTGAAGTGCTCTATGGAAGGAGCACCTGACACCTCCCCGGGGAGCCCTCCAGGATTTTATCCCCATGCATGTAAGGAAGTATGCCTTGTATCTTAATTTTATTCAGAGCCTTGAGGAAGTAACCAGGGGGAGCTGAAGCGACTGCCACATCCTCTAATTCCCAGAAGAGGGTGGGGGTCACTCCCCGGACTTGTAGAGCAAGGCTCTGTGTAGAAGGAAGAGGCTGAGCAAATGTAACAGGAGCAGCACCAAGCAGTGGGCAGGCTTCCTGCCAGGACGAGCACCAAGCACAGGGCTGCAGTTTGGGCTCCTCCAAGGCAAACTGGTGTGAACCGCCACCGAGGCTGGTGCGAACCGCCACCGAGGCTGGTGCGAACCTCCACCGAGGCTGGTGTGAACTGCCACAGAGGCTGGTGTGAACCGTCACTGAGGCTGGTGTGAACCGCCACCGAGGCTGGTGTGAAATTGCCACCGCTGAGGCTGGTGTGAACCGCCACCGAGGCTGGTGCGAACCTCCACCGAGGCTGGTGTGAACCGCCACCGAGCCTGGTGCGAACCGCCACAGAGGCTGGTGTGAACCTCCACCGAGGCTGGTGTGAACCTCCACCGCGGCTGGTGTGAAATTGCCACTGCCGAGGCTGGTGCGAACTGCTGTCGAGACTGGTGTGAACCTCCACCGGGTCCCATCAAGGAAGCAAAGGGTTTTCCATGAGGCAGTGAGCCAATGGGAAAGAGTCAGGGCTTCCTCCTTTGCAAGGGCCTGGTGCAGTTTTGCAGAGAGATAGCCAGGGTCCTCTATGCAGCCTGACTCTCCACAAAGCTTACATGGAAAGTCAATGGACTCTCTACCTTGCTGCCAACTAAAAATAAAAAAATCTTACCCACGGTGAAAGAGGTGCCCATTTTTTGACTGTTGCAAGGATAGGGAGGCCAAGATGGCAGATCCAAATATCATCTCCTGAGCTCCTTGTGTCAAGCATCATGGAACCTAGGTCCCTCAACTGAACAAACACGAATAAAACAGACGAAGCTTCTTCCTACAGACCCACAGAACTCATAGAGTTAAGAAGCCACACCATGACTTCTGGAAGCAGAATGCAAGGGGCTTGGCACCATGCTCTTTCCTTGCCATCCGTGCCCCCTGAAGCTATAGCGGCCGCTCATTAAAAGCTCATTAGGAGCCCACAGCACACAAAGGTCCTGGGAGGAAGCAGTGTCCTGCCAAAGAGTGTGGCCCTGGAGAGGCCAGTGCCCCGTGTCAGGCAGGCCGAGCCAAGCTGCAGACAGGAGCTGGGTGACCAAGCAATAAGAGGCCAGGTATGGTCAGCAGACTCATGGGAACTGAGCTTGTCCCAGGACTCAGGAGTAGGTCCCAGCTCTGCTGGCAGACAGCAAAGAAACAGACAGACACTAACCCACACACTCTCCTCCCTTACCTGTAAGGAAACGGCTTAAATTCGAACTTTCTCCCTGGAGCCTCAGGGAGGAAGGGCAAGGGCTGTCTTGGGGTGGGAATAGGGAGAACCCAGACAACATCCGCTGTACCCGGCAGCTGAAAACACACATCATGCAAGCTCTGAGGATAGCCACCCCCTGTGAGGATGATGTGAGTAGAAAAGGGGACCATGAGTCCAGAAACAGCTCTTTGGGGGCCTAATGCCTGCCATGGGAACAGGGCAACTGGCATGTTCTTGGTGGGGCTATGGGACAGTGCTATGTCCCCTGGGTCCCTCTTCATCTTGGGGAGAAGCACCCCTCTCTCCTGTGCTAGCACTGGGTCCAGCACTGTTTCAACACCAATACAATTCCCTAGTGCCAAGGCACAGGGTTTCTGAGAATTTGCTGGCAAAGAGGTTTAGGGAAAGTTGGAACGGGTTACAAGCCCTGGGCTGCTTTCCGCAGCTCCCCCTCTGCCGCTCCAGGCCTTTCCTCCCGCATTAGGTTGGGGTAGCCGGCTGTTCCTTTTTCGACTTCCCCAGGATACTGTGACTTTTGATTTCTGCTTGATTAATATACAGCCAACAGACACTGTATTTAAGGAGGTTCTAATTCTCTCAGGTCACCAAACTCGGGAGCAGCAAAGCTGTGAGGAGCCAGCCCCGCAATAGATCAAACACCGGGACCTTCAAATCACTCCCTGGCCCAATTTTTCATTGCTGTTGCCGGCTGATAACCCTTCCAGCTGGAAGCCGATCTCCTTCCTTTTCTGGGGGTGGGCTCAGGGACTGCATGTGGATGTCTGTGGCAGAAGTCTTTCTGGCAGCCACGTGGCAAGGTGGAAGGACACAGTATTCCCTGCATCACCAAAGACAGACAGACAGACAGACAGATCCTGGGGTGCCTGCACCCTAGACTTCCTGGGCCAGACAAGGAATGTGTAAATGAACCTCTCTGATTGGCAGTAAGTGGGCAGGGGCTGGGCCTACAGATTGCCACAGTTTACCAAAACATCTTCCCAGACACTCCTGACCCTGCACCTTGCGACTGTTTCCTTGCTGTAGAGCCAAGTGTTCCCTTCTCTGACCCATTCTGAGCTCTCTGTCCTCTCTGGTACCCGGCTGAGCACACCGCAGTCCCCCATCCCTTTCCAGTTGCCTTCTAGTGTCTCCCAGAAAACAAATCATTGCTCTGCATAGCACTTGTGGGTTCACTTGCATGGTGAGGAGCAGGGGTAAAACTGCCCGGTGTGAACACTGCTTCTTCGGAAGCACCTTTTACAGACCCAGCCCCCGGTTGCAATTTTGGGAGAGACCACAGATCAGCACACACAGGAAGATTGCACCCAGCTTGTAAATTACGTCCCAGCCAGGGGCGGGGAATGCGCATGTTAACCAAGAACCTGGTGCAAAGTAACTCTCTTGAAGAACAGGCTTTTCGAGGATGGGGCTCTGATCAATTCTCTCTGCCACTGGCTTACCGCAGAAGCAGAAACATTGAGAGGAGCCTGGCTGTCCCTTTCCAGGTCCAATCCTGACTTCTGTTGTGGTTATTTTCTTCCCACCGAGCCCCACCGGACTACCTCTCTCTATCCGCTTAAAATATCATCTATAGATTTTCAAATTATTGCTACACTTTCCAAGAGAAGGCCATGGTGGTTAAAAATTAACAGCAAATTTATAGGAATTCCATATGGCAATTACAGAATTATAATGAAGTGGCTGCCACTTGGCCGAGTGTGGGTAATTGGAAAACCACGCTGGGAGACTAGAATCTTTATGGTATTGGGATTGTATTTTTGAGAGTAAATGCTGTGGAGAGGGTCAATGGGCCCTTGAGCTGGCCAAGTTCTTCTTTGTAGAAAAGGGTGGCCAATTCATTGTCCACTTGGAACCAATTTAGTGGGGGCATCATTTCCCTGGCACACGGATGCCACGGTGGTAGGTAGGTGTTTGGGCTAGAGGGATCTTGGGGCTGGCCAGATTGCTCTGGGGAAGACAGGAGGAAGGAAGGAACAGGGACCATTATCAGCATAGAAAACAAATTATGGCGTTTATGGCATCAGACCAAAAGCTGAGAAAAGGTGAAGTCCATGTTTTCCCAAGCCCGTAGGGAGCATCCCTGACAAAAGCAGAGTTTTGTTTGTTTGTTTGCTTGTTTTATGTTTTTTAAATGGTGAAGGTGTCACAGGGCACCTCCCCGAGTTCTCACGATAGCATCTATGGGCTTTGGGTGCATCCCTTAGGGTCCCAGTGACTAAGATGATGTACAAAGAGAATTCTAGGAGCTGGAGAGATGGCTCGGTACTTCAGATCACTGTCTGCTGTTTTAGATGATATGGTTTGGGTTTTCAGAATCAGCGCAGCAGCTCACAATTGCATTTAACTCCAGGCCCCGGGTAACCCAATGATGCCCTCTTCTGACTTTCGTGGGTACTGGGCATGCATGTGACACATGGGCACGTGCACACACCCACAGAAGCGCATGAGATAGCAGTCTTTAAAAACTAGACGTCTTCTTTGGAGAACAGAGGATTTTTCTGGAAGCCAGGGACAAACGTCAGACTTCAAGAATGTTCCCTTGGCCCCATGCAGTTTGACACGGGAGCCACTGGCTACTCTCAAAATGGCAGGACCTCAGCATCTTCCTCTGGAATCTGTGAGCATGTATGGGTGTGTGCACCCACATGCTCATATGCGTATGTATCCCACACACACATGTACACCAACAACGACTATCACCACCACCACCAAGGGCCATGATCCAAGTATGGAAAACAAAAGCTGTTATTTGAAGGACCAACCCAAGAATGAATAGAAACAATGTTTGCATCAGCTACACACGTCTGGAAATAGCAGGGAGGCTCTGGGGCTACATCAGGTGCACAGTAGATGTGATTTAAGCACTTCCTTTTTCTAATCTTTTTTTTTTCTTTTTTAATTGACAAGTTAGGATACACCTGGGCTGTTTGTATTATGCCTCAACCGAGTGACACAGGGCCTCAGTGTAGGCATGACACTTCTTTCGCTCCCTCTGCCCACTGATCTCACCATTACCAGTCTCAGCCACATCATTGGCAACCCCCAGAAGGACCGAACAACTAATTGAGCTCCTTCTCATGGCAGGGCCTGTGTTGGCAGCGTGTACCCCAAATCTTTTGGCCTCAAATCGCCCAGCCACAGGATTCACACCATCTACATCTGTCTCCATCCCTTGGGTTCTGTTTGCTTCTCTCAGTTCTGGTCTTTATGTCTTATCAAGGACCGCGGTGCAGACAGGGAAAAGTGTGTTTGCTAGGGCGGTGTGGCTTTCCATGTACACTGTATCTTCCTTCCCAGGACTTCGCTGGGACCCGGCACTTGCAGACTGCTGTGCCTTGGGGCTTGAGGTTGTGGCGATATCCCTACCGCTCCGCATTCCAGCAAACAGTGCTCATATGGGTGAGTTCCTCCGCATACAGCTCCCAGAGGGGCTTATTGAGTCTCCCCGAGTAGCATGTGAGGCCCTGAAAACTCTATTCCAGTGCCACAGAGCATGGAATAATTGCCACAATAACAATGCTTTGGGAAAATGGGATTCCAGGAACCAAGAGCATCTACAGCCTCATTCTGTATCCGAGATCCCTCTGGAAGCAAGTGGTGCTGTGTGTGCGAGCGTGCGTGTGATCTCACCATTTTCTTAGTAAAGAGTCTTAAATCCTGATCACCTAGGAGCCCCAAGACTTGGGGTTCAGGTTGTCCCAGCTCCTACCTGAAGGGTAGAGGGCAGAGATGAGTGGACCCTGTTGTTAAAGCTTAAGTGAGGGACTCAGCATTTTTATGCCCCCACCTTCCACCACACACCCGTGAGCTCCTCCCAGCCCCTTTCATCAGCTGGAAGGGGAGCCACTTCAGCCTGGATTCACACCTCCTTCTTCCTAGGACTCTGGGCAGGGGTTCCACACCTTGAGCTCCCCGCTTCCCGGCTTCTGTAAGAACAGGATCACAACCCTTCATACCAAGTGCTCACCCGTAGACGGCGACGCTGGCATGCAGTAATGTTCAGTTACTCGTGTTAATTAATTCAGCAAATATATATCGAGTGCCTCTCGGTGCCAGGCTTTGTTCTGGGTCCCTCCTCTTTGCAGAGGGTAAATGGCACAGCCAACGGAACCTCCTTCTCTTCTACCTGGCCAGACTGAATTCATTCTGTTCGTCTTCAGGGCTCTGTATAGATAGTACAGTTAACTCTCAATTATCTATGCAAATGGAGTGGAACATTCCACTGATAATCCGGAAAGAGCAGAGAGTCCACAAATAATTCTTATTTGAATTTGGAATGCATTATGCTTATTTTTGTGTTGGATTTACCTTCCTAATTACTGTTTCGTTCTGGCTTTTGCTCAAACTGGTTTGCACTCTCAGGATCTAGGCTGCTAGGTGGGGAGGGGTGTATCCAACACACGCCAGGAAGAATCTAGCCCGGACCCTATGTCCTACCCAACTTCAGAGCACATGGGCAGCAGGAGTGGGCACTGGGGACCCTTCATGACAGTCACTCACATGGTTGATTCAAGGCTCTGCCCAAGTGGTGGCTGTGGATAGGTGGCCAGCGCAGAGAAGCAATGCTGGATTCTAGGGCAAAGGGCAGTGCCAGGGCTGGATGTGCAGCCCTGCCTTGCAGATATTTGCTTTCTGTCTTTTTGCTTCTCTCCCCATGTCCTCCCGTCTTCCCATGAGGCTGTGTGAACATCACTCTCTACCCCTTCTCTCCTAAGTACGCCTGCCTGGACCAAACCAGCAAACAGGCACTCCTTTCTCCAGATATATCTTCTATGAATCCAGGGGGTTGGGAGTACTTGTCTCTCCTCTAGAGAAAGGAGCTGCTATGGCCAGAGGCTTGTATCCAGACAGGTTGCTCCTTTTATGGAGTGACACCTGATTTTCCCTTGCAGAGCAGAGAGACAAAAAGAGAAAATGCCACCTGGTCAGATTTCCATGTTTGTCAGGAGGGGCCTGAAATGAAGTAAAACACCAAGGCCTGTGTTCTTCCCCGGCTGGCTCACACGGGGATCTTCAGGCCTGGAAGGGATCCTGCCTTAAGACCAAACAAGCAAGGGAACAGCTACTCATGACTTGGGCAAATGCTTTGGGGATTCTAAGAACCTTTGGAGCATCTCCTCCTGGGTCAGCAGGTGCTGGGGCTGCCATCCTGGAAATGACACTTGGCCATTCTCTACATGGCCCCAGATCATGATTGCTTCTGCGGAGTCCCTCTGCCCTCACAGGAATTGATGCTTCAGGCCCATGAGTAGACAGCAAGTCGTGCCTAGGAAGGAGATGCACTCAGGAAAGACCCTCCCAGCACTGAGCTTGAGTGTTACCAGCTCATGGAGGTATGTTTACATATGTGACCTTGGTATGGTTCACATAACCCCGTGAGACAGACAGGTATTTGGGAACTGATGTCTCAGAAGTAGAGGAACTTTCCAGAACTCACTGTCCAGACCTCTGGTCGCTATGGTATAATTTTTTGTTTTGGAGACCATCCTGACTTTGAGGTTTCCACTGCTTAGTCTACAGTTTCCCAGTGGCAGACTACATGTAAAGATGTTGAATATGCAATGTTGGAATCAGCCCACGATAAAGCAGTGAGACTTTGAGAGGCTGACAAGACAGTAAAGGAAGGCAAAGTCAGAGTGGAAAAGGCCACTGGGAAAGGAAACTGGTACCCATGTTGCAACTGAGCTTTGGCCACTCTGGAGCCTCAATGTTCCTTAGCTCTCCCTCATCTCGGGGCCTCGGCCGCAGGTGGAGAGGTTGATTCAAATAAGGTTGTCTGGGGCTCCGTCATTCCCCCGCATGTCACTATATAGCGTGAACTTCAGGTTAGAGCGCTCTCTCCAAGCAGAGAAGTGAGCTTGACTATGACTGGAGTAAGAGGGAAGGCCAGCCATCTGGATGGCCCGAACCCAACAGTAGCCTTAGAGAATCTCGTGACCTCTGCGGTGGGAACAGACGACCTTCAACAGACTGGTTTGGTTCAAGTTCAGGAAGTAATTACATGTGCTCATAAATAAGTCTCTAAAGCTTTAATTAAACTGAAATAAAAGCGAGGCTTCAATCTCTCCATCTCCTGAACCACATTTCCAAGGGCCCAATCATCACATGCGGCTGTGGCTGACGGAAAAAACACTGCCACCGTTGCAGAAGGTTCTAGTACTCAACGCTGCTCCCAAGCTTAGCAAGGAGGCACACACCCTTCCCAGCTGCTGTCCAAGGCCCAAGGAACAAAATGACAGATAGCCAGAGCAAAGTGCACGAGCCATAAACAAAGTGGCCTCAAGGTTTTGTCCAAGCTGTCAGGATGCAGAGAAGGAGAAGGAAGAATAAAAGCCCCTGGGGGAACAGCAAGCCTGAAGCTCTACACTTTGCCATAGTCACCCCCAGGAATCAGAAGAACAGCCCCCTGGAAGCTTCCAAAGCCCCTGGTCCATTGACCGGCATAGTCCTCCTCATCCATGCCATGTGGCTGTCACATAAAACCTAAAAGGATTAGAAGAAAAGACTCACAAGACCCACAGACAGAGACAAGTTAGGAGCCACCTCAGAAAAGAGGGAAGGGCAGAAGTGCAAACAAAAGACGGCGGTTGGCCAGAAGAAGCTGGGGACTCCATACCAGCTAGCCTCTTGTAGGCCAGGGCAGGGCTGTGGGGGTGGACCTTGGCAGGCTAGGTCTCAAGGTTTCACGGACCACGTCCATGGGGATTCACTGAAGCCAAGAGAGCTTTGCAGGGCTGGCAGAGGCCCATGTCTGAACTCAATCATAAAAGCAAAAGGGAACATTGCACACTGGGCAAATCTTTGCTGGGGAAGGAGATAAAACCTAGCGGGAAGAACAACCTGATGGGTGGGTCTGATATCTCTGACCCCTCCAGTCTCCAGCACACTATGTTGGGTCACATGGGGAGACCGGGGCGAGAGGAAAACAAATCCCCACCTCCACTTTCTGCATCCAGGTTAGTGGGGCTGGCCAAATCATTTCACTCAGGATGAGGTCAGCTTATCCTGACTCTTCATTGGTCTCGACACACCCTGTATCACTCTGATGTTCCCAAGTCCCCTTCCTCTTATCAGCTCCTGATGTATTTGCCTTTTGAGCATGATTCCCCCCAACACACAAGCAAAAGTGATGTGTAAGATTGTTTAATCCGTTTAAATTGAAAGCTGCGCAATGCGGAGGTTTAGAGACTATCCGTACCAACCCATGCTCCCTAGAGTACTTGGAACTGGTCACCTTTAACGGGAAATGTGGGGGAAATGCAGCAGATGAGAGGGAGAAATGGGAAAAACGGGAAATAATACCAAGAGCCTACCAAGAATACAAGTACTGTGTGTGCACGTTGTGTGCACTTAACACGCGCCACACAGATGATCTCAGGTCTTTGTTACTGTCCCTGGTGCTGAAGCCGCAACATGAGAAGGACTTTGACTGCTGTCCACGGTACTGAAACGGTTCACGGGCTGCAGATCCCTAGCGCAGACAGTGCCGGGGGAGCTAATGGCGCTGTTCCTGGTGCTGAACCACACCTCCCTTGCTGCTGTCCTCGGTTCTGAAAGTTTCTGCCTAGTGGGGCTCACTTCCCGACTTTAGGGTGTCCCTTAATCTACTCTTCTTACAGGGGCACTCTCATAATTTCTGTCCCCATCTCTCCCTCACTTCCCCACTTGCCGAGTCCTGTGCTATTTTTTATAATTACTATGAACTCTCCTGTCCACCGCTGTTGGAGGTAGCCTGCCCACCCTCTACACTCTGTTCCGGTTAAGTGTTCTCTGCCCTTCCCACATGCCTCTTTTTTTCCACACTCTCATGACACCACTGGGACTGTGGGGGAGAATGATGGGGAGCCTGGGGCAGGCTTAGCAAACTTCACTCAAAGTTGCCTCCACCTCCCTGGCTCCTCTCTGAGTCCTTCCTCCTCTGCAGTAGACAGCCTGAATGCTCCACTTTAAACTGACACCACCACCCCCTCCTCTCCATGCCTCATTCAGAGCTGTCACAGACCCTGGGTGATGACACATGTCTCTAGAAGATCAGCAGTCAGTCAGTCCCAGGAGAATGCTCTTGGTCTTCTGGTTGTTCCCTGAAGTAACGACAAGGGTTTCCTGGTGTGGGGGTGGAGTGGAGCAGGATCTAGACTGGTAAGGTTCTGGATGAAGAAACTCACACACTGAGACAGGTGGCTCTTAAGAACGGCATACTATGCAGTAGCCTCTTCTTCCCTAAAACGAAGGAGACACTCGGGGACCAGACCAGGAAAGCAGATCTAAGACCACTGTGGAACTGTGTCCAGTAGCCTTCTCCTGGTTTAGGGTACAGGGATCTGTTTATAAGTCCCCCAGAGGCAAGTGGTGGTCCACTGACCTGAGATTCTCACCACCCTTCTTAAGGCTTCTAAATCAAAGCTGTCCAGGAGCATGGTCCTTCTCATCACCACGCCTGTAACTGTTACAGCGTGTTATAGCTGTGGCCTCACAAACTGCCAGGTACCCCAACATGCCCCTCTTCCCAATTACTGGCCAACCATGATGCCTTCACCTTCCAGGGCTTGCTATGCCCATATCGGTCACCAGTAATGAGCCCTTAGCTGCTCACTGCCTCAAACCTGAAAGAGAAATGCTGGCGCTGGGACATGGCCCAGGCTCAGGGGTCCCCAGCTCCAGGCAGAGATCAGTCACACCAGAAAAGAAAAACACAAGGAATCTATGATGCATATTTCCAGAGATCAGGGGTCAGGAGGTGAGTGGACATTGGAGCTGAGGAGGAGAGACAGAAAAAAAATGACTGGCACAGAGGAGTCTGCACAACTTAGGTCTAATATTCGGTGTTATGGGGAGGCAGTGCTCATGACTCCCTGGGGCACACCCAGTGGTGGGGAAAACTAGAGATGCTGATGCCATCTTGGCAGACTATTAAAGGAAGGTTAGGAAAGCTGTTCTCCAGGGCACAGAGACTTGCTTTTGCAAACTCACCCGAGATAGCCCAATTTGAACCCACATGCCAGACACCCCCGGCATCTGACTCCATGCTAACTGCACCCCAGCCTTTGCTGAGGCAGTTGGAGCCTAACAGGCCCTCATCTAAACATGACATCTCTCACTTTCTACCCTGGAGCTTCAGGACAGGCTACTGGGCTGGTGGGTGGTCAGAGTGTACTAACGACTGGTGACACATATAGTTGTCACACCCCCTGGAAGGTAAGGGTGCTGGGTCATTGGAAAGGGCAGGTGTGGCACCAGGCACTTTGTGGAATTTAACGGTTTAGAGACACTGTGATGGTAGACTGTGGAGCTGGATGACTTTGGCTAATGGATTTAGAAATCTGGAGAAAAAAAATGATGACAGTCTCCAGTTAATGGACCATCACTGGCAGCCCCAGCGACATTCCCAAAGCAAACCGCAAGGCTTACATGATACACACCAGCAGGGGCCAGGGACCTTGAGGCTGGAGTGGGAAGAAAGAAGATACAGTCAGATGAGAGAAATGATTGACATGGGGAGTCTCCCATGACTTGGGTCTAATGCTCTGCATCACAAAGGAGCCAGACCGCCTAGTTGCTTGGAGCAGACTTGGTAGGGAGCAGAGCTAGAGATGCTGGAGCTGACTCACGAGACCATCAAGAATAGGTGGGGACTTAGAGTGGAACAAGAGACCTCTACCCATGGCCACGTCCCACGAGGGTCAGAAGATGTGTCCTTCTAAGGTGGTAAGAAGCACACTGGTAAGATGCCAAGGTGTTAGCTCAGCTCTGTAGTGGACGCTTTCTGGGGGCCAAGGCCTTGCCACCAGCTGGATCTCTTTGCTGCCAGCCAGGTAGACCAGATTCAGGACCAGACACCAGGTGGTTATATGCAACTCTGAAAGACAGGTGGGAGAAAACAGCTCTGGATCACCAGAAACCTTAAGGTTAGCTCTGTGGCTAACAGAACATGGTGCTGCTGAGGAAGAGATGTGTAGGCTGAGGGTAAGGCGTTGCCTGAGCCGCATAAATGGCGGAGGCACCAGGCACTAGCCAGTTCAGTGTCTGACACTACCAGCCCAGTGCAGAGCTGCAGGGCCTGACTCCGTCCCTGGCCAGCCCAGTTCACAGAGACACAGACTGAAAGATGGACAGACCTCTGCAAAGGCAATGTGGTTTTAATGGTAGCCCCTGTCTTTCTCTCTGCAGGGCCTGGATATACCTTCCAGAGAATTGTGTCCTGAAAAGAGAGAGATAGGGCACCCAGAGTTTTTGCAGACATTGGGATATGTGACCCAAACTGAAAACCATTCTGGAAAAAGTGACAGCTCACTACAGCCATTGGTGTAGGGAGAGAGAGCCACACAGAGGACCCAGGACTCTGACCTGAGTCCATTTTGGAGCAATCCTGACAGGCTCACGGACCTACATGAAGGTAGGTAATGGAAGCGCTGGGAAGATGCATGGCTTGCCATATCTGAAGTATGAAGAGCCAGATGCTTTCTAGGTCAGTGTTTCCCAACTTTCTTGACACTGTGACCCCCAACCACGAAATGATTTTATGACTACCTCATAGTTGTAATTTTGCTTCTGTCATGAATTGTAATACAAATATTCGATGTATGACTCCCACAGCATCTTCTTGCCATAAAGGCTGAAACCTTTACCATCAGTAACCTCTTTAGATGTTGGAGGCAATGCACATAAACATAGGGACACTGCTTTGGCTTGGAGTCCATTAAGGCAACCAGTTCTACATAGATTATAGGGCGAGAGAAGGCTCTTGTAGCAGGTCCCAGATGCTGCAGGCAGTGGGAATTTCCCAGTGGTTTGGGAGATGACGATGTATCCCAGACACTTCTCTGCAAGACAGTGAATTCCGGAGGGGACCGAGGTGGGCTGACCCCTTACAGGCTCTGTGATGTGCTGGACATGACACATGGGTCCTCTCCTCCTCCTCCTCCCCTTCGCCTTCCTTCTGACTGCATGTAGAAACTGAAAGAACCTGTTCTCTCTCGGCCCCATGAGGCTGTGGCCACTTTAGTTCAAGAGTAGACCCGGACCATTTCTGTGTCCTCACTCAGTGGGGAAACAGCTGCTCTCTCAGTCTTCCATCATCAAATGTCCCCACAGTCCTTCCCAGAACCCCTGATGCCCTGTGTCCTTTGTCGCACACTAACTCAACCACACTTGATGTGGATTTTCTCTTTTCCAGATCTCCCAATACCCTTTCCTTTCCAGCCTTCATCTTCCTCTTTGGGGGAAATTCCAGACCATGCAGCCAACAAGACTTGAAACTTGATTTGCTATGCCAAGGGAGAAAAACAGGAGCCTGTGAGCACCCTCTTCTTGCCTGCCTCTCTAATCAGATTTATTAACCATCTTGAACATTGCTTGGGTTAAAGGTACTTCTGCTTAATAGCATAATTAGCAGGTACTTCTGAGTTTAGAAAACAGGAAGAGTTGAGGATCATCAGCCAAGCTCCAACCATTTTGTTGGACTCAAGGGTCTGCAATTAGCAAGAACACAGAATCCTTCTCACATGGTACTTGATGCTGGCTCTCAGGCCTCAGGTGTCTCTCTGTTCAGCATCTGCTCCATGGCCTGGAGTTGGATTTAGGAGCTCAGGCAGATTAATGGTCTGGGTACGGATCTTGTTCACCAGTCTAGGACTGTTCCATCTCCACTCAGGCCTGACCCTGCACAGAACATGTGTCCCTTCTGAAATACAACTTGGGGACTTCCTAGCCTATTCCTTGTGGCCAAGATAGAGCTGAGTCATCAGGCTGACTGGCTGTAATGTCACCACACTGGTCAAGATCTGAGACAGGACACTGAAGAGGCTTTCTTTACAGAATCCCCTGCTCCCTCCCAGCCATGGTTTCTGAGCCAGGCTGTCCCTGGTAGTGGGACATCTTCTCAGGTCAAAGTTGCCCTGTGGGGAGTCCTTTCCTCAGAAAGGAAGTGATGCTTGGTGAGTGGCTGGCTTTCTCCAGCTGGTTCCTTCAGGATATATATATTCATTATGCTTCTGGCTTCCTTGTGGAAATGTGGGTATTAATCAGGTAGACCTTAGTAGCCTTGGGTGCAGGCACCTGCCTGGCTGGAGCATACCCTGGGGAGGTGACACCCTGGGGAGGTGACAACACCTGAGTCAAGATTATCCCAATGAGTGTTCTTAAGATCAGGGCCTCTCAGCCCCCTGGCCCCATCTTCTCTGAAAGTGCCGTTGCTTTGTTTTGCTCTCTCTTGCTCTCTGTCCTGTCTTGGTTCCTGGAATGATTCACAGATCCATCCCTCAGGGGTCACTTGTGATTACTTAAGTCATGGGCAGGTCTCTCTGTTATCCAACACCGTCCCCTCTGACTGTGTTTGAGCATTTGCCTAGTGACTATGCATCTCTCTTCTCACTGGTCTGTAACCTCCTGGGGGACAGGACAAGACTTTTATTGTGGTCATATCTCCAAGGAGATGCTTGCTGAATCAAACTGAACCCCACTGGAATATACAAACTACTTCAGAGTGCAATATCATCTCACTACAGGCTGGCCCCTCTGATTTCCCCATCTGAGGACATACTGCCTTCCTCTGCCTTCCCCTCCTATTTTCCTCCTTCAACATGTTCCCCCTCTTCCTCCTTTTCCTCTTTCTTTTTGTTCACTTCCTCATTCCCACCCATCCCTTCCTCCTGTGCAAAGCTAGGTCTTCTTACCCTCAGTGCCCCCACACAAATATTTGCACACAGAAAATGCTCAAGAAAAACAAGTGGAGAAGGGCTGGAGGGATGGCTCAGTGGTTAAGAACACTGACTGCTCTCCCAGAGGTCCTGAGTTCAAATCCCAGCAACCACATGGTGGCTCACAACCATCTATAATGGGATCTGATGCCCTCTTCTGGTGTGTCTGAAGACAACTACAGTGTGCTCATATACAAAATAAATATTAAACACAGACACACACACACACACACACAAATGGAGACAGAGACAAGCAGAGGTGCAAAGCTCACATCTGCCACCAAAGGTGACAGCCACCTATCTGTGTGTGTGTGTGGGGGGGGTGCCTCAAGGCAGAGACTGGGACAAACCAAGGTGTTTGTGCCTGGCTAAGGGCCCCAGAGCACATGGAAAGAGACTAAGTCTGGGCTTCTTTCCGGGTAACTGAACGAACAGCAATGGGCAAAAGTGTGGGATCTAAGAGACAGACTGCTACCCCTCCCCTCCCTCTCTCTCTTTCCTAAAGGCTTGTTTCCCCTTTTCTCTCCCTCCCCCTCCTCCTTTGTTCAAGTGCTGCACCACTGAGCTAAACCCCAGCCCTTATTTAGTGTTTGACATAGGATCTTACAAATTTGGGCTGGCCTTGAATTCTTAATCATCCCCCTGCCTCAGCCTCTGGGATGACAGGTGTGCTCCCCCACACCCAGTCAGACGATTCTTTTGCTAATTAGACAATCTTTCTCCAGCTTTTCTTAGCTAGACCCCTGGCATCCTCATGCTCAGGATACGGGCGTCTGCTTCCCGCCCCTCCCCCCGCACCTGTAATTATAGGGTCTTTCTAGCTGTAATCAGTGCCCTACTTTCTCTTGATCGTGTTCCAGGTACCTTCAGCGGTGTGGTCTTCCACCCTCAGGTCCAGGCCGCTGTGTAAGTAGCTTAACCATTACCTGGCTGCATGGAATGTTTGTGGTTTCTCCTGCCTTAAATATCTTGATACTTTAAGCGTCCTTCTCCATTCAGAATTAGCCTCTGAACTAACGGCCCAGGAGTGGGATTATGGAGTCAGAGGGGTCGCGATGGGTATAGTTATGTTCTGCCAGGGTGTCCTTCAAAACGGTGGAACTCTATAGGTGCACGGAAGGGTCCACCTGCTTGCTGATTGTGTATCTAGTGCTTGGGTTGGTGGCATGTTGTGAGCACAGACTGGGACTCAGTCACAGCTTCCCAACACTGGCAGGGTGCCAGTGTCAGAGGCTGGCTCTCCCTTCTCAGAACCCCATGGTTCAGTCCCGGCCAGTGCACCCGGGGCTGTGAAGAGAAGATGGAAAAACAGGCTTCTTGTCAGGCAGAGAACCCAAACATGGGCAGAGGAGGATCAGGGGCCTGAGATCTAGTAGGGTGGAGGGCTGGCACCTCTGTCCCTGGGAGAAACAGAGCCTGAACCGAGGTGTTCCTTCCAGCATTCCCAGCCTGCTCTTCTGACCCCGCAGATGGACGCTGGCACTCATCAAACCTCCAGTCTCGCCTATTCACCCTCCAGAACCCAAGCAGGATGTGCCAAGCTGGACCTGCTGACAAGCCATGGCGGCGGCGGCGGCGGTGGAGGCAGGAAGGTAAACAAACACTCCTTAACCCCAGCTTCCTCCCATAAGAACATTCCAGATTATAACAAGCTGACCCTTGCTTCAGCGGAGTAGCTGGGGCTGGCTACTGGCTCTGCCCAGGGCATGGGTTGTACCTGTCTTGCCTCCAGCTCTCAGAGACCTTATCTACCACCTACCAACAGCATCTCCTTCCCAGAGCCAGATCCAAAGGATGTGGCTATAAGTGGTCTGACCTAAGACATCCAGGCTCTGGCTTGTTACTTATTGTTTTTGGCACCTCTGTTGGCCACTCACCTTGTCCCTGGGGCATAGGGAGGGGTGCTTGGTCTCAGGGATTCTCCCTTTTGGCCCAGGAAGTTCTGGATGGCCCAGGTTTCTTCCACAACCTGGAGACTCCCAGGGCCACAGAAAATACCTGTCCCCTGTTCCCTGATACTTTCTCTGCACCAGTCCGGCTGCCTCCAAGGGACTGATCAACACCAAAGCAATGGGCCCCGACTCAGCGCCCTCACCATGCCAGAGAGAAGACTGAAGAGATACCTAGAATGAAGGGACAAGATCTCTTTTCCAGGACTGTCTTCAGACCCCAGACCCCTTCGGGGCTGTTTATGCTCATCCCCCCATCTGCCAACACCCTGGCATTCTCTTCCCCTCCTGCATCTGGCTCCTTGCTCTGTCCTAGCTAGATCCCCCTTCCTGTGGAACCCATGGCCTTTGCCTTCAGGAGTCAAGCCTCACCTTCTGGCCCCCTGCTCTGTGATTGGTTTTCAAAGCCATCTGGTTCTTTCATGAGAAAATTTCCAAACCACAGTCCTTCCTTCCCTCAGGGTGTCAGCCACTTCGCTACAGTGGCTTGGTTGGTACAAATCACCAGTTGGAATCACTGGTTGTTTCCAGACTCCAAGTTGTTTCCCTTCTGGGCAGAATGAGGAAAGGAGGTAGCTGGGAGGGTGGGGGTGGGCAGTCTGTGAAAATTTCAAAGCAACCAGCCAGAGGCAGCCCCTCCCTTGGCCCCCAGGTGTCCTTGCCACTCTCTTGGGACTCAGAAATGGTGTCATCTCAGCTGGACAGGGGTAGGCCTATAATGGTATTTCTTGTAGCTAGGCTCTGGTTGTTCAAACAATGGGTTCTTGTACCCCTGGGATGTCTCATGAGAACTGTCAAATACCATCACTGTTAATGTACCTTTAGTTCCAGAGGTGACAACTTGCCCCCCCAAACTGTCCCCTTGTTGTTCCTGCCAGAGGCTGTCAACCAAAAGGCTCCAGCCCCTGTGACTAGCTGGGCTCCATGCCTCCCAGGGTCTAGTCTTACTCTCATGGCCACTGGCCGCTCTTTAATCACTTGAGTGTCAGGCTTGGTTTTCCGTGTCTGTCTTTAGGCTGCTACCTGACAGAGAGCACCCACCTCTCCAGAGGTGAGGGGAGGAAAACAGGAAACAGTGATGATTTATTGCCGGTGCCTGCGAACACTTCTGCTTCCAATTTTAAGTCAAATTCAGCCTTAGTTGTGAAGACCATGTTGGAACAACAGGTCCTTGCTTTGGCTGGAGAGAAGGCTGGAGACCAGGGTGGTAGGGAACAGGATCCACTCTCCCCTGAGAGATGCCAGCGGCGAGGGATGAGACCAGAAGATGTTGCTGCTGGTTCTGGTCAGGAGAGGCAGGACCACGTGAGACAGACAGGCTTGTGGAGGAAGCAGGGTGGGGCTGTGGTAGCTACCAGGTTAGAGTCCAGAGAGGGGCAATCTAGACCTATGGGTAGAATTTCCTGATCTCTGTGGGCGGTTGTCAGAGAAGCCCAGGAGATGTAGAGTAGAGGGAGAAGGACCCCAGTAAAGTGGCCCCAGGAAACAGCTGCTAAGTCTTCATTATCAGGGTTTTAAAATGCAGACAGGATATTCGCATTTAAACGGCTTCCATTACTCCAGGGTAAACTTTTAAAAACATAATATTTATAGCTACCCTGTTTGCTCTTTATCTCTCTTGCAATTACTGCTAATTCGAAGGTGCTTTCCTCTGGTATCTCTACCCACTGCCAGCCACTTCTGAAGCCACCCCCTGTCCGCCACCAGAAGAGGCTGGAGGCTCTCCACTGCCTTCCCTGTGCACAGACAGGAGGAGTGCCGTTCTCTCACACCAGGGTTCACATGCTATGCCCGGACACAGGCTCTCACAAGCTATGCTGAGCCCTGTGGTTCCTGGTCTTAGCTCTACAGAGCTCCCTGGATGTCTGAAATCCCAAGTCCCAGCCTTACCCAAGGCTGAGCAATGTGCAGACGGTGAGGAGGAGCCTTGGTCTGCTCCAGGCTGCAGCCCAACCAATAGTAAAGTTATCCTCATCCTCGCAGGACCATGCCTGGTAGGAGGTGGCTCTAGGAGGTCACATAGCAGGCTCAACTACTGCCTATGCCTAACAACAGGCCACCAATACTCCAGGTTTTTTTTTTTTTTTCCTCCTTACATTCTACAGGTTGCTGCCAAGCCCCGCCCCTTTTCCAAACCAATACTGAAAAAAACTAAACCTCCTGCCCTCAAAGGTGTTCCCAGTCTAGGGGTACCCAGCACCCACACACCAGAGGCACGAATGGAGACACACTGAACTCAAAAGATGATTGGGAGTGGGCACCAGACACGCAGGAGGTGAGGTGGGAGGAGAATGTTCTGGACACAGGTTCCAGATGAGAATGTGCCACTGTCTGAGCTGGTGTGTGGGTGCTGGAGCTGGAAGCTCTGGCTCTTTTCAGCCTTGCTTTCCCTATTGCCCAACGGCGAAACCAAGCAGGCCCAGACATGAAGCAGCAGAGCTGACCAGCACAGGGACTTCAACTTAGCCGGAGGACAATGTGGCTGCCTGGGTGTCTTAGGCATGTGGTCCACTTGAGGACAGGATTTCCGCC
Source organism: Micromys minutus (assembly GCF_963924665.1). Lineage (NCBI taxonomy): Eukaryota > Metazoa > Chordata > Mammalia > Rodentia > Muridae > Micromys > Micromys minutus. The sequence continues at coordinate 63,778,540 of NC_137979.1, forward strand.
CCAAGGGATAAAGAGAGAATGCACAGAGAGCATTTGGGGTCAGTGGGCTGTGGACATCTGGAGAACACAGGGTGGAGGCAGATTGGTGGAAGGAGAGACAGGGCACAGGGAGAAATGCCTGAGCCCATCATGGTCCCCAAAGGGAGAAAGGTGGGGTCTCTAGTGGATGAGAGCACAGGTGTCCCAGCAGAATCCAGGTAAGCCAGAAAGCAGAATGCTACCTTATTGCCAGTCTCCCCATCACACTGAGTATGTCACGTGCTGAGCACCCTGCATCCTCAATCAGACTTCGTGTCGGTACTAACGTCATCTAACAGACGAACAACACAAGGCTCAGAGAGGTCTAGTGACTCACTCAGTGTCACACAGCTGCTGACTGGCAGGGAAAGACCCTTGTTCAACCCCACGGTACAAAGCAATGGTACAATATCTATAGTTGGGTGGCACGTCCACTCTGATCTTCTGCCTGTCTTCCTTGGTGCGAGCCCTCCTGCAGGAGACTCCAGGTCTCCAAAGATGGGGATGCTACCAAAGCATGCAGAAGACTGTCCAATGGAAGACCTTCCCCACAAAGCACCTGGGAGCTTCTGCACCCTCCTGTACCAGGGAACTGCCACCACCATGCTGAGTGAGGTACCACAGGCTAGATCCCTTCCCGGCACCCATGGCTACCTATTCAGAACCTTCACTCATCTTTGTGTACGTCACACATGGGGCAGGAATTGTCACACTGTCAACTTTAAAATGGGAACAGCAATGCTTCCCCTGATACTCTTAAAAACTTGCTCCCATTGGGTAGGAAGACACTTTCACCAGGTGACCTGAGCCACAGGGAAGCCAGGGATGGAAGAGCCGGACAGGAGCAGGTGTTATATGTAGCAGTACTGCACTGATACTCTGCTTGGGCCCCATCCTGATTTATTCTGTCCATCTGTCCCTCCATCTGTCAATTCATCTATCTGCCCATCCATCCATCCATCCACCCATCCATCTGTCCATCCATTTGTATGTCTGTCTGTCCATCCACCCATCAGTATGTCTGTCCACCTGTCCAACCGTCCACCCACCCACTTACCCACCCATCCATCCAACCATCCATCCAACCATCCAGCCAACCATTTATCCACCCATCCATCCAACCATCCATCCACCCACCCACCCACCCCACCATCCATCCATCCATCCATCCATCCATCCATCCATCCATCCATCCACCCACCCACCCCACCATCCATCCATCCATCCATCCATCCATCTATCCATCCATCCATCTATCCATCCATCCATTTGTCTGTCTGTCTGTCCATCTATTCATCTGTCCGTTTATTCATCATTCATTCTTTTGGGTTTCTAGAGCCCTATCCAAGCAGAGACACAACATGACAGCAGGAATAAGAATTGGATAAAACCTAGTCAGGGTTGTTTGGAGCCCTTGGTGGAGGGAATGAAGGAGTGGCAGTCAGAAGAACTTCCTGAAGGTAGGGACACCTATGCCAAAGTCACCGTGTCTCCCTGCCTGAGAGCTCCCTCTGAAGGAAGGTGGTGTCAGTTAGAATAGGGATGAGGGGGAGGGATAGAAGTCACAGTCATAGTCCTGGAACAGCTTAGAGCCTTGAGAGCTATTGGGTGGGACAAGATCCCAGAGGTGAAGAGGGAGGAATCTGGTCCTCATTCACAGTTAGACTGCAGTCAGGCAGACAGAGCTGGGGCAGGGAGGAGAGGTGAGGGACAGGAGAGGCAGCAGTGGAGAGGAGGACGTTCCAGCCTATGGTCCAGCGTGGGCCAGAGCTGGGGAGCTGGGCTCAGCAAGTCACGCTGACTCCTCAAGAGCTTGTGGTCTGTGAACATGGGATAAAGGAAAGTCTGGTCATTGGGGACATGGGTAGCATCTAGGGAGACAGGTGGGAGAGTTGTGTTGAAGTCAGCTGTATAACAGAGGGTCTGGGGAGGAAGCTGCAGTATTCAGTGACCTTTCCTACACTGGGTTTGGCTGAGGTTGCTCAGGGAGACAGGAAGTGACCAGGTCTTCTACTTTGCAAGGCTCCCAGTACCAGACTGAGGGTGGAGCCATGTGCAGCAGGAAGCTGAGGAGGGAGACTTTTCCGATCAGGATCCACCCCTGTCCTAAAATAGCCTGGGCATTTCAGTGAGGGAACACTTAGCACGTTCCCCACCGCCTGGCTGAGGGTATGCAAGGATAGAGAACCCTGACTGGGGCGGAGGGTCCCGGGAGTAGCATCCAGCTAAGCCAGGCCAGCCTGAGGTTGAGTGTTAAGATAACACAGAACCCTTCCCAGGGTTTCCCAGGCAGCCGGGGGCAGCATCCTGTGAATGGACCCCAGCATTAGTGAGATATCCTCTGCCCCTCCCTCTAAAGCCAAGGGGGGGCACCTGCTTACTGTCCAGGCATGCTCAGGGCTATCCTGTCTTCAGGGCTAGTTGGTGGGCGTCTGAGAATAGCCTCGAAGTGGGTAAGAGCTCCCTCCACAAAAGACATTCTCAGCAGAATCATTAAACTTCGTTCGGGTGGGATAACTCCAGGGACCCAGACACACCCTGGTGCTGATTCTGCCCCAAGTGAAATGCCATCATCAGTGCTAGGAGGAGGGCAGTCCTGGTGTCCCCATCGGTGAGGCTGACCACAGCAGCAGACTCCTGGGAGCCACTGTGAGGTCCTTCCTGCAGCTGCCATAGCCCTCGCTGATCTGCCACCCCATAATACTCTCTGGCCAAAAGGCACGGGGCCAAGCAAGAGAGGAGGAGAGGGTGGATGCTGAGTGAGGTCTCTTTCCTTCTCCGGGGCTGACCTCCCAGGTTTCTGGGCTCAGAGAGCTGGGGTGCTGGTGTGGGATTCATAATGTTCCCGTGATTCCTTTCAGACCTTGTTTCCCTATCTGTTGGTGTCCCTCAAAGGTGGGGGCAGTACGGTGAGTGGGAATGGCTGGCTGGGGATAAAATGTGTGCCCCATCTGAAGTTTAGGATGGGGTTTGCCATAGGTTCTTTTGAAGGCCAAGCGAGGAGGGTACCCAGGGATCGGTAAGGTACTGCAACCTACCTCTGTGGGGCACTTCTAGAGACTGCTGGCTTCTGAGACAGCCAGTGCTTTCTGTCTGGGGATCTCCTGACCCCAGCACCCCTGCCTGCACTTGGGCTCGGGGAGGCTGGAACAGATTATGAGACGCTCGGCCGGGGAGGTATGTAAGAGTATACATGTATGTACTATGATGGGAGGTATGTAAGAGTATACATGTATGTACTATGATTCCCCTTATTTCAACCCCAGACCTGCCCTGGAGCAAAGAAAACAACACAGCCGTTCACGCTTGGTACATACCCAAAAATACATCATTTCGGAACCCTGGCTCCTGGGGAGGCAGGAAGAAGACCCAACTAGGGGAAGGGTGGCTAGGTAGGTAGTGGTAAGAGCTCCGTCCCTCTCTGGTGCAGTTTCGCCGTTCCCCTACAGCTGTTTTAGGAAGTCCAGGTCCTGATCTGTCCTTCTGGTCCCCTCTTCCCTCTCGGCAGCTCAGCCTCACTGTCTGTCCCCAGGCTGTGCAGCTCTGAGCCTGCTCCGGGCTCACTATCAGGTCATTGAAGGTCTTGCCTGGCTTTGCCTGTACTGGTCACTCCTGCTGTCTGGCCCTCTGCTGAGAGCCAGCATGGCTCAGATCTAAGATTGACACATGGCAGACCCCAGGGGTGCTCCCACACTAGGGCATCTTGAGGATTCTGGAGTAGGGACTATCCAGGAGGAGATTTTGTTTTAGGTTAGGAAGTGCGGATAAAGGGTGGTTGGTTTTAGTGGAGGCTGTCTGCATGCAGAAGTTAATCCAAACTCTGGGGTAAGCTTACCACCACCCTCTAGAAAACTGCCTGGTAGACTGGGGGCCATCTGTCAAAGTGAGCAACACAAGTATCTTTTCTAAAGATCTTGAATGCACACCTGGAAGGTCCAGAAACATGGCTATACATAGCTTGTTCACACCTGCATCATTACACGTGACTCCATGCACACCTGCATACACACAAAACCTGCTGATGGCTCCATGCGTATCAGCACACATACAGTCTCTGCATGGGACTCCATGCACATCTTCGAATACACACAGTCCCAGCGTGTGGCTTAATGCATATCTGCATACACACAGCCCCCACACATGGCTCGTGCACACTTGCACATGCACAGCCCCTGCACACACATATGCACAGGGCCACGGATCCCTTCCTCCTGCACTCACTGCATATCCCCATCCCCCGCCTGACATTCAGTCTCACAGGCATTTACATACTTACACTCCACCCCAAACACAAACGAAAATGGAGCATACTTTGGAGTTAATCCCTAAGGGACGGGCTGCTCCCCCACCTGCCATGGCCAGCAGCAGAGGGACCCTGCACTAGAGCCCTAACATGTGGGCCAGGCAATGCCATTTGCCACAAATTCAATCCACAGCCTTCCAGAATGGTGGTGTCAGAGTGGGGGAGGGTGCATGGCCTTGAACAGAAGGCTGGTGGCTATGAATAAATAATGTCGGGGAGGGCGAGCGGGAGGACGCTCCCTTCATTGGAGGGGTTCTAGAGAGAAAAGCTCAGGCCTGTCATGACCCCCCTGGACTGCAGACACTCTCCAAGCTCAGCTGCTACGCCGCAGTGCCCCTCCAGCCCAGCAATAAAGCACACAGCGCTCTCAATAATTCAGCAGCTAGAGAGGAACGTGGGCAGGAGGATGCACCTCAGCAGAGGGTGGGGTGGGGGACACAGCCCCGTGCTCTGCCAGCGCTGTCTGACTCCTGATTTAAAGTGGCGGGCAGATTCTTTCTTTTCAGCAAGTACCATATGGCAGCCACCGAGGTGTGACCTGCTCTCACAAGCCTGGATCCACCCTGCCCCTCCCCCTCCCGTCCCCTCCCCTCCCCTCCCAGGACAATAGAATTCCCGTGCAGCTCCCACCTTCAGCTGAGACTGAGGATGGGAGAGATCTCCTCCTGTCTTCTTGAGCCCTGTGGGTTGTATCATCCCTTTCTATTACCAGCCTGCCCCCTTGTCCCAGGGAAAGTCTCTGGCTTGCTAAGTCCTGTCCTGCTCTGAGAAGCTTTTCTATCCCAGTCACTCCCCTTGGTGTGAACAGGAGCCTCCATTTAATTTATATCCTGGGCTGTGAGGGACGCCCCCCGCCCCCAGATACACTCTAAGTGAGCCCACATGTCGGCTGACAAGTCTGAACACACCCTGTGCACGTCACATCTTGTCAAAGAAAGCCCGAGTCAGGGTGAGCTACCTGTGCTCACGTGACCCTATATGGAGCTTTTCTGCACACAGCTGACTTACCCCAGAACTGTCAACCATACCTAGGTTGGGGGATGGTATCTGGTACCACTGACTGGGCTGAATTTCCCACAGCTGAGTCCCAGATCTTCCAACAGTTTCCATCCAAGTAGTATTTTTAGAACCACGAACCAGATTTTACATCTATTCCTATCACGTTTGGCAAAATTTTATCTCTGCTCCTCTAATGCCTATGTGATGTTTACACAATCACCGACATGAATTGTGACCGGGATGGGGCGGAGAGCAGAGCTTTGCCGCACTCGATCAAAGATTCCCCAGGAACCAGCCTGTTGCCATTCAAGCTGCTCAGATCACATCCAGCCTCAGCGCCACGCACTGCGGTTAAAGGCGGCCATCGGGAGAGCCGCTCCGGGGCTCTGTGAAGTCAGCATCCCTCCCAGACTGACGCATGGCGGTTGTTGGGCCCCCTTGACACTGATGCTCCTGGCTGCCCCTGTGCCCCAAATCTGCCACAAGAAAGACGGGTATGCTCATAAACTCCTGCCTCCACCAGCCTCTCCCCCAACATCGCAGTGTGAGCAGCTTGCTCTGCCAGTCTAGATGGAGCCCTGGGGTCCTCTGTGGCCAGTGAGTCGGCCTGAGAGAGAAAGATCTTCTGCTACCCAGTTCAGCTGTGGGTGAGAAAGGGCAGGGGCTGGGGTTCACTGAGCCCTTTTCACAGCCTGGGCAGTAGGTATCATAGCACAGGCCCTGAACTGACGCTGTCCTGACTCAGAACCGGTGCCACCCAAGCGCCCAGGCAGATTAAACTTCCTGTCCTCTTGGGAGTCAGCAAAGCAAGTGAGAGGACAGAGCCAGGAGGGAGGTCTTTGGGAGGCCAGGGGAGGAGCTCTAGAGAACAGAGCAGGTGAGTGGCAGGACAGAGAAGGGGAAGGGGAGGGTGGGGTGGGGAGAGAAGCCATAGGATGATGACAGGGCCTGAGAAGACAGGGGAGAGGGTGAAAGAATAAGAACAGAGCTGAGTAGACAGGGAGGGGTGAAGGGGTGAGGGACTAGAGAAGGGGGTAAGGAAACAGGAGAGGGGTGAGGGGACAGGGGAGGGGATGAGGGAACAGGGGAAGGGGTGAGGGGACAGGGGAAGGGGTGAGGGGGTAGGGGAGGGGTGAGGAGACAGAGTCAGGGTCTCCAAGGGAGGAGGTGAGAGCTGCCCATACATCCCACCACATGCCCTAGATGCTAGGTACTTCGAGAAGAGTTTGGTCTGCTGAGATTCCATCTTGCTTTGGTCTCACCCACCCCCCTACTACCCTCCCTCCAACTCCTGCCCTCCCCTCTGGAGTGGGTGCTTTCATTCCAGTTCACCCCGACTGTCGGGGAGGCTTTGGCTTCTGTGCACCCCTGGAATTGGTAAGACACTGGGGTTCTTGGAGATGAGCAGAATTCAGTTTGCATCTCAAGATGGACATGAACATTTGTTGAGCAGGGAGCACTGTTAATAGTTTGGGTCTAGCCTGTTCCTCAAGGGCTGATGTGCTGCAGGTTTGCTTAAGGCCCATGATGCTAGGGTGTGCTCTTTAGGGGGTTCTATTTTAGCCCTTCCCACTCTCTCCTTGGTCACTAAGGCCGAGATCTTCTCCATGACTAGCCTAGGTTGCAGGTGCAGCTACCAAAAGCAGAGAGTTAGGGTGCTCAGGCAGTCTTGGAGAGAGGAGGGGTGGGGGCAGGCTGAGGTTGGTTTGACCTCCCTCGATGATGACACCAGCAGCCTGGAGAGCCTAAAGCATGCAAGAGCACTGACAAGAGTGAGTGGACACTCTGGCCCCTGTCACCGGCCGGATGATGGTGCCCACCACGCAGACCTCCCATGAACCCAGACAAGACAGTAGACATCTTGTAGAAGGCTGCCTGAGGCTCACACTTCCTTCCTTTCTCTCCTTGGAGCCGGCGAGCAGCCCTGAGACTGATGTCCTGGTATCCTGCTCCTGCACCGTGACCCACCCACAGCTCCCAACCGGTATCAATTACTCTGCCCGAGCAGAGCGCGCCCTGACAAGCCTAGGCTCTAACTGTAATTAATACTCCGGGGAGAACACAGGCTGGTTTTGCAGCCCCTCCACACATCTGCACAGCCTTGTTCTCCTGTTCCCCCCAAATCCTGCCTCTCATGTTATAGCTCTGCTCCTCCTGTGGAGGGTATCAGCCTCCCAGCTGGGGACCTGCAGGAAGTGTGTGTGTGTGTGTGTGTGTGTGTGTGTGTGTATGACACAAGGGACCCACTCCATGTTCTGTGGTGCAGAACTGTGGAGCTAGGAGCTGATTTTCCAGCCAGAAGTACACAAAGTATATTGCTGGTATGGAGAGATGGAGGTTGGGCGCTGGGGTCAGGCATAATCAGAATTGGAGCTAACCCTTTGCCACCCACATATTTGGAGATCATTCAACAGAAAAAAAATATCTGTTTTACACACACGCACACACACACACACACACACACACACACACACACACACCTAGCACACCACGATCCGATATGACTCTGTCAGCAGAAGTCTGGGTAGTGGAGATATCTCTCAAAGGGGCAGCAGGCCAGAATGGGCAGGAAGGCGAGCCCTCTGAGTCCTCCTGATCTGCCAGCTCCTTCTACATGGCAGGGCATAGAAACTCCAGCCAAGAAGTCCACAATCACCACTGCTCAGGGACATGCTTGGCATGGAAGAAGATGTAGGCTGAAGGGAGCTGGGCTGACTCCAGGCCCCTTCTTGGCTGGCAAGGTTGTGTCCAGAGAGAGTCAAAAGGGAGGCTTCAGCCTTACCCATCTCAGACGAGGCCAGTGTGGGGGTTGCATTTGGAGGATTGGATGCTTCCCTTCCATTACATCCTACTCAGTCATATTTATGGGGGAGGGGTGGCTGGGGGTGCTGAGTAGGGTATTTACTCATTCCCTCTCTCTTCTCCTCTACTCTCCTCCCCTCTCCTCTCCTCTCTTCTCTGCTCTTCTCTCCTCTCCCCTCCCTCCTCCCTTCTCTTTTGTTGTCTTCTCCTCTACCCCTCCTTTTCTCCTCCCCTCTCTTTTGTTCTCTTCTCCCTCCCCTTCCCTCCCCTCTCCTCCTCTCCTCTCCCCTCCCCTCTCCCCTCTTCTCTTATTCTTCACGGACAAGATTCTCCTGGAGAAAAGAGTATATGACATACCCTTTGTGGGGGTCTGCACCCCAAGGCTGCAGTGTTCCATTGCCATTCTCATGGTGAAGAAGACAGAGGTGTTGGCTTCCATTCTGGGACCCCAAGTCCCAAGTGCTCTGACAGCAACACGGTCTGTCCTTTCGGATAACCTCCCACCCTAGATGACACAGGGACAGGCGGTGGCACCCCTGGGTCTGCTCACATGCACATGTATGTACCCTCTGAAGGGCCATGTGGCCACCTCACAGGTATCCACGTGTGCGAAGGAAACCTTCCATTTTTAGGCAGAGTGGAGAGTCAAGGATGCCTGTTGCCTCCTGCATGAAGTGACAACCAACCAAAGAACTGCCTTCAGCCGTGAAGACTGAGGACAGGAGGCCTGGAAGGGGCGGCTCAGGATCCCCGCTGTCCTGAGAAAGTTTTGAACCATGGTGCAGGGGTCCTGAGCAGAGGTTAGTTCTTGTACTGGCTGGAGGAAGCAAAGCCGAGAGTTAGCAGCAAGTGCCCGAAGCTGCAGGATCAGACCTGCCAAGGACAGTGCAGAAGCCCTAGACACCCTGCCCCATCCAGCACTCAGCCAAGACTCCCCACGGCTGAGGTAAGTACCACCTGAGAGAGTCTGGCAGTCACGTGGGTCAAGCACCTTATAGTCCCCGAGGCCCTAGTAATAGGGATGATTAAAGCCAGACTCAGAATCATCTCTGAGCCACTGACAATCTGGGACTAAGAATTGCCAGGGGGTCAAAGGTCAAGGGTCACATCATCTTTTAGTAGCTTAACTGCACCCAGAACAAGTCTTAGGGATATGTACAGGGATATGCCTCAGTGACTCAGATGGCAGCACCCACCTCCCACTGAGGTAAAACTGACAACATCCAACATCTAATTAAAAATTACCAGGTCTGGGGATGAACTGATAACTCAGCAGTTAAGAGCACTGGCTGCTTTCCCAGAGGTCCTAGATTTGACTTGTAGGACTCTGTAATAATCTACAACTGTCTGTAACCCCAGTTCTAGATGATCCGATGCCCTCGTCTGACCTTCATGTGTACCAAGCACGTATATGGTACAGACACGTGCAGGCAAAACACCTATATACATACAGTACAATTTATTAAAAGATTGTCATGTATGAACAGAGGCAGAAAGAAGCCCCTGAAATGAGGAGAGGCTGGCGAAGATATTAAAACAGGTATTATATTCTGTATTTCATTAGCTAATCAGGTAGAGAAGTTAGTTTTTTGTTTTTTTTTTTTTAAACAACCCATAGTAACTTTAGTTACTTTAGTTTTTTCCTGGGAGGAAAAAAATATCCGGGATGGACTGATGACGTCATCAACACCATGAGGAAAAGTAAGAAACAATGTCTCAGAGCGAGATAGGATGGAGAACCAGCTAAGAACTTGTTCTTGTACAGAGGGTGGAGAACTTCCCAGAAATCCAAACTGGTCCATATGTGGAGGAATGATGACCGTGAGCAGCTCAGCCCTAGCCGATACATCTACAGCACAACCCTTACATCTAAGGCTCAGGGGACACGGCTGAAGAGGAGCAGAAAGACTGTTAAGAGTCAGAGAATCAGGATGCTGGCTGCCAGACTTGCCGGGAACCGCCTGCGTGAAATTGCAACAATGTGGCTACCTAGACAAGACCTGAACAAGGATAGGACAGGTGGCGACAAGGATGGAGGTCTCACAACACTTCCACCCCTAGAAGAAGAGCTACACTCAATTAGCAAGTGCAGCATGGGGGAGGAAGAATTAGTCTTCCTCAGGGACAAGTTCCCTAATTGTTTATCCAATACCGGGTGGTCGGCTCTAAACACATGTACCTACAAGCAGCATTAATTCAGTGGGTCTCCGAAAGGGACAGAATATTTGAGAGGAAATGGTGAATGTTTTTAAATTTGACAAAAAAAAAAATGCAAATTCAGGGTTGGTGGGATGGTCCAGAGGACAAACGGCTTGCTATAGTTTCCTAGAAACCTCAGGTCACTGCTGGGGACCAAGGTGGAAGGAGAGAAATGTCAGAGTCATCCTTGGACCTCTGCACAAGTGTGGTGTTTATGCCCCTACCACCATCTCCACACCCACTAATAACAAATAGAATTTAAGAAACTCAAACCCACAAGTCCAAAAAGCTTCACAAACTCAGGAAACTGGGAGGAAAAGACACTTAAGTAAGTCACAATAAAAATCACTCTGGACTAGTCACAAAAGAATGTCTTCAAAGCAGCCAGAGTGAGGCAGCGAGATGGCTCAGTGGGTAGAGGTGCTTGCGGCAAAGCCTGATTACCTGAGTTCAATCCCCAGAACCTACATGGCAGGAGGAGAGGCGTCAGTTCCCACAGCTGACCTCTGATCTCCGCAGCCAAGCTATGGCATGTGTGCCAATTACAAATAAGAGTAATTAAAGTAGGGGTTGGAGAGATGGCTCAGTGGTTCAGAGCACTCCGTGTTCTTACAGAGGGAAGGGCAGAGTCCAGTTGCCAGCACTGATATTGAGCAGTTCACACCTGCCTGTAACTCTAGCCTCGGGGCATCTGACACCCTCTTCTGGCATCCAAAGGCACTTGAGTACACATGACACACATTCTGCATATACATATACATATACATACACATACACATACATACATATACATACACATACACATACATATACATAAAAATAGTATTTTCTAAAGGTAGCCAGAGAAGAAAGCTACATGGTAAGCTAAGGGAATGGTAAGATCGTAGCACCTAGACAACCCAGCAAACAGGAGGCCCTGTGGCAGTGTGAAGCAGCAACCTCCGATCTTAGCGGCAGCAGATGAAATGAAGACATTTTCAGACACTCGGTGGACTTTCTCACAGAGAGTCCAGGAAGCCGAACAGGGGCTGAGGTCCACATTGAGGTCACCCAGAATGTGAATTGCTGGAAAGAGACACCATGACCACAGCAACTCTTATAGAGGAAAATATTCACTTGGGGCTCAGAGGTTTAAACCATTAAGGCCATGGTGAGAAGCGTGACGGCACGGAGTAGACTTAGAGAGGCAGACAATGAGGGAGCTGAGAGCTCTTTATCTGGATCAGCAGGCAGCAGGAAGAGAGAGGCACTGGGTCTGGCTGGCGTGTCTGAAAACTCAAAGCCCGCCCCCAGTGACACACTTCCCCCAACCAGGCCACACTTAACAGTGCCACTCCTGATGAGTCTACAGGAGCCATTTTCATTCCAACCACCACAGTAACCCCAACCACTTAAGCAAAAGCTATCAATGGCATTGCGTAGAGTTCACTGCACACAGAAGCAAAGCGCACGGTTACAAAGGCGTGGAGGTCTGGAGGGAGACGTGAGAACATCCTCGCTTGGCTGCGGTGCGACGCAGGTGGGTTTAAACACCGGGAAGCTGACCACAGAGCAGACACACACAGGCTCGGACGTGGGGATGCTTGCCAGAAGGGCAGAGCGGAGAGCTATGGTGGAGGAAGCCAAGGACGAGGTAAAAAAACCAAACCCGGATCACTGAAGCAACACAAAAGAACACAGCAAGACAGAGACACAAAGAATAAGTGTGTGAAAAATAGAACGGTGGCTTCAAATGAAGTCACACTGATGTTTGAAAGCCGTCGATGGGACGCACCGAGTGGACAAGACAAGAAGGAAGTCGCACAAGGAAAGAAGGTGCAGCATTCCACGCTTAGTCTCCAAGAAAACTTACAAATCTGGGGCTGGGGGGATGGAGGGACTCAGAGACTAAGAGCACCGACCGACTGTCCTTGCAGGAAACTCGGGTTCGATTTTCAGCACCTACAGCATAGCCGTAAGTCCAGTCCCGGGGGATGGGATACCCTCTTCTGGCCTTCATGGACACCAGGCACACATAATGTTGCATAGATATATGTGTAGGATGTGTGTGTGTGTGTGTGTGTGTGTGTGTGATCTTAAATTAATTGGCTTGAACAGATGGCTCAGGAAGTAAAGGGCATTTTGCTGTTAGGCCTGACGACCTGAGTTTAATCTGAGACCCACATACTTGAGGGAGAGAAATGAGTGAGCAAGTGCTCAGTCCTCTGATCTCCACTCACACGCGTGTTCTAGCATGTGCATGCATGCCCTCCACTAAACAAACAAGCAAACAATATAACAACAACAACAACCTCCAGCAAGGCTGTATGAGGTAGGAAGTCGGGAGTGGGCACCGAACACTCCATCTAACAGGACGATTTATGACCTGATGTGACACCGCAAGCGTGTCAGCGTCAGCTCCCCTTCTGTCCAGCCCTACGCTGGCTGCATCCAGTGTTAAGGACCCCAGACCAGAAAGTGCGTGTTTTTCACTTCTCCCCCATAGAAAGTCACACAGAACCTGTGAAAGGTGACAGGAGCCAGCAGCCATGGAGTTCAGCAAGGCTGCAGACACAAGATCAATACATGAAGCACAGAAGAATTTGATCTCTGAAGCTGCTGCCCCGCCGCTGCCGCCGTCCCTGGAGCTGGGCCGGAAAAAGCCACTGAGGTAGCAGAGAAGTGGGACTCGGGGAGTGGGTGTGCCGGGACACACACCGGCGCCAAAGGCTGTGCTACTGAGAGACGGAGGAGCAGTGTTCCAAGTGTGGACACAGACCTTGTGTCAGACACGGGGTGTGGGGGAAGGGGAGGCTCACTGGTGTTGGACGTCAGTGATCCAGGGTGAGCCTGCTTGAAATCCTAGCAGGGTGTTCTTTTTTTCTTAGCAGAATTTACGTAGTAGCTCTAAAATTCACAGGGAAATGTAAAGTGTCTGCACGAGTCAGTACAACTTTAAAATATTGTTAAGGTGAGCTCACACAAGGCTATAGTTTTGCAAATACCCAGTGTCCTTTGAACATAATCCCCCCATACCCTGCTACCCTAACACATCCCAGCAGTCCACTGTAGTAATTTTCTTCATTTACATTTATTTATTTACTGCTGGACATGGTGAGGCCAGCTTGGCCAACACAGAGAGTTCCAGGACAACCAAGGCTACACAGTGAGACCCTATCTCAGAAAGCTTCGTGTGTGTGTGTGTGTGTGTGTGTGTGTGTGTGTGTGTGTGTGTGCCCACGCACATGCACACATACACGCATACACGTACATGCGCGCGCGCACACACAACTAGAGTGCATATGAGCTCCTGTGGAGGTCAGAGGACAAGGTACAGGAGTTGCTTCCCTTCTAGCACGGGGTTCCTGGGGATGGAACTCAGGGGTCAGCCTTGGTGGCAGTGCCTGCCCCCACAGAGCCATCTGGCAGGCTCTTCCTTTCGCCTTCCTGTTACCTGAACATGTATGAGTTTCTACAGAAAACCCAGGACTCCTGAGTAGAAGAAATCTGACTTAATGTGGTTAATATTCCCACACCATTTTTGCTTGTTTGCTGAAGACAAGGTCTCACTCTATAGCTCAGTCTGGACTGGAATTCGTTATCCTCCTGCCTCAGCCTCATAGGCTCTGAAAGTACCAGGTCTGGCAACGATGCAAGTCTGGCAGAGATCAAAGAGCCCAGGACATCTTATAAAGCACTGTTCAGCTTGAGACACCCCAGTCACAGGAGCAGGGCTCCCTGACTCCATTCTGATTGGAGGATGGTGAGTGTGGCCTAAGCACTCGGCTCCACAGACAGCCTGTGAGGCCTGGTAAAGGCCAGTTTCCACATGGACTCTTCCTCATTGTGCAGGACCGACGAGGGAACCAGGGGGTATCTTGGGGCAAAATCAGCACAAAAGACATTACAAGTTCACCTTAGGAACTCACACTGCTCCTGAATCTGATGACACTCTTTTGTTTTGTTTTTTTAAGTTCTGACATGCAGAAACATTTGAGGCTCTTGCCACATGCCATCTGCTGAGCTTGAATGCTCCCCATGTGGAAATTAATTACCATAGTAACAGCATCAAGATGTGATTAGACCATAAAGGCTCCACCCTCCACGGGAGGGGGGAGAATTAGTGACATTCTAAAAGGGGGAGTTGGGGGGCTGGGGAGCTGGCTCAGTGGGTCGTACAATAGCTTACAAACAAGAGGGTCTGAATTTGATACCCCCAGCAACCACATAAAAGCAGGGTGTGGTGGCAGGTGACTCTATTCCCTTAGGGGAGCACAGACTTTGGGAGCAAGATGGACAGCCCATTTAGCCAATCACTGAGCACTAGGTTCAATGAGGGACTATCTTAAAAAACAAAGCAGAAAAAGACAGTACAAGACTAATGTTGACCTCTGACCTCCACATGTGTGCTTTGGGGTATGTGGGGTCTGCATGTACACATGAATACATATGTATAACGCACACAAACACATCCCGAACCCCAAGTACAGGACCAAGGTGCCTGCTTTTTTCTCTTGCCTTATGACATCTGTTAACTCAGCAGTAATGCCCTCCCTGGGTGCCAGCACCTCAACATCGTATGGCAACCCGAGCTGTGAATTGGTCAGTTTGTCTCTTAAAAATATTTATTTTTATTTTGTGTGTATAAATGTTTGCCTGATGCCTACGGAGGCCAGTAGAGGGCGCTGGATCTCCTGGAACTGGAGTTGTAGGCAATTATGTCTACAACTCACCATGTGCATGCTGGGAACTGAACCTGGGTCTTGGGCAAGAGTAGGTGCTCTTAATTGCTGAGCCATCTCTTCGGCCCCTTCCCTTTTTACGAAACAGGGCCTCACGTAGCCCAGTGTAGCTTCAAACTCAACAAGTAGCAGAGGGTGACCTTGAATTTCTGATTCCCTTGGCTCCATCCCCAAGTCGAAGGATTTCAGGTGTGGACCACGTATGGGGATGGAACCCACAACCACGTGCACTGCAGACAAGCACTCTGTCTGCTGAGCCTCATCCGGGCTTCATTTGTTCTCTTTTTGCACTGTCCAGCGCCAGGTACTTTGTGACTGAGGCACCACTGGCTCCACCTCGACCTCAGGCCCAAGAGCGCAACAACAGGAAGCCCCGCCCCAGACCCAGGAGCTCGCCAGCAGGAAGCCCCACCCCCAGGCGCACGGGTGTGTGGTAGGAGGTGGGGGTGGGCTGAAAAGTCACAACTTCGAATTTTGCTCACAACCAATCTCCATCCTTTGGACAACATCCCTCCCCCACTTCAAGCAATTTTTTTTTTTTTTTTTTGACACTCTATGAAGCAGAGGAGTTGCTGGTGGAGGGCGAGCCGAGAAGAGCATCAGGTGATTTAGCCCTCTCACAATGTCCGGCCTCTTAGTGAGGGTTAGCACCGGGAACTGAGCTGGCTTCACAGTTCCCAGCTCCAGACTAGGTCTGGGAGAGGAGTTAGACAGTGGAATCTAAGACTGTGCAGCCCGGGGGATGGGGAGGGGGTGGAATGGGGAGTGAGTGAGGGGTGGGGCCAGGAAGGATCGGACATTGTTTCTTGGGCAGGTCGGAGTTGTCTAAGAACAGCTGAGCTATTGTCCAGCTCTTTTAGGCTTCCCTGACTTTGAGCCTCCTTCCTCACAAAATTCAAGCCCATCTCCCGGGGGACGAGAGAGGAGATGTCCAAATTTCCCTGCCATCCCCCAATCTTTCCCTCCCTCTAGCCAGTGGGAAACCCCAGCAATTCCTGGCGCTCACCATCAGCAGCTCCTGAGATGTTCAACATGCTCATATCTGTCAAAAACCATTCAGGAAGAAAAGAGAAAGTCTTAATACCTTTTATTCAGCCAATTTTCCCGGAGGCGCTCTGGGCTCTCTAAGAAAAGAGAAAGAGAAAGCAGAGAGAATTACAATCAGCCTGGCCCATGTGCATCTGGAAGCCCGGTGATGCTAGCTCCGGGGGAGGAGAAGGGGAAGGGGGAGGCGGGAGCACCCTCTCCCGGGAGGAGGAAGCCTGCCCAGGTGAGAAGGGTTCCGCAGCGGTGCAAGCTTAGCCGGAAGTCAAGGTATCATTTAGCATTCGAAGGGAAACAAGCAGGGGCTGTCACCCGCCCTTCCTAAACTTCTGTCTCCTGAGACTCTGAGATGTTTCTGTTGTTCCTTTTCTTCAGTTGCCCACACCCTCCCCTGCCCCCGCTCTAAGCGATCCACAAATGCCCAATCTGTGGATGGTTAAACAGGGTATTGATTCCCAATTTGGGCTTCTATTGCTAGATATGCGAGGTATGAGGAGTATGCAGGTCACTGTCCCTGTGTGACCATCTTATGCAAATTAATCCCAAAACCTGCGGAAGGAAGGACAGCTAATATCGGCATATCCGTGATCTACAAGCAACCACTGTGCGGTGTTTGAAGTCAGGTACAGCTTCTGGTAGCTTCCATCAGCAGGAGTGATTTGGAACTAAAGATAGACAGTTGTGGACCATGTTCATTCACAGACCTGTAGCCAAACATTCACAGCGGGAATTCATGGGCTGAGGGGTTCGCACCTGTTCTGGTCCCCAACTCCACCACCTCAGGAGGATACTTGGGAGCTTAGAAATAAACTGAATGTGTGTGTGCACACGAAACTTGTGTATGTGTGCACACACACACCTCGATGTGTGTACATGTGTGCATGTGCCTGTGTGTGTGTGTGTGTGTGCATGCATTTGTATATCTGCAAGTGTACACACTGTGGATTCTTTGCTGCTGAATGTAGGTTTTCCTCGTGTATTTTTATGAAGTCTCAAAATTACCTTTGCACACAGTTTTGGAACACTTGTGATCATAGTCTCGAACAGGCCCAGCAGTTGGTACTTCAGCTCTTTTCCGAAGCATGGGTCAGAGCATCCACAGTGTTACACTGCCATCTCCACTTCCTGCTTCCAAAATGTTCCTACCTCTTCCAAAAGCCTATCTCTCTCTCTGTGTGTGTGTGTGTCTGTGTGTGTTGTTTCTGTTTTAACTTTTATATGTGTGTTGGTATTTTGCCTGCTTGTCTGTATGTATACCACATGTGTGCAGAGTCTTCAGAGGCCAGAAGAGGGTGCCGGATCTTCTAAAACTGGCGTTACAGACTGTTGTGGGCCACTTGGTGCGGATTCTGGGAACAGAATCCTGCTCTCTGCAAAGGAAGGAAGTTTTTGGGCTGCAGATGATCCTCTGCTTATCCAGAGGCTTAGGTCGGACCCTAGCATTCATCCATAATGTCAGTTCTGGGGGCTCTGACGTCCTATTATGACCTTCTGAGGTCTGAGGCATGTGGTGGTTTGAATAGGTTTGGCCCCCACAGATTCATATGTTTGAATGCTTGGCCACAGAGAGGCGTTATTAGGAGGTGTGGCATTGTTGGAGGGAGTGTGTCATTCTGTAGGTGGGCTTTGAGGTCTCCTATGCTTAGGCTCCACATAGTGAGGAGGAGAGCCTCCTCCTGGCTGCCTTTGGATCAAGATGTAGAACTCGCAGCTCCTCAAGCACCATGCCTGTCTGCTGCTGCTGTGCTTCCCCCAATAATGGACTGAATCTCTGAAACTGTAAGCCAGCCCCAATTAAATATTTGCCTTGATAAGAGTTGCCTTGGTCATGGTATCTCTTCACAACAATGAAACCCTAACTAAAATAAGGCATGTGCATGATACACATATATACACGAAGGCAAACATATAGTAAAAGAAATAAATATAAAAATAAAATAAAAACATTAAAAGCACTGTGTGTCCTTGTCTACTAAACCATAGCTCCAGCCCCTGTACATGGATTTTTTTTTTTTTTAATTTAACAGAAGAAAGATGAAGTGAAGCACTTTTGGGCTGAAAGATAGTTGGACTGAGCATCTTTCTTGAGCTCTAGAAAAATCACCACCATTATCTCTATCCACACTGCCATAAAGAGAAGGTGGCTGTGGGCATTTATTTTGCATAGGCATGCCTCAGCCAGCCCTCTCCACAGCCACAGACGGAGGGCCCTTTCTTCCTCTTCCTACTTTTCATAAGAAAAAAGCTGAGGTTCAAATCGATATTACACCAGCTCCATCCTCCACTATGACTCCACCCCCAAGCACTGTGGCCCCACCCCCAAGCACTGTGACCCCACCCCCAAGCACTGTAGCTTTAGAAAGTAGGACGGAGCATCCTTTTTCATGGGAAATAAGAATGAAAATGGGGTTGGCTGACTCCCTACTGGTAATGCCTGGCTGTTTCATAAGCAACCCGCCTAAAAGTCACAGGGCTGTGGTCCAAGGGGCAGCTGGATTTGAACTAGACATTGGGAAGGCCATTGCTGAGGAGGTCCCCCCAGGTACAATGTCAAAGGCTGCTTTGGCTCTTGAAGTGTTTTCTTGTTGAAGTGACTTGGTGGGGCAGATGTGTTGGAAGGCACTTCGAAGAGAGCCATCCATTTTGAAACAAGATGGATGGGTTGAGCGGCTCTCACCGATTGCTGCTCTTTCAAGCCCAGGGGCTAGTCTCAGTGCTGACTGAATTAATTCATAAGGGGACTTATTCTCCCAACTCAGTATGATTTCGCTCCACTCACGAGAGCCCTGAGACACAGACATGGCGAGGGAGCTGGGTCTGCAGCCACAGCTCGAGAAAGGGAAGGCCCGCTGCCCTGCTGGGGTTGTGTGAAGTCAGGACTGACAGGAAAGCTGGGGATGACAATCTCCTTTTCCCTATACCCCTTTCCCTCAGCCAGCTTCCCCCATACCTGCGCCCGATCCCTGGGAGCTCCCTGGTCCTGGGATTCCCAGTCTCTGGGCAGCAGGGCAGGGATGAGCAAGGCCAAGTGCCCTGCTGTCCTGGGCCTGACTGTCCAGTTCCGAGCCGCTCACACTACGAAACCGCTGCACCTGTCTCATGGCTCTCGCTTAGTCAAATATTTCAAACCAACTATTTGGCGCATGTATATGGACCCAGGATACACCGCGAAACCTGGAGGCTGAAACCCTTCTCCATCTCTCAAAAGCCTCTGCATCTCTTAAGCAGCAAGACTTGACGGGAACAGGGAGGCTGCTGAGCCAAATGCTTCCACCAAATATGGCGGCTGGGTTCATTTTCCTAGTTCCTAGACATAGCCTGTTTGTTTTCCTTCCTTTAGCCAAATCTCCAGAGTCACAGAATTTTCCGTTTTCTCTGGATACCATGATGCCCAGGGAGGAAGTTGGTCCCACACAGAGCTAGCCTCTAAGCCACACGAGGACACGGGGTCTTGCTGTGTTAGACTGAATGTGGGTTCCAGCCTTTCTCCACCCTGAACTTTGCATAGCCCACCTTTTGGCAGGCCATTGTACCACCCCACCCTGCTTGTCTGTCCTGCCTGCCTGTTCCTGGGAAGGGAGAGAGCAGGGTGTAGCCCTATGCACCTCACTGACCATGTTCCAGTGTGTGGACAGTGCTTGGCTTTGCTGGTGGGTGACTCTCTCAGCCACTCACAAGACTGACAGTTGTGGCCATTGTTGCCTCAGTGAGTCGTGTCCAAGGGCAGCTGTCTCCCGGGGAAGTCTTGGGGCTGCAGACTTCTAGCTCGTGGCAGTTGCAGAAGCAGGGACAGACCCAGCAGTGGAAGTGGTGGAACTGGTTTCATCTTCCCTGTTGGGGGGTGGGGGTGGGGGGCATCTTCTCCCTTTTGCCTGAACCCACACACCCAGCCAGACCCAGCAGCAAAGGCAACAGAAGCCACTCCCATCTCTGACCAGGGATCTGTGTGGGACTCAAGTGTCTATGAGGCCTTAGAGGGACAGCTTGGGCTCCAACTCCCTTGCTGCAGTGGAGCAGATGTATGTGACACCCTTGGGTACTGTCCCCTTTGCTGCTCTGAAGTAGATTTATGTGGGGCTCTGTGAGTTACTGAAGTTGGCAGCGAGACCCTCCTGCAGGGGTGGACCCAGGAGCCTCTGCCTCAACTGTCACAGGCTGTTCAACAGGCCTCTCCCTAATGATCCTGAACCCTTTTAGGTGAACAAGCTGCCTGGAGGCTGTAGAAGGTACGTACAAACCTTGTGTGATGCTTTGGGTTTTATTAAACGATCCATTTCTGCTTGCTCCCTAAGGGGAACGGGAGGTGAAGGGCGCAATTTTATAAATAAAAAATTAACCGGGGGTGGCTTAACTACAACTTTGGATGGTGGTGATCATCGTGATGGAGGGTGAGGAGCTACTGTTTTCCTTTCCTATTGAGGAGAATTTCACTGGTAGATACCTGGAAGCAGGTGTGGAAGGGAAGGGGAAGGGGAGGGTTTGGAGGGATGGGTGGAGGGAGGAGGAAGAAGAGAGGAGAGGGGAGGAGAGGAGGGAGACAGTCAGGGAGCAGAAGGGAAAAGATGAGAGGTCCCTCACTTGTGGCCCTGTTCCATTACCAGGGACATTGGGAGTTGTTGAGGTTTCTGGCTACCAGAGGCTACCAGCTCTGAGCACACAGTTGCATATGGGTCTATAGGACAGTCATCAGAGCAGTAGGGATTTGAGGATCCCAGCCTCTTCTGTAAGGAAGCCCAGTAAGATTCAACAATCCAGTGGTCCCCCAATTCTATATCCATCTCCCTCCAGGTCCCTCCAGGTCTCCAGCTTTCCTAGTTCACTTGAATGGACAGTCCTGTGTAATAATGGGGCCCACAAGAGCTCCGGCTGATGCCACTCAACAGGGCCAGGGCCTGGGCCCTTCTGAGACCACACTATTAATGAAATCATTATGCGGTGGGTGCTAGAATCATTCCAGTTTCTAAATGACAAATCGAACACTCAGCCAGGTGGAGCAGCTCGCCCAGGCTCCACAGGCTGTGTAGGGCAGAGCTTGGTTTCCTCTCTTACAGATGCTCACTCTGGGCTGCGTGGGTCTTGCCAATACGGAGCCTGCAGCATCCACTTTGTGTGGAGAGTAGACCTGCCTTCTCATGGGACAGATTCTGCATTCAACCTGATCATTACTGGCTCCATCTCTGATCACTGTGGGCCTAGGATGCGAGCGGCCTCGGTACCCAGTACAGCCTGCAACCTTTCTGCTTGCAACAACCCCTGGCTGTCTTTACTTTGAGCATCTGAAGGCAGCTGGTTCTTCTGCTAGCTTGGACTCTCTCTGCAAGACCTGAGTGCTTTAACTGGTGGCTGTTGTGTAGGCTGGAGGAGCTGGATGTTGTCAACGGCTGCTGCTGCGTGTGAGGTTCTATTGGAGGGATGAGGCCAGCTGGCATCTCGGACCCCCATTTCTCTTTTGTACCCACTGAGCCAAACACAAACCTGTGGATGGATGAGAGCTTACTAATCACAGTGGCAGGTGGGGAGCAGCTGAGGGGAGCTAACAGTTTCTAATCTACATCACGAATACTGCTGTGGACTGTATCCAGCCCTCACCACCAAGGCCCAGCACAGGGCCATCTCAAGTCTGCAGGTGTCCCCTCGTCCTTCCACACATGGATGAGGTGGATACCAGCCAGCTGTTCTGGGCAGGAGGGTGTCTCTCACACAGAACCCCAGACTGTGACCTTATTTGGAAATGTGGTCTTTCTAGTTGTCACTGCTTAGGTTGACACTGACTCAGGGTGAGCTCCACTCTAATGACCAGTGTTTTTACAAGAAGAGGAGATGACACAGAGACTCTTACACAGGAAGGTGGAGGGAGAGGCTCGGTGATGTGCCTATGAATGGAGGAAGGAAAGACGACACCATCCAGAGGGGCTGGCGGAGTCTAGGAAGGCTCTTCCCTCCGAGCCCTCAAATCAATCTAGTCGCGCCCAGCCTCTGCTCTACCATCTGCCTTTCTTTGTAGCTTCTGGGTCTAGACCTGGGAAGAAAAACATTTCTTCTAGTTAAGTCACCCAGTTTTTGCTCGCTTGTCATGGACAGCCTCCTGGTGAACCCCTTTAATGGGAAGCTACTTAGGAGCTGTTTCTGATGGAGCAGGAGCCAGGCACCACGACAGCCATACCAGAGCCCCAGAAAAATGTCCTCTATGTGGACTTTTTTCTATTATGGAACAACACATGCAATGTCCAGTGTTGTACCCATTTCCGGGTGTTTGAAGCCTTGTGCGACCACGATCCTCATCTCTACAACTCTTCGCCTTTTGAACCTGCTCCAAATTAAAGGTTGAATTCTAGTCTCTTCTCCCGGCTCCTGGTAACTCCCTTTCTGCTTTATTTCTCTTTTTAATTATATTTATTTGTTGTGCAGGTGTACACACACACACACACACACACACACACACACACACACACACACACTTGAGTGCACGCACATGCATGCGCACGTGTGCACACACACAGACAGACAAACACACACACACACACACACACACACACACATGCCTGGGTACACGTGAAAAATCAGAAGATAACTTGTCAACTCTGTTCCCAGTCCTGGGATCAGACTCCATAGACTGAATCCTCCCTCTGAGCCTTCTCCCTCCCCTCTACTTTCTGTCCCTGAATTTGATAACTGAGTCCCCCATTATGCTCTGAATGCAACAGGTTCCCTATGAGCTCATATATTTGAACATGTGGTCCAAGCTAGGGAACTTGTTTTGGGAGTCATGAAATCTTTGGCAGACAGGGCCCAGATAACCCTCCCTTCCTTATCCCTTCTAGCTGATGAACACAGACCCCTGGGGCAGACCTTGAGGGTTATAGCCCAGTCCTGTTTCTCATCCCAACTCTGCCCCCTATGTGATAATGTGTACAGAGGTGGGGTGCACACTCGGCCTGCCACGGTAGATTTTATGCCTGGAACGATGAGTCCAAATACTCACACCCACCCCAGGCTGCTTTCATCAGGGATTTAGTCACCCCGAGAAAAAGCCAGTGCACTCCTGTGACCAGCGTCAGATAGAAACCAGTACACTCCTGTGACCGGGGTCAGATGGAATTTGTCCTATCTGCTATGAGTCACTACAGTTGACCTCCTCAGGGTTCAGCATGAGGTAGCAGGTGTCAGTCAGAGTTTCTTCCTTTCTAATGGCTGGACAATTGTCCCTGCAGTAACAATGCACTTGGCAAATCCATTCTTCTCACTAGGACCTTCTGGATTTTCTGTTACTTTTAAAGACAATGAGTCTGATGACTTGTCATACTCCCCCGGTTTGCTTTTGCAACCAGTAAGTTCAGAAAAGAGGCTGGAGGCTCAAATTTGATATTCAATGCCACGTTAGCCTGGTTTTAGAACCTGGTCTTTCCAACACCCTGACTCTGATTTCAAGAACCGACTCATGAGATACAACAGATGCCAAACACAAACAGAAAGATGAGCATTATGTCTTACAAGTGGTCCACAGGGTTAGTGGGCACCACATTGGAAGAGAGATACCCAGCTCGGCCACCCTGCTGTCTAGGCATGTGTGCAGTCATAGTGATGTGAGGGATGTAGTCCTCTCTCCCAGGGAGCTCACACTGGATCTACAAACACTGCCCCGTTTGTCCTGCAGTTTCTTGGTTCATCTCCCTCTTTGGTGCCTGACTATGAGTTCTTTAATGCAGATGGAGACTCTGGAGCTGTTTGAGCTCCCTCCCACAGGGCTGGGCTCTGCACACTTAGTGTTTTTCCCCTGCACTCAGCAAAGACAGCTCAATGTTGTCCACATCTGGGCAGTTGTCCAGTCTCTACTTGGAGGCGACATCTTGCTTCCTGTCCCCTTGTTTCTTTTAAAAACATACTTTTCTTCAAGGAGGAGGACTAGTGTCCTAAGCTGCTGTTAGGATGGGTGTGTATACCATAGGCCCTTTGAGCCCCAGATGGCATCCCCTGGGAGGTGACGTTTGGGAAGGGGGGTCTATTCATTTCTCACCTTGGGGTGGGCACTGCTTAGACTCTGAGCATCTTCACTGGGGGAGATGGAGGTAGGGCTTTATTAGTACTCAGGGCAGGGGTTGACATATAGTTTGGTGGTAGAATGCTTGCTTAGCATGCCTGAGGTCCTAGGTTAAATTCCCAGCATGACAGACAGACAGACAAACCCCGACACAAGGCAGACAGCCTCTTGCAGCATGCACACCACCAGGGCGTGCAGGCTTCTTGGATGAGCAGGTTTCCGTATCAATAATTTAGATGTGGCCTTTCTCCTTTGAGAGACTAGGAAAATCTCATTTCCTAAGCAAATCCCCCAAGAAACCACCCTATTAACTCCTCTGAGATGTTCGAAAACCTGTCTCAATCGACGAACCTATGCAATGAAAGTTGAGTGTGGGGCTGAGTAGGGCGAACGCCGTGTAGGACTCTAGAGAAGTGGGGGAAGAAGGGCAGCCCAGAACTGGGGATGGTTCTCAACCTGCTCTGTGTGGGTGCATAAGGGAGACCACAGGGAACATACCCAAGCCTTTAATTTAAACAACTAGACCACCACTGTGGCAGTAGGTGAAACTTCCCAGATATAAACTTGGGAAGAGACAGGGGACTTGGAGTCTGCAAATTCCTCCGGCTCCGGAGGAAAGGAGAGAGGAGAAGTATCATGGTGGAGACCCTCTACCATTACAGAAATTCCTTTACCTCCAGGGCTTGTGGGTTATTCATTTGTTCAGTGGTGCAAGCATGTATGCCTCTGTGAGTACATATCTTTGATTAGGCTCACCTTTGCCAAGTTTTTCACCCAGACAAGGCAGCCAGGGAGGGCCTTCCATAGTCCTGGGGCTCAGGAGAGGAAGCTTGGAGAAAGTCAAAAACTTCTACACTTTTTGCCTTGTCAGATCCTATAGTGAGCTGTGTGTGTGTGTGTGTGTGTGTGTGTGTGGTGGGGAGGTCAGTCCTCAGAGACCACACTTACATTGTCTGTGCCACGAGTTCTGTCTTCCAGGAGTGTGACACAAACCTGAATGGAAGCGACATCACTTCAGTAAGGTAGACTGTACCCCAGCCTTAGCTAGTTTCCTTGGACGCTAGGAATCATTGTGACAGAACCAGCCGCAGCTGCTGGGCGCCCTCCTTGCCCAGGCTTGCATGGTCATTGCAGGGAACTTTGCAAATCTTATCCAATCCTGGTGAGCCCTGCTAGGTGATGCTTCAGCCTTTAGGCACCTGTGAGGGGAGCTCATGTCCCACCCTGACCATTGGCCTTAAGCATCTGCCTTATGGGCGGATTTTATCAGTAACTTTCCTTCTAGTTGTGCCAAAATACCAACTCGACTTAGAGACGTCACAGTCAGCCGTAACGGGAGGCCTGGCAGCATGAGCCTAAGGGTTGCTCACGTGGCATCCGCCGCAGGAAGTGGGGAGAGATGATTCCTGGGGCTCAGCTCACTTCTTATCCAGTTTGGGGTTTCAACCCATGGGATGTTGCACACACACTCAGGGTGGAACTTTCTTCCCTCTCTCAACCCCATCTTGTCCCTCATGGACATGCCAAGACATTTTTCTTCTAGGCTATCTTAGATCCTGGGATGGCCATCATTAATCACCACAGAGACCAAGGCTAAAGGAGTAGCATAAATAACCCACATAGCAACCCAGTGTCCAGTCCTGAAGCAGGCGGCACCTCCGTGGCTTCCTTTCCAGTCTCAGAACCCTGAAGGCCCCACGGGCAACCCAAGGCCAAATGGCTACTGCCCATCTTCTGCTAGAGGGCTTGTGAGTTTCCATAGCCCAAGGAAGGTCTTTGACAGTGAGGACAGAGCCACTCCCATCAGATCAGCAACACGCTTACCTCCCTCCTGCTGCTGACATGGTACTCCAGAGACACACCCCTCCCAAAACCTACCCAGCCCTGCAAATCCATCTCGGAAACTGCAGAGGAGCCTGGGGACCACGAGCAGTTTCTGCTGCGGTTGGGTTGCTGGCAGCTACAGAGAGCTCAGATCTCCGGAGCTATTGTTTGTGCTTGAGCTGCAGTTTGAGCCAGGCCGAGTTGCTGAGCTGCAAGCAAAGTCCGGGCCTGCTGTTAACTACTCCCTCTGGTCAGTACTACCTGGCCACTGGGCTCTAGCTGCCTTTACTTTGGCATGTGAGCCTGGCCGTCCCTGGAGGGCAGCCCTCCCTGAGCTAGCTCATTTGTAGAGACTCCTGACAGCTAGTCTGGGAGTGTGCTTACCTCTAGTCCAGGATTCCAACATTCCAGACTGCTGTTCAATCCTTCCAGGGCCAGGTACTAGATACTTTGATAACTGCTGAAGTCAAGAGCCTACTGCAAACACACAATCCAAGCCAATAAAGCTTTTGGTGGTTTGCCTGTCCTATCCTTACAAACATAAGGTAGGCTCTTACCCATACCCCCCAGTTCCACCTGCCCCTTACACTAACTAGGCCTTCCTGTGTAGCTCAGTCTATACTGCGGCTCCTGAAATCCTCCCAGAGTCCGTGCATCTAACCACATGGAGAAAAACAAAAGCCAGACACTCAAACCCCACCCCACCCCTAACAAGCCTGGAACTGAGAAGAAAACTCGGTCAATGAAGTGCTTGTCTCACAAGCACGAAGGCCTGAGGTTGACCCCCAGAATACACAAAAACTCGGGGTATGGTGGTTTGTGCTTGTAACTTCAGCACTAGGGAAGACTCCTGGAGGTTGTTGGCTGCTCAGCTTAGCCTAACTGGTGAGCTCCAGGCCAAGCACAGCAGGGAGGTGACATCTTTGAAAATGACACAGGATTGTTCTCTGGCCTTTGCAAGCATGTGTACACATTCGTGCACATGCACTTAGATCTGCACCTACAAATATCATCACACACACACACACACACACACACACACACATCAGGCAAACGAGTTTTTCAAAGCCTGGTGAGTCTTCCCCCTGCCCCTGCCACCATACTTGCTAGCATGCCTCTAAGGAACAGGGCTCCTATAAGACAGTTAACCTTAAGGAATAGCATTCAGAGCCTCCCTGGAGGCAGAGAACAAGTTAGCTCTTAGTTTAGCTTAGAGACACTGCAGAGAAGAAAAAAAAAAAAACCCAAAACCTAATTCACTTTCAGGATTAACACGTCTGTGTTATTCAGTTTTGTGTCAGAAGTAAGAGGCAAACATGGATTTTTTATCAAACCCAGATCCTGGTGCCCGTCTGCCTGCGACTAACCCACATGGACAAGCAGCTAATTTGCAGACGGTGCCTGGATTGACAGTTCCGTTTATTTAATAACAGATAGCTCCTGTCTCCCAGGCTTCTGCTCATATACAAAGTCTTTGCTGAGACGGGAGACATGATAAATCGTGGATGTGTTTACTCTTACAGCCCCAAGGCCCTGGGCTAATGGTCAGAACTTCAGATAATAACAGAAACGACCTTTTGGGCTGTTCTTTTGGAAAAGTCTCTAATGAGGACAGTTAAGTAAGCAGATAGCAGAGTGTGGGTGGCAATGTCCCTGTGGGCAGATTTGTTTTGGTGGCTGTTCAACGCTACACGGGTATTCGCTTCACTGGATAAACGTGTGGTGAGTTTCATATATCCCCACTCTTGGTTTTGAAGAAACAATAGGATGGGTACACTCCGGGAAAGGTTCCTATACAGGGCTCCCCTAGACTGATGTTTCAGGGTATCTAACACCAGCCCTGCCTCCTTAGCCAGCACCCTGACTCAGCTATTCATGAGGTATATCCTTTGGACTTGGACAATCGACTGTGTGCTTAGCTGTCTTAGTTAGGGTTTTACTGCTGTGCACAGACACCATGACCAAGGCAACTCTTATAAAGATAATATTTAATTGGGGCTGGCTTATAGGATCAGAGGTTCAGCCCATTATCATCAAGGTGGGAGCATGGCAGCGTCTAGGCAGGCATGGTGCAGGAGAAGCTGAGAGTTCAACATCTTCATCTGAAGGCTGCCAGAAGACTGGTTTCCAGACAGCTAGGATCCCATGTCCACAGTGACACACCCACTCCAACGTGCCACACCCATTCCAACATGGCCACACCCACTCCACATGGCCACGCCTCCTAACAGTGCCACTCTGTGGGTCAAACATATACTCCTAGGCTTCCCTGTGCTACATACTTTCTGAGAGCACCTACAGGTTCAGCCCAGTATTTTTGGAACCTTATTCCAACTCTAGTCACTGCAAGTCAGTGTGTGTGGGGGTTTAGCCCCAGCTTTAGTCATTGATTGACTTAGTCACCACTGATTAAGCACCCCAAGTTCAGAGTCTCTATTCCCACTTCCCTACATTGTCCCCCAGGTTCTATTTATCTATCTCCCTTCTTAACATCTGTGCCTGCCAGCTCCCAGCTCTTGCTAGAGTAACATAACATCTCTGGTCTTGATCCTAGCTCCGATCCTTGTCTGTTCCCAGCTCTGCAACCATCGCAGATCCGTTCCCAGTTCCATGCAAACCTCTGTTGATTCCCCACTATGCCTGGCCATGTTTCAGATCTCTCTTCTCCCAGCCCCTTCTACCCACATACTCTATCACAGAATGATCAGCTGACCTGAGGGGCGCTTTTGTCTCCCTACCAGTGCAACCTAGGCCTGGTAGCTGTGCTGGCTCCCAGGCACAGAAGATGTTTGGCTGGCCCACAGCCCACACACATCACTCTTCCTCCGGTAGCTCTGGCCGTCCTCCCCCAGTCCCCACAGCCTCTCCTTCAGTGGGAATCTGCTGGATCTGTCCAGAGCCCTCCCTTCATTCCTGTAATGCTCTCCCCAGGGACATCTTCACCATGTTGGCATCAGTTCCCCCCAGTGAACATTAATGTCTGACTTGGCAGTCCCATCTGGAATTCTGAGGGCCAGGCCCAACCCTCAGATAACTCCAGCTCAATTATGTTCACCTGGGTGCCCCGATCCCATCCCAGCCAAGGTCACAGTTCTGGATTATCACCAAGAATATTGAGTGCATCCCTTTGTCAGCCCACAGAGCCATCTCTGACCAGATGAATAGACTGCCAGGGTGTTCCTCATCTGTTAGTCTATCACTACCATCGCTGAATCCTGGTTCGACCAGCCTGACCTTCAGGGTCCATCTGTAGCCAGTCTGTGTTCCTGGCCGTGATCTTTCCCTCTAACCTCTTAAGACTCTTCCTGTGGGGCTGGAGAGATGGCTCAGTGGTTAAGAGCATTGATTGCTCTTCCCAAGGGCCTGAGTTCAAATCCCAGCAACCACATGGTGGCTCACAACCATCTGCAATGGGATCCGACGCCCTCTTCTGGTGTGTCTGAAGACAGCTACAGTGTACTTATATATAACAGAGTCCCCCTGTGAGGTCAGATATACCGCTCCCAAGCTGTCTTAGCAGGCCAGCAATTATTCCTTTGGTCGGTGTCTCCCTTCTTTGGTATAACTGAACTTTCTGACCTCCGCCTTTCTCCCCCAGCACCATCCTGTGAAAAGCAGCGCTGCATGCACTTGCTGGGCAGGCTGCAGGGATCTGTTGGAAGCCCCTCAGCTACAGCGAGGCTTTCCCTCCTCACCTGTGCCTGAGAGAGCACTGATGTGACAGGTGACACCAAACTGTTTGCTGAGTGCCCTTCCTGTGCCTGGGGGCTGGGGTGAGACACGCTATCTCAACACAGTCTAAGAACAACTCGTGATGGACGGGGCAAAGGCCACCATGTCAGGGACCTCCTAGTCTCAGGTCAAGGCAGGCTTTCTCTCCATGGGTCTCCACGGCATGCTTCCCAGTCTGTACTCCCCAAAGCCCCCTCCCCAGGGCCTCGGAATACAGGGCACTTGAGCCAGCTTCTTGGTGACTGTCAGCTGCTTTGTCAGCCGTATCTTTTTACCCAAGCTCTAACCCCATATGGAGCCACCTTCCTCTACTTTCAAACCTTTGGAGCTCCCAGCTCCTGGATATCCCTTGCTCCCTGGGACGTGGTGGCGGGAGGAGGGGAGAACCCTTTCTTCTCAGACACCTGCGGCAAAACCGCTACTCAGCAACTCTGGCCCTCACAGACTGAAGAGGCACCCCAAGATTACAAGTATGCAGAGAGGGCCATGGCTGCCGTAGCTTCCCCTGGGGAGTAAGAAAGGGCAGCCTTCGTTCAGGAAGAGAATATCCTCACTGCCACGTCCTAGCCCTGGCAGCGACCGCCATGTTGGTCTCGATGCTAACAGGACCAAACGTAGGTGGGAATAAAGGCTCTAGAATATTTGGCTTTATATTGGGGTACCGAGTCTGTGCTGTGCTGTGGCCTGTTGGTGACCTAGTCCCACGGATAGCAGGAGATAATATTGTCACGGGGTATGGGAAAGACTTGACCAGTCACCACCGGCTTTGAAGATGTAAAAGGCTTCCAAACCCAAGGGGCTTGTAGAAGTTGGAGACACCAGGAAGCCGCTGCCCCCTAGGATTAACAGAAAGATACAGCACCTTGATTAAAGTCCAGCGAGACCCATTACATCTCTAGGCCTACGGTGTGTTTGTTATAGCAGCGAAAAGAACCTAATGTAGTCTTCCCAGGGGACCAGTTGGGGGGATCACACAGTCCCCTGACTCTTCCCACCAGCCCCCTCCCTGTTCCAGGTTTTCACGCTCTGGGACATGGAGGTTTGTAGCCCAGTGGGTGGAGCAGTGATTAACCTCTCCCGCGTGATTCCTCCCTCAGTCTGTGGGTCCCTGCCCACAGGGACTTGCTTTCTCCCTAATGAAGTTCCCATTCCCGAGCCTTCCCACCATCTTCCTTTCTCCTCGGAGCCTGAAGTGCCTATAAGTCATCTTTGAGAGACATTGGTGTTTAGAACACCCTGCCCCTCTCCAGGGTGTTGCCTAGGCAGAGGGTGAGGGCAGAGGACAGCCTAGCCCTCACACTCCTTGCTCAGAGTCCTGGCCCAGTCAAAATGGTTGGCTAGAGGTGACATGTCTGTTCCAGCCCAGAACACACTGTATGTCACAGAGAGGCAAAGCTGGAGCCACTCCCAACCCCACCCACCCACGCAGACATGCACTGAAAAGCCATGGATTAATTTAACTTTGAATTATAATCACTTACTAAGATTATCCAGAAAGCCCGTGTCCCCACACCTCCCCAGCGAAAAGAGCTTTCTCTTTATTTATACCTAGTATAGACATAAGCAGAAACGGAGATTTCTTTATGGACCATTAAAGATTTAATGTTTAATTTATAGCCACTTTCTTTGGCGGGGTGTCCAGGCACAATGTCAACATTTTTAATTAAATGAAGTTTTTTTTTTTTTTTTTTTAGATCACAAAGAAAGTATATATTTTCAAAGCCACATTTGAACCAGTTAGCAGTATCCCGAGCTTGCTGGAAAGAGGAGTGCCCCTAGATTCCCAGTCCCAGACCCATACATGGGAGATGATGTCACAGTAGCGTGATGGGGTGCAGAGGCTCATGGATGTCACATGTTAAAAACTGTCCTCTAAGTCTGGGTGGGGGTGGGGTAGGACCACGCCCACAAGGGTCAGGGAGAACCTTTGGACAGATGAACCCATACCTGAGCCTGTCTAAGTGGCCTGGGTCAGAGTTAGAGCTTCAGAGACCTGCGCCCCTGAACCCTCAGCTGGTGACCAGGGCTGCCACTCGGGCATCCCTACCTGCTTCCCAGCGCCCCACAGACTCATGTCCAGACAGGCACTGACAGTGGAGCTGTGAACAAGAGCTATCCAGGTTGGGAGTACAGAAGCAACCGTGGCTGTGTGGGTTACTTCTGCTGGGCCCGAGAGCAATTGGGGATGTCCCAGGGCCTGTCTGGGGATGCGGTGGGCTTGCAAGGTGCCGTGCCGTGCGTGGGTTGACAGCTATGCCTCAGCTCCACGCGGCACTGGCAGAAGGCTTATGCCTCCAGAGCTGAGAGCAGACCGGCCTTCCTTTGGGACCTGGTGGAGTGGTGCTTTGCTGACTTGCTGTGCCCAGGTCTGCCACTTTTTGACTGTCCCCTAAGCTGACCCTATGGCATCTGACCCCTGACCTTTCCTACCTCTCACCCCCAGCCAGTCCGGTCCTGTCCCAGATCAGGGATTGGGCAGCTGGGTTGCAGTGTGGTCCCATGTGTGGGTGAGACGAAAGGCGTGCAGAGCCACTGAGAGAAGAGTCCAGGACAATGCTGCCTCCAGCCCGTCCTGGTGAGGCCTCCCCAGCTGTCCTGCTGAAGCTCTCCAAAGCAGCTTCATGGGACACAGTCCCCGCGGGCCCCATTTTCATTCTGACTTTGTCACTACCATCTGTGCCCAGAGCAGAGCAAGGCCATATTCATTTGAACTCAGAGAAGAAATTAGAATCTGCCCAAAGCCAAGGCCAGCAGAAGCCAGTGGCCTTTAATGGGGCACTTCATCTTTCGGGGTGACGGCACTTCCTGGGAAGACGCTGAGTCAGCAGCACGTGCCCAGGGCAGCGGGTGGTCAGTGACCAGTGTCCTACATGGCCTTCCCTGCTGACACTTGAGACTCAGGGGCAGCCCCTCTCCCCTGCTGCCCCCTCCCATGCTGCGGTTCTTCCCAGAGAGACAGAAGCAGACACTGCACAGGTGAAGCCCTTCATGTCCCTCAGACACACAGGGACTAGGACTCTGGATCTAGAGATCAGGACAGGCTTAGCTCCTCAACCAGCAAAGTCTCTCTGCCATCTGCCTCCTCCTGTCACCTTGCATTCTTAGCTGCTTCCAATACCATGAGCTTCCACAGTGTGGATGGACAGACGGATGGACGGAGCTGGTGGAGCAGCTGCCCATGAGGAAGCCTCAGCTTGCTTTATCCATTCATCGCCAGCGTACCTCCCCCACAACCTTCATTCCTTGTTGAGGTCAGGATACTTCCCCTTCACCACCTCCCTTCCCCCAGCCACCCCCACCCCCAGCTCCTAGCTTCCCCACAGGGAGGTAAGCACACAATCCCTGGGGCTTTGATTCCCATAAACCGGTCCTTCATTTCTCATGTGAAGCCACTTTAATTATGAAGCTAAATAACGAGAAGGAAATATTAAAATTAAAAAAAAAATCCCCACACAAAGCAGGCTCGCTTGGACTGGCCACTGCTCGGAGCGCCAAGGCAGAGTGGGGAAGGCACCATGCCACTCACTAAAAGCATGTGTCACTAAATCAATAATTCATTTACTTTAATGAGATAAGTACTTTGAAAACTAATTGTGAACCTGCTCCATTTACTCCAGCCCTTAATGTAAATCGCAGCCACTGCTGTGGGAAGAAGGGTTGAGACCCAAGACATTGACGTTTCCCCGTTTGGTCTAAGAAACAGAGGAAGTCCTTCACTCTGGGGCAGGTGTCTGGGGAACCTGGGAGGCCAGTCGCCCACCCTCAAAGGCAGGACGCCCCAACACCTCACATCACAGCCAGGAGAGGGAGGGAATTGGGAGAAAGCAGGAACACTGATCGTGGGCCACTGGCCCTAGGGGGTGACTGTCCTGGGGCCTCCAGAGACTCTGATGGTTTGAGGCTGAGTTCCTGCTCAGTGATGCTTCAAGCAGCTTCTCCCCACAGCCCCGAGACTCAGCAAGCATGCACAACTCTAGAGTCAGGAGGCAGAGATGAGAGGCTTAGCTCGGGAAGTCCCAAAGGTTCTCAGTGTTCCAGTAACTTCCCAGGCATGTGAAACAGGAGCAGGAAGGTGCTCCACTGAACACGTGCTCCGGGCATCAGCCGCTGTGTGGCTTCTTCACATCTGAGCACGTACCTCAGGAGAGGCATGAGATCGTCACCTCATCCAGGACTGAGGAGCTGTCGAACCTGTGGCTTGGAGAGTAGACACCCAAGTTCTCCTCATAGTCCCTCACTTTGGTTTGGGAGGGACGCTGACTATTTCTGGCAGAGAGAAGGGCTATTTTCTCCTCCTTTGCCTTGCCTCAGACACCAACATGGGGATGACACTAAGATTGCTTCTTGGCCTTTTGGAAGATGCACACGGTTTAGAGGCCTTGTCCCAAACATTCCTGGAGATGTAGAAGACCCTGCTTTTGATCCCCTGTTAAATGCTGGCCTGGGCCTCACTGAATGTTCCGGGGGAACAGTCCTCAGAGATGCCCAGCGTGGAGAGTGGCGTTGAAGCTGAAGCACCAGAAAGCAGCCCGAGAGCGGCAGCCAAGAGTCTGGTAGTCACCGGCCTGTGGGACTAGCTCTGGGTCTCATTCACTGCCTGCTCCCTGCTGGCTGAGACAAACAGAAGGTAAAATCCCATCCACACGGAAGCCACAGGGCTGGTTGCTAAGGACGACCATCAAGGATCCAGTTGTGTGATTCAGTAGTTGCCTGCCCTTCTCACTGGGGTCACCATCTAAGAGAAACACACTCTCCACAAGCTGGAAGAGGCCAGGGATAAAAGTGACATCTGGGTCAGATCCTGAAACAAAAAGATGTGGTACCCAATGGGGTGAGATGCTCAACTCTACCCAGCATGAGATGGGGTGTGGTACCCAGAGCCACCACACTGTTCAGGAGAGGCTGCCAAGGTTGCGCTGCTGGGCTTGCCCCCTGAGCTGTGAGAGGGTGTGTTCTGGTGGCCAATGGGCAGGTGGAAACAGAGCCAGGGCATACAGAGGGGACATTTGCCCACCATGAAGAGCCTCTTCCACTTTCCTGGGAGGTTGATACAGTACAAATCTACCCTATTGGGAGCCTCAGGGCTTGGGGAGAGGCTGAAGGGAGTGTATACCTAAGGACAGAGAAGCTGGGATGGGCCAAAAGCGAGGGATCACCTGTATACTCAAAGCCAGAAGACACAGGGACACAGCCTGCCTGGGAGTCTGGCAGTTGGCTGCTCTGACTACACAGATCCAGAATGTTCCTGGGAGATCAGCAACCCTGACTTCGGATGGTTCTAGCAGTCCAGCAATGAGGCAGACATCGGTGACCCAGCTTGGAAGGCTCTGAGCATGTCCGTTCGAGCTCCCTAGACTTGCCAGGCTGGGGTCAAGGGTCAATAGGGCTGGTGGCCCAAACAGCCACTTGCTTTAGGAGGAGGGAGCAAACTTTCTCAGCTGAGCAGCCCTGGGCCATCCTTCAAGAGCTCCAAGGGGCTCATTATCGGGATGAAGGCTGCCAGGCATAGAGGAGGCAGCTTGGTGTGGGATAGTCCAGGACCTCAGTTCAGCATGGACCGTGGCATCGGAGAGCACAGGCGTTCAGGTGGTACAGCTCCTCACCTATCCCGTCCCTCATCCGAGGGACGCACTGGCTCTGGGGAGGACAGAGCACCACAGTTGGGCTGCAGTAGTAGGAGCTGAAGGCAAATCTCTGCCACCCCAGGCTGCAGGGCTCTGTGCCCATGCCTGAGGCTGGCTGTGTCTGGGGCCAGCTCCACAGGCAGGGCTCACTGTAGTCTCAGGGCACTGTGCTGAGCACACTGCTGTGTTCTTGAACATCCAAGGCTCGGGTAGCTTCCAAATGTGACATCTGGGCACTATTCCCATTTCATGGAGGAGGGACCTGAGACCCAGAGACATGTCAACAGTTTAAGGTCTTGGCACAGACTCTGAGCTTTTCACCACCTGGGTGAGGTGGGCATGGGGTGTGCAGATGCAGTTGTGACTCACGGAACTTACAGACCACATGTCATACATGAGCCACCGCCACCCTCCGACTCAACATCTCTGGAAGTACAGGATGGAGCTGGGATAGGAAAAGGAACCTGCTTTGCTTAGTTCCGACCCGCCTTCTGCTATCTGGTCACTTGTGGGGTTCCTTCTTCAGCTGAAGCTCACTTGCCACTGTCTCCCCAAATACAAGGCCCAATGTACCTGGTCAATGGAAAGTCTCACTTTGGTGGACTTGGGGTATTCTATGGCTTCAGTCCTCATATACCTGTATCAATCAACCTATCTATCATCTATCTATCTATCTATCTATCTATCTATCTATCTATCTATCTATCTACCTACCTACCTACCTACCTATCTATCTATCTATCTATCTATCTATCATCCATCCATCCATCCATCCATCCATCCATCCATTCATCCATCTATCTATCTACTTACCTATCTATTCAACTTGCATCCTGACTGAAGTCCCCCAAATACACCCATATTTTAGATGCAACTCCAGATGGAACCCTGATGTTTCCCTAGCAACTCAGAGCTGAGACCCAGGAGAAGAAAACCTGTGTCCCTAGAAGGTCCAAGAGACAGCTGCAAGTGCCCTTGGCTCACATCTCAGAGGTCCTGACTCTGGTCCCAGCTCTCAGGGACCTGCTGCCTGCTAAGACCAAGGAGAGAACCCAGGGGGCTGGTTTTCTTGTTCAGAGATGTGGTCATGTGACAGTGTGGACAGCTGTTCTGCCAGGGTAAAATGGCCAGTGGGAGGATTATTCATTTTAGTCACCAATGTGGACACTCACGTGTCTGGAGCCCAAGACGGGGTTTGGCAGTCACTCAATAAATATGTTTGAGTCAATTAAAGACGAAGTAAACACCCATGTAGCCGTACAGGTGAACAACCTTGCAGGCTAGGGGTGGGGTGACGGCCAAGCCTATACCTTTCACATGCTCCCCCGTGATGAGAATTCTCTGGGCAGAAGCCCCAGTCTACCAAGGAACCTGGATACAAACACGAGGTAGTTGCCCCCCCTCTGCTGGCTGCCTCAGGGCTTTGAACAGCAGGGTGGAGACCTGCAGTCCCAGACACTTGCCCTTCTCCTGTCCATCAAAGAGACCCTCGTGTTTCCCGGGAAATTTGAAGGGAGTCTGAATGGGGTGGGGGGAATCTCTGGGTCTCAGACAGAGCCAGACGGTTCTGATGCATCTTTCTGGTCTAGAAGTGATACCAGAGCATCCTCAGTGTGCAACGGCTCTGCCTGTGGTGCCAGCCCCATCACAGCTCAACTCATCAACAGACCTTGTTCCTGCATGGGCTGGATTGTAAACCGAACTCTTGGAAGGCCTCTGGGGTAAGAGGTTTTGTGTGTGTGTGTGTGTGTGTGTGTATGATGTGTGTACATGTGCATACATGAGTGTAGATGTGAATATGAGTGTGTGTGCATGCATACATCCATGCATATGTGTGAGAGTGTGTATGTACATGCATTGTGAGAGTGTATATGTACATTTGTGAGTACATGTGTGTGTGTATGTGCACACATGTGTGAGAATGTGTATGTTCACCTGTGTGTGCATGTGTGCATGCCTGTCTCTCTCTCACTCTCTCTCTGTATATGTGTGCATGCACCCCCTCTGTGTGCATGTGTGCATTCCTCTGTGTGTGTGTGTGTTTGTGTGTGTGTGTGAACTTAGAAACATCATGATCACTAGGCTAAAAGCAGCAGTCAGGCTGAGTCAAATGTACTTCCCTGGAGATTCAGTCCCTTGTGTCCCTGTGTCTACCTAGGATCCCAAGACACTTAGAGTGGGTTCCCTGGAGTTCTGTAAGTCAAACTAGCCACAGGGGTCTCAGATGGAGAGAAGAGGTCCACCCAGATTCTCAGAGGGACATGGCTGCTCGTCTTGGCGTCTCTGCCCCAGAGCCTGGCAAACTAACACACATTTCTCAGAGAATTCTTTCATGCCGTTCCCTGAAGAGCAATCCATGTGAAGATCCCCATTCATCACGCTGGGGCAAACTTTTTAGGGCCCTGAATCAGGTCAGGCCCCTTCACTGAGGGCTGTGGGGAAGGTAGTAGAGGAGTGGGCTGCAGGACTCCCCCGGGGTGGGGGGTCAAATGGAAGCCCCTGGCTCCCATCCCTAACCCTAGAATCATGTCTTGAATAGAGCAGAGGAATAGCCAGCCCCAAACCGGCCCTGCTGAACGAATCTCCCACTGTATAGCTACCACCCACAAGCTTTGGTGACAACCCTGGGTGTTCTCAGACAAGAGAAGCCCTATTTTGCTCGTTGGCTACATCCTTCCCCTAGCCTGGAGTATGGGTGTCTTCACAACTAAAGGACCCTAGAGGATTTCGTACCCTCTCCCCTTCTGCCCGGCCACCAGAGCTGTTGGGTCAGCCAGCAGGGACTAAAGGCCTCCTCAGGTGACATGGGGATGGGACCTGAAGGACCCCCACCGGGCCTTTCTGGAGGGGTGCAGCTAGACTGAGCAGGCTTAGGGTTAACTGGGAGACCCCTGCACTCTGACTGACCCAATGGACAATGGGCTGTCCTCTGGCTCTGCTTCATCCTGTCATGACCTGCCTGGCGTGGGAAGGCTCATGTCTCTGGAACTCAGGCTGAGGTGAGTGGCTGCCAAAGGATTCTTTCTCATGCCTTCTCTTACCTCCTCTCTCCAAGCCTGGCATCTGGAGGGGTGGCACTCAGGAGGAGCCATGCAGGTACACAGTGGTATTTTGCATGCTTCCTGAGGGCGGGGATGTTTTGGGGTTGACGATGTTTGTTCAGGACACTAGACAGGTGCACAGCTTCTGCTGATGTCGGCACATTCTGTCCCACTCAGGTTTCTACCAGCAGGGTGATGCTCTGAGGGCTGGCCGGCCGCTGTGAGCAGCTGTTGGAAGGGGCAGGAGGTGGAAGGCCACTAACCTGTCACAAGCTGCCTCCTCTGCCCCCCTGGGCTGGCCGAGTGAAGTTCGGGCCAGTGCACAGTAGGGCACAGTGGCTGCACCACACGGAGGGTCGAACAGTACCCCCAAATCACATGCTCCTGGAACTTATACATGGGACCTTTGGGGAAGCAACGGATTTTGCAAATTAAATTAAGGTTCTTCAAATGAGAGCCTTTTGGGTCTTCAGTGAACCAAGCCCAAGGTAGTCATTGTAGGTGTTTTCTTCAAGAGAAAGGGAGGAGATTTGAGGCAGAGACAGAGGGAAGAAGGCAGATGAAGACAACAGGCAGGTGGGAAGAGATCACAAGCCACACACACCTGGCGGCCTGGCCCGGAGACACCTTGACTTCAGACTCTGGGCTTCTAAGGCTGTAACTTAAAGTCCTTCTGCTGTAGGCTACCAGGCTCATTGGCATTTGTCATTCCCTCTGAGCTAAGGCTCAGTTCTGGACAGATCGGCTTCTCTGGTCTGTAGCCCACCACATCGGGTGTCTCCGCAGAGATGGGCCTATTGTACGAACTGGAGTTACCAAAGTGGTCGATGCTTGCTGTGGAGTCCCTGGCCTGTTTGGAAAGTTCCAGCCAGAAGGAGGCGGTGCTGAGCAGATTAGGAATCAGTGCCCAGCATCTGTGGCCACTGGTCACTGTTGCTCTGGCGACCTCTGGTCCAGGGGAGACAAATCCGAGGCTATTATACAAACAGCACTGAGCCCGTCCAGAAGATTAACCATGCAGCTCCCCGTTTTAGGCTGACTTGTGACCACCACCTACCAGATGTGGTGGTACTCAGCATTGGGGTGCTGTGCAGACACACACAGGCCAAGTCCTAAGTTCACATTTCAAAGGACAAAGAGGCAAAAATAAAATAAAATAAAATAAAATAAAAAAAACAAACAGCTCCTGGGTGCAGATCCCCTTCTGCCCCTTTGCCCACAGGACAGCTCCAAGCAGAGCAGGCTGTTAAGTTTTTAAACAAAGTAACTGCTTCCTCCCGCAGGTGGCTCTGGGTGTCCATGGCTATCACTTGCCTTTAGGCAACAGGGCATGAGGCACCATTCCTTCTGTGGCGCCTGCTGTGCCCGGGTGTCGCGTCTTCTCTCTTCTCTCCCTCCTAGCATCTCTGAGAATACCTGCTCTCTAGATTTTGAGAATGCAGGCAGATTATGTCCATGGGCCGGCTGGGAGGCCGTCACTTTATTAACTTTTTAGAGTACTCTGGTGGTTAGCGAGCCCGATTTCCTTTTAGACACCGGAGCGGTTTGACCTTATTACCTCCGGGCACAGCCCTGTAATTTCCAGGGTCTCCCCGGCTGATGTAGGCGATTTTCCAATTTCCAGAAAGAGCTTAGTCTCCCAGCGCTCTTGAGATCACTGCCATTTTATACTTTCTAATTCCATTAGGCGAATCCGCTCCCATCCTGGAGATTTACTGGGCTGGGATTTCGCAGGTAAGCTTATAAACTGCGTCCCAAGAGCCGGCGGTCAGGAAAGCTGCCAGAGGTAGGCAGGCTGTGTCCATCTGAGCTCCAGGTGACTTTGTATAGATGACTTAAGACTGGCTTGGGATGGGGGCCTCTCATAGCTCAAGTCAAGAAGGCTCGTGGCTCAGCATCCAAATGGCTGAGTAGCAAGAATTTAAACTGGAGTGTCACCGAACACTGCATAAAATCTGTTCCTGCTGTAGCCAGTATAGAGAGGTAGCTCTGCGTGAGGACTGCTTGCCCAATACCGCAGGAGAGCCTGTCTTCCCTGCTTTCCCACACTCACACCCCAGTGCCCCAGACCAGGCTCCTCCGCGGTCTTTTCACAGCTCTTCCATTTCAACGGGAGAGGTGTCCAGGTCAGGGCTTTCTTAGTGCTAAGCAGAACCGTGATGAGAAGGTTAACAAGCTGTTTGCATGTCCTCTGTCCCAGTTGATGTAAACGGTTGGGATGTGTCCGGTAACCTGCTCTGGAAGATGTTTCGGCGGTCCCTTAGAAGGAAGCGTCTTCATCCTCTGGATCTAGCCAGCATCCTGTTTTGCTTTTTCTGACCCGCCTGCTAGCACCTACCTCCTTGGTGTGGTCTCTGGTGGTAGTCAAGCTCTCGGGGATTTTCTGGGATGGTCTTACCAGCTTTAGTCATGCCAGAGTGCTGACCGTGGGCCTGGCATTTGGGCTGGCTCTACTGGCTTGAAGATGCTGGCCCCAGCATGGAGCAGCGGGGCTCCTGATGAATCCCTGAGCACGGCAGAGTCCTTACAAGGCTGCCAAACCTCTCAGCAGCTGCAGGTTGGGGCTGGACATGAGGACAGGTAGACAGCTATGGTTTAGAATCCGCCCAGCCTCTGACTTCATCCAACTATGTATAATCCTGCAATGAAGGCAGAAGAACCGAAGGATGGGGCTCAGCAGCCTCCTCCTTCGTGACAATATGAATGTGGAATGGTCCTGAGGCCCCTGTAGGAGGCAGGCACTGATCCGATACTCAGTCTCCTGGACCATAACCATGCCGCCCTGCCTCACAGAACCGCGATGGGAAGAGAGGGTGTCCTCAGGTTCTGGGAGGTGTCCCACTGAGCATTTTAACACCAGGGGGCAAGAGAAACCTCTAACAGGTAGACAGCCAATCAGAAGTTTTGTGCAGGGTGTCCAAGATTGGGAACTGGCGTCAGAAGTTACGACCTTCCTTTACGCCTGCAGAGTCTGCCATTGACGTAGGCTGGCTTGGGGCATTGGTCAGCTACTGGGGCATAAGCTGAAATCCTGTTCTCTCTGGGCCTCGTTCTCTCTCCACTTAGCTTTGTTCAGAGGGCTCCGTTCTCTGTTCAGTCACACCAGCTTCTGGGGCTCCGCCGTGTCATATTTACACGGATAAGCTACCGGGATGTAACCCTTTGAGGCCTCTCTTCCTGTGCGTGAAGGAAGATCGCAGGGACTCATGGCTTCCCTCCTTCCGATTCTATTTGCACCCTTTTCTCAGGGAAGGAGACCCCTGAGCCACACAGGAATGTGACAGGAGTCTTAGTGTGGAAATCTGCAAGGGCTGCTCGGCAGGTGACACTCGGCAGGTGACAGGCCCCATCGGGAAGAGGGAAGAAGAAAGATCTCTCCACAGCCCGGCTTCTCCAGGGGTTGACACACATCTACTCCCCACACCCCACAAGGCAAGGGACATGTTTCCACCTTCGCTACAGAATCCCACCACCGACGCACATCAGAAACACCCTCAGCCTTGCTGCAGACCAACCCCCTTCTCTGGGAAGTTTTAAAGTCACCCCATTTCTCCCCTCTGCTTTATCCGAGCCTTCCTCTTTTCTAGAAAGATTAATAAGTACCTGTCCATTAGTCACGAACAGACTCGAGATCCATCTGTCACAGGCGTGTAGATGCTCAGGGTTGGCAGGGGTTACAGGTCACCCTGCCAGACCTTGGCTGACCCCCAAATTGCTTCTGCAGTGACCTCTGGGATTCTCCGTCTGCCTCACCCCACCTCTTATTCCGTGACTGAAAACTTCCCTTATTAAAAAGTTCTTTGCCACCAAACGGCCGACTCGGCTCGCGGCGACCTCCCCGCTGCTCCGAGTGTGGGCCGTGAACCGCAAAGGTCAGGTCCAGCTCCGTCCTCCGTGGCTAACTTCCAGGTAGGACTGGCTGCTGTCTCCCACTCTTCTGTGGGCTCCAGGAAAGCCAGGCCTCACTGCCTTCTTCATGGGAGCTAAAGTCAACTTTCTCTTTGTCATGCAGCCATCTGGTCTTCTGTACCCTCCCTACCCTCGAGCCAAGTGACACACGTATCCCGGATGTCAGCTCCTGTGAGGTCAGCCGAGGCTCTGCCCTGCGTCTCTAGCCTTCTGTGTCCAGCCCCTGGATACTGCCACCCTGTCCCCTGTGACACTCTTCTGTTTTGAGCAACCCTATCCTGTCCCTCCATCTCATGAGAGCGGCATAGGTTTTGCTCCGAATCCTCTCCTTGTCCCCTCCCGGCTTCACACTCTTCCTCCCCCAGTTCAGATATGGCAACAGTGACAAACACCTAGGTCAGAAAACAGGAGGAAGAAAGGGCCGTTCTAGGCCACCGTTTCGGAGGCAGGGAGGCTCTGGTGGACATCATGGTGGGTAGGAAGCAGAGAGAAAGGCCACAAGAAGAGGCCAAGGCAAGATGGAGTCCCAAGGACACACACCCAGGTATCTGCCTCTTCCAACTCGGCTCTGCCTTTACCGGTCCCCACCTTTCAGCACACGTCTTGTCACAATTCCATCATTGAGCCCACGGGTGAGGTGAGACTCTCAGGGTCGAGTCACTTCCTGGAGCCCATCAGGTGACAAGCTCCATCCCCAGCAAGGAGACAGCAGGCTGGGGGCTCCTCAGATTGAAACCACAGCAGGGCTTTTTGTCCTGCTAGGAAGGGGGACATTAAAATGCAGAGACAGATACACACACACACGCACACACACACAAACACACTCACATACAAACCCATACTCAGAAACTCACACTCTCATCCCTAATACTCTCTCATACACACACTCGCATGTACACTCACACACACTCATATACACTTACACAACCACACACACATTCACATGCACACTCACAAACACATTCACACTCTCACACATTTACATACCCACATTCACACACAGTTTCACAAATACTCACATTATCACACACCCACTTATTCACACCCATTCACATACTCACACTCATACACATTCACACTCTCTCACACACACTCATACACACACAGCCACACTCACACACCCTGTCCTGGGCCTCGGGAGGTGGCAGTGCTTAGACATGTGAATGCACAGAGAGGTGAACAGCAAGTCCACAAAACCGAGCAAGGGCGACCTTGTGCCCACGGTCACGGTGATGTGCACCAAGGGCCCCGCCCCGGACCATCTGTCCATTCTGTAGACCGTTCAGTGTCAGATGCCAAGTTGTGTCAGGGCCGAGTCAGCCATTCCCCCCGGACTCCAGAGCTCGGTGCTAACTAGCGTTGCAGGCCCCATACAAAATAAAGATCTGCACCTTGTCACTGTCCCTTCTGGCTTCCAGACTCTCCCAAGGGACTTCCCAAGGACGGAGGTGCCTGGGCCACCGTTCCAGAGCTCATATTGTCTTAGATTGTCCTCCTTCATCCATCCTATTTGACCTTCTGGCCCCATGGCCAACTCTGGACAACACCGTGAACTCCCTGGATCCTGCGTCCTTACCGAGGACAATGACAGCATGAGCCATGTGAGTGTGTAGAGTCAATGTCAGCTTCAGAGACAAGGCCTGGGGATGTGCGATGCCCTGCCACCATACCTCCAAGAAGGGGGAAAATGAGCTGTTCTTCCACTGACAAGGATGATACCATAGCAGAAATAAATCACTCAGCGGCCTTGAGTTCCAGGACTTCCCGTGGACACCAGGGTGGGCAGATGCTGAAGCCCTTTGTCAAAGCTGATGTGAGGATTGTACACAGTCTACACACGCCTCCTGTATGCTTTAAATCATTGCCCGGTTACGTATATTACCAATGCCACGTAAACGTCACATCAAAAGAATGAAGGGCCTGTAGGGGACGAGGCGACGGCTCTGTGGAGAAGGGAGCTTTATGTCCAAGTATGAGCGAGGATCTGAGTTCAAATCTACATCACCCATGCAAAAAGATAGGCATAGGGCCTGGAGGGACTGCTCAGCGTTAAAGAATGTGGAGGACTCCTTTTGCAGAAGACCTGAGCTCAGTTCCCAGCTCACACACCCGTGACTCCA
Source organism: Micromys minutus (assembly GCF_963924665.1). NCBI lineage: Eukaryota > Metazoa > Chordata > Mammalia > Rodentia > Muridae > Micromys > Micromys minutus. The sequence goes on from NC_137979.1 coordinate 63,822,914, forward strand.
GCTCTTGGAGACTTGCTGCCCTCTTCTGGCCTCTGTGGGCACTGCACTGGATATACACACACATCACCACCTCTCGTACACACAATTAAATGTAAAAATAACATCTTGGTGTGAGGGGGAGACTGGGAGGAGAGTGCTGTGATCAGGATGCCAAGTGAATAAGTGAATTAATTAATGGGGAAATACCATGAAAAAACCCAGTATAGTTTGTCCATTTCTGTAGCCCCTGCACTGTGCGCGTGTGTGTGTCTGTGTGTGTATGTGTGTACGCACCAGAGTCAGGAAGATCCTGAGAGCTTTCTAGACAGACAACATAGCAGAAATGACAGGCTTTTCATTCACCGAGAGGCGTGTGTCAAGGTAATAAGGCAGATGCGTTCGAGGACACCTGATATCCAGCTACTTCTTCCTTGTGTGAATAGAAGGCCTTTCACACTCACACATACACAACCCCCACATGCCTGTAGATGCTCAGCTTGTACGCAGCCCCCCAGAGTTTCTGTTTGGCTATATATGAACACATTTTCTCCACCTAGTGTTGTGCCCAGCTGCTGTCCTGAGGGCTCATTGTCCCACCTCCTGGCTCCCAGGTGTGTTTGCACCTGCCCTATTCAGACTTTACAGCCCTTGAGATGGTGGCTTGGGTTACCTCCAGGAAGGTGAAATGGATTTTGGTGGCTGTTTCTTCATCCAGCTTGCTCTAGCAGCTGCTACTGACTGCCAGCCTGGAGTCACACCTGGGCTGGGGGAAGAGGTAGAGGGACCCGTGGCTGAAGGAAACCGTGGTTCACATCCTGCCTCATGGCTCTTCTCCTTCTTACTCTGCCAGCTTTCTTCCCTAAGGCACCTGTTCTTGTCATCCAGCAGAATGGGGATGCAGAAGGGGAACCTCTTCCTGCCCTTATCAGCTGTGCCCAGATACCCCCTGGGTGCCCCCACCCCACTATTTTTTTTTCTTCTCTGCTTCTTTCTTTTCCCTATCTTTCTCCTTGGTCTCGAGCCATGTTTCTTCTTAGTGTGTCTGCTCCCAGCTCCGACTTTCTCTGTGTCTCTCAACCTCTCTCCTGTCTCTTCTTCACTGTCTTCATGTAAGTCTCTTTCTTTTCCCCTCCCTCCAGCCCTGCTTCCTTCCTTCCCTCTCTCTGTTCCTCCCTACTTTCTCCTAGATATTCTATTCAGCTTGTTTTTACCCCTGGGCCTGGAAAACCCTGCCCTATGACCTCTCGAGGTCATAGAGCTCCCAGCAAGGCCTTACAGTCAGATTTGAGGCTTTCCCTGTCCCTGAACTGCCTTCCACTCAGCCCTCATGCTATTCAGGGACTGCCTTTCTCTCTAAGGCCTTATCTGTAAGCCAGTTCTCCCACTACCCCAGACCATCAGTGCCTGAATGCGTGTCTCTTCGTCATGCTCCTATGCCCCTGTCACACGGATAGAAGAGCTTACTGGGGGTGCCAATTCTCCCCATGGGTCCCCAGGTGTGCTTCTGTGGGTCTCAGCAGTGTGTCAGGCAGTGTGTGCCCAACTCTGCAAGATGACTCTCTTGTCTTACAAGAGTCCTGGACTCCTCCCTTGTTGACACTGGAAGATAAGTGGCACCTATACGTGGTTAAGGTTTGAGTGACATAAGTGCTCTAGGAGATGCTGCCCTGGGAGAAAGGGCAGGGCTGCTGCTAACTGAGCTTGGATCAAGGCAATAGGAGCTGACTCTCCTCCACCGCAGAACCTGTTTCACACCTCAACTGAAGGCCAAGGTGAACACAGTGTGGCCCTTTGTGTGCTCAGCCACAAGATGCGCATTGGAACACGGGAGGCCCTCGAACACAGTACAGGTGCTGAAAGTCAAAAGGAAGCCATGGTCTGAGGTGCATACACAGAGTGCTTACCAGTGCCAGGAGTAGAATTTGAGGGATAGGCAGCGACAGTTAAGGTTTTCTTGAGGAGGCTGACAGGATTCTAGAGCTGCTGTAGTAATGGCTGTGGACCTGGAAGTTCACTGGGATAAGATGGGATAGAGGGTATCTGTCTTAAAAGTCCATCCCCATTGCTATGATGAGACACCCCAAGAAGACCAACTTAAAAAAGAGGAGTTATTCTTACAGTACGCTCCATCATGGTGGGAGAGTCAAGTAGGCAGGAGCATGAGGCATCTGGTTACACTGTTAGAAGAATGTGTGCTGGGTAGCAGCTTCCTGTGAGATTAAATCCTTCCACCTTGGAGAAAAGTTATCAAGACACGGGATGCTGAAAGGGGAGGTGGTGAAACATTCTACCCTATCCAGAAGCTCCTTAAGCGCAGGAGATAACTCAATAGTTTCAGGAAGTCCCCGAAACTAACCAGATTCAGTAGGGTCCTTTACTAGGAGCACGTACAAGTAATAGAGACTGCTGAGAGACAGTCTTAGAGCAGCTGAGTTGTCTAGTAGAGGCAGAGACCAGCCTAGGAGAGCCGAGTCACCTGAAAAGGACACTTTCTAATCTGTTTATCTGCCTGCAGGTTTGTGCAGTCTGCTACAGATCTTCAGGTCTTATGAACTGTCATCTATGCTAGGCAAACATTGGTAATACAGTAGCCATTAAGTCATTTCTTCTCCTTTAAGTGACCCAAAAAACTTGGTTTATCAAGTTGGACTTTGCTGATATCCACACTTTGGTTCTTGTCAATTCCCTATCTGAGGTAAGTAGAAATCTCTTCACTTCTCTCTAGGAATAATGCTTCACAATAACATGTTAACCACAGGTGGAAACCTGCAAGACTGGTCACACTGTATCCACACTCAGGAAGTGGGGAGGCCTGTGTCACACAAGATAAGCACTATACCATAGAAACCTGCAAGACTGGTCACACTGTATCCACATTCAGGAAGTGGGGAGGCCTGTGTCACACAAGATAAGCACTATACCATAGAAACCTGAAAGGCTAGTCACACTGTATCCACACTCAGGAAGTGGGGAGGGATGAATCCTTGCTGCTGTTCAGCTGCTCTTCTCCACTCACATAGGGTGGGATCCCAGCCAGGAAATGGCGCCACCCACAATGTGTGGGTCCTACTGCCTCAGTCAGAACAATCAACACAACCCCTTACAGACATGCCCAGGTGACTCTAGAGTATAGTAAGTGGCAACTAGTACCAACCACCATGACATGCAGATTAAATCTTCATAACATTATTTAGGAATGTTTTGAGAAGCTGTGTACCTCACTTGCCTGTGTGGTCTGTGTGCCTTAACACTGGCAGCTTCCATGGGTGTAATGACTCCTGCCTTCTTCCAGAGGCGAGGAGGTTGATGTTAGGAAAGCTTGCTACCTAGACATGGGCTAAGGAGAGCCCATTCAGCCCCCAGTGTCTGGGGCCTGCATACCTGCTTACCCCAACTAGGCCAGGCTGAAAGGATACTGCCTTGGTCTCCCATGGCCTCTAGACTTCAAGCCTCATGGCCAGTTGGGAAGAAGGCTAGGAGGGCTGTTTGTATTTCCTTCTGAGGCTCTGTGGGCAGCAGAGGACACAGAACTGGTTGAGTATCTTGTTCCACCAGGACTGGCGCTGTCATGGTGCCTGTCATTTCTTTGCCCCACCTGGTAGAGCACATACCCGTCCCTTGCCCATCGATGGGTCTGAGCTCCGGGCTCTATCCGCCCTCTATAAGCTCAGCTTGCCTCTGCCCTGCCTGATTGGTTCTGCTAGAAGCTTTCTGAGAGTTCTGTGGTAGGGGGGCTGCCCTGTATCTCCCACTGTAAATACAGATGTGAGTACTACAATTGAGTTTAATATTTAATATAATCGGGTTAATGCACATTCCAAACACCATAAATAATCATTAGCTGAGGGTTCTAATTGTGCTGGTGGGATCTGGCCTCATGACTAATTTAAAGACCAGAAGACATTCCCATACACAGCTCCCTGAAACATTGTAAATCAGCCCATGGCTCTGTCCGTGCTCTGCAGCTGCAGACTCTGCAAGCCAAGAGCCCCACCAACCCCCGGCTTCTACCCACCTTCTCAGCCAGCTGGCCAAGCAAGGGCTCACATGCCATGGGGGCTTGAAGACACCACCAGGCCAAGGTTCCAGGGCAGCCAGTGAGGTAGTACTTGAAGAGGGCTCTCCATGGGTGAGGGGTATTGCTATCTATGGATGCCACAGGCTTGAGGACTTAGGACATGCTGTACACAAGTCACGAAGCCACTGATTTCTTGGTGCCACTGTGAACTGGGTGCTTATAAGGGAAGAGGGCTGTTCCGCAGGGTTGTGGGAGCACATCCCCGAGGAACCTGATCTTCCTGGGCAGGAGTGGGCAACAGTGTTCTCAATTTCTTTCTTTCTTTCTTTCTTTCTTTCTTTCTTTCTTTCTTTCTTTCTTTCTTTCTTTTTTCTTTCTTCCTTCCTTTCTTTCTTTTTTCTTTCTTTCTTTCTTTCAAGATTTATTTTATTTATGAGTACACTATAGTTGCCTCAGACACACCAGAAGAGGGCATCAGATCCCATTACAGATGGTTGTGAGCCACCAAGTGGTTTGGTTGCTGAGAATTGAACTCAGGACCTCTGGAAGAGCAGTCGGTGCTCTAACCACTGAGCAATCTCTCCAGCCCAGTGCTCTCGATTTCTAATTAGGACACACAGCTGGCCAGGGTTGTGGTACAGGTGAGAAAGGAGCCTGCAGACCAAAGCTTAGACTGTTGCTGTGCACAGAACCTTAGGCTTCTATGGGGCCATGAGGTGCCCATCTGGGATGGGAACTGTTGCAGAAAAACTAGGAACAGAATTGGTTCCAGCCAGGGCCTTTCTGCTCTGCTCTTAGAACAACAAGACTCTACCTTTGTATCCCAAGACCCAATGTGCTCCCCAAGATCTGATGTATTCCCAGGCCTTGACATGCTCCCCCAAACCTGACAAGACCCCTAGGCTCTGATGTATTTGACATTTGATACATTCACTGTAAACCCAAATCATCGTTTTTCAAAGCCCTGGCACAGAGCTGACCGCTCTCAAGGGGAGCATGAAACATGTGAAACTCAGAAAACTAAGACGGTGGGCTGCCCATCCCCGGCGCATACACCCATTGTACAGATGGGGGTGGGAAGAGTGTAAGAACCTGCCCATCCCCCAAGCATACACCCATTGTACAGACGGGGGGTGGGAAGAGTGTAAGAACCTGCCCATCCCCCAAGCATATACCCATTGTACAGACGGGGGTGGGAAGAGTGTAAGAACCTGCCCATCCCCGGCGCACACACCCATTGTACAGACGGGGGGTGGGAAGAGTGTAAGAACCTGCCCATCCCCGGCGCACACACCCATTGTACAGAAGGGGGGTGGGAAGAGTGTAAGAACCTGCCCACCCCCGGCGCACACACCTATTGTACAGACGGGGGGTGGGAAGAGTGTAAGAACCAGAGGACCAGGAATCTGCTCCGGGACACTGTCAGGGAAGCTGTACAGAAATGCTTGAACAAGCATGGCATAGTGCCACCATTACAGACATGCCAGCGTGGGCAGGGAAACTCCGTGTGGCCCTAGATGAGGAGTTATAGGTGGTCAGTGGGTAGAGAGAGGAAGAACAATTCTCCTCCAGGGTTGAAGTTAAATACAGGTTGTCTGATCTCGAATGGTCAGCCCTGGACACACACACATACATACGAGCAAAGGGAAGTGGACTGTGCGTTTTATGTGTGTGTTTAGATGATTAAAGAAGCGATTACTAATTTGGGAGGGGACTTGGGAGGAGTTGGAGGGAAAGAGGGAAGGGTGGGGGTAACACAGCAGCAATACTTTGCATAACAGCCTCGGAAATAAAACTCTGTAGTTAAAAGAAAACGAAGGAGGGCAATGCAGAAAGGTTTTAGACTCCTGACCACTCCCCCCCCCCCCCCCCCGTCACAGGAGCAGTAAGAGCCGCCCATGAGAGGCAAAGTGTGCAGGAAACTCCGAGGGTGCAGCCTCCTGGGTTGGCCTTCTTGGTGACTGCAGCCATCTTTGACTCCCCCCCTGATCCTGTAAGTGACCCCAGGGGCAAGTTCACACAGCCAGGTGGGTGAATCATTTTATTTTATTTTTTAAAGGCGAGTCCTTAGTTTCTGTGTGGAGCAACTAGAAAAGTCACGCAACACCCTGAAGACCCCAGCGCTCCTACAGCAAGATGGCAGGCCAAGATAGGAGACTCTCTGGGAGCTCACGGGGTAGCTGGTCTGGTATAGACAGCAGACACCCTGCCTCAACAAGGTGGAAGGTGAATAACACCCAAGGTTATCCTCTGACCTCTGCCCGTGGGCCATGACACATGCAGGCAGCCCTACACTCATGGGAATGTCTCTCTGTCTCTCTCTGTCTCCCTGTCTCTGTCTGTTACTCCCTCCCTGCCCCTGATATCCCACCGGAGAGCCAAGGCCCCTGATACCAAGCTGCTAGCCTTACCCTGTGTGATGGGTGACTCAGAAGTCCACCATGGGCCACCGTCCCCTAGAAGGTGAATTTGAGGCTAGAAAACTCAGGCTGCTTCATGTAGGTGACCAGCCAAGCTGGAGTCTGTGGGAACTGGCCTGCCCAGGAGGTGGCGGTAGAGAACGGATAGGTAGCATGCAGGTTGCCTGCCACCTGCAGCCCTCAGGGCTTGGTGACACTGGCCTGGTGTGTGGGCTCCAGCAGACCTAAGGACAGAGCTGCTGACTCAGCGCTCTTGCTTTACCAGACCTGCAGGCTGTGGCCACCTGCCATGGTTGGCTCACTGTCTGCTCAGCTGGAGTGTCAGGTGGTGACAGAACAGGACCCAGTGACCATTGGACCTTAGTAACAGAGGAGGAAATGGAAGCCAGGAGGGAGGGCCAACAGTCACATGTCCTACAGGTGCGGGGTCAACATCTGTTCCCTCGCTGGGTCCTGGGGAACAGGAAAGCAGTGTTGACAGCCATCCCTGGCCGACGTTCAGACAGTGAGTGGTAAAACTGTGTCTACAGTCCTGGATTGCTGATGAGGAAAAGTTTTAATGCCGGGGAGATGGGATGGGGCGGGGCCAGCCGGAGGAGCAGATGGACTGGGACAGTCAGGGCAGGTGCCTCCCCCTCTACAGGTTGAGCATGTGAGGAGAAGAGTTCTAGCACCTAGTGGGTGCTCAACATGTGAGAAGAGTTCTAGCACCTAGTAGGTGCTCAGCATGTGAGAACAAGAGTTTTAGCACCTAGTGGGTGCTCAGCTTGTGAGAAGAGTTCTAGCACCTAGTGGGTGCTTAGCATGTGAGGACAAGAGTTCAAGCACCTAGTAGGTGCTCAGAATTTACTAGCAGAGCTTTGCAGCATGTAACTGTACATTCTATAACTGTTCAACCTTCCCCATTCACTGTGTCCTAGGATCTCTAAGTTGATGCTGTGATTCCCGTGGGTTGCAAGAACCTCTTTGTCACTGTAGTCAGTGGGTGACAAGTGACCAAGTGTAGGAGGTCATCTACTCTCCAGTCCTAATGATGCATTTGCAGGAGTTCCAGCTAGATTTCTCCCACTACCCTGTCCTGTCCACCTAGTTCATAATTAGTAAATTCGGATTCACTACAGCCCTTGTCTGGCTTATGCTCTGCAGCCAACAAGGGGCAGACACCATGGAGAGTTTATTCTGTCAGGCTGGGGATGCAAGGCTGATCCTGGCCCTGCCAGCCTGCTCCAGCAGAGGACACAGACTGCGGGGAAGTCACCATTGAGAAGTCAGGAAAATAGGCCGGTATCATCCAGGGTTAGCCTTAGAGAGACTCTGCACCACAAACATCAGTGATACAGAACGCTGCCTCTGTGTGTGTGTGTGTGTGTGTGTGTGTGTGTGTGTGCATATGTGAGTGTGTGTGTGACCATGTGCATGTGTGTGCATATGAGAGTGTGTGTGAACATGTAAGTGTGTGTATATATGTGCATGTATGAGTGTATATGTGCCCATGTACCTGTGTGTGCATGTGAGAGTGTGTATGAACATGTGTGTGTGTGTGTCTTCATAGGCACAGGTGTGCATGTGTGAGATTGTGTGTTTGTGCTCATGTACAAGTGTGTGCATGTGTGAGAGGGTATGTGAACATGTGAGTGTGTGTGTATGTGTGTGCATGTGTGTGTGCCCATGTGCATATATGTGCATGTGAGAGTGTGTATAAACATGTGTGTGTGTGCATGTATGTGTAACAGTCCAGAGGAAAGAGGACCATCCCCAGGTTCCTATGGAAAGATGGAAGCAACATCTACAACTGTGCACACACTCTAAGGAAGCCATTGCCCCATACAGATGAAAACATGACAGTTCTGTTGTGGGTACATGTATGAAAAGGCTGGAGGATGACGCCCAGAAGAAGGTCACAGAGACTGCATGATCATGATACTTGTAAGAAGATGATACCTTACTCTCAGGGGACATCTGGCTTGCTCCAGATGCCTCTCAAGGCAACTCTGTGCCCGTAGCAGGGAGATACACCCTGCCTGCCCTGAGCAGCAGGGAGCCTGTGGAATAAGCCTATTGTCAGGGTCACCTGAGCGGTGGGGACAACCGGGCTCACTTGGATGCTACATTTTAGTCAGAACAGTGTGAAGGTTTTCAGGAACATGGTGTAGTCTGGGACCAGACGGGAGACATGTAGACATTTTCTCCCAGCAGAGCCGGCAGGAAAAAGTAGAGTCCACACCAGCACCTGGTCCCAAGTCAGGGACTGCTCAGGAGGCTGGGTCGGGGTGGGCTGTCTTGGGGACAGGTTTCCCATGTTGGCTGGGACACAGTTTTGTTCTCTCTAATATTTTACTCAGAGCACTCTGGGCAGAACATCCCGTAATTCTGGAAAGGAAGACTGCCTCCCAGTGAGTGTGCACAGGAGTGGGGAAAAGGACTTCTCTGGAGATGGAAGTCTCCACACCACACACGTCACCTGTGTGGGCAAGAGCCTGCGCCAGTTTTCCCCAGACTTCAGAGAGGCAGGCAGACGTGAGCCCAGCCCTCATACAGACATCACTGGAGCAGCAGAAACTTAGACTCAAGTCCAGGCCTCTTTGTCCAAAACACAAAAACAAAAAACCCGCCAATCTCCCCCAAAACAAAACAAAACAAACAAACAACAACAAAACACCTTACAGGGAGGAGGCTAGAACTTGGAGTTCCAGTACCCCAGGAGTCACTAAGTAATGGTCTTGGCAAAGCCAGTGGTAGCTGGTGAGTGGGGTCATCTTGGGCTGGTCTCATGGCTTTTTGGATACTTTGTCAGCGCTCTTCTGGAATGGCTAGGGTGCCTAGCTCAGCTTAAGAACCCATTCAATGGTGAAATTGGTAGATCCGACTGGAATTTGTGCCCAACTCTGTGGACACTCAACTGCCTTCCTCAAGGGCTTTTCACGCATCAAAAGGTGTTAAAATCGATACACGGCCTTGAGGCTGATTGTGCTTTTAAGTAAATCTATGCACTTGGGCAGGCTCTGTGCACCAGGCAGCATGGCTTTGGGTACTCAGAGACCCTAATGAAGGGGGCCGTCACCAGGGAGATAAACACGCTGCCAGGCTGCAAACAGACGTGTCAACACAGGCTCGGCCCATTAATTTGATCATCATTGAGCTGACCCACAGACTTTGCTGAGACAAATATATCTGGAGGAAGAACGCAGAGGGGAGGGGATGCAGGAGAGTCACAGTAGCTCGGTGGTTGCAGAAGATGTGCCTGATAATGCTGACCAAATGCCCTGCCAGCCATTACTGATCCCAGAGGCTCTTGGGAGGGTTAGCAGAGAAATTGGGATCCAGGAAGAGGGATGGTGTATGCAGGCTCCTTTCTGCACATTCAAGCAGAAGGGTATAGAGAATCTACCAGGAGGGCAGGGGAAGCCAGGGGAAGCCAGGGGAAGACAGGGGAAGCCAGGGGAAAAGGGTGCCTCTCTGTGTTGCCTGAATGAAGTTCAAGGAAACATCTGGGTCAAAATGTTTCCCTCTCGGGAATTCACTGATGCCTTTTCTTCTTAGGAAAGTGTTATTTTTCTGCTCCTGGGTAACTTAATTTCATTCAGAATGAAAAGTGACAGAGTGGAGTTGCACCTGCAGCTAGTACCCAGCCTGGCTTGGTGAGCGTCACTGATGTAGCTGAAAGCCCGGTGGGGACCTGGCCAGCTTTGCCAAGGTGGAGGGAAGGTACCATGAGGTAGCCATGGATGGCTGCTGTGGGTCAGAGTGGGTGCAAAGTGGGTTGCTGACTTAAAGTGTTTTTTGAGCGTCCTGGAGGACAGGGCTGAGCAGGTAAGGCCTCTCTGTTCTGATCCAGACTGGATTCCACAGAACCCCAGGACACAGCAGCTTGCTATCATTCTGAGTGTCCCGGGAGAATGGGGTCCAACCTGGCATAGTGCCTCCTCCAAGCCTAGCATGAGTGTCCAGTATTGGTTTAAAATACTGTAGTAGCAGCCATTGGGCATCCTTGCATGGCTGACCTGCAGGGACTCGTACAGCCTCTCAGTTCTGCTGGGTGTGAGCACCCACCTCTAATGTGTTGAAGCCACCTGCTGGGGATTTTTCTGCACTTGAGTTATGTGGAGACTAGTTCCAAAGCAGAGGAACGAAACAAGCAGTTCCACAGGCCAAGAGCCAACGTGGTTTTGTTTTCCAAGCAAGCCCGAGGAGCATTCACTTTCAGAAGTAAAACAAGCCACAGTCTGGAGAAAACCTAAAACCATCAGCCTTTTGTCCCACGTGACAGGCGCAGCCTCTGTCGGAAGCCTGTGTCCTTCACAGCTCCCTGCTTTGCTTCCAGAACTTCCAGAACAGATAGAAATACATGAAAGCTCCCCATATTGAGATAAATCTACCTTGCTATTGGTTGGAATATGGGTTTTGATGTCCAGAGTACAGGTAGAGTTGGTAGCATGTACCAGTGGCAAACCTTCAGAGTGCTGGACGTTGTAGAGGTGGCAGGCAGCCCAGGACTATGATTCTAAATCTGCTGTCCTGAGAGTCCCTCCCAACAGCAGCCCATGTCCCTGCTGATGGAGCAGTGTGGCTAGAAGCAGATATGGCTGCAGGCATCTGACTCCTTCTTGCCTTAAGATTTTGGTCCTACTGGTAAAACTGCCTGGCTACCCCCAAACCAAACAGTTCTTCTTGGTTCATGAAATCCACCATTTGTTTCCCAAAGCCAACTGATTCTTGCTAGGGCCAGATTTTCACAGCACTGGTCAGAAGCAGACAATCTATTAAACACTGGGTTGCCATGGAGACTTGTTTGTAATGTCTGTGTGCTGTTTGGGTTTTAGGAACTATTTTGGAAGAGCAGGGGAACATCCTGGGTTTGTAGTATTTCGTACCTTTCTTAAAAAATTATGCTGAACATTGTGTCTCGATTTGGGATATAAAAGCATCAAAAAGAAAGCCATTAAAGTTGGGTGTAGTATGCCCCGTGATGGGACAAGGGCCCCTCAGAGGAGCTGAGCCTCACAGTGGCTCCCAGTAAATGGCCAGTAACAGGTATGGAGGTTGGGACTTGCCTCTTCCACGATGGCTGTCCTCTTGGACTTTGGGCTGGAGAGATGACCTGCTTGGAACCCTTGATCCTCTTTCTGCTCTGTAGCTGGAAGGTAAGGAAGCTATTGGATGTCCTGGAGCTTTGTAAAGCCAGATGTAGATTCAAACCCCCACATGGGGTTTGTCCAGTATCTGTGTAATATTGGACAAGCCTAGACGACTCATCCGCAGACCTCCTTGGTCAATACAACCCTGCAGAGCTGGGGGAGCTCAGGGAAGGGAATGTCTGAGGATCCATCTGCTATAAGGTTAGCGAAGAGCAGCCATGTCTTCCTCTGACTCAGCACCTAACTCCTAAACAGAGACACAGCCAGCCCTTTCTGTCCCAGCCAAGTGAACGGCTAGAGTGTCATGAGCAGGACCCCAGAACCTTCACTGCCCTGTCATGGCTCCAGACCTTGGTCAGCAGTAAAGCTGACATGCCAATGCGCGGTTCTTTATGGATGGTGACAATGGCACTGGCTGCCACCATATATTACCACTAATTTCTATGACAATCCCAGACACTTTGTCTTCGTTTCTCACCATCCTCAATTGGCAGCGTCTTCACACACTGCCATGCATTCTTCTCGCTGCCCCAAGCCTCTCCACCAAGTAGGTAATACTGTGTAAACAGATACTTAAATACACTGGGGAAGCTAAATTCTAAAGGCACCCCGCTGGTGTCTGTGTGGTTTCCTGAAGATCTAGCAATATGCCCAACCAGTTGCTCCCATCTCTGCTCGGAGAAGCATGCGTTTTTGTGTAGTGAGCTCTGTTTGCATTTGTGTGCTCTGGGTTCTGCTCTGCATAGGACAGGCATGCCCTGTTCTATGCATAAAACCAGTGGGCAAGAAAGCTGCTAGCAGGAGATAGTGCCCCTGGAGCTTGGTACCTTAGGGAAACAGCCCTATCTTACCTCTCTGAGCCTTAAGGCACCATGTATGACTGCTTTGATTGGCTTTGTGGATTGGATTGGATCCTGGTCCATAGTGGTTACCCAGACTGCTAGTAACTTCTTGCTTCTCAGCATCAGGGTTAAGACTACCTGTGCCCTCTTAAGACTGGACCCTTAACAGCCATCCACAGTGCTGTCTGAACAGGAGAGAGACTACCCTCCTGCTCCTTCCCCTGTCACACTGACTCCTCAGCTCTTTTCTCCTGCAGCAGGAGCATTGGGGGAAGCCTGTGCTTATTGGCTTTGGGAAGAGTGTGTCTGTGTGTACCCTGAGCCGATTGCTGCTAATGTGCCAGAGTCCATGACTGGCTTCTTGAGAGGGCCATAGCCCACATGGTTGGTGTTAGCTCTCCCCTGGGAAGATTCCTGGCTTCTAGTTCTTTTTCCCTTGGTAGGAGAAAATGAAAGTATAGGGCTGGGAGAGATCAAGCCAGGCAGTCAACAGAGTTGGAGAAGATCCAGCAAGGCTGACTGTTGGCCGAGGGCAAGCAGAGTAACCAGCATAGTGTAAGCACCAGGCACATCGGTCCTCTTCAGTCACCAGCAGAGAGCCAGCTGGATTAATCTATCCCATTCTGTATATCTGACTCCACCCTCTACTGAGTCCTGTGAGAAGTGTGCAATGCTAGGAACTGCCACCAGGTGATACCTTTCTTTACTTTAGGAGTCTTGGGGCCACTGTGGTGGTGCTGGAGTGACTGGGGTAGAGTCACATGGAAGAAGTCTCCTGTTTGGCAGGCCAGTGGCACCTGGAAAGACCAGACATACTCTCTATTGAGACATAGTTGCCTCATGGCCTGGAAGCCCTGCTTACATAGAGGCAGAGAAACACTTGCCTTTCTGTAGGTTTCTTTTTCCAAAATTTGTTCACCACCAGACAAATGCCTGTGGAGAGGAAAGAGGGTTGGGCTTCCACGTGCTCTCTTCCCTCTAGGTTTGCAGAAAGGGGAGGAGGGAAGGAGAGGAAGAGGGGAGAAAGGGAGGAAGGAATAGCAGGGAGGGTGTTGGAAACCCTTGTGTTTCAATTTCTTGGATCAACAACATGCTGACTGAACTCACACTATGGGTGCCCAACATCCAGAACACAAGGTAAGTATGTTGGTGAAGTCTCTCAGGATCCCTCTTTACCAGCAAGATTGGCAATTATGAGGTAGTCTCTGTTCTGGCAGTGAGAGATGGGATGAGGATTAGAAACATATTTTAATAACTACAGAAGACCGACTCCCTGTCTCAGACCTTCTGGTAGATCTTGACTCACATTGACTACTCAGGACCTTCTGGTAGACCTCAGTTCATGCTCACTATCCAGGGCCTTCTGGTAGACCTCACTTCATGCTCACTATCCAGGGCCTTCTGGTAGATCTCAGCTCATCTCACTACTCAGTACCTTCTGGTAGACTTCAGCACATACTCACTACTAAGGACCTCACTGTTGCTCAGAATAACTGACTTTTGGGATGCATCCTCTGACCTGCTTTTCATTCTCAGAATTGCCACATTGCATTAACTGTGAGTCATCCCTACTGGGTATGGTCTGTGACTAGGACTTAGCTTACCCACTGAGTCAGATCAGGCTTTGGTGCTGATGGGCCCATAAGACTTTACTCTACTCCTACTCCAAGCAGAACCAGACAGTCACCAGGCCCTACTTGATCTGCCCGGGTGCCTTTGTCCCAACTTTGGGTCCTTCCTAACATCTCTATCACAGTTTGTTTCGGTAAATATCAAAAAGTAGAAATATTTTATCCTGTGCTAGTGCCGGCTCTTACAGGGCCATCTGGCACTGCGGAGATCTCTAACTTGAACTAAGAACCCAGGCTTCGTTCACTCCCCTGCCCCTACACATTGTTTTCAGGTTTTATTGTTATCAGCACCAAGGTCTCACTCCACAGATGCCACTCTAGTGCGGAGCTGAGCATACCTGAATGCTATCACAGGATCCACAAGCCACTCCCTCCATTCAGTTCACTTCCCAGGTGGTTTATCTTGCCCACCAATCTCAGTCATTGCTTACTCACACTGTCCTCCATAGCCCAGTAAAAACATGACTCACAACCATCAATTTGTCAAACAGGTTTATATGTTAAATTCTCAATCCACAAACCCTCTACACAATAAGCTTACAACCAATGGACAAAGATATAAACTGCCCATCTATATGGGATAAATAGTCACATAGAAACCCTTTGAAGTATTCATAACACCTTATTTATGAAGAGATGCACTGAGAGTAACATTCACATCTGCTTCCATATTGCCTCCTCCCGAATCTGTCTCCTCTCCCTCTCTTCTACTCCTCCAGACTCTTTTTCCACCCTCCACTGTCCAATCATGCATCACCTTAACATCAATCTACAGGCTTTGATGAGCTCTTAATTTAACCTTGAAGCTCCTTCTCTCTTGTCTCGCCCCACCTCTGGCAAATTACCCTTCCTGTTTATAGCCTGTCCCATTTTTGCAGATACTCATGGAGCACGGCTTGTGTACACTTTGAAACAGGTGTTCCCTGTTCACCAGGTGCCAGGGCCACCAGGAGATTTGATGGGCAAGCCCATAGTGGTAGAGGCAGCAGTCGTGTCTGTCTATATGTGTTTAAAGAAAGCTCTTCCTATAACCCAGCTGTCTTAGACACACTCCCATCTCTAGATTAGCTCCTTGCTGGCATGGTGGCACCATGACCATTTTTTATTCTTTCCCAGGCCCCAGCAACTGCCTCCACTCTCTCTATTCTGGCTACAGTACTGTCCTGAGTCCCTAGTTCAGAGGTATGGTGGACAGCTTCAGTTTTAGCTTCTAGCATAATCGTTGTTTCCTTCTTCCCGAAGCTCTGGATTCCTTTTCCTGAGGCTCAGTACTGTCTCCCTAAGGCAGAAATTCCCTTCAGGGGCTTGCGGGTTTTAACAGTTGCTTCCCAGTTAGTGGCACTGTTTGGGGACTTGGAGAGCAGCTAGCAGAAGCAGAGCCACTAGAGTGAGCCCATGGAGGTTTTATAACTTCTGTTTCTGGCCTGTGCTATCTGCTTTCTGCCAGAAACAACATGAAGAAATAGCCTCACATGCGTGCTGCCAACACTGCCATGCCTTTCCCACCATGATGAGTTGAAGTCTCCCTGAAATGGTAACCCACAGCAAACCTTCCTCCTCTAAGTGGCTTCTGCCAGGTTTTTGTCCAGTAAGTGACACTTGTTCCTGCAGATGGAATATGAGGAGCTGGAAGTAAAAAGTTGTCACAGAATCGGGACCAGCAGCCACCTGCTTCTTTCATATCCTCTCCTCTATGGCCACAAAGGGCACCTGGCTGCCATCAGGTCCTGTCCAGCCTCTGCCTGCTCAGAAGTCTCACAAGTTGGTTGTGTTCATACTCCAGAAGGGCTGTCCTTAGTGTCCTGGCCACCCTGGCTTAGTTCCCTACATACAGTGCAACTGAGCTTAGGATTAGGCACATGTAGTGTATCCCAAACCAGACCTTGTTCCCCTCCTGGAGCTGTGTGAATAACCAGAGCTGCTTTATGCACAGCAGGCACTAGAACCTGGGACCTTGTCAGCTTTTGGCCTCCGTCAAGAGCTGGATCTGTTCTTGACCACCGAGGTGAGGCCAAGGAGTATCTGTGTATCTGTGTATTTTCTATTCCTTTCAGCACCCTCTGACTTCTCTGTGTCAGTGTTGGGACATCCCAAAGTCACCCCTTCCTAGGTGTGACTCCAGTCGCAGAGCAACCTTCTGGTTCACCCTCCCGCCCCCTCCAGAGTCATCCTTAACGAGTCTTCGAGCATTCAAAGACACCTCCAGCTCTTGGCCTCTGTTCCAGAACTTCCCTCAGAAAGTGGTGTATTTTATCTTTATGTGTCAAGATTTATATAAAAGGGGGGATAGTTCAACTCTCAATGTAATGAGTTGGAAGAACAGCTCTCTGGTGGCTCCCTTGGCGATCACAGCATCAATAACATTGATTGCTAAAAATAACTAATGACCCTAGGCAAGGAATAGCCGTGGACTGTTCCAGCCCTGCCTGGGGCAGGGAGGCAGGTACTGGACTCAGTACACACAAGCCAGCTGGTGGGCTCCCAGAGAAGCTGCGGCAGAAGGTGGAGCCAAAGCCAAAGTGCCCTTTGGGGTGCCAACAAAAGCAAAAGTGGCTAAGAGAGTGGTCATAAATCAGTGTGGCCTGCATCTATGGGAAGTAAAAGGCAACCAGGAAAGCCTTTTTGAAGGAAGCATCCTGGGAGTATCTCATGGGAGACAACAAGCTTGGGAAAGAGAATCCACATTAGCCCTAGGGAGCCTTGGTTTTCCTCATCTGAGAAGTGGGGGTTCATGGCTCATCATATGTGCGGAGAAGCAGAGAAAGATTTGTGTTCAGGCCTGAGTCTCACAGTGTGGGGAAGGAGAGACCATTTAGTCAGTCCTGCTTTCTTCTAGAATGTGTTCTGTGCAGCCAGTGCAGGAGCTTCCACAGGCAACCAGCTAGCAAATGGAACTGGAGGCAGACACAAAGGAGCCTTGCTAAAGACCTTCTGAGGTCGGGCCTGGGGTACATAAATGCCATTTAGAAAGAAGGCTTACCCAAACCAGAAGAAGCAATGGCTTTTGACAAGGAAGATGGAAAGGCGTGGGCCACACTCATTTCACAGTGACTCTGACTGTTGCCTCTCTGGTCCGATGACAGGTGGGTGGGAACCTGTCTCCATATTTTCAAAATCAATTCTCCCTCCCATGACCTTAGCTCTGGCCACTGTGTCTTGGATGGCGGTGGCCTTTCCCCCAGTAACCCAGTACTATATCTAGGGATTTTCACTGGCCGGAGGAGCTGAGCAGTTAGCTGCAGGACAGCTCAACTCACCCGCCTTCCTGGAAAAAGTCCCTCCCATACCTCTTCTGGGGTTTCTGGAAAGGGTCAGAGGCCGGGAAGTGAAGGTCGGTGAAGAAGCATGTGCTGCTGGCAAACAGGAGTCCAGGGAGGCAGCTGAGTCAGTGAGGCACTATAACTTCAGCTTTGTCCCCGAACTCATGTAAAAGAGTCGTGTGACATGGCACACATTTGTAAATCTTAATGTTGGAGAGACTAGACGAGAGGATCCCTGGGGCTAACTGGTCAGCCAGTCTAGACTACTTGGTTGTCTGGCTCCAGGCTGGTGAGAGAGACCCTATTTCAAAAAAGAAGAAACCCACCAGATAAAGTAAGTAGAGCTTTGGCCTTCATAAGTACACACACACACACACACACACACACACACACACACACACACCTGCACACTGGCACACATGCATACACAGGTGCATACACACAAAGTCTATGTGTATGGAGAAAAAAAAATCACGCTTCACAGTCAACTGTAAATGCCACCTCTGAGGGCCACCTCTGAGGGCCACACTGTGACACATGGAGGTTGGAGCCTCCCTTGTGAAGTCAGTTTTTTCCCTCTCTTGTGCCCCAGGGATGGTGGAGGTCCTCACTTATCAGTAGGGTGGAGTGTGGGAGATAAGAAAGCTTCCAAGGCTGCAAGGATTTATAATTAGATGCAGCAGGTATTTGTCGTGCCCAGCTTCTGGTGTGGGGATTGGCAGACACAACTCACACGGGCTTTTGGTTGGAGATGCTATCCACCAGGCAAGCCGACTGGGGCTGACGACCACGGGGCCATGAGCCTTTACTTCACTTTCTGTGACACACACAAGTCTCTTGTGCCATCATTTACAGGATCTGTAGGGTGGGGACACAAGAGCAGACAAGGGCTTCTTTTAAGTCCCTGCTGTTCTTAGGGACCGGAAGCAGTGTGAGAGTCCTTGTGTTCACAGATCACAGAGAGAACACAGGCCCTGCCACTTTCTCGGGGGTCTCATGGATTCCTCTATGCTCAGGAGAAAGAAAGGAAACCCTGCTAGCTGGATATAAGAAACTGGGCCACCATGTGATTTAGTCAATTCCAACACAGAGTCGAACCTTGAATGTCGCAGTGACTAGGCTGCAGATGTGCCCAGCCTTTATTACCTAATGGAATTCTGCAGCCGAGAGCTGGGCCAGCCCAAGGGGCTCCATCTTCACCTTCCCTGCTTTCTCTTCCCCAGGTTCTCGCTGGTGTTCAATATGTGAGCTCTGCTCCAAACTCCTGTGAGTCTTCCGGTAACTATATATAGCAAGGGTAATTAATACAGGACTTGCTGAGCCCCAGTGGCGAGGAGATTGGGAGTGGAGACTGGCCTGCCCATCTGCAGTATGGCCCCAGTGTATAGAAAGTACTCCATACTGCCCGAAAGCAGGAATAATGGTGTTGGTTTGTAATGTGTTATGTACGCTAACACACTCAGCAGCCACGCCCATGCCTCCCCACCCCGAGCTGCCCTCGGAAGTGCCCAGTGCTTCAGAGAATGCTGGCTGTTCCCTCCTTATAATGAGAGAACAGCAGGATGCCAGCCGCTTAGTGAGATCTTTCTGCCTGCTCTCCTCTGTTCAGTCCTGCCACCAGAGACCTCTGCCTGCCGTGTTCTGATTCCACCAACGCAAAACTACATGGGGGGGGGGGAATCACCCACTTCCTCCATGTCAGGGAAAGTAAGGCACAAACAGACTTCATTTGGGAGTGTGGCCTTTCTTTAGGGAGTTGGCATTGAATATGGCTTTCCCTGGAGTCTGTGCCCTAGCTTTTCATACATCCTCTGTCCCCATTAAAATAATCTTCCGTGGCAGGAATACTAGAGTTTGGGGTCCAGGAAGCACCTCATCATTTAGAATGTCACACTGCTGGTGGCCCGTTCTTGAATTATATTTCACAATTTTTCAAAGCCGCTTCAAGTTGACTCTTCTGGTAAGGTTGGCCAGACAAGCTTCATTATCTGAACTGAGCAGAGGAATCAACTGAGGACTCAGAATGGGGGCGGGGGTGTTTTCAAGTTCACATGGGACGTCAAGGTCAGTGAGGATCAAGTTCCTTTTCTGGGGCTCAGACCAAGTCACTCTTATTTTTAGCTAATCCATTGCTCTGGGGGGGATGTGACAGATGAAGGAATTGCTACTTCATAGCAACAGAATGTTGCAGGTCATTAAAGAACCAGAGGCCAGGGGAAAGGAGGGCTATGAGGCAGCCCTAGTTTTGGTCTCAGCCCAGCTATGGCTGCAGAGGGAAAAGATGGGACTTGAGAGAATCGTTGGTTTTCATGGAACCCACGGGAACTTGGGAGGCAAGGACCCAGTCTCATCTGGTCTTATACAGTCATTTTCCTGACCTCTACTATATCAGGAGCACATGTACCTCCATCTGCAGGCACATGAATGCCCTCTAGAGTCAGAAGAGCCAGGTTAACCTAACCTGCTCTCTAGTCTTTTCCGGTAAATGATTACCTTTTCCTCAGTTTACCCACACTTGAAACCATGAGAAGAACGTGAGTCTAGGGCCAGTTTATCAAGTTAAACTGGCCATCACTGTCATCCAGTTAAGGTCCTGAGTGGCTGTGGCTACTCCAGGAGACCCCTGGCTTCTAAAAGAAGCCTTGGAAGAGCAAGGATTCAGGACCACGGACAGCACCACGCACCCAGAGTTGTGCATGGCTGCCTCGCCCACTTCCGCCTCAAGGGCGCAAACACCCGGAAAAAAAAAACGGCTAACGACTAGGAACGAACACTCAAGGCAGTGCTGATCTATTGTTACTCGACCCCAAACCTGACTTTTTGTCCCTTTTTGCTATCCTCTCAATAACTCTCTCAAGTCTATCCACCACTGGATGTACTTAGATTTGGGGACCTTCCCAGAGGCGGCTTTATCGGGTGGCAGTGGCCAGAGACCATGGACCATGCAGTATGCGACTGAGTCCTGACGTGTATGTCCTCGCTAAATCCACCCCCCTGGAAACGTGTCTGAAGTCCACCCTGCCTGCCCACAGCAGAATCTGCAGATCCTGGCAATTGGAGCATGTTAAGGACCAGATATAGCTGTCAGGTCTGATTTCTTAAATCAAGATTTGTTCGGTGGGGATGGCAGCATGAAAATGGAAATGCTTCGCCTGGAGAGGAGGGGGAAGTGGTAATGGGGCCCCGGAGAGGGAGGGGAGACGCAGGGCCTTGGACTCTGCATTTTGGGTGAGAGCCAGTTCCTACTCTGTGGGTCCTGCTCAGGGGAGGGAGAGCCTGTTGGGTGAGCAGCTGGGGAGAGGCAGTGTCAGGCAGCACACTGCACACTGCAAGGTCCTGACTCACACAGTACGTGTTGCTTGTGTTGCATTGAACCCCCTCCACACCCCGCTGTCCAGCTGTCTTGCATACAGTTCCTACCCTGTTGAGCCTCATGCAGCGTATTGTCCATCCTGCGGTGACTCCATCCCCCTGCCTCAACTCACCATCCATCTTACAGTTATCCCCACCCCTGCTTCCGGCAGCGTACCATCCAGCCTACAGAGAGGTGGCTGGCAAGTTTCTGTCTGAACACAACATTGGGGACATCTGTTACCTCCCTGCAGCCTGCTAAATTTGAGGACAACCCTGGCGTCCTTGCACGACGGGTGGCCTGCTACATGGCAGTGCTGAATAGTGACAGTAAGTGTTGGCACAGGATGGAGGAGAGGCAGCTGTTAAATAGTGTATTATTAATAAGACCTACCTAATAGATCACTGTGTCGTCTTTAGCAGTGCAGGACCCTTGACAACATTTTCCTACTTCCGGTTCCGGTTCTGGGGCATGGGGAGGAGGCCCTGAGCAGGGGCTGGAGGAGGGCAGAGGCTGCAGAACCAAGGCGAATTAGAGGTTCTTGTTTTGTGTAAGATCAGTTCATTTCACAGACTGCTGACACGGCACGTTTCACGGTTCAGGATTTATGGTGTTCTGGGGCCCACAGACTCAGAAAGGAAAATACAAAAGAACTTTCTAAAGACATGACCTGCCGTCAGAAAACTATTAAGATTTTTAACACAGAGATTCTGATTTTAGTGTTCTCCTCTGGTTTAGGGACAGTACTGTTACGTAATAACCACCCCGTGTACCCCACTGCAGTACTTTTGGGAAGACTTTATGTGGTACGTATATGACTTGCATGAGTATACGGGAAAGCTCAAGGACTCCACTGACTTCAAAGGAGGGGTCTTGTGTCTGCCTGCACCCCCTTTTCACAAGGACAGGGCTATGCTCCCAAGAAAGAGCACAATGGAAGATTCCAGCCCCAGACAGGGCATGCGCATCTATCTCCCTTTTCCCTCTCTCCCTCCTCCCTTTCTACTCCCTCCACCTTTCCCTCTTCCCCCCTTTTCCTTTTTGCCCTCCCCCTCTTCCCTCCCCAGCAGCTGTTTTTGTTTTTCTCCCTTTCTTGGTCTTGCTCTGTTTGTCTGTCTCCTTAGGGCTCCCAGGGCTACTGTGTCCCTCTCCAGAACAGAGTCCCCTCTTCCCCAAGCAGCTAGGAGTAGAGAGGTGGAGTCACAGGAAGTTTGGGGGGGGTGATCTGTCTGTGTGTGGTCTTATCTTAGTAAGGCGGGCCCCCAGAACCATCTTTATAGCATCCCTGGGACCCTTTCTCATCACCCCAGCAATCCCAGGGCCCTGAAGTCAAGCTGTGGCAGGGCAGCCACAGGGAAGGATGGGAATTATCCACAATGGGGATATGAAATCAGACTGGAGTCTCTTTTCCTTTACAGTTAAGCAAACAGCCTATAGAACACTGGGGGTTGCCTAGAAGTCAAGCCACTGTAGCAGCAGACAGGATCATATTGGTGACTCCAGCCTCTGGACATCATGCTAGGCGGTGCTTGCTCTTGGGGTTTTGGGGTACAGGGAGAGGTTGTCATGGGGTACTGACAAAGCAAGTTAGGGTACATTGTCCAGGCCCTTGTCACTAGCCACAGCTCTCCCTATATAGATTTGTGGCCTTCAGTCACATAAGGACAATGCCCCAAGCACTTTCATAGGTAGAGAATGTGACCTGTGGTCACATAGGCTAAAGACAGATCTCTATTTTAATGAGGTTCTTAAGGCCTGGAGACTTAGCCAATAAACTTTCCTTCCCAGACACTCCTCCCTGCAAAAGGTATTTTAACCTCAGGCCCACCCTGAGAAGTGGGGTACGGTTTTACTCATCCACTTTCAACCATGACAATAAGTGCCTTAAAACCATGCCCCAGAGCCTGAGAACCAGACAGCCCCTGCCTCCTTGCAGGCCCGGGAACCCTTGAGCCAGCTCCAGCTGTCCTGGGAGTCTCAGACTGTGCTTTCTCACCCCTGGAGCGATGTCCTGGGGCTGCCCTACTGCCCAAAGCAAGTCAAACTTCCTGTGTCCCGGCTCCCTAAGTGGCCAAGCCCTGGAGTGGACAGACTCGGGACCCCCCCACACCCCTACCACACAGTGGAAAGTGAACAGAAACACACTCTGTGCGATTTCAGAAACAATGAAAGTTAATTTGGAAGTAAAGGTTCCTGAGGGCCTTCCTTGGCCACTTCCTTGATAGGACACCATCAGGTAATGCCCTGCAGGAAGAAACCAGCTCTGCATAAAGGCGACAGCATACTGGGGACCAACTATAGGCAAAGATAGGCTTTAGTCACCTCTCCTAACTGCTCTTTCAAGGGAGAAAGTTCAAGAATGCTGCTTCTAGTGTGTCCCTAGGCAGAAGAGCAGAAGATTGGGTTTTGGGTCCAGTTTCTTGGGGTAATGACTTGTGGCTTAAATATCTGAGGGTGGGACCCTTCGTGCTGACAAGGGTTTGCAGGTAGGACACAGAGCAGGCAGGCCTTGGTGGCCAATGCCAGCTCTCCCTTGGCCAGGTACTGAGAAATCCCAGCTGTCACTCTGTTGTCATGCCAACCCTTCCCAGAATGAGGTGCACTCGTGAAACAGACCCCACTACCATCCTGTTGAAGGAAACCATCCCAGGCCTAAGCTGTCAGAAGTCACCAGCTCAGAGCCAAATGTGCTCTCTCATTGCTGAGTCCTCTGTTCCTGGACGCTCACAAATCTGTCACTTTGTGTGCTCAGCATTCAGGGTCAGCCAGGCCATCTCTCCATCCTGCTGCCCGTACTCAAGTGGCCTGGGGTGGAGGGAGGGCTGGGAGGGTGACTGGTTTTCCTTGAAGTGGGAGCAGCTGGAAGCCTGTGGTATGCACACTCACCAAACTGTGGTATGCACACTCACCAAACTGTGGTATGCACATTCACCAAACTGTGGTATGCACACTCACCAAACTGTGGTATGCACACTCACCAAACTCACACCACTGTGACTTGTAGTCAATGGCAGGGACAGAAGAATTAAGTCCACTATCCCCACATCGGTGGCTGTATCTATGGGACGAGATCTGTGCCCATGTCCGAGCTCCAGGCTGACTAGGGGCTCCAGGTGAGGGAGAGGCAGACACCTATGACCTGAGACGTTTCTTTGGAAGCAGGTACTGTCCATCTCTATGGCAACATAGGCTGCAAAACTCAGGAACACAGGCTGATGTGAGAGAGGAACCCAGACATAAAAAACAATATGTGGTTCAGGGGACCGCTCTACAAGGTGGACCTCAAAGGAGGCCCAGATCCGTGTGCCCCGGCTCCGACAGAACTACTGTAACTGTGGGCTAGTCCTGATGCCAGCACTTCAGGGGAGGACTCTCTTTGGAGCAAAGGGTCTTTCAATAGGGCGACTGAGTTAGCATGAGGCCAGACGGAGTAGGCTCGACCCTGTGCCATGAGAAGCTATCACAGCCAGGACACACACTGACACCAACCACACGAGCACACAAGCAGATGACCAAGGAGAGGGACTCCCCCGTTCACTCTCAATATCTGTTCAGCAGCCACTTTAGGACTGCACACAGATTTTTATTTATTCAGACTCGGAGGGAGCCAACCCTGCTGACATCTCGATCTTGGGCTTCTAGCTTCTGAAATGGAGAAAAATAAATGTCTGCGGCTTGAGCCACCCAGGTGGAGAACTCTGTTAAGGCAGCCGGACGCTGTGGATTCAGTCCCCTATCCGCTCTGTGCTGCTGGGGGGAGGGGAGGTCTGCGATCCAGCAGAGCTGGGAAGAATGAGAAAGGAAACCTCGTGCCAAGGAGAGGACATAAGTCACTCTGCTGATCCACAGGCCTGGTTTCTAACAAATACGGCTTTCCTTTCTTCATAACAATGAGATAAATGCACACATCCTGGAGAAGGGGAGTCTCTGCTCATAAGGTAATCTGAAGACAGGGAGAGAAGTGAGTTCCTAGAATCAACCCTGGAAGAAGCAGACAGCAGCTGGGCTCTGCCTAAGCTGATGAGGGTACGGCATCTCCCTCAGGGACCACAGTGATGATTGCTTATGGTCAGCTCTCTAGGTGTCTTTCTGGTCGCCAGACCACCATTACTAGGCTCTCAGAAAAAAATACCAAGACTTACAGCCACCAGGGTGTACCTGAACAGCTCTGGCCCTGTTCATCACAAGACACCCACAGACTAGTTGATGGGAACAGGCTTGATGCAAGGCACAGGGGGGGGGGGAAGGGGGAGGGTTCGGGAGTAGGAAGAGCAGCAGTGTGCCTCCCAGAGAACAAGTTTCCAGATCAGCTGCTTTCCGCAAGTCCAGGTGGATGAATAAAACAAGATTATGCCTGACAGCCGCTCTCTTCACGGGGGGGGGGGGGCGGTTCACATTTATCAGCAGGAGAAGGGATGACTCCGGAGTGTCCAACCTGTGGCCCACAGGTTGTGACAACGTGCATATGTTTGTTTTGTGTGGCACTGCAGTGTGATGTCAGTTATAAACTGCATACGAAGGAGTTGAGGATGTGGTTCTTCATTAACCCTTGCCACACAAGTGGGACACTTGGAGTTCAGATCCTCAGAACTCACCTAAGCGCTGGGTGGATGTGGTGGTCTAGGTGTAATTTAGTGGCTTGGAAGACAGAGTTAGGGACAGATCTCTGGAGCAAGCTGGCTAGTTAAATGAGCCATGTTAGTGAGCTCTGGTTTCCAAGAGAGACTCTGCCTAAAAGAGTGAGTGAGGAGTGACCAAGTGTTGAACCTTCACACACACAATACACACAATGCACATAATACACATAATATGAAAAATACACATTATGCACACAATACACATAATATGAAAAATACACATTATGCATACAATACACACACAATACACATAATATATACAATATACACAATACACATAATACACTCAAACACAATACACACAATGCATATAATACATACAATATACATAATGCACAATATACATGATACAATATACATAATACTACACATAATGCACCCAATACACACAATACACATAATATAAACAATATACATGACACACACAATACACATACTACACACAATATATACTACACACAATACACATAATATAAACAATATACATGACACACACAATACACATACTACACACAATATATACTACACACAATACACATAATATAAACAATATACATGACACACACAATACACATACTACACACAATATATACTACACACAATACACATAATATAAACAATATACATGACACACACAATACACATACTACACACAATATATACTACACACAATACACATAATATAAACAATATACATGACACACACAATACACATACTACACACAATATATACTACACACAATACACATAATATAAACAATATACATGACACACACAATACACATACTACACACAATATATACTACACACAATACATATAATATAAACAATATACATGACACACACAATACACATACTACACACAATATATACTACACAATACACATAATACACACAATACACATAATACACAATACACTTGTACACTTGCACTCACATGTTCATGCTACTACACACATATGCTGAAAGATCTCAGTGTTTTAGGTAAGTTTATGATGCTGTGCTGGGCTGCATTGATTGGCTGCTGGGCTTCAGGCTGGACACCATTATTATGGTAGAATATTATCCATTACCAAAAGGGAGAAATCTAACATATGCTGCCCACACCATCTGATTCTGCTTCCAGAAGATTCTAGAGAGGCTGGGCTCTTGGAGGCAGAACATAGGTGATTGCCGAGGCTGAGATGAGGGTAAGACAGGGGTTGGTATCTAGTGGGGAAAGTTCCACTTTTGTGGAACACGAAGGTTCTGGAGGTAAACCCTGGAGGTGGCCATATGATAGTGCGAGTTTGCTGATGCTGAAAAAGTCAGCTGCCCAGGTTGCTGTGTAGGGTTGACTACAGGTAAAAATAATAATTAAGGGGCTGGAGAGATGGCTCAGTGGTTAGAGCACTGACTGCTCTTCCAGAGGTCCTGAGTTCAATTCCCAGCAACCACATGGTGGCTCACAGCCATCTGTAATGGGATCTGATGCCCTCTTCTGGTGTGTCTGAAGACAGGGACAGAGTGCTCACACACATAAATAAATCCTTAAAAAATAATAATTAAGAAGCCTGTGTATCCACTGGGTTGCCCTGGACTAGGTAACTAGGCAGCCTTCCAGAGAGCTGCTACCGTTCAGCGTGACGCTCGAGAAACCAAGGCCAGGTGACGAGATAAGCTGTTGGGTCGGCATCAAGTCAGGAGTTTGCCTTGGTGGTCTCAGCATCCCTCAGGCGCTGGTGTGTGAAAGAAGGAAGAAAGGCCTCCCACCATATTCTGGGCTTCCTGTGTCACAGAGGTCACTCTGGCTTGCAAAGTACACAGTGACAAGGAGAAAGGGCCGGTGACAGTGGGGGCCACTTTTAAAACAAGGTTGCACTAAAGCTCAATTTGCATTACGCCTAAACTGGAGACCCCACCAGTGTGAATGTGTCAGCTGCGCTGACCTTCACTGAATGGGAGGCTCATGCTTATGCTGTAGGAATTTCAATTCAGCAAATTATGCATAAAACACATATACCCACAACTGAATGTAAACACAGCAGAAACCTGCCTGCCGCCGTCTGCAGAGAATGTGGCTCTGCAAACGTGCACCGAGACTTCACATGGAGAACATCCTCCAGAGACAGGAGTTTCTGTTCTTCCCCCTGTTTCTACCCTGGGGGCTTTTAGCTGGACCTGGGGGTAGATGCTGTTAACCAAGAGCTGATGTTCTCTGGATGGTAACGTAGTAAAAGCACCACCAAATGCAAAGCTCACGGACACTAAGGTACCCACTTGGGACTGGGTGTTTCAGTCAGTGGTCTCTTCTGAGGGTTTCCTGTCTTCCTCATTAGGTAAGTCACATGGGCTGGGGTCACTGACCTGCCCAGCAACCTCATCAACATCTATTTCCCTTTATCTCTGAGAAGGAAATGACTGCTCATTCCCTGGGAATAGTTGCAAGGAGCAGACTTCCCGATACACAGGTGTGATTAAGAAAGAATTCAATTAACATCCCCTTCAGCTGACTATGGGGACATGAGGCTAAACACTGGGTTTGGGCACCAGTGTGCATATATGTTTGGCCATGTCTGCATGCATGTGGTTGTATGTAGCTGTGTGTATAGGTCTATGTGTATGCACATGTGTATCTGAGAGTATAAATGTGTGGGCACACATGTAGGCAAGTGAGTACATGTGTACATGCATGCGTGAACCCATGTTTGAACCTGTGCGCATGCCTGATAGCATGTGTGCTTGTTCATGTGCATGAACACACCCCACACAAGCATCTTGTGTACTAGGAAAAGACCACCATGGGAGAAGAGCTGGCTCTGGAGATGGGTAAAACCATTCTGCAGTGCATATGAGAGTGGAGTTCACACACCTTGTAAGCTTTGACACCCGGGAGTCCGAAGAATTTGAGATATATATGAGATATATATGTGAACAGTCATCTCCTAATTCCTATTTGGAAAAAAAAAAGCATTATCTAGTTTTTAAAAATGTGGCACAGAGCTTGGTAGTGGTGACATACACATTCATACACACATCTATGCACACATACACACACACACACACACACACACACACACACTTTAAAAATGAAAAATATAAAAATGCTGGGCATGGTCACAATGCCTTTAGACCTAGCACTCAGGAGGCAGAGGCATAGCAAAAGAGGCATAAAGGAAAGAGATGATAATTAGAAAAAAATTAGCAATCGTGTCAGAGGTCTTCAGATTTCTGAACGCAGGGAGGGTTGTAAGGAGAGAAGGAGGAGTATGCACTGAAGGCCAGCTCAGCGACACCCAGGAGTCGCCTACAGTTGGAACCATGTTCTGGAACAAGATCCTGCTGGCATCCCTACCCACATCCAATGGGTAAAACTCCTTAGCAGGCCTGTGGCTGTGGCATTGCACTGTCCTGAGCCCTTGGTCTCAGCGGACAGGGGACACTGTCTGGGAAAGGCTGTGGCTCTACCAGGACAGGAAGTACCACCCCAGCAGCTTCTTATCAGTCTGCTGTCACCCTAGTCAGTGTGCGCTGTGGTGGGGGAAGCCAGGCCAAGCCCTGCCCTTCTGGCCGTCATGAGTAGCAGAACCCAGGGACCAGTCTGAGCCTGTCTTTGATTTATTGTTTTTTTTTTTTTTTTGTTCCCTTGTTGCCCACCGACCTCCCCCAGAACAGAGATGGATAGGAATCATGAAGACTATACAATGGAATGAGAAAAGCCGCTTTCTCGGTGCTATCCCAGGGGCTCGGTTTGGGATTCAGGAAGTCGAGCTCTGTAGCTGCTCTCCAGGGAAGGGCTGGGGTTGCTCCTCCTAAGAGAAATGATCCAGGTGGACCCCAGCTAAGATGGGCATGGTGGCCAGGTGGCACAATTCTTAACACAGGAAGAGGCATTCAAAATGCCTCCCATGGCCTCTTCCTGCTCTCTCTGGCTCTGCTTCCTTCCCACTCAGTCTGTGAGGGCCAGGCAAGGCCCAGGGCAGACTACAAAGCTCTGAGCTAAACAAACTCTTCAAAGGGCAGGGAACCTCCAATGAGTCATTTTTCAGACTTTAATTCTACTGAGTGGGGCCAACAGGCTCCCTCTGAGGAGGCAAGACCAATCGACAGAGTGCACAGGCCAGCTGAGCATCCAGTGCTGATCTGCCACAGACCCTGGGGTCCAGCCCTGTGCAGCGGCTGCACGGGCCAGCAACCGGAAGACATCCGGATCTTAACATCAAGGGTTACCCTCCGAGCGCTCAGCCAGGGCCCCATTTCTTCAAAGTGACCTTATCCGCAGCCTGACTTCACCTTCAGGAGCACAAATCTCAGAAGGTTCCGAGTGACACAGCGTCTGGCTCGGCCTAGCACTCCCTGGCATGGAAAGGAACTCTGGGATCAGGTAACCCAGGCGTGAGCTCTGCTCTGTTGATCACGAGCTGGGTGACCATGGCATTGCTGACCATAGGACGAGCATCTACACAACACAACAATATGAACATCAGCTTGCAAGACACAGATGCGAGACACTCCCTTGACAGGAGCAACAGCACGAAGAGATGGCACCCGCGCCCTGTGCACAGCGCCTTTGACAGGCACGCGTTCCCAGCTCTTGTTGCTCAGCCAGCAGAACTGTTGCAAACAGAGCGGCCTGGGCATTCCTATTTCCCTGGCCCCTGCTCAGCTCCTGGCCCCCTCTTCTCTCCTCACTATTATCCCCACCAGACCATCGACTCAATCCAGATTACCCTGACCACAGGAGTGGATAGGAGCTGAGCAAAGCCATTGCTGGGGCCGCCCTATGCAACTTCCTCCATGCTGACGAGGAGCTGCCAACACTCATGAACTAGCTAGACGTAAAGAGTCCATGGGAAAGGTTTTGAAGGGAAGGTTCCCCTCCTCATAACACCATCCCACATGAGCCAGCCTTCCCCCCCTCCCCCCGCAGCACCTCTTTGATTCTTAGCTCCAAGGAAACCTGGCCCATGTTTGCCAACATGGGTGCCAAGAGCCACTAACCAGGGCTGGGGTATCAGGGTGGAGGAAGAGGAATGGCTCGGTTTCCCAGGCATCCTCAACTTCCTGGGGCCACCACCAGCCACACCTCTTTGACAGCCTGAGAGAGTCTGTTCCCGGTCCGCTACAGGAACTCTCCTCTATTTATTTACCCGCTTTCTCTCCTGGCATTCAGAACATCGAGGAAACCTCAGCCAGGGCTATTCATAGGCCAAGGGCATCCCCGGGGAAAGGAATGAGTTCATAGCCACAGCACAGGTGCCAAGTGTAAGCAGGGTTCCCAGCTGGCCTAAGCCACGCTGGGGAGTAAGGCTGGGAGCTCCCAGGCTGGTCCCGTCCATCCTCTCTCCTGCTGTCCAGCCTGGACACTTGGGCAAAGGTTTCTACATCCTGTGCTTGAGACCCGGGCCCTGCTAGGAGCACAGCTGTGGTCACACAGTGTGACTCCACCCTAGGTTAGACCTGGAGGGAGCTAGGGAGCAGGGGAAGGGGGAGGGTTTGGCACAGTGACACGGAATATAAATGAGTCTTGTAAACAGAGTTTAATAAAAAGGCAGTGAGGGAATTTATGAGCAACCCAAGGATAATTAAAATTATTTATCTACTTACCTCCCTTGCTGGATGATCAGTCTATTAATTATCTATTATGCACACGCTGATTTGCATTTCAAATCAGAGGGGAGGGGTAAGGGCAGGTGAACAACACGGGGAGGGGTGGCTTGGATCTATGTGGTGGGGACAGTGTGGATGGACATTGCTTGGAGCACAGTGTGGCTCCCCTCTCTGTTCACACTTATTCACATAATCTTTGCCCTCCCTCCCCTGCCCACACGGGTGGCACTTGGCCACTGAGAACCAGCCGAGGCAGAGTAGAGAGTGACACATACCTGTTTGCAGATCCGGCCACTCCTTGGACAGGTTCCGGCCAAGGAGGCCTGTGGGCCAGCTCTGTGGAGGCCGGCGGAATTCCCCCTGGTCCCTCTGACGTCACGCTGCAAGTGAAAGGAAAAACAAGAGAATGGTGTCATTTCCTATCTCCTTCGATACCTGGGAGATACCAGATGCATATAGTCCTGTGTTCTTGATTTAAGCTATCATGGTGCAGAGGGAACTGTGAATTATTTTGAATGCTGTGAATGAGGAAATTGTGTGTGTGTGTGCGTGCGCTCGCGAGAGCATGGGGCGGGTATAACCAGGTTCTCACTGGCCAGCCATGGCTCTGGAAGCCAAAGGTGACACCTGCATAGTGAGAAGATGTTGTGAATCAGGAGGGTGCCAGTGGCTCATAACAGGACAGACTGACAAAGGAGGACCATCGATGGATAGCCTCTCTGACTTGTCTCCCATCAGGGACCCATCCTCCTTTCCAGCCAGCACAGCTGTCCTGAGGCTGTTTCCTCAGTGTCCTCCCTGCTATGTGCCTTTGTTCCCAAGCACTGGATTGAACCTCAGTGCCAACATCCTACCTCAAGGGACTACTAGGCTTATAGTGATGCCTTGGAGCTTAGCCAGGCTGACTTTCCATCTAAACTGCCAAAATCCCCTCCAGCTATCCACAGACCCCCACCCCTTTATATTGAGTTGCAGAAACGTCCCCCACTTCTTTATACTAAGCTTACAATGTGGTACCTCTTGCAATGGCTCTCAGCCAGACACTAGAGTGCAGGGCAAAATCCAGAGAGATGGAGGTCCTGTCTCTCTGTTGAAGCATTGTCTGCAATACAGGCCTTCTATGGTCGGAGAGGGGCCCTGTAGGTGATTAGCTGTGAGGTGGGGTTAGCACCCTTTAAGCAGCCCCCCCCCCCGCTCCTGCATGTTATGATCAACTTGATGCAAGGTCTGTCTACATCTTGAACTTGGATTTCCAGTCTCTGTAGCTCCGAGAACCAAATGTATGACATCTTTTTGACCTAGGCATCTCAGCAGAGCAGAATATTCTTAAACTGGCTGCTTATGGGTTGGGCACTTGTAAGTGGAAAGGGCTTTTGCCTAACAAATACTCATTCAAATTGTGGACTCTTCCTCGGTCCACCTCTCCTGAGCTGTTCTTACTGGACCTGCATCGCCTCAGCTGGGCGGATGAGTCCACCTGACCTCAGGGCCCTTGCACATACTGTCCCTCCTCTAGAGGCTCTTCCCTGAGGCATCCAAATGTTTGACTGTGTCTCCATCCTCATTCAGGTGTTCACTCAGAGTCTCTCTGACTCTGCACCCTGAAGTCAGCCCCTGTCTTGTCGGCCCTGCCATCGCATGGCCCAGGTGGTTACATTAGCATTGCCGGTGGAATCATTAGCAAGGACACCTGCCGCTCGCAGCTTTCTAACAATGTACCAGGTGACCCCAAGTGTTCAGAGCCTAGAATAACACCCACATGCAGCAGCACTCAATATATGGTGCATAGGTTTATGATTCTCATGAGCACACAGCACGGCTGTCCTCAGACTCTGAATGTCGACCTTTGACCTCCACACGCACGATGACACATGTGCACATACACCCCTACAAATGTACCACATACACACACAAAAAGAGGGGTGAGTTGATTTGTGGTGACTTCAAGGCTTCCAATTAAGTTTCCATCTCCGAGGATCCAGGTTCTTCAGAGTCAGCCATACCTCTCCTTTATGACTCCCAGATTCCAATCTCCTCCACACACAAATCTCTATCAGCCTCCGTATCCTGCCAGCCTTCACAGAACTCCCTGCTGTGTTCCTGGAGTGGGTTGTCACCAAATAAAGGCTTCTGCTGACCTATCCCCATATATACCCCTGGGGATGGGTCCTGTAATCCTGTCCCCCTCTTCTTCTGCATCCCCATATTCCCGAGAGAACATCTCCCCAGTGGCTGCCCTTTCCCGCCTGTTGAGGTTCACACGGCACGACACTGGTGTCCTCGATAGGTTTTGAACTTAGAACCTCCCTTCACACCCCCATATTCCTCATGGTATCTGCCCATGTCTGAAAGCTCTCTGTGGAGGGAATGCGCTCTGCCATTCTAGCCACCCTCATGCAGCCTCGGCTTCCACACCTCATGAAAGTTAACAGTCAGTCCATATTCCTAAAACACAGGCTGCGGTGTCTCGTTATAGGCGCTCACCGACAGGCTGGTCTGGTCAGACCATGGGGCTATGGAACAGTTGACGGCCAGCTTTTGTGTTCACTTGGCAGGGTCCCCACCATGCTTCCCAACATAATCTAGGTTTTTGTTGACTGGTTTGGCATCTATGATAGGTTTCCTTCATGGGAGATGAGTCTCAGGTCTACACCCTAATCCAGTCATCTGAGAGTGAAAAGGGAGGTGGGTTTGACTTGAGGCTGGGCCGGCACCTCCCACTGAGCCAGCCTGCCCTTCCTCACCTTCTCCTGAGAGCTGTAAGATCAATGATCGGTCTGTCTGGCCATCTGTCTGGCCAGAGGCTCCCATTGCTTCTATTCACTGTTGAAGCCTCTTCCAGATCAGACTCTTAGATAGGCTATGTTTGTCAAGAGACTAGAAGAGCCCCTTGCTTACGTCCCTGCAGGACTCAGGCACGGGTAGACTTCAGCAGTGGAAAAAAGGAGACTGGAAAAAAAAAAAAAAAAAACACTGAATGTGCTGGGGGAGGGAGATCTGACTTCATAGTTGTAAGTCTGGAACCTGCTGGCCATCATGACTGTGAAGTCAGGCAAGGCTGCAGTAAGGACACTCAGGCTGAACTGCCTGACTCTCCATCCCATCCCCCCCCTGCTCTAGGCTCCCTATGCCTTCTCCAGCCCTGCTCTGGCCCTAACTCTCCTGTCCTTCTGCTTCTCAATGGACAACGCAGAGACTCCACGCCTGGTACCGGGGCTGATTGTTTTCAGAATCGATTCTCCGGTCTGTGGGTACCAAGGTGAGGCAGAGCCTTTGGGAAGACCCACGGGCCAAACCGGACGGCCAAGGGGGTGGGGAGATTCTTCAAAAAGAAAGCAAGAGGAGATTCGGAACAGAACAAGCACCTGCGGCCTCACAGCAGGGGTATTCGGCGAGGCGGGGAAGAGGCAGACTCTGTGTCTAAGTCAGGATGCCAGGACCGAACAGAACGCTGTCACAAGGTGCATACAGACAGCACAGCTCATCTCAGGTGACAGGCACCTTCCTGGGGTGGGGACACAGGGAGATGACAGGCTATCTTTGTTACCTTTCCTACAGAGCGGGTGCGCTCAGACTGGTAAAGCCTAGGCCCCTGTATAGGAAGGAGACAAACCCCGGAGGTATCTTAAACTTGTGCACTTGAGATTTTATTGGCCCAGTAAACCGTCCTTGCACCCAGGAGTCTTCCTCTGTGCAGAGTATAGGTGGAGACAAGGGAAAAGGGTGACTGCTTTGTAGGCTCCGCAGTGGGACTTGATGGCAGGCATTACAGTGGTCCCAGGGGGCAACTTCAGCACGGGATGCTGGGGGGAGGGACACACCCCAAAACACACAACACTCGTGAGTCCACTTGGATGACTTCATTGTCACCTTGCTCTTGCTGGCACTGGCAGGCCAACTCCCAAGAGGCTTTCCCCTACTTCTAAAACTCATGTCCACCCTGGCTGTCCTCTCCTGCTCGGTGCCCTGGACTCTTGGTGTGGGATTGACTCTAGGTCCCTCGGGGATATCAGAATCTGAAGATGCTCAAGACTCGAAGATACGGGGGTATCATGTTTACACAGACCTACGCACATTCTCCCATATGTACACCCGTGTTACTTTATTGCATTTTATTTATTGTGTGTGGTTGTGGATACGGATGTGTGTGTCACAGCATGTATGCAGAGGTCAGAGGTCAGTCCTCTCCCTGCACAACGTGGGGCCTTGGGAAGCAAGACTCAGGTTATCAGGCTTCTTGCAAGTCCCTCGCTCACCGAGTCATCGGCTCAACTTTCTTCCCTATACTCCATCTGTTTCCTTAAAATAAGGTTTCGTCTATGTATTTATTCACTCATTTGGCGCCCATGGAGGTGCACAGGTGCAGACACGTGGATTCCCCTTCCTGAGAGGGAGCAGTGGGTGGCCCCGGTGCCTCCCTCTATTTTTACTCTCTCCTACGGAACCTGGAGCTTCTCTGTATTTGGCCAGACTGGATGGGGAGTGAATTCCTGGAATCTTCTTGTCTGCACGGGGATTATAGTACCTACTCTATGTCCGGCTTTTCATGTGAGCGAGCGCTGGAGATCTGTGTCTGGGTTCTCATTCTGCATAGCCACAACCTTCCCCACTGGGATCTCCCAGCCCCCCAAAGACAGACCCTCCCCAGGCTTACTTATGAACAGATGTATGTAACACTTGTACATAGCTGAGCTCTGCATCATTTATAAAACAGTCCTGTGCACACGTGGGGTAGACTTTTCCTGAATATTTCGATCTGTGGTCGGTTGAATCCACGGATGTGGGTTTACAGATGGAGAAGCCCGACTCCTCTCCTGGGATCCTTCCTAGAGTCTGAGGTCCTGACAGGCCGAGCTGGGACTCAGGGGAGACAGGCCACCATGGAGGGCAGTGAGAAGTCACACCCCTAAGCAACATTTTAGCCATTGCCACTGCTGAGAGGTGCAAGAGAGCCACAGGAAATCCCCAAATGTGTGGTTTGCTTTTCTTTCTTTCTTGGTTTCTTTGTTTCTTTGTTTCTTTCTTTCTTTCTTTCCTTTCTTAAAGGCATGGCCTCAAGTGTCTCAGGCTGGCCTGGAACTCATTACGCAGCCAACAATGACTGAACTTTTGATGCCTCCATCTTACCTGTGCTGAGATCAGTGAGGCCATCTTAAATGTTACTGTAAATGTTTTCCTAGGACACTATGCCTTGTGGAGTGACCATGAGGCAGACGGGGTAACAGAAAGTCCCCAGGAGCAGGTAGGACCATGGAGCCTCCCCCAAACAGGAAATAGCAGAAATCAGGCAGCAGTCCCACCCAGCAAAGCGCCTTCCCTGCTCCTGACCACACGAACGTGGGCATGGCTGACGTCAGTGAGGGCCGAGCAAGCTGGGGATGTGCACAGGCTGGTGCACACATGCTGGGCGGTGGTGTCAGGATCTGCCACATTCTGAGACCTGCTCCTCACTGCCCCGTGCACAGGGAGCCAAGCACCTAGAGTCTCACCAAGCGACTCTTTTGAACAGCTTGTCAGTGAAAGAGTAGGGGATGACGGTGGTAGGCGTCCAAGGTGGTTCCTGCCGAGCAGCAGGCCTAAGACGCGTCTGCGTGGCCAGACCACAAAGTGTCACGTCCAACCCAAGAAACGAGTTATCGGCAGGCATCGCGTGACTGGCCTTGAAAAGAACATAACCACGTTCTCTGTCATTCATGTAATGAAAAAGCTCTCAGTCTCTGTCTCTCTGTCTCTCTCTGTCTGTCTCTGTCTCTCTGTCTCTCTGTCTGTCTCTCTGTTTTTCTCTGTCTCTGTCTCTCAGTCTGTTTTCCTCTGTCTCTGTCTCTCTGTCTCTGTCTGTCTCTGTCTCTCTGTCTCTCTCTGTCTGTCTCTGTCTCTCTGTCTCTCTCTGTCTGTCTCTGTCTCTCTGTCTCTCTCTGTCTGTCTCTGTCTCTCTGTCTCTCTGTCTGTCTCTCTGTTTTTCTCTGTCTCTGTCTCTCAGTCTGTTTTCCTCTGTCTCTGTCTCTCTGTCTCTCTCTCCCTGTATTAACACACTTATGTGAGCATATCTATGGGTGTTCACCTGATTCTCTCACTGAACCTGGGGCTTCCTGATTCCTCAAGATTAACCGGTCAGAGATCCCCAGGGACTCTCCTGTCTCCTCTCCCAGTGCTGGGATTATAGGCATGTCCGCCGACACTGTTCCTGACTTTGGTTTCAGTTTTATTACTTTTTAAAAATGGGTTGTGATGGTTCTAACTCATGAGGATGTGTGCACAGCAAACACATTAGCCGCGGAGCCATTTCTCTAGCCCTGAGAACGTTTCCTTTACTTCTTTTCTTTCACCCCCCCCCTTCTTTCCTAGGGAACAGAAGTGAACAGACACACGATGGATATCCAGAGCTGCCCCTGGCTGTAGGAAGCATGTGCTCAGGGGGTCTGGGGGTTGTCTGACATTGTCCTTTATGACTCTACAAACTGGGTGTGGCAGCTCATGCCTGTAACTTTGGCATTTGGGACACGGTGAGTGGAGTCAGAGGTGAAGGCCAGTCTGGGCTCTGTAGGAAACCCTTTTGTAGCATCTTCCTTGCCCTGCAGGGAAAAGAGTCGGGGCTGTCGGCTGACTTGCTGACCAGTGTGGCCAGGTCCCAGGCAGAAGAGAATGCATACTTCTGATGTTTTCTCTTAATTAACAAAATTTCCCCATTTTTTTTGATGACCCTATCTAGACTAGAAACATTTGTGGGAGGGTATCAGGCTTGCATGAAATCCTGCACACTTAGAATCTCAGTAGAGGCTGCGTGGCAGTACACGCCTTTAATCCCAGCAATTGGGAGGCAGAGGCAGGCAGATCTCTGTGAGTTTGAGGCCAACCTGGTCTACATATCAAGTTCTAGGCTAGCCCGAGGCTACACAGAGAGATGATGTCATATAAAAATGAAAGGATCTTCGTGGGTCTGCTAGGTGATCTGCTGATTAAGCACCTGGGGGGGTAGCATTGAGAATTGGGGAGGAGCCAGATAACATCTACCTAAGAAACCTCAACCTGTTCCAAATGATGGTCTCTAGACCAAGAGACGGTTCTGCATCCAGGAGCCCAAACCTCCCAGCCATCTTCCATGTAGGACACCCAGACTTCAGTCCTCTGGTCTGCCCACTACTCCACTTCACCCAGGACACTAAGAAGTGCTGGGGTGGAGCCATGGTTGGTTTTCCTTGTCAAGCAGATGTCTTCGAGTTCATGAGAAACCCCAGCACCCATGGGAAGCGATTCTTTCTTCACCCGGTGAGAAGGGGGCACACGGGTGAGGACATACGTATCCCGCCATCCTGTGCAGAGTGACCTGTCACAGGAGGCTCCCCGGAGGGCCCTGGATTTCCCACCCTTCCTGCAGAACTCACACAATCAACCCTAGAACAACAGGCAACTGCTGGAAACTCTCTCGGTAGTGTCCCCTCAGCCCCAAACCTGCTGGGTCTTTTATGGTTAGGTTCAGCATGGGCCACGGCCTGACATGCGTGTGGCCAGCTCTTGCTCTAATCTCACGCAGCTACATTTCCAGTCTCCCGAACTCACAAAAAAACCTCGTGATCAAATTCCAGGTCATTACTCAGGGAAAGGGACCCCTTTGTGGTCGACAGCGGCAGTTTCAAACCAATTAAAACCAGCCCCGCGTTTCTGCGGGCCGCCGCTGCGCCGCCACCCTGGAGGTCTCCCAGGGCCCATGCTTGCAATGAGCAAGACACAGGAAATGTTAATGGGGATGCTTAAATGGTACGCCAAGGGGATTCTGGTAAATAAGGCCACTCTACGAGGCTGGGGGAGACGTCTCTCGAGCTTACCCTGGAGGGAACTTCAATAAACAGGAGATTGGATTGGAAACAATTCACACCACAAGGGGTGGGTCTACAGGCAGAGCGGGGAGGGGTCTTCGGAGGAGAAAAGCTATTTCATTTCCTATTAGTTCCTCTTTGCAAGTGTCTTTGTCCCCTGCTGTTGGCTCCTGAACCTGCCAGGGCCTGACAGCACCCACTGAGCAGGCAGGGGGACCAGGGTGTAATTTGCAGAGTAAAAATGGGAGGAAGTGGGAAGGGACAGGATAGATGAGGGGAGGGGGCTCAAGGAACAGTGGTGGCAGAAAGGCTGGGAAAGAACCTTAGTGGATCCTGGGGGCAGAGCAGGCGAAGAATTTTCTGAGGATGTCTGGAAGCGGTGAGCAGACACTCTGTGGGGTACTGTTTAGGGAAGATCAAATGTTTGCTTGCTTCAAATGCTTTATGGTGTTTATGTGGTTGGGTAGCATACACATGCCACGGTCAAGTATGGAAGTCAGAGTACTTGCAGGACTCAATTCTCCCCTTCTAACAGGCAGTTCCCAGGAACTGAACTCAGGACATTAGGCATGCCGGCAGATGCCTTTACCTTTCTGGCCCACTTATTTGTTTGTTCGTTTGTAGATGTGGCTTGTCATTGTGGCCTAAGAGTCCTGCTTCAGCCTCCTATGGGTTGGTGTCACAGGTGTGTCACCACACCCAGCTTAGGGAAAGAACAAATGTCACCCAGGACTCAAACTTGGTGTAAGAACTCCAAGTTTGCCAGGAACATCTCAGGACCAAGTTCGCACGTAGCACCAAGTACAGATTCTCCAGAGAGACAACATTCCTTCAAGGTTCAAACCATCTTAAAACAATTTCCCAGTCCCCACTGATTGAACCCCAAAACAGCAAAGGCTTTGCTGGAACATTTCACTTAAAGCCAGACACAAGGCTATTCTACACATAGCACAATGTCACTGAAGCCCCCTCATGCCATCTTCACAGCCACCAGGCCACCACTCAGACAAGAAGGCTGCAAACTGCCACTTGTTCAAGGCCACACAGTCGGCATGAGGCCTGGCTTAAACTGCAGACCCAGTTTATTCGTATTCCAAAGTCTGTACACTTCCCCAACCAGAACCACTGAATCGAAATTTGACGCATTTCGCAATCAGTGCTCTGCTTGGTGCATTTGGCTCAGCCCTTTGAGCCTCGGAGTAAAGATGCTGCCCTATCAGGTGGAGGCTCCCTCATTAGGCTTTCTGGGGTGGCTTTGCCAGAATGAGGCCACCATGGCCCGGAGAGGCACTCTGAGCACCCCTAAACTTCAGCTCCCCTTGAGTAGCCGCTCTCGGGGAACCAGAGGATGCAGAAGGTGCTTGTTGTAGTTAGAACAATACTCTCCCACATAGACAAGCAAGTCTCCTTACCCCTGGGGCCACCTTCCCGGCAGCAAGGAGCTTACAATGTCCCACGGCCGACACGGCTCTGTCAGCAGGCAAGTCCACAAGCATGTCACACGTCAGCTCTCTCCCCTTCCACCATTAGCTCTGGGAAGATTCTTCCTGGTGTACAAGTTAAGCTTAGCTCTCCTAGAAATGTCTTTTTTTCTTTTTAAAACCCCACCCCTCTTTCTGAAACAGTCGTCACAGGGATTGGGACAAAGTCTTCAGCAGGTCGTTAGCCAGCCCATTTCTAGAGCTGCCTGCCTGCTGCTGGTAAGTTTATGAGTTTTCTCTCTTGCTCAGTTCTGCGCCTCTGCCCTGTCAGCTGGAGCCCTTTTGGCGACTAAGCCCAATTCCCTGTCCCCGAGTGGAATAAACGCATTCCAAGCGCGACAATCCTGAGGCCCCAGGTGCTATTTGCTTAACCAGCGGCCAAGAAGGAGCTTGGGACATGGCTGTGAGAATCGGGCCAGCATGGGTCATCAAAACTCCAACACAGAGGAGACTGCTAATCAACTGTTAAAATCCAGGACACAGAACTGCTGAGGGCGTGAGCCAGGGAGCCCCACTAAACAAAATCAGCAAGTGCTCCATTCTGGGTTTGTAATCGGGGCCTCCGCACTTGGCCTCCGCTCTCCGTGAGAGAGACATGGCGTGCACCCCAATGTGGGATGTTTTTGTTGTTTGCCTAATGAGGTTTTATTGGGAGGTTTCATATGAGGAGTTGTGCTTTGGAACCTGTCCCTGTAAGAAGGGAAGGGTGGAGGTGGGAAGCAAGGGAGGGAAGCCACCCACTGGATTTTGGCTCTTCCAGGGAGAATGCAGATTTAATTACAGGCAGGTTGTTGATTTCCAGGTGACCTACTTCCCACATGGCTTCCCCTGATTTTCTTTTCTAACACAAGTTTTGACATATATGAGCCAGAAAGGAAGAAAAGTCACACAATGTC
The DNA here is from genome assembly GCF_963924665.1 of Micromys minutus. Lineage (NCBI taxonomy): Eukaryota > Metazoa > Chordata > Mammalia > Rodentia > Muridae > Micromys > Micromys minutus. The sequence goes on from NC_137979.1 coordinate 63,863,968, forward strand.
ACCAAGACAGAAAGGGGCTTGGGCTCTGTGGTCTTGGTAGGGTGGAGGAGGAGCAGAAGGCTGAGATGCTGGGTGTGTAAAGAGGCAGGGAGTGCAGGAGAGGAAAAACATGGGAAGCCAGAGGCTGAGATGAGACCCTAATCAGGGAGGTCCTCTTGGTTGGCCTAGGTGGGTATGGCCTAGGACACACACATACATACACATACATGGATATACATACATAGACATTCTGATTGTTTGTATATGCTTGGCCCAAGGAGTGGCACTTTTAGGAGGTGTGTCCCTGTGGAGTAGGTGTGTCCCTGTGGGTGTGGGCTATAAGACGCCCATCTTAGCTGCCTGGAAGCCAGTATTCTGCTAGCAGCCTTCAGATGATGTAGGACTCTCAGCTCCTCCTGCACCATGTCTGCCTGGATGCTGCCATGTTCCTGCCTTGATAATAGCTGAACCCCTGAACCTGTAAGCCAGCCCCAATTAAATGTTGTCCTTATAAGAGTTGCCTTGGTTATGGTGTCTGTTCACAGCAGTAAAACCCTAACCAAGACAGACATACACGTATATACATACCCTCCAATATACTCATGCATGGACACACATACATATACATTTACATTCATGCATTACATGACACACATGCAAACACAAATGCATGTGTACATACCTACACTTACACATAGGCATATGCATGCACACATGTCTACACACATATTCACATGTCTACACACATACCTCTTGGATCTCCTGCTTCTGCTTAGCCTGAAGACCCATCATCAAACCTAGACAAAGGCCCCCAGGTAGGCTGGGATGGCTGGTGATGTACTGTGTCCAACTAGACCATCTGAGGAGCTTATAGTTCCTGAGAGGCAATGGGCTTTTAGAACGTTGTGGTGGACTAGCTCCTGATAGCTGGTTATGGGATGGAGTTTTAGTTTTGAAGGAACTATAGGACTTGTGGTCAGAGGCTAGGTTTATAGGACCTTGGCTCTCTGCTTTCAGGACAGAGGGAAAGTATCTGTACTTTCTCCTGCTCTCTGGCTTCCATTAGGAGAGCCTGCTATGTTAGCACTGCCCAGCAAATCCCCAGGCTCTCCTTCCCTTGGCAGACCTTCTCCATGTTTGAACAATCCCATTGCCAGGAAAAGTCCTTCCTTGGATCTCTTCGAAGTCCTCCTTGATCTATATAGTTCCCTTACCACATCCTGCCCATAGGCTGAGGATCAGCTGCTTGCCAACCTCTACAGGATTGCCAGGAAAGCCTGGTCTACTGTAGCATGCCCTGTGGCTGTGACATTTGCTGCCTGTCATCTGTCCATGTGCACCTGCCCCCCAAAGCCTCAGAGCAGAAGTCTACCGCACACAGCAAAGCTGGACTCAGGGAGACGACCAAGGACTCAATACCGCAGCCTAAGTCTCACTGTCACTGGGAGATGGATAATCATGTTTTCCACCTTCCCAGGAGCCACCAACTCCACACAAGAGACTCAAGCCCATTCTGCTAGGAGCCACATAGGTTGCTGTGGCAACTGTGCCACAATTGTGGGAAGATCATCCATAGGTGTTCAAGGGTCCCAGGTGACCCTGGGCCAGCACCTACCACCAAACATTGCCCAAGAACTTGATGCATAGCCTCTGAGAAACAGCCAGCTTCAAGCTCTACTGTGCTCCAAGACATGACGGAGCCTAGAGGCATGGATGCACTGGAACTGTGAGCCCAAACATTTATTTTATCAGTTGTCTTGGTCACGGTGCTTTATCACAGCTACAGAAAAGTAACTAAGACACAAGGTGAGGTGGGCTAAGGGCAGCGACGTAAGAGCTGAGGGTCTGACTGGAGAATCTTGCGTCCCCTGTGTATGGCTCAACTCTAGGAGGGGCTGAATCACTGTGGAGCTTCTGTGGCTTTGGGATGCAGCCTGTGTTAAGTGGGGGTGAAGGACATTCACCCATTCTTTTGCTCTGGCTGAGAGCTAGCTAAAGCTGCATGGCCACCCGTGCCAACATGCAACATTTGGGGCACAGCAAGTGAGTACAAGAACTCAGCTGGATCGCATGCATGTGTACGTGTGTGTACTGCTCTGAGATGTCCCAGGAAGATTCTGGTGTGAATTCTGTTTTCAAGGCTTAGTGAAAGGTATTAACGATCCAGTACACGGTGGGTACTGGGTCCCCTTGTGGCAGTGCTCTTTCTACGAGAGAGGGTATGGGGTTGGCCTCTGGCATTTTCTAGGCAGCCCCTCTGATAGACACACAGATGGCTAGGGTTGACAAGTTCTCTTGCAGTTGGATCTAAAGGTGTCTGGTCTGTGACTTCCCCAAGCTAGGCTGATTTGAAAACGCCCTGCCCTGGAGTTCTGTTGTATGGGAAGAGGGAATAGGAGGAGCAGGAGCTGGAGGAGAGAGAGCTGCAGCCTCCCCCTGCAATGCAGCTAGAAGACACTGCCTGGCAGGGCAACTGGCACCTGTAGGAAGCAGATGCTCATTCATCACCCTCAGCCTTCACTCCCTCTGCCTCGGGTCGGGAGGCAGGGGGGCTGGAGAGCCATGAAAGCCTGTCCTGAGTCCAGGGCTTTGCCACCATCTGATGACTGTCCTCCACCAATGGCTAGTTATAGATCCGTCTCATCAAAGAACCGCAGCCTTTGGGGATCCTGAGGCTGGAGACCAGCTCTGGACAGATCCCTCTGTTCCCGTTCCAGGGGCTGGCTCTGATTAGGAGACAGGGGGATGAACAAGAAATAGCTATGTGTGAGCTGTCCTCTCTCTGTGTCCAACTTCCCCTGGGAGGCTGACAAGACAGGGAGCGGGTGGTCCAGGCAACCACGAGTGCAGAGTCAACAGTGGATGTGGGCAGCCATCCCTTCCAAAGAAATGGCTTCAAATGTGGAGGGAGTTAGCCTATGACCAGCCAAATGACCCCTTGACCTCTGTCTTTCTTGGTATGGCAGAGAAAGTTGCTTGGGGTAGGGTGGGGGCTTCCTGAAAAAGTCCCCCGAGAGACACCTCTCCTGTGACATAGCCTTGTTCTCCCACAAAATGAATAAATAAAAAGCACTCTATCATGTAAGTACATGGGGGTAGCTCCTCCTTCTCCTCAGGACTGCGCCCTCTTCCGCTGCCTGTTGGCTTTGAGCACCAACCGCTTGGATATTTATCGTTTGTCCCCTCTTAAATCATTCCGGACGGCTGATGGGCTCACACTCCATTACAGGGAGAGGCTGCGTGGAGTCGCAGTTCCGTTTAGCTTGCAGAAAAAGATCCTCAGAGGGAAAACCCGCCCGGGAGCTGTCCAGTGCTGAACTCCACATGATGGACGATTACGGACCATCTGCACTTTCAGAGGGGGATAGATTTATGAGCAGGAGAGACAGCTAGGAGAGTGTCCGTTACCATAACTCACTGCCCTCTTCAGAGATATTCTAATCAGGCACCTTCCCTACGACCCAGAAGCCCATGTTGGGAAGTCTCAAGAAGGGAAATCAATTATGTATTTCTAGGCTGTTGTTTCTTTTTTCTTTCTTTCTTTTTTTTTTTTTTTTTCTCTCTCCAGAATGCCTGCTGCCTCTCTGGTGCTGAGAGTGATGCTGGGGTGGGAGCGTTGGGTGGAGGGACCCTTGGCCTGACAAAGCAGATTCCCATCAGCCTGCCCTGCTGTCTCTGCTTGCACTGTGACTCTTGATTTCTTGCAACTGGTGTTGAGACAAATAAGGGGTGCCAGGATGCTGCAGGATCTCAGTAAGATTTACTGACAGCCTGGGGTGAGCCAAAGGATGCAGTGACATCTGGGGCTTCCTGGATGCCCTTCGCTTAGATTTTTATGTAAGCAGGGGTGGGGAGGGAGCAAATCCCAGGCTAGGAGCTGAGCTGATGCTCTGCATGCTGTTGGATACAGGTGAGCCCATAGAGATACAGGTGAGCCCAAGGAGATACAGGTGAGCCCATAGAGATACAGGTGAGCCCAAGGAGATACAGGTGAGCCCATGGAGATACAGGTGAGACCATGGATACAGGTGAGCCCATGGAGATACAGGTGAGCCCATGGAGATACAGGTGAGCCCATGGAGATACAGGTGAGCCCATGGAGATACAGGTGAGACCATGGATACAGGTGAGACCATGGAGATACAGGTGAGCCCATGGAGATACAGGTGAGACCATGGAGATACAGGTGAGACCATGGATACAGGTGAGCCCATGGAGATACAGGTGAGCCCATGGAGATACAGGTGAGCCCATAGAGATACAGGTGAGCCCATGGAGATACAGGTGAGCCCAAGGAGATACAGGTGAGCCCATAGAGATACAGGTGAGCTCATGGAGATACAGGTGAGCCCATGGATACAGGTGAGCCCATGGATACAGGTGAGCCCATGGAGATACAGGTGAGCCCATGGAGATACAGGTGAGCCCATGGAGATACAGGTGAGACCATGGAGATACAGGTGAGCCCAAGGAGATACAGGTGAGCCCAAGGAGATACAGGTGAGCCCATGGAGATACAGGTGAGCCCATGGAGATACAGGTGAGACCATGGAGATACAGTTGAGTCCATGAAGCTGCAAATAAGCTCATGAATCTACTGGTGAGCCCATAGAGTTGCAAGTGAGCCCACAAAGTTGCACGCCAGGTCTCTGTCCACCACTCGACCTGACTGTTACCTATCAGTCTAGGTAGCCATACAGGGACAACAGCACCTGCTCTCCACAGAAGCACCCACTCCCCCATCAGCATTCTAGAAGCCCCCTCTCAACACCCCATGACATAACTTCTTTGTGTGTGCGTATGCATGTATGTGTCTGTATGTACATGTCATGTGGGCAGGTATACATTTGCTGACATGTAGAAGCCAGAGGAAAACAAACATCAGTGTCTTTTTCACGTTAATGCTCTTCATATGTCTGTGTATAATATATATTATGTAATATATATACATATATACACACATATATATGTATAAATGCCCATGTAAGTCTAGAACTCACTGATTGGCTAGGCTAACTGTCCAATGAGCTCTGGTTCTCCATCCTTTGCAGTCTCTCTTCACAGCTCTGAGGTTATTCACTCTCATGTGCTCTCCTCCCTGGAGATCAGCTCGGGCTTTTCCTGTGCTCTAAGACTCCTTCCTCCCAGCCTCCCCTCCCATTGGTGTGAACAGACACCCTGCCCAGCCAGAGCAGACAGGTTTGTAATTTAAGTCAAAGAAAGCAGAGAACATTCTCTGAAGGGCTTCTTGGCTCCACACTCCTTCATGAAAAGGAATTCACCGAGCTCCTTGTAGGCCTTTGGATTACTCTAGCTCAAGGTCTGAGACTCCAGTTGAAAATCTTGATATAAGGAAATGTGCCCCCATCTGGTCTCCAGCAAAGACCCTGAAGTTCCCCCAGGTATCAGGGGCATGGTGGGGACATGGAGCAGGGACCACTGTTGAGAGTTTTAGAGCCCTTGCTCATCTGAATGGGGCAAGGCTGCCACTAGAAACAGTAGAACCTTCCTTTTGGTTTGGTTCTTTCATTCATTCATTCATTTCTGCACGCAATCGTTTGTTACCTGCCTCCTCCCCAACCACCACAGTCATTTATCATATGTCTGCTCCTTCACACACACACACACACACACATACACACACACACACACACAGCACAGCACATTAAGGATGGGTCTCATTTGGATAGTGGGGAAGGCTGCCCCCAAGAGGACCAGCGCAGTGGAGTGCAGGAGAGGGACAGAGGACAGGTGTCAAGGAGGAGGTGGGAATACTCAGCCCTGTGAGGCTGAAGCACGGCATGCTCTTTAGTGTTGGGGATCAGAGAGAGAAAGCTCTGCAGGGTGCACACAGAACATCTCTCTGACCATCTCTTCAGCCTCTCACTGCAGAACACGATATCCTCTGCTAGCTCCCAGCCACAGGGGCATCCACCTGCTGACCACACACGTCCATCAGTAGATGGAGAGTCCCTCCCCTTCCTCTCTCTCCCTGTCTCTCTATGTCTCTCTATGTCTCTGTCTGTCTGTTTCTGTCTCTCTCTTTCTCTGTCTCTCTGCCTCTGTTTCTCTCTTTCCCTTGTCTCTCGGTTTCTATCTCTGTCTGTCTGTCTGTCTCTCTCTTCCTCTGTTTCTCTGTTTGTCTCTCTGTCTTTCTGCCTCTCTCTCTTTCTGTCTGTCTCTGTCTCTATTTCTCATTTTGTCTGTTTCTCTCTTTCCCCGTCTGTCTCTGCCTCTCTCTCTCCCTCCACCTCCATCCCTCCCTCCCCCCTTTCTTCAGCACATCTGATAGATGGTGGAACCAGCCCATGCCCCAGCCTGTCCTCCCAGCCACTGCCCACATGGATTTTTGAACACTTTATGTCTGAAGAGCAGAACTTACAGTCATGTTTCCCGTTAGCTCATTGACATCGAACTGGCTGCTCGTGGCTGCATTTGGACAGCGCACTCTGGATATCAGGGGTCCTGAAACCTCGGTGTGTGTGTGTTGCACTCCGAGTGCCAGAGAGTGCCCTGAGACTCGTGGCTGCAGCTTGATGAATAGGCAGTTCTTGCACTTTGAGAAATTAAAACCTTCATGGCTGCCTAGGGATTGAGACTGGGCAGCCGAGGGTTTTAGCTCAGGCCCTGGCAGCTGCCTCCCACTGGGAAGGACAAGTGGGCAGAAAACTGCATCCACAGACTACCCGAGCAGGTAAGGACTGAGTGGGGGTTGACAAGGTGAGAAGGGACAGGAAGGAAAGGTGCTGGCCGGCAGGGAGGAGGGGGCAGGACACCCATCTGTCATTCCAGCCTCCCAGACTGTTCCTCATGGACAGGGTCTCTCGAGAGAATTGTACCCATCAGCTCTGACCTTCCCAGGAGTTTCTCAGGCTCAGGCACAGGAGAATTTCAGATCTCTATTACTTCCAGGCCAACCCTGCTCTCTGCAGGCAAATTCCCCTCCTACCTTCTTAGCATTATTACCTTCATTAGCATGTGATCTAAAATAGAGCCCATTATGGCCTTCCCAGGGTTCCCCAGCACTGCCCTCTACCACAGCCAAACTCAGACCACAGGGGTGAGTGTGTGTGTGTGTGTGTGTGTGCGCGCTCGTGTGCGAGTGTGTGTGTGAAGGGGGAGGAAGGTGACAAGTGTCTCACACCTGGGGCCACTTCTCCTGTGATGACAATTTCTGCTGACAATGTTTGATGCTCACGCCATCAACCCAAATCCTCTCCAAACTTCCTCCATCAAAGCATTGGTAGATAACACAATAATCATTCCAGCCTCACATCCCTCCTGCTTCTCTGGAGAAGCTATGCAGATCGTTGCATATGTTGCATACTGACTAGCACATGAACCCCAGAGCTCTTGTATGTGAGAAAGCTCATGAGTAAATGTGACTGTATGCACACACATGTGGCTATGTATGCAAGTGTGAGTGTGTGCTCGTGTGCACATGTTAAGACAGGAACGGCTCTTCTCTTTCTTGCAAGACTCTAATTCACAATAAAGGCTCGAAGCTGGCCTCATTGAGGTAAAAGTCGAATAACTTTAGGCAAGGGCTTTTTCCCCTGGGATTTCCCCAGGAGCATCCAGAAGTCACTGGCTCTGCCTGGTTTCCCCCGTTTAGATCCTAGCTGTCTGTCAATAATGTCACCTGTCAGGGTTTCCTTTCCACACAGAACAATCCTTCATGGCTCCGTAGGTTCTTGTGTAGCCTGGAAACAAGCCGGTTTCGTGAACTCCCCATTCATCATGAGCAGGGTTGGCAAGAATAGTGTTCCACTCCAACCTGCCCTTCTCTCTCACGGATTGGAAAACCGCCCATTAGCAGAGTGGCCATGCTGACTGTAAGGTCATGAGGTCATGCAGTAGGTTGTGCCCTTGGGGTTTCCTTAGGCCTGCAGCCCTGCAGCCCTGGCCTCTGAAGTCAGCATGCATTTTGTTCCAAGCTCAATGCCTGACAAAATGGGTACACCGTTCACTCTTGCTGTCCTGAGGGTTTCTTCACTGTTGGGCTTTAACCTTGACCTTTGTTCTCCTGTGATTGGGTTATTATCTGACCTGCACACCCATGTCAGCAAACACCAGCTCTACCTCTGCCTGGGGTTTTAAGTTACCTCTGAACATGACTATTTGAGTGGGATCCCTGCCTGACACTCCTGGTGGCCCAGTTCACCCCCAAAGAGAAGCAAGAGCTGTTTCTTGTGTCTGTTTGCTAGAGTGCCAAGCTCTGGGCTCCTTGTCTGTGAGGATGCCCATTGCTGTGTCTGCCTCCCCACAAACATTTAGACAGGATGTTGAGTTATTTCTAGCCACTTCTATTGCCTTTCTCATCCTTACCATCTCCCTTACAGACACTGGTTCTCTTGGGGTCCGATCGATCTTCTCTTGTCTCGTTGTTCCTTGATTGGACCACTCCGTCTACCCTACCCAACATCAAGCCATTTCCTGTTTCCACAGCCTCTGGTAGATGTTACACTCAAGGTGTTCTTGAGTCCCTCTGGCCATGAACCCAGAGACCTCTAGGCTGCTGGGATGCCTGGAGCTCCCCATGCCAATCCCTGTTCAAAGTCACGGGGTCCATATCAGCACAGCAGTCTCAGGCCTCAAAGAGAACAGAGGTTCCCAGAAGACATGCACCATGTCAACAATCCTGTCCTTTGGGGGCTGGAGAAATGACACAGCGGTTAAGAGCGCTGTCTGCTCTTCCAGAGGTCCTGAGTTCAATTCCCAGCAACCACATGGTGGCTCACAACCATCTGTAATGGGATCCAATGCCCTCTTCTGGTGTGTCTGAAGACAGCTACCATGTACTTATATAGAATAAATAAATACATTTTTTAAAAAAAATCCTGTCCTTTATCATGTCCTTCCATAGGCTGGGCCATAATTAATATGGGTAGCTACTCTCTAGGGTAAGTTTTCTCTGTGTCCTGACCATCATGGTGAACCTTCAATAGCCTGTCTGTCATGACCTTCATTGAATCTTCAGTGGCGTGGCAGCCACATGTACAACTTGTCAGTGTGCAGGAAGCCACAGACCCCATACCAGCTAAGGTCCCTGGCAGATACTTCAGGGGAAAGTGTAGGTCCCTGCTCACTTGGGCCAGTTTTCCAATGCTCATGAAACAAACCATCAGGGTGCACTGCAGGCTCAGCCGAGACCCAACTGCAAACCATAATCCTTCTTCCCAACCCCGTCCTGCTCTGTGCTCCAGTTCCAACTCAGGTCTAGGTAGGCTGGGAGACGATTCGATGCCTCGTCACCTAGCCAGGTACCATCCATAGAGCCTCCAGCACCCTCCCAGTGGCCACCCCACACCCTCATCCGCTGCCCTCCAGGTCAGAGATTGCAGTCTGTAGGGTGGAGTGTGTATGTGTGGGGGGCAAGGAGCCACGGGTTGCTCTCTTCTTTTCGTTATGCTGCTGAGCGAGGCAGGGAGCGAGCTGAGCACAGCTGGCAAGGAGGTGCTTTGTGATAAATCAATACACTGCCCAGGGCGGGAGACTGAAGGGATAGATAGGGAGCCCCGGGGTGCTGGCAAGATGGCAGCTATGAAACCCACCCGAGCTCCTGAGTCAATAAGGCAGAATGGGGAGAGAGATGGAGGGGAGGGGTTAGGGAGGCACACATGGTGGGGGTGGGAGAAGGGAGGGGGAAGAGAAGGAGGAGGAGGAGGAGGAGGAGGAGGAGGAGGAGGAGAGAGAGAGAGAGAGAGAGAGAGAGAGAGAGAGAGAGAGAGAGAGCAAGTCAGGTTGTGGGCTGTGAACTTTCTCTATAGGAGGCATGGCCCTCAAAAACCGCATTACACACCGAAGATTACCCCCATGGCCTCAGTATGAGCTGAACCCGTCAAAGAGTTTGGGATATGTTTTCTCCTTCAGCATTTTCATCAAAGAACGGGAGGCTGCTCACACTGCCTCTGTTGCTGCAGCCCCCCGGGTATCACGCATGGCCAGCACTTCACTTTCTTTTGTTCCAGAGACACAGAACTGTTTAATTCTCATCCTTAAATCAATACCTGGTGTCATGTCATCTGAAGCCATTATCTTCACTCCAGAAAAAGGAGAGAGAGAGAGAGAGAGAGAGAGAGAGAGAGAGAGAGAGAGAGAGAGTATAAGAGAGATGCAGCAGAAATCCTCACTTAGGAGGCTGTGTGCAAAACCCTTGTTCTGTTCAGAGCCATTTGACCCTGGCATTGTGCCGTTGGCATAGCAGGTTCCTGCATCAACAGAAGGACTTTGGGGTGAACTACACGAAGAGGGGGAAGGACCCCAGGAAACGATATGCCATGACCCAGATGGTTGATCTGACAGTAAGAGAAAGCAGTCCCCCAAAATCATACAGCCCAGCTCATGGATGAGCAGCTGCAAGGACTCCAGCCTACACATGCACGCGCACACACACACGCACACACATGTGCACACAGCCTTTCTGGCCTGCAACCCTAGCATCCCCCCCCCCCACACACACAAACTCGATTGCTGCTCAGTTACCCTCATTCTCTGCCCCACTCTCCTAATTCCATGTCCCCTCTCTCCTCCAGACACCAAAGCATCCTTTCCTGGGAAACAGACTCCATCTCTCCCTGGAGGTTCCCCCCCTGATCGCTTGTGGCTCCCGATGGACCGTCCATCCTGCCACTCTTTTCCATTGCTCTCTGCCTGCAGAGATGGCCTTCCCCACTGTTTTTTCCTGTTTCCTCCAAGGCTCCTCTTCTGGGATCCTCACACACACACACACACACACACACACACACACACACACACACCCCAACCACACTTCCTAAATCACAGTCTAGCTCAGTCCTCTCTGCCCAGCTGGGGTTTCCATGCTCGGCTGCCCAGCAGGTGCACATGGAGAATGGCCGGGCGGCCTCCACACTGTCTCCATGCTGCTCCTGCTTTACCGTGTCCATCCATCACGGCGCCGCCAGATCACTTCGGTGGGTTTTTGAGGCCCTCATTGCCCTCTCCGCCTCTTCCGGGCACCTGTGCTGTATCTGTTGTGCCTGGAGCCCATTGCTCAGCTCTGTGCCTCCTGTGTGAGAATCTTCCATTTCCTCGGGTCCTACACATAAGCTCCTAACTTTGCGAGACCCTAAGAAGCTCCCCTTGAAGGTACAGCTGGCATGGACGTTGCATTTTGTAGCTATTTCTGGAGGCTCTGTGACAGACCAGAAGCCATCTGTGGAGCCCAGGTCTGCAGGACCTTCTGCTCCCCAGAGGAGCACCCCAGCTGCTCTGAGACCCCCCCATCTCTTCTGAACCCCGGCTTCCACGTTCTAGAAAGTGGGAGCAGTAAAGGCTGCCTCTCACGGACATCTGTGATGATGGGTACGTTTGGTTGTAAAACCACATGGAACCATGTTCTGGCGTGGCACACAGTAAACACGTCTCCTTCCCTACGAGTCCACTTCAAATAGGTGCACACAGTGGGCTCTTTTGCCCAACACCTGGACTTGAGCAGTTTGTCCTGTCAATAGAGAATGTGCTGCATGGTGGCCCTGGCTTGTCTTTACCATGTTATCCCCTCATCCATACCACAGAGGGGTAGGTTCTTGTCCTATCCCTCTGTGGGCCTCTGGAATTATGGAGTGGGTAGGCTCCCAGAGCACAGGAAAGGTGGCCCCAGATCCAAAGCTTTGAAGCTCAGAGATTGCACATACTGGGTGCCTAGGATGGAGCCAGGGACACTGCATGTGACTTACTTCACGGTGAGTTGGGGATTGGATAAAGGCCATCCTGTGTGTTGGTGGAAGCATGTGTCTTCAGCATGTTCACAAGTGTCTGTATTTCAGGACCACGGGCATGCACCTGCCTACTTTGGTGTGTGTGTTTTTTTAGATATGCACACACATGTCCACATGTTTTGTATGTATATATGTGTAACCATGTATTTTGGAGTATGCATGCGAGTGCCCATGTGTTTTAAAGTGCATGCATATGTTTACATGTTTCGGAGCATTTGTGTATATATCCATGTATGGGGAGGGTGCATATACATGCTCACATATTTAGATGTATGTGCATGTATCCACATGTTTTCAGCTGTGTCCATATGGCTGTGTGTGTGTGTTTCCATGTGTGCTTTTCCATAGTCCTTTTTACCATGTGAGTGCCTGTGTCTACGTGTTTTCATGTGTTTGTGAGTGTGCCTTCACCCATGTGTTTTCAGGTATGTCTGCGTGTTTTCAGGTGTTCCTGTGCTACTATACCCACTTCGCCGTGAGAGGGCAGGGCTTCCAGTGCACAGAGTTGAGCACACAGTCAGGACCTCTCCAGTCCTCCATCCTGTGTTCCAGGCCCACCAATAACTGTCCCCAGGTGCATCCTACCTCTGCAGTGACACTTTATACACTGTGCCCACCTTCCCTGTGGGCACCTTCACAGGTCCTGCCGATCTCAGACTGAGGCCCTTTGCTAGAGCAAGTTCTGATCATCACCCAGCCTGTGGCTCATTTCTGCAACTTAGATGTCTCCATCCAGTGCTGGGTTTTCTCCTCTCAGCTTCTCAACTTTATCCTGATCTTTTCTTAAAAACACAGCGACTCACTGCTTCCCACGGCTATGGCTCTCCCTGCCTGGTGTTCTGATGACATCTCATCTACCAGTCTCTCCCGGAGTCCAGATGACTCACCCACAATCTTGGCCTGTAATGACTCCATTTCTTAAACCCCCAAAATGGACCGTGGTGGGAGTTCATGTCTAGTGGGTGACATGGTTTGCAGTAGAATTTCCATGTGACTCCAGGCCCTGCTGTATCCAGTACCACCTTGGGCTCCCCCTTGCATTAGGACTGTCCCCTGCAGGGCTCCCAGAGGAGGTGGCTCCCCCACCAGAGCCTGGACAGGGGTGCCTTTGAAGGAGGAGACACATAGAGAATAACAATGGAGACCCTGCAGAGTGTAGGGGGCTTTTATTGGCGGCTGACAGCCTCCAGGAGGCAATTAAAGGGCGCAATAAAAAAGTGAAGTGCTCATATTTCAAGACTCACACCTCAGGCCTGAGAGCTGCACCCTCCTGCTTTCCCCAGACCTGCTCCGGGCTAGGACTTCTCCAGGAGGCTTATTCAGAGGAGGCTTAGCAAGCTAACAGCTGGGACTATGATAGATCCCTGGGAGCTTCCCTCATGTCCCTGGCTCCACGCTCACCCTCAGAACCCTGGCAGCAGAGCCTGCTTCAGCACTCCCAGGAGTTCACATTTTGTGCTACACACACACACACACACACACACACACACACGCGTGCGCACACACACGCACACGCGCGCGCGCGCACACACACACACACACACACACACACTTGTGAGGCTCCTACACTCTGTGAAGGTTCTGAGAGAATGTGGCGAGCCCTCCTCGGATCCAGCATCACTCAGCTTGCTGGAGTCCCTGGCTTCCATGTGGCCGCCTGAGAATTTAATCTATGGGAGACCCTTGCTCTATCTGCCCTAGTTTTGCATGACTGCCCTCACCTGGGGGGATGAAATGTATCACCCAGAGCGGAATTTGATGGACACACTTTATCTCCCACTGCCTCTGAAGCTAAGGTTGTTAAGGCCCTGACTGTTTGGATGAGCTGGGGGAGGAAAAGAGGAAGAAGAATCTTCCCCACACTGCGAAGAAGCGTTCTATGGCTGCCACTCTCCCTCTGTGAGCTGGCTTCCATCCACGCTTCCTATTGTAGCTCTTGGGATAGTCTAGCTTGTGGTTCGGTTAGAGTTGGCCGCAGAAGTGCTGGTTAAGAGGAAATAGCGATCCGGTCCCGTGAAACCCTTGAGCTTCCGGGAATGTTCGCTCTTTTTCATACTGAGGCTGGAGAATCTGTTTGCACGAAAGCTTTCACAGTTGCTGGAGCTGGGGCTGCGGTTCTAAGTGATCGTTACCTGCAGCTGGAGCACACGGGAAGCAGAGCATGCGCGAGACCTCAAGCCCCTGCGGGAGTTCGGGGAGACCCCTTAGATCACAGCCTCTGGGCTGCACCTGCAGCTGCTGACTTCTAGGTCTGAGGTTGCGATGGGGGTTTGTTTTTGGAACAAGCTTCCAGATGACCCCATGCTGTTGTGTGGAAGCCAGGGTTTGAGAAGGAAGGCTCTGGTGGAGGCTCTCTACCCTCCCCTGGGCTTTCCAGTGGAACCGCCACTTCTTGCAAGCTGGGCAGGCACTTCATCCCTGGCCCATCCCTCAGCTCTCCGTAACTCTTGTGTGAGCTTAAACAAACCATCCAGTCTCTTCTCTTCTTTAGCTCATCTCTTGTATGTCCATGAGGTTGGTCTGAACAAGCATGTGAGTCCTTTCCTGGTGCTCCTTCCTCTGGGCCCCAGAGGGCTGAAGAGAGGGAGGAGCTAACACCAGGGCTAGGCAGGAAGCAGATCCCTGTTTGCAGCCCTGGCTCCTGCTGCTACTAAACTCAGCACTCTGGAATGTTCTAGAGAGCTGGGCAGCCAGTGCCTTCCACAAGCCCTGTTTCCTGGAAACTAATCTGACACATGCTCCTTCCTGGGTAGGGTCTCACTGAGGGGCAGCCTGAGCTTCCCCAGAGCCCTCAGCATCTGTGTGAGGTCTCAGTGCCACTCTCTCCATTGGAAAATATGACCTCGGTGCACCCTCGAGTGTGGGAAAACTGACAGGTGCCGGGTGACTGAAGGCAAGCCCAGGGTCTGATGCAGACACAGCTATCTGCTGCCTCCCGATGCAGGCCTGACACTTGACAGCCCCGAGATACAAGCTCTTGCAGTTTTCTGTGACAGCCTGACTTGATTTGATGAATGGAACCCCCCAAAAGAGAAGAAGATGAAAACATCTGTAAGGAGCATCTGGGTTCCGCTGTGAATCACAACAGCCAATTCCTCAGAGTCAGCATGGCGGGGAGGGCCGGAGAGGGCCGGGGATGGTAAGATGCCCGTGGTCTCTCTGCTTCCTGCAGAGGAGTCACCCTGGGCGGTGAACCTTTGGCTCAGCCCCGCCTGCCCCTGGAGAAAGCATAGCCTCTGGGCTTCATCCACTGGTTTCCAACGGAGTTATCTGGAGAGTGTGGTCACGTGTGTGTGGGCGTGTGGCACACGCACAGAAACACTGCTATAGCTGTACTGACAGCACAGGAGTGCAACATGCGTACAGTCACGCTGCGTGTGCAACCTGGTTCCTTCTACAGGGGTGTGGATGCATATTCATAGTCACACATGTCTGGTGAAAGGCATAGTACACAGACATGTGTGTGAACAGTCATGAACTTACACACATGCAAACATTCATGAATGCACATACACATGTACAAGCATGGGCTCATGTGTGTGAACATTCTCACATGCACACACACAGCCATGGCCTCACGTGTGAGTGTGTGTGTGTGTGTGTGTGTGTGTATTCACAGAAACACTGTAGAACTCCCAGAGTTTGCAACCTGCTTTCATTTTTCATTCTCAGCCTGAGCATCACCTACTGTTCCACACATTCCCATTAACAGATCTTCCCCACCTCTGCTTGTTCTGTGTAAACTTAGTGACTGTGTGTGTGTGTGTGTGTGTGTGTGTGTCTGTGTGTGTGTGTGTGTGTGCACGCACCAGTGCATGGGGCCCAGGGTACCTTCCTCCCTCCATCATCTCTGAGTTCTGGGTTCTTTATAGGCTTTGGGAAAGGCCTGTCTGTGCTCACACAAGATGCCAACAGACCCCAGGGCATGACCCCAGACTACCCCCAGGAAATGTCTGCTGCTGGCTGCTCCCAGCTCCCAGTATCTGCCCGCTGACCCAGTGTGACCCAGGTCACACCTTTCCAACCACTTCCTTTTATTATTTTGTTTGCATTCACAGCATTTTTTTCTCTCATGCCTCTCTCTGGCAGGTAAGTTAAAAATAAAATGTACAAGGAAAATAATTTATCAGATGCGCCCCTGGCCACGGGCCATTAATTGCACTGCTTAGTTGGGACTTTAGGGGACCCTGTTCCCCATGAGAAGGAGAGTCAGTGCCTCCTCACATTGACTAAGTCTTACTAGCCTGTGGCAAATTGTGCTTCTGAGCAGGACAGGCCTGAGGAATGAATGGCAAATTTACAGATAAAGACACTAAAGTCTTGAAGCCAGACGGCTGCCTCTGTGATCTGCCTCGCTGTCTCTCCCAGCCGGTCCTCCAGGAAGCAGGGCTGCACACGGCCCCATAGAGTGGATGAAATGAGATGTGAGGCCTCATAAGACAGGAGACCTCGGGAGACCCCAGGAGACCTCGGGAGACCCCGGGAGACCCCGGGAGACCCCGGGAGACCTCGGGAGAACTGGGGAGACCTCAGGAGACTCCGGGAGACCCCGGGAGACCTCAGGAGACTCCGGAGACCCAAGGAGACCCCAGGAGACCTCGGGAGAACTGGGGAGACCTCAGGAGACTCCGGGAGACCCCAGAAGACCCCGGGAGACTTCAGGAGACCTCAGAAGACTCCGGAGACCCAAGGAGACCCCAGGAGACCTCGGGAGAACTGGGGAGACCTCAGGAGACTTCGGGAGACCCCAGGAGACCTCGGGAGACCTCGGGAGACCCCGGGAGACCCCGGGAGACCTCAGGAGACCTCGGGAGAACTGGGGAGACCTCAGGAGACTCCGGGAGACCCCGGGAGACCTCAGGAGACTCCGGAGACCCAAGGAGACCCCAGGAGACCTCGGGAGAACTGGGGAGACCTCAGGAGACTCCGGGAGACCCCAGAAGACCCCGGGAGACTTCAGGAGACCCCGGGAGACCTCGAGAGAACCCAGGATACCTCGAGAGATCTCAGGAGACCTGAAGAGACCACTGGACAGAGGAAGACTATCCTAGCAGATCTCCTTAGAGGGCTTCCCCCCTCGGTGGGCAGCACCCCATCCCTCTGAGGTGCCCGTCGAAGCTGTAAGCCACCATCACAGACCGCCAGGAACATGCGCTTCCCTAACCTCATCGTGCAGCTCGTGTTTAGGACCTCCGCTTTATCAGTTTTCATTGTGTGTAATATTCATCACGCCGGTTTATTTATGGGGCCCTCGTCGGGAAGTTATTTTTCAGGCCTGGTGAATAAAACATTAGACTTCGAGTCTTGACGGGGTGAGTGTGGAGCCTCTAATGTCAGCCCGACAAAGCACCTTTTTTTCTTTTTCCCAACGACTGCATTTTTAGAGAAATTTATTTGTATTGTGTAGGGCTTTTATTGTTGACTTTTTTTTTTCCTCTCCCGCTCTCCTCTGGCTGTTGGGTGTTGGTCCGTGGCAGAACTGGGTTTTTTTTTTTTTTTTTTTTTTTTTTTTCTGATTGAATGAGGAGCCTCCACTTGCTGAGAAGTGTGACCTGCTAATCAGGAGACAGAGAAGTGGAATCCTGGGACCCAGGACGGGAGGTGGGAGCTCCAAGATGGACATCATAGGATTCTCTCAGGTCTGGGGTATGACATGTGGGCCCATATGTGCCAGAGAAGGGGTACCCCATCCCGTAAGTAGAAGAGAGACCCAGACAAGCCATGGGTGTTGGTGGCTTGTGGGTAAATGTGGGGACAGGTTTGCAGTCTCAGTGAGATAGCTCAGGGGATAAATGAGTTTCTCAACAAAATAAAACAAAACAGGTAATAGCCTCAAGCAAATGCCAGATGAACAGAAAATCCCTGTTTATAGTCCAGAAAATGAGAGTCAAATGCTTCAGTTTACACAGGTCGCTGTGTCTCATCCCAGAGCACATCTGAAAGTGGAGTCCTGTACGAGACCTCATGACTTTTAGTGAATAAAAGAAAGGAGTGGAGAGAAAGAGAGGACAGGGGAAAGAGAAGGAAGGAAGAAAGGAAGAAGGAGAGAAGGGAAGGAGGGAGGGGAGTAAAGGGGAGGGAGGGGAGGAGAGGGGAGGAAGGGGAGGAAGAAATGTTACTCCTACCACAAGGTACACATCCAGTAGTCATGGGATGAGTGTGCTGAGGCAGCAGCATCCCAAGCCTGTTGCAGCTAAGATGAGAGCATCAACTAAGAGATAGGTAAAAGCCAAGTAAGTAAGGTTACATATTTATATAACAGTGCTGGTCATCCGTGAGGAGGAATGGGGTCCTATCATGTTCAGCAACATGGGTAGACAGAATTTTGTCCACTGAGATGGATCAGTCCCTGAAAGATAAAGCCGCGTGTTCTCATGTACTAAAATCTTCACCGCAAAGAAGCAGATTCTAGAATAGAGGCGAGCAAAGCTCGGGAAGGGCATGGGAAGGAGAGAAAGATGGAGGGAGGGTGGCTGATGAAGACAGTGGAGCCCTGGAGAGGAGAAATACTGAATGCTTCCCATACAGCAAGAGAACGAGGTGTCACAACATTAGTGGTGCTTTTCAAAATGGCTGCTAGAAGAATCTTGAACTTTTCCAACACAAAGAGATGCTAACATCTGGGGCGATGGATATGCTGGCTTCCAAAATGATTACTGCAACACTGTGCGTGTGTGTGTGTGTGTGTGTGTGTGTGTGTGTGTGTGTTGAAATGCCACTCTGTCCCATAAATGCATACACTTGTCAATTAAAAGTAAAAAATCAATAAATAAACAAATGGAGAAGGGAGAGAAGGAGGGAAGGAGGAAAGAAGAGAGAGAGGGAGAGAGAGAGTGGGTGGGGGTAGGGAGGGTGGGGGAGGGAGAAGGCAATGATGTGTTTACACTGTCAGCTATTCAGACCTTGGGTCTGAGAAGGTGACTCTATTGGTGACAGACCTTGCTGTGTAAGGTCATGAATTTGGATTCTCAGCACCCATACTTAAAACAAGAATTGGTCATGGCTGCATAATCCTGTAACTCCTTCTGGCTGAAGGAGGCAGAGGCCAGATTCCTGGGGCTGCTGGATAGCTAAGAACCAGCTCCAAATTCATTGAGACCTGTCTCAATGGAATGAGGAGGAGGTGGAGAGAGGCAAAACCTCAATGTCCTCCTCTGGTGTCCTGATCTCCACACTTAAGCTCATAGGCATGTGGATCTGCATTACATGTATGCACACATGTATGCAACACACATGCATGCTTGCATGCACATGTGTACACACACACACACTATTTCTGTTTCTTTTCTAGAAATCAAGGAATGAACTTCAGGAACCATTTTTTCCCAGCGGGACTCCAGAGAGATGGCTCAGCGGTAAGAGCAATGGCTGTTCCTGGGAGAACCCAGGTTCACTTCCCAGCACTGACACAGAGGCTCCCAACCAGCCACCAGTCCGGTTCTAGAACATCTAATGCCTTCTCCCGAACTCTGAGAACACCAGGGGGGCACACGGTGCAGTCATGAGCGGGCGAGACACCCAGGCTCCAGCTAAGTGGTGGTCCCGGTCACTACAGTGGCCACTCACTTTGGCTTGTCCTTTGGTAAGAGGGCTGAGGGCAAAGCCATCCCTTCCCCGTGTGAGCCCCTGATGTGCATCCTTACCGACAGTGGGGAAGCCCCAAGGGGAAGCCCAGCCTGGTGGTCCCTCCAAAGGGAGGAAAGATGCTGTTTAGCTTTCTAGGTACAATCACTTGGGTCTAAGGGCACCTACTGCCTCTCTCCTTGGATTCTCCAGGAGACCCAGTGCCACACATCAACAAGATCATGACCTCATTGCCCCCTGTAGTGGTTTGAATAGGTTTGGCCTCCATAAACTCCCTGTTTGGATGCTTGGCCTGCTGGGCTTTGCAAATCTTCTCCTGGCTTTCTTCTGACCAAGATGGAGAACTCTCAGCTCCCCATGCGTCATGCCTGCCTATCTGCAGACATGTTTTCCTCCACACTGATAATGGACTGACCCTCGGAATCTATAAGCCAACTCCAATTGAATGCTGTCTTTTATAAGGGTTGCCTTAGTCATGGTGTGTAATCACAGCAATAGAAACCCTAACTAAGACAGTCCCCAAACCCCACCAGGTAAGTGATACCAGTCCATCTCATACTCAACTCTGAGAGGTTGAAGACAGAGGCCAGCCCTGGGAACCTGGACACTGTGGCGTTCTGAGCCACTTTGCAAGGCTCCTATTCAAAAGCTTCTCAGGCAGGGCCATGCATCTAAGCACTGTCCCTCCATGGCTTTTTCGAGGAGTGCAAGGGATGCTGGGAAGGTGCTCCAATTCATCAGCATCTACAGCAAAAACACTTGCGCAAGCATCAAGTTTCTTCTCCAAGACAGTTGGGAGGCTAGTTTAGAGATCGAATGAGCCTAGTCAGAGGCAGGCAAGGGTAGGATCCGGGGCTTGTGCCCTGGGATGTTGACATGACCAGGTGAACACACCCATGAACCCCACGACTTTCCCTGCACACTTCTAGGACCAGGACCTAACATAGGAATGCAAATATGTGGCTAATTTGAAGATCACTCGATCTTAGGTCTTTCTTCTCTGCCTAACAAGTCTAGAGTGTCAGGAAGGCCGTCAGAGGCTCTTTATCCCAACCGCTTTCTCACAAGCTCCAGCCACGAGAACTGCAGCAGAACCCGGAACGACCGAGTGTCTCTCTGGACACGCCCCCACGCCGGGTGTCTGCTCTTTTTATGGGCCCTCTTCTTTGTCTAGCCCCATGGTCATTTCCCCACATAAGATGGTCCACACTGTCATCTGTCCTTGAGCCCAATCCCATCTTCCACACCATTCCACCAAAGCTCTTCCAGAGGTGACCTTTGACCTCCTGACTGGATTGCTGAGATCCCAGGACCACTGGGTCCCTACATTTCACTGAGCACTGCCCCTCCTGCTCGATGGAGTCTCTTATCTTCTGGGACATAGTTCTGATGACTGCCTCTTGGCTTGGGGCCGACTCCTCTCTGCCTGACCGACCCTAAAGGCTGTAGTGCCTAAAGGCAACCTCCAGAGGAGGGCAGCTTAGTTGCCCATGTGAACTGGGTTGGCAGCTACACTCTGGTGTAAATGCTGTGGAAATCCTGGCTCCTTGGAGTCTTCTCTGAGAGAAGCTGTGCTCAGAGGGGACCACGGCACACAGGGTGCTCCCCAGTCATCAGCAGGGAAAGGACTAAAACGTCTGCCTATGCCAGGGTCTCCATGCCTACCTTGTGTGGCTCCCATGAGCAAGAAGCTTGGTGCTGCCCTAGTGGTAGATAGAGCACATGCTCCTGACCTCCTCATGGCTATGGTAGGAGAAGTGGCAGCCAGTTAGGTGTGTATAGAGACCACAAGACGTGGTGTGGCCATGGTACACAGTCTTGGATGGGAGAAGGGGCTGCAGGTGTGGCATCAGGTGTGAAAAGCAGTTGTGGCTGCATCACATGGCCAGAGGTACGGCATGTGGCTATAGGCACTGCTTGTCCCAAAGTCAGAGGTGGCAGCAGCTGAGAAAAGCCATAGCAACCTGACAGTCCCCTTTACAGTCATTCTTGACTGCTGTGCTTGGCCACCCCTGGCCCAACCCAAGCCATGACCTGTCACTTGATCTGACAGTCACTCCCCTGGGTGGCCTCAGAAGCCCAGGTTAAGCATTAGAACAACCACAGCTCCTCAGACGGAACTTGTCCAGACTGCACGTTTGCCTCCACTTCCCCTGGAGTCCCAGCTGCTCCTTCATCCAGGAGAGGGGATCCTCCAGCCTCCTGGCTGCCAACTTCTGTCCCCACAGCATCTATAGCTGGTAACCTCTGCCCTGGTGACAATAGGCTTCCAGTCCCTTCCCACCTCGAACACAGGGCCACTGACCAACAGCTAACTTGCACGTGATCTCTGCACGCTCCCCACTTTGGCAAGAATGAAATAAAGAGAGGAAACAGAGATCAGTGTCTGCTGGCACCCTATCTCCCTGATTCCTGGGGGCCATGCAATAAACAACGGTCTACCACAGATCCCACTACCGTGATGTTCTATGGGAACACATAGAAGCAAGAGACCATGGACTGCAATCTCTAAAACCATCACCCCCCCACCTTTCCCCAAAATTATTCCTCCCTTCAGAGGTTTTGAGAGGAGCCTTGTCACAAAAAAGGGGAATCTAGCTGGTAGAGCAAAGACCTCGTATAGGTTGGGTTTGGGTGCGTATCCGGTGACATGTAAACACTATCACACTGTCATGGAGAACAGTTATACCACCCTGCACACCATGTGCTGCCTGTGACACACCCCTCCCCACCCTGCACACCCCTGTGCTTTCTATCACACACCCCTCCCCCACCCTGTACACCCCTGTGCTTTCTATCACACACCCCTCCCCCACCCTGCACACCCCTGTGCTTTCTATCACACACCCCTCCTCCACCCTGCACACCCCTGTGCTTCCTTCACACACCCCTCCCCCACCCTGTACACCCCTGTGCTTTCTATCACATACCCCTCCCCCACCCTGCACATCCCTGTGCTTTCTATCACACACCCCTCCCCCACCCTGCACACCCCTGTGCTTTCTATCACACACCCCTCCCCCACCCTGCACATTCCTGTGCTTTCTATCACACACCCCTCTCCCACCTTGCACACCCCTGTGCTTCCTTCACACACCCCTCCCCTACCCTGCATACCCTTGTGCTTCCTTCACACACCCCTCCCCACCCTGCACATCCATGTGCTTTCTATCACACACCCCTCCCTCACCCTGAACACCTATGTGCTTTCTATCACTCACCCCTCCCCATCCTGAACACCCCTGTGCTTCCTTCACACACTCCTCCCCCACCTTGCACACCCCTGTGCTTTCTTCACAAACCCCTCCCCCACCCTGCACACCCCTGTGCTTCCTTCACACACCCCTCCCCCACCCTGGTCACTGCAGATCCCTCTGCCGGCTCTGTACCACAATTGTCTGTACTTGGTGTGCTCCACGTTTTGAGAGCTGCTTGGCAGATCCCCTTGAGTCCTTGGGGTAGCCTCCTCTTTGCTCCAGGATGACAGTAGAAGGGTTCAGGAAGGGGTCAGAAGCGAAGGCTCCAAAGACCATTCCTAGACAGTGCCTGGCACAGTCCTAAGTCTGCTCAGTCACGTGGGTGTGCAAGACACCTGCTCTCCCCACTATTTCCAGATGTGCAGCACCCCTCCTCCCCGTGGTAGGGTTAATGTCTACGTGTCATTACTAATCATTAGTATAATTATTTTTAGTTCTGCAGACGTGCCCCGTGTTTCTGCCAGATATCCTTGATCCTCTGAAAGTAAAATTAAAGGATGTAATTATCTCATTTCAGAGAGAACTGGGCTTGGCTCATCATCACCTAATGGTCCTCTCCCTCCCCTACAGCAGGATTATTAATGGGTGCTCTTGCTAATAGACCACCCCTTTAATGAGGGCTCTTCCCTTCCCACGTCACCCCTCGTGTCTTCAAATGGGATCACTCTGACTCAGGGATTCCATATCCCTGTCATCTGGAACATCACCCATGATCCTTCACTTTTTTAAGAGGAAATATTCCAGTGACGGTCACAAGGTACCAAGGGGAAAGGAGCCATGATGCCCAACCTTCTTGGTCAACTTAATGGGATTTGGAATCACCAGGGAACCACAGCAGCCTGTGTGTGTGTGAGGGTGTTTCCAGAGAGGTTTGGCCGAGGAGGGAAGCCCATCCCAAATGTGAAGCATCCAGGGTCACAGACAGAATAAAAGAAGGAGGTGAGCTGAGAGCCCTTTCAAATAGAAAGCAAGGGGAGGGCCGGGGCATGGCTCTGTCAGCAGAAGGGCTGCCTGGCTCGCACACGTGCGAGCAATCTCCCGGTCAGCAGCAAAACAGACCCAACTTACACTGAATTCGGTGGTGGGATTGAGTAAGTGCTTGGAAAACTTAAGTTTCTTCCTGAAACGTTAAGGAAGGTAAGATTACAATAAACAAACAACACAAAGAGAGAGGGTGTGTTGGGAAAATAGCAAAATGATAGTTTTCCCAGCCCAGGAAAAACATTCAAGGGTCCTCACTGTCTCTCCTGCCTGAGTGACGCCCAGTCACATGGAAAGGGACCTTGGCAACTGGCTTGTTGCCTGAGAAGCTCATGTCTAATTTGCCCACCAAGCATTGATTATGGAGACATGATAATGATGTCTGGGAAGGCTGTGTCTACCCTACTCCCTTGGCATTTGCACTCTGGCCCAGCACCATGTTGGGCCCAGACCCTCTACAGCTGCCGGTCACAAGTGACCTGCACAGGTGTGACAGATGCTGCTCTACAACACATTTCCTAAAACTCAAAAACAAGCCAGCTTTCATGCATGCCCAGTGTGTGTGTGTGTGTGTGTGTGTGTGTGTGTGTGTGTTTGTGTGTTTATAAGTGTAGGTGTGTTTGAGTGTATCTGAAGGTGTGCGTGTGTAAAGGTATGTTTGAAGGTGTGTGTGTGTGAAGGTGTGTGTGTGCATGTAAATGTGTGTATGTGTGTTGGTGTGTTTATAAGTGTAAGTGTGTGTGTGAGTTTATATGAGGGTGTGTGTGGGGGGTGTGTATATAGGCATGTGTGTGTAATGGTGTGTGTATGTGTGAGTGCATGTTTGTGTGTGTATGTGTGCTTATAGGTGTGTGTATGTGAGTACATGTATGTGAAGGCATGTATATGTAAAAGGGTGTGTGCATATGAAGATTTGCAGGCTATATATATATATATATATATATATATATATATATATATATATATATATATTTCCACAGGAGCAAAAGGATAAAAGCTGGAAGAGGAAGGTGGTTGCTCTTCATTGCTACTTGATGAAATCATGAATCCTGGAGACAGACGGACATGCAAGTGTCTGTGAGAGAGATTTTAGATTGCAGGGAGGGCGCATCCTGAATGTGGGCAGCACCGTCCCATCAATGGGAGTCTAAGGAGGATGTGAACTGAGCACCGGCATTCATGTTTCTGATTCCGGACTACGGATGTGATGTGAACAGCTGCTTCCTTCAGGCTTCTGCTGCCGTGATTTCCCCACCAGGATGGACTGCATCCCTGAACTGTGAGTGAAAGAAACCCTTCCTTTTGTAGGTCTTGTTTGTCAAGCATTTTGTCACAACAGCAAAAAAAATACAACAGCGTTCGTTCATCCTCATGCATTTAACTTCAGCTCTCAGGAGGGGAGGCAGAGGCAGAGGGACAGAGGCAGGGAGGGGAAGGGAGGGGGAGGGAGGGGAGGGAGGGGATGGAGGGGGTGGGAGGGGGTTCCAGGCCAGCCAGGGCTACACAGGTAGAACCTGTCTTAAAAGAGAGAAAGAGAAACAACAACAACAAATATCAAACCTCTGTTGTGAATTTTAAAACACACAGAGGGAAATACCGAATGCAACAGGTTCTTTGGCGTTCTTGATCGTTTGTTTCTTAACTCTCAGCCTTTCAGATCAGTAAAAGCGCGATCAAGGAGTTTTATTTTCATACTGTTGGGTTCCACTATTTTCCCTCTGTATTTTATTTTATTTATTTTTCTTTGTAATGTCCATAGGCTATATATTAAGCAAGATAGAATTTTGTGAGAATGGATTGGTCAGGGTGTGTGTCTGGGGGGTGGTCTGAGCTGAGCTAGACACACTCACCCCTCCTAGTGCCCCCCTAAGCAGCCTGCCCACCCCACTTTTACCTTTACCTGTCCCCCACTCCCACAGCCAGGAAGACCCTACTTCCACCACACACACCCTCTCCCTCCCCAACCCCCTCTTCTGTTGCCTCTCTGTGCTCCAGCTTTAGCTACACCATTGTGGTAGTTTGAGTGTGTTTAGTCCCCACAGACCCATGGGAAGTGGCACTGACAAATGCAACACTGGAGGGGGTGTGACCGCTTGAAGGATGCGCTCCACTGTGTAGGAGGCTTCGAGCTCTCTAAGTTCAGGCTCTGCCCAGTGTGGGATTAGAGTCTCCCCCTAGCTGCCTACAGAAGACTGTCTCCTGCCTGCCTTTGCATCAAGATGTAGGACTCTCAGCTCCTTCTCCAGCATCGTGTCTGCCTGGATGCTGCCATGCTTCCTACAATGATAATAATGGACTGAAACTCTGAAACTGCAAATCAGCCCCAATTAAATGTTGTCCTTTATAAGAGTTGCTTTGGCCAGGGTGTCTCCTCACAGCAGTGACTAACTAAATCCTAAGACAACAACGTTCTCACAACCCCTTTGGCCATTCAAGTACACTCCAGGCTCCCTAGGGTCTCACGTGATGCTACTGTACTGTACAGCATTAGCAAGGACAAGCTGGGGACCAGGGGCAAAGATTGCCCTTGACTCTTGTCCCTAAGTATCCCAAGGTGGATACTGCAGGTGACAAGAAAGTAGCCCAAAGCCTGCTGGCCTTGGAAATCTTCCCTCCTGCTCAAACTCTACAGCACAGACACAAGGGAACCCAGCAGTTCCCGTGGGTGGGCTTGCTACTTGTTCCCAGTTGCTTATTTTATTGCAACAAAGTAACAGATCAAAGCAGCTTAAGTAACCTGTTCACATTTACTCTACAAACATCCCCAGAGGCTAGGCAGAAAGAAGTGACTTGGCTAAATGCCCAAGACCACACTGCCCACCTGAGGCTGCCTAAGTTAGCAAATAAAAATGCAAAATGTTGAATTAAATTTTAATTTAAATTTCAAACAAGTGATTTAAGTATATCCTGTAGGTAGGCTGCATACTTAAGCTAAAATCTGCTGATGGCTCTTCTGAATTTCATGGTTATTAGGGTATGTATATTTTATGTAGCAATCTAGTCTTCTGGGGGCCCCCAAATCCCAAAAGACATACTTGGTAGCAAGCCAGGAGCCAACCCTGAGGACAGGGATGGTGTGTGTTGTGAGAATTTTTCCCCTGAGATACATAGACTCGTGAGCACACATATACTGTATGTAGACAGACTGGGCCTAACATGGGCTTTTGAAATCTCAAAGCTCACCCCCTAATGACACACCTCTTCCAATAAGGTCAAATCTACCAATCCTTCCCAAACAGTTCCATTTCCTGGTGACATGTAAATAGGGGAGACTATGGGGCCCATTCACATTGGAACTGCCACACTGTTGACATTTTCTCACAGAAGAAGGGGGTAGGTATACACACACTGTCTACCCCATAATGCCCCAAACCAGACTTTACTTTAGGGAATTAATGATGTGTTGGGCGTTTTTGTTTTTACTGAGCACAGGTTGGGGGTTAATGCCAAGTGCATGGATGGTCCCTGTGTTCTCTTTCCGAAGCCTGTATGTTCCAGCCTTCTTGAGACACAGAGGCCATGAGCTCTTAGGGCAGAAGTGGATACACATGGATAGGGGAAGGCAGATGGAAACCCAGGTAGGGTACAATGATCCTCCCACCCCTTTCTTCTAAGAGAAACTGTCAGCTATGTGGTAGTGTACATGAGAACGGCTCAGTCACCAGGGGGCAGAACTGTGTGGGACGATTAGTAGGTTTGACCTAATTAGGAGAGGTGTGTCACTGGGAGTGGGTTTTGAATGACTATGTCAGGTCCAGTCTCTCCCCCCCCCCCCGTCTCCCCCTCCTCAGGGCAGATGTAAAGCTCTCAGCTACTGCTCCAGCATCATGTCTACCTGCATGCCGACACACCCCCTACTATGACAATCAAGGACTGACTTTCTGAATACATAAGCCGGCTCCCAGTCAAATGTTTTCTTTCGTAAGCATCTCCTCGGCCATCGAATCTCTTCACAGCCATAAACGTGGACTAAGATGAACAGTCCACAAGCCCCGTGTTCAGTGACTCTGACTTGGCAGGTCTTAAGCTCTGGACGCTCAGCTTCTTTCTTTCTGTGTTTGGAATTAACTATCCATCCCTCCCGTGAGCTTTAATTCAATGCAGACTCTGTGTGGAGAGTAACAGCTGGGGAGTAACAGGTTGTGGATGGTTACACAGTTTCATTTTCTATAGCTGAGACCAAGTTAACTTGGTCCACCAGCACGTGTCAGGAGCCTGGAGATCCACAGCGCCAGCCTGGCCAGAATGAAACCCAGTGCCAGCTAGTACACTTGTCCCGCCCTTCATTTGTATCCCAGGCTCCGGATGAGCACTGGCTGCAAGCTCCCTTTAGCCCAACACTGCCTCCCACTGATCTAGGGTACACTATACTAGGCACCTGGCTCAGCTAGTGCCTGCCATGAAAGTGTGAGGATCTGATTTTGATCAGTATACACATTTAAAAAATATTGCAGACTTCACTTGACACTTGTAATCCAAATACTGAAAGAAGTGGAGACAGATGGACCCTGGGCTCACTGCCTGAAGGGCAAGCTCCTGTCTCAGAAAGAGGCTTGGTGTGGGTGATGGACGGACACTGAAGAACAACACCTGAAGATGAACTCTGTGCTCTCCCCCTCCCATACACACCAGAGATAGACACGCGCACACACACACACAGAGATGCAACACAGACATACAGATACATAGACACACATATACACACACATACACACACAGATACACAGACATACAGACACATAGACACATACACACACCAGAGATAGACACACACACACACAGAGATGCAATACAGACATACAGATACATAGACACACACACAGAGATGCAACACAGACATACAGATACATAGACACACATATACACACACATACACAGAGACACACAGACACACAGACATACAGACACATACACAGACATATACACAGAGAAAGACACACACATTCACACAGAAACACACACAGACACACACAGAGACACACAGAGTCACACACAGGCGCACACACAGAGACACACAAAGACATACACACAGACACACATTCACATACACACACGCCTAAGGTTAGAATCTGCAAAGGTGGGTAGGGACTGGGACATTGTCCTCGAGTCTCTGGCCTCACTGGGTGGAAATCCCCACGGCTGGTTTCAGGAAGAGTGAAATGGGATGGGCTCTCAAGCTGCAGGTGGAGGGGCTCCTGGCTTGGACTCAAAACTCCTATTATAAAATCAAACCCTTAAAACATAGCAAAGAGGAAGTCAGAAGATCCCCTGCACATCTGCTAATTTAAAGGGTGACGGGTGTCGGCCGTTTAGGAAGAGTTCAATTATATGCCAGGCCCTACTCAGAGCTCAGCTTCAGAAGCACAGAAATGTAATCACAAATTTTAATTGAGAAAAATGGCCCTGGATCAGATTCTTTGGTGCTTTTTTCCAAAGAAGATTAAATCATGTGGGGGGAGGGGAGTGGCGATAGAGTTCTAAATTAGTTGTAATGAAGTGGCGGTGTGATTGTAAACCGATTTGGGCATTGTGTATTGGGAGTCGCTGCTGGGAACAGGAACGGTGTGTCGGACGGGTCCTGCTGAACACGGCGCTGTTCGTGGAAGAATGTCAGCTCTCCCCAAAATGGAAAGGAACTCTGCATACGTCTGGGCTGGGGTGTGGCTCAGCCGATAGAGCACTTTACTCGTGTCCACAAATCCCTAAGTTCGGTGCCCAGCAGGACATAATAGTGGTGGAGTGCTGCACCCCACACCCCCATAACCTCAGCCCTTGAAGGCAGAGGCAGGAGGATCAGACATTCAGTCATCCAGAACTTCACAGAAAATATGAGGCCAGCGTGGGCTACATGTGTCTCAAACACACACACACACACACACACACACACACACAGGAGACAACCAGAACCCCATCAGAACCCAAAGATGACTGACAGTTGTCCCCATGCCCCCCCACCCCTCTCACTGAGATCTTCAGTGTGCACCGGTCCTCGGTTTATGACAGCCTCACCTGTCCTCTGTGCCCTCACAGATGCTTTCTGTTGGTCTGCACAAACCCCTCTGTCAAGTGGGCTGGGCTCAGTCAAGCTTCGTGCCTATCCACACACACTGAGCTCTGTGCCCCTGGCATGGACTCATGTCCCTGCCGTCCTTCCTGTGTTCAGGGTGTCTCTGTGTGTCTCTGAGTAGAGGCCGAGTACTCTCAGCAGCTCCCTTGGCCCCGAGCACAGGCAGTTCCTGGGGCCTCTCTATAGCTGCCTGGCTGCTTGCCAGCCATGGCCGGCACTGTCTGTGGCTGCTCTGGGGACAGTGGCATGCCAGTGGTCCGTGGTGGCTCAGTCTCACCATATCCTAGAAAGGCTTTTCGCATCTTCCTCCACCTCTCTCCCTCTGAGTTAAGAGCCTGGAGTGTGTCTGCAGGCCCAACAGCCTGCACTTAGTAATTTGGAAGAACATGGAAGTTGAGGTGTTACTGGTTCCTGCATTTCATCTTGATTTAGTCATTTTTATATGGCTCGCAAGGCGTATGCAGATTTCCCTGTTTCTTTATTTGTTCATTAAAACTTCAATAAAAGCGTTATAAAAATGTCTTATTTTGGTAGTTAATTGCCACCTCCGTTTTAATATGCAAGTGGTGTCGGCCCTCCCTGGGCTGCTCTGAAGCTCCCTGTAAATAATCCAGCAGCTTTGGATGGATGTTCCCGCCTCCTCTGTGTGTCCTCAGCCATCCAAGAAAAGAACAGCAGGAAACAAGGGCCCCTGCCAGAGGACAGGCTCCATTTTCCTCAGGACTGAGGTCCTCTGCCCATGTTGGGCACTCAGAAAGCTTTCTCTGGCTCTGGGATATTTCCCTACAGTCTGGAAAATGAATCCCCTGCTCTCTGAAGTCAGCATTGGCTGCTCAGCACCAGTTAAAGAGAAGCCAGATAAGGCTTTGCTGGGATCCTTGCCCATGGCCCGACCAGCTTCATACAAAGCCTAGACCAATGGCTCCAGGTCCCAACTAAGGCCCTAGACTCCCAGGCATGGGGAGTGATGGCAGCCAGGAGGCCAGGTATACGGAGGCCGGGTGTGGGCAGCCACCTGCGTTGGCCCTGAAGCTGGGCTTGGAGGACTTGGATGCTGCGTGCTGGCTCAGCTGCTGTGCACAGCAGGCTGAGGAGAGTTTTATGATCTGCATGTGGCAATGTCCAGAGGCCTCTTGGAATGGCTTGAAATACTTGGCACATGAGAGTGGGCCCACCGGCCATCACATCCTATGATTGAAGCCTTCCCGGAAGGTGACCTTCCAGGTTCCAGGCAGCAGGTTCTGTGGCTCCCGGAAGTAATCGGTGATGGGGTATCGCTCGGGCCCTGAGTAGAAAATCGAATCTCCAGCAGAGCTGTGACTCAGGAAGGGACTCCCAGACTATTAGATTCCTGATGAGAAATGGACATGCCTTGTCCCCCACTAGGAACCACTAAAGATGGACACGGAGGGGGGAGAAGCTTTGGGGGGACATTAGAATTACCTCTGAATCAAGAGTACCTGCACCAGGCACAGAGTCACGTGTTGCAGATGGGGTCTCCAGGACTAGGAAGCCAGGGAGACTGGGAAATAGGAGCATGCACTTGATGGTAGGTAATACAAGAAATGCCATCCAGTCTTCTAACAGCAGGCTCTAGAGGGACGAACAGCTCTTTTGAGGTTGGCATATGCAGAAGGAGCCAACCCTTGGCTGATATTTTAGGTGTAAATGCAGAAGACCCAGGACACTTCCACAAGGGAAGACATGTTGTGACCAGAGAAGCCCAGGATAGCCTTTGCCACTGCAGTAACCAGGGGCAGGCTGACGTTTGCCAGGCTTTTCCAGTAGACACTGACTCTACACACAGAAATGAAGGTATGGTCACTGTCTTATCTTACCTGGGCCTGGCTTAACCCCTCTCCAGATGCCAATGGAATAAAAAGTTGTCCCAGGTACCTCTTCTCCACCCCACCATCAGCTCATACTCCATATGCAGGCTCTCCTGGGCTTTTCCTAAAACCCATGCTTACAGCATGCCCAAGCAAGACTCAGTCACCTCTTCCTGTCCCCGCTCTCACCTCCCTAGGGGGGGTCTCTGCAAACAGCACCCCTTCTCCTAGTCAGTCGGCTAAAGATCCAGAAGTCACCAATCTGTTGCCCTTGTTACCAGCAATTCAAACACCAGCAGGACCACGGGGGTCTCAGCACCTGGGGAACCTCTTGAGACAGAAACCAGAGCAGAACTGACCATAGGAAACAGGAGGATGAAACATTAAATAAAACCAACAGGATTTGGTACACTGAAGTTTGGGGACCTGGGGAGGCTTGCCTTGTGTTTTGTGTGGAGGACCTTGACCACACCCCTCTCCCCTGAGCACAGTTACCCCCTCTTTGGACACGTGTGCACGCATCTTGTCTCTGAAGGAATTTTTAGTCCCCGGGTCCTTTTAGCCCCTTACAAAGCAATCGCACGAGCTCCTGCCATTCTCATTCTGATAAGAACAAACTCACAGCTCCAGCAGAGGTTCAAGGCCACCATCGCTCCCTGGAAGCAGGGAGATGACATCCGTTTCGAGGGTAAGTAGGAGAAAGTGAAACAGAGAGCAGCCTGGGCATCAAGAATCGCAAGACGAAACCGTTAAAGAATAAAAACTCATTAAACGCTTGTGATAACACTTTATTTTAATGGTACATTTAATTCATACTTAATTCCAGCGGTGCTCTAGCGAGGCCCCGGTGCACCCACACGCACGCCAGATAAATGGATTATAGCGAGCGAGCAGACAATGAGTGCCCGCCAAAGCCAGCTTGGCAGCAGGTGAAAAACGTCTTAACAGAATATATTTCCCATGTATGAACCAGTGGCACATTTGACAACACCTTCTGCAGAAATAAAGCTAAAGGAAGAGATCTTCCCCACCCCTGACAGTGTGGATTAAGCAGTTTTACCCCACACTCTGCTTACGGCTCAGAGCTGACTTAGAACACCCTGGACTCTCTGTAAAGGGAGCAGAAGCGCCGGGCTGCAGTGCCTGCCAAAGTAAAGGCTGGGAGCTAGAAAGAGGGCTGTAGCCTCACCTCCAGGAGCCCTGTCACCATGGAGACGGGAGCCTTCTAGGTACCACTCTCTTGCACCAGAGATCCTCAGCATCAGCTCAGCACAACTCTGATCAGGACCAACGTGAGGGTGGCACCACACAAAGCACCCCCCCACCCCAGTAACACCCTGGGAGAGGCTTGGTTGAGCTGCAGGCTGTCCTGCTTGGTTTGAAAAGGAGCCGGATTGAACTATATCCCTGTGCCAAATTGCATTGTGGAGAACACTGAGGTGCAGCTTGAAGGTCCAACAGCCCAAGCACCAACCACACTAGCTAGGCAGCTGGTGGACAGGAAGCCCTGTAACAAGTCTGCTGTCTGAACTGGGGCCAGATACGGGCGCTTGTCCATCACTTCAGTGGGTGTGTCATCCAGCCCAGGTGAGCGTAGGACCTTCTGCATTGTGAAGTACACTGCCAGCCAGTGCCCCCATGCTGACAGTGGCTCTTCTTTTCCTAAGATGCCCCTCTCCCACCATTAGACTATTTATTTGATTTTAAAGGACTGGGTTGGCTCTGGTGGCTAACGCCTGTTCTGAAAGGAATTGTCCTAGTCAGGGTTTCTATTCCTGCACAAAACATTATGACCAAGAAATAAGTTGGGGAGGAAAGGGTTTATTCAGCTCACACTTCCACATTGCTGTTCATCACCAGAGGAAGTC
Source organism: Micromys minutus (assembly GCF_963924665.1). Lineage (NCBI taxonomy): Eukaryota > Metazoa > Chordata > Mammalia > Rodentia > Muridae > Micromys > Micromys minutus. Next base: position 63,897,274 of record NC_137979.1, read on the forward strand.
AGGACTGGAACCCAAGAGGTCAGGAAGCAGGAACTGATGCAGAGGCCATGGAGGGATGTCACTTACTGGCTTGCTTCCCCTGGCTTTCTCAGCTCGATTTCCTATAGAACCCAGGTCTACCAGCCCAGGGATGGCTCCACCCACAATGGGCGGGGCCAGGGATGGCTCCACCCACAATGGGCGGGGCCCTCCCCCCTTGATCACTAGTTGAAAAAATGCCTTACAGCTGGATCTTATGGAGGCATTTCCTCAATGGAGGCTCCTTTCTCTGTAACTCCAGCCTGTGTCAAGGTGACACAAAACCAGCCAGTACAGGAGCTATGCTTGTGTAGTCTGTAGTGCCAACATCACACCCCAATCTTTCAAAGTCAGGGTCATCCAGAGCCAGAGAAACCAAAGCGTCATGAATAGAGTACCACTCTGCAGCCCCCGCCGTCTGCAGGGGGCAGAGCCTGGCCCTAACATCACAAAGCTTTACTGATGTCTCTCTTGCAGGTACTGGGTCGATACTGGCCTGCTGCACCACTTCCTGGCATCTGCTCAAGTAAAGACGGCCAGCAGCAGGGAACCAGCATGACAGAGGAGCTGGCCAGGTCACCTCCCCGGGGACAACCTTGCTTTAGTGGACAATATGGCTACCCACCCAGATCCCTCATGGAGGGGCACTCTACTTGGTCATGGGACCTGGGACTGGATTTGGTTGGCATTTCCGGACCAGCCCTTCCCTGGGCTTTATGCTTGCAAAGACTGTTTGCCTACAAACAGGGTAGCCACTTCCCATGACAGGTACATGAGAGGGTAGGTAGGCTACTATGTTGGTTAGATTTACCCAGCATGCATAACTCACAATGTCTTCCCCTTCCTGCCCTGTGATCTGAGGGAAACAGGTGCTCCCCACCTTCCTTGCTCTCTGCACGGAGTGGAAGCAGGGTAAATGCTCACGTGGTCGGGTGGGACAAGACACTCTTCCTAGGCATTTCAGCAGCACGCCAGACTGGCCCACCCAGGGAGAAACTCGGCTCTCAACCATCCCTGTGAAATCAGGCCCCTGTGAGTTGCCAGTGAATATCCCCTGCAGGTGCTTCCTGCTGCCCGTTGCTGGTACTAACGGACCTGGCTTCCATACACGGGGAGGAAGAATTACCCACAGTTTCACACACAGAGAGCAGGTGTGGAGGCGCCTGGAATTCCTGCTGGAGAGGCTCAGCTCAGCAGGATTAGTCCCGGGTGCAATCTGAGCTCATTTCCTATGAATGAGAGACTGGGACAAAGCACTCTGCCTGTCCTCTGAGGCTCTGGTGAGGCTTGCTTTAGGTTTGTTGCTTTAACTTTCTACTTTATTTTTTTGATTTGTGTTTGTGAGCGTTTTGCCTGCATGTGTCTAAGTACCCCGTGGAGGCCAGAAGAGGGTGTGCTGTCCTCGGAACTGGACTTAGAGAAACTTGGGAGGTGCCGCGTGTATGCCAAGGAACCAAACTCAGGTCCTCTGCAAGAGCAGTGGGTGTTCGTAACCACTGGGCCATCTCTAGCCCTGTATCAGTGCCCTTTCATAGCATCTGCTTCCCATGGCTGCCTGGGTCACCAGAACTGTTGGCTCTTCTTTAATCAGGGAAAACCACAAAGATGGGAGGGTTCCACCCTGGCACATCGGAAGAAGGGATTTTCCTGTCTGGACTTCAGGGAGCGCAGCCGCACTGTCTAGCACGGGGACCAGTCACACTGCTGTGCTCTTTGTCCCTTTGAGACTTCTCTGTACATCTGAATTGCTGGGGTTTCCTACTCAAATCCGCCTGTGTTTAACGGTGGGAATCAGGATGCCAGGATGTCACGTCTGGGCTCATTTGTGCGTGGTGTCTAATTCTTGAATTCTGGCTTCATCTCGCACGCAGGATGACTTAGGAGCCCCCACCCACAGGACATGGAGGTACGGTACCACTCTGTAGAGATACTTGTAAGAAACTACCAGAACTGGTCTGACTTGGTTGCAAACAGCAGCTCATCGTGAGCTCTAACATTTCAGCCCAACTGGTGGCTTCTCAGCCCTGTCAGCAACTCCCAGCTGGTCACCAGTTTCAGAGAGCTGCCCTTTAAAATCACAAGGGAATAATAAAACCTTAGGATCAAATATGTTCCCGTCTATCCAGGAAGTCATCGGATAAACTTCAACTAGTAATTTAAAGGAGCACAGGGCTCACGGAGGTTGGCATACAACAGTGTTCTGACCACAGTGGCCGTGGCACGGTGTGTCTTCCTGGTGGCCCAGCTGCACACACGCATGTTCACTCACATGTTTTCTATGCACGCTGTCTCACACATACGATGCTTACATGGACATCCATGCGCAGCCTCTCACCATGGACGTTTGGGATAGTGACCCACAGGACGGGGGGACTAACGCAAAAAAGATTTACTAAAGAGACACTGTGTCCTGTTTTATGTCAACTTGGCACAAGCCTGAGTTATCAGAAAAGAGGTATCCTCGGCTGAGGAAATTCTTCTGTAAGACTGGGCTGCGTGCAAGCCGGTGAGGCATTTTTCTGAGTGATTGAAAGAGGAGGGCTCAGCCCATGTGGGTGGTGCTGTCCCTGGGCTGGAGGTCCCGGGTTCTCTAGGAAAGCAGGCTGAGCAAGGCATGGAGGACAAAAGTCAACAGCACCTTCTATGGCCTCTGCATCAGCTCCTGCCTCCAGGTTCCTGCCCTGTGTGAGTTCCTGTCCTGACTGCCTTCAGTGATGGACAGTGCTGTGGAAGTGTCAGGCAAGTAAACCCTTCCCTCTCCAAGTTGCTTTTGGCCATGGTGTTTCATCACCAGGAGAAGCCCTGACTAAGACAGTATTACCAGACTTCTGGAACAATAGACCCCAAGAAATTGGAGCCCTCCAAAGGCCGAAGCCTGCTGCCTTTTAGAGGGAGAGCTTGCCTCCCTCATAGGAAGTCTGTTCACACAGTGCTGATGATTTACCAGTCACTTATGTTAACCTTGGCCTCATGAGGACCTTGAGGATAGATTTGAGTGGCGTTGTCTTCATCCCTTCTCCCAAAGTGGCTACATTGAATACATTTCCTCTTTTTTTTTTAAGCTCTTAATTTGGACATTTACCTGCTTCTTGAGAATGAATAGTTGAGTTTGACTTCTTGGGGTGCAGTGACCTCAAGTTCAGTTACAACGTCTGGGACTTAAGTCCCACACAGATCTTTGGTCAGAGATGGGAGTGACTTCTGCTGCCTCCGCTGCTTGATCCCGCTGGGGGCACGATCTCAGGTGAACAGGAAAGGGGAAACCGGTTCCTCTGCGTCTGCTGCTAGGTCCAGCTTGCCTGTGTTTTCGCTGCTGCCTCGAGGCGCCTGGCCAGGCTGAACTGAGCAAGCAAGAGGCTCTGGCACGGGATACAAGAAGCTTCGGGAGAGAAAATCTCTTCCCAAACAGAAGTGCTAACAGCTCTTAAAACAAAAGCTCTCAGGCAGTGGAATGATTCTTACACATACTTTACTCTTGAGCAAACACCCCCATATATGCAGTTTTGAAACAGTTTGGAGTCTGACAATTGGTACTTCCTATTGGCTTGGCCTGAGAGCTGGGGAAGACCTTGTCTACATATTTGGGAATGGTCCTGCTTCTGCCTGGAGTTTACATGACCTGTGGTCATGTCTTACCTGCAGAGGAGGGATTTGGGGTGTGGCTGATACCCCAAGGTGCAGTGCAGTACTTATGGCAGTGTAAAGATTCCTGATTCTTGGGAGACTAGGAAGCTTCTCACTTGTTGTTTCGGGGCTTCACTTGTCTTGACCAAGAACCAAGAACCAGGGTATCTTCAACACTCACCTGCCCCCCAACAATGGGACTCAAGGTATTGGCGGGAAATATAGCTGAAATAAGTTACTTAAAGAGAGATTTGTCCTGGGGCATTTAATGGGTGAAATCTGCCATGGCTACCATCATTAAAGGGGTACAATCCACTATAGCTATAACTCAGAAGATCCTCTTCCACCAGCTAGACCCCTTTGCTTGAAGTTTCCACAACCTCCCAAGACAGTGCCATCGGCTGGGGATTAAGTGTCCAAACATGAGTCTGTGGGGAACATGTCCGTTCACCCCCTAAGAAGAGGCTCTTCTTGTGAGCATGCGTCGAGCAGGATACTCCCTTGCATTGTGGATTTGGGAGTATGGCCATCCCAGCATTTCCTCAGTTAATCGTGGGAAAATGGTACCATCAAAAATCCTGATAATTCCCATGTGGATTGATGTTAAGTTGATACATGAAGAAAAGGTAGGAAAACGGAAGAGGGGGTGGGGAAAAAGGGGAAATAAGATGGAGCTCAAGAAGGATGAGCTGGATCCAGGTGGACTTAATTGGTGTTAGGCAGATATGGATATTTTAAGGGATTCTGTAGGTCTTTTATCTCATATAGAAGGGCAGTTTGTATCTTTGTTCATTGGATATAATCATATTGTGTGGAGGGTTTGTGGATTGAGAATTTAATATATGAATCAATGTGAAGAGCTATCAGGCTTTGCAGTAATGATTGTGCCGGGCAATGAAAAGATGAAACATGCCCGGGGGGGGGTCATATCCACCGGAACAGAAGTAACAGGATGGGTGGTGTGAACCTCCTGGGAAGGGAATCTCATGGAGAGTGTAGCTTGCAGACGGAGTGACAGTCCACACTAGAGCGTCATCCGCGGAGTGAGACCACGGGATGTTAAAGAGATAAGCCATCCTAATCATATTTATTACAACAGTCCCATAAAAGGCAAGAGTGGCAAAAGGCACCGTGGACCACGTGGATCGGCCTAACACATAGCACGTGCTCCCTGTGTACAGGACATTGTCACTACTATGCTACCTGCCCAACCAATGTCCCTCCCTCAGCTCATAAGAGGCTATCTCTGGGTACCTCAGCTTCCCCAGGTCTGATGGCTTCACTTCATTACCTGTCCCTACAGATGGAAGCTAGTCTCTATATACTGAACCATCTGTCATCTGAAACCAGGGGGATGAACATCCCATCCTGTCTGGCCCCTCCTCCACCCCAAGGCTCCCAGACCTAAATGCAGCCATACCTTCTTGGTGACTTGCTCCAACCCACAGAGGCAGGGTTGGATGGAAGTGTCCAGATATGTCAGTCCATATAACATCTCCTGTCCCAGAAAAATAAAAGAGGCACTTGAGAGGCCTCACCCACTCTCTCATGGGTATCACAGGAATGCAGCAGCCCAAGCCAGCATGAGTGCCCAATGCCATGAGCATGGGAACTGTGTGGTGGAATCAGACTGGGGTCTTAAATCAATAATGCTGATGGATGCTGATGTGGGGATGGTTGGGGCACCAGCTTGCAGGACATTTAATTGGGGCTGGCTGACAGGTTCAGAGATTCAGTGCATTATCATCAAGGTGGGAGCATGGCAGCGTCCAGGCAGGCATGGTGCAGGAGCTGAGAGTTCTACACCATCATCTGCAGGCCTCTTAGAGAAGACTGACTTCCAGGCAGCTAGGACCAGGGTCTTAAAGCCCACGCCCACAGTGACACACCTACCCCAACAAGGCCACACCCACCCCAACAAGGCCACACCCACCCCAACATGGCCACACCTCCTAATAGTGCCACTCCCTGGCCCAAGCATATTCAAACTATCACAATAAGGATGGAGGGACCAAAGTTCTGCCCTGGTGGGAGATGGCTGTAGTCAGTATATAAAGACGGGCACTGAGATGAAGCCATCAGACCAGGGGAAGCTGTGGCACCCAGGGACAGTCTTTTATGAGCTGAGAAAGGGACATTGGCTAGAGGGATGGTATAGTAGGGAAGGTGTCTTGCGCACAGGGAGCATGCCTCCTGTGCTAGGTGCGCCCACATGGTCCACACGCCTTTGACTGCAGCCACTTCTTCACGCTGCAATGAAACAGCTCGAAGAAGGATTTTTTTTTGGATCGCGGTTCCGGAAGTTTCCATCTCCCGCCACATGGCACTATCCTTCATGGTAGTAGCAGTGTGTGGAAGAGAAGAGCTCAAGACACAGAGGACAGGAAGCAGCGTAGAGCCATACCAGGAAGGGGTCAGGGACACACCCCTAATGCCTTTCTCCGTCCGACCAGGCCCTCCCTGCTACAGTTCTCCTGACGCTCAACTTTGAAATGGAATCCATCAACCGATTAAGCCATTGATTAGGTCAGAGAGCTCATGGTCTAATGTGCTTTGAACACACCCTGGTTGATGCACCCAGGGGTGCACTTTGACCATCTCCTGGGGGCCCCTCAGTCCTGTCAGGTTGACAGTCAAGATGGATCACTGGAACAGGCAGCTGGCTTAAATTCTGCTGCTTATTTAAAAGCAAAGCTGGGAGCTGATCACCAGAGACAAAGCTTCCAGAGAGGACAGACCCCAGCCGCGCAGGAAAAGGATTCTCAGCTCGTCTCTGTGTGGATGCTCTGGGCGTGGTACCTCTCTCACCCCCACAGCCTGTACGCACTCTCACACACAAACCCAGTCAACATCTCCCATGGAAGAGAGGTAGCCAACGGCCCAGCACCCCACCGCAGCCCACTGTAGACCCCAGAACATCCATGTGGCCACCGGCCTCAAACTTCAGAGTGAAGGTCAAGTATATGGCCTCCATGCCTTGGCTTCATCTCTCCAGATGGTTTTATTCAGTGTCATCAATGGCTAGGACAGAGGATACTGAGGGTCAGTGTCTGAAACTACCAAACCTTTCATAAGGCTCCATGTGGGGCCGATACAACCTGAACCCTGAATCCGCCTGGGGCCACTTATACATAGGGCATGCCAGCTCCGGGTCAAGATTCCCCAAGGGGAGCAGAGCCATTCCTGAGGAGCACACTGGAGTACATGCCTGGGGGGCGGTGCTCTCCCCCCCGGGGACCTCATTCCCACCTTCCACCTTTCTGGCTCTCCCTACAGATGTGTGTTTCGGTTGTGGTGGGGGTGCAAGGTTTGAGTTGGGGGTGCAGGATACTCCAGTCTGACACCCCAGTCCTCAGGAAAAAGCCAGCTTTCCTGCAGAAGCAGGGTTTTCTAATAGCTGAGAATTAAGAAAACTCATTAAGTTAATTGCTTGCTGCTGAGGGCGTAGGCCAGCAAACACAACATGGTCTTCATCTGACCGAACTGGAGCAAGGAGAAGCGTGCAGGCGGCTTTGGCCAGGTGCTCAAGGGAGTGTGAGGGCTCACACAGCACATAAGTACACGGTGGCACACACTTGCAGGATTGATTGTCACCGTTAACTGTTTTAACTGTTTTCAGTGTGCTGCCTGGAGAGACTTCCATACACAAATAAGAGGCGCTAGAGAAGGTTCACATCGTGTATAAAGGCCGAGGTTCTCCACAGACTCAGTGCTGGGATTCTGTAAACCCCAACCCTCAGTTACCTAGCAACAGCCAGGTATGCTCCCCCCCCCCCAGGTACCTGGCACTATAAAAGGGGCTGCTTTCCCCTCTCCTCTTTCTCTTGCTTTCTTGTGCTCTTGCTCTCCACATCCCCCCCGTGCCCCATCCCTTCCCCCCCTCCCTCCACATGCTCATGGCTGGCCTCTACTCCTCTATTCTCTCTCTCTCTCTCTCTCTCTCTCTCTCTCTCTCTCTCTCTGCCTCTACTACCCTCTTAACTCTCCCTCATGACCTGAATAAACTTTATTTTGTACTATACAGTCATGTGGCTGGTCCTTCAGGGGGAAGGGATTTCCAACATGGGCCCCCCAGAGGCATCTCCCTTGCCCCCAGGCCTCAGCGCACCTCCATGGGCTACCCCCCCTTCATCCTTTTCCTAACACTTAGTCTTCCACAGCTCACTTATAACATGATTTGATTTGAATTAGCTGTTTACATATGCTGTCCTGAAGCTCTCCTGCCTCCTCAGCCCTCTGAGTGTCCCGCTACCCTAGTGCCCCACCTTGGACTGCCCGGATTGGCTGGCTCCTTCAATCCATCTCAGCCTCATTACTTATGTTCATATCTCTTTAACTGAAGTCACCCCCTCTCCTCACCAGCTCCCAGTGACCCAGGGTCCCCTAGGCTCAGCACTCCATCTCTATGTCACCAAGGAGCACCTAGAGCAATGTGTCACCCTGGACACTGGGAATACGGTCCTCTCGTTCCTGGGCATTTGGTCATTTCCCCAGAACACTCCAGAAAGAGTGGAGGGAAATTGCTTTCCAGACAGTCGGTCAACAAGCATTGATTAGGGATCGACCTGCTGCAGGGCATAGTGGGAGACTAGGGGGAGGGGAGAAAGCAGATGATGGCTGTGACCCCTGACTGACATCAGCCCTGAGTCCAAGCAGATCATGGTAACCGTGGACCCCAAGAGCTGGTACAGAGGACCTCTTATGTGGGTGCACAGAGGGCCTTTGGGGGTGTGGAGAGACTAGCTGGGGACAATCGGAGGTTGAGATACCAGGCTGGGGAGGGTGATAACCCCAACCCTTTCACCGCTGTCTGCACACAGAGTGTAGCAGCAGGCTGTGGAAGCCTCCAATGCTCACCCGGTTTTGTCAGGTAGATGTGGAGACGTGGTGTCACTGCAGAGGCTAAGGGAACTGAAAGAGGCACAGCAGAATCCAAGTTGAACTGATTTCTCAGGGTGACCCCTCCATCTTGCCCCATGGCCGCTTCCACGAAGTCCGAGGTCCCTGTCTCTACCACTGTATGACCTCATGCAAGCTGCTTAACCTCTTTGTGAAACCTTTCTCCGCTATGAACCATGGGTGTTGCTCTCTCAAAATGAAGGTCTAACCTGGGTCCAGGCCCTGGGGCTGTGCAGCAGCAACCACGTGACCGCCAGCTGCCGGTGGCTGGACCTGCAGTGTCTGGGGCTGAGCCTGGCTGCACGCCACAGAAAAATGGCTCTGCCTCGGCTCTTTACAACACTGAGGCTCACACCTCACCTTCCTAAGCTCCTTCTCTGACCCCTAATCCTGAGGCATTCCTTCGGGGACCAGCCTATCACAGCAGTGTTTTGGTGGCACGTGGGCATCAGGACACCAATTTCAGTTTTGGTGTAAGAAACAAACAAGTAAGAATGGTGTAGTATCAAAATGCTGTAAGCCAGCCTGGGTCCAGAAAACACTGGACTCCTGTTGGGGCCTACCGACTTACCCTCCCACTTCCAAACCACTAGCCACCTCTACCCAAACTAGACATTTAAAGTAGAGAATTGTTAACAGCCAAGCCTGCCGGTAGACGAGACAAGGTCACGGGCCCGATAAACTCTAAGACGGGATGTAAAACATGGAGGTGAACCTGCGCACGGTGCTTGTTGAGACACAGACAAGCAGAAGCCGCAGGAGGAAAAGATAAGACCTCGATGACATGCAAGATTGAATTTCCCGATTACTCAGCCAGTGGGGCAGGAGGGAACACATCCTGTGCGCCATCAGTGGGGCCACCGTTGTGGGCTGATGTCTGCTTTTACTACTGTGTCCCTCATGCTTGTGGGGTCACTGTGGCCCCAAGAGAGCTTGGGTAAGATGTGAGAGAAGTTCCTGAGACCCTAGCAACACCTTCTTTCTAGTGGCCCTGGGGGAAACATGGAGTCACAGGGTGGCCAGCCGGCAGACCCAGGAAGCAGAGCGCCACCATCAGACACAGCCAAGGGTGACCTGAGTACCTCAGCAGGACGTAAAATCAAAGGCGCTGTGTCCCGGATGCTTTGCTTGTGCAAGTCTCCTTGCGAGGTGGGCAGAGGAGCACTTGGCCTCAGCAGGAGGCTCGGATGGGGACAGAAGGGTTTTCTCCTGTCCCTCCATCATGAGACCAGCTGAGCACAAAATAAGTGAGGTGGCCACAGGCTCATTTGACATCTGAGTAAACGATGGCGAGGGTTGGTGGGGGCTTCCGGAGCTCCTAAATCATCTTTTCTTCAGTGCCTTCCTCTGCCCTCCAGCCCAGGGCTCCTCTCCACACCATTCTGGCAGATGTGTGAGCCACAGGCCTCTCAGCTGGGATGCCAACTGAGGCCAGAGGCTCCCGAGGTCTGACCATCTAAGGAGGCTGCAGTCGGAGTTCTCGACTGGCTGCAAGAACTTCATCCGACATTTGTTCTTCCAGAACCTTCACTTGGGGTCTAAAAACACCTGGTTGAGTTTATGTGCGTGTGTGTGTGTGTGTGTGTTCGTCCATACAAGTGAATATACACATGGGAGTGTATACAGATATACCCACCTTCCCCAGACAGACATGAACATATGTAGACACATGCATGTGGAAACAAAACATGAACACAGACTCACGCGCCTACTTACATGCTCCCGCACACATGTGCTCAGCAAACATTGTCTGCTCTCTGACACCCTTTTTAATGCACTGATGCCCAAGTCACAGATGAGACAGTGACCCCCATAGGAGATGGACTTTGGTAGAGCACCAACTTCCGTTTGTCAACTTTGCTCACCCAGTCAGAATGCTTTGAGCTAGGCAGTGATCACATGGAAGGGAAGGGCTGCCAGTGCTCAGGGTTGGCTTGATAGAGGGAGTGTGGGTCTGTGTACTTCCTCTACTCTCCCTTCTACTCCTCCAAAACACCTCAGGGGAAGCATCCTTCTGTGGGTTCACATTACATATGGATCTGCTGGCCTCAGATCACTACCTCCCACCAGGGCAGGGAAATGCATTTGTTGCTGTCACTGAGGGATCACCAACCCTCCCACGGGAGGGCAGGGTATATCTCCACCAGGCCCAGAGTCTATGAAAGTATTTTGTGAGTGGAAGGAGGGAGCAAATGCATGTGTGTGCATGTATGTGTGCATGTGTGCTTGCTTGTTTGTGGAAGCCAGTAGGCAAAGTTGGGCATCTTTGTCTACTGATCTCTTAAGTTTAAATACAAGGTCTCTAGTTGAACCTAGAGCTCACTGACTGAGTTGGCTGGCCCGTGAGCCTCAGAGCTCGCTGATTGGCTAGGCTGGCTGCCTGTGAGCCTCAGAGCTCGCTGATTGGCTAGGGTGGCTGCCACTGTCTCTGGAATCACGGTCTTCACGTGGGTCCTCACACTTTTGCAGTACACACTATGTCTACAGAATCATTGTTCTAGCCCCATTTAAAAAATAGACCAGAACAAATTTATAAACTTTTGAGTGTTGGAAAAGTGTCGACTTATAACATTAAATTGCTCTGTACAAGTGTCTGGTGTCACCAAGGCGTCTAAAATGGCTTCGATTCGCATGTGCACACTCCCAGCTTCCATGAGCACAAGAACTTAGAAAGCATCTCCTCAAAAGCTCAGCTTCTCCGCCTATAGGACTGCAGATCCGATTCATCCCCAGCACCACAGGTCCGAGGGGTTGGCAAGGCAACGGGGTCCACCCCCTAGTGAGTGTGCCAGGAAGAGGAAAGCCCTAAGGGATCCCTCAGTGAGGAATCACTGTTAAATCAGGGGGTCTCCAGGCCTGCCCACGCCTATAACCTCTCTCCTCAGAGCAAGCAGGTGGAGAGTTTCCTGACACGGAGCATTAGGAAGCTTGTGTTGGTGGGAGATCTCAGCGGACTCTGCCTATCCCTCCAGGGCAGGCAAGGTGGGGCTGGGGGTCCACCAGGAGCTGTGTAGAGCCCGGGAGGCTCCTCCTCCTCTGCACCCTGTATCCGCAGGCCCTTCGGGTCCAGGCTGGGCTGCTGAACTAATGTAGCTATTTGCACAATGACCCCGACTTCTAGGATGGGTCTAGAAAACATTTACTAATTACTAATTACAGAACATCGATCTCTGCCTTGCTGGGCATAACCCTTGCCCTGCTGGAGCGTAGGCAGTAATCTGTAGCACAGCCTATGAGGAAAGTGTGAAGGGGCTGGGAAGCCTGTGATGGGCTCGGGGACCTTCTCCTGGCTGCCAGTGCTTCAGAAGGAGCCCTGAAGTTTATGGGGGGGGTATGGGTACCCATGAGGGCTGGGGTACGGGTGGGGGTAAAGGCTGGGGTGGGGTGGGGGTAAAGGATGGGAGTTTGTGGGTGGAGTGAGGGTGGGGGTGAGGGCTGGAGTGGGAGTGGGGTGGGGATGGGGTTGGGGTTAGGGTGAGGGCTGGAGTGGGGGTAAGGGCTGGAATGGGGATGGGGTTAAAGGCTGGGGTGGGTGTGAGGGTGGGGTGAGGGCTGAGGTGGGGGTGAAGACTGGGGTGGGGATGAAGGCTGGGGTGGGGGTGAGGGCTGGGACAGAGGTGGGCGTGGGGGTTGTTTTTAACCTGAGGGAAGCATCTCAACCTAACAGATGTCCCCTCTCCCCCCTCTTAGGACTGCCACCCTCTCTAGCACATGGTTACCTGCACAGAATGGCCCTGCCCACTTCCTGGAACTGACAAACCACCCGTTAAGAGTACAGCAGTGTCCCCTCTGCCCCTCTGCCATGCAGCTCACTTGAAAAGGCTTTGTGTGGCTCTGTCTTCACACCTGTCCCAGTGGTCAACAAGTCCATAGTAAGGCTGTGACCTTTATAACTGTCCCCACTCTCATTGGGCTATCCTCAGACCAACTGTCCTAGGCCACCCTGGCTTCCTGCTGCCCTGCCCACAGCCCTTAGGTTCAGCCCCTTCCACAGCGCAGGTCCACACAGCATTCTCCAGGCCCAGACTGGACATGGTCTCAAGTTCCCAGAAAGCCACCCCATGTCACAAAACCAGATGACTCCAGATTGTCCCTCTTGGGAGACACGAGTCTTTAAGGCCACAGAGTCTCCATCCTCCCAGATTCCTGGAAGTGACCTCCTTCCTCTTGGAAAGTCTCTCCGACCTGCCTTCTCCCCGTCAATCGGCTTCTGTATTCGAATTCTGTCATCTTGAGGCTGATTTGCTTGCCCTCTCATAACCTGTGACCCCTTCCTCTGCCGTGCCCTGACCTCATTTGTCATAATTTCCATTGGTCCTCAAATCCCAACACCTCTCCCTCTCCCCTTCTCGGCCCCACCCCCACCCCACAGTTCTGAGCACCACACCCCACCCCAGGCTGCCAAACCCTTCCCCAGCACGAGGGGCAGATCTCATAGCAGAAGGGTTTAATTGCATGTCAAAATTAAATCTCTTTTGATGAAGAACAATTCAACTACGGCTCTGCCTAATCAAATTAACAAAGTCTTTTTTGATTTTCAATTATCTTCTTCATAAGAACACTTTATCCGAGGCTCCTGCGATGGCACCCCTGACAGGCCACACATTCTCAAAGAGAGCTCCCTCCCAGATGCGCTGACCAGCGCCGCTGCTCTCCCTGGACTGGCCGGAGGTCTGCACAGAGCCTAGGACTCCAAAAGCTGGAAGTGTTAGGGCTCTGGGGAAGTGTGGCGAGTGGGGGTAGCAGATTCATCAGTGGGAAGTTAGAGAGAACCCCGCCACGGCTTTCAGCAGAACCAATATCTCTAGCTCTGTCCGAGTGCCAGGGCACCTGCCTCCCACCCCTATTGAGCATCTGTCTTCCACATCAGCCGCTTAGGCTGACTATCAATGTGAGTCTCTGCCTTGAGACTAGCAATATCCATTTAGAACATCACACAAGATACGCATACGCCCTGCATTTCTAGAAGCTATACACTGAAAGGGAAAGAAAGAAGTGGGTGCCCTGCCGTGTGATTGTGAGCTCAGCACCCAGGAAGCTGAGACCTGGGGACCCTCTCAACAAAACAGAACAAAACAACCAAACACCAGAGTTCAAAACAACTCAACCCTACGCACACAGTCGGAAAGGAAACTGTGGCTGACCTCGGCAGAGTCTGGGAAGGCGCCCTGTATTTCCTGTGCATAGCCTGCTTGCTGTGAGGGAGTCTCGGTCCCTGTGGGGTTGTGGTCTAGGATATGGATGTGTGCTGGAGGTTGACAGGGGACGGTTACCGGGTTCAGCGGTCACAGGTTTGGGGTGCTTGGGACTTGAGTAAACAGGAGGCATTATGGGGTGAGGGTTCAACACTGAAATGGATGTCAGGGGCAGCGCAGGGGAGGAGCCAGGACTGTCCTTCTTAGAGAGTGGCTCCTCTTTCCTGGCTTCTAAACTCTTGGGTCTCTCTTGCTTCCTGTCAGATTTCTCCAAATTTCACATCTCTCTTCCTAGTCTTCTCAGTCTCTATGAAGGCAAAGGATCAGAAAGAGAGCCCACAGGGTCCCAAGAAAGGAACCAGACTGGGCTTTGCCGCCGCTGGCCATACTTAAAAGGTCTTTAAGGATCCCTTGGCTTTTCTTTTCTCTTCTCTTCCTTTCTGCAGAGCTGAGGGTTGAACCCAGGGCACCAAGGGTGCCGGAAAAACATCTCACCTAGAAGCCTTACTCCCTCCCTAGTTTAGCAGGCTATCTCTTCTCTCTGTGTCCTGTGTGGACTTTGGAAAGCAGTTTGTGAAGCTGTGGCCACCAATGCACACTCCCAAAGAGACCCAGCAAGACCCCAGAAGGATTTCACTCTCACACACAATAGGAATCCACAAAACCAGAGAACCACCTGGGTTTTTCACTATAGGTCCTTGGGTTATCTGGTCACACCTGGCCACATCGGGCTGCCCAGAGTTGGCTCTTTTGAGGCTGCATGCTGTTTGCTATCAATGGGGACAGCAGGCCCACAGATTCGCACTATAGATAGAAAACAGTCACCTAGGTTTCTCTCGGGTTCCGGGGACAGACACCAAGAGGGCTCGGCCTTCTGTGTGTATTAGTTATTGTCCGATTGTGGCAAAACACCACAACCAAGGAAACTTATAAAAGTGTTCATTTGGCCCTGCCGTGTCACAGGGTTAAATCCATAGCAGCCTGGGTGGCGGCAGGAACAGCAGCCGCAGCAGAAGGCAGAGAGCATGCTGGGAATGATGTGGGTCTTTTGATACCTTGAAGCCCAATCCCAGTGACACACCCAGGGCCACACCTCCTAACCCTTGCCAAACAGTTCCACCAACTGGGGAACAACTATTCTAACACGATTCTCCAGAGGCCATTCTCATTTCAAACTCAAACATTGTGCCTTGCTGATGTCACTAAGAAGCTTCATTCTTATATGGCATTGCGAAAGAGTTGGTCTCTCCCAAGAGCCCACAGGGAGGCTGACACATGGATCTTTCACAACCTTGCTTCCCGCACACGTCCAGCAGGAGCCTGGGTTGGGGCAGTGTGAGCAGACCCCCCTGCTATGCCACCTTCACACCTGCTCTGTGATCTTGGCACGGCAGCCTGCAAACACCCATCAAAAGCCTTGCCCTGGTGATCTCTGTCAATACCCATCCTACCCGAGTCTCCCTCAGACTTCTGGAGCCCCCATGTTGCTGGAACATGCCCCAGTAAGCACTGAGCTGGGAGTATTGAAGCCCGGGTGAAAGTCCATCAGTGTGAGGCTCAGCTCAGAATGGAGGAGGAAGTGTAACAGATATCAGTGGCTAGGGAAGCCATGCTGGTGAGGACAGGCTTTACCCTCCGGGCTGTGGTGCACATTTCTGAACAACTCAATTGCCTTCTGTGCGCACACAGGGTTTCACTCTGTGTGGGCTCAACGTTGTGCTCCTCAGCAGACCCCAGGTCCCCCACATGCTTACCATCTGCCACGAAGCAGATATGTCTTACAATGGTAGCCCTGAGTCACGGAGGCCCAATGGCCCATCTCCTTTCCCACCCACCTTCTCACCAAAGTCACTGTGGTTCAGCTGAAAGAGCTGCTGTTCAGAAAGCCTAAGGCAGTCAGCCACCTCAGCAGAGACGCCATTCCCTGCCTCCTCAGCCACCACAGTGCCAGGTGAAAGGAACCCTCAGCATACACAACTGTTTGGTCAAAAGTTGTGCCACGTTCTCCCCTCCCGTCACCAAACCTTGGGCTTCCTTAACAAAGAATTAATAGCTGTTGATTAAATTTCATTGGTGAGAGGGGTCAGCAGGTAAAGGCTCTGTCAGCAAGCCTAATGAACTGTGTTTGAGCCTCACAGCCCACATGATGGAAAAAGAGAGCCGTTCTCTGACTTCCACAGGTGTCCTCCGTCATGTGCAACCAAAGGGACGCAGCTCCCTGGGCACCCCTCTCCAGGTGGATAGCTCCTTCCCAGTCCTGAAAGGTGTTTCTTGGAGGTATTGGGGGGGGGTTTAGCATAGCAACCTAATGTTTATGGGGAGGTTTTTCAGGCATCCAACAAAAAAACACACTTTGTGGTTAGAACACCAGCATGAAAGTCAGCAAGAGTGAGGCTCAGTCACCCAGGGGTGCTATAGACCCAGGGGCTCAGCCCCACCCTAATCTCCATCCTTAAGGGACACTCAGGCTTCTCTGGGCCTCGTCCTGGGTCCTGGAAAACAGGGAGACTGGCTCATGAGTCAACTGTGGATCCCTGAATCCTCAGCTCCTGTTCAGAAGTGTGGTATCCTTCTTGTGTGGAGAGTTAGGAAAATGGAGGTCACACCAGGAAGGTGGGGTGAACACCTCCTGTCCAGCAGCTAAGATGACACCTCAGTCCACACCCAGAGCAGGACATGGGGATTAACGTGAGCCTGCTCAGAACCACACTGAACTCCCGTGGCAAAGCAGGGCTTGTCACGTTCTCCATAGCAACAAGGACGGACCACCCTGCGGACAGCTCTTATAGACGAGGGGCGTGGTCAATCCTGGTGATCCAGGGAGAAGAAGCGTTGCTTACAGGGACAATGGGAAGCAGAGAGGGTGTCTGGGCCTTAGGGGACCTTTGCTTGGGGGCCCCAGGCAGGGTGGAGCGATGAAAGGGGTGCACTCTTCGGGGGGTAGTTTCAGCATAATTGGCTGTGCGTCTGTGGACGGGGGAGCATGCGCCCGCCAGCCCTGCGGACACATACTGCTCTAAGCAGCCTTCTCTGCTTGAAGCAGTATGGCCCACCTGCCAAAGCTCCAAAGAATGTTCCTGGAGGAAGAACACATAGGGTGCCAGCAGCGGAGACTTTGTGACCCCAAGGCTTGCGTCTGCCCTCAGCTTCACTGCCCTCAGCTTCATTCCCCTCAGCTTCATTCCCCTCAGCTTCACTGCCCTCAGCTTCACTGCCCTCAGCTTCATTCCCCTCAGCTTCATTCCCCTCAGCTTCATTCCCCTCAGCTTCACTGCCCTCAGCTTCACTGCCCTCAGCTTCATTCCCCTCAGCTTCATTCACCTCAGCTTCACTGCCCTCAGCTTCATTCCCCTCAGCTTCACTGCCCTCAGCTTCACTGCCCTCAGCTTCATTCCTCTCAGCTTCACTGCCCTCAGCTTCACTGCCCTCAGCTTCATTCCCCTCAGCTTCACTGCCCTCAGCTTCATTCCCCTCAGCTTCACTGCCCTCAGCTTCACTGCCCTCAGCTTCACTGCCCTCAGCTTCACTGCCCTCAGCTTCACTGCCCTCAGCTTCACTGCCCTCAGCTTCACTGCCCTCAGCTTCATTCCCCTCAGCTTCACTGCCCTCAGCTTCACTGCCCTCAGCTTCACTGCCCTCAGCTTCACTGCCCTCAGCTTCACTGCCCTCAGCTTCACTGCCCTCAGCTTCACTGCCCTCAGCTTCACTGCCCTCAGCTTCATTCCCCTCAGCTTCACTGCCCTCAGCTTCACTGCCCTCAGCTTCACTGCCCTCAGCTTCACTGCCCTCAGCTTCACTGCCCTCAGCTTCATTCCCCTCAGCTTCACTGCCCTCAGCTTCACTGCCCTCAGCTTCACTCCCTCTGTGCAGCCCGAAAGTCTGGTTTCTAAGCTTGGCCTCTGCACACTTCCTCCTCTGGTCACCTTGGGTCTGCCTATCCCTGATTTTAAAGGGCAGCAGCTGATCAGGCAGGGGACTGGGCCCAGCATGGCTGCAGCTACGCATTCCATACCCTGCTGGCTGCACTGCCAACCACAACCGCTAACGGCACGTGGCAGCTTCCAATGCCGAGTATCAGGGCTGTCCCTTTTCTCTTCTCACCAAGTGTGACAGCCATTCTGGACACCTTTTGAGACAGAATGGGAGCCGGCCACTAGCATCTCAAGGGATCAGAGCAAGGCCACGGCAGGTTCCAGAAACCTACAGAATCTCCTTTCATGGCCCGGAGGCCTTGCACTAGGATAGATACCTGCAGGCCCTTGCACACTCCCCAAGGACCACGAGTGCCCCTACACCGGTTCATAAAGCCGGAGAGGGAGCAATCCTGAGCCCCGTCGGCAGGGGTGGGGGTGGGGTGAGCCCAGGGCTGGGTACTCAGCAGGCCAAACCACAGCATAGAGAAACAGTGGAGGGCACAAAGCTTGTGCCAGGGCCTGTGTCTACAACCAGCCCCCCAGTAGCTGGGAGTGACATGTAAGGTCACTGCAGGAAGAGAGGGGCTCAAAGACACCTGGAAGAAAAGGAAGGGCAGTCAATAAGCTGCTTTACTGCTTGTTGCTGCTCTGGGTCCAGCCCTTCCCCCTTAGCACGCCATTTTTCTCCTTAAAAGATGGCTGAGTTCTCTCTACCAGCCCCGGCAGGTGAGGGCGCTGGGTTCATCAGGGGCATGGCAGAAGCTCGCGCTTGACTGTCATTTGCTTGGGAAGAAAGGACATTAAAGCCCACAGGTGGGCAGGCAGAGGGGCGGGAGGGTGGGTGGCAGGAAGGGTGGGCAGGCAGGTGGAGGGATGGGTAAGCCGAAGAGTGGTCGTAAGTGAAGTTCCTGATTCGAAAAGTTCTTTTTATTCGTTCTTGAACCATTTCTTTTTCCTCACCCACAGGCCGAAACCTCTAGTCACTGGGCCACTTCAGTGATAAACTCTGTCCCCATATACGTTGACGTGGCCCACAAAAGTGTCCTGTGAGAACTATCAGTCCGATCAGTCATTGCCAGCAACCCACAGGTATAAATCAGAACGCAAGGCAGCAAGCACAATCCAGGCACACACCATTAGAACCCCAGGATAGCACCCCGCTTTCCCCCATATCCTGTGCCTCCCACTCAGCTGGGCAGGGTCACAGCATGCAGATTTCAGGGTCTGGTGGCAAACCAAGGCCTAGAGAGAACAGGCATCTGGTCCAGTTAGATACAAGCGAGGGGTCACCAGCCTTCTCATCTGTGGCTGGACGTCTACCCCTACTATGCACTCAGTCAGACACTTGAGGGGTGAGGGCAGACCTACTTGTTAACTTTTACCCTACTGACCCACATGCATGTATGTGTATGTCCATGTAACTCCATGTGTTTGCAAGTATGTGCTGTACCACAAGTATATGCATGCAGAGAATGTGTTCCTGTACATGTGTGTACATTTCACATGTGTATTGCTATACAGTGTATACATGCATGTGCACCACATGGATGACTGTGCAGAGTGTGTATCTTGTTCATATATATTCCATGGCATCAGTGTTCTATGTAATGTACACATATGTGCATGTATACTCCATGTGTGTGTTAAAAGCAGTGTGTACACACATGTACATATATACTCAATGTGCTCTATGCAGTGTGTGCACTTGCATGCATACATACTCAATGTATGTGTTCTATGAGGTGTGTGAATGTGCATATGTATATACTCAGTGTGTGTATGTGTTTGATGCATTAGATACATATTTGTATATGTTCTATACAAGTGTGTACATGTACACTCACAGGATACACCATGAGGTAAGCACATTTGCATGTTCTTATACACATTGCGTACATGGGCACACACACTGTGTACAAGACACAATGTGTGCACATACACTCATGCATACATACATGTTCATAAATGTGCGTGCTTGTGTGTGTATGTTAATAGGCATCCTGACCACACAGGCTTCTCAGACCCAAGGGTCTCATATAGGTGACAACCAGCAGCCATCAGCTGGGCTTACGATGTCATACTATGGTGTGACCGGATCCTTCCAGAATTTCCAAAGCATTCAGGCACAGCCATGACCAAGTCAGGTTTAAGGTATCAGAGAGCTCCCCAGGTGGCTCCTAATTCAGCCAGCGGTCCTGCCTCCCACCATGATAAACCAGTTTCAGCTGGATCCATCTCTGTCTGCACTCCTCCCTTAGCCACCAAAGCGGAGCACGTTTTAAAGAGATTTATTTTAGACATCTTCCCTTCAGACGTGCAGGACTGATGCTGACTGCAAGCGCCCTGCCCCCGCTGGCCCCCGCTGGACGGTGAACACACCCATTCCCCCCTGCAGCTCTGCTGCCCCAGCATGGCCACACTAGGACGGCCAGTGTCCCCCGACAAGCATCGTGGCAAATACACAGTGGTGGGTGACCAGCGACCTCTCCAGTGGCATCTCCTGCCCAGGCGCACTGCAGCTGC
This sequence comes from Micromys minutus, assembly GCF_963924665.1. Taxonomy (NCBI): domain Eukaryota; kingdom Metazoa; phylum Chordata; class Mammalia; order Rodentia; family Muridae; genus Micromys; species Micromys minutus. The sequence continues at coordinate 63,917,447 of NC_137979.1, forward strand.
CAGAGCCTCTGCCCAAGCACAGCTTCCAGCGGTCTCCAAAGCCCTGCTCATAATTTCTCTCCCCACTTATCTGACAGCTACTGTCACCTGACCCACCTTAATCTCCTTCCAGGCCTGGGGAGAGCCTTCTCCTGACTCTTCCCAGCAGCAGGCCCTCTCTCTAATCCTTTTAGTTGCGAACCTGGCTGCTTACCTCACTTCTTGCATTTCAATGGCGCCCCTGGCCCCGAGTGTGTCGTCCACCTGTGTCCGCACGTGGCCCTATGTCCACACAGACTTCAGGAGACATGGCACCCAGCGTTCCCAGCCGCCTCTCAAGTAGGCTGTCAGGATGTTCTGGCAAGGGTTTGCAACCTTACAAACAGGATGCTTTCCCGGGATGAGAAACCAGTTTCTCTCCAGGCTGAGAGCCACCGGGAGCGTCTCGCATGCCCAGTTAACCTGAGCTCCTGCTCTGAGGACTTGTCACTCGGAGGGAGAGGACATTCTGCCTCTGTTTCGTTCTCAAAACTGATCCTCAGCCCTGCAGCCACTGTCTCTGCAGAAGCTGCCCCTCCACCAGCTGACACCCAATTCCCTATTGCAGGTGTGCAGGGCTGGGGTTCTGACCAAGCCTCCGGCTGGTGTTGGGGGAAGAGAGGGGAAGCACCAGGCTTCATAGGGATGGAGAATAGTGACTACCCAGAGATGTGGCAGAGCCAGAGCCACAATCCACATGGCTGCCACTCGCACTTAGGGCACCCTAAGAACCACACAGGTACCAGTTTACCTAACGTAGAAGTTACCTTGATGCTCATGTTGAATAGAGATCAAGAGACTTCTCCTTGAAATAGAGAGGGTGTCATGCCTCCAGCCCCTGCTGCTGCTGACCTTTGAGGAAAGATCCAGCCAGCCACACAGACAGACAGACAGACAGACAGACAGACAGACAGACACAGGTGGCTGGGAGGAGGGCATGAGAGTCTGGAGAGTGTCTGGCTCTCTGTTCTTGGTCCTCCCAGGCAGTGTTAACAATCCCATGAGCCTCCACTCCCCCCTCCCCCGAACCTCTCAGCTCCCAGGGAGTACAATGTGAATGAATGTTTTGCAAGAGAATGGAAAAAAAAAGAGGGGTTGGAGATATGATGGTTTGGGGACCCCAGAGATGAGAAATCCACACTCACACACACCAAGGCTGGGTTGGCTTTTTTTTTTTTTTTCCGAATACAGCCCCCGCCCCTCGGTCCTGTAGACCCTCTGGTTCCCATCCTGAACTCGAGGTCTCATTGTTGGCTGTGCGTAAATATGAATCTCCAGTTTATGGCACTGGGCTGGGGGAGGGGACTCTTCACCCTGGGACTTGGTGGATACACACCGAGGTGGATGAGAGGGATGTTATAAGCATGCCAACACTCCCTGCTTGCCTCTGAGGGCTCCATCCCAAGGGAGTTTTTGGGACATCCAAGCCACTGGCCTTGGTCCCAGGGTGTGACTCTCACATCCTGGGATTCATGGTTTACATTTTTGACGGTTCAGTGATAGGACAATTTCAGGCTTGGGACCAGGCTTGGGAGCCCCCCACCCCCCAGCCTTCATCATACGCATCCCAATGGTGGAAGAGAGTAGGCTTCAAAGGAGAGGGAACGGCTGGGGCAGGAGGCCAGCTTTGATCCCGAAGGGCTGGGAACTCATTTCTCTCTGTTACCAAGACACATTAGCCGAGGAGAAAGTGGTTCATGGCCATTAAAGTCTGTGGGACAGCAAACTGGGCGCAGCAGGGTGGGCTTAGAGAGGGGAGACTTTCATCCGGAGGACGGCATGGACCTTAAACTTCAGGGTCTGTGCCCAGAGGGTTCATTAGTAACATACCTCCCAGTCCCTCAGCCTTGGTCTGGTCTCCAGTCAGGTAAACTACAACATTGCATGAGTGATTTCTTCTTAAGGTTAATTAAAAAATAGTTTATTATTATTATTATCTTTTAAGACAGAGTTCTGTCCTGGAACTTACTTTGCAGCCCAAGCGGACCTCAGACTCAAGGGATCTGCTCGTGTAGGGATAAAGATGTACGTCTCCACACCAGGCCACATGTGGGATTCTGAAAACACTCTTGCCTGGGCTATTGCTCCGGTGGTCCTGCCGTTGGTATTTTTATCGCCTGTCCTTTCCTCTCGGGACCTACAGAGGCTCTGCAGGGCGCGCTTTCCCCTCAGCCCGCTAGGGGCAGTTCTTCCAGAATTGCCCCTCTAACATGCGAGGTTAACCTGCTCAAGGTGCTTGCAGGCGGTGGGGAGCTACAGGGAGTTGTGAAGTGTTAGGAACCCCTAGAAAGGGGAACTCCTCAAACGGAGGTATCTTCCCACTCAGATGCCGGGCGAGACACTCCTTTTCTAGTGAAAATCCAGGAGGGGGATTTTCAGACCTCGGAGTCCCCAGCCAACTCCACTACCTGCTCCGGTCAACCTCCTGGTTGGACCCTCCGCGTCTCTTTGGTAGTCAATGGGGAATGTGGCCTGTGACTCTGCCACTAGTTCCCGCCTTCGTCTCTCAGAACGGCCCTGGTTGGTTTCCCTGGACGTCAATCTTCAAATCCCCAGCCTGGATCTTTTACACTGCCTCCCGCCCGACATCCACATTCCCCAGCAAAGCCACTGGGGGGCACCACAGCGCCCGCCTCTCATTCCCTCGCCCCCTGACCCCGGGTAACAAGCGGCCTGGAAGACATGCCAGGGGGACAGAAAGGAAGCAATTTAGACTTAGCACACCTGGACTAGGGCTCCGGCTCCTGTGACTGAGGAAAGACTTGGATGTGATTTAACTTCCTCGGGCCTCAGTTTCTTCTTATTAATTATGGCGTCACACATAGCCCCCTTGTATCAGGTCAAGCTTCAAGTGTATAACCACACTGCCAAATAAGAGCCATGCATGGGGCCGCTTTAAACCTGTCTCAAACGGACCACACGGTGTGAGCTGACGTAGGAACAGACACGAGGCTATATGCATGTCAGTGTACCATGCTTGCACGGGAGCTGGAGGTGGGGAACATGGAGACACCAGACCCCACGTGACAATCATTATGCAAATATCTGAGGTGCCACGCCGTGCCGCGCATCTCAGATTCGCGATCTGCCATAGGAGCCTGGTCTAACCCGCTCTGGACCCCAAGCGCGTTTGCAGCAGTTTGCAGAGGATGGCTGCTGCCCCCTGGTGGACGAGCGTCTGCATAGCAATGCGTCCACCGAGGCTGCTGCCCGCTTGCTGCCTCTGATGAGCTGTGTCAGCCCTCGCCAGGACAGGACGGGAGTTTGGCCGAGATAAAACTAGCCAAGAGACGCCTAGCCCGTCATTTTCCCCACCCCTGTGAACAGCAGCCGTCGGCCAGTCAGTACACAATGGACCGTGGTAGCCAAAGCTCCGCCTATGGCTCAGCAGCTGAAGAGGTTGCTATTCCCACCCTGCACCCTGCTCTTGACCCCGAGCGCGGCATTTAACCCTCAGACCATCGCAGGGCTGCGACCACTTTGGAAGCAACCGCTGCCCGGACCCATGAACCAGCTGGTGTTTTATGGCTAGCAGCCAGGCTAATCCTCCAGTCCCTTCTCCTGCTGGGACACAGCAGAACTAACCTTCCCATCCATTTCAGGTCAGGCGCTGCCACGTGACTTGCTTTGGCCAATGACGTGGCAGAGGGCGTGTTCTATTTCTGACTTGAGTTTGCAGGACCAGAAAACACTTTTCTTCTGTCTGTCAGCTGCCAGGCATTTTGCTTTATGAGCTGGGGCACTGGAGTTTGGTCACAGCGGGCCAGACTGAGTCCAGCGATCCACAGCGCCACGAGCCAGATATGAATTTACGCGGACGGGACTTGGGTTTGGAGTTGTTAGTGAGCACAACAGGGAACCTGCTGACGAGTGAGTAAAACCCAATTCCTCCTCACTTAACATACCCCTGTTATATAACGTGAGCCACATCTGATGTGAGCAGCAGAAAAAAATAACAAGTCTAAGGTACTTTCCTGAACACTTGGACTCCCTAAGGAGACGGATTTGGGCTTCGTAGTCACATGGTAACGTCAAAGGGGACAAGACTGGGGTCACCCCTCTTTCACTAACAGTGCCTCCACTCCTATTTCTGTCCAACTTGTTTCTTAGAAGACAAGACCAATCATGACCAGAAGGGAGGCTGAGCCTGCAGTGCCTGCTAGGGTGAATGGGGCTCACCCAGGCCCTGAAGCATTTGGCTGCACGGTCCACAGCGCCATCTGGTGGTACTAACTGGCATAGCCTGGTGTTCAGGCTTGGCAGGGTCACAGGCGTCTGCACATAGGTTATTACTCAGACAGATTCTTCTGCTGGGGCCTGAACACCGGAGAAGAGGAAGCAGGCACTGGATGGAGGGTCAGCAGGTGGACGGATGTCGGCATCACTCAGAGCTGTGGGAGCAGCCCACAAAGCCAGCCTCGACTGTCACCGAGACAGGAGGTCAGCGCAGGGGGTATCCTAGGACCAAGCCTTATTCAGTCACTGGAACAGTGGGTCCCCAAAGCAGAAGTGGGAGTTACTGTCAAGAAGGCAGATCTTCACTTCATCTACAAGTCCTACCTTGGTGCTGGGCTGAGGAGGAGGAAGCTGGGGGCAGCGCTGCCCTTTTCCGAGTACACTCCAGGCCTGTGAGGTGGTGTAGACCTCCCAGGGGAAAGAGTAAATAAAGAAGAGGCGTGGGGTAGCCTGCTCAGAACTTCTGCCACGCCGCCATGGTCATTCTTCAAGTTGCTTACCATGTATCCAAATCAAACAGCCACCCACATGGGCTTTTACTCTCTGCTGCTTCCCCAAAAGGAGCCACACCCTGGAGCACCGTGTCACCACCCAGTAAAGCAGTGCGAAGTCAAGGAAGACAAATCCGAGAAAAGCAACACCAGGAGCTGGGAGCTTCGTGCTGGTGTTCAGACGGGAGCCTAGGGAGAGGCATGGAGGTGGTGCAAACTCACACAAGGGTTGGAGGAAGGAGGGAAGATCTTAGCAGGTGCTAAGACAAAGAGAGAAGACAAAGCTTCAGGGCTGAGAAGAACTTTCTAGAACAGCCCCAAGAATCAGTATAGGAAATGTCATGGCCACAGACACTCACTGGGCTGACTGGCAGACCGGGCTGTCACAGCGGACTCCTGTCTGAGCCTCACACAGGCTCGGCTGAACCACGACGTCCTAATGATCGGAGGATGGCCGGTTGTCCTGATTCATGTCCAACCTCAAGGATTGTCACCAGACATCACACGGCCTTCACCTCAAAGGTGACAGCTCCTGATCATGCTCAGTGAATGGAGTCCAACATGCCAACCCCTGCCAGCTCAGTGACACAGTAGTGGCAAATCCCTTGGAAAGTTGCAGAACCACACTCTGTGCCCACCCCCACCCAGCTAGTGGTTGACAGGAACCAGCTCTGAGAAGCTGAGTCCTGAGTGAACACTTCCAGGCATACCCTCCCAGGACACTGCTTGGATCTTATTCTTCTCGGGGTGGCTGGGTCTGGTTGTGGGGTCCACACATCTAGAGATGCTGAGCCAAGTGGGGGCAGCAGAGAGTTACTAAGAGCACAGCTGGGGTGGAGGTGGGGAGAGCAGGGAACTCTGTTAGGTATTCTGGTTGGGTTTTTGTCAACTAGACACAGCTAAAGTTGTTTCAGAGAACATCAACTGAGAAAATGCCTTATCAGATTAGCCTTTGGGGAAGTTCCTTCATTGATGATTGGCAGGGAGGGTCCGCCCACAGTGGGTGGGCCACCCTTGGGTAGGTGGTCCTGGGGGCTATGTAAATGCAGTAAGCTGTACCCCTGTACTCCCGCACCTCTCCAATGGCTCCTGCCTCGGTCCCTGCTCTGACGTGTCTTCATGACTCTGTAAGAAGAAAGCTGAAATAAATCCTTACTTAGCCCAGTTGCTTTTGGTTGTGGTGTTTATCATGGCAACAGGGAACACCTGGGACAATCTGAGGGCGATGATGGGGAAGAGAACTGAGGGGAGAAGAGAAGAGGGAAAGAGGGGAGGAGAGGGGAGGAGAGGGAAGGGGAGGAGAGGGAAGGGGAGAGGATGAGAGGGTAGGAGAAGGGAGAAGCAGAGGAGAGGAAGGGAGGAGGGGATGAGAGGGGAAGGGAAGAGGGGAGGAGGGGTGGAGAGGAAGGGAGGTGATGGCCGAGGGGGTAAGGGGGTAGAGTAGAAAGGGGAGAGGAAGAGAAGAAGGGAACAGAGGAGGAAGGGAGCAGAGGGTAAAGGGAGGGGAGGAGAGAGAATGCCGCCTCTCCATCCTGGCTCCCCTGGCACCAGTAGGGTACCAATGTATGCAGAACCAGACAGCCCAAGGAGCTGGATTCTGCAGGTGGTAGGTGTCCCCAGAGTGCATTGTGCTGGAGGGTAGAGATCTGGGATACAGAGAGGCCTAGGCAAACGTGGGGTCTCTGGGAGGAATGTTGTGGCACTCTGGCTTCCCCCCCGCCCCCGTCCCAGGCTTAGTGTCCACACCACAGCCAGAGACCACCTGGCACAGCCTCCCCAGGACCACTGTTTTCCCACCCCACAAAGGAAGACATGAGGCACATGTCCAGCGCCAACGTAGAGGCGAATGAACACACAATGTCACAACACAAAACATACAGGAGAACACAGACAAAACCCCTACGTTCCTGGGAGAGAAGTTAGAGCATGCTTGAGTTTGAAATCACAGGCCAGAACCCTCTAAAGAGAAGCTACACACTGCAGGCAGCCCCCTAAGCCCTCTTTCAGGATGACGATGGTGGGTAACAGGGGGTAACTTCTGAAGGGGCAGAACGCACGGGAAGGTAAGGTCTTGAGGACTTTTACTATGGCTGGAGGGTTCTGCAGGATCCCAGTCACACCCAACATTTTGGTAGCCAGCCCTCACTCATTGGCTGCTTGTGGGCGCCACCAAGTGGTGAGAGGTGGGTAATACAGTTTTCAAAGCGTCTAACTCCTACCCCAACTGGGACAGTAGAGTCAGCCTAAAGGACAGACTCCTACACACACCATGGGTTAAACCACCAACCAATCAATCAATCACCAATCAGCCAGACAGTGAGTCAAGAATATGACCTTAAGAGGATCCTCAAATGCAAACACCCAATTTCGCATTCTGGTGTGTCCCAGAGGAGACTGTGTTTGGATGCACGTGAGAATGGATGGAATGGAAGATGAGACCCCATTTCCCTTGTTCCTTTAAACAGACTATTTATTCTAGCTTCCCCATCAGGATACCACACGAGCCTGCTCCGAGACGGGTCTGTGTATTCCTCCAAAAGCCCCACAGCATCCTATAGCTCTCCTAGCACACCCCAACAGCTGAGATGCTGTGTAACACTGAACTTGCCACATGTTCACAAGGTTTCCCTGTTCCCGCCTGTGATGAGCTCCGATGTACAAATTAATCTCAGTAAGAGATGGTAACCAACAATAAGTAGCTAATAAAAGGGAGCGATTCTGATGGTACACCATAATAAAAATTACTTGGAAATTATGAACGGTTTATTTCTGAAATTTTCCGCTTAATAGTTTCAGACCCATCATATCTGGAAGTGTGGGAAGCAGGGGTGGTAAGGACCAAGCTGTTGCCTTGAAGCGGAGGCAAGGCTGTGGGGTACTTGTAGATGCTGAAGTGGTGTGTCTGCAAGACAAAGAGAGCCAAGGAAGGCTGGGAGCCACGGGGCCAAAAGGAGCCAGAGGGTCGTCCAGCAGGGGAGGGGCTGCGAATATCTCTCCTGGCTTTCTGGTTCCAGGCCGTGAGAGATGCTGAGGGAGGCCACGGATGGAAGCGCCACAGGACCCACAACAGCTCCCCTATGTGTCACGAAAGTAGTTTGAGGAGCAGAAGCAAGGGACCTCTGTGGCTGAGCACCAGGAACCAAGGTGAGACTTCAGATCCCCAGAGCCTGCTACCCTGACCCCAATCCAGTCAAGAACGGGACAGGCTCCCCAGAGAGGGCTGAGGGACTGAGGGAAGCAGCGGCTGCTGGAAGTTGGTTCGCACCTCCTTTGCCAGGACGGAGGGATACAAATGACCTGCTAGCAAACAGAAAACACAGATTCATTACCCCCGATGTGTGATGATGGGTTAATTATTTTTCTAACTGAGGAGAGCCGCCTTCTGACAGCAGCTGGAAATGAATTCTCCACTGTTTTAAGGACTGATTGGTCCAGGACAGGCGAAAAACTGGAAAACCTAATTAAATCGGGAGGCTCGTGAAATAAATGGAGCGGGGAGTTTGTTTGCTTGCAGCTGACGGGGATTAACGAGGAGCACAGGAGAAGAAAGTGGGAGGGCTCCTGTGGTGGGCGTGGCTCAGGGAGGTGGAGAAAGGAGGAGCCACCTAGCAGTGGGCGGTTCCAGTGAACAGAACCGGTACCAGGAGGCCTGAAGGCTGCTTAACTTTAGGCTCCGCCCCCCGCGTCATCAACTAACTATCAGAAGTGGGAGTTGGGGCAATCAGATGGCAGGTGTTGGCTCCACCAGACTATGCGGTCTGGCCTTGGCGCACACATTTAGAGTTAACCACAGGTCAGCGGAAACCTGGCCGTGCTCTGGTTGGTGAGTGACCTCTCTCAGCCCCAACATTTTCCCCCAAGATTCTTGACCCTGCCACTTCTTCAGGAAGAACTGTTCTCACTGGCCATACACAGCAGAGAGAGGATAAGATGGGTCTTCGGGTCTGCATATGGTCCTAAAGGCCTCTCATTTGCTCTGTAATCTAAAGGACTACCCGGTCCAGCAGGATGCCCTCTGGTCCTCCTGCATCCCGGAGGATGCTCATTACTTGCTGAGAGTGATTGCAGCTGGGCCCTCTTCCCTCGGAGCCTGGTCACTTTCCTCTTTGGAGCTTGGCACAGGCAGTCTGTCTACTGCCTATCAGGAAGCACGATCTCATTCCCCATCTTTGAGAGCAGGCCCTCTGCTCTGGTTACGCAGGCCCAGTCACTGCTCAGAACTGATGGTTGGCTTACAGACTGCCAGACCTCCCCAGGGGCCTCTCAGCTGGGAAGGATGTCTCCACCCTTTTGCAAACTAAGGATGATCCCAGTAGGATGTCTCCACCACCCAGCTCCTCTTCTGGTCCTGAAACCTAGCCTGGACTCTTGGAAGCCCTGCAGGTAGAGACCCAGGCTTTCCCCAACCAACAGAGAAGGGCACAAAGTAGCTGGCCGACACCAGCCTGCTTGCCACACGAAGGAGCCCACTGAGTGTTTCTAGAAAGAGCCCACTGTGTGCTTATTCTGTGACTGGTTTCTCACCAGCGCTTTGTGACAAATGTTTGCTGAGACACAGAGAGGTCACCGGGGTGGATGCCGTATCCCCAGCAGCCCCAGTGGGCTCCCTTTCTCTGCTCGCCTGGTCACAGCCTGCTCACCTCTCAGAGTGTTTATCAACTTTGTTTATTGTCTTTGAAGCACGCAAAAGTTAGCTACAGGCACCACACACTCTCCGGGGTGCATCGGCCCAGTATTTAGTAACCAGGGCTCTAAGTTCATTTACAAACCTTTTATTTTTCTTTTAGGGTAAAAATCTACATACCCCCTCCCTACACTCAAACCTACATGCTCATACACCCATGCAGCCTGCACCCCACTGGATGCCGACAGACCCTAACCCCAGTCCGAAGCCTCTTCATTCACTTCCTGGTCTCTAGACACCCGGTTCCTAATGCAACTGTGGGTTCTGCTTTCTGCATCGTTGATTAAGTTTTTTGTTCTGTGATTGTCTGGAAGTGGAACCATGTCCTGGTCATATGTGCATGAAGGTTTCGGTCTTGGCTCCCTCTCACATCGGTGCGCACCTCTCCTTCAAAGACGATTCCACAGCCCACTTCCCAGTGCGCCTGCTGGACATCGGGTGGTTTTCCCGTCTGGGCTCCTTATCCAGCCACACCAGCATCTTTTGGGTTGGATCCATATTAGAATCTATGTTCTCATTCTCTGTATCGTCTCCCTCACGGTCAGAGCTGAGGGAGAAACCCAGACTCATGCCTTCTCCCCAGCTCTACCTACCTCAGGGATGGAGTCAGTCAGCACAGAGTCAGAAACCCCAGGTCCTACCTGCAGCTCTGACCGTGTCCCCTTCTGCCCAGGACAGTCAACCTCTGGGGTCCACTACAGCACCCGCACCTGCCCACGATGGCGTCCCCCTCCTCCTGGACCACTGAGGACATGCCTCTCATCTTCTTGCTCTAGCTTCCCTCAATGAAACCCCACTTTACATCCAACCACTGGGAATGGAGACAGGCCAGGGCACAGAGACCGTGAATGACAGTGCCCAGGGCCCCTGTGCACATGCACACTACATTGCCTTCCCAGCCTATCTTTTTTCAAAAGTATCTGTCTGCCTGCCTGTCTGTCTGTCTGTCTGTCTGTCTGTCTGTCTACCCACCCACCCACCCACCCACCCATCCATCCATCCATCCATCCATCCATCCACCCACCCACCCATCCATCCATCCATCCATCCATCCATCCATCCACCCACCCACCCATTCATCCATCTATCTAGAGTGAATGTTGTGTGTGTGTGTGTGTGTGTGTGTGTGTGTGTGTGTGTGTGTGTGGTACCTTCTAACCCACTGAGCTTCCATCTTATCTTCTGATGGCCACTGAACAAATTTCACAGAAGTGCGATTAAGGTCTCACTTACTACGTCCAGGAGCCCACTGTCCATTTAAGGAGCTTGCCCTCAAGGGGAAAGGTATCATGCATCCTATTGTGTCTGGGTATAGGGAGGGATGATTGGAGAATGTGCTTTCAGCTGATGGGACAGCCATGTGCTCCCAAAGTCAGTGCTACCTTCTTCTGCAGAAGCAAGCAATCTGATTGGGGATCCAGGAAGAGACCTGATAACTCAGTCAAAATCCCACATGGGGCGTTCACCGTGGGGAGGGAAGTAGCAAGGGAATCTCTCAGGACAGGGGAGACAGGGGTGGGGGACTTCTTAAAAATTACAGAGGCGGGAGGAGGGGAAAAAAAGGGAAAACGGAAAAGGGAGGAGGGAAAAGGGAGAAGGGAAAAGGGAGGAGGGAAAAGGGAGAAGGGAAAAGGGAGGAGGGAAAAGGGAGAATGGAAAAGGGAGGAGGGAAAAGGGAGGAGGGAAAAGGGAGAAGGGAAAAGGGAGAATGGAAAAGGGAGAATGGAAAAGGGAGGAGGGAAAAGGGAGGAGGGAAAAGGGAGGAGGAAAAAGGGAGGAGGGAAGGAGGTCACTCAGTGTAAACTGGATGCTGATGTCAATTCTAGGATTTGGGAGAGAGGGAGGAGAACCTCCCCAGAGCTTGTGAGAGAACCCTGGGCTCAGGTTTCCCTGGTAAGAAAGGAACAATGATTATTCCTTTTTGTTACATGACCCAGGCCTAGGCTAGAGGTCCGGACATGAAAACAAAGCCACACATTTCCTCCCGGACCCTGGTGGCTCAGGTGCCGAGGCACTTACTTCCCAGGCTTGTCAGAATGAGGATGCTGTCAGTGTACTGTGTCTCATCCCGTCTCCTTGGAGACCTCAGCAAGAGCTGTTTCTGTGGGTCCCATTGCCTCACCTGTAAAATGAGGGTCCCAGGGTAGCATGGGCTACAATTCACAGCAGTGGCTGCTGGAACTATGAGGCACACCTGGCCATGACCTTCAGGACAGCTGTGACTACATAGTCTCTGGCCTTAGGAGACATACCATGACAGAAGGGGACAGAAGATGACATCACCAGCAGCACAGACACAGAGCCCTGTGTGGCTCTGAGCTGCAAAGGTGGGAGGCTGGTCTCTGAGTGAAAGCATCAGGAAGCTTCACACGGAGAAAGTTAAGAGACTCTCAGTACAGTCCGGGCAAGCGGTAAGTGGCTAAGGTAACCTGGACTCAGGCCAAGCTCCAGGGCTACCCAGGAACCTGAGACCCCCACACATTCAAAGATATTCAGATCATAGGATCTGATGTGGGCCTCTAGGAGGTGCTAGAGCACAGGAGGCGTCTATGATAGTCTATTAGTAGGAGGTATGTAACCAGTGGGATTCCCAGAGCTTGGCTGAATCAACACCAAATTTATCTAAATAACAACAACAACAACAACAACAACAACAACAATAACAGGTAAGCCCAAAGCTGGTAGAAATACCATAATTTTCCTTGAGTTAGTGGCCTCTCTCAGTAAGGAATTATTCTGTTGTTAATAGTTTTATTATTTATATTTACCGAGGTGAAGTTCGTCTAACACATTAGCCCTTTTCACAGTCCTAAGCCCCTGCCAGCTATGTAAGAGGGCTTTAGTCTCTTACTCCCAAAACTTGTTATTTTCTTTTTCTTAAAAAAATAAGAACTCCGGTGGTGTATAAAGAAAGAGGCGGCCGGTATGTGGCGGGCCTGACCTGGGAGCCATCGGCGGTACACAGACGGGGGTTGGTATCGCTCCAATCGTCCATACGGAACATTCTAGGCAAGAAGTACAATAGGCAACTAGCTACACGTGTGTCTGAAAGCTCGGAGCAGGTGTGCTGAGCCTTAGACTTGGCCGTGGGGTTCTAACATGCCGCTAAGCTGGATGTTGTGTGGTTCCTGTCACCCCAATACCGCTGGAATCTGCTGATGGAGCCAAGGGGTATCATGAGACACCTGCTGGTACCTCGAGTGACAGACAGACTCCAGGGATGGCTGCAGGGAGTGCAGATCTTCTCTTTCTCCCTCCCTGCCCCCTTCGCTCATTGCCCGACATTCATTCATTCATTCATCCCTTCATTCATTCATGCAGCCAACAGTCACACAGCTTCCATGTGCAAGCCGAGAGGAAGCCCAGCTCTGGGGTTCACGGTGGTTGGCGAGCCCTTAGCTTGGGGCCAGTGAAATGTGACATATGGAGATCAGTGTGTCTGTGATATGTGAGATATAGATGCATGTGTTTCATGTATGTGTACATGTGTGTGAATGTGTGATGTGCACATGGGTGGCTGTACATGCATGTAAATGTGTGTGTGTGGTGAGATGTGTGGGTTTGTATGTGTGTATGTGTGTATAAATGATTGTGTGGATTATGAATGTGTGTGGCATGTGGCATGTATATTTTTCATGAATGTCTGTGGTATATGCAATCAGGCTGAATGCTTACATATCTGTGAATATTCATGTGTGTGCATGTCAATCTGCATGTGTGTGAAGGTATGTGCCACATAGATGTGTATGCATATGAAGGCATGTAGTATGTTAAATGTGTATTTGAATGAACACATATGGTGTGTGTACATGGCTTGAATGTTAACACATGTTTCTAGTCAAGATGTGACCTCTTAGCTTCCAGCTCCTACTGACATGCCTGCCAGGTGCTGCCAAGATGGACGCTCTTCCCTCTGGAACCATGAGCCAAAATAAATGGTTCCAGAAGTTGTCTTGGTCATGCTGTTTTATTACAGCAATAGAAGGTAGCTAATACAGAAGTGAACATGTATGTACATCTATATTAATGTGTACTTGTGTTAGAGTGCATGCTGTATGAATATATACATTGTGAATGCATGTGGCATGTTACATGTGTATGTTGTATGAACATGTGATTTGTATTTGTGGCCCAAATGCACATATGAGAACATGTATAAATGCATGTATACTAATATATGTGTGTGCGACAGTTGTGATGCATGGGTGTATGTGTATGTGAATGTCTGTGTTATATGTGTGTAGTCTGTATGCATGGGTTGAATGCAAACAAATATGTGAATATGTGTGCATAAGCATATAATGTGTATGAAGGTGCATGCTGCACTGCTGCATGGTTGTGAGTAGCATGTTTAATATGAATATGTGTGGTATATATACACATATGTTGTATATACTTTACATAAGTTTGTATGTGAACATGTACACATGAATTTTAATGTGATTATGTGTGTGAATGAACTGCTACATGGGTCTATGAGTACATATGTATAAATGTATGTGGTAGATATCTGAGTGTATACTTTGTATGAGTGTGTGTGATATGTATGCACAGGCTGAATACATGACATCTATGTGAGCATTGATATGAACATGTATGAGCATGTGAATGCTACATGGATGCATGAATACATGAATATGTAGATATAAATGCATATGGAACATATACATGTGTTGCATGTTTGTGTGTATGTTTTGTATGTGTCTATGTATATGTGTGTGTAAATTTCTATGGCAAATCTTCACTTGTTGAACATATGTGTGAACATGAGTCTGTGGTAGTTAGATGTATGTGTGTGCACATGAGTATATGTATGTGATATGTAAGCATATATGAACATATGTGTATATACTCAGATATGTACCACATATATTTATACACATGTGTCTGCAAGTTCACATGTGTAGATGTGTTTTAATGTGTTATAGGTGCACATATGATGTTTATGTGTGTGCACACTTGTTGATATGTATGTGTATGATATACACATGTGCATATATGTAACATGATTCATGTTACATATACACACATGTGCATATATGTAACATGATCCATGTTACATGGACAGGATGAACCATCACACCCCTCTGTGTGTGTGCACGCACCGTGATCCCACGAGCATTTGGGAACCACCAACGAGAACAGCGTCTCCCTCAGCCTCTCCTCCAAACAAGGAGAGTTAGCCTTTCCCAGAGGCTCTGTAGGTTTGAAAGGCACCAAGAAAAGCCCGAGTGTGTCGCTGGCATGTGAGAGACATGGACAGAGACCGTAAATGGCATGGCGGCCTCTCCACTGAGGAACTGCACTCTACCTGCCTCTGCAGTTCTTCTGTCCACGAGGGAAGCTGCATGTGGTTCCGAAGACAGCACAAGCTCAGCTCCTCACAGCGCCCCAAGGAAGGACGGCCAGAGGCTTTCTAGGCTCTGCCTCTTGTGTGTCTTGTGGTGGGACACGGGGAGCTGTGGACATTCAGCCTATGGCCTGGGCGGCAGGCATGGCTGCTTCAGGAGCTGTGGGCGGCCACCCAACGCACCTGCTGTCAGGCTTTCTTCCAAGTGTGGCCAGTTCAGAGCCAAGGCCAGTGGGAACAAGCTCCCCAATGAAGACCGAGATGTAGCGACAGCAAGAGTCACTTTGGCGGGTCTACACCTAGACAAGAGCAGCGACAGATACCAGAAGGCAGCCTGCTAGGCACTGCAGCCAATCACTGAGGCCTGAGGCCAGGGAGCATGCGCATCTGCATGCATGGGCTGCACCATCCTTCTGGGACCTGGCCAGCATCCAGGCGCATTGGCTTCCTCAGGGTGGACTGCTGGAGTCCGTACACCCCTCGGCCAGTGGTCTGGGCTCTGTACCCAGGAGCCCCCACCTGCCTGGCACAGCAGGAGGTGGAGACAATGGGAACCCGATCAACCTGTGCAGGTGGACTGGTCTCTGTAGAGCAGGCCCAGTGGGCACGGGGGGGGGGGCATGACAGTGCCCCCAGCAGGATAGTGATGTTGGAATTAAAGTTCTAATAAGCCCGTATAAAAGACACACAAACTAGGTATTTAATTTATATGCCATATGCCTGGATTGGGCGGATCCAGGGCTATTCTAACTTATTGCCCAGCTGTAAAGCCCCTTATTGCTGCTTCTCCTGGTCACGTGATTCTGGTCCCTCACGGCTTCCTCCTCTGCGTCCATCCTCTCGCCCCCTCTTCCTGCAACCTCCTCTCAAACCTCCAGTCCTACGTTACTCCCGCAACCGCCCAGTCACAGGCTCTAGCCTCTTATTGACCAGTTTACACTGAAGAGAAAGTTCACAAGCCATCACTTGATTACATGAGCATTTGCTTGTAGTCGTCATTGTCGGGGGCAACCACGCCTTGACGAGCCAGTTTTAGCTGTAGGATACAAGTGGCATCAGACCGATACAGGATAGGGATGGGTAAAAGGAGTAAGGTCATCCCAGCTGCAGAAAGAAAGCATCCCACAGGTGCCTCGGCTTCATCTTCGCAGTTCCTCCACATCCCGAGGCCCCACAGAAAACTCCAGAAGCATCCTGGGGTGGGGAGTGAGGCTCCCCAGACACTAGGAACCCTTACCCACCTCAGGGACTTGCAGGCTACATTTTCCAATAAAATGCAAACCAGCAATTGCCTTACTGAAGAACTGGGGGTGGGGGGGGAATCAGTGTAAACAAAATCTCTGTTGCCATGGAGACCATTAAAAATAGACTGCCTGCCCTCCCTCCTTCTTTCTGGGTAACGTGCTGCCGAGTTCCTTCACAACACATTATTATTACTTTTTAATTATGAATAATTTCCCCCTTTCCTTGCAAAGATGGATTAGCGCACAGAATCCCCAATGCACGCCCCTCGGAATGGACCCATTCCAGCGCAGGCGCACAGGTGGTCACCATGTTTACGCACAGGGCGGAGGGAGAGCTATCCACGCTCATCCCACCTGCTGCCTTCTTTTGCTTGGCCTCATGCCTATGTGTCAGTCGGTCTGCTGTCTGCCTGTCTGTCTGCCAGCTGCTCCAGTTCAGGTTACAATCTGGGCAGTGCCAGCGCAAGCCAGGAGAAGGTCTCCAGGGTGGCACCAGATGGATGAAGCAAACCCAGAGGAGAGTGCCCAACCCCAGGGAAATCCCCTAGCATGGCTGGTCTCTTACCAGCTGGGCAGAGTGGGGTCCTGTGACATGACACTCAGGCTGGTGGCTCATTGCCAGCATCTGTGCTTTCAGCCCAGGCAGCTGCTAACGGCCCATGGCTAGGAGGAACCATTTAGCCACAGCCTGGCAGTGGGCTGAAGACGGCCAAAGTGGCCTTCAGCTCCTTGAGGCATGAGTGACAGTCACAGGAGGTCATTGTAGCCTAGCTCTTTGTCCCCAGAGGGTTCCCAGTCACTGGCCTGTCAGCTGTCTGCACTCAGACCTGTTGGCCAGCAGATGAACAATTGGCTACCAAGCTCAGAAGCAGTGACTTCCACTGCGCACATGAGACAGAGCACCATCCCACCCTCCCAGGGTGTAATTTCATCTCACAACTTTGAGTCTTTGGGGTTCAAGTGGCTGCACAGAGACAGCCCACCCCCTTTACCACCTCCACAACAGACACCAGAGGGCCATGAACCCTGAGGCCCCAGCGAAGGCTTCAGACCCCAAGGTAGCCAGCTGAAGCCTAGCAAACAGGAACAGGATCTCCACTGTTTTATACGCAGACATGTTTCTAAAGAACCAAACCCTGGTGCAGACATGCTGATCAGGGTCTAGATGCATCCTAACCACAGGCTGGGGTCTGAATAGCCCAAGGCCTTCTTGCATTCTTGTGTGGCATCTTGGCCATTGCTGAGTGGAGAGGACCTGTGTGGCCTTGAGGCTGATGTCACCTGCTGTTGACGGGCTCTGGGAGTCCTAGAGCCTGGAATGTCTCAGTTCCTCATACGTCACCACAAACAACAGCAGGGGAAGAAGAGCCTCCTGGGTACCACAGGTACAGTGTTGTTCAGTTATGACATCAGGCCTCCACACACAAGCAAACATGCATACAAGCATGCATACACCCAGCTCCTAGCTTGCAGAAACAGAGAGGAGATGGTGAAGGGGATGGAAACCAGAGAATCATTTGTTCTGGAACTGGATGGTGACAGTTGGCACTTTAACCCTGGGCGCATATGGTTCCTTGAACTGAAGACATAACACTAAACTTTATTATTAAATAGGTTTTATCAGAGTTATGAAAAAGCCCACATTTTCCTGTGCATGTGGCTGGAGGCCAGAGGACAACCTCACACGTTGTTCCTCAGGAGCATCTCCTTGTTTGTTGAGACAGGGTCTCTTCTCTCTGGGACCTGGGCCTTGCCTATTAGGCTGTGATGTCTGGCCAGTGAGCCATCTGTCTGTCTCTGCCTCCCACGTGTCAGCATTATCAACAAGCACAGACCACACTTGGCTTTTCGCTTGGGCATCCATGACCAATCAGCCCTCATGCTTGTGTTCAAACACATTACACACCGGGCCATCTTCTCAGCCCCCAAAATAAGTTTTTTAAGTCTCTGGGTCATTGCTGGCCTCATTCAGAGGACATCAGCTGCCAACTCCTGCATCCCCTACTCTGTCACACACAGACACACACACATACACACACACACACATACACACACACACATGCAGACACACACACAGAGGCAGGAACATACATGCAATCATGAAACACACACACACACACACACATACACACACACACACACATACACACACCCCTCCAAGCCAAACACTGGCCAATTTCTTTCTGCACTCTAGAAAGGTCCCCATCCCCCACATCTCCTCCATCTGAGTCTCTGTCAGTAACTTCACAAAGAAAGGCACACGGCACCTGACTGATTGTCTCGCAGAACGTGCTCAGGTAGAGAATAGTCATCCCTGCAGCGTTAACACAATCAGGCAACAGGCCATGTGTGTGTGTCAACCCAGGCCTGCTTCCTTTGGCTGAGAACAAGGAGGAAGGCAGCACCGAGAACTGTGCTCGCCCTGTGGTGTGCAGGCTGCGGCCAGCTCACAGCTCAGGCTGCCAGGAGGAGCAGCTACAAGAGGAACCCAGAGGTCGACGGGGGCCGACCAGTGCACACAGTGTCTCCCAAGTCTGCGAGGCAAACAGCACTCAGCTCAGACCTGCTGCTTACGGAGACTCACCTGCCCTGGATTCACAAGCGTGTAGAGCTGTGCAGGACAGGCCCGTTCAACAGTTGACTCACTGGCTCACAGGCAGCAGCCAGTCTGAGACCTCAGCGGGGCTTCAGTGGGGGTTCAAAGGGACCTGCACCCCCCTTCCCTTGCTAACTTGGATCGGGTCGTGACCCAACCACAGATCTGTGTCTTTCTTTAATTTACAGCAACTATACTCACACATAGATTTTACAAGCTCCCCGTTAAATGTACACAGTTATGGCTGCCGGTGTCTTGGGACCGACCGTATGTCCAAGCACCAGAGGAGGCATTGCAGCCCAAGTCCTCCTCATGCCAAAAATTAGCAGGGAACACCCCTGGGGCAGCCATGCAATTACCCACAGTTTCGCTTTCTCTCACTCGGTCTCCTTCCACACGTGTGCACGTGTGCATGCATGTGCGTGCCTAGCATATGCTGCTGTCTGTGACTCTTCCTCAGAATCGCTTATCTCATCCCCCCACCCCAAGCTTGTCCCTGTGTTGGGATGTCTTCTGCCTATACCTGAAACCGTCCACGGTGATCACGGTGATAGCAGTATATGTGCAGCATGTATATAGGTAAGAATGGTGTGTGCAAGCATACACGTGTGCATGTGTGTTCATGCATGTATACATGTGTGCAGGTGTGTGCATGCATGTACGCATGCATTTGTGAACCTCAGAGGTAGCCCAGGAAAGGGAGGGGGACCCTGAGGTTCACAAATAGAGAAGCTGTTCGGTCTTGCAATGGCTCCTTACCTACCAGAGCTCAGCACTGACAGCTCTTTGTGGGGGGAAAAGACACATTCCACTGCACAGCTTCTAGCGTCGCTGCTCTGTGGGAACCCCAGCTGCCGGGCATCCTGTGTTCCTCCCTCTCAGAGGATCAGGGGAAATCCGGGATTCTTAGCAGGTGTGCCTCCTTTCAGGCATATCTGATATTTAAAACCCAGAAATTAGCTGGTGAGTCACTTCCCAAAAGGCCGTCTTCATATGGAAGCGGAAGGTTATCCGAGTCCATCTTAAAGACTGTTGTTAAAGAGGTGTGGTGTCTACAAGTCTCTCAGAACATATGGGCGGCACTCAGTCAGCCAGGGACTACCCGTGAGAATTCTTCCCCACAGGGAGACCCAGAAAGACACGAGGGAGGGTCTCCCAGGGCAGGCGCTGGCAGGTGATGTCCTAACATGGTGTCAAGGGGCCTCTTAGGCTTTCACCCAGCAGGACCACGTCTGGTCTCTGTCTAGCATTCCAAGGGTGTCCCTATGTGACGGCAGGCAAGGCAGCCCGGCCCAGGGAGCAGAACTGTGATGGGCTCCCCTTTGTCCCCTAGGTTCTGCTCTACATCTCAAGGTCATGTTGACTTAAGGGGCAGGGGCGACACACGGAGAAATTATCCTGCTTGGTGGGAGGGAGATCTTCCCTTGTGGCAAGTAGGTAATCTGCCTGTCCTCATGGGCCTGGGGTCTTGGGCCAGCCATGGAGAGACATATGGGGTGGGAGTGTTGAGCCATATACACAGGGTAACATGAGGTGGGGTTTAAAGATGGCTGGAGACTAAGGGTAGGCACGTGGGCTTCCCTGTGCCTTTGCACAGGCCCCAGTAGACCACGGACCCTGGGGGCGTCTCCAGGTGATAATATTATGGCATTATCACTATCCTTGTCACAAAAACGGGAGTCCCAACTCCGAGTGGCAGGACCTGGGAGCCTCCCTTTCCACACTTCGCTGTCATCTCTTATGCCTTTCCTTTTGTCGAGACCAGATCTGCGCTGTTTCCCAGAGATGACCTGACCATGCACAAGATGGCTTGCTGGACTCTGTGTCTTTCCAACTAGTCAGACCCCGATGATGGTCCTGAGCCCTCTGACCATCAAGCTGCTGTCAGAAGGGAGGTAGTGTCTCTTGTTTGGCTCCCTGTGACACTGAAGGAAAGCAGCGTCGTGCAAAGTCTAGGGTCTGCTCCTGGAGTCCTATGACATCACCCCCAGCCTCTCCACTCTGAAGGAAACATCGTAACTGGACCACAAGGAAAAGGACAAACAGGCATTGCTTACACAAGTAGTTTCAAACTACTAAGTATTGGGTAACGGGGTAGGGTGTGTACAGGGTTGGGAGACGTGTGAATGTGGGTTTATCGCCTGGTTGTGGTTTTCTAAGCCAAGGGTCCTAAAGATCTAGTGTGACACTGGTGACTTCTGCAAAGCTGAGTGGGTACCAGCAGCTGGTGCTTCCTTCAGGAAGGCAGGAAGCAGAGAAAGGAGAGACCCTGTGATGAGATCAGGAATTCACAGCTGCAAGCGCCTCGCTGATGTATCCTGTGGCCTCGGCCTCAGCACCCAGTTCCCCATCTGCAGCTGTCCCTCTACTGTGGTCTCAGAAACCTTGGACAGAACCTCAGGTACACTTCTTCCAGACCTCGGGTAACAGGAAACTTAGGGACACAGGCAGAAAGGTGCACAGGAGCTGCGTGCACAATCTTTTCCTTGGGTCTGTGTCACGGGAGAGGCTCTCCAGTAGCCCTCACTGACATCTAGGCTTCCCATCCTCTGTGGCTTGTTTGGAGTATGGTTAGGGGCGGGGCTTATCGGATGGTATAGGAAGCTACACCGTCTTCCAGGTGGAGCCTACTGTCCCCTGAGGGCTTCATGAGATTGGGAGGGGGCCTGCTGGCTTCCCTAGCACAATGATGGAGCAGAGGAGGAGAAATGGAGGCTGGAAGGGGCCACCACATTGCTCTCATCTTCAGACTGTTCTGGAAGAGGAAGGAATTGGAGCCTGGGGGTTATAGGGAGCGGAAGATAGGCAGAGGAGGAGAGGGGACCCATGGGGAGCTCTCTTGCGAGGACAGCAGAGTTCTGGAGAGGTAGAAAGAGTAAAGAAAGCATCAGAAGTTGAAAGCCATAGTTGCTGTGCATGTGTGCCTGTATGTACGTGTGCATGCATGCATGTGTGTGTGTGTGTGTGTGTGAGCATGGGGTACATTGTGCATGCATGCATGTGTACATGAGTGTACATGAGTGTGCATGAATGTACATTCACTTGCCTGGGCTGCTTCCCTGCTACACGGCAGTCACCATTTGTTTATGACATCAATAGACCCACTGTGATGACAACCAAGAATTAAGGCATCCAGTCCCGTACATGCTGGGTCCCTCCATCTTGATCCTGTAGTGCAAACCCTCCATCCTGACTACACAGGCAGCTCTCCTGGATGAGCCTGCAGAGCAGACCCCATATCCCCATTGCTGCCTCTAGGATGCTCGCGATGCCTCCTGACCATGCCAGCTGTACGTGACTCTGTGCAGCAAGCCTAGCCTGACTCCTGCCCCAGGTTTCCTGGCCCGGGCTGCGTTTTCTCCATCTGTCCCCATGATTCCTTCTGTGGCTGGGGAAAGGACCTCAGGGTAGAGTAGACACTGGCCTGAACTGGTCCAGGATTCGGCATCTATTTCAGAACCATCTTTTTTCAAGGTCTGTGTGCACCCCTCACCTGCCTGGGTGCCTGAGCTGGGACATGGGGTGCAGCAAAGCCCTCATCCCCTCTCTAGTGTGACCATGGAGAGGAGCCTCTCCATAGGTCAGATGAGGTCCTGAGGCAGGGCTCTCTTTTGACTGAGTGCCTTTCTTTCCAATTTATTCACAGAAGCAAGGTTATGTGGGGACACAGGGAAGACAGCCATCTGCCACCATGACTTGACATACATGCTGCTAACTCCCTTCTTTCTACCTCCAACATGGATCCCGTGCACACATCTCCAGAACCAGAGATCCAGCTGCCAAGAGGTCAGTCACTCATTCTTGCAAAGCTCCAAGGCGCCCGGATCTCACACATTCGAAGTCAAACTTCGCCAGCCTCCCTCTTCCCCACATCTCTCTAGCTCTGTTTCTTGGGCCTAAGTACTTGGCGTGGTTCTCGATTTGAGCGTTCCCACCCACGCACCACCACCAGGACAGCCTGTCAATCCTACCAGAGTATGTGTCCAGAGTCCCCACACAGCACTCGGGTACCACAGCTACATAATTCCCACCACAGCGACCCCTGCGTATGTGTCTCTGCCTTCTGTGCTCCCCTTAGTGCAGCAGCCCCCTGAGTTCCTTTAAAACAGAAGTTACCCTGCCCACTCAGGATCAGGGTCCACGCCTGCTTCTACAGTGTTCTCACCTAGCATCTACTCAGTGAGCTGAGATCACCCTCTGAAATACACCCCTTATCTTCATCCAGCCTGATTCACCCCTGGAACACACCGCCCTCTAACCCAGCAATGCAGACCTAGTTACGTAAGGCTTGGAAGTATCCCACACAGAGGCTCTTACACTGAAGGCATGGTCTCCAGATGGTGAAGCCATTCTGAGGCAACTGGATCACGAGCAGTCGACTTCATCTGTGGACTAGCAGACACATAAGTCCACTGTAGAGTGGGCCCTTTGTTGACAGGACCTGGCTAAAGAGAGTGGTCACCATGGTATATTTTTGAAGGTTTGTCTTGCCCTGGCCCTTCCTCTCCCCTGAGGTGAACCACTCCGCCATGCCTAAGGCAAAGAAAAGCAAGAAGCCAGTGGAGTCCTCAAAGACAATGAAAGCCAATGTCTACTCCAAAGAGGGCACCGGCCTGCTCTTTCCACAAGGATAGGTATTTTGGCCTGTTGTTTAGTGACTGAAAACATCTTCAGCTTAATTTGTATCTGTTCAGTAAGAAAGCCAAGAACAAATCCAGCCTAGGCCAGTCTTCTCCTCAGCCTCCCTGACAGCATGCTGCTTGGTTTTCTAGAAGCCCGTGGTCTCTCACTGACCCCCAGCCTGACAGCTCTCTCGCCTTAACCCTCTGTCACACTGACCTGTCCTTTTCCCTGTGACTTCATTTAGGGGGACACACATGGGCAGGGTTAGAAGCCCACCTCAAACCTTTTATAATCCCTCATTCTTGTCACAAGCCACTGCATGACCTGCTGGCCTGCCTGTCTTCTCTGCAGATCAGCCTTCTGCAGAGTTAGGTCTTGTTCCTTACTTTTCTGGGGAAATGTCAAGTCAGAATCCTCTATATTGTATATCATTGTGATGGATGGATGGATGGATGGATGGATGGATGGATGGATAGATGGATGGGTAGTGAATGAGTGAGTGAGTGAATGAATTAGTGAGTGAATGAATGAGTGAGTGAGTGAGTAAATGAATGAATGAAAAAATGAGTCTCCCCAGGAAAAGCACAGAGGAAGTCAGAGCCCATCCAAGCCTCCCTTCAGCTTCCAGAAGGCAAGAGGCTCCTCTTCCTGTGTACAGATGGACAGAGAGGAGTGAGGAGGTCAGAAGCCAGGAAGCCCTGCCTCCCTCAGCCAAGGCAAGCACTGAGAGGCAGAGAAACCTCCAGAGCCCAGCCAGCCCAGTGCAGGGCATTCAGCTGCCACCAGCAGGTACCATGCGACTGCCGTGCCTCCTTCTGTGTTTGACCACAAGATCCCAGCGCAACCCATCAAAAGCTACTTCTGGAACTCCAATGAGGACACCCGCTCATGTTCATTTTAACACACCCATGTATACTCCCAAACCTCACACACACGTGTGTGCATATGTACACACACACACACACACACACACACACACACACACACACACAGCATCTTTGCTTGTCTCCAACTGTTCCTGTTGCACAGGCAGCTGGCAGGAGGGAGGCCCCGACAGATGGTGCTCAGCCTGTGGTTCTGGCCGACAACTCACCCTGATGTGGCTGCCACAAAATCACTGTGCCAGGCAAGGTCTCCAGCAGCCGGTGCCTCCCCACCCTCTCCTTCACCATTTCTGCCTTCTCCTTCCTCTACACTCCTTTCTCCACAGCAAAACTCGGGAGCCAAGTTTCTTCTGGGGCCTTGCCAATAGGCAAGGAGGCAATGGCATTGTTTGAGGTGTGGGCAGAGAGGGATCTCTACCCATAACCTCATACACAGAATAAAGGCATAGGGCACAGGCTAACCCTATCGCCAGCATCCAGAAGGTTGTTTTTGACTCTTCCATTTGTCTTTGTGTGATGACCACAGTCATCTAGCCAGCCCTTGAGTCACCTGTGGTGGTTTAAATGACAATGGCGCTCACAGGTTTATGTATTTGAATGTTTGGTTCCCAGTTGGTGGAACTGTTTAGGAAGGATTAGGAGGCGTGGCCTTATTGGAGGAGGTGTGTCCCTGAGCATGGGCTTTGAGCTTTTAGAATCTCACACTAGACCCAGTGTCTCTCTCTTTCTCTCTCTCTCTCTCTCTCTCTCTCTCTCTCTCTCTCTCTCTCCCTCTCTCTCTCTCCCTCTCTCTCTCTCCCCATCTCTCTCTCTCTCTCTCTCTCTCTCTCACTCCCTCCCTACCTCCCCCTCCCTCCTCCTTCCCCTCTTTCTCCCCTTCTCCCTCTCCCTTCCCCTTTCCCTTCAATTTGTGAATCAGATGTAAGCTCACAGCTACTGCTTCAGCGTATGCCTGCTCACGGCAGGCATAACTACCCCACCCCCATCCTCCACCATGATGGCCATTGTACTGGCTGGTTTTGTGTATCAATTTGACACAAGCTGGAGTTATCACAGAGAAAGGAGCCTCAGTTGAGGAAATACCTTCATGAGATACAGCTATAAAGCATTTTCTCAATTAGTGATCAAGGATGGGAGGGCCCAGCCCATTGTGGGTGGAGCCATCCCTGGCCCCGCCCATTGTGGGTGGTGCCATCCCTGGGCTGGTAGACCTGGGTTCTACAAGAAAGCAAGCTGAGCAAGCCAGGGGAAGCAAGCCAGTAAGTGACATCCCTCCATGGCCTCTGCATCAGCTCCTGCTTCCTGACCTGCTTGAGTTCCAGTCCTGACTTCCTCTGGTGATGAACAGCAATGTAGAAGTGTAAGCTGAATAAACCCTTTCCTCCCCAGCTTGCTTCTTGGTCATGATGTTTTGTGCAGGAATAGAAACCCTGACTAAGACAGTCATGGACTTTGAAGCTATAAGCAAACCTTCAATTAAATGCTTTCATTTAGACGTTTCCTTGCTCACAGTTCCTCTTCACAGCAATAAAAATAAGTAGCTAAGACACTCACGATGGCTGCATTCCATCTTACAGAGGACTGTTGTAAAAATTTTAAAAAGGACAGTGCCTGGTTACCGCCCGGTCCACACTGCGCAGAGCCGCATGTTCTGTGAACCACAAAGCCACACAGCTCTGCGTGCTGCAGTGGCGAGCCACGTGCAGATCCCAGCTTCATCTGACCCAGGTGGTCCACAGCCATCCCAGAGTGTCGTTTTCACTTACTTTCCTTTGGCTGGTTGTTACTACGTCTGGCACACACACATCTCAGTTCTGCAGCGGGCTTTGTGCATCCTGCCACTACACTTTCTGTTAAACTCAATCAGGCCACCACATTAGTGAACACACCAAAATACTCATAGCAACCTTTATTTATGTGTAGAAAATATTTACATCCACTGCCTTGTCGGCCTCCAGCTCCTTCCCGTCCTACCTGATTCGCCCTCCTTCCTTCTCTCTCCTGACTTACAAAAACTTTGCCCTCACCCCACTCTCTACTGTATAATGTATTGCTTTGACACCAACCTATAGAAGACCTCCTTCCTCAGAGAGCCTCGGTCACCACAGACACTTAATCAACACAGTTGTGCTACGCATATACTTCCCAGTCTGCCGTAACATGCAATGGAGATAGTACCTGAGCTACAATGTGTCCCCACGAAGACAGTCCCTGAGCTACAATGTGTCCCCACAAAGACAGCACCCTAGATACAATGTGTCCCCACAAAGACAGTCCCTGAGCTACAATGTGTTCCTACAAAGACAGCACCCTAGATACAATGTGTCTCCACCAGAAAGAGACTTTGTCCCTCCCCAAGCCAGGCAAGAAAATAGGGCAGGTGACATCTCCCATCCTTAACTAAGATGGTGTTTGCTCTTGTTGACTGTCCAGAGCTTCCAGCCAGTGTCCTTATCCAACTTCTGCCCCCTCACGTGCCCCCTGCTTCTCAGCTGCCCCCTCACCCTATCACTAAAGGTCTTCCTGCCGTGCCCCAAAAGTCGTGTGACCACTGAGCACAAGGTCCCAGCACTCTCATGTATAGGGGTATCATGGGTGGCTTGTCTGGGTCACATATACCATGAGCACAGGCAGGACTTGACTCAGTTCTGTTGCGTGGTAGAGAATCTGGCATATTTTCCTGTTCTGAGAGGCAGCAAAGGGTGTAACTATGCCAGACTAACTATAGACCCAGGTCTGGTAAGCCCAGGCTTGGTCCATAAACCTTCCTTGGGAGCCTGGATCAGGTGACCCCAGAAAGGAAGTCAAGACAGTACCTGAGCCTGAAGCACACTAAAAGAACCCCTAGGAGGCTGGCAGGCCTGGTTGCTTGGCACATACAGTCCACCTGGCTCTACCACCAGGCTTTCTATCCCTTAAGGGCTTGTACACCTTTAAGATCTCTCAGAGAGACTGGCTCTGTCAGCCAGTTTCAGGCACTGAGTGGCTGTGGCATAGACCAGAGTGGGGATGGATCTTTTGCAAGAAGCCTTTGGAAACATCTTCCATGAGCAAAACCAAAAGTGAGGTGTGTGTGGAAAATGAAGATCGAAGCTGATCTTGCCTAGAAACCCTTCAACACATCAGGAAACATGGGGCCGTGTCTACACAAAGTCTTCTTAGCCTGACGTTTATTTAACTGTCCTTCTGGGGGGGGGCTCTTTCCATCAGAAAGGTGATTTCTAATCCAAATATACTTTCAAAAATGCCTTCGCTCCTGGAGGGACGAACAGACTCAGAGACCCCACAGCGGGCTCTGCAAATATTGTTTTTCATCTGCCGGCAGACTCTCTCATAAGACCATCGGGCAGGAGGTCAACCTCAACCAACAAGCCAACACACACACTGGGCACTAAGCTCAGACTGCCGTCTACGACACCATGAGCTTGTCAATACCTTTCTCCAGACGCATGCCTGCTAGGCACCAAAGACCGGACTGGCCAGCCGTCTACGACACCATGAGCTTGTCAATACCTTTCTCCAGACGCATGCCTGCTAGGCACCAAAGACCGGACTGGCCAGAGGACTGCTTGTGATTTCCCAGGTTTGCTCAGAGGCCCTTTCATCTGGCGCTGATGGAACCCCAATCCTTGAGCATGCTAGGCAGGCAGAGACAAAGCGTGGGGACCTAAGTCAGGTCATGGCTGAGAAGTTGGTGACCGTACGTGTCGGCACACGTGATTAGCGAATCAGAGTCCAGCTGACTAACCCGAAGGAAACATGGTGGCATGAGCCCTGTATCATGACTTTGGTCACTGAAGCTGCTGCAGAGCCTACATACATGCAGTGTGAATGACAGGAGAGGCAGGCTGGATTCTAGGAACGTCTGGTCACAACACAGTTGCCATCCATCGATGCCATTGTGGTTGCCTGCTACCTGCTTTCACTGTTCAAATTCAGTCTGGCGCACGTAAGCCACTTCACACTGCTGCCAAACCATCACCACCAGACATCCCCAGAACTCTGCCCAGTACCCCGACGTGAAACCCATGGCCACTGAACAACCACACTTCCCTCCCCTCCCAGCCCTTTATCCTAGTGTCTAAATGTGGGTTAGGGACCACATTTGAGTAGGGTCACATAGCATTTGTGGCTTTGTGGTTGGCATAATGTCCTCAAGGTTTATTCCTGTTGTAGAGTGTGTCAGGGTCTCCTCCTTTTCAAGGCAGAGTAATATTCCATTGCGTGGGCATACCACCCTGTGTTCATTTGTTCAGGGAGGCCTTGGTACTTGAGTCATGGATCATGTTGCTATGATGTCACAGGAGATGTTGCTATGAATTTGGGTTTGCAGGCATCTTCCTGGGAACCTTCTCTCACTTCTGTATGGTCACCCAGTCATGGATTGCTGGCATAGTACCCCATCCTTACTTCAGGAAACAGGCATCCACACTGAGCTGTATCCTTAAGCCAGGCTCCAAGGTGCCCAGGTCTTGGAGGAGTTAATACGTTTGTTAGACGCCTGGGGCATTGAGAAGTTCGTGAATGTCCACTTGCTTATTGGAGGCCTATGCTCATTTTTAATGGCCATCAATGGCCTTTTATTCGTGTTTAACATGTTCCATTAAAAATTACCTTATTTGTTTGAAGTGGAAATAAAGGACAATTAATTAATTTGTTAATTATTCCTTTCTCCTTCGGGCGCACATGGATATCAAAGGCCTGAGGGAAGGATGTGAAGGAAACAGGATCCTTTGCTGATGAGAAGCCAGGGAGATGCCCTAAGGCAAAGTAAGGCGGCTGGGGTTTGGCTTTCAAAGGAGAAGGTTTAATTGGAGCAAGCTTGGAACCTGCATCTCCTCTTCTTAGTGAGGCAGAAGATGTGAGCCTGGCCCTTAGACCCTGCTATGGTGGTCAACAAGTAAGGAACAAGGGATATGTCCAAGACACGTGCTAGGAGCACCCTAGCTTTGGTCCTCCTCCACCCTCACACCCTAGTGCTGACAATCTACCTCACACGCCCCATCAGCACAATGTGAGTTAGTCTCTTCCTCCCCTGCTTTGCCAGCCCAGGACAGGCGTGTCTGAGGGGGGCTCTGAACACTTAGGGTGGTTCTTTCTGCCTCATGTAATCCTTCCTGGAGAGAGCCTAGAGGTGTTTCTTCACTTTTTTGAGACAGAGATTGAAGGTCTCCGTGAATTTGAGGGTGGTTTTGAAGTCATTACATAACAAAGGATGTCCTTGAATTGTCCATATTCTTGTCTCCGCTTCCCAAGTGGACCCTGTTTTAGGAGGTGCTGGGGATTCAACCCAAGGCTCTGTAAATGCCAAGAAAGCTCTCTACCACAATGAGCTGCACCCCAGCCCACCCTAGATATTTCTTAATTCAAACAAGATTGGGATGGAGAAGGCCACCAACTTAGCTCATGTCACCAATACCAGTAAGACAAGTTGTCTCGGCAGAAAGCACCTCTGGGCGCTGTTAGACTCCTGCACGTGGAGGAGCATGCCACCGAGCCTGACAACTCAAGTTCAGTCCTCAGGACCCACATAAGGAATGGAGCAATCTCCGACCTCCACAAGTTGTCCTTGTGGAGTTCACATCTACACTGTGACCTGCATGTCACCTCCCCTTGCTACACACACGCTAAAGAAATAAACATGTTCAAACAGGACCGGGCTGCTCTGGTTAGCCACTTAGTTCAGTGATGGTCCCAGTGAGTAATCCTAGGGAGATACAGAGTTACATCGTGAGACACTGGCTACACTGTTTACCGGGGCTTACCTAAGGGATCGCCTTCACAGACACCTTATCCAGTGCAGTTGCTGAAACCTCAGCATTAAAACTGAGCTACAGACATCACAGACATACGTCTAAGACACAGACTTCCCAAGGCATCTTGCAGTCTCTTTGTGCTTTGGAACATGAGATAGCCCTTCAGCATTGGGGGCATTTGAAACGGTAAAGCCACCCCTAAAGGGGGGCATAAAATGTAAAAAGTGTAATAAAAAGCTCCCAGGTTACTTCTCTACCATATTGTGGAGACAGAAACAGGTAGAGAGAGG
Organism: Micromys minutus; assembly: GCF_963924665.1. NCBI lineage: Eukaryota > Metazoa > Chordata > Mammalia > Rodentia > Muridae > Micromys > Micromys minutus. The sequence goes on from NC_137979.1 coordinate 63,947,619, forward strand.
GAGGTAGACTGTACCTAGAAACATGGATGTCTATCTCGGTCAAAGGGGAGAGCAAAATTGAAATGTTGGGGGCCCAGGGAATGGGTGTTGGGGGATGGATGTGCAGGGAACTGGTCAGTCCGGACATGCGATGCTAGGGGTTTAATATCTTACAAAATGTAAAGGCATACACTCACAACCCTCCCCAAAGGCCTGCCAGCTGCCATTCTTCCTGGACCCCAGTAGTTGGTCATTTGGATATCTTGTGGGTACCAGTGTAATCTCCCAAAGGTGGACTGGGTTTTGTTTTTTTTTGGCTTTGTCTAATGGCTGTCTGGGTTTGGGATTCTCAAACCAGAACCTTTCTTTTCCCCTTCCTTTTCTTTCTTTCTTTCTTTTTCTTTCTCTCTTTTTCTTTCTTTCTTTCTTTCTTTCTTTCTTTCTTTCTTCCTTCCTTCCTTCCTTTCTTTCTTTTCTTCTTTTGTTTGTTTCTTTCTTTCTCTGAGACAAGGAATCAGTGTAACAAATGCTGACCTCACACTTACTATGTTGCCAAGGATGACCTTGAACTCCTGACCCTTCTGCCTCCACCTGCCAAGTTGCTGGGATGAAAGGCATGAGCCATCATGCCTGACTTTAGGCAGCTGGAGATGTAACTCAGGCCTCACGTTTCCGGAAGTGCTCTTTCCACATCCTCCATGCCCTCAGCTCGGAACTTCCCTCACCTCGGTGGCTGTACTGCAAAGGTCTCTGAGCTCGGAAACCAGGGTCCCAGGTCTCCTCGTATTGTGAGCCCAGGCTGGTGGCTTCCCTCTTTTTGCCTCAGTTTAACTCTTTATAAAAAGATAGCAATAACTTTATCTGCCTCCTCAGGGATGTGACAGGCACGAAAGGGTCAACAGAGGGAAGGGAAAGTTCTCTGCCCCCAGGATACACCAAACACTGGCTGGGGGGCTAGCTGGGGCTCCCAGCCCCTGAACCTGGTACCCTCCTTCCAGCTCTCTCCCACACATAGTGTGTGAGGCCCGCCTCACCTCTCCCCTGATTGTTTACAGGACTGCACAGGCAATTCTTGATGACCAGCATGTGGCTTATCTGTGACAGCCTTGAAAGCGAAGCATCTTCTCTCTGCCATCTTGCACATCCCCAGCCACCTCCTCCCACATCCTGGCTCTGTCTGTTCAGAGAAGGCAAAAAACAATTTTAACATTGTTCTAAGCCAAACATAATTAGGAAGGTAAACCACCACAGCAGCAGCAGCCACTAAATGGCACAATTCACCCCACAGCTGAGGTGTGTGCTCACAGGGGGCAGGCAGGGTGGCAGGGCGTCCCAGGAGCTATGCACACAGGAGAATCTGTGCTTCCCCGGGTTAACCTCATCTGCCTACCCCTCCCTGCAGTCTGCTGTCTGCAGGAGAGCTCTTGCCTTCAAGACATATCAGAATGGATGTTTCCAGAAACGCCAGCAACCAAACAAACACAAAGAGTCACAAGGGGCAAGGATTGCCCAAGGGACACCCAGCCCTGTGGGAAAGACAGACTCATTTGAGCTCTTCTCCATCATATGGTGACGGAGAATAGGGAGCCAGGTTATGCTGAAGCACATATGTGTAAATGGATTGGTGTGTGCGGTTGGGAGAGAGACATGAGACGGAGCAGAGCCACTCAGCCGAGGCTAGCATGGGAGTCCAGCCATGTGGCAGGATCCGGGACAAAGCTGGAAAAACAGAGCTGTTGCTGCTGGGCACTGGTAAGCAAGACTCCTACAAAGGGGTTGGGCTGTGGACCAGAGAGCAAACGGGGTTGGAATAGGGGGGTCCATGTTCAGAAGGAACCCAGGCTATATCCGAGATACCCTGAGGTGCTCTAGGAAGAGGATGCAGTAAGCCAGACACACAAAGGAAGCTGACGGGCCAGTCCAAGGAATAAACGTCCATGCTGAAGTCAGGACCACAAATAGCTTCCTACTGCAAGGGGACAGAGGCTGGGGAATTGGCTCCACGGATAAGATGCTGGCATTAGGACTGGAGTTCTGATCTCCAGACTCCACAGAAAACCCCATTGCCGTGGTGCGTGCTGCTACACAACCAACTCAGAGAAAAGGTGGGGGATGGGGAAGCAGACCCCCCGGAACTCACCGGCCAGCCAGACCAACTGTAAGTGTGAGCAGAGAGTGATTGAGGCAGACATCTGCTGTGAGCCTTTGGTCTCCACACATCTGTGCATGTGTGTGTGTACAGAGTGAGAAGGGAAGGGAAGGAGGGAGGAAGGGAGAGAGTGAGAGAGACAGACAGGCAGACAGACACAGAGATAGACAGAGATAGGGGCAGAAAGGCAGACACAGAGATAGACAGCCAGACAGCCAGAAGCAGAGAGAAATCAGAAAAGCCAATGTGGCTTCTGTTCCCATATGTGGCCCTTCCATGATGGCAGAGCCAAGACCAGCCCTGACACCACAGAGCTGAAGGTTTATTCTGAAGCCTGAAGACCCTTCACCCACCCACTTTGTGCCTAGACGGAGAGGGTGAGGGAACCTTCCCTTCTCACCATTTCTCCTCTAGGGGAAGTTCTGTCAGGGACCAAGGACCCAAGGGTTGAGTATACACTGAGAATGCATAGCAACATTTCTCCCGGGCCCCACGTGTGTATCATCCCCCAGACCATCCAGACCCATCTCAATCCCTTGCAGGGGTGTTGGTACCTGGGGGGGGGGGGCTTCCTCTCCTCAGGAGTCCCTCAGGAGGTCCACAGAGCAGGGCTACCTCCTGAATAGAGCTCTGTCTGGGTCATGAGTCTGTCCCTGGGCCCTGGAGGTGCTCCAGACACCCCTTCTAGGTTAGTGACTTGACAGACGGCCACTCATTTCCACTAAAGCTCTTGGCTGCCCTCACTTCTGAGATACTTCCAGAGTCACAGAGAGATGACTCCATCAGTCATGATGGAGGGACAGCAGACTGGCTGCTAGCACTGACTAGGTTTTTAAAGTGAGGCTTGGCTTCCTATCAGAGACTCCAGGGTGAGAGACCCTAACCCTAACCCTAACCCTATTCCTGCCTCCAAAATTCAGAACCCCCCACCACGGCAGGCACCAGGCTTTGGGAGACTCCACCTGATGGCCTTTGGTGGGTGTTACACACACACACACACACACACACACACACACACACACTCCACATGCATGCACACAGACCGCTGCAAAGATACTACATGAAATAGAGTGAGCACAGAGTGAGCACCATGTTTAAAAGCAAAAGGACTCTTTCCTGCTACAAGGCAGGTCCCTGTACTTGGCCACAGCTTGGCTCCATGGCCCACAGACCTGTAGTTTTCTGGCGTATCACCCCAGGTGGCTCTCCCACAACATCCTGCTGTTCATGGAAAGATCTAGAAGTCACCCATCCCCCTCTACTTTGGTTCCTGCTGAGGGGCTGCAGCCTGTGTCTAGTCCTGACTCAGGCTTAGTTTCACAGGCAGCTGGGACACTCAGCCTGAGGTAGTGAGCTGAGCATCAGTGGTCTTCTCCCCTTCAGACCCCCAAGACACACAGGTATGGAGGAAAGGGCCCAGAGACAGAAGTGTCATGTGAGATCCCCTCCTGCAGCCTGGGTCCCCTCTTCCTGCTTTCCTCTTAAGGGTGGCGCTCACTGCATTGGGTCCTCCAGCTTGGGAGCAGGGCCTCAGCCTCAAAATTCATCTGAGCTCAGCAGCAGAAAGAAGTGTATTGGAGGTGTGACGTCCCAGCCATTCAGGCCGTGCTCTGTCCACGTGTGGGGCAGAGAGCTAAGGAACTCTTCTTCCCCACTTCCCCAGCCCCAGCTTCCTTGCCAGCTCCCCAGTTCCCATGGTTTTAATTTTACGGTTCACATTTTCTCCCAGAAGAATCCAGGGATGACAAGGTAGAAAGTCTGCCTTGATTAACTGTCCCCTCTGGCGCTGAGGCAGGGACCAGCGTGATGAATAGCAGGAGTAAAACCGGGAGAGGCGCGTGGCAGGCAATCGGCAGGCCAGGCCGTAAATCCCAGCTCTGATGGGGCCGAGAGGAGCTGGTTATTTCTTGGAGGGGGAGTGGAGATGGGGCAGAGGCAGCTCACAGGGCTGGGGCCCCCATCTTTTGCGCTAGATATTGTTTAAGTAAGACAGAGCAGAACCGCTCTATCGTGCCATTGATTTTTAATAAAAACAGGTAACACACTGCAAATCTCCCAGCTCTTTCATTTCTCCTCTCCTTCACCCAGATGTCCAGTGACTTCCCCCAAGGGTCCCTCCAATGGGCAGCAGTCATGACTGCTGTGCCTGACAGGGTCTTGAGAGATTTCCAGAAGGTGTAGGCTGTTTCTTTCCTCTGCGTCTATACAAATGCTCACGTACAAGTGTAGCACAGAAATGTGTGCACATCAGTGCACACAAACACAATGCAGATCCGCTGAGATGTCAGGACTCACAGTGCATATGTGTATGTGGGCACAATCACCTATGCACACACATGTACCACATGTGCTCTACATGCATGTGCATGCTTACATGCATGCACATGTGTGTATATGCACAGACACAGGTTCCCCTGTGTGTGTGTGAGAGCATGATTACCTATGCACACATATGTACCACACATGCTCTATATGCATATGCATGCTTACATGCACACACATGTGTGTACACGCACAAACACACATTCCCCTGTGTGTGTGAGAGCATGGTCACCTATGCACACACATGTACCACATGTACTCTGCATGCATGTGCACGCTTACATGCCCTGTTCTTGATTCACACCTCCATTCTGCTGACCTTGACTCTGACATGAATAAGACATTCAGCACATGGCAGAAATGACAGAAGGCACATAAGTGAGGACAGAAAAACAGGTACGGCACCAGAAGAACATGAGCTAAAGGGGGAGCTGTTCCCACTTGATATTCAGAGGCAGCCTGAGCCCCACGCAGCTCAGATGGTGACTCAGGATGAGTGGGCTGATCAGCACCAATGACACCAGTCACCAGAGAGCCAGGCTATCTCGGGCAGGTGCCCATCAGTTCCCCCAGAATTACTGGACCAAGGTGACACTGCTAATTCCCGGCTGCTGCAGCCTGCTGCGTGCCTCTTATCACCAGCTAATAGCATCCATCTGAGCTGAGGAAACAGCCGTGTCCTGTGGACGTGCCCGGTGTCATGGTGCTCTCTCTGCTTTCAGAAGCAGCGCTTCCCACCTTCGCATGCTGACTGCCCCCCCATGGTAGAGAAGACTCTACTGTCAGCCCTGCTCCATCTGCTGCACTGCAACACCCCTGTCTCCACCCATCAGCTCCCCTCCAGGTGGTCCTTGTCGGCCCTTCTCCATGAGGCTCAGTCTTGACCAAGGAAACTGTAGCCAGATTTTATAGGGGAGTTGAAACATGTCCCCATAACTACCAACCCTGACCATCGAGAGAGCAGGATGCTTGCCGATTGTGTGTGTGTGTGTGTGTGTGTGTGTGTGTGTGTGTGTGTGTGTGGTTTGGGGAGGGCAACCTAGGTTTGCCTCTGCACTGCTGCTCTTCTTCCCCAACATAAACCCTGATGAAGCCACTTAAACCTGTCCTAGGCACACACAGCTCTCTACCCTCAAGCCCCACCAGCATCATGTCAACCCAGACGAGTCACCTTGGTCTCCATTACGGCTCCCAAATCCCTATCTCTGTTCACTACCCATTTTATGCATGCCTCCTGGCACCCCTACTCCAAGAGGGGGTTTATACATTCCCTTTAGATCCCGAAGTTCACGGCGGGAGCAGCTGCAACCAAATTTCAGACATCACTCCTCTGCCTTGGTTGACTCTAGGCTCAGACATATTCAGTACCCCCAGAAACCCAGGGGAATGAACACCAAGTGGACTAGGTAGTAGGGGAGCTTCTGGGAAGAGAAGTCAAAGAGATAGGTTGCCAGAAAAAGGAAGCAGAAAGGGCCCCAGCATGGGGGTGGGGGCTGAGTGTGCACTAGGCTGATAACCGGGTCCAGTGTGCAGTTCTCACACAGATATCCCATAATCTCGGGGAGAATTATTTCCGTCTCAGAGCTTCAAGTCTCGTGGTGGCCAGAGTGTCCATTTAAAATCCCCATCCCCAATAAAAAAAAGTCATAAGGGACAGATGGAGGGGGAAATAGGTGGGAGAGGGGCTGGAGAGAGGGGTGGAGAGGGGCTCAGGACCAGGTGTGGGGAGGGACAGGAATGATGCCAGATGGCCATGAGAATGGATAGAAATCTGCAACTGAAGGAGATGGGGAGGTGGGGGCATCACCAGGACAGGACAGAGACCTGGGATAAGGGAGGTGACCTTAGCTGTGACTCACAGCATCGGGGATATAGAACCTGAAGAGGCCACATCCTGTAGTCAGGTAGGAACCCCAGTGACATGATAGGAACACCAACACCCCCCACACACACACATAAAACTTTCAAATTTATCTTGGCTACAAGGAATGCAGGGGCAAGGGGACTGAGCAGAGACTGAGGGAATGGACAACCAATAACCGGCCTAATCCAGTGGGCAGGTACCAGTCCCTGAGACTATACTAGATACTTTGTTATGCTTGCAGACAGCAGCCCCTCTGAGAGGTCCCACCCAGCAGCTGACTCAGACAGACGCAGACGCTCACAGCCAGACCATAGGAACTGCACAGGAAGACCAGCAGAGCCAACTAACTTGGACCCTTGGGGCTCTCAGACTGAACCACTAACTAAAGGACCTGCATGGGCTGGACCTAGGCCTTCCGGCACACATGTAGCAAATGTGCAGCTCCGTCTTCATGTGGGTCCCGAACAACTAGTCAGCAGTTATCCCAAAAGCTGTTGCCTATACGTGGGATATGTTCTTCCAGCTGGGCTGCCTTGTTTGGCCTCAGTGGGAGAGGCTGCGCCTAGCCCTGCAGAGATTTGATGTGCCAGGGTAGGGGGGTGCTACCCAGGGAGATCCCCACCTGCTCAGAGGAGAAGGGGAAGGGGTGGGAGAAAGATTGTGGGAAGGGTGACAGGGAGAGAGGAAATAAGCAGGGTGTAAAGTGAATAAGTAAAACTAAAAAAACGGAAAGCAAAATAAATAAATAAATAAATAAAACGAAATAAGGAATCTCGCATATTCAAAAATAAAAATAAAGAAATAATCGCCTGCCACCCAATAGTACTTCCCAGCTTAGGGGCATTCACCAATCGTTAGGAGCCCAAGCAGGCTGACAATGGTTATGCACACATCAGCCACCCACCCATCCTCCCTTTAACCCAGGTGCTAGTGATGGTGCATCTTGGTTGTTGATCTAATTGGATCTGGAATCAACCAGGAGACTAACCTCTGGGGTGAGTGAGGGTGAGAATTTCCAGGAAGGAGCCACCAAGGAAAGATCATCCCCCCCCGGGCAGCGCCACCTGGTGGCAACCCAGGTATGAAGAGGTCCAATGAAATTGGTTCTTGCTTGACGTCAGAACTCCAACCTTCCAATGTGGACTGAAAACCAGCGGCTCCCCAGGAATCCTCCAGGGCTTTGGCTGAAGCCAGACGGGGGGGGGGGGGGGGGGCTGCTGAAGCACGCAGCCTTAAGGGCTAACTAAGCAGCCACCAGGGCTGGAGGCTCTAAGAACACCCCCTTCCCCTTTTAACACACAGCACCAGCTCTGTCCCTCTAGAAGGCTCTGACTAACACAGAAGCCAAGGCAGCATGTTACTGCCTACGCATATTCACACACCTCCTTAGCACATGGCGGAGACCCAGCCTCTCCTGGGCCTGCATCTGCATGGAAGATACAGCCTTTCCAATGCTCAGCTGCACAGCAAGCTCTCCAGACACACGTACTACACGTTGAGTTCTGATTCCATAATGTTACTGCTACCGTCTCTGCCTGCCACTGCACAAGTTCAAGATACCCGGTGTAGAAAGAATCATACATATGGCCCAGGTACCTGGATTCTTTCACTGCCATGGCATCTCCAAGGCAACCGTTCTGTATGGCATCCTGGAGCTCCTTACCCATCCTTAATGGTGCAATATTCCCACCCCTGGTGTACACAGCTGGCTTGTCCTTTCCTGGTTGGTATAGGCTGCCTCTACTCTGGGGCTATTGCTACTGGTAAGACTGTGATCATGGCTGGATAGGATTTTGTCTGGCTATGTCTGCTGGTCCTAGTATGTCAGGGAGAGCATTTTTCCCTCCAGGCAGGACACACAATGTGTTTCTAAATGACAGTGGCCTCAGGGAGGGCCTGATGGCCCTCTGATGTCAAGGGGCCTGCAGCGCCCTGGATTCCTGGAAGAAAAGCCTGCCTTTCTCCTGGCACATCAGCTTATTCTAGAGTGAGGCCCCGTCTTTGGTGGGGCCTCATTTAGGCTGAGGGACTCATCTCTAGAGCTGCTGACCAGTCTGTTAATTTAATGATTAGAGCTTCCAGATGCAACTGCTACTCCATCTCTTCCGGAACCTTCCTTCACAGCGGCCAGCACACTCGGAGTAGAATGTGTAGGTATGAGGGTTACAGGTGTATATAAATGAGTTTTCCAAGCCCCGCCCCCAACTCTCAGGAAGCTGCTTGGCTGGGTGTTGTTTTAGTTTATTGCTGAGACCTTCCAGCCTTTCTGGGTCTGCATGAAAGTCCCCAAACCACGTGACTTGGTCAGAAAGGGAGGGACAAAGGCCAGGAGCTCTGATGGGAGGGGCCTAGAAGCCCCTGCTGGTGTGTCTTTTCTCTCCAGGATACCTGGAGGTGCCTCCTTATTTGGCTATCCCACAAGAGACTCCTAAGGTGGCACCAGATATTGCTAAACAGCAAATAGACAGTCTTTCTTGTGGCCTAGCCCTAAGGCAAGCTGGAGGAGGAAAGCCCTCAGAGGCTACCCCAGCTCTCATTTCCAGAAAGCTCCGTAACCCCCTGCACCTAGGTCAAAGCCAGGACTCTGGCTGATGACCGGGAAGAGGCAAGATGGTCAGATGGTCCCTTTTGTGCCACAGTGTTGGGCAGAGCAAAGACGCATGCTGTGCCCAGGGCCCCCACACACTCCCTACCCTCACACCAAGAACAGCCGGGCCCATGTAGTAAGAACTGTGTACCACCAAGTCCAGCCACCATTCCTGGTCATCTCTCCACGTGGCCTCTAATGTGTGCCCAGCAAACGCCAGTGAGTCGACATTTAGAGAGGTTTGTAGTTTGTAACCCACCTTCAGCCTGGTTCCTTTTCTCAGTCTAATTGCACCTTCTGCAAGGAAATGGACTCAAGGTCTCTGTGGACGTCTGAGAGGCCAGTAAGCCGCGGAGAGATCAAAGCAGCGGTTTTGTTATGAGGGCAAGCTGCACAGACATCCCGCAACGCCATCTCCCTGCCCCCTTCCAGCCACCTCCTGGCACGTGTGCATTATTACCACTCTTGTATTGAAAAGGGGGTCAGAAGACACCAAACTGAAAGCCTTGGACAAGTCACATAATTGAAGTCTCCTTTAAAGGCCTGGTTCTTGGCTGTATTGAGGAAAAGGGTCTTTGCCGAGTTAATTTACTCTTCTATTTTCATGTGTATACACACGAAACACTCACACACACATACACACATACTCACACACCGAGAATGTGAGCACCAACAGAAACTCAGCATACGTCTGTCTCTTGACAGACATTGTGTACCGGTGCTCACGGCTCCAGGAAACCCTGCACCCGTGTGCACATGCGTGTGCCACCTGAGAGGTTCTGCATGGAGAATGTGAGTGTGGCTTGTTAAGAGAAGACGCAAGGGTTAAAGTTACGTGAGCTACACCACTGGGCATTGCTGGCCGGGTCCCCCCGGCCATCGTTCAGTAGGGTCAGCATATTCCCATTATCTAGTCAGCCTGCTTGTTAATTAATCACTCATTAGACTAATCACAGCTATCTCGCTTCCCACTAGGGGGGAAGATGTTAGCATAGTGGAACGAAGGGCCCAAAAGCAACTAATGGGTCTGCGTGGAGGCAAAAGGATTGTTGCAAAGTGTCTGGTGTTTCTGACGGTGTGCTTGCAAGCATACATGCCCACATCCACATGTGCACCCACACATACAGACATGCATCTACACATGCACACACACACATCTACATGTGCACACATGCATCTACACATGCACACACACATCCACACATCCATGCATGCATCCACACATTCACACACACACATCCATACATGTACACACTCAGTGACACAGAAACCAATTGAATATAACTGCTCAGACCTGCCTGTGGGTAACCAGGAAATGGGACTCAGCCTCCCACCCTCTCCTGCCTGAGAGGCAGGCAGGAAAAGGAAGAGGCAGATTCCATTTCACTCCCAAACGATTCCTGCTTAGTCTGGGAATCCAGGCTTGGCTCAGCCCAGGAAGAACTCTAAATATAAGAAAACCAACAGAGGACGAGAGGAAGCCTGCGGAGACCAGAGGGAAATCTCCCCGCTTAGTCCAAAGACCAAATCCAAGACATTGACTCAGTGTCCCCACTGGATAGATGCTGAAGAAAACCAGTAGCTCGGCATTAAAGAGCAGAATGAGAGGAGAGGGGGAGATGGCTCAGCAGGAAAGCACCACCACCAAACATGGCGCTCTGAACTCCGTGTCCAGGACCCACGTGATGGAAGAGAGAATTAGCTTCTGCACATTCTTCTTTGACCTCACCATATATCCGCACAAGTTCTCTCTCCCTCCTTCCCCTCACACACACACACACACACACACACACATGCACACACAGCCACACACATAAAGACAGTGTGCAAAAGGTTTAAAAAAATGAGAACAGGACCTGGGAAGGCAGTTCCATCAGTAGCGTGCCTACCTAGCTTGTACAACACCCGGAGCTCAGAGGGGCAGGGTCCTAATGCACTCAGACGGCTGAGGCAGGAGGACTGCCCCAAGTTCCAGGCTAGTATAGGCTTGAGACCCTATAACATTTTAAAAAAATCAGAGGTGAAATAATTATGTCTATTTGCTTGCCCGTTTGTGACAAGGTAGCCTGGCCTCACCACGAAATCCTTTGGTCTGTGGCTCACCGGTCTTGGGATTCCGGGTGTGCACCACTGTAGCTAGCGAACTGCCTGTTGTACTGATGAGTCTAAGCCCAGGAGAGTGGCACACACCTGCCACCCCAGCACTTGGCAAACAGAAACCAAAGGATCAGAGACTCAAGGTTATCTTTGGCTATGCAGTGAGTTTGAGGCCAGCCTGGGCCACAAGAGACCCCATTTCAACAAGACAACTGGAGTCTGAGGAGATGAGTCTGTGGCCTCTGAGGCTTGTTATAGAGCACGAGACGCTGAGTTCAGATCCCTCGAGTGCCTGTCAAATCCTGGAACCTCCTGGTGACCTGTGACCCCAGCATTGGGAAGCGGTGACAAACAGATCCTGAGAACCTAATAGTTATACAGTCCAACAGCCAGCTTCATGTTCATGGAGATACCCTGCCTCAGGAGAGTAAGGTGGGGGAGGAGAAGGGCAGACGAAGTGGGAGGGGGCAAGGGAGGAAGGAGTATTGACTACATGGGTACATACAAAACACACACAGGCACATGCACACACATGCACACACACGCACCAATGTATGCACACATACCCCCATGCACACACAGACACCCAAGTATGCATACACACATATGTGCACACACATACACGAGCTCGTGTGCGCACACACACACTTACATGCACACACATGCACCAATGTATGCACACATACATACTCACATGCATGCTCGCACACACACAAAGGAGACCTCAGAGCAGTGCCAGATGGAATATTCAAAACCTGCCCACTTCTGGAAACAGCATGCTACATACATGTTGTTTTTATGTCTAACAAGACTCATTCTAAATGACCATGTCCAAAAAGACTGACCCTCAGAAGGCAGGGCAAACAGATCCCCAGCTGAGGAGACAAAGGAGGAGGAAAAACCTACTTTTAGAGAAGTGTGTAACAGACTTCTCTAAATTGGGCCAGCAGCCTTCAATTAGAAGCTGGTGGGACGGCAGCATGTCCCCAGAACACGAGCTCCCCGTCACCGCCTCCTCGAGGGTCCCACGGCTCACCCAGGGCCGCAGTTTCTCCGCAGAAGTTTTGACTTGCCTGCCTCGATTCATTAGGGCTGTTTGCCATCAAAACACACAATTATTAGGACATAATGATGTTTGGGGATATCATTTGGAAGAAATTAAATCTAAACACCTGGGTAGTAAATGAGAAAGGAACTACATTAGGAAATTGGGTTTTACATGTTTTATGCTAATTTATTCGGCTCAGTCAAGTGTAGTCAACCCTGAACCCCAGGGACTGTCAGTATGGGTGAGGATCTTAGAGGATGATGCCCTGCAAAAAAAGTTATCACTTTCTGCATACTCTGAGCCCGGCAGACAAGCACATCAGTGTCACGGAGGCATCAAGCCGGGGACAGAAAGAAAGCCGGGAAAGTGTGTTCAAACCCTCCCCAGAGACAGTCTTTCCACCTTGACGGCAATTCAATCTTTCAGCCTGAATCTCGGGCCTCGGCACAACCTGAATCAAAACTGGCAAGAAGGAAAACACCGTTTACCCGTTGGGAGAGCCCATGAGCCATCATGTTATTGTCGTAAGTCATGCTCAACAGGGGTATCCGGGAGCACCTCGGCCCCCTAGGGTTGTCTCAGCTGTCACCCCTGGATGGTGAGATCTGGGAAGGCTGACTGATCTCCCAAGCTTCCCGCTGAATCCTTTGAGTAGGGGTGATGGTTATGGTACCCGTGCCAACAGAAAGCCTGTGGCAGTGACAGCGTCAGCATGTGAGGTCTGAGCGTCTGTCCCAGCAGGTAGAAAACACTCGCATGGTACTTCCGCCCCTCGTCATCTGGCATCACAACCCTGTCCTGAAAATCCCCAGGACACATCACCAGCTCTCCTGGGATCTTCTTGAATCCATAGAATGAAGAGGCTGCATACTGAGTCCCTTGACGATATGGGGCTCATTTTAGGGTAAAGCCCATCTGGCCACTAAACAGAGTATGAATCTGACTGAAATGAGGCAGGCATGGGGGTGTGGGGCCCTTGGTGGGAGTGGTAGGTCTGGAAGGGAGGAAGGATTTCAGGCATACGTGTGCTATGTGAGCGTGCTCCTCTTGGGGACAGGGCTCAGGGTTCTAACACCTAGAGAGCTGGAAGGTGGACTCCTGGGGTGGGGCCATGCTGCCAGCGGCCTCTGCGGGAGAGAAAAGCTGCAGCCAAGGCATGTGCTGGGTGCTGGGCTGGCTCAGTCTTCTTGGTGCATGCATCTTTGGAACTGTTACAGCAGCAGTTGCCCTGTTCCCCCCCCCCCCAGTCACTCAGGGGAGATAGGTGGTGGTCACTCAGAAGCAGATGGGGCTTCAGCACTGCCCAAGCCAAGGTTGTGGGCTCTGCCTTCCTGTGGGAGACATCACCTGTGCCCCTTGGTGTCTGACACTAAGGTCCTTATCAAAAGGATGGAGATGGGCCGGAGAAATGGCTCAGCGGTTAAGAGCACTGACTGCTCTCACAGGGGATTTACGTTTTCTTCTCAGCAACCACATAGTGGTTCACAGCCACCAATAATTCTACTTCCAAGGGTTCTAATGCCCTCGTCTGACTTCCATGGGCACCAGACATACAAGTGATACATACATACATGCAAGTGATACATACATACATATATGCACATAAAATATTAATATGTGCACATGTTTTTTTTTTTAATGATGGAGAAGAGCCCTTGAGATCAGCTTGCAGTAAGTACTATAAAAGAAATCAGGACTGCCTAGAGAGACGGGGAGGAGTGGTCAGAGTCTGGGGTGGAGCTTCATGGTGAGAAAATCTACACAGGACAAGGCTAAAGGAAAACATGGGAGACATCAGCCATCAGCTTCTGGCTGGAAGACCCAACTAGATAAAGGGGAAGGCCAGTGCAGGGAGCAGGGGCCGGTGCAGCATGCTTCCTGTTCCCCGGGGGAGGGGTAGCTGTAAGCACAGGGCATGTGCAGAGGGCTTAAGGCCTTTAGATCAAGAAGCCACAAAGGAAACAGCATGACCTAGCTACCTCATGATCCTGTCACCTGCAGACGTGACGTGTGACTATGAGCCACGCCATGGCTTCATGTCTCTGGATCCCAGGTTTGTTAATGTGCACCAAAAACAAAGCCTTTCCACGTCACCCCAGGAAGTAGCCCCACCTCAGGAGCAGCCCCCAGCATGCGTGACTGGCATGAGATCAATGACTGGATTCCCCAGGAGTCCCACACTTCAGGAGTCCCACACCCCAGGAGTCCCACACCCCAGGAGTCCCACACCCCAGGAGTCCCACACCCCAGGAGTCCCACACCCCAGGAGTCCCACACCCCAGGAGTCCCACACCCCAAGAGTCCCACACCCCAGGGCCCAACCCAGAGCCTTGGCTTTCTCCTCACCTCGCCCTCTCTCCCTGGCCTTTCTATATCACCATTCGCTAGGACTGAAAACCTGGCGTCATCCCCGGTGCCTCACCTCCAGTGACCACCAGCCCACCAATGCAGAGATTTCTTCTGGGGACCCCACTATTGTGTAGAACCTCCAACCCTATTCACACCAGCCTTATTGGGATTGGGCCATTCCCTCTGGAGGGGTCATCCAGCTATCGAATGCTCAGGGGCTGCCAACCCTCTGACCCCGAGTCATCTGTGACGATAATCCCAGACATTGCACGCACTTCTAGGGTGGGAGGCAGACTTCAGCTGAGCCCAGCACCAATTCACCGGAGACTTCCAAGGCTTCCCCACTGACTGCTGACCTGGTCACTTCTGAGTATTTACGAGCTTGTTTAAAAGAATCTTCCCTGTGTTCCAAATCAGAGCCTGTTAAACAACCATGAAGTTCTCACAGTACCTTGATGCAAGCTCCCCAGTGCCCTCCTTGCCCATCACACCTGGCCAGTCCCACCTCAACCCCTCAGGCCCCACATACAAGCTCTGAGATTTAAGGCTGGGGGACAGGTCCTGCTGTGGAAACAAGCTTGTACCCCACCAGCACAGAGCAGCCTGCAGTGTCCAGTTATTCTTTATCACAGCCCTTGCCCAACTCCCTAGAGCCTTCCTAACAACTCACAGACTGTTTTAGACACGGGTCTAAATGTAGCTGTAGATGCTGCAGGCCCTGGCATTCACTGAGGCTCAGTTCCCAAGATACTCAGATACTCAAACCCCATGTATAAACTGACTCAGTGTTTACCACAGAACTTTTCCACAACCTAACATGTCCTTTCTAAAATGACCTGTATGTGTGCTATATGTGTGTAAATGCAGCTGCACACAAGGGGTTTTTGTGTTTGCATGTATGTTTGTGTGTGTGTATGCATGCAGGTGCACACATGGGATTTATGCATTTGCATGTATGTTTGTGGGCGATATGTGTGCTGTGGGTGTGTGCATGTAGGTGCACACATGGGGTTTGTGTGTTTGCATGTTTGTTCGTGTGTGTGTGTGTATGTGTGTGTGTGTGTAACATCCATATATCTGTATTGCGAGTGTAGACCCCCACCTATACCATGCTCACAGGTAGAGGGCAGAGACAACATCAGGTGTTGGTCCTTATTCTCCACCATGTTTTGAGGCAAGGTCTCTTGTTTGCTGCTGTCTGCCTGGCTAGCTGGCCCACGATCTTCCAGGAATTCTCTTGCCTCCCTATCCCATCTCAAAACACAAGCAATGGGACTAAAGCTGAACATGGCATCACACATCTGTGGCAAGTGATTTATCTGCTGAGCCACCTCCCTAAACCTCATATCCTTCGACTCATTGCTAGGACACTGGTACGTCCTAGTGCAAGGCAGATACTGCATGAAGAGCTGCAGTAGCTGTGCTTGTGAAAAAAGATGTGCATGTGCTGGACAGTTTCATGTCAACTTGACATAAACTAGAGTCATCTGAGATGATGGAACCTCAATTGAGAAAATGCACCCCCTAAGATCAGACTGTAGGCAAGCCTGTGGAGCATTATCTTAATTAGTGATTGATGAGGGAGGTCCCAGCCCACTATGGGCGGTGCCATCCCTAGGCTGGTGCTCCTGGATTCTATAAGAAAGCAGGCTTAATCAGCTATGAGGAGCAAACCAGTAAGCAGCCTCTGTATCAGCTCCTGCCTACAGGTTCCTGCCCTGTTTGAATTCCTGTCTTGACTTCCTTCCACGATGAACAAGGATCTGGAAGTGTAAGTCAACTAAACCATTTCTTTCCTCTCCCAAGTTGCTTTGGGTCATGGTGTCTCATCACAGCAATAGTAACCCTAACCAACACAATGCTTTTCATGGATTAAGAACGTTGTCTGCAGTGTACTGTGTTCTATCTTTTCTATCTGTGGTTGGTTGAATCACAAACATGGAACACAGTACACAATGTGCTATAGATAGACACAGAAGGATGATCAATCTTGTGTGGCCACTGTGTCTCCAGGTCATCTGCCTCCTATGGGTGGGGTCACAAATTTCCTGAGTTGAACCCTTGCCATGTTTCTAGAATGAGTGGAAGGAGGTAGACCTAAGCGCCCCAGCAATGGGGACTACATCACCAGAGTCCACCAAACAAAATGAATAGCTGTCCCCTATATGAGCACTGTGTCTCCTTGCTGGGGTATCTGCAGGCAGCAGTGGGTTTGATATGGCTTCTGACAGCAGGCTGGCCTTTCTAATCTCCACAAATGTCACCCACAACCAGAGAGCTGTGAAACTGTCCAACCAGGACACACAGCCGCAGTACCCACACGTGGGGAGCTTCCCCAAAAGGAGCATTAAACAGATGGACTGGAGTCCAAGGCCAAGAATGATATGGCCACTGGCTATGGGCAGTGCTGTCCAGAGTGTGGAGATAGTTGGAGCATAGCAGACAGAATGTCATTCTGAAAGCCAGGGCCACCTAGAGATGTCAGCATGGGGTGACACACCCAGAGTCTCTGGAAGGGAAAGGCTGGCTATGGCTACCACAAGACACTTGAGTTGCTTAAGGGCATAGAGGTGTGGCACTACTGTAATGTAGTTACAGAACATAGTAGGACCTACATTGTCCAAAGCAGCAAAATAGCTTGAGAGCATGTGTCATGGGATAACACCCAGCCATTTGTGCACAGCATCCCAGTGTTGTGCCGTCTTCGTATACTAGAGCAGGACATGGGAGGAAGGACACTATCTTTCCAGAGTGGCCAGGGTGTACTTTCACCATTTTTCCTTCCTGGCTATTCTGACATAGCTCCAATACCCTGAATCTGTAAGTCCTATTGTTTTTAAAAATCATTTTATATGTAAATAAGAGGATCTTCAAGCTGATCTTGGCTATATGGGAGGTACAAGAAAGCTGGAGTCCTTGAGTAGTAGCTCTAGGTGCTTACTACACTGCCCTTCACTTACTCTCCAATGACTTTGTGCTTCTTGGGCAAGCAGTGATCCTAGGCATTCCAGTGTAGCCAGATGGCACAGGCTCTGTGGGGTGGCAGCACATGACAGTGCCCTGCTCTGGATAGGAAACAGATGTTGAGGGCAGAAGGTGCCTCTGGAGGACACCAGGTGAAGGTAGGCAACCAGAAAGCTTCTCCATGTTCCCATGGAGGTTGTATTCACTGGTCCCAGCACCAGAACTTGCCAAGTTCTGCCATGCAGAAAGGACAGCATGACAGTTCCTGCCCTAGGGGAAGAGCTAGCACAGCATTGGCCTCCACAAGTGTTGACAGTTGCTAAGTGCAAGGCATGTTTGCATAATAATGTACATAATTTACTTTATGTTGTTCCTTCTTTGGGAATGCTCTCCTTGCCAAGGTTAATGACGCCATGATAATTAGAAGCAGCATAAGCCCAGGAGGTGAGGGTGTGTCTAATGTGCACAGCAAAAATGGCAAATGCCATGACATTCAGGAGAGTCCTTAAGGCTGTGGGAAAGAACTCTGAAAACATGAGTTCAACTATGCAAAATATAAGGATGCAATATGAACTATATGAGGGGCTTCATGGACCTAAAAAAACAGAGGTAGGTGCACAATGAGCCAGCTTGTCAGAAAAATATTATTAGGAGATAAAGAGATTTAGGGAGTGGTGATAGTAAGGCAAGATCCCACCCAGCTAAACTTATTGTTTGTGCTTCTAGAGGCAGGCAGATACCTGAGTTCAAGGTCAGCCTGGAACAGAGCTAGTTTAAGCCCAGGCTTGGTGGGAATGGTAACCTCAGAGCTGGATCCCACCCAGCTACTTATTGTTTGTGCTTACAAAGGTAGGCAGATCTATGAAGTTATTTGCTATGTTTAAAAAATGTATTTGCTGTTTTTTTTCTAAGAATCAAGAGGCTATAGTCATAAAATCCTGATTTATGGGATAATCAAAAGGAAATCTGGGGTGGATGATTGAACTGATATGCAAAAAAGAGACTGGGCTTTGGTCAGCAAGAGCTGAGCTGTCTGGAGATCTCTGGAGAGCTATCTGGAAAACCATCTCAAGCAGAACACAGAGCTGTCAGTTTGTACCCATGACTGACTTCAAGTCATTTCTTTTGTCACTTCCAAACACCCTCTCCAAGCCAAAGCTGGTTCTTAGCAAGAACTCATAGCCTTCCAGACTGCTTTTGACAGAGGCTACATCCACAGAGGCCAAGAATTAAGTCCCTCCTCACAGTGTTGGATATTGGGATACTTGCTTCTTCAAAGTGGTCATTAAGATAATTCTAGTGGAGTTGGCAGGTAGGAAGATATTTGAGGCCAAGGATGATATTATTTATGATTGTAATATTATTTCTGTATCCCATAAATATTTTAGTGGAAGTAGAAATATCCCCCAAAGAATTGGTCTTTTTTAATAGTTAAATGCCCATCAAAAAAAAAAAAAAAAAATACTGCATGGGCATATTGAATGTGGTATAGCCAAGTAATTGAGTGTTACTCAGGGTTGAAAAGGGGGCATATTGACTGTGGTATATCTATGTAATGGAATATTACTCAGTGTTGAAAAAGAGAGGTTATGATACAAAAAGCCAATATCCAGATCGAAGTCTGTAGGGGTAGATGGGGGGTGGGAGGGTGGGATTGGAAGGATAGGTTCTAGAAAGAAGGATAAGAAAAATGTTCTGAAATTAGAGGTTATGGTTGACCAAGTAGTACTGTGTCACACACTTTGATAACAGTTTACTTTTGTCATATAAAGTTTAGCAGGGTTTGTTTTCTGGTTTGGTTTTGGTTTCCCTGAGACTAAGTTTCTCTGTGTAGCCCTGGCTGTCCTGGAACTCACTCTGTAGACCAGGCTGGCCTTGAATTCTGAGATTCACCCTGCCTCTCTGCTGGAATTAAAGGTATGCACCACCAACACCTGGCTAGTTTAGCTGTTTTTATAGAAACTTGGTCCCTTTACTACCTCTCCTGTCAGCTGAGTTTAGAGACTCATCCACCCACCATGACTTACAACTCTCTAAAGGGCGTCTGGTCTGAGGCCCACTCAGCGTTCACCATCGACTCCCTGGATCAGCTTCCTCAGCTGCCCAGGGACAAGCACTGTGCCTGACACTGGCTGAAATACAGGATCAGCGAGGAGGGGAGGAAAGAGGGCACATATTAAGTGCTTTGCATGAAGGTCTCCTACTGCTGTCACCAGTGTGAGCCCTGGTAGGTATACCTCATTCCAGTGGATGGCCCCATACCTGTGAGTGCATGGGCAGCTCACACCCATGTGTATATGGGCAGCTCACACCCATGTGTATATGGGCAGCTCACACCCATGTGTATATGGGCAGCTCACACCCATGTATATATGGGCAGCTCACACCCATGTGTATATTGGGCAGCTCACACCCATGTGTTTATGGGCAACTCAAACAAGACTTAATAGGTTATTAAGAAGATTTAAAAAAGGGCTTAAAAGTGGGAGAGGTAGGGAATGGGGGGCAATTTTAGAGGATTTAGAGAGAGCAGTAGGGGTGTCTATGCAAAAGTATATTGTATGCGTGTGACATTCTCAAAGGATTACTAAAATATTATGTGTAAGAAAAGACTTTCCAAGGTGTCAGTTCTTCCTGACCCCAGAGCAGAAGGGAAAGGGAAGGTCCTTCCCATACAGTCCCTCCTCCACTGGATTTTAAGGGCACACCTAGGTGGGACCAGACAGTGTCACCTGCACATCTCCATATCTACCTCCACAAGATGTGACTTGTTCCAACCCTACCCCCAGAGGCCTCCTGGAAGAAGGACGTTGGGAACGTTTGTGACGGGTTTATCTTAATTGCATGCCTTCACTTGGGAAGGACCACGTGAGCAGGGCCGGTCCCTGAGTCCGCCATGATCCTGGCCTGGATGAGAGGAGTGAGCACGGCCGTGCGCCCTCATTCCTTGCTGGCTGCCCTCGACTGCAGATGACTAGAGCTGCTTCAGGTTCCTGCCTTGGCTTCCTCACAGCGATGGGGTGTGTCCTGGAACTGCCAGGATGTTTCGTCACGGCAACAGGAGACAAAGCTATGACAGACTTGGAATGCAATGCCCGCTCGGTGTCTGTGTAAGAGAAAGGAGGGACCGTGGCTTCGGTGAGCTGGCATACGCCGAGGGGGTCAGCCTTGGCTACCTAGCAGTGACCTGTCTCGAAATCTACCGAGGAAAAGAAAGGAGGGGGTTAGAGGGGATAGGCACAGGCCACTGGGTTGTGTGAGGACAGTGGAGACAGACTCAGGGAGGAGGCAGCTGAGAGCCGAGGAACACATGGCTGCAGTGGGCGGAAGGGCACCCTTTCGTCATGCCTGCAGGAGAGCCACCCCAGCATCCCTCACTTTGCTCCAGAACTGCAAGATGACAGGCCACTGTTTGCAGCCACCGGCACTGTGGGACTTCTGTGCCGGCCCTGGGGTGTAATCCACCTATCTGGCGCACACCCTATCTCTCTGCTCTCTAGAAGGTGAGGCCACCAGCCCTCAGCTTCCAGACAGCAAGCACACAGTGGGCGAGCTATAAATAGCTGTCAGCTGGAATATGATGCCATGGTGAAGCAGAGTCTGCTGGGAGGAGACTATGTAGGGCCGCTTCCAAGATTAAAAGGTCCCGTCAATACAGGGAGTGGGACAGGCAACACCAAGAGCACTGGGACCCCCTGTGTCAGGAGTGGAGTCACCCAGGATACACCAGCAGGGGCTCACCACTTGAACAGCATGGCCTTGCTTGGAGACACCCTTGGGTGTCATAGCCTGTAGGGTGGGCTGGGTACTAGCCTCTCCTATGATGAACATGTGAGTACGTAGCTCGGTTTTCTACAGTGCCTAAGACAGCTCCCCACAACAGTGGGATGTCTGAACCCAGCTATAGGCATTGCTGGAGCAGAGAAGAAAGGATGCCGCAAAACCAAGCCACCAACCTAAGTTGACAGCATCACAGGAAAGCTGACTGTGCCTGTGAGCATTTACGTGTTCCCAGTGGCAAAGGCCACTGGCTTCTGTGTTGACAGCTCACAAAGGTCCCCTTCTACCCAGACTTTGGGACATCTGATGTCTGCTTCTCTGGGGCCTGTGGGCCTATGTCCACCTCTAGGTAGAGAGGGAACAGGGACAAGTCCTGCATACTGGGATGCCATTGCCCTCCCCATGGTACAATTACCCACTCCTCTAGCAGCAGCAGCAGGGTCTTCTTGCAAATAACTCCTCCTTGCTGAACCCTGAGCCCCTGGCAGAGCCTCCAATAGGGAACTTGATAGTGGCTTTTCTGGCGTAGGATCAGCAAATCAAGGTAGGATATCAGCGCCAGGTACTCCAGACATGTCGTGTCAGGAAACCGTCCCTCCTCTTTCCCAAGAAGGGGCCCAGTCATGTCTTTTCTATAAGAGCAGACAAGCAGCCAGATAAACAAGGGCTGGGGGTGGGGGGTGAACAGTGGGAGAAAGTGTGTCACAGATGGTTTCCATCCCTCCTTCCAGCACAGAGAACACAGGTGTGTGGTACCACGATGCCCTGATCCTCTGAGCCAGGAACTCCAGCACCGTAGTATATGTCTGAGTTCTGAAGAGGTCGAAGACCGTGCCTCAGAAACAGCGACAGCCAAGAAGACAGCACAAGTGCCCAGCAAGCCTGGGGCGGGTGCTGTGCCTCAGCCCACAGAGGAAGGGTGTCCCTGATAGAAAGATGGGACATCTGTCCCCATGCCTGGAGGATGGGTGACAGGCTCCCCCGCAGACATCTGCTTGTGGAGGAAGGGGCTTGCAGGCTGGTTGCTGCCTGCAGACAGAAATGGGGGGGGGGGGGAAGAACTCTTTTTATAGCAAGCAAACAAACAAACTGTTTTGTTCTAAGAAGCCAAAAACCAAAAAAGGAAAGAAAGAAAACACATGAGAATCTGCTCCTGAGGGCTACCAGGAGGGAAATAAAAACTCACCCCAGAGGCAAAGAGCCAGGCATACTATAGCCAGGCTTTACCCATTGCCCAAGACAGCTGGGAGCAAGGCTGGCCCTGCCCTCGGCCACCAGCCTGGCTGGGCACAGCGATGCCCTGTGCACAAATGATCCCTTCCTCTTTGCAGAAGCCTGGTGAAATCTAATGGCCACGGTCCCGGACCAAGAGCTGGAGGACCTGAAACTGGGTGAACAGACCCAGGGCGTGGCTCCAGCTCTGAGCCCATCCCAACTGCCACAGGCTTGAGAAGCCAGGTAATCAGGAATTCTGGCTTCCCGAGATTGGAAGTCAAAGACTAAAAGCCCTGGCTTGCTTCCCTACCCCCGATTTCCCTCTCCACCTTCCCCAGTCCTTCTGAGGTCTCGGACCCCTCAACCCTGGCTTCCTAGGCAGCCTCCCTTGCCCTGCACGGAGCTGACATTTTGCATTCTGTTCAGCTCTCCCTTTGTTCACGGCACACAGAAACCCAGCCTGCTAGTCAGAGCGGAGCTCCATCCCATAATAAACAGCATGAACTATTTATAACCCTGAAAACATCTTTATTATTATTTTTCTTCCCTCCAGAAACAATCTCACACAATCCTGTTAAGTACACACCACCAAGGAATGGCGGGCCTCGGGACGGGGCTGCTTCCCCCCGGCCCTGCCCAGCCGAGCAGATGGCAGCGTGGGCGGTAGGTACCAGCCTCCTGGCAATCCGAACATCTGTTCCCGTTAGAAAATGCTAATTGCCATCAATCAGGACAGCACCTACCCACATTTACATGCAAGCTCACATGCAGAAAAAAAAAATCTAAATTTCTCCCAGCGACGTACCGCTTGCATGTTAACTAGCCAGAGTAGCCCTCAGGCGGCTGAGCCAAAGGCTGCCACCATGGCCTGCCAGTCTTCTAGGCCCTACAAAGACTCCAACCAGGGCAACGACAATGGAGTGGCTCTGTAGGTAGGCCTGCTTACGGGCCCTGTGGATTCTCATCTGCCTGTTCCAGGGCGGACACGGGGCCATTGATTCCTGGTGCTACACCTGTGCATGGGGGCATCCCTGCCCCGGTTTTCGCTCTGAATACCCACTCCATGCAGCTTTCCAATTGGATCTGGCTTCTGCCCCATGGCCCTCTGTGAGTAAAGGTTCTGGGACTCTCTGCCATAATTCCCAGGACCAACCTGGCCTGATGTTTCCACCCAGAGGACTGGACTGGAGATACACTGGTGTTCCAGAGACGTCAACTGTTCCATCGTTGCTGAGACTCTAAGCAGTGGGGCCGTAGCCTAGGGCCAGCCATCCCTGGTTAGTGTTTTCTACCTGGCCTTCATGCCCACCCCCATCCTCTGGTCCCTAGCCAGAGTTTGGACAATCTCTCTCATTCTTCTCTGGACAGTTTGCCAGAGGCTTCCCTAGCCCCTGGTGATCTGAGTTTGTCCTGAAAGCCAGGGATGGCTGTGCGGCCATGCAATCAATCAATGCAGCCTCTCACAGGCTGTGGAGGAGAGAAGGAGTGGTATCCATTCACTCACCCCTGGGGAGAGGGTATCAGATCCTCTCCCCCACCCTCAGCTCCCCACAGGGCCTCATGCCTCCCAATAACATATGCGGACCAGCTGTTCCATGGCACCTGGGGGGGTCACCTCAGCTCCCAATCAACCCTGAGCCTGAGGACGTGATCTGAACTTCAGAGATCGTTCTATTACATAACTGTGAGCCTCCTCACCCCATCTCTCCAAAGGAAAGCGATTTTGTTAATTTTTACTGCAGGTGCCAGGCGCTGTTGCCAGCCAGCCTTGGTAGCTATGGGGCCTGGAGGCCTGGCTGCAGGCTAAACTCTCGGGACTGGGAAATATTGACGGGGAAACACAGCGCTCCCCTCACCTGAGATGAAGGCCACAACCTGTGAGAAGGATCTCCTAGCGCCAGGCCTGGCAGGCGGTGCCACAGGAGCCAGCCACCTCAGTGGCTCACAGGGTATTTCAGTGGTGGCCTCACTGTGAACATAGCACACTGCTGTCCTCGTGCACATATGGGCCACATGGTGCACAGGATGGTGAGTGTCTGTGTAAGCCAACTGATGGGCGGGGCCAGGAGGAGGGAAAGGGTGGGCAAGCCCCGCCATCTTTGGCAGAAGTCTCTTTCAAACTGACGTCTCTTCTAAGAAGCGATCATTCTTGTACCAACACATGCACACGGATGTCATGGATGTGAGGTCTCTAGCCACAAAGCTGTTATCAGTCTCTCCTCATCATCTTCCCAGCCACCTATCACTTACCCAGGACTATGCCATGCATCCCGGCTTGTGTGCCATCTGTGGTCAGCCAGTCTGTCCCATCCACCACCCAGCCTAAGGCCCTACCCCCAGCAGGCATCCACACCCAGTGGGATGTGGTCCACTGGTTTCTTGCCAGACTCTGGCAGCCAGGGCCTGTTTCCCATGATCCAGTTTAACGACGCTCTTTCTGACCATAGTTCAGAAATGGCTGCTTCTCTCTAGCAAGGGCAGAGACTTTGAGCAGGGTCTCTGGAAGTATGTCTCCCTCCTTGCCTCTCCTTCCCTCCCCACCTCTTCTTTCTTTCCCTTCCTCCTCTTCCTCTTCTACTCATGTCTCAGCCTCAGTTTCTCTGCCCATCCCCAGCATGGTCTTCTTCCCCACCAGGTTCCTGATAGGAGGACCTGGAGGTCGTCCAACACCAGGATAGAAAGATGGCTTCCACTTCCCTCTCTACCTGCTCACCCTCGCTGTCTGGTTGGCTGAGTCTGCAGAGGTGAAGGAGGCCCCAGCGAAGTGTGAAAGACTCCAGCACAAGGAAGCCTGAACCTGACCCTTTGGCCTCCTCAGCCTGAGCCCCATAATAGCTAAGACCAAGAGGGGGGAAGTTTAAAATATTAGATCTACAATAATGATACAAATCAATGGCTTCCAGGCAGATAGATGGAAGGATAGACAAACAGATGCAGGTTTGCAGTCACGGGTAAGTGACGGGTGAATGAGAAGATGGCGGGGAGACAGGTGATAGGTATGTGCTTAGACGCAGCAGTAAGCAGGAGATGATGGATCAACAAATAGATGCATCATTGTGGAAAACAGACACATGTTAGACAGACAGACAACAGATACATCGACAGGTCAATAACATTTTATACAAATATAGATGGATGCAAGGCACATATATATGTGTATGTAAATATAATAAATGTACAGGTGGATTGATATACAGTCACACAGCCAGATAATGTGTGTGTGCAGAGATAAATTGATGGGTAGGGAGTTGGGTGGGTGGGTGGATGGGCGGGTGGATGGATGGATGGATGGATGGATGGATGGATGGGTAGATGGATGGATGGATGGATGGATGGATGGATGGATGGATGGTGGATGGATAGATGGATGAATAGATGGGTGGATGGATAGATGGATGGATGGATGAATGGATGGGTGGGTGGATGGGTGGATGGATAGATGGATGAATAGATGGATGGATGGATGGATGGATGGATGGATGGATGGATGGGTGGGTGGGTGGAAGGATGGGTGAATGGATGGATGGGTGAATAGATGGGTGGGTGGGTGGGTGGATAAATGGATGGACGGGTGGCTGGCTCGCTGGCTGGCTAGGTGGGTGGTTTTGTGGGTGGGTGGATGGGTGTGTGAGTATGTAGGAAAGTGAGAGGATGTGTCAATGTATGGATGATAGCTGAATGAATGAGTAAATGATTCGAAGAAGCAGAAGCAAAAAGTTAGAGATGGATATAGATCCAGAAAAGAAAACACTCCTTTTCCTCACATGTACTTTATAGTCCACTCCAGAGGAAGTGGGTTGGAACTTATGGACAAGATGGACAGGTGGACCAAAGGTTCAAGCTCAGATTATAGGCACAAGGGACCTGACTCTTGTGCTAGACTGACCCTAGTTCAGGATGGTGCCCCTTCTGTTTCAGCAGCCCCAGGGATAATCTCTAACCCGAGGGTTGATGTTCTTGAGAATAATGTTTCCTCACCATGTAAGTCACCTCATTCTGCCCAGTGGTCTGGCCGGGACGACCGCCCCCTGGCCAGGCCTCACTCTCCTGCCCCAGTGTTTTATAATGGACACCTGGCCTTGCTCTCAGAGCTCCTGACAGGAAAAGGATTAGGGTGGGGGTGGGGCTAGAATCAGAGTTAGGATGACTTGGGTTACATTAGTGTTGTGATCAAGTTAGGTGAAGATTGAGCTAAGGTTGGGCTATGATTAATTAGGCTTAGTTTATTGGATTAGGGTTAGGTTAGGGGTAGAACTATCATCTTGTTAGGGTCACATTAGGGTTAGAGTTAAGGTGCAGATTGGTTTAGGCTTATGGTTGACCTCCATTTAGGTTAATCCTAAATTAAAGTTGGGTTGTGTCTACTATTCAGACTAGGTTAAATTACAGTTAAAATTAGAGACTAGGTTACTATTTGTGCTAGGTTAGGGTTAGAAGGGAGGGTTAGGGTTAAAGTAGGGTAGATTAGGATTTGAGCTAAATTGTTAAGGTTAAGATTAATTCTGGGTTATGGTTAGAGTTTAGTGTCGTGGTTAGTTTTGGGGTAGGGTTATGTCAGGGTTGTTTTAGGACTGTTTTGTTGTTGAGCATAGAGCTAGGTTAGGTTACAGCTGTGGTTAGGAGAGGTCTCCTACAGTTTGAGTTAGTGTGATGCATGAAAACAGGTTCAGCTCACATTTAGAGCTATGTCACGACTGGAGTTTTCACAGGCCTGGGGTCTGATTATGGTTAGGTTATGCTTGAGTTAGAGTTACACATACATCTAGGCTGGTTATGGTTAGAGTTGATTAGGATTGTGGCTATGGGTTGACTATGGCTTGTTGAGACTTAGTTCTAGGTATATTGACCTAGGGTTAATTTTAGTGTTGCTGTTTGTTTAGGTTTGGCTCCCAGAGTGCCCCCCCTCCCTCCACCTCCCCTCTCTCTGTCTCTCCTTCTCCCTCCCCCTCTTCCCCCGTCCCTTCCCCATTCCCTCCTCCTCATCCTCCCTCTCTCTGTTGCTCTCTCTCTCTCTGGAACATCCTTAGTCATTGCCTGACTGCTCACTGCTCATTTGATGCCCTGTAGGCTGCCTTGATCTTAGCCCCCAGGTCTCTCTCTTGTCTAGTCCACAAGCATCTGAACCTCGTCTCTGTATCACTGTCTCCATGTCTGTTCCATGATGGACCCTTGTCTACTCTGTGTATCCAGGGCCCATGTTTAAATATGAATGCAGTCTGGTGGGTGGCCTGGCGTGGGAGGAAATGGGTCACCCTTCCTCCTCCAGATTCTGCAGGCCCTTGCTCTTGCATGACCTCGTGCTTCCTGTGTACTTGGAGTATGAACTGAGCCCAGCACGGGGGTTCCCATGCGTCCATGTTCTACAGCCCATAGACTTCACAGACGCCTGTACTCACCCCGTTCCCATGGATTCCTTCCTCATCCGTGCACCTCAGTGGATCCCATGCGGCATCCTTGCCCTGCTGGGCATAGGGTGAGTGTTGAGCCTCGTGCCAACGGACACCACAGTCGGTGGGTGATGTAGGCTGTGTTCATGTGACTATTCTCTATGGGGCTTCTGTAAAATGTCACAGTGTCATATATAGCCTGGTAAAATGTCGTGTGGAGATGGCATTGACATTCTTTTAGTCTAGGCCACCCTTCGACACACAATTCACATAGTAACTCTCCCGCCGCAGCCCTACTAAGGGCTTCTCAAACTGGAGTTCCAGTTCCTCCTCATCCTTGGCCCCCAGGGACAGAGGATGAGGAGGAGGCAGATCACCCACAGGCTAAAATTTGTGTTGATCTAAAGCATTGACTTTAGTTGAATATTTTGTAAGAGGATGCTGTAACGTTACAGCTGGCAAAGGCACACCGTGGGTTCCATGTAAGGGGTTTGTGTGTGTGTATGTGTGTGTGTGTGTGTGTGTGTGTGTGTGTATGTGTGTGTGTATGTGTGTGTGTGTATGTGTGTGTGTATGTGTGTGTGTATGTGTGTGTGTGTATATGTGTGTGTGTGTATATGTGTGTGTGTGTATGTGTGTGTGTATGTGTGTGTGTGTGTATGTGTGTGTGTGTATGTGTGTGTGTATATGTGTGTGTGTGTATGTGTGTGTGTATATGTGTGTGTGTGTATGTGTGTGTGTGTGTATGTGTGTGTGTATGTGTGTGTGTGTGTATAAATGCCATGCTTCCTTTGGCCCCCTTCTGGAAGCAGATGCCCCATTTCCCAGGGGTAGAGTTTTAATATCCCCCCTCTTTGGGAGCCCTCAGGGGGAAATGCACACCTCCAGCAGGTCCCACGTGCCTCTCCACCATCCAAGACAAGCCATTCAATCTTCACTCCCCCGAACACAGCCCATCCCATGCAGCGTGTGTTCCAGCTCTGAGAGGCTCCAATGTGTTCACCACAAAAATCGATCACCTGATTCCGTTATACTCCATAAAGGGGGGTAAACCCAGCAGATCTCAGCCTGCATTAGCAGAAGTCCTAGGCTTCAATGCAAACAAAGCGGAGAGAGCCATGAGTCGTAGGATTCTGCCCATGATACATGTCAGGAAGGAAGAAATGCCTCCTGGGAACAGGGTCTCCCTGGGGCAGCTCAAAGAACAAAGGTAGGATGGCAGCTTAGGCCTGCAAATCTAGCACTCAAGAGACCGAGGCAGGAAGACTTCTGGGAGTTCAAGGCCAGCCTGGGCTACGGAGTGGGAGCCTTTCTCAAAGACAAGATACAGAACAATGCACCCACGGAAGCACAATAGCATCCTTTCAAAGATGATCTTGACATACACACGGCTATGCTCAGAGATGCAGAAGCCAGCACCACGACAGACCAAGGGACCGAAGAGAAGGAGGGAGTCATGACAAGGCAGCTCAATGACTCTGCAAAAGTCATCCAGTGCCAACTGTGGCCAACTTCCCATTGCCATAGGTGGCAGAGGACCTTGTCATCTATCCCAGCTGTTGAACCCCAAGGCACACACATATGGCAAGTGGACGGTGCCACCAGACAGAAGATCTGGCAAGGCTGAGTGAGCCCGAACCCTGTGAAACTCAGAATTGAGTATGGTAAGCATGGGGCCAGCTCTCTGCCAAACTCTACCGGCTCTAGAACACATGGCCGTGACACTCTCCCACAAGCACCATGACAGTCATGTAGAGAAAACACCCGAAGCCCTTCCCCGGGCAAACAGCACCGTTAGCATCTCAAACTGTGCCAATGGGACGTGTCTGTCTATGCCTGGGTCCCACCTACTCCTCAACACATGCAAAGTCCCTATCCGTGTGGGATAAAGCATACAAGTTATTTCTCCAAGAATCACCTGAGCGTGATTCTTTCATCAAGCTGTAACGCTTTGGGGGAGAGTTTTCTCTTCCAAAGCGTTCATCGCCGGACCTTGGAGCCGCCTGGTCGACCCGGCTCATACTCTTGCTGCCCTGCCACTGGTATCATTAGCAATGGCTGCCACCACCACCCCGTGCCTCGTGGCAGCAGGCAAGACCTGGGACCCTGGCTTCCTGCCCTATACGGGCTTCTCTTCTGAGAGCTGTAACACTTTGGCCATTTCCAACCAGGGCAGAAACCAACAGAAACCCAGTTCCATGGAGGATGACACACACACGCCTGCTGGAACTCACCCACACATCCCGAAGTAGCAATGCGGGAAAGAGATTTCTAAAGCCAGGTATGATGACACACACCTATAACCCCTGTCCAGGTGTGGCTACACATGCCTATAAACCCCATACTTGGGGTTGAGCAGAAGGTTCTATCTACTCTAAGCAGCAGCCAGCCTGGGCTACAGGGCAAAACCTTGACAAAAATTAACCCCACATGTCAAATATTGAAATAATGGAAGACTCATTGTTGTTTGTAAAAAATACAGCAGCGAAATCTCAGGCACCTTCCTGGGATAGACTAATTATATTTAAAAATTCGTATTCTAAGCCAAGTGTGGTGGTGCATGTCTTTAGTCTTGGCACTGAGAAGCTAAAGGCAGGCTACCTTCGAATGTTTGAGGCCAGCCTACATAGTGAGCTCTAGGCCATCCAGGGCTACACGCTGAGACTATGTCTCAAAAAATGTTAATATACTAAAGCCCTAGTCTTCCATGTTTAGTCAGTGTATTTGGAGATAACCCATGAGAGCTGAGGAAGGTGAGGTTCATCCCTATGTGGGTCCTACTCCAATCTGACCACAGTTCCCAAGAGATGGGGACAGGAACAGAAGGAAGAGCCTGTGAAGTCAGAGAACATGGTTTCCACAGCCCAAGGGAAGCTTGGAGCCCTACCCCGCCAATGCCTCAATCTCAAGCTCCAAACTGCAAGGAAATGAATTGGTGGAGCCCCGGGCCCACAGGGTAGGCTGCTGGGCACCAGGAGCCATTGTCCACTCAAGGCTTTCCCCATAATGCTAAATATTCTATGACCCCCAACCAGACCACCATGCAGGATACACCAGTAGCAACCAAACCTAGCCAAACACCAGCTTTGTGAACCCTTTCAGATCCTCTGCTGCTGTGGTTTTAATTCCCACAGACAAGGCTAATTTCTTATTAGATTCCACCAAATTAAGATTCCATTGTCAGTAAGTTATAAAAGAATATAGATGCTGATTGCTATGGAAGTCAGAATGTGTGGCCCCACAGCCAGCACCACCACCATCACCATCATCGCCAACACCATAGTTCATGTGTTGGGAGCTTATCTCTCCGGTGAGGCAATGTTTCAAAGTGGTAAGCTGTAGGTCCTTGTGGAAAATCTTTAGGTCATTGGGTTCCTGACCTCAGAAAAGATTGGGATACCTCTCATAGGACCCTGACTCACATCTTGTTAAGTGTGAGCTATTTATTGTACAAGAATCCCCCTCCGCTCTGACTTGCTGTCTGGACATGTGACCTCTCCGTCCTGTGCACACATCTGCCACCATGATATCTGCCAGAAGGTCCTCTTCAAAGCTGAGCTGGTGCCAGTACCATACCCTTAAACCTTTAGTATTGGGTAAATGTATTGACTTTATAAAGTCGTTCAGTCTTGGGTATTTATCTATAGAGATAGAAAATGGATTAGTGCACTGTTCTCAAGTGCAGCACTCAATCCTGGGGTCAGTAGCCATGGTTCATGGGGCCTGTGTGTGGACCTTGCTTTGAGCAGTGTTGATGAGAGCCATTGGCATGCAGGCTCTGAGTGTCAGTGCTGGAGGACCGAGGTGGGGTTTGATTCTGAATGTTCCAATGCTCATATTGGCCCGTGGTTCTGTGTTCTCAGAGCTGTGATGTCTAACAAGGCAGAGACACCCACAACCTTGGAATGACAGACATTCCAGATGAGATGGCCTATATTCCAGCAGGTCACCTTGAGGAATTCCCAAGCCTTCTGCACTGTGTGAGGGGCTCTGGGCACAGACGATCCCCTCCTGGCATGTTGGTAGCATCCTGTTTGACCTTTGTTGAATTGGGGTTCAACATTGATTGTTCTTGGGTTCTGCCAGGGTGGTTACATTATGATTGACACCCAGTGACAATGTCAGGAAGCCATGTCCTGCAAGCTTCCTGCACTTCCAACCATAACTCAGCAGCATCCAATAGTGTAAGGTCAAGAATGGAGCTGTCTGTCCCAGCAGGTGACTCTCTCTCTCTCTCTCTCTCTCTCTCTCTCTCTCTCTCTCTCTCTCTCTCTCTCTCGTTTCCTCTTCTACCACACAGGCAGGAGCACACACATACATGTGTATGTACACATACACATAACACAACATGTGCATTTGCACATATAACACATACAAACACATATACCTACAACATACTGTCATTACTCACACATACAAACACACACATTCATACATGCACACACAAAAGCATGCATACAAACACACATACACACTCACACACACAAATACAGCTCAACCCAAGCATGTGCTGTCCCCTTTTCTGTGTTCTCTCTTCCTTGGGCATGTGCCAGTCCCTCCTCTTCTAAACACAGGTGCCTTTGAAAGCTCCAGTCTTAAAACACTTACAAGCCATAATAAATGACGTTCTCCCAGTTGAAGAAGCCCCACTAACGCTCACTCTCTGAGTGGAATCACAACTGTCCCTCTCACGGTATGCTGTGTTTGTGCCAAAGGACAGAACAGAGATTCTATGCAGCTGGACTCAAGGACCTCAGATGGGTTTCCGTCTGAGAGTCTCACCAGCGCGCCCCATGCGTGACCATCAGAGGACACGGATTGGAGAACCTCGTGGCTTTCTGTGATGAGACATCTGACCCTAGAGTCACGGGATGTAGACAGACCCACAAAGAACCACTCATAGTTTTCTCTGTCCAGGGTGTGTGTTTGTGGTCACAACTTCTGCCCATAATTGCTGTGGCTCAGCGCTTTCCAGACCTAGAATGCTATTCCGTGTTGACTCTATCCTGATAGACCAGGAGAGTTGTCCTCCGCCTTCTGTAGACAGTGGCTCTCCCTGAAAATGGCTCTTGTCCACAGGTAGTTCATCATCTCAAGAGAAAGTTGGACACATAGGTATAGCGATGACTGAGACCAGTATCCCTAAGGATACTTGACTCTCCTGTGACTCCAACATGTAAACTTGGATGCAGCTTGGATCTCTTACTCCTCTGAACACCTGTCCTCTCTCCCAGTGAAATTTATTCTGTCTTCTAGAGCTCTCATGGGCCTTCTATGGATTCCTCCACTATCCCGTACTCAGTCACAGAACTTCCACTTGACCTTCTCCAGCCCCTACCTCTGGCCTCTGTATCTGCCAGGGCTGCCACACCCTAACTCCCAGCACTTGTCTGTTCACTCAGAGACTGGTTCACGTCCTCCTGCTCCTCCAGGGACACTTCCTTCCTCTCTTGCTCAGCACCCCTCCCCAACTCCCTCCAAGATGCTCCCTTCGGTCTTTTGTGAGATCTTGCATGAGAGGGCCACAGTTTCTCTCTCCTGGTATTTGTGTTTGGAATCCGGATATGAACAGGATATTGTTAGAGTTGGAGTAAGATCCAGCTACTCTACTTGTAACTGGCTTTCAAATGGTTTCAGGATTACGCAGACAGATCACTGAATAAAGCACTTCTTGTGCAGGTGTGAGGAGTAGAATCAGGGTCCACAAACTCCACAGAAACGCCAGGCAGATATGGCATTCTCCCAGAACTCCAGCCCTCAGAAGGCAAAAACAAAGAGATCTCTGGAGCAAGCTGGCTAGTCCACATGCATGCAAACATACAGATTACATACAACCACACAGCTATACATATATATATATATATATATATATATATATATATATATATATGCTCACACACATGCAGACACACAGATATACATGCACACACAACAAATGCATACACTGGCTACAAGAAAAGATAATTTTCCACCATGGTATGATGGGATATGGAAGGGGTGTGGCTAGGTTCTCAGCCAATCAAACCAGCTACACTTCCCTCCCTCTCTACCTGGGTCTTGGAGTTCTTAAGACTTCACTAATGGTTGGAATGTGCCTCTCAAATTCTTGCATTTAAAATCATTCTCCAGTGTCTATGTTAATGGTATCTGGGTATGTCCTTTGAGAAAGAATTAGGGTTGGGTGAAGCCATGAGGACACCCCCAGAGTGGCATTAGTGACTTTGCAGGAAGAGACAGATCCAAGTGATGATACTTGGTCTTGCCTGCCATGGTGCTGCAGAAAGGTCTCCCGGTTTGTGGGACCATGTTCTTGGATTTCCACTCTAGAACTATATGAAATACTTATTTTCTCTATAGGTCACCTAGTCTCCAGTGTTCAGCTACGACAACAGACCGAGACATCGATCTCAAGGCTCGTGCACCCATTCGTGTGTCACTGCCTGGCTCATTCCGCCTTCCTTATCACCATCTTCAAACAGGCCAAGTGGTGTCCCCGAGAGCACCACAGAGCACCAGCGTCTGGTGGCCCACTCAGGGTCACAGTGCCGGGACTCTTTGCCCCAGAACGATGGAGGATACCGGATTTAGAATTATGTTCCCTAAAGGCATTCTATCATCAAGACAGGAACTTTGTAGGCACCTTCCAGTTTAAAGGAGCCTGTCCTAGGTTGGGGCCTAAGACACGACAGAGTCCTTAAAGGATGAACGTATACATGGGGGTAAATACAACCATGCCACAGAGAGGCAAGGATGGAGGAGATGCAGACAAACGCCACACGCACTGTGGCCACAGCTATGGGAGCTCGGAAGGGCCCTGCTCATTGACTGCGTCTGCAACTCTCCCGTTCTGAGTCTGCTGAAAACAGACATATCCCCTTTTAAACTATCAATGCATGCGTGTGGGCTTGTGTGTATGTGTGTATATCTATCTGTATGTCTGCATGTGTGTGGGGTAGCCGACTCGCTCCAGGGAGCCCTCCCCCACCCCGTCTCTGCTTCCTGAGGACTGGGATTCTGGGAGACTGTCGCAGCCATAGGACGGCAAGGCATGGCCTGGGCACAAGCATCCAGTCTTCAGTTTGTGTGGCCACCCCGTGCTCTGGGCTTCGCCACAAGGTCATCCTGTCCCACCCCTCAAGAGGGTTAGTTAGCAATAGTCCAGACATGCCTTACCCCACCCCACCCCCAGGGCGGGAGCCACACACGGAGGAGCCTAATAGTTACTGATGTTCTAACACCCAGGCAACTAATGTGCTTTAATTGGACAACCTCACCCTGGAGTGAGGACCTGGGGAACTCTTTGGAACCCTCTGTGACCTTCCAGCCCCTTCCTAGATCCACCGCAGAGCTCAAAGCCACCAAGGAAAAAGAATCGACCTGGTTTTTACTTTTTAAAAAAGGTCACAGCAACTCCAACGAACAGTTTTATCCTTCAACTAACAAATGCAAGGCCAAGGGAAGGACAAAGGAGATGCTGCAGGCAGATGGGAGACGACATCACAAATGCCACCAAGGCCTGTGACATCTGTCTAGAGACTGGCCCAGAAGCTACTGGAGTGGACCCAGCACCAGCTGTTTAAAGAACGTCCCAAAGCCTAGAAGGTTCCAGTCAAGGGTTCTCATGGAGAAGACGGCATCTCTGGAGCCTTCTCACTTCCCCAGACACATCTTGGATGTCATGTGACTGTGAGCTTCCCAGGATTACAAGGAAAGGGAGAGGTCAGTGAGACCAAGAAGGGAGCTGGGCTAGCAGGCTGGGAAGAGGGCACAGAGAAACCTAAGGTGAAGAAAGTCTGCAGGGGGGGGAGGAGGATGGAGGGGAGAGGAGGCAGAAAAAAAAGGAGGAATAGAGAAGACAGAGGAGGAATAGGGAAGATGGAGAAGAGGAGGGTAAGTCAGGAGGAGGTGGCAGGTCGGGAGAAATGGATAAAAAAACCATGGGTGAGCCTGTGTGGGCCCAATGGGCTCCAACCCTTCTTCCCAGCAGCAGTGCAGCACAGTGGGGCAGCTGAACAGCGGGGCAGGTTCCGGACAGACAGGAAGGTCTTCCGATATGGCTGGGTAAAGCCATGATCACGCTCCTCCCCACACTCCTCCCCACACCAGGAAACCCCAGTAAGTGTGGTCGGAGGATTGTCTAACCACCACAGGTTCAGGCAGCCCGTGTTACAGCTCAGCCCAAGGTGTCGGAGGTATCCCCTGTGATGGATTCTGGTTTAACAGCTTTTAAAAACAAGCAGAGGAGAGCCAGGCGTGATGGATGAGTGCAGGAAGCACGCTCATTTGCAGATGATTTATGGGATGTTGCCTGTTGTGCTCATGGGACGCGGCTGGAGGGTGGGGGCCTTGGAGATGGATGTTTTCCAACGTTTAGCACCTGTAGGGTGCCAGCAGCTCAACCACAAACATGCATGCTCCGCCCCAGCCTGCAGGGTTCCAGCCTCAGTCGCCTACTGTTCCATATGAGGGGCACAGAAGGTGGGGGGGGGCTTGATTTTCCCCTCAGCTCCTGAGTGTGAGCAGCTCCCTCCTCTCAGAAACATCCGAGAAGGAACAGCTGGCCACAACCTCTGGTTCCTCCTAGTGACACCAACAATGGACAGAAATATGGCTGGGTGGGTCTGAGAGCTTGGGGACAGCAGAGGGGACGAGGTGGGGTGGTATGTCCCCTGTAGTGTAGTGACAGACGGCGCCTTCCAGCATGTCTGATGGACCACTGCCCTGAGACTGGCCACTACAACACCCTTTTGCAGCAGATTAATGCCCACCCTTGTTTGGATTTGTCTACGCAGTAAGATCCGAAATGACTCCCTATTGGAGGGGGTGTGCTTTTAAATAAGACCTAAGGACAAGGAGCTGCCTAAAGACAGGAAATGTACAGAGCGGGGTCAAAGGCAGGAGGAAATCATTTCTTCTCTCTTCATCCCTTAAGCAAGGGCACATTGACAGCAGAAGTGATGATGCTACGCGAGCTTCATGTCAAGGCCGTTCCCGGAACCGTGACCCAGCTCTGTTCACACTTTAAAGGCTGAAACAAGCTCTTCTGGCCCAGGTTCTTCATCTCTGACTTTAAAACCACTCTTAGGGAGATGTTCTCCTCCAAAGAGTCAGAGCAAAGGATTCTCACAGCCCAGTGGTGGGTTTGACATCGTTCTGGTGTGTGTGTGAGTGTGTGTGAGTGAGTGTGTGTGTGAGTGTGTGTGTGTGAGAGTGTGTGTGTGAGTGTGTGTGTGTGAGTGTGTGTGTGAGTGTGTGTGAGTGTGTGTGAGTGTGTGAGTGTGTGTGAGTGAGTGTGTGTGTGAGTGTGTGTGTGTGAGTGTGTGTGAGTGTGTGAGTGTGTGTGTGAGTGTGTGTGAGTGTGTGTGTGAGTGTGTGTGAGTGTGTGAGTGTGTGTGAGTGTGAGTGTGTGAGAGTGTGTGAGTGTGTGTGTGTGTGTGTGCAGGTGTGCAGGAGTCAGCAGCCTGACAAGCCTGGTCACTCATCCATGTATCTGACCTCGTCTTTCAGAGAACTGCCATCCCAGAGCCGCTGAGAAGGCACGCAGATGATCCAGGCCACGTACCGGTGGCTGGGGCACACCTCTGCACTACCTTCACTTAGATGAGCTCCCTGTGAGTCCACACTCCCTTTGTCTTTGTCCCACAGGAAGGACGAGACTTAGATAGACAGCCGTTACAGCTGTGTTCTAAACCCACAGAAGTCAGAATGAGAGTGTGCGAGGCAGAGTAGTTCCATGTAAAGGCACTTCGGGCCTGGACTTCCCAGGTCTATCCTGGGGACCTACTGTGCTTTGTGTTTTCAGCTTTAAGGACCCTAAAGAGCTACCTTGCTGGGTACTCTGGTTCTCTGAAGCCCAGGAAGGTGAATCTGGGCCAGATGCCCTCACGTGGGGGTAGAGTTCAGTAGCAGGCCACTAGAGCTTGCCTGAGGCCAGCTGAAAGACCCAGCCCCTCTGAGACTCTCAGGAGCCACAAGCCATGATCTCAGAGTGACAAGGGGACAATGAAGACCTCCCAACATGGTTTGGGTCACTAATCAGGGCCATTTCAGTCAGCCTAGGACGAGTCAGCTCAAGCTTGGTCCAGTCCCAGCCAAGATTTCTGGCCCTACGGCAGCCCTCAGCTAACCCCAGCTTCAGCTTGGACTCCCTGCATTGGCCCCTCAGAGAAGGAAGCATTGTCTTCATCTTACCAGGCTCGAGCCACAGAGGAGGAAGGCCCTGACTCAGAGCCCTTTAGTGGATGCTGTTGGTTTTAATAGATCACAATAACCCCGCCCTTCATCGAGGCCTCTGACCCCAGCCCAGGGCACTGGACCATCTGAATTCTGCCTGTTCCTACTCAGCCATTCAATTCTGACCTTAGCCCTCCACACCCGTCTTTTAAAGGCTTCGGCCATCCCTACCTTGGGGCACTGGCATCACCCTGTCTGGAAGGTTCTCTCTTGGTTCCTTTCTCCTCACCACCCTGCATGAACACCGGGCACCTCCATTCTCCAGCACTGGTCAGTTGAGCTCTGTCCCCTGAGGCCTTTGCAGCCCTGGACATTACATGCAACACACATGCTCCTCCAGCCCAGCACAGACCCCACTCCATTAGCTTACAAACTCCACGAGGGACTTTCTCCTGGGCTCATCAGAGCTGCTCGGATGCAGGTGATCTCCCATCTACAATGGGCTGCATCCAGTAACCTGACTACCCACTGAGAAATGTGAGAACACATGGACCGCGCCCGACCTCACCAGCATCATGACCTCGTCTACACAGTATGCTGACCCTCTTTCCCCTCATGGCCACGTGGTCGGTCGGAACTGCAACTGTCCAACATCAGCCTCTTGAAGACCTCTAGCTCAGGAGGAGATGCAAACTCAAAAACCCAAGCACAGTGACTGCTGAGGGCACATCCCTTTCGTGCACACGGCGGTGATCATTGGGCTGCATTGCTGAGTGATACAGGGAAGTCTGTGGACCAGTGAGCCAGGTACAAGGAGAAAACCCCAGGGAAGAGAGCTTCGGCCGGTCATGAGGGGCAGTGCGCATGCCCATGGAGAGACATCAACACCATGCAGAGTTCTTTCCAGACTCGGCAAAGGGCTCTGGAGAAGCCACACACAGCCCTGTGCTCAGTTCCTACTACATGCTTGACCCAGCCAAGGCCATCACTGGGGAACAGAGAAATGATCCGTCAAGAAAGGCCCTTGTCACCAAGCTCTGCCCTGAGGTCCCTCCTCAGAACCCACACAATTGGGGCTGTCCTAGAAATTGTCCTGTGGCCCCCACACAGCTTGAAGTATTTCCTAGCTGGTAAATATGGAGATGAACAAGGAGGATGGGGCTCCCTAACTTCCCAGGAAGCAAAGTCCCCTGGGTCCTCACAGCCCTCTCCCATGTACCATGTACCATAAAACTGAAACCACACGTGTAGTATTTTCTTGGGGTTTACAAACAGGCCAATGGAATGATCAAAACTCAAGAGGCCCTGAGCCCTGTAGCTAGGCATGGAAAAAGATGAAGGAAGTCTTGTGGTTTACCTCTGAAACCTGTGAGTGTGACACTGGCCCTGATGGCTCCTGTCAGAACCTGCTGCT
Source organism: Micromys minutus (assembly GCF_963924665.1). Classification (NCBI taxonomy): domain Eukaryota; kingdom Metazoa; phylum Chordata; class Mammalia; order Rodentia; family Muridae; genus Micromys; species Micromys minutus. The sequence continues at coordinate 63,986,947 of NC_137979.1, forward strand.
CAGCCCGAGGAACGGGGAATCACTCAACAACAAGATGGAGGCTTACTGTTGTCCGCTGGCGTGAGGGCAACCTGGGCATTATACTGGAGGATCAGATCCCAGCCTCGGCCACGTGAGCATCTCGTATGACAACCTGACAGGAGCAGACTCTCCTTCCCAGACTAAGTTCCCCAAACAGTGCTGACGAAAGTCAGGACACAGAGAACAAAGTCAGCCTCGGTTTCCTGGGGACCCGAGGACTCTGATTTAACCGACTTGCAGAAGCCACAAAGACGCGATGAACTGCAGACATCGCCACCGGACGCCCTGCCACCGCTCCCCACAACGCATTCTGGCTTATTAGAGTGATTCTCGACGCAAACTCAGACGCCAAGGCAGGAGCACGGGAATCTTGTGACCTTACCTGTTGGAGTGCTGTCAACTCTCCTGTAGCCAGGGGTCCAGGGAGGACCTGATGAGGCTTCCTTAGGATGGAGGGTGTGGCCCAGGCAGAGCGGGATCACAAAAGAGCACTAGGTTCTCACAGGCAGCTCTTCAACCTGCAGGGAGGGAACATGGATAAAGCAACAATAAATGCTCTGCTTTGGAAATAATCCCTCCCCTTTGATATAAAAGAGACATGGGCACGAAGCCAAAGGAAAGGGGGCAGTAGTCAAGGACCTGACACCAGGGCTCAGCTGTGGTCCCACCCCCTCCACTGAGCACCTAGGCTCTGCCTGTCACCCACCCTCAGCCACTCTGCCATCTGCCTGGGCCATTGCCCTCTCTGCACCCCATTTCCTCTGACTCCCCAACCCCCTTGGATGCTTGTCTCCCACCAAGCTGTCTCAACCCCTTCTCCTCTGGCCCCTTCCAGCCTCAGTCCCTGTCCCCTCTGGCTGAGACGATAACCTGACACACACACACCCCACAGACCCCTCTTTAGTAGGAATGGTCAGATCCTGCCCCTGTTCTAGCCACAAGCCTCCAGGGGCAGTCAGCTGGGAGAAAGACCCAGCATTGCTTTGATGACCATGGTGAGCTCAGTCCTTGGGAACTCACAGTTCACAGGATTTGAGGTCTAAGAAAATAAGAGCAGAGGACAGACATGGAGCTGAGGTCTTCATAGGTGGCCTTGTGGTAAGTCTCCCCCTCCCTAGAGGACGAATGAGATCTGAAACCTCTCCTAGGGCACTCCCTCACCGCTGTAGCCAGCGCCTCTAGGATATCCCTGTATATGCAGGGTAGTTCTCCTTGACACCCATAATGCACCTTGTGTCCACTGTCACACAGGGCAGGCACCTCCTGTAATTGTGGAGCGTCACCCCCGCCCGCCCCCACCCTAGAAATTCTGCACATAGCACTTTTCCAGTAAAACCATCAAGGGTCAGAACACTCGGTAAAAGTCTTCACCATCCCACACCCACCCTGGCCACGCCCCACCAAAAGCCTCAGTCCGTTTTGTTTTCTTTTGCCCAGGTTGAATGGGAGGAAACCAGGCATCCTGTCCTCCACCATACGGGTTCATTTCCTTCACCCTGCAGTGCACAGTGCCATCCGTCCATCACCCACCACAGCACGCGGGCTGGAGGCCTGAGGCCCCAGACATACCCTGCTACACCCCACACAGCCACACAGCCCCAGCTTTTGTAGACTAGTGGGATTGTTACTCGAATACTCCACTCAGACAACCCCCACCACAATGTCAGAGGGGTGTGGCGGGGTGGGGTAGGAGAGGCGCCAGGCCAGGGCTGGCCGAGAGATGGGTGAGGTAAGTACCTACCCTTTGCAGAGCCCCAAGGTCAAGGCCACAGTCTGTTGTCAGCTAAAGGTCTCATCTGTGGGGGTGGGGACTGAGTTTTTGCCACCCTCAGAAGCATAGTTATTGTGTCCCCACTGTGTGCTGAGTGTGCAGAGTGTAGTACCATGTCCCCAAATGTGAGCTGGGCAAGCTTATGAACCAGCTGAGGAATACACATGGAGTGTCTAACCCAACCCCACGGTCTGATAGCATCCTCAACCTTCTCCTCTCTGCAGCTGCAGGGAGAACCCTAAGTCCCCTGTACACATATGTGCATGTTCAAACACACACATGTATGTGAACACAGGCTGTAGCTTTAACGCCAAAAACCTGAGGTCACTGAAGTGCGAACAATTACAGCTGTCCACTGTTGGCAAAGAACATGACCCCATCCCCACACATTCTACATGGTAAGCAAAAGCCGTCACAAGCCAAGACTTTGTAACACTCTCAGCAACTCCTGTGGGGAAAGTCCTGGAACAAAGCCCATGGCAGGCTTTTCCCAAATCCCCCAGAGCTAAACATGGCTGGGTAAGCTGGGGACTAACTCTTTATAAATTAAATATCACCTGAAAATGGCTTTATTTATAAAATTCCAGATGAGAGGCAGAAAGGAGCCTGTGTGTGTGTGTGTGTGTGTGTGTGTGTGTGTGTATGTGTGTTTAGCACCAGGAAGGGGTTCTTCACTATGGATGTGAAGGCAGAAGGATCAACACACATACACTCACACATGCATACACACATGCACACATACTCACACATACAAGCATACACATGCACACACAATAACATGCTCACACTCGTGTGCAAGCTCATGTACACAAACACACATGCATATACAATGCATATACGCAGGAACACATGCACACATTCACACACACAATGCTCCCATATGCCCTCACACACATTTGCACACACACATGCACATGCTTACTCACACACACACTCTCTCTCTCACACACACATGCACATTTCCACACACAGAGACATGCACACACACACACACACATGTTCATAATGCATACACAGGCACACATGCACACACACACACACACACACACACACACACAAAGTATGGTACACAGACTAAGAACCATCAAGAGCATTTAAGATGATGCTTGAATCCAGAGAGTACACCTCAGTGTGCCTCTAACCCAGAGGAAAGCACGACACAGCACGCCAGCCATATTTCAGCCGTAAAGACACAGGGAAATGCAATATTCCAAGAAAATGAGCCGCCGCCTCCTCCTCCCCTTTTTAAATGGCTCTTGCAAAGCTTCGCCCTTCGCTCCCCTCCTGCTTTATGGATCCTGTCTCTGGGTTCATTATTCTGACGTGTGGTGGGAGTCTGACAGTGTTACCACGGCTCCACTCTTTTAATGCCAGCCTGTTTTAATAATACAGTGTACCTTTTGGTTTGGTGAAATGTGACATTATTCCAGGCACCCAGGGGCAATGGGAAGGGCCTTATGTAATTTATGTGTTCTCCGAGCTGTGTTTAACACTCCCAAAGCGGAGGGCTGTAATTTGGGAAGCGATTCTCCCCAAGGTCAGGAGAACAGTTTGTGGAGGGAAGGCTGGTGGTTGTCTGACCTGAGCTCAGCCAGGGAGCCCGGGAGCCCCGGCTATGGGACTAGACTCAGCAGCATGAGGACTCTGCACCTTAAATCACAAATGGTTCTGATAAAAACAAAAACAAGAAGCACCCCAGCCCAGCTATGGCCAAGTCACCAGGCTTCTGGGAGGTTAAGCACTTTTTAATGAAGTAGAGGTGTTTGGGTCGTGTCTCCCTCCTATTGCTGAAGCCACCCAGTTGTTCACCTTTCAAATTTATCTTTTTACTTGGTGTGGGAGCGGGAGGGGACTGTGGGTGTACACATGTGTAAAGGTGTGTGCACGTGTGTGAGTGGCTACCAGACGCTGATGGCAGCTGTCTACCTCACCCATGCTCTGGCTGCTTATCAGGCAGGTTCTCTCGCTGAGCCTGGAGCTCATCAGCTAGGATAAATTGGCTGGATAGTGAGCCCTAGGATCTGTCTCTCTATCCAGCCAGGACTGAGGTTACAGGCCATTACCACGGCGCCCAACTTTGTATGTGGATGCTGGGCATCTAAGACCAGCTCCTTGTGCTTCTTTGGTTGCCTGCCCCCCAACAACCTGTCTCACCAATCTCCCAGGTCCCCATTTTGCAATGACAGGGAGCCTGATATGACATTCTGGGTCTTGCCCTAGACACACCAAGAGAATGCTGATCACCTAGCATCCCATGTTCTGACTCTTCCAGAGAGCACCACTGTGAGTCCCTTCTATGCTGGGGGACAAAGAAACACCACAGGGACATGTCCCCAGGAAGCTTACAGTAGAGTCACAACAGCCAGCCGACTAGCACAGCGGAGGTGGACAAGCTTGAGATGAAGGAATCTTCCTCTGCTCTGTGCCACACCCAGGGCCTGGCATAAGACAAGTGCTATATCAAGACATTTGAGCAACTGACAGAATAAAATGTCAATGAGAGAGACAGGGAAACCACCACACGCGTGGGGCAGGGTGTTCTGGCTTCCCAGAGGGAGCTGCTGACAGACTCCAGAGGGGGATGGGGAGAAGGAGGAAGAGAAGGGAGGAGAGCAAGAGGAAGAGAGGGGAAGGAGGAAGAAGAGGAGAAAGAGGAGGAGAGGAGAGGCAGAGCAGAGGAAGAGGCAGCAGGGGTCCAGTGAGAAGGCTGCTGGGAAGTGTCTTTCTGGAAATACAGAGATGAGGCATCGCTGGTACTGGACAAAGCAGAGACAGGGCCGTCCATGTGAAGTCAGGAATCAGATCACAGCACCTTGAAAGCCACGCCAAGGACTTTATGAAGTCATTTGGAGAATTTTTAAGCGGAAAGCTATGCAGATTCATGTCTTGGGAGTTTGTCCTAGTGTCCGGGAGGACCCTGCGGACATGTGAAAACAAGCCAGGAATCTCAATTGATTGCTCCGGTGATCAGATGAAACATGCAGGCTTGCTGAAGGGCAAGGGGGAAACCAGGGAACATGGCCAGCAGTGTCCAGAAACCAGTGGACACGGGGTTGATACAAATGATAGTATAAGCCACTCCGTAGACCCTTAGGATGTCAGAGAAGGTCACCTGGGGAAAAACTCATTGTGTAGAAATTTCTTCCAAATAAAACCTTTCATCTTAGCATTCTAAGAATATGAGGTGAAACTAATTCTGCAGGGAAGCTCCTTAAGCTCACAAAGCAAACAATTCAATAGCTTCAGGAAGTCCATGAAACTGAGCAGATTTACTAGATCCCTCTCTCCCAAACATATATAAGCACTGTATGTCTTTTTTTTAAGATTTTTTAAAATTTATTTTTATAAGTACACTGTAACTGTCTTCAGACACAGCAGAAGAGGGCATCAAATCCTATTACAGATGGTTGTGAGCCACCATGTGGTTGCTGGGAATTGAACTCAAGATCTCTGGAAGAGCAGCCAGTGCTCTTAACCCCTGAGCCGTCTCTCCAGCTCCAGCAGTGTATGTCTGACAGACACTCTCACACTAGCTGAACCACACAGAAGAAACAGAGTTCCGCCGAGTCACTTATAAAAGACTCAGACTATCTAAACTGCCGGAAAGAGGCACTCTCCAACCTGCTGAGGTGCCTCCAGCTTATGCAGTGTTTCTCAGGTCTCCACCTTTCCTGGACTGTCACCCATGCTGGGGTGGGCTTTGGTGTCACAGCTATCTTTGACTCAATCCTGACCCTATAAGTAACCCTTTACCCATACCTCTGTAAGCCATAACAATATAACTGATTATCATCACGTTGATCTTGATGATAACCACACTTTGGTCTGTTCTTGGTTCCCCATCTAGGGTGAGCAGACGTGTGTTCAGGTCCCTCTAGGATTGGCATACCACAACAGGGCCTCAGCAGGGCCATTGTCATCTTTATCCCCTTTCCTATGTTACAAACAGCGTGTATCCAGCAGGTAGGTGGGCAGTGTACTACAGGTCAGCCTGGTTTCATAGAAAGCCTGGTTTTTTTATTTGCTTGTTTAGAGGTTAATGTATTTCAAGGTCTGCAAGTCTGTTAAGACTTAACAGCCCTGAAATGACACAGAAGCAACTGGGAGTGGTTGTGTGCTGAGACCTACGGCGTAAGGAAGGGGTCTCCCTGCTTTGGGGGCCATAGTAACCAGCCTCCAGGACCCCAACTCTCTACCCTCCTTGCCCCCTACCTCCCAGCTGAGTCATCCATATTAATAAAGGGTACAAATAAGGAAGGAACACACAAGCTCAGGTTGCTGAAGACAACATGGCACCTGTGCTGCTCTCAACATTTCATTGAACCCTTGCCAGCTCTACAGAGAGATCACATGGGCAGGAGGAGGCCAAGATTCCACTTCTGTGGATCGTATATGAATTAGCACCTTTGTCACACAGGCTGGCTTCGGACACCTCCAGCCCACACACGCTGGCGTTGGAAAACCTCTGAGATACGTAGAGCTTTTTTTTTTTTCAACATAAGCTAAGCCATTTGCAGGTTCTGGAACCCCAGAGCCTGAGAACTAGTAAATAACTGTTGTTATTGTGTTTGCAGGGAGCCTGCTGCGGGGTGAGAGTTAACTAAGAGTTTACAGAGAACATAAATGCTGGCCGACACTGCACGTGTGCCCCGAGCAGCCGGCAAGAAGGCGGAGATTGCGGAGATAAAGCACAGCCACAGCTGAGACCCTACAGGAGTTAGTGGGTGGGGAAACTTGCACAGAGGAGCAAGGTGTCTCAAAGAGAGGAGAAGATGACAGAGAAACTCAGAATCCCAGGACACAGGTGTTTCCTGAGGAGAATACCAGCTGTTACACAGGTTAACATCATCCAGGCACCCTCTCACCCACCAGTGACCTTGTGCCTCTTTATCAGCTGGGGTCCCTTCTCCTCGCTCAGACTTTGCTTAAGAGCTCTCCTCTGATGACAAAGGCAAAGCCATCGCCAAGTTCCTCATTCACCACTATTGTGTTTTGGGGTTCTGCATCTCTCCAAAAACACAGTGCCTGACATAGTCTGGGTTCTCGGTGCTGCTGGGATGAATAGATGGATTGACAGGCTGACGGACCAAAGGATGGGCAAGTGGGTAGATGGATGTGGGAATAAGTCAAAGGTGAGAGCATCAATGGTTAGTTAGGTGGGTAGATCGATGAATGTGTGGGTGAATCAATCAATCATCCACTCAGTGGATCAAAGGATGGATAGATAGATCAATGGTTTGATGTAGAGTTGGATGGACAGGCAGATTGATGGTTAGATGGGCCAACAGATCTATAGATTGATGATAGAAAGACAAAACTCTTAAACTTTACCTAGTAGCCCAGGTCAACTGGTGGACAACTCATTTCCCTCCTGGACCATCACTACTCTCTCTCTCTCTCTCTCTCTCTCTCTCTCTCTCTCTCTCTCAAACACACACACACACACACAGAGAGAGAGAGAAAGAGAGAGAGAGAGAGAGAGAGACTCTCATGCACATACTTACACACTCATACATACACATGCACACACTCTCATGCACACACACATACACTCACACATATCACATATACTCTCTCACACACACATGCACACACTCACATACATTTACACTCACACATTCATTTTCATATACACACACTCACACATATACCCACACTCACTCTCATATACATATATGCACTCACACACACACTCACAAACACATATACACATTCACGCAATCCATTCTAACACACACACACACACACACACACACACACACACACACACGTGCTCTTTTACCATAAAGAGAAGCTCAGTTGGGATAGCAGAGGATGTGGGGAGGGGGAGAAAACCATGAAGTTGATCCTGACAGGCTTTTTCTGTGCTAAAAACAGGCAAGAGTCTGTGTGAAACCCAGGCAACCCCCTACTTCCTTCAGAAATTCAACAAAGGCAGATAGCCTGTGCCCAACTGAACCAGGCAGGAGGAATTAGGAGTGTATCCTCTGTCTCCCTCAGCATTGCAGGGTCAGGTGGGGATACAGCCAATGGACATGGTAGAACATAGTCTGCAGAGTAGGGCCGGAAGGCCAACCAGGATGCTTACTGAAGAGCAGGGCCTTCCCACCCCAAGCTGTCAACTGTCACCTGCAGAGCACTTGGGTCAGGCTGGCGAATGCAGCTCAGAGTACATGCATGCCTTTGGTAGACACACGAGGGAGGGGCTGGGTGTGGTGAACATCTTTCCGAATGAAGGAGCACCAGAGCCGTGAGCCTACTCAACCCTTGTGGCCTGCCTGAGCCATGGAGATGTCAGGCCCACACAGCTGACCACCTCACTACAGAGCCTCGCCGGAAGTCCCAATAGAACAGGAAGAAGCAAACCCTACCCGGCCTGTGGGAAGCCATCTTGGCCAGAAGCAGGATCAAAAACTAGCTCTGGGCATCTAGAGAACTAACATAGACAGGCCAGACTGAAATAGACAGGGGTACATTGAGGTGCCTAGCTGAGCAGGAAGTAAGTGACTAGGTGGGCAGGGGAGGCTGGAAATGAGAAGGCCCACCCTATTTCTGTACAGTGGCAGAATAAAAATGAACATTTTTATTCTGAAATTTGGAGGTTACCGTGATTCTAATGTTCCTTGCTTGGTTCCCAGCACCACCATAGTTTCTGCACCTACCCAGGGGCTGGAGATGAGGAACTTAGTTGGTCTTATTCTTGGGGGCAGAAGTGGGGTATGGGACATGGAGGTGGCAGTCCCAGGCTAGGAGAGAGGCAGCAACAGGAGAGAGAGGGGGATGGTGGGGGACTCTGGGGAAATAGGGAGGGGATCCTGGCCCTTGGCAAGCTTGAGGGTGGAAGGATAAAGGGGGCAAGGAGATGGGGGAGCAGATGCAAGAGGGCATATCAAAAGTGTAGTTTGGGGTACAGAAGGATGAGAGAGGAAGAAGGAATGGGGGTACCCAGGAGTGAAGACACAAAAAGGTCCTGAGGGGTGGGGAGTGGAGGAGGCAGGAGAGAGACAACATGGCGTGAGGTGAAAGGGTGGAGTGTTGGGCTTAGAGGCATGGAGCAGAGAGGTGTCCAACCTACAGAGACCCCCTCAGGCGGATTGTGGGGACCCCACAGGCAGGGCAGAAGTTTGTTTCCACTGTGAGAGTACTGGACACATTGCAGGCCAGTAGCCTCATTTGCAACATTGTAACTAGAAGAGATTGTTTTCGCCGTAGGTAAAAGATACAATGTCAGGACACTAAGTAGCCTTGTTTGAAACATTGTAACTAGAAGAGATTATCACATTAATAGATTCTGAAGTTAAAAACAAACAAAGGAAAATGAGAGTGTGTTCAAGGGAGTCCCCATGGTGACTGATGAGAAGGGCCCCAGGGAGCTCATAGGTGGAGTCGAAAGCCAGCAGACTAGCCACAAACGGAGAAAGATAGGCATGAAACTTTCCCCTTCCCCCTCTTTTGGGCCTGGAGTCCCCTAGCTGACCTGCATCCTCCTCACCCCCTCACAACTTCTGCCTACAGCCTGACTGCAATCCCTGGAGGAATTTCTCAACTGCTCCCAACCTCGATCCTGGCCTGCTGCCTCTCTGCACACAGGCCAGTCTTCCAGCATGCACATTAGGGAAATGGCTTAAGACAGCAGTGTGTTTTAAGAATCATTGCAAGAGACACAGTGACATTTGTAGTGCACAAGTGTTCAGAAGAATTCCCAGGCAGGCCTGTTCTGTCCTGCCCTGAAAGAATTCTAGCTACCAGAAGGAAGCTGCCAGGTCCCTGTGTAGAAACCTCACAGACACCACCCTCTGGGAAGGAAAGGGAATGAGACATCTATCAACAGGGAGATGAGGCAGAAGTGGCATGTATGAAGATCTTGGGGTAGCATTTGTCATTAAACTTTTCCAGTTAATGACCCTTTTCTTGACATCTGGGCACAGCTGAGCAACACGAACATACTCTTGGGTGGCATAAAGTTGTCAAAAAAGTGTCAAAATGCTTGCCTGTCTCCCACAGAACCTTTGAAGACAGTATTCCTTACATGGAAAGACAAAGACATCTTCCAGGACACTTGGTTACACCTATACAAGGGAGGACCTGAGGCTGCTCAGCCTTCTAATGGAAGAATCAACCTTAGGACTTAATGAGTTCCTCTACGGAATGTGGTCATCAACAACTATATGCAGCATTGAATGCTTGGGTTGAGAGCCATGCCCCAGTGGGTTTTCAGACTGGCACTAGGGGGAAGGCCCCACCATGAGGCCTGTACCTTTGCTCATCAGCCCCTGAACTGAGGAGTCAGGGGAGCAGCACACATATCTAGGACAGCATACTCATCCCAGCTCACCTTGTCTGTGGGTCCAACCCTGGCCTCTCCGTGGTTAGCACCAGCAACAGGCAAAGAGCAAAGGCAAAGCATCATAGATGGGGGTGTGGATGGGATCTCTGATGCTTGCAGGCACAGCGGTCTCTTCTGCTGGAAGAGCACAACCATCTCACCAAGATACACGTGGTGTCTGCCCAAGACCTCCCTAGATCTGGGAAAATGAATGCAGACCTCCAGAGAACTTTCTGGCAGTGGTGAGGCCCTGTTCTTAGCCTGGTTTTCATGTGACCAAAAGATGTTTGGCAGGAGGCTGGAACCGGTGGGTTATAGAGCAGGTAGGGTGTAGCTCTATCGACTGCATTCCTATCCATTGGATGTGAAGCATGGGTCACAGCCCAGCAGAGAGGCTGTCCAAGTCCGGATCAAGTTCGAGCCTGTAGCATCCTCTACTCTGCCACCTGGAACGTCCTGTCCTACTATGTGTCCTCTTAGAAGCTTGTTTTCTTTCTAAGATCCTTCTGATGTCATTTTAAAGCCAAGCATATGAATTTGGGGTCATATAATTCTCCACAGCATAAGGAAGACCTCTGAGGCTCAGCACAGCTCAGTGAGGCTGGGCGCACACATCAAGATGAGGTGGGGGCGGGCATCCTGGAGAGATGGCTGAGTATGTATTGCTCTTCTAGAGTTCAGCTCCCATCATCAACATCACCTGTCTCACAGCTGCCTGTAACTCTAACCACAGGGGATCTGATGCCCTTTGACCCCTGGGAACCTGCACTTATGTGCACACATGATACACATGTACATAATTAAAAATAAAATAAATAATAATAAAATAAAATAAAATAAAATAAAAATTTTGTGGTGCTTTAAAGTAATAGTGGCCACCATAGATCTATAAGGAATGGCAGTATTCGAAGGTGTGTTGGGGTGGGTGTAGCTTTGTTAGAGGACGTGTGCATGAGGGGGCAGAGCTTTCAGGATCAGATAGATACTCACACCATGTAGTGGCATTCACTTTTGCTGCCCATGGATCAAGATGAATTATCAGCTCCTTCTCCAGCACCAGGTCTGCCTGCATGTTACCATGCTTCCCATCGTGATGATAATAGATTAAACCTCTGAAACTGTAGGCCAGCCCCAATTAAATGCTTTCCTTTATATGAGCTGCCATGGTCATGGTGTTTCTTCACAGCAATAAAAGCCTAACTAAGACATCCTTACAAAAGATGAGTGTGGAAGTACCAGAGATATTGATCTACCCATCCATATACTCATCTATCCATCTGCCCATTCATTTACTCACCTGTTCACCCACTAACTACATAGCTGCCCCTCCATCCATTCAACTATAATCTATATACCCATCCATCCATTCATCTAATTACCTACTTGCCCACCCTATCCATCCAACCACCATTCGCTTACCTGTTCATCTATTCACCAAAATGTTCAAGTACATATTTATTCATCCATGCATGCATGCATGCACCCACCCACCCATCCATGCATGTATCTATCTGTCCATGCATCATCCATACATACATCCATGAATTCATGTGTACATCTATCCATCTGTGCATTCACCCATGCATAAATGCATCCATGCATGCATGCATCATTCATCTACCCATCTATCCATGCATGCATCTGTGCATCTACCCATGCATCCATCCATCTGTGTGTTCACCCATGTATGCATGCATCCATCATTCATGCATCCATCATCCATCCATCCATCCATACATGCATTCATACATGCATCCATCATTCATCCATCCATACACACATACATGCATCCATCATTCATCCATCCATTCATACATACATGCATCCATACATGTATCCATACATGCATCCATCCATCCATCCATACATACATACATACATGCATCCATACATGCGCACATCCATACATGCACCTGTGCATCCATCCATGAATCCATTTATCCACCCATGCATCATCCATATGTCCATGCTTCCATCCATCCATTCATGTATCCGTCCATCCATGCATTTACTTATTCATTCACTTACCTGTTTGACCATTACCCATACCCCCAACTACATATCTATTCACCCACCTATCCATGTGTCCATTTATGTACTAACCCATCCTTCCAACTACATGTTTGCCCGACCACATATCCATCCATTTATCTTGTAACATGCTCACCATCTACTCACACCTCCTGCTGGTGATCCCATACACACTTACAGCTACCCACTAGCCATCTAGCCGCCTATCCATTCCTCTATGAAGTCACCCCAAGAAGTGTAGTAGATTCTCAGAACCTGGATGGGGCGAGAGGCAAGTGCTACTAAGACTGAAGGACAGAGCATCCATACGTCTTGTCTTGCATTAGATAAACTTGGACCAAAGTTGTAGCTCCTCTATCACTATGCCTGGTCGTTCACTTTTCTTTTCACATCAGATTGCTTGCCTATAAAGTGGGGGTCACAGTTTTATTGTTGGTTACTAAGAGAAACAAGATCATGTACATGGAACACTTGGTTTAGTCTCTGGTCCCTAATGAACACTCAGTATGAAATAGTCTTGGTGTCCAGACCTCCACCACTGTCATTCCAGTCAGAATTAGCCTATGTTCCACCCCACTGTAGAGACAACAGTAACAGAACCCCGATCCTCTCCAGCACCGTGTCCTTTCCTGTGCTATTTTGTGGTGTTTTTCCCCAAAGATTCAAGTCTCTTTTTCTACCCTGTGTGAATCTGGGCTCAGCTGTATGTTTTTGGCTATTGAGGCCCCAAGCCTGGGCAGAAGCAGCCTTACATGTTTCGGGTTGTTTGTTGTCCTGTTGTACAGAGACCAATGACACAGCTATACCCTGGCCAGTATAGAGCCACTAAACTGACTTATAGACCTACAGAGACTTTGCCATGGCACATGTACCCCAAGCAGCCCACAGACCTGTAATTCTCTGTGAGTACCGATCTTGTAGAGAATTTCTAGAAGGATCTACAAAGAACTCAACGTTATCAATCAGCCAAACAATCATCCGATCAACAAATGAATAGATGAACTGAACAAACATCTCAGAAGAAGCAAAAAAAGGTCAAAAAATAAGTTCATCATCCTCAGCCATCGGGGAGATGCAAATCAAACCTAGGCTGAGATTCTGTCTTGGCTCAGTTAGATGGCTGTCATCAGTAAATTGAAGAGCAGGCACAGGTGAGAATGTGTGGAGGGGGGCTCGCTTCCATGCCACAGGTGGGACTGTCCACCAGGCTGCGTGAGGAAACAGTGTGGAGGTCACTAGAAACAACGGAAAAAATGAAAAACATAAAAGCAGAGTCACCATGTGACTTAGCTATATTGCTTCCGCGTGCCTGCCTAGAGACTCAAGTCAGCATTCCCAGGCCACCTGCACACTCGTGTACATTGGAGGCCACGGCGAGAAAACAGTCTGGATGCCCACAGTAGATGAGTGGATAAAGAAAACCTAGTAGTACATATGTCATTAGTATTCTACTGTGTCATGGGGGGCGCATTACAGCCTTTTCAGGAAAATGGGTGGAAGTGGAGACCACCTCTTAAGCCAAATAAACCAGATTCAGAAAGACAAATACCGAATGTTTACTTTCACATGCAGAATCCAGATGCTCAGCTGAATAGGGATTCGAATGTACGAGTGGGGAAGGGAACCAGCAGGAGGGGCCAGAGGGACAGGCGTGTGTAATCTGAACAAAGTATGTGATAAACGTTTATGAAAAAGCCGTGATGAAGCCTATTCTTTTGTACACTATAAAAAACAAAATTTTAAGACAAAATCCATTAAAATGTCCTATTTATAGCTTAACAGATTACATATTGCAATAGTAGTTTAAGTGTGTCGGATTGAACAGACTATGTCAGCTCTGCGGCACTATCAAACTGTCCTGCAACTCGGAGCTCTGCCTCCCTTCAAGAGCCTTCTCGCCAGCAGATCCTGCCAAGCCCCATGCCCCTGCCCTTAGCCAGGCCTGTTCACAGAAACACCAAGCGGCATTGCAGTTGGAAAGAGCAAAGACCCTGACAGGGAGATTGGTGTGGCTGGGTCAACTCCGCCTCTGGTGCTTCTGGCGCTAGAGATCCGAGCGCAGGAGGGAGCGGGAGCGCAGGTTCAGAGTCCACCTACTTACTCATTTACTTCTAATTCTAGGGAACAGGGTTGTCAACAGCTCTGGGGAGGGGCTGTTGGGTGATTCCTCTTGAGGAGATTAGGCCTCTGAGGAGGGCCCTGCAGCAGTGTCCCAATGCACACGCACATTAGGGATTCTGAGCAGTGGCTTGCTGTAAATCACTTCCCATTCAGCCCTGCTGCTGAGAAGCTCAAAGGTCGATCTCCCATGGTTATGACAACAAAAGCAAAAGGTATTATCTTCCTCCGAGATGCTAAATGCATGAGAGTAATGAGGTTGGTTAAGCAATCCACCCCAGCAACCCCTGGACTACTCTGCCAGATGGGCCAGGTGAGTGGGTGCCACACCTCCACCTGCCCAGCTGAGGGACCCATGCTCTTGGCCTTCTGCCACCAGAAACCTCTCTGGATGCAGAGATGGGGCATCTTTACTCTCAGCTCCTCTTGCCTCTGGGTTCTCTCAGCTGGGAGAGAACATCTGGACCAAGGTGCTCAGAGACCAGTCACCAGAGTCTCGCTCTGGATCCCTCTCCAGTCTGCCCCTCCTTTCATGATCCTAGAAGATCCAGCTGGATCCTGGAAGAGCTGGGGTGCTGTGCATGGTCTGCTGACAGCCCCACCTACAAAGGGATCCCAGCCTTCAACTGGGGCAGGCCCTATGCAAATATTGTGGATTTGCAAACTTTGCCCTTCTCCTGAGCAGTCATCAACTATGTGTGCACGAAGCCTGCCCAGGATCTTCCCAGCTTGGTTATCAGCAGGCTGTGAGTAGGACCAAGGTTGCACAGTGCCCACAGAGTGACCTGCCCTGGCTCTCAGAGTTAGTCTTAGGTACTATGCTGCCTTTGTCCGGCACTAGAAAAAGAGACCAGAGAGATTAGAGAAGGGTGTAGAAAATAGTGGGCACTCTCCCAGAGTATGTTCCATTTGGGAATTGTGTGTCTCTGTGCAGGGGAGTATGGGATGCTCATTAGACAGTATCTTGTGCAACCTCAGCTTGCCTTGAACTCACCTCGTCAGGAAAGGACCTTGGCATTCTCATCCTCCTGAGAGCTGGGATTGCAGGTGTGTCACCATACCTGGCTTATTTGTGAATTATGTGATAATCCATTAAAATAGCTGTCCTCTGTAGATAGGACACACCTACATCACCTAGCTGTGGGGGGGAGAAGGTGTGGGCATAGCCTGGGGCCATTGCCTGATTTACCATGTGGCCATAGATGAGCCTCAGTGTTCACTTCCCAAGCAGAGCTTGATGTGAGGTGGAATGAGGCAGAGTAAAAAAAAAAAAAAAAAAAAAAAAAAAAGACCCCAACAGCCCTGCCAACATGTCTCAGTGCTCTGCACTGTGGCTGACTTCTGAACCCCAGTGCTGAGTCACTGTGCTTGGTCATAAAATGCCACATACTTTATGAGTCTACTTACACGAGAAACCTAGAGTGATCTAAAGTCATGGAGAGTCAAAGCTAAATGGAGACTCCAGGAGCTGGGGGAGGGGACAGAGCAACTGTGTTTGATGGAGACATTGTTTCATCTGGGAGAGGGGTGGAATGAGAATGTTCTGGAGATCAGTTGTGATGGCCATACCACCATGTGTATGAGCTTTTAAAGCCACATTAAACCATCAAGGAGGTCTATTTAATGGAACACAGATTTTATTTCTTTCACTGTTTTATGTTAAATAGATGCAAAGTCCTGTGTGAATGCATAGCCTGTGAGCCCACTAAAAGCACAGCCTTCCCTGAACACTTCCTTTCACACTTCCTATGTGTTCCACATCTTCTGAGTGGTGGAACAACATAAGCCTTGCTTGTAAGCTGCCCCTGGCTGTTGCCCCCATCCCCAGCCTTACCATCCCCATGCCCATCCATGTGGTCCAGGTCTGCCTTTGTAGAGGATGCACTACTACCACCTTTCCACCCTAAAGGCATCTGCATTAGTTCCTTTAAAGCTCTGTCTATTGGCTTAGTCCAGCAAAGCAAAATCACATCTTAAGCACCAATTTCTCAGAGAGCCAGAAATTGGGGTTCTAAGATCTGGAGGAGAGGCATGTTGGGCTGCAGTGAGGGTTTCTCCTTGCTGTATGTTCTCAGTGGGGAACAAGAAAGAGGATACCTCTTCTCATTTGGACACTAATCCCTCCCTAAGAGCCCTACACTCATTGCTTTATCTAATCCAAACATCCTCCCAAGGGCCCATCTCCAAACATCAGCCCACTAGGGTTTGGGCTTCAGTTCACAGCAGAACTCTGCTCCATGCAGATATTGAGCAAGGTAGCAGCTCATGTACTGGGAGTCTAGGCCAGTGTAAGTATCTATCCACTGAGCTGCTTTGCAGGAAGAGCTTGAACTGCTTTGGGGAACATGGGAGTGACTTTGAATTTCTTAATGGCCTCACTAGAAATGCTCAAAAACTAACAAGGGTCATCAATTCTTGTGATTTTTTTTTATCGAACACAACTCATTCTAGATGTTTTCATTCCAACATGCAATCAATATCAAGACTCTGATGTGAGACTTTGTACCCTGCACCCTGCGCTCAGCGTCTTGAAATCGGGCTCATTTTAAGTGTCCCATGCGGCAGTCCCAACTCACCACATTCCCAACACTCCCTGATGCTGGGGTCATCACCACCATCTTGGATGTGCAGGTGAGAGGCTGTGTCCCGCGGCCCTCATGATGGAGCAGACAGCCAGAGGTGACAAGAAGGAGAGGGGCAGCAGGGAGGACAGTCCTCTGCCTGGTCACCTCTCTCCAGCATTGCACACCAAACCCCTCCACAGGTCAAGAGTATATGAAACTCAACAGAAGCTCTTGAACCACAGAGAACATAAAATCCTCCTCCCATCCAGTCTTGCAGTCCAGCAGACCTGACACCAGGGACACCCCACCTGTGACACAGTCAAGGAAAAGGAAAGGCTAGAGGAAAGGAATGTGGACCTCTCACCTTGACTTTCTAGGAATGGAGCACAAGAGAAGGTTCCCCCAACCCTACACCTCTCCTGCAGCCACCCCAGTTGTGGCTGCCCATACATAGAACTGCTAGTCAATGAAGACACCATAGCACCAACACGTCCCTCCAAAGTGCAGACCGAGGTTAAGGAAAGAGTACATGCATGGTGGTCAACTGCAGTACATCCCGTCCTCTCTCTGCAGATATATGTATTTGGGGTGGGGTGCATGTGTGGAAGCCAGAGGTCACCCTCAGACGTCCTTCCATAAGAGCCACTATTTGTTTGTGCAGACAGGGTGTCATGCTAACATTGAGCCTGCGGCTATGCCGGCTGGCTGGAGAGACCCAGGGACCCTCCTGTCTCCATCTTCCCTGTGCTGAGATTAAAGTGCACACCACCAGATCTGGCTGTGATATGGGGGTCCTGAAGATCAAACTCGGGTCTTATGGCTGCTGTCAAGCACTTCACAGAGTGAGCCATCATCCCTCCCCACCCATGGCACATTCTTAGACGACTCCTCCTCTCCCTTGTCAGGGAGCTGCCAGAAGGACTCTCTTGTGTCTGTAGAGGTCATCTCTGTCCATAAGGGACCCTTCCTTATGACACAGACCAGGGTCTATGTCACATATGCTACAGCAAATGGCCACAGCTGAGTAGCTAAAGACAGTGGAAACATGCTGCAGCCACAGCAGGAGGCCACAAGGCCACCGTCAGTTTCACTGGACCTTTGAGGACTTGACAGAGCCATGCTCCCTCCGTAGGCCAGAAGGAGGGATCTTCCTGCCTCCTCCTGCCTCTGGAGGCCTCGGGCATCTCTCAGCCTGTGACTACATCCCTTCAACCTCTGTCTCTGGGATCACAGAAGCTTCTCTTCCGTCGGTCAAATGTCCTTCTGCCTCCCTCTCAAGAACACTTATAATGATGAACAGCCTTCGTCTGGATGGTCCAGGAAGTCTCCATCCGGAGATCCTCACTCGCACCTGGTGATGTGCACGCCTTCAAGGGTATGTGGGTATCGTCTGGGGTTCACTCTTCAGCCAGACACAGCTATGCATAAAAACTCTACACAGGGGCTGAGGAGGTAGCTCGGGTGTTAAGAGTTGGATACCCAGGCCAAACATAGGTGCCTTGGGAGGCAAAAACAAACACATCCCTGAGGTTTTCCTACCAATGAAAATTCTGACCAATGAGTAAGTGGCAAACTCTAGGCCAATGAAAGACCCAGTCTCAAAGAAGGTGGACAAGCAAGGTTGTCTTCTGACCTTTAAGTGCATGTACATCTACACATATGTGCAAATACACACACACACACACACACACACACACACACAGGCACAAACACATGTACCTCGATGAATGCCTGAACCAGGATAGTACCAAACTCTATACCTACTGGTTTATCTTGTACTTACACACCTATGCTAAGATTTAAAAGTTAAACACACTAAGACATTTGATTTAGGTAGATGGCTGAGCAGGTAAGAGGCTGGTTGGGCACTCTACTGAGTTCAGACTCCACCTAAAAAGCTGTGAGTCGTGGCAGCCATCCGTAACTCCAGTGGGAGGCAGGGAGTCAGGTCCCAGGGATTTGCCAACCAGCCAGTCTAGCTGAAAGGACCACAGACAGGATGTTTCAGTGAGAGGCCCTTCCTCAAAATACATAAGTGAGGGGACAGCAAGGAAGATAAGACATCCAGTGTTGACATCTCGGTGTGTGTGAGTGGGTGTGTCAGAGAGGATGGGGAGATTAACAGTCATAACAGTCACAATAACGAGACAGAACAGTTACAAACACATACTATGAAATTGCAGGTGCTCTGTCTTCTCCTGTGCTACTTGGCAGCCACATCTGTCTATCTTGGGACAGTCAGTCTGATCAGTCTGAGGGCTGAAATGGCTACTAAGTAAGCAACAATGGCTACTAGCCAGACAACATGGCTACTAAGTAAGCAACAAGAGGGTAGGTAGCACTTGCAATGTGGATACACTTCAAGGGGTGACTTACACCCCAGGTAGGATAGAGCAGAACAACAGGAGATCTCACCCTATTGAGAGCTCTGTGAAACTCAAAACTTAGGAATTTTCATTTCTGGAATATTCCACTACAGCCAAGAGTAGACTCCTGGGTATTGCTACCATCTGCCCAGTGCTTGGTCTCTGTATGGTACCCAGCTTAATGCTTTACCCTCATTCAGTCTATGCCAGAGAGGGCTGTCATTACTTCATTACACTTTGGGATAGGAAGGCTGAGAGGGAATTGTCTAGTCACACCTATTGGGACGTGATGGAGAGAGGGTACTTCCTGATCCTCACCCCTATGCACCCCATACCTTTAAGTTTCAGTGTTGAAAGTTCCCACGGAGATTAAACAAGGAAACAAAGATACCCAGGAAAGAGAAGAGAAGCTAGAAAAGGAAAAAAGAGAAATGGATCCTTTAGGAGCTGTTGGCAGATAGAGAAAAGGGCTGGGCATCCCTGGGCAAGGCTGCGTAGGAGCATAAGGAAAGCTGCAGCAGAGGCCACAGTATGCGGGAAGGCCAGGCTGAGGCTAGGGCCGGTTTTCTGTCTGACCGGACTGAGCACCTTCAGAGGAGGGACAGAGGGTACAAAGACTCTGGAACTGATGCTAGGCTCCCATGATTCCAAATCACAAGCCAGGGGAACACACAGAAAGATGTGGAGCGGCCATCTGCTTGGGATGCTGCAAAAACAGATGCTGCTGGGCAGAGAGCTGAGCGTGTGGCCTCTTCCCTCCAAGCCTGCCCTCAGGTTCCTCACGTTGTCCAATTCCCCTCCAAGGATGGGCCACCGAGTAGCCCAGCTCAGCACCCCAAGATCTTGGACCCAAGTTGGGAGAGGAAAGGAGATAGGAATAAGGCCACACAGAGGCCAGTGGGGAATAAGCCAAGCTGGCCCCTCCCTATCTGCTCCATCCTGTGTGTTACAGAGGTGGGGCCAGAAACCACAATCCTACAGGATGCAGAGCATTGTTCTTCATCGAGAGAAGGGGAACTGGGGTTCAGTCTTTCTTGCTATGGAAGGTGTCTCTGGGTGACACAGAAGAGGGGGAGTAGGAGGCAAGGACCTGTCCCTGTGCTGCTAACCCAGAGGCCTAAAAGGTCTAGAGACCAGTCCATTACTAATGGCATCACCTCATCAAGAGTGTCTGCCCAGCGGTAGCCTATGGCTGATGTCATCACTGCCTGACAATCTAAAGGGTCCATCCAGGAGGTGGCAGAGCTCCTGCATGGACCCTGACACATTTGGGACCACCATGGGAGGAGCCATAGGAACCTGCCCAGAGGTGAGGCTCTGCTGCCCACTGACAGAGGTGACCGCCTCCCCTGTAGCCCAGAAGGGACATTAGTGAGCACTCATAGCTCTGGACACCCACCTGATCCTGCTTGGCTCTTACTGCCACAGCATGCAGCACCCCCATCTCCTACTTCAGACGGTGACCCCGGTTCCACGTCCCTCTTTCAGTCTGCGTGGATGGCTGGCCCCTAGGATGTGCCCGGGACATTAGCACTGGCAAACCAGCTTCATGGCATCCTTTCCACCTGCCGTTTGAGGGAGTTCGGACTGGACCATTCGGGCTCCCGGCAGCACCATCCTGAGCCTGATGCAAGGAACCCATTATGTGCGGCAATCTTGTGGAGCCACCAAGCATAACTTCAGCTGCCGGGTGGACTGGAACGTTAGGGTTCCATGTCTCAGCCTTGGGGGAGGGGCAGAGGAGGAGGGAGAGTCCTCCTGGCTGCCTCCCAGCCACCCTGTCCATCTCAGTGGTCAATGTGGACCTGGGACAAACAGAGGCTTTCCTACCAGAGCCAGGAGGCATGCTCTCACCGCCCTGCCTCCAATGGCTTTACCGTCTGCACAGGGGAGCTGCGTTCTCTGAGTAACAGCTCTGAGGCAGCAACGTGACACTGTGACACCGCTAGAGTTCACCCAGGACAAGCTATTCACACCACACCCAACCTTAGACCACACCCATTCTGCAAGGCAGGGAGCATGGGGCCTGGCTCTCATGAGAAGCTGGCTGTAGTCTACAGCCTCAAGAGGCCATGTCCCAGGATATCATCAGTGAGATGTCAGAGGTCCAGAGACTCGCCTGACAGAGAGGAAGATTCCCATTCATCATTGAATACATAGCGAAAGCCTCACTCAGTGAGCCCTGCTCTTTCTGGCCTGGGAATCCCACAGGGTTAACCAGGCCACTGAGCAAAGCTGCTCAGGCCAGTTTCCCCAAAACCTCTCTGCCAAAAGGCTTCCTCTCTCTTATTGAGAGGAAGACTGGCCCCTGTGATACTGGATAGATGTCCAGTATCAGCGACACGAGGAGGGACTGTGGGCCTAGTTTCCACAGCAGAAGCTCTGCCAGAGGCCTGCAAGTGTCCAGACAGGAAGAAAAGCATCACTGGGACCCCAGGAACAGGGTGGGAGTAGGGAAGGTGGCAGGAAAAAAAACAAAATAGTGCCACTTCTGAGCCCCTGTAGGGATTGAGAGGACCTGCCAGGGAACGCCCAACAGGGACGTGTGGCAGCATGGATCCCCTTCCTGGATGGTCTGCAAGAGGCCTGAACTTTGTCCCTTGGGCTTGAAGTTAGATTTAGTAAAATGCCCCATGCTGAACATTTGATTCTGCTGAAGGACCCACATAGGACAAATTCTCTGCCAGGGCAAAGAAGGGATCAGGATGAATGGCAATGGCACCAGTTCCTTCACTGGAGATTTGCCTACAGGGGGCCACTTGGGCCTCACCTCAGGGATGCCTGTATCCTCTGCCCGCCTTCTTCATCTGTCCTCTGAGATAGGGAGCTGCCCAATCTCAGCCACTACCACTCTGTTACTCTACCTTTCAACCCTTCCTTCTTACCCACCCCCTCTTCACTGCCTTCCCTGTAGGCCCCTGGAGCTCAGCTCAGGCTCTCTTGGAGATAAATTGGGATTTAATGACTCTGGTTGGGATATAGCAGGCTGCCCTTCTCAGCCATTTCTCCCTGTTGTTGAGGAACCATGTTCCCTGGGCATGACACAGTGTGGTTGTGTGAATGAGAACGATTCCCATAGACTCACATGTTTGAATACCTGGTCAACAGTTGGTGGAACTGTTTGAAAAGGATTAGGAGGTGTGGCCTTGTTGGAGGAGTTGTGTCACTAGGAGATGTCTTTGAGGTTTCACAAAACTCCCAGTGTGCCCCTTTCGCTCTCTGCCTCGTGGTTGGGGATCATTTCTCAGCGAGCATGGACTCTAACCCTCTGAAAGCATAAGTCCAATTAAATGCTGTTTAGTTAGGGTTTTACTGCTGTCAACAGACACCATGACCAAGACAACTCTTATAAGGACAACATTTAATTGGGGCTGGCTTACAGGTTCAGAGGTTCAGTCCAGTATCATCAAGGTGAAAACATGGCAGCATCCAGGCAGGCATGGTGCAGGAGGAGCTAAGGGTTCAACATCTTCATCTGAAGGCTGCTAGCAGAAGACTGGCTTCCAGGCAGCTAGGATGAAGGTCTTAAAGCCCACACCCACAGTGATACACCTACTATAATAAAGACACACCTACTCCAACATGACCACACCTTCTAATTTTGGTTGTGAGCCTAGCCTTTAATGGCTGAGCCATCTCTCCATCTAAGGCCACACCTTCAAATAGTGCCACTCTCTGGGCCAAGCATATACTAAACCATAACAAACATTTTATTTTGTAAGTCACCCTGGTCATGGTGTTCTATCACAACAATAGAACAGTAACTATGGTGCATGGCCATTGCTATACTAAATCAAAGCATCAAATCTTCTATGTTTGAAAGATCAAGCCCATTAGCATGACCTTGTAGGATCTGGGGAGTCATCATATTCTCACTTGAGGGTCTAGCCTCTGACACTCTCTTTTGTACCTTTAGCTGTACACAATCATGTCCCAGCTGTGCATGGTCCTGGGAGATTCAAAAGTATGCAGGAGGGAAATTCTCCAAGCTGGACCTGGACATAATCATTTCTTTAGTTTCATTGGTGCTAGGGAAATTTCATCATGTCTCCTCAGGAGCACAAACCTGTCCCCAACATCCCCAAGTCACCAGAAAGAACCACAAGCTACCCCCTTAAGCTCAATTTATCTGGGGTGGGATCAGAGTCCCACATTTCCACAACATAGTCTGTGGCCAGGACACAAACGTAACCTTCCATAACAGCCTGGAATGACAATCACCAGGTCCAAGTTAGCATCCTCCACCTTGCTGTGGAGAGGAAACATTTGGGGGAATTTTGAAATTTCCCATACCAGTCTCCACACCCTCATTCTGGGTCAACAGAACCACAGTGTAAGGCAAGGCAGGCACTGGTAGCGCTCAGGTGAAATGAGCAGTCTAGTCTGGGTCCTGTACCATACCCTGATCCTCAAGAGGGGTCTGGAAAAGCATCCTGCAGAGTCAGGATAACAGGGGTAGTTAACAGTGATACACAAAAGACAGAACTCATGAACTACATCTCAGAATAGGTGGCTCTCTTGGGTTATCGCTGCTGTGACGACCTGCCTTACACATCTACATTGTAGTTTGTCGCCAAAGGAAGCGGGGCAAAAATTCAATCAAGACAGGAACCTAGAAGCAGGAGCTGATGCAGAGGTCATGGAGGACCCTGGTTACAGGCTCCCCATGGTTTGCTTGACCTGCTTTCTTATAGAACCCAGAACTACCAGCCTAGGGATGAAACCACCCACAGTGGACTGCCCCTCATCAACCAAGGAAATGCTCTACGCTTGCTTGTCTGCAGTCCAACCTCATGGAGGAATTTTCTGGCCTGAGGTTTCCTCCTCTCCGATGACTTTATCTTGTGTAAAGTTCACATGAGCTAGCTGCTCGGTGGCACTCACTAGGACAAAGAGAGGAAATGACTTCCGTCCTTCCCGAGATTCTCCTGTCAGCCTGAGAACACAGCTCAGAAACCAAAGGCAGCCTCAGGCTCTGAGCATGGCAGTGCCTTCCTTCTCACTCAGTGATGGGTTTCCATGCTGCACCTGTACCTGAAGAGCCAGTGGGGTCAGGAAACTCCACAAGCCTTTTCCTCCATCATCTGCCCGGACACTATGTCCTCAAGCAAAAATGCTCATTTTCAGAGCCCACATCCTGCAACCTTGCCCTTTGCGGACTGTAGCAAGAGGGGCGCCATGCATGCATGGCCCCTCCCTCTGAGGCATCCATTAACATTCCCTGAGTAAGTTGGGGCTGTAATTACAGCAAGTGATTAACAGGCCTGAGGTAGTCTGTCTCAGAGGGAACAGATTAACAGCCCTGCTTGGGGATGCCTGCGTTCACCTCAGAACCACCAGCGCATCTTAAACAGGGCCCTGCGCCCCCACTAGCTGGTGATTAATGGGAGGGATGTGGACAGAGGACGTTTCTCTGGCACCTGGTACCAGACTGAGTGCTACCCTTGCTGGTCAGGTACAGGGGAGGAGTAGGGAGGGCAGCCAAGAATTGAGTTGTGAACCTAGAGGCCCCAGGTGGGATGCCCATCTGCCTCCCCCTGGCCACTATGGACTCCTGGGCTCTGACAGCTGCCCGGGAAAGGAAGCAGAGAGAGTTGAAATCCCAGTCAGTAGCCAAGTGTGCCCCAGGAGTGGGCACTCAGCCCCTGTTCCCCAAATGGTGTGCAATCCACTGCTAACCCCCTCTGGCCTCCACACCCCGAGACAACTCTCAGTATTGTGCTAACAGGCAGAGACTCCTGCCAGGATTGTCATCTCCCAAGATCAAGTGCCAAAGTCAAGGAGAACACTTGCCCAGCTGGCAAAGGGGGTGCAAGAGTCTCCAGCTGGGTGGTGACCTCCCGAGAAGGAAGGAAGGAGAAAGGAGAGAAGGGGGCATTTGCAGACAGACAAGCGTGCACACATGGGTTTGCAGGGGAGTGCGGAGTGTCAGCGTGAGACATTACCTGTTCACTTAGGTGTTGATCAACTTTACGAAGAGCTACTGCATCGAGGACTAAGAACACAAAAGTCACTAGCAGGAGCCATGATCCTTCCCAGGAGGAGGCTCTCATTCTCGCAGACATACGTCATCATGAATCCTCACAGGCTCCATGACAGGGGATACAGGGAGGTCACACCAGTGTGCCCACTTAGCCCATATGGGTTAAGAAACAGGGGCAAGAAGGGTGTCACAGGGGAAGTGACATTAGACAAACCCCAAAGCCAGGTACTGACCTGTCAGGCAGCATGTGTCAGATGCATGACACCATAAACTGTGGCCATGGGCACACATACCAGGTCACGCCCCTTCCTCACAGTGGGCACAAAACTTCTTGGATTCCAATCCCGGCCCATGCTTCTTCCCCACTGTGCGGCCCTGGCAGGCTGCTGTTCTTCCCGAGCTTCTGTGTTCCAACCACACAAGGCAGCAATGGATCTCTGGATAGCTGTACAGCCTTGTGCTAAGCTAACGAGGCATCCTAGACACACACACACACACACACACACACACACACACACACCTAGACACACACACATACACACACACACCTAGACACACACACATACACACACATATCTAGACACACACACACACATACACACACACACCTAGACACACAAACATACACACACACACACCTAGACACACACACACACATGAAGCAGCAGCAGTGCCTGCACCCACAGCTTTTTTTTCTGGATGTGCTGCACACTTGTGTCCTAGCAGATCCCTGAGGTTGCCACACCATGACTTTTCCTGACCGTTTGGTGACCGGCCTTAGGATTTTAGGACTTCCAGTCAAAACGTCAAGCCTAATATGGGCATGTGGCCAGTCCCACCAGCCTTCACAGAGCATTAAGCCTGGTCCATGGTTAAACCTGTAATCTCAGTCAACCAACCAATTGGTGTTCATTCCTAGTAGTTTTACTTACTGAGGGGAGGAGTTGACAGGGGTGGTCCTCTGCCCCTTTGGCTTGCTTTTAGGGAGTGCTGTTGTGTAAAGTGGGGACCCACACAGCCAAGCTGTCCAGCCTTTAACCCGAACCAGACAAAAGAATCCATGGGATATACAGAGAATGAAATCTGCACGTCACAGCTGCTCATTCTGCGTGGGTTCCCACATCCAGGGCTCCACTCCAGTGTCCCCCACTCAGGAGTGGCTGAGTCTGACTCTGCCATAGGGTTGTGGACTCCCTCATATACAAACTCAAAAGTTGCTTGTGTGAGCTCACCGGAGGCTTCTTTTACCCCATCAAGTCTTCGCACGGCCCAACAAGCAGATTCTAGAACCTTCCATTTCAGCCCACATTCTTCAGGAGCCGTAAGTGGGAAGGCTGCATGCAAGCATGGCCTTCTTCCTGATATCTTGGCTCGCATGTAAGTGGCAGTCCCAGGCAGAGCTGTGTGGCAGTGGTGTGGCCTGTGTGGCTCTTCCTAGGACATGGTTCTTTCAGAACCTAAGACAGCAGACTTTTCAGAGAGGCAGGGGACTGCCCCTATTTCTGGTCACACAACCAATTCTGTCTTCTCCACCTGGGTGAGGGAGTCCTCTGGACTCTCCAGCACAGCCTCTAGGATCCTGAAGCTCGGTCCCACCTAAAGAGTGGCTGATGTGGCTGGAGAGATGGCTCAGCAGTTAAAAGCACTGACTGCTCACCCAGAGGACCCAGGTTCGATTCATAGCGCCTACATGGCAGCTCACAAGTACCCAAACTCCAGTTCCAGAGCATCAGTGTCCTCTTCGGTTCTCTGGTAGAAGCGGGTACACATGTGGTACATAAACATACATGTATACAAACATACATACATACATACATACATACATACATAATACATACATTCAGACAGACAGACAGACAGACAGACTTACATACTGGCAAAATACCCATATAAATAAAAATATTTTTAATAAAAAGGGGTGGCTGCCACTCTGGACAAAAATCAGTGCTTTTTGTCTGTATCGGAAGGAATCTTTGCCTCACAAAACCCCGGTGAGCCACCATCCTTTTCCCGGTCCTCTGCATAGCTGAGATTCTTTGGAATGTGAGGTATACCACCTGCAACCCATGGTCCAGGGCCCGGAGAGCCACATGCATCCTCTGAGAGGCCCATGAAACTTGCCTCATGTGAGGTCCCTTCCACCCCATGTCAGTCATCTTCCCCTGACCCTGGACCACCACAGGAGTTATCACTAGAGTTGCTGCCCGAATAACAGAGCTCCTGCACACAGGACAAGTGGCCATTGTCCCCATCGTCACTGACCTTACCTTTCTCACCCTCTCGGTGTCTCTGCTCTGCACTTCCCCATTCTAGAACATCCTCTGCCCCCCAAAAGCATCCCTGATTTATTCTTCATTCTCAACTCAGTGTCATTGCCATATAGTCACAAAGTCCCAGCGACCCTGAAAGGAGAGGCTGCTATTCTTGGGGTCCTTCGGGGGCACCCAAAGGCCACTATCTGAGTGGCAGATAGGGTAGGAGCTCATGGTCACTGCAAAGGCAGACACCATCCTTCCTCTTGGCACACTGAGGGCTTTAGTCCCTGCAGGATGGCATGGCTGAGTCTGTTGCTGGTGAAGCACCCTTTATCTCCACCCTTCCAGAAAGCTGCTCTAATGAGGACTCTCACCTCCAGGACCTAAGTCAAGGTCTCCTCCATCCAACCGCCTGGAACTGGAGGTTCTCTGTGCCCAGGAGAGAAACCAGGAACATTTCCCCGGGACAGCTGATAAGGAAGAGAAAGGGAGAGAGCACCAGGCAGAGAGGAGGGCCAGCTGCTGCCCTATCAGACAGCATTCTCTGGGGATGACAGACGTTCAGCACCACAAATGAAGAAAAATGGAGTGTCCCCACTGCCTTGAATACTCCTGTTACCTCCTGGCTTAAATAGAAAGCGAGAATAGGAAGAGCCAGGAAGATGCCTGCAGACTGAGCTCGTGACAAGTCCGAGAACCAGGCCTGCTCCTTGGTCCTCCCACATCCTTTGCAGGCACCACTCAGCCACCCATACACACACACAGAGAGACACACAGAGACACACACAATACAGACACACAGAGATACACACATACACACACATATACATATAGACACACATACACACATAGACACACACACATATACATATAGACACACACATACACACACAGACACACAGACACACACATACAGACACACACATACATATACATATAGACACACACATACACACAGACATACACACACATATACATATAGACACACACACATACATACACACAGACACACAGACACACAGAGACACACACATACACACCGATACAGACACACATACATATAGACACACACATACACACACACAGACACAGACACACAGACACACAGAGACACACACATGCACACACATATAGACACATACACAGACAGATAGACACACGCACGCACACACATACCTGGGAACGTCTGCCTTGGAGAGGTTGCATTCTACTCTCTGGGAAGATGACAGAGTCTGGCTGGAGCAGAACACTGCTTTCCAGAACAGCATGTTTTAAGACACTAGAAAGATCCAGAGTGCTGCCAAAGGGGTCAGAAATCATTTGCAGAGGTAGCAGGTAACCTTCCTCTCATGGTACTCCTGATATCAAGGCCCAGAAACTTGAGTGAGAAATTGTTCTGGAATCCATGCCTGGGACTTCCTAGATAGTACTCAGAAGACACGCTGAAAGGATCGTGGTGACAAGAATGTCTTTCAGGGCGCCACAGAAAAACCAAGTCCTTAACCCCACACAGCATGAGGGACAGGGAAAGCTGCTCGGGGGAAGAAGCTCAGACACACGGGAGAGTCTGAAGCCACAGTCCCTGGGCTAGGTCAGATTAGAGAGTCAGAGTGGCCATCAAGACCCAAGAGAGGGAGGATGAGGTCCTGGGACGGGGCCAGTGTTTCAGTCAGGGGTAGCAGGGGGTGCTGCAGACACACAGGGCTCAATGCCGCTGACTGCACGAGGTGGTGAACTCATGTGTATTTATTGCCACACAATCATGAGGACCCACGTTCAGTCCCCAGTTGGACCGAAGGGTGGACTAGCTTGTGACTGCACAGGAAACAGAATGATTGCTTCAGTGTCATGGTGCAGTTCTCAAAAGCCACACTTAGCACTGAGCTGGTCTTCCGTCCAGAGTATGTATGCCTGGGGGAGTCACTAACCAAGTCGCTCAAACTAATGCTCAGTGGGAGAGAACTGTGAATATGGACTCTCCCCTCTCTGACAGTAGAGAGATATCTAAACTACTGTAAGTTGTTTTCAACACCCCAAGCCCATCTTGTTTTCTTTGGAGTTACCCTCAGAAAGAGTTTTGGACTTGGACGTCTATGATGGAAGTATCCAGGAGACACTTCCAACCTCCTGTTTTCCCATCTAGCACAGAGAGAAGCTGACATTGCCTTCTGAACTCAAACAGGCTCAAGATAGCTGGAAGATCTTTGACCTCGAAATGCACCCAACTTCAGGAAGGAAAACCACCCAACGATCCTGAAAAGCCAGAACTGGAGTCAGAAGATGCCTGAGTCTTCATCCCTTTACCAATATGGTAGCATAGACAGGTGTGGTGGTGCCTGCATGTAACGCCTGGAGCACCCGGTCAGACAGTCCAGACTAGTCAGTGAGCCATGTCCCAGGAAGAGAACTTGTCTCTGAAAACAAGTGGGTGGTTCAAGGAGTGACATCTGAGCTACACACACACCTTCACACACAAAAATGTAGATATGCACACATGCATACACACAAACATACACACATATACACACACTCACCATATACCACATGCATACACATACATACATACATATACACACACATCATATACCACACACACAAGCACACACCATACATATACACATACCATACACACACATGCATACATACATACACACACACCACATATATACACACATGCATACATATATACACATACCACATACCACACATACACACCATACACATACACACACATCATACACCACACACATACTCACATACCACACACATACACACACCATACACACACAATACACAAGCACTAAATACATACTCACACATATCACATATACATACAACATACACCACAGACCATACCCTATACCCTACATATATACACACATATTTATACACATACACACATACACAGCACACGCATAGACATATACATACATACACGCACATACACACCCACTACACACATATATATACATACATATATGTACACACAACACATACATATACATACATTCATACACACCCACCACAAACACATGTACATACATACACACACTTACACACCACACACACACCAAAGAGGAAGAGGGAGAGGAGGAAGTGGGAAGGACAGAAGGACAGAATCCAAGCACAGAGAGGTGCTGAGGCCTGACTCCACTAGCCAAGTACCCAACCTCGTCTGTCTCTCAGTGGGAGAAGCATTAAGGGTGCACAGCTCTAATGATTCCAACCACAAGGTACAGAAACCCACCCAGCCACGGAGGCCTCACCCTCAACATTAGTGGGGGCTGGGATGGCACCAGATATCTCCACTTGTGAAGACCCCCCTTCCGCCCTCCTTCCCACAGGGGCTTCAGGAGCACTCGACGCCGCGTGGCTCCTGGCAGCTCACACAGCTTCCTGAAAGCCGCTGGCCCCGGGTCTGACCCAGCATTGATCCTCTGAGTGCAGGCACGGCTGCCAGAGCCCCAGACTCCGTAATTACATGGAGATAAGACTATCAGGTATAATTAAACAGCGTCCATGGCAGACCACTGGCTGTAGCCTTGCCTCCCCCTCCCCATTCCTGTCCCCGGGACTACAAAATAAATTATCCTGTGAAGTCTGCAGAGGTTGAGCTATGGAAACAATTAAACAGAAATTAAATCTAATTCATTTATACTCTGAGCACAAAGTGGATAATGTAGGGGGTTTTTCCCCCTCTCTCTCCTCTTTTCGCCCTGGTGTTGGAGGACTATTATGGGAGATTAATCACGAGGTAGAGCAATGAAAGTGATCTGTCATGCATTAATGTCCGTGGCTGACTCTATGCCATTGATAACCGCAGCTAAAAAACTTAAGAGGTGACGCTGTGCCGGGGAAGCCAGAGGAAGAGAGGCTTGACTGACACCTGTGTGGTCCACAAAGCCCTCTGCTCTCCAGATGTGGCCATGCTAAAAGCTGCCCCAGAGGCCAGGTGGGCTGAACGAGGGATTCGCAGGGCCCTGTGGAATGTTAGGCTCGGAGGAAATGCTGCTGGGCAGATAGATGAGTAAGCTTGACTCAGTTTCCCCAGCTGTAAGTTGGGTGGAGCCAATACCTGGTTCCTTCAAACACCCAAGATGACCAGATGAGCACATAAATAAACAAGAAGGTGCTTAGGAAGTGAGAGCCAGGAGGTGCAGGTATCTCCCGCACAACTCAGCGAGGCTTGGTCCTGCCTTCAAGAGAAACTGTCTGAAAGATTGTCTTCCAAGCTAAGAGAGGACATTTCCTCTGGACAAAGGGAGGAGACTGCCTGCCACACAAGGTGTGTTTTCAGAACACTGTGCTTAGGAAGTACCAAGAGAGGCCTAGGGTTAGTACCCCTCCCCACCTCGACCAAGTGCCTGAAAACACAAGGTCCTCCAAACAGATGCTCTGCAATTCAACCAAGGTGCCTGGGTGCCAGGAAGCTCAGCTTTGAGCTCATCATAAAAATAGGGAGGAACAAAGGCCAGCTCCTGCCAAGCTCCCGGGTGGCAGATGGGACTTGCCAGGAGCCCACAACCCACACTGGTCCCTAAGGGCCCACGCACCGAGCACGGGCCTCCTGCCACCTCTCCAACAGGTGCTTGGGGACAGGGGAGGGCAAAGCCAAGCAGAGCCACAAACCAGCAATGTTCTAAGGTCCTCTGACCCCATAGCCCACATGGCTGGGGTCCAGTCCAGCTTCCTCCACCTGTGCTCAGGGGACACAGAGCCGGGAGGGACAGAGGACAGCCCCGCAGGGAGAGGCAGCCTCAACCTGCCAGTACACATTTTATTCCTCTGTCCACACTTTGAGGACCCTCAAGGTCATGTATGGTGTCAGGTCAGTTGGCTGTGTCCTAGGAGAACACCTTGAGTACCTTGGAATGTCCCCCCTGGTCAGAGACTCTGCATGTCTGGTACCTCAGGCCACACCAGTTCACCTGTGCTTCTGTGTGGTCTAGGGCTCTGTCCTCCAGCTGAAGGGAAAGCCAAGGTCAGCCTGGGCCACATGACTAACACACTGATGCCAGGGCTCACATAGGGTCCATGTTGGAGTGCCAGATATATTTTGTCCCACACCACTGGGCACCTCAGTGCTGCCCACAGGACTCCATGTTGGGCTCTCCATCCCTCCTTTCCTCCTTTGCACTCATTTGTAAGGAAGGATCCAAATTTATTTGAGCCCTTTCCCAGGGCGGACTGTTCTGGTCGGAGTACAATGACCTAGCAGGTCATCAGACATGGGTGTGGCCGGGACAACTGCCAAAACTCAGTAGTCCATAAAGCATGTCAGATGCCCGCCAACTGCAAGTGTGACCTGTGCCTTCAAGGAAACGGGGGCGGAGTTATACAGAACAGTTTGTCAGCAGGCAGGGAAGAAGGGGCAAGATGACAGACAGCAAGAGCCTGGGAGAAGATGTGCCTGTCAGAGGTGAAAGATGCAGAGCAGACACCGGGATCTTCTGTATCCAGGGATGACAGGCAGAGCGGGGAGGGGAGCCGTCCACTAGGGAGGAGCCTAGAGCCTCAGCCAAGTATGGGCAGGCCCTGGAGCAAGCGTTCAGAGACACAGGATGCCAACTAAGCCCAGCACCATCCCCACATCAGGGTGCCCGTTACCACCCCTTCCCCACCAGCACCCAGCCAACCTCTCTCTACTCTGCCTTGGGCTTAGGGACACGGGCCTGGAATGACTGTCCCCGTGCTTCAGCCCAACAACACCTCAGCTTGTGCAGCCAGAGCCAAGACTTTGTCACTGCCACACACACACTCATCTACACACTCATCAGCATTCACACCCTCACTCACACATGTGAACACAGGTGCGTACATTCACATAGGTACAGGGACACTTCCACACATGTACACGCGCACACACACACATGTTCACACACATCATTAGAAACAATTTTGAACACACTCATACAACCACATACATAAGCACACACAGACATAGGCATGCATGCGTGCAGATGAACTTCCTTGGGCTAACAAGAGTATCCCTTTGACATGCCTAGGAGACATGAGCCTTGGTTGGGAGCATCTAAAAGGGCTGTCCAGGGAACACCTGTCCTAAGTGGAGCCCAGAACAACGTTCCAAAAGAGAGGGACCAACCCAGCTCTCTCTGCTCTTTCACCTGAAGACCAAACCAAGTGTCCAGGCTGAACAGTGCCCCACAGCAGTGTCCATTTGCCTCAGTTTATACAGGGGGATGGGAGGTATACCAAGGAAGGCTGGAGGAGGCCAGGGATGGGAGGAGGTACCCAAAAGGCCATGGGTCCTTCAGGGGAGGAGTGTGGCTTTGTCCTTGATGCCACGTCTGCTCACCGGGTCCTGAGGTAGATCGGCTGCGCTCACCAATATCTGGCTGAGCACAGCGTTCTGGGGTCCACATGCCACCCTTTGCACACTGGTGTGACGGGAACCTGTTCATATCAGTGGTATTCTGTTCAGTATTATTTCAAGAGGCAATTCTCTGTACACTCAGAAGTTGCACTTCGGTGTGCTGAGTGGCAGCTCAGCACAGAGGCTCTGCTTTTAGCTAAGCTAAGAGGTCTGAATTGCCCTGGCTGTGTGACCACGTGTACATCTACGACCAAGCAGGTTGGGAGTTATCAGTGATACCCAGGCTTCAACGTGTCCTAAAGGGGGACTCCAAGGTAGAGGGCCAGGGTCCACGCTATAATTCCTTATAAGCTGTGGAAACCATTGCAGAGTGCTGTGAGGGGAGTATTTCCCACTGTGCTGCGGGGATTCTATATCTCTGTCTTCTTAACACTGTTTTGCTAATACAAATTAGTAAAATTTATTCAGTTCATAAAGTATGCTGGCCCATTAACAATCCTGTTGACTCTGGCCTTTTATCGTGTGTCCTAAAAGACCAGAGTTTATAGTAGCATGGTCAGCTCTGCAATTGGGGCAAAGTAAACAAGAAAAGAAAAGTCATTAGAGCCGCATCACAACCCCATCACGGACCGGCAACCTAGCCATACTGTAGAGATGGCCATCAGTGGTCTGGGACCACCCCTGTCGTAGAGGGCCAACCTTGGCTACTGTGAGGAGGACCAGGGTTAGCACTTGCCATCAAGGAAGACAGAAAGACCCCAGCAGGCATTCAGATGACTGAACATGCTTCTGGAAAAGATGCTAATCCCAAGGCACTGTGTTCTTCTCAAAGTCCACAGCTATGAGGAGGTATCTTTTCATCCTGTGATGAAGTAAGGACTCAGGCCAGCAACTCCTGCCACAGCTGCCTGCGGTCTGCCTCTCCCATGAGGCCCAGAAGCAAACGGTAATAAGAAGCCTAAGGCTGGAGCTCAGCTCAGGGATACACCATGAACTTGGCGAGGCTCTGGCTTCCTACCCCGCACCAAGGAAAAGCAAGTGGCCTCTCCAGCATGGACACTTCTGGGTATATACTTGAAACACCAGAAAATGGGTCTCTGATGGCTTTACACCCTGTTCCCAGCAGCATTGCGCTCAACAGCCTAAAAGTCAGGAAGCCATGCTGATCGACAGGTGAGTGGAGGGACCGTGGTCTGCTTCTTTCCAAATGATGAGACATTGTTTGACTTTGAAACTGAGAAATTTGCAGCTGGGGAAACAGTCGGTTGAGCATGGAAAGTCATGTGTCGGGGAGAGACAAGGCTACTGACCATCCAACCTTCCGAGCCCACCAGCAGATCCCAATCAGCCCTCACTTGGGAAGGTTCCCAAAAAGTCCAGCATCCTCAAGTCTTCCTCCCATCACCCCCTTGCAGCAACATGGCTGTCGGGACTGCTCTGAGGGGTTCAGAGCCTTCCCTCCAGGCAAGCACAAAGCCTCAGTTTCTCTGTTGATAAAATTAAGAGTTGGGTTAAATGATCATTAAGACCTTCTTGTGATCTGGGGCCCAGAACTCCAGGGGTTTCTGAATGAATGGTTTGTCCTGCCTGTGAATAAGAAATGAGTCAGACAATAGCTCTGCAGGAAGCAACGTCTGGACCTTTGACTAAAGGCAGCAGCAGACCTCAGCCTTTTCCCTGGAGCTGATACACAAAAGCTCTGCCTCAGACCTTGACATAGGCAGCCAGTTTTAAGAGCCTTTTGTGGATGCCAGCCAAACCTGGTTCCCAAAAACATGCCACACTTTTAAGGAGGGAAACTAAGACACACCTGGGTTCCAGCTTGGGCCACCTCATCAGATGACTTTTCTGAGACCAGCGACAGAATAGCCATGTCTGCCTTTCCATGTCCATGAGCACAGCTGTGAACACTGCTCTCCTCCCCTAGCCCTGTTTACAAAAGGACGGGATGCTTGCATCTCCCAGATGATTGCTAAAACCAGCACAAACCGGATGATGG
The DNA here is from genome assembly GCF_963924665.1 of Micromys minutus. Taxonomy (NCBI): domain Eukaryota; kingdom Metazoa; phylum Chordata; class Mammalia; order Rodentia; family Muridae; genus Micromys; species Micromys minutus. The sequence goes on from NC_137979.1 coordinate 64,022,715, forward strand.
GGGGGGGGGGAACGCTTGTACCCAAATCAAGCCTATCCACTTCAGAAGGTATTGGAGGAGCACAGTCTGCTCCTCCAGGAAAAACAGGCAGACCACTGTGGCCTCACAGCACCTGGAGATCTGGCATCTCCAGGTCAGTGCCAAGCGCTTATTAAAGAACAAAGTTTGATCATCTGCTGTTTTGAGACAGGGCCTCAAGTAGCCCAAGCTACCTTTGAAATCACTGGAGCCAAGGATAACCTTGAACTTTTGATCCTTCTGACTCTGCCTCTTGAGTGTTAGGATCACAGGTATACACCGCCACACGCCTGAGTTATAAGGTGCCGGGGGGATGGATCTCGGGGATACTGGCATGCTAGGCAAACATTCTACCAACGGCACCAGATCCCCGGGCCATGTGACCAAGAAGATCCTTACACACGATTCACCATCAGACCTAAGTGTTCAGCCATGAACACTACCTCTAAGCTCTCTGGGTGTTTTCTTTGGCACTGTGGACTGTAGGCTGGGCCACTGGGCAAGAGGGGTGTGGGGTGGGGCCTGAATGGCCCTGTGTACTTCAGGGCACCAGGGACAAAACTTCCTACTAACAGTACTGGCACAAACTCAGGTGTGCAAGTCCACTAGTCAGCCAGCAGGAAGGACGTCCTCTCCACACAGAGGTCCCTTCCAGAGTCACTGCCTAACGTCCCCAAGTCCCACATGAGTTTTCCAAAAGTGACCAACATTGTCATGCTCACCACCAAGAAAACAAATCCCCATCTCCAGGAGGGGCTGGGCCCTGGTGACATCTGCTGGCTCCTGTACACACAGCTTTATCTCACACGCAAGCCTCTTTCAGAAGAAACCATGCCTCAGAAAGGTTTTCTGCAACCACACTGTGTAAACAGAACTGACGTGCCCTTCAGGATCCCTGTGTCTGCGGGAACATCCCCGCTTCCCCTTGGAAAGGGTATCAGAATTCCAGAGGGCCCCCCATGGCGGAAATGACTCTCCCCAGTTGTTGATCTAACTATCTCTTGAAATAACTAGTCAAATGGTAAGTGCATCCCCTTCCCCAGGGCAGAAGTGGTTGTCCAATAGGGACTCCAAGCCTCAGGTGGCTTCCATGTAAGTTCTGCCACCACTCTGAGGCTTCCAGTGGTCCTTGTGTCCCTCAGCTATGATCTAGGGGACGTTTACTCTTGGTGCACTGAGCTATAAGCACGGGTCACACTGAAGAGCAATGAGAGCAGAGAGCTTGCCCAGCTGGGCAGCCACTTCCTGGCTGGTAGGAATTCACTTAACAAAGCACAACCTCAGGCAGTCAGCAGTCAGTGAGACTTAACAAAGCAGGACAGCAACAGTTCCCGGGGTCCCAGTCAGAGGACAGGAGCCATGAGGCTCAGTAGACGGCACCCTAAGGCTCACTGGTGGAACCAGCCTTGTAGAAGCGCTGAACCATGGCAGCATCTAACTTCCTTCCCAAAAGAGGCAGCCCCAGGACGGCCACCCACATATCATATTACCTTTCCTGTGATGTTAGATCCTTACAGAGGTGACGTGGGGCTCTGTCTGCCCCACTGATGGCCATTAGAATAGACTGACAGATGTACAGTGGCCTAGGTAGGGGTCAAGCCCTGTGCATAAGTCTGGTCATAAAACAGAGTGCCCCTGACCTCCAGAGAGGTTGGAGCCAAGACTTCTGAAGTCAACAGATTGGAGGTGTAGACACTGTTGCCACGAATAAGCCAGTCCCAGAAGCCAGGAGTGCACAGAATACCCGACTCCATTGTGCTGCCCTGGATGGTCATGTGGTTTATCCTGTGCAGCAGAGGCTGTGTAGACTAGGATTCACCTTCTACCTCACCCTGACAACCTACACTGGGGTACTCACACTGAGGAGAGGGTATAGAGCAGGGAAGTCTGGGATTCAGGTTAGTCTCTCCCTTCTGTCAGCACTGCCACCAAGCTGTCTGGGAACCTCTAGGCAGAGGACACAGAGTAGGTGAAAAATTGACCGGTGATATCCCTGAGATTTCTGGGCTCCACCTCTCCCAGTGGACCCCATAACTCCCACACTGGTATCACTGCCCACACAGCACAAGGCCTAACTTCTCCCCCAAGTCCCATGTCTGTACCTGTGTGTGCTGAAAGCGCACCCTGTCTGCGTTGCCTTTTGTCAACTGTCCTTCTATAAGACAGAAAAGTTGGGTCTTTGGGAAATACCCAGGCTGCTGGCTCCTACAGAAGGTACCTGGCTTCCTAAAACCCTACACGCACACACAGACACACACACAGATACACACACACACACACACACAGAGAGAGAGAGAGAGAGAGAGAGAGAGAGAGAGAGAGAGAGAGAGAATGGGATGGGGCTGACTTCTGCAGCTGTGCCAAGCATCTCTGTGTGCAGAAAGAAGGCTGCGCTGTAAGCCTCCCCCCCCCATGCCATCCACTCCCCGCTGAGCCCATCCACTCAAGCCTGCTCTCTCATTTCTAACCCGGCGGCCAATAGTGGGCCTCTGTTACCTAACGACGGCTCAGGTATATATGTCTTTCTATACCTCGTTCCCTCCACGGAGCTTTCTGAGCCATGGAAACGGCACCTCATGCAGATCAAGGGCTCCTCCATCTGCCTCTGAGAGTCCCCACTTCCCCTTAATAACCTGTTTTAGGGGATGCAGAACAGCAGATGACATGACTTTATTTTTATAAACCCCGTTGGTCCTGGAGCTCTGGCAGCCACAATAATAGAAGAATGTGCCTGTTGCTGCCTTGCTGAGTCTGCAAGGACCGCACCACTGAAGCAGGGGGAGGGGTTCCCCGATCGAGGAGGGTGACCAGGGTCCCAGCAGACAGGCACACCAGGCCTGACATCTCACTAGTCTTTCCCTGCTTCTCCCAGGCAGCTCATGCTATGGGTCGAAGTGCCCCCCTAAAAGGCTTAGTCTGAAGTCCTAACCCCAAGTCTCTCTGAATGTTACCTTATTTGGCAACAGGGTCTTCGGAAATGGGATTAAGATGTGGTTGCATTAGCATATGCTTAATCCAGTGCAAATGGTGTCCTTACAAGGAGAGGACACAGAGTCTCTCTTGGGATTGAAGGCTGAATCCACTCAGGCTGGGGAAATGGTTCAGTGAGACAAGCTGGGATGGGTGGTGTTGAAGGAGAGTCCAGAGAGATCTGCTAGCACCCTCCCCACCGGCCTACCCATCTGCAAAGGGCCAAGGAGCAGCCCCGCCCCGCCCCAGCCTCAGAAGATGCTATGACTGCCTTATGGCTCAGCAACCATGCCCAGGCAACGGGCAAGCAAATGGACAGAAGCAACGGTGTCTGTCTGTCCTGCTGCACCCACCCCCAGCGTCCCTCAGTGCCACTTTGACTCTTAAAAGATTTTTACAGGGCCTGAGGAGATGGCTTACTTGGTAAGAGCTCTGGCTGTTCTTCCAAAGGTCCCAGGTTTGATTCCCAGCACCCCTACAAGGCTGCCCACCACCAACTGGAACCCCAGTCCCAGAGACCTGGCATCCTCTTCAGGCATCATGCATGCATGGTGCATAGATGCATGCAGGCAGAATACCAATAAAGATAAAATAAAATAATAAAATAAAAGGGTTTCTTTACCCACAAAGGCATCCAGAGCTCTGAACACTCAATGTCCTCAGGACAGCTCTGATTGGTTTTTGTTGTTGTTGTTGTTGTTTTGTTATTTTATTATTATTATTATTATTATTATTATTATTATTATCATTATCATTATTATTAAAAAGAAAGAAAAGCATTCAGGGACTAGCTTTCTTCTTGTTTTGACAAGTTGCCACAGTGCCCAGCAAGTTTGTTCACCTCCCATCGCCGTCCCCCATGGTTATCACGTGAACTCAGGCGGACTTGAGAGCACAGAGCAAGGTCTGGCATCCCTGGGAGGAATCAAAAACACAGAGGCAGGAGAATTCCCACTACCATCCCCATCTTTGCAAATGTCCACGGGGCCAGCTCGACGGCTCACAGGAGAGAGAGGCGCTGGAGGACAGGAGTGGGCCAGAAGAGGAACCACAGCTCAAGTAGAAAGTGGTGCCCAAGGCAGTAGGTGCCTAAACCGAGGAGGACCTTGGGTCCACCGCAGAAAGAAGAGAAGCTTTTATGGGGTCCGTATGGGCACTTGGTCCAGAACCAGGTAGAAAGGACAAGCCTAGGAAAGATAAGAACTTCCTATGGGGCAGTGAAGGGAACCCCATGGAAGAGGCGATAGTCTCTGAGGCACCCGAAAGACAGAGGAAGGGAGGGCAGAGGACAGGATATCCTCACAAAGCATGCCATCGAGAGGGGCCCCAAGGCTCTAACAGGTGGGTGGCTTTCAGCCAGGGCAGAACCCACTTGAAGCTCCTCTTCCAACAATATGCTCTGGCTTCCCGTCAGCCTCGTCTGGGCTTCGGAGGCCAGAGTAGCTCTAGGGTGGTAACCACGTCCTAGGGGTGGGTGGGCAGGCATCCTGAAAAGTGACTTAGTTTAGTTGATTTAGTCCAGCCCTGCTGGGTCCTAACATACATCCCTGCACCCAGTCCATTCTAACTTGTGCTGGTCTCTATCTGTGAAATTCTTCATGAGGGAACATCCAGCCCTGACAGCCAGTGGCCTGCCTGGCAGGTCTTTCCGTATTTGGTGGCCTATGTGAACCAGAGATACATGAATGAATGTCTGTGACACCTTTCAGTGGGTTGACCAGACACTAGAACCTCCACAGGAACAGTTCCTAGACCTTCCCCGTGACAGGTCCACAGCAGGGGTTACTGAGTAGTGTGTAGATTTAGGAGTCAGCGAGAGTAAACAGACTCTTCTGCCTCAGTCCTGGGTTCTCTGGGCTTGAGACTTGCCACCTGGACTTGTGAGATTTACTGCTGGATTCCCAGGGAGGAGCCAGTAGCCCCTTCCTGGAAGAAACTGCAGAGGTATCTGGAATTTCTATACCCCCCCAGAACCCCACACAGACTATGTTTGAGGCCTCCGGCAGAGGTGCTCAGTCCCTGCCAGCCCCTGCTGACTGCCTCTGGGTCTGGGGGAAGTGGGGAGCTCAGGAAGCAAGTGAAGCCTCTGGAGGCTCCACTGCCTTGCTCAGAATCCCTCCCAGGCAGCTTGACTCCTTCAGCACGGGCACCCTGCAAATTTAGATCGAATGATGGCTTTCTGCTGTCAGCATTTGAATGAGCGGGATGGGGAGTGGGTGGGTGGGGGAGGGGCAGAGAGAGAGACACAGAGAGAAAGAGAGACAGAAAGAGACAGAGAGACAGAGACAGAAAGAGACAGAAACACAGAGACACAGAGAGAGACAGAAAGATCCGGGCACCAGCATACATCACCATAGCCTACCTACCAAGGTACTCACAGGAGACAATGCCTTTTCCCAAACTAACAAGACAGAGGAGTCTGAGGCCTTGGACCAGCACCAGTCTAGGATACTTCCCACAAGGACCCCTTCCCTCCTCACATCTGCCTAAAAATAAAGTCCCTCTTGGCACAAACCTATTCCTTCTTCCCCGAATATAAGCTCCCCGGGAAGCTAACGGAGACTGGCTCTGTTCTTCCTCAGTCTGGATGTGTTCCTCAAAATCTATGTCCACACAGCCAGTCCTGTCATTGGGGCTCACCCCTGAGTCAGCACACAGAGGAGCGCCAGGTGAGGCTCAGCCAGCTCACCATACAAGGAGGAACAAAATCCCTGCCACCAGGGAATCTGATGATTCAGCCCTGATCTGCAGTGTTGGCCACAGAGTCCCAGGAAGCCTTCAGTACAAATAACCTGGGCAAGGGCTGGGGCTTCCCGGAGCCCTCTGTTTAATTGCTTCGAGGCAGGATGCCTCAGAGCTGCCCCCATTCCTCTCACAGACCTGCACGGTACCCACAGCGTGCAGTGGATGAGACAACAGGGATAGATCCCAGCCTGTGGTTGCTTGGGAGGAGGTGGAGGCAGGAGCCAAGCCCAGCACTTCTGGGGGGAGCACCTGTACGCACAGCCTGTGTCTGTCTACAGTGGGGGGGCTGGTGGCGGAGTCAGGGTGGCCCTCAGAAGAGCCACATTTGTAACGGGGACTGCACGGCTTTGGATGGCGCTACCCGGAGGCTAGGGTAGGACTGGAACAAGAAATGTGCAAAGATGTGTTTGGTGCTTCGGTACAGACAAGAGGGAGGAAGAAGTCTACAGGAAGGAAGCCAGGCTGGTGGTCCGAAAGGGAGCTGGTAGATATAGGGATGGAGAGGGAGAGCAGGGGGGCTGCAACCAGGAGAGTGGGGGTGGGTGAGACAATGACATAAGTCAGCGAACGCCCAGGCAGTCAGGGTGAAAGGTCCTGGTGTCATGACAGCTTGCTGTGGTCAGCCAGGAGCCCTTGTTTGTGGTCCCTCTGATAATGTTGGGAAGGGACCATGGGGCTGTCACCAGCACAGAACCGTGGACACAAGCTGTGACTTTTCAAAATGTATGTGGCTGCTGGGGAAATATTCGGTCAGTAACGTGTTAACAACACAAATGAGATTCTGAGTCCCATCCCCAGAACCACATTAAAAGCAAAATAAGCAAATGAACGAGAAAAGCCAAGCATATTGGCAATACCCCTGTACTCCCAGCACTGGGGAGGTAGGGACGGGAAGCTTCCTGCTGCCCAGTGACCTGCCAGCCCAATGATGCCAGGGAATTCTGGGCCTCCTGTTAGAGACCCTGTTTCTAAATGAAATTGTCTCCCTGTCTCTGTCTCTCTTTCTCTCTGTCTGTCTGTCTCTGTCTCTCTCTCCCCCCCCTCTCTGTGTGTTGGACCTTATTCTAAGGATACCTAAGGTAAACCTCTCGTCCCCCACATACTTGTGCACATGCATGCTTGCACACACACACACACACATACACACACAAGGACATGAGCCGTGAGCATGGGGAAGGGTCAGTTCCTACCAAAATGGCTTTGAGCTGAATGGTGTTGAGCGTTTGCCCATGCTGGTTTAGATGAGTGGCTAGCATTGTCCTCACACAAAAGGTGGAGAAAGCATGTTCAGTACCTGCTCTCCTTGCAGGCATGGGCAGGACACTCTTGTGGAAAGGAGACATAACCCTGTGTTCCAGAGACAGAAGTGAGGCTCAGGAGGCAACTAGCACTTCCTGGTGGGCACTGGCTGTGAGCACACCACGCCAGCTCCTCTCTGCCACATGGACTCTGTCCAATATAGAACAGGGTCCCACAGGCCAAACTGCCCATCTTCCATAGCCAGAGACGAATGCTACACTTCTGTCATCTTCCTGGGGCAGCCTGTTCCAGCCCTCGGAAATACACAACCACAGACACACCCAGAAAACCCCAGCCACGGTGTACCACACCCAGCCATATCATGGCTAAGCCCCATCATCATCACTGGCTGATGACTGGACAGAGGAAAGGCGCTATGGTTCAGGTTGAGATGAGCAAACCTGGGTGCCTCACCTGTGGGGTGGGGGGGGGGCTATGCTTCCCTTTTGTCAGACAAGGCTGTCTTCAAAAGAATGATCCTGAAATGTCAACACCAACTCAGTCTGGCAGATGCCCTGCCTGTCCCAGGACACCCAAACCTGAGAACAAAAGGAAGAGATGCAGGTGGGGCCCCTAGAGCTCAGGGACCAAACAGGAGGGAGTTTTGTGCTCCAAGAGGAGTGGCCTGGGCCATCTCTGGTCAGAAGGTACAAGCAGCCTGTGACAAAATCTGGTTTTAATTTTATCCTGATTATGATAGTTATACATATTCAGTGCAGAAGATTTAGAAACTACACATATGCAAAAAGAAGAAAATAAAAATATCCCATAATCCCACTAACCCGAAATAACTCGTGCTAACATTTTGTGCATATATATGCTCTCAGACTTCCCTAGGCACAGGAGACGTATTTTTGGTGCCAAGGAAGAGCATACTGTACACCTATTCTGTAACTTTTCTCAGATCACTAACTGTTTTTCAATGTCATCTTGTAACGGCCAAATTAGCACAAAGGCAGCAGAGGGCAGTTTGGGGACAATTTTACACCCCCCCACACACAAAATTGTCTCTAGGCATTAAATATGAAAGCGGACTTTGGGGGGGAAAAAAAACTTCTGTCTTTAGCCCAAACTCTGCAATGTCACAGAATATAAAAATAAAAATAAACCCAAAAATTATAGCTGATTTGAGGACACAGCTTCCTAAAGGAATGTGTCTTGTCGCCCCAAGGTGCTGGTCCCACAGCAAGGATGATGTCATTCAAGGTATTTCTGAGGCTTTAAGACTGTGGGGGTCTCAGCATCAGGGTAGCTCCTGGTGAGAGGCCAGGAGTGACAGACACAAAGAGGTCCCACAAATTCACATCATCTCTGCTGAGAACGAGACGCACCCCTCAAGTACAGGACAGCTGCTCAGGAGTGGTCTGCTGAACAAGCCCTAAAAAACAAATGGGGATTGAAGTGCATCCAGAGGCTGGCTGGAAATCCAGAGAGGGAATTCTGGACGGAGTCAGGAACCGGCGGCAGCCATTGCTAGGCCAGACCCTGATCGTCTGGGACTTCACACCAGTGTGTCCAAGAGAAGAACTATGTTTGCACTATCTGGCATGTCTGCCCCTGGGAAGCTGTCATTTTCTGGCTTATTAGACTCTATGTCCCTCTGCGCTTTGGGGAAGGCCCCTTAGGAAAATAACAGCCCGTCATGGGCAAACCAGAGTGGGGGCCAGGGCAACAGGCCTCAGGGGCCTCGATAACTCCTGGTTTTAGGGGATTGCCACAGATAGAAATGACATCCAGACGATTCTGCCTCTGCCTCAGCCAATTGAAACTGACACCACAGCTGCAGCAACAAACAGAAGCCCCCGGACAGCCATCCAGCTGGTCCATCGACTGAGAATGTCCCTCGGGTATCAGGACCCAGGACACAGAGGTCTTCAGTAGACCCAGAGCCCCATCCTGGGATGCTGTCAGACACCAGGAACTTTGACCCAGGCTGACTCCCATCCTCTGCTCCCACTGAGATTCTGTCTTCCTCTTGGCCACAGTCCACCATGGCTAAGACTGAGGAGAAGAAATGCTGTGTTTCTGGGAATTGGTCTCCACACGATGCTCTGAAGGGTGACACACTGAGACAGCAGCCTTTGGCCTCCCAGGTCCTTTCCTCTGCCTTCTGTCAGACCAAACAAATCATCCCTCCGCCACCTCCTGATCTCTCTCCTGAATGTCTGCTGTGTCTTTTGAGATAAACCGGGTTTGGGTCGGTCCTCATCTAGTGTAAGCTCACATTAACCTGACTACATCTGAAAAAAGACTACTTCCAAATAAGACCCCTCCATGGGGAGGCTGGGCAAGGACATATGGAGACACGAGGTGATCCACATCAGGTCTTTCCTGGAATGTCCAGGAAGAACATTGTTCCCTTCTCCTGAACAACGCTAGCTAGCAGCAGACTTTGGGGCAGAACCAAACTTTCTGTTTCTACCCATTTCGAGGAAGACATGTGTCTACTTTCTGCTCTGTAGCTTTCCTTCGGTCCCTGGCTCCTTCCACCTCAGGAAAGGACAACCTGAGGACCACAACCCTCATAGGGCATGGCTCCTTGCCCTAGACCAGAACATTTCAGTCACTTGGGGCAGGTGGGCAAGTGTGGAGACTTCTTAGAGCAGCTTTAACACAGCCACAAAACACACGTTCCTGGGTCACGTGCTATTTCTTCAGATCCAGAAACTTCAGGCAAAGATACGCCCGTAGGGTCTCGATGGCTCTGGTTCTCTGGAGGTTTCAAAGGCCACTCTCTTGAGCTCAGATCTATGCCCCAAGTTCATCTGATGGCCTTGATCACACTGGTTTAGAAGCAACTCCTACCCTGTGTCAAGTAAAATATGACTATTCCCTATATGTAAAGAGCGCCCTGAAATAAATAAGACCCCATAGAAACAGATTGTTCAAATAACCACTTCTACAAAAAAAAAAAAAAAAAAAATCCAAGTGGCCAACAAAAAGGGCAAAAGACACTGAGCATTTTGTTCCAACAACCGGGCATATGTAAGTTAAAGGGTGAGGTGGCTTCTACACTTTGCCTGAGAAATGTCCTACAATACCTGATGTCAGTAGCTATAGATAGAGGATCCCCCGAAGTGCAGAGACTTCTAAAAATATTCTTGACTTTTTCTAAATAATCCAGGTGTCATTTTAAATTAAAGCTTAAGAAACAGATCTCTTGCCCTGGCAATCCACGCTGGGGTTTTTCTCTAAGAAAGCTAAAACCGAGAAAGAACGCACAACACCTCACACCGTACGTGTGCTGGTGCTAAAGAGGGCGCTTCCCACCAGGACTTGGGAAAGTTAGATTTGTGGAGGGGGAAGATAGGCTCTTAATTGCAGCCCTGGTATAAGGCCCGGTGAGGTGAACCTGTAATGTCTAACTCCTGTGGGTGAACTCGGTGATGACTAAGGAGCTGTGCCAACAACTTGGCCAGTAAAGAGTTTGCTGTGCAAGCCCAAAGGGTCCAAGTTCAGATCTCTGGCACCACGTGAAAAGTTTGGGGTGTAAACCTAGCAGAGACAGAGCCCTAGGGCTTGCTAGCCACTAAAGTTAGCCGAGTTGACAAGCTCCCTGGTCTCTCGTGACAGACGTGCTTCATCTATGAGTGGTCATCGGCCAAGACAGGGGAAGCTGGACTCCATCAAGGGACCTGGTGACCTCAGCCAGGATGAGGCCATCAATCCCTCCGAGTCTTGGTAGGTCAGGTGATATGTTTTCAGAGAGATACCCAAGCATTTCTGAGAGTTTCGGAGCTGAGGTGAGCCCACCCTTCCGGTACGTGGCATTGGGCGACATTTGCAATGGCCATACTTTACACCGGGGCAGGACACAGTTCTCCCAGGCCTCTCTCCTGGAGATACCGGGACTCCGCAGACACAAGAGCCTCCCCTGGAATCGCCGCTTAACCCACAAGCTTGTAGAGTTGGGAAGCCACCTGATGTTAGCATTTCAGCCCACACTGATCTTTGTCAATTATGCTCCAATAGTTGAGCCCTAACCAGCTTTAAATTGAATCAGGACGAAATCATCAGAATAAAAAGAGCCCAAGCCACAGCCTTTCAATCCCAGCACTGGGGGAAAAAAAGTTATACATTTCATAATGGCCTTCTACCCCGTAATGAACAGGAAGAATAAATTAGATTCCAAGCTAAGGGTATATTTATGCAATTTCATTATGTGCCCATGAGCAAGCCTGGTTTTCACCAAGATAAAAATGAATACTCAGAAACACTCACGCTAAATAAATGGAGTGATTTAACAGCTTAACAGGGAGCGTGGAAGAGGAACTGAAGGACAATGTCAAAAATGGAAAAATAAAAATAAGAGACTGGATATACCACCCTGCGCCGAGTGCAAAGTGCCTGCGGCGATTAGAGCCAACTGCCCGCGGGCGGGCGGGCGGGCGAGCGGCAGCGAGGCCTGTCCCTTGAGGCAGCTCATCCCCAGCGCTCAGGTGACTTGAAGCCAGGAACGCAGAGGAAATGTGGCTCCCCCTGACACAAGCCCTGGCATTGGCTCTCTGTGCCCGGAGGGCGGGCACGCGCCCAGACTCCCCGCCCCAAGCCAGCTGTCCTCACAGGGACCATGCTGGCAGTCAGGATGTCGCTCCTCAGGAGGAACCTTCCAGAAGCCCTTCTCCATTCTGTTCCACTTCCATTTCTGGGCTGCTGGATGTTGGATGACATTAGCCTTGGAGGTGGAAACGGACCTTCCTCCCTGGGGTGGCCAAATGGGCCGGGGTCACTGGGTGTCCTCCGAAGTTTCCCCCACACCTCAGCTTCGAGAGCCTTGACCTTATTGTTTCTTTTCATGGAAACAAAGCCATATTCTCTGCTGTCTTCAAACTCCAGGGTATCAGCCTTTTCAAGATTTATTTTTATTTTAATGGTGTGTATGTGTGTATGGGTGAGGGTGTGCACAGGTACCTGCGGGTGAGTACAGGTGCCTATGAGGACCAGAGGCATCAGGTACCCCCCATTCCTCCACCCTGGAGCTAGAGTTACAGAAGTTGAAAGATGCCCAAAATGGGTACTGGGGACTAAACTCAGGTCCCCTGCAAGGGCCATACCTAAAGCGGAAACTTCTAGGTTCTTTGGAAAGTCGGGTGTGTCAAATGATGACGTCTTGCTAAAGCAGCCACATGAATGTTTTCCCGAAGCGGGCACGGGTGAAAGGATGTTTGGATGTAGCAAACACGAGGAAAGACAGTTGATGAAGGAGGATAAATATGACCCACAGACAGTGGGGACGAGCCTCACTGTTTTTTGTTAACGATGCGCATGTATTGGTTCGCCTTCCATAGTGTTGTCGAAGTAACTTGTGCTAACCCCGCCATTGAGAGAAACTCACCCAAAAGCTGCTTGTGAGGTTCCTGCGGCAGCTTGCTACTTCCGCAGCCTTGCCTCGGGCCACTCGGTAAGCCTGGCAGTTCCTTCAGGATTAAACTGAAGTTGCTGGTTCGTGGTGGTGTCTGCCTGCCTAGAGGACTGGTCTGCAGCTTCTGAGGTCATATTTGGCGTTTGCTATGGGACTGAACTGCTGCCAAAGAAGATCGAGATCACTCCCAAAGAACTACTGCTGAACAGGTCCACTTCCCCACATCCTAACAACTCTTCTCTTCCACTACCTCTGCTGGTGGTAGGCTAGAGGAGATGTTAAATCCTTATTAAAGGTAGGTTACAAAGAAATGTATGCCTACAAGTACCTGCTCTTATTCCCTGCGCTGCCTCTCCAGACCCTCTTTTCAAAACACCATTGACTTCGCTGTGCTCCAAGCTACAAAGCTGCGAAGGTTGGTCTAAAAATTAGCCCTGTTTATATTTCTTAACAGATGTTTACAAAACAAGTATAATTCGAAAAACCTCCAGTGGTATCTAACTGGGACAAACTCAGGGATAAGCAGCTCAAAGAACCCCTTGGCGGTGGCTGCTTCACTTCTGGGACACCAGTGCCAGAAATACCAAGGGCTCCATCATGTAAGCAGAAGCCAGAAAATGGCCACCTGTGGTTTCCCCACATCCTGGATGTGGAAAGTGAGGCACAACAGAGCCTAGCTTCATAGTAGAGAGCTAGGCTTAGACCAATTTGACCAGGAGAAATATTGTAACAGCAACATTTAATGTCTTAGTAACCATTTATAGTTTCTTTTTTGTTTGTTTCTTTGTTTCTTAGTCTGGAGAGTTTTGTTAGGGATATGGGATGTTACTTTGTTTTGAGAGAGTGTCTCATGGATCCACTCTGGCCTTGAACACACCAAGCAACTAAGGACCACCGCTGAGGACCACACTGAACATCTGAACCCCTGGTCTTCCTGCCTCAGCCTCTGCTCTCTCGCTATCGCCCCACCTCCTAGGCTAATATTACAGGCAAGCATTACCATACCTGGCTCTAGCACCTACCTTCTAAAAAGTAAAACTTAGATCTTTTCCATGTAGGGCCAGCAATGTGGCTCAGTAGGAAAAGCCACTAAGTATGACAACCTGAGTTCCACCCTGGGAACAGGTAAACAGAATCAAACCCGAGAGCTATCTCCAGATCTCTACACACATACCACAACATGCACAACACACACACACACACACACACACACACACACACACACACACATACACACACACTTTAAATAAACAAGAATTTCAACATTTTTTAATTTTAAATTTAACAAATTTTAAATATGTTTTTTAATTAAGTAAAAATAAATGAAATGGGTAAAATTAACCTTACTAATAGACCTCATTTAACCTAAACTTCTCCAACTGTAACTGAGGCAACGTATATGTAATCTAGCAGATGAACTGTGCTTTTGTGCTGAGTGGTGATGATGCTCAGACCAGCCTAGTGCTCCCATGTGGCCAGTGGCTTACACCCTGGTCTGCAGGCACAGACTCCTTCAGGCCACCCTGCTTCATACCCATGACCCAGGACACAGTATGCAATAGCCTGCTGGAAACCATACTGACCACCAACACCTTTCTCACTTTCAAGGTTAGAGATTCTCCCAAATCACCGTGCAGCCATTTTGAACCCATCTCCTCCACTCCCTGTTGAGCACTTTCTTTCAAGAGTTCAGGAACACTCCAGGAGCTTCACGTGAGGCACAAGGGTCAGTGCCATTGCCCTCTGAGGACAAAATTTTCCAGTGACAGAGAATCTCGGAGCACGGCAAGGTGCTGGGGGTCCACAGCTGGTTATCAGAACCACTAACCACTAACGCAGAAGAATCAAGAATTTCCAGTCAGCTCTACCCTCCCCCCTTACTAAGCTAAAAAGACAAGCCAATGACCAAATGCCAGGCAGAAAAGAGCAGGTACCGAGAGGACTGCATACTCTGGGCCCGTGCCAGCGTCATGGGTGCAGAGCCTGTGAACTCATTAGCACAGATGGCACTGAAGTCAACACACAGGCCAGGTATTGGCTACTGCTCAGAAAGTCCAACTGGTCAACCTGAAAAGCCACTATCAATGTGGGCTGAACAGGGTAAGGAAGGACATAGGGTGAGCCCCAAGCCACCTAAAGAAGTGGATATCAAGCGGATGACGAGCAGATAAAGGTCACCAAGAGACTGAGGGTCTCAAGAACCACCACCCTGCTGAGACATTGCAGTGCAGTCCTCCTTGAGGTGGGGTGGACATGTGGCCCACGGGGTTCAGATCATCACATTCTCAGTGACTTGAGTAGCCACATTGGCTCCGAGCACAGTGATTGTTTCTATATACCTGTCCAGGTCTCTGTGACCTTGTGGACCAAGCCTCTATGTTCATGGGATGGAAAAGTACCAGAAGCTTCCCTGCTTTGGGCACCATGAGACTCTGACAGCTGGCGCCTCGGCCCCCTCACTGTGTGCCGGTTCCACGGTCATGTGATCACAGTGCCTGCAGAGGGAGGCATCGAGGAAATGCCTCCCCAGTTGGTTGCTGGAGAACTGGTTTGCACAATCAGTTCACAAGCAGGAGGGAAGAGAAAAGGAAGCAGAGTACCCGGTCCTCTTGTGAGCCTCCTGGTATCTCAGAGGCCATTTCCACTTCACACCTGCCCTGCCAACCCCACCAGTCCACCTGTGCTGCTGCCACCACAGCCATACTGGATTCCACAGGCTGCACCTGATCAGCATTCTCTCAGCTGAACTAGGGCCAAGGCTGCACCCTCGGACTCTGCCGTGTCTCCTCCTCCTCCACCACCCCTTATATAACCAGGCCTGTCCTCACCCCCACCTTCTAGACATGGGGGTGTAACATCTGCTCGTACTGTTCCTCCAGGAGAGGACCTTCCCCCACACACCCCAAACTCACACACTGCAGTCTCCCCCAGAGTGGTGAGTGACAAAAAAGTACCATAAAATAAAAACATGCTACACCCACCTCCTCCTTGAGGGGGGAGAGGAAAGCTCCTACGAGTGAAACTGTTTCTTTCTCTCTTTCTTGTTCTAGAAAAACAATGCATCCTAGGAGGCAGGAACTCAGAGGGCCAGCCCTACCTAGCCTCTTCATCTCCCGGGCTGGAAGCACCTTTGATATTTCTTATTGTTAAAGCAGAAGGAAAGGGAAAAGTCTGCATCATGCTCACAAGAGATGAGAAGTCAGAACTCAGCTCCAGGAGCCCCTGTCAGGGCATTCCCCTGCTCCTACCCCTGCCCCTGTACCTTCACCTGCCCTACCCCTGCCCCTGTTCCTGCACCTGCCCCTGTTCCTGCCCCTACCTCTGCCCCTGTTCCTGCACCTGCCCCTACCTCTGCCCCTGTTCCTGCACCTGCCCCTACCTCTGCCCCTGTTCCTGCACCTGCCCCTACCTCTGCCCCTGTTCCTGCACCTGCCCCTGCTCCTGCACCTGCCCCTACCCCTGCCCCTGTTCCTGCACCTGCACCTGCCCCTACCCTTGCTCTTGTTCCTGAACCTGTCCCTACACCTACCCCTGTACCTGCCCCTGCCCCTGCCTCTTCACCTCCAAGAGACCTTTTTGAGAAAAGGGAGGGTCCCTGCTGCAACTGATTAGCCACACAAGTTCCCTGGTTGAGACCACTCCAGCCATGCTCAGTCTTCTGAAGACCCAGCAAGGTCTGCTGGTGGCCTCACCTAGTGGCAGACATCTGCCACCTCTTCTTCCCAACCAGCCCCATGCTGCCTTTCCGTCTAAATACCTTTCAAAGCCCAAGGGAAAGCCTTTTATTCTTTCCCCAGGGAATGTCTATTGAGCCTCCTTTATCCATCCCAGCCTCTGGCAGCACTGCTACTTCCCCCAGTAGGTCCAGTACATGCTCTCTCTCTCTCTCTCTCTCTCTCTCTCTCTCTCTCTCTCTCTCTGTCTGTCTCTCCCCTTCTCCTTTCCCGTGTGTGTGTGGTGTGTGTGTGTGTGTATGTGTGTGTGTGTGTGTGTATAAAAGCCATCTTGTCAAATCCATGGACACACTTACAGGCGTGAACAAGGAATTGAAGGGAAACCCTTTTGGAATGAGCCATTTCTTAGAACTGAAATGGGTCCCGTGAGTGGAAGGCAAAGGCTCTCTGTCATCCTGGATCTCCATTTCTGTCACCATCACACCCCACACAAGATGTCAGAGAACAGCTGACCTCAGTCTGCTTTCCTCCAATGCGAGGGACCTGTCCCCAGCTTAGAAGGCTTGCATTCATGGAGAGCATAGCCGGCTGCTCCTTGTCAGTGACACCACAGCCTGTCCTTGTCCCTGCATGCTGGTGAGCTGGGATACATCAGATGTGCCTTCCTCGAGGTCCCAAGCTGCTGAGGCACCTGTGTGAACACTGGTCTCCCTGACCCTGGTTATGGTTTCCAGGAAACCCTTAGAAGCAAGACTTGTCTCAGCAAAGCTAAACAGCGGTATGTCTGCTCCCTTCCAAGCCCACCTCCACCATCTCCAGGTGTAAAACTCAAGGGTATGACTAGGCCCCGCCCACCTGTCACCACTTTCCTATTCTCAGGGGAGACAGTATCTAGTAGGCACTGTGCTTGGTCTGGGATGGAGCGTTGATGGAATGGCTAGGGAAGGACCCACAAAGCCCAGCCACAGACTGAAGAAATGTGGCACCTGCCAGGACACAGCCAGCATCGTTACTGACTAGTTTTCTATTCTAACTCTTCTGCCTGAGAGGACGAGGAAGACCCGGGCTGGGATCCCTCCCCCAGGACCAAGTCCCCAGCATGTCTTCTTGGCCTTTCTCAGAATCAGTACTGAATTCTCTCACCAAGACACTCGGGCACCTGAGCCCAGATGAATGTGCAGCACATTCCAGAGACCCAGGGGGCAGGAAGAAGGACATGTACCCAGCTCAGCAGCTGCTTGTCTGGTGTTCAGTGCACATAGCCAACCAACTGAGGAAGACCAGCAAGAGAAACAGGACAGAGTAGGCAAGGACAATGCTGCCCCTCTTCCCAAAATATGCTCAGTGTATAAAGTAGACACACACACACACACACACACACATACACATCATGCATGGTCACACAAACACACACAACACATACATATACACACATATCATGAATGCAAACACACACATATACACATAGACATATACACACACCACACACATACACATACCACACACACACCACACATAGACACACAGATATACACACATACACACACACATACACATACCACACACACATACATATACACACAAGCATACACACAAATATACACACCACTTACACACACAGGCACAGGCACACACATACATATACAGGCATACACACTCAAACACCACACCACATGCACACACATGCACATATACTGCATATACACGTGCATGCGTGCAAGCACACACACACCAACCTCCATTTCCCATGACTGATCCTTCTATAGTCACACTAATGTCATCTACCAGCCCCCTAGGTTAGAACCAGCTATGTCCTGCTTTCTCTGCTCAGAAGCCCTGGAAGCCACAGGGTATTTCTTTTGCTTGGTCCCCTACTTTCCCCAAGAACAAAACACCAACAGTTCTCAGCAGAGTTGCAGCTCAGAATTCCAACTCCCTGCAAGCGGGTGACCCTTGGAGCTGCCGTGGTACCTTTACAAGGAAGGGAAGGTGTTGTGAGCTTTAGGTACCCCTTATGCCCTCCCAGCAAGAGGGCCAACTCACAGATTTTGTTTCAAAAGTTTCTGACACATGCAGTTCTGAAACAAGAGCCCGGTCACTCGACAGACACAGATCTCTCCCTTGCCCACACAGCCCCAGGGTGGAAGTATCAACCTGTATTGGTGGCTCCTGAGACTCATCTTGTCCAGAGACAGGAGAGACCGCAACTCCTTCTTGTTCTCCAAAAGGATCATGTGCTTATGATGAGGCCCACTTAGCACCCCTCAAAGCCTGCCCACGTTCCTTCTTCAGGAGCCCCAGGTCCCTGAGATGGCGGTCCAGCCCATGAAGGCTGCCTCAGGAGACCAGAGGGAAACCACACTCAGTAATATACTCAGGGGCTGGGGAGGTGCTCAGTCAGTAAAGAACCTATGCTACTGGCATGAGACTCATGTTCAGAGCCCCAGTGTACCCCCAACCCAGAACTGCCGGCAAGGATGCAGGTTGGCTCCACAGCACCCAGCCCACAAGTCTTACTTAAATGCTATTTAAGTCTGCAGCTCTAGAGGTGGCTTGAGCTCCTACCAAGCCCTTGCGTGCTGCCGTCTGGGGGCTATGGATTTCCCATTTACAGAAAGAAAAGCAACGTGAGACGGAGAACGTGATGCTCTGAACGATCCAGATCCTCACACACACAATAGCTTGAAGAGGTCAACACATCGAGCTCTTTAAACAGGGAGGAGTGGGATGCAGGAAGCTGGTAGGGGGTCATCTAGGAAACACACATGCTGGGAAAAGCTAAATAGCAAGCAACCAAACCAGCATCGCATGTAGCCTGCATGACCCCTGCCACTGAGCACTGGTGACACCCCCAGTACACGCCAGATGTGTACTCTCCACAAGAATGACCACATCTGTGACATCCTTTTCTCGGTTGCTTGGCTCCCCAGCTTGGATTTTCTGTCTGGTTTGTTTTGTTATTGCTTCCTTTTCTCTCACCGCTGCTGTGGCTCCTGGCTGTAGGTCTGGGACTTAGAAAGCAGTCAGGAAGTATTTACTGAATGAATGGCTTTAATCTGTGCTTCACGGGAGTCTCTGCAGGTGGGTAGAGTGTTGTTCAGGAGTGTGCTTGGTTCCTGTGTCCAGGCCACACAGGTCTTCTCGAGTTCGATCCTAGGGGTTCCACTTAATTACCATTGCTACAAACAGGCTGTTACATAGATAACAGGTAGATATATAGGATGTGATAGAGATAAACAGGTAATACTTATATATACATACATATATGTTCTGTTACATACAAACAAAATGGATATGTTACATATAAACAGAATAAATACATAGATACACATGATAGGCCATAGATGATATATAGGTATATATACATGCATGATAGATGCTTAACTAGATAGATATATTCATACATGATAAACTACAGACAAAAATATAGAAAGATGTATGGTGGTAACAGGTAGATACAGACACATATACATACACACACACACACACACAATAAATTATAGGTAGATGATAGATACAAACATACATAGTGGGTTATAAATATAAATATACCATACACATGCCCGGTGATAAATAGGTCCATCAATACATCTATATTATGTAATGGATGTTAGATAGGTACATACATTTATACATTTACACATGATGGATTATGGATACAAATACACACATACATACACAATTAAACTTGTTAGTTTTTTAGTTTTTCACCAGTTCAACTTCGCCATTGTATTGGATACCAGAGACTCTCACTTTCTTTTCCTCCTTCTTCTCCTCCTTCTCTTTCCTCTCACCACTTCCCCCTGACTGCACTGGCTAAGGATTCAGGATCCAGGTGATTCAGTGGTGACAGCCGCCATCCTTGTTTCAGACTTAATTTAACGTCTGCACACCCAAGAAAAAACAAGCAGGCTGGAGAGATTGCCCAGTGGTTAGAGCACTGTATGCTCTTGAGGAGGACCTGGGGTCAGTTCACAGCACCCACGTGGCAGCTCACCACCATCCCTCGCTTCAGTGCCAGGGGATCTGATGCCCTCTTCTGACCTCTGTGGGCAACAGACACTAATAACATATTACACATACATCCGTGCAGGCGAAAGACTCGTACAAACAATACACAAGCAGAGTTCCTTATTCCTGGAACAAACTCCGTGTGGACATGATGGTGGTAGAAGGGGCTTTGATGAGAACCATTATCTTAATGCACTGTTTGGATCCCATTTTGCAATATTTTATTTAAAATGTTGCATCAATATTCATAAGTGAAGCCGCCTGTCATTTTATTTTTGTACAGACTTCAAATTTAAAAAAATAAAATAAAATTATATCTTCTCACTTTGTGAAAATTCCGCGGCCGCTTTCCTTCTCTTCCTGTGCAGCGGGATAGTTAATTAGCAAAAGGGGGACTGATTGGAGGGAGCTGCATCCACCGTGGGATTCTTGACGCTCATCCTTTGCGTAAGGCAAGCAGCTTAAAAGCATTTTATCCCAGAGAAGTGGCACCCAACCCCCTCAGTTCCCATTCTGTGTCGCAGATTGTCAACTTGATTAGACTAATAATCCCAGTGACATCGTTGCCTTTGGATGCTTCCAGAAACACCGTTCCAGGAAGGGTTAACTAAGTGGGACAGAACCGCCTGGAATCCCAAGGACGCATCCCTACTGAGTAAAAACTGAGTCCAGCACCAGCATTCACCACCTCTGCTTACTGACCACAGTGTGGTGGGGACACCACCATGCGCTGGAGCTCGGACTGTGAGGAGGACTTCCTCCCTTCAGTTGCTTCTGTCAGGCTTGTCCACCTGCCAACTCTCAGAGTGCAGAATTTTAGACACAGGTCTCTCTCTGTGAGTGACAAACACCAGCAATGACTTCTGTCCGTCTGTTTGCTTTGTGTCTTTTTCTAACTTTCTAAATGCTGAGCTCATTTATCTTCCTCCTCCAGCTGGCTGGCCACACCCACCCTTGCCAAGTCCTCCACTGGGGGTTCGTGTCACCAGGAACTTGGCTTGGGGGCTTATGCTCAAGGAGGGAGCAGCTGAAGACTCACACCCAGGCACATGCCACGTCTGGCCACAAACAACCTATAAGCTGGACTGTATTCCCTCATTGACAGTAGAGTCCCAGAGCAAGCTTCCAAGGGAAGCCAAGAACTCCCCCAGGTCACAGCAGAATGAGTGCGGCTGACTCAGGGGTGCGAGGAGAAAATGGGTGGAGGAGGGTAGAGCAATTGTTGATGTTGATGGTGCTGATGATGTTGTTAATGATGTGCTGATGATAATGTTCATGGCAATGATGATGCTGTTGATGATGATTGATGTTAATAATGCTGCTGATGATATGTGTTGATGATGTCATCGATGATGATGTTGATGATATTGATGATGATGTTCATGATGATAATGATGATATTGTTGTTGTTGATGATGATGATGATGTTGCTGATGATGATGTTTTGTTGATGGTGATGATGACAACGATGACCATAATGTTGCTGATGATGTTGATGGTGAAGATGTTGGTGTTGATGATGATGTTGATGGTGAAGATGTTGATGTTGATGATGATGTTGATGTTCATGATGAATTAATGTTGATGATGATGGTGTTGATGTTGATGAGGAGGAGGTTGATGATGCTGTTGATGGCAGTGATGGTGGTGTTAACCATGGTGATAGTGATGTTGCTGCTGATAGTAATATATTTATGGTAGTGGTCGTTGTTGTTGTTGTTGTGGTGGTGGTGGTGATGGTGATGATTGTAATAATGGTAATTGTGGTAGGTGATTGTGATGGGTGATTTTGATGGTGATTGTGGTGACGGTGACTGTGATGATGTTGATGGTGATAGTGATCATGATAGAGATGATTCTAGTGATGATGGTGGTGGAGACGATGATGGTACAGGTTGTTTTGATGGTTATCATGGTGGTGATGGAGGTGGTTATGATGGTTCAAGTGATATGGTGGTGATTGGGGTGCAGGCTGTGATTATGGTAGAGATGGTTTTGGTGGCAAGTGTGATGTGATGGTGATAATGATCATGCTGGTGACGATGGTAGCCATGATGAAAGTCATGAGATGATCACGGCTGTAATAACTCTGTGGTTTTGGTAGAGGTGGTAACAGAAAACAACAGCAACAGCTTTGGTGGTAGTGATATTGACATCATGACAGAACATCAACTAGCATGATGTCACTGGGATCCAATGTCATAGACGGTGCACAAATGTCTCCCGGATGGAAGGAACGGAGACTATGCACCATTAAAGACCACAAGATGACCAGCAGACAAAAAGCCAAGAAGAGTGGGAACAGCCATTTGTCGTGCCCCTTACATACACAGCGAGCCAGGAACAAGCAAGGCCAGCTGATCTCACTGCAAATTCTCTAACCCCATCACACACTCCACAAAGGGCACCACCTTGGGGACTCAGGGACACTAAAGAACAACTTCCCACCATAGCTCAGCAGCAACTTGACCATGCAGGGAGAAAAGAATAACCACCAACAGGCCCAGGATACTGTCCTGTCCTAGAGGAAACCATGAGTTCTGAGGAGACTGAGGTCTGGAGACAGGAGGGCAGTGACAGGGGTGGGTTCTGGGAATCACTCACGGGGAGACAGGAGGAAATCTACAGTTCAAGTTAGAGGTGGCATGAAGTTAATGTGCTTGAAAAACACATTAACTGAATGTCTTTGTAAATAATGACAAAATACAAGGTATAAGGGAAAGACCAGCACGATATTTACTTGTAGATGGCAAAGTAAAAAAAAAAAAAATTAAAGGAAACAACATAGCTATCAGTCAGGCCTTGGAGATGATGTGATGCCTCCCCGGCAATCGAAGGCAGGGCAGAGTCACCCCATGAAATGGGAAGGGAGCGGAAACGACCCTCTGAGCAGCTGCTATGCAGCGAAGGGTCTCTAGCTACTACAACAGAGACAATACAGACTGCTTACACCTGAGCCCAACATTTCTAACAGCCGCCACAGTCAACTGATACCAGTTAGCATGCATAGGAGCTAGTACTCAATCCCAGTTCTTCTATGTCACTCAGGGTGGAGAGAGAGAGAGGGAGAGAGAGAGAGAGAGAGAGAGAGAGAGAGAGAGAGAGAGAGAGAGAGAGAGATTTCAAACACAGACAGTAATCTGATTGCAATACACCTCCATCCCACACCCACAGCTGTAGCATGAAGGAATGCCCCAGAAAGAGTCAACCTCTGAGGGTAACGTAGCTAAAGGTAGACTGGACCAAGTCAGAGCTGCCGCTGATCAGCGAACACTTGAGTGTGCCACCTAATTAGCACTTGGTGAAGCGTCTGAGAGGCTCTGGAGAGATTTCCTTTGTGAAACCAGACCAGATTGCCTCTGCCGTGCCATCGCAGGTTGAAGAGAGAGCTGTCACGGTCAAGAGCAGTGTATTAGGCATGATGGGACATCCAGTCCCTCCCCGAGAGGCCTCAGTCTCTTTAACACCTGAGCTAAGGATCCAGAAGGTGATGAATGGGTCTCGGGCAGAACCTGCTTAGGACAGGACCCCAACCAGCTGGCAGGCAGGTGCCACAGTCGTGTGCTAGAACAAGGGAGGGACAGAAATGGCCAGAGGTTCTCAAATCCAAGAGAAGCCAGTCTGAGGCAGATAGTTCCTAAGCTAAGATGACCCAAGGAGGCAGATGCAGGATTCATGAGTCATCTGTGGTACTAGCCAGCAGAGCAGCATATTCTGCCTAGATGGAGTGTTTGCATTGCAGTTTGGAGGCAGGAAAAATACCCCTGTGGAGGTGGGGTATTGTATAGATCTGCACACGCATCCACTTGGGTGTCCAAGAGGCCCTAAGGACATCTGGAACATCTGGGCTCATTGAAGGGTTTAGAGAACTGAGAGTCCAAGGGTATCCATAGAATAGGGTCAACATGGAGCGAGATGCAGGCAAGGGCTGAAAGACAGACAGCACAGGTAGTGAGGACAGGATGGGAGGGGCCAAGCACAAGAAGCACGGGAGCTTTCAGCTGCCCTTTCAGAGGCAGGACATTGCCGCCAGCTCTGCAGTGCACGGTGAGGCATCTCTGCATAGGTGCAGTGTGTGCTGCTCCAGATGAGGAGAAGCATCGGTCCTACACATTTGGAAATTTACTGGAATGGCAATAGCCACTCACAGCCCTAGGGACCGTGCTCCTAGGTCAGCTGCTCCTTAGCCACATTCTCAAGCCTCATGGAACACTGCTGTGGTGCCATGAGCCTGCTGAGAGAGGGCACACGGTGTGTGAGGCAGGGGCCTGAGTCCCTGCATGACAGAGGGAGGCAGAGGACAGGATGGGATAGGGAAGCCTAGAGACTGAGCCTGCCTCGGGGATGGCAAGGCTCAGACATTGGCCACTCACTGGGTATCATCTGCAAAGATCTAGGAGACCCTCACCTTCAGAGCCTTAGAAACTAGCTAGCTTCTCCTGGACATGCAGCCCTTGAACGGGCAGCAGCATCCAGATGGCCCTTACTCCCTTCTGGACCACCTTGATTGTTCTTACTAGAAGAGAGCCCATTGGAGGAGGAGAGAGATCCTGTTGTTTGTATGTTTAGGTGGATTGTTGATGTTTGATTTGTCTTGTCCTACTGTTGTCTCTGTAGCCTAAAATAACTCTTATGAACTATGTACTACTTGATTTCATGCAGGATAGATGGATTCATGGGCAGGTGGATGGATGGATGGATGGATGGATGGATGGATGGATGGATGGATGGATGGATGGACAGATGGACAAATGGAAAAGAGACTGAGTGGATGGATGGATGGATGGATGGATGGATGGATGGATGGATGGACAGATGGACAAATGGAAAAGAGACTGAGTGGATGGATGGATGGATGGATGGATGGATGGATGGATGGATGGATGGATGGATGGATAGATGGACAAATAGAAAAGAGACTGAGTGGATGGATGGATGGCTGGATGGATGGATGGATGGATGGATGGATGGATGGATGGATGGACAGATGGACAAATGGAAAAGAGACTGAGTGGATGGATGGATGGATGGATGGATGGATGGACGAATGGATGGATGGACAGATGGACAAATGAACAAGAAGCTGAGTTGATGGATGGTAGGTAGGTAGATAAATTGGTTATAAATAGAAAGTAGGTGAGTAGTTAAAAATAGATGAGCAGATAGATTGATGGATAGACACATGGACAGATGGATAGGTGAATGGATGGAAAGATGGATATATTGTTGATAGGGAGAGGGATAAAAGACAGTAGGTGTGTGGATGGACAGAGTATAGGAAAGTGGGTAGGAAGCAGATGAGTGGGTAGGTAAATGGGTTGATGGGTAATGAATGGATAGACAAATAAGGAAGTAAAACGATGTATGGGTGGTAAATGGTGGGTGGGTAATCTAGTGAATGAGTAAATGGGAGGATGGATGGATGGATGGATGGATGGATGGTTGTGGTGATAGGGGAATGTTTGGGTAAATGGAAAGATAAATTAATGATAGATTGATAGATAGATGATAAATAGATAGATAGATAGATAGATAGATAGATAGATAGATAGATAGATAATAGACAATAAATGGGTAGATGGAGAGATAGATTAGTGATAGATAAGTAGATAGAGATAGATAGAAAAGAATAATAGATACATAGAAAGATGGGTAGATGGGAAGATAGATTAATAATTGATTGATAGGTAGGTAACAGACAGTAGATGGGTAGATGGAAAAATAGATTAATAATAAATAGATGACAGATAGGTAGATAGATGGATGGATGGGTGGGACAGCCCTGGGACCAGCCCACTTCACAGGTGCAGAACTGAGGCTCAGGGGGACGAAACGATTTCCAACATCATTCTTCATGAGATAAATGGGTCCCTGGGGTCCAGCTGACTCTGGACAGACATATCTTCCCACTAGACAGGGACAAGTGGTAATCACCATCCCCCAAACCTAATCTGTCCCCCAAAGAAAAGCGTGAACAATACCTTAAGCTATAACAAAAAATTCTAAGAGTAGTCCCCAAATACTTTAGAGGGCCAGAACCTAAATGAAGATTTCCCTAAGACAACTGAGTCTTCTTAGGCCTTTTCATCATTTAAAAAAAAATTTCCCTGTGCCTCTCTGGGACTTGGTCACACTTCCCCAAGGCCTCAAAGTGGCCTCGGGGCTGTAGCCTGGTAGGGGTTGCTAGGAAGAAAGAGAGGCCTGTGATATACAAGAAACTACTTGGTCAGCCTTACCCTGTGGCCCCACACATGGATCAGGCCCCTGTCTGTATCAGACACTTCCGGAGGGCAGAGATAAGCAGAGAAAACCACCATGGATTTAGTGACAAACAGGCAGGGAGAGTCCCCAAAGTCAGGGGTAAGAGACCAACCTTAGACCCCACTTAAAAAGGCACTGGACATTCATCTGGTCTACTTTAATAATGTCACCATTGTGGCTGATGGCTGGGTGTGTCTATGACAAGTGTCCTATGGTACAGAGTCCCAGAAGTAAACACCTCAGCTGGGCCACCCTCCCAGTCTGCTGGCCCATCCCTGCTCCTCCCAGGAAAAGGGGACTCATTCCTATCATGTCCAGTGTCCTGGCCACACCTGTACGGGGCCAGACAGAAGGTGAGGCAAGCCAACATCTGTCTCTGGTCCTGTAGGGAGGAGTCCAGTTCCGTGAGTCCTGGTCTAGATGTGCAACAGAGTGAATCACAGCACTCCCAGATGCAAAGTGGCAGCCACTCAGCAGCTACCAAGTGCCGCTGTGGGACCTTACACCAAGACACAGTCACATAGGTTAGCAAGATTATTAGTGAGGTTACCCCCACCCCCAAAACAGCCAAGATCCTGTCAAACAGACCAGTGCGGTGGCTTAGCGATTCTCTGTTCCCATGCTATCCTCAAGTAATGGTGCAGAGGCCAAGGCTTCCGGAAACCCCAAAGTGGCAGGCCCGAGCTGTCAGGGTCCAGGGAGGAGTCAGGCTTCTGACTCTCCCTCCCCAAAGACCTCCCCCTGAGTACTTGACTCTGCTCCATTTTATTCCTCTCCCTTTGAAATTCCAAGTGGGAGGCATGCTGGGCCAAGCTGGATGCTGCAGATTAGATTGCATCTGTCTGGATATAAATAATTTACTGCTGGATGGTCAGGGGGAATTTAATTAGCTCTTGTTCTCCTGTAGACTCGGCCCCACCACTGCTAAAACATTTCACTCCGAATTAGCCTGAAGGGGGCCAACAAGGCAAGGTTAATTTTATACACACGACATCCCCCACAGCTTCTGAAAATACACATTCAGCAAGAGACGCCACAGGGCCACGACTGGCCACCCGGTGTCAGGGGCTCTGAGCAAAGTCCAGGGAGGGGCTCAGGGTGCTCTTCTCCTGGCCTCTCACCTGGACCTCAGAGGAACAGGACTCCAAATGAAGTGAGTCAGGGAAAGAGGGAGTGGATGTGAGGGGGCAGATGAGGAAACCAGGTGAGGGATCCAGAACAGACCCAGGTAAGGATGGAAATTAGAGTTTGGGTGGGAGCCAGGTGAGGAGCCAGGTGATCCTGCCCCAGGTTAAAAGACAGATGAGAGCCAGGTGAAAAGTCAGGTGAAGGCCAGGTGAAATGCCAGGTGAAAGGTCAGGTGAAAATCCAGGTGAAGGCCAGGTGAGGGGCCAGGTGAAAAGTCAGGTGAGGTCCAGGTGAGAGGCCAGGTGAGGGCCAGGTTAGGATCCAGATGATCCCTTCCACCATCCAGTGGAAGCTTGAGTCACATTGCTCTTGGCCCTGAGCAGTGTGTTTCTGCTCCATGTCAGCCTCCCACCTGCCTGGTGAAGTCACAGCCAGATTGGGACCTGCAGCCCGCTCACGTCTCTGCTGGCCCCTGTGCAACAGCAGAGGGCAGTGGTGGCGTGGGCAGCCCATCAGGAACACTGAAGCATGTCTGAGAACAAGCCAACTGGATCAATAGCCCTTAGAAACCACCGCAACAGAAAGACATTTAAAATGTGGGTGATGTAGTCAATGGATCCTTGAAAAAGATCAAAAACCTCCAAGGAATGTTCAATGAGAAAAAAGGGGGACAGGCCTGTGGCTGGGCTTCAAGCAGACCAGCCCTGGGAGACAGCAACCCGTGGAGCAGAAGGAGGAACGTCACACTTCGGGCTGCAAAGAAAGGACACTATGCCAGTACCCACTGCCTACCCCCCTGTTTGCACCGGGTCCCCTCTGCTCCTGACCCCACTACCCCAACTCCTGATGCACTAAAAGCCCACTGTCCCAAGCCCCTGTTCCAGACCTCCACTTCCTTAGCACCCCATTGATCTACATCTCAGCTGTCCTATCTTCCTGCTACTCCACCCCCACTGCCCCACCCCCACTGCCCCAGCCCCCACTGTCTTAGCTCCCAGCTGTCCTTACTGCTTGGATCCCTACCCCCTGCCTTTAGTCTGGAAACCTGGACAGCTTCCACTCAGACTATTCAATTGACCTACAGGACGTCTGGGTCCCTAGAGGTGCCTGGCAGCCCCTCTGTTGGCATTTCTTTCTGTCGTTTTGGGAAAGTGGGTGTGCCGTTGTTTAAATCGCTAAGGGTTTGATTACTGGTGAGATCAGCTTCCTTCTCCATGCACAAGAGAGGGGGGATGTGCTGTGTGCTGTTCCTCGGTCTTCTTCCTGTGTTTTCAGGTCAGTTTTTTCCTCTGGAGTCAAACCGCTTTATTGTTCTGTGGGCTCCTGCATGGGGGGCACATGCTGCCCTGCCTTTTCAGGCAGCAAGCGTGTCTTTCAGTATTGGATTGTCCGTCACAGACTGTCACTCCCACACTTGTTGGGCAGGGCAGGGGACAGTTGAAGAACTGTGTTCTCCCTAGATTCCTAAAATCATTCACACGGAAGAAGAAACCTGGAATCCTAGATCTAACCCATGTGCCTGAATTTGTCTCAGTCTCCCATCGAGGTGTGCTCAAACCTTAAGCAGAAGAGGAGCCAGGGCCTCTCAAGGTCAGTCCCTTGCCCAAGATTACACACGCCAGGGACAGGAGCCTGCATTCAAACTGGGCACACTGGCTTCAGGATGCCATCTGATGCAAGAAACCAACCAACTTCTGCCTTCTATAGGGTAGCTTCAGTGGGCTGGTAAAGAAGACAGGGCTACCCTATCAGCAAATCCAGCCCCAAGAGCGCAGGCCCAGAAGGAAAGCCATTCTGGTAGACACCAAGTAAAGGAAGGGACCACCAAGGAATACATGTCACGACAGTTGAGAAAATGCAAGAGCCGCCATGCCTGGTGGCCTTTCCATCTGCAGAGTCAGCAAAGATGTAGGCAGAGAGAAACAGAAGCGTTCACCAGCCTCAGGGATGAAGAGCCAGTCTCCTTGCCTGACAGATACCTCGGCAAAGTGTCCAGGAGCCTTGGATTGGTGCTCCTAACCCAGAGGCTAGCTCCAGGAACTGACCCTGCAGTTAAATCAAGTACAGAACAACCATCATGAACCAGGAAGCTGACGGCAGACCAGGAACGACACGCAGGGAGCCGATTATAGATTTTTCTCAACGTTGGCGGGAACAGGCTAGTCTGCAATTTCTGAAAACAGGGATCTGGGTGGGTCCCTAATGCCGGGGGACGCTCGCATACAATACTGAGTGGAAAGAAGACAGCGTGAGGACTATATATAAGGATCCTGATTTTATTTTAAATTATGGGTTCTTTTTTAAAGACTGGTAGGAAATGTACCAAAATGTTGTCTCCTGGAGGGAAGATTAAGGTCACGGCTGACTCGGGCTCCTGTCCTCATCCTTTCCTGTGCCCTCTCTACTTCTCAGAAAAAGAAAAGACAATGTTTACTATAATCATAAAGGAATTCTCTAGCTGACAGAAGATAAATCTAGCATTTCTGGCTGGAGAACTCACTTTGCTTGGCTTTGAAAGTAGGGCACACGGCTCTGAGCACAGGCCCCTGGTTCAGTCCTTCATGGGGAAGTCCTGTCTTGACTGTCGAGTGATCCCCCTCGTGCGGTGTGAATGAGGCCACTCTGGCTTGGTGACGGCACTACCACCCACCTAGGGTTACTGCTGCCACATCTCATTCCTGACACAGGCTTGGAAAGCTTGGCTTACTGCGACGCAAACAAGCCGCCTCTGACCTATCCCTCCCAGGCACCCCTCACTAAAGCTAGCCTCACGCTCTGACTGCGGAGATCATTCGGATCCCATATGTTTGAATATGTTTGACCCAGGGAGTGACACTGGGGGAAAAGGGTGTCCTTGTTGGAGGAGGTGTGCCACTGTCAGGGTGGGCCTTAAGACCCTCATCCTAGCTGCCTGAGAGATTCAGTCTTCTCTTGTGTAGCAGCTCCTCCTGCACTGAGCTTCCCACTATGATGATAATGCACTGAGCCAACCTCTGAGCCTGTAAGCCAGCCCCAATTAAATACTGTCCTTATAAGGACCTTGGTCATGGTGTCTCTTCAGAGCAACAGAAACACTAAGTCACCATATCTGAACAGTCCCCACTACTCCAAGCTTTGTGTCACCCCAATAACTCTGCCAACTGTGTCCCTATCCAGTCAGCAGCAGCCACAATGATCAGGAGACAGATGACAGCCCTGTGGCCCTGTCTCTAGAGACTCCTCATCTATCTGGGTTGTGGAAGATGGGCAGACCCGTGTTTGGAACGGTCCCATGCTAAGCTCTCTCTGCTGTGTCTGGCATGGTCTCTCACCCACTGAGAGTGACCAAGCCATGCTAGCAACTCTGGCAGGACCCTCAGGAGAGGACAGGAAGCTGCAAGGACTGGGGCACCCCAGTCGTCCCCGTGACAGACACTGTGGGCCAGGGAAAGAGCTGGGGCTCGCAGAAGACTGAAGCCAAACAGATTCCCAGACCTCGCTGTCAGCTTACAGCCAAGGTGGCACCGTGAATATTGCCCCCCCATCCCCCTAACGCTGACAGGGAAGCATTTCTCCTGAGCGGAAAGAACCAGCCCGTGAGGAGGCAGACGGAAGGACCTCAGGGAGCCAGGTACCTGAGCCAAGATGCCAGCTAGCCCGTGGCTACACAGGACACCAGCTCTTCTCTCTGATGGCCCAGTGCTTATCACCTACCTGGAGCCTCCTTTCCTTCTGGGAGTCTTCAAGAGTCACACCCACGGTGTCAGCTGTTGGAGGTTCTTGTTGTTCCCAAACTGAATGTATGTACCCTACTATGTGGAGACCACATTCCTCCTCTCCAGTAATCTTTTGTGGACACATGGGTCATATCCACTGCTTAGCTCTAGACCAGAAGGTTCACTCACAGACAGGGGGACATTAGCCAGCAAGGGCGTGAGCCCTGGCCTACACTTCTGCTGCACACTGTGTCTGTATAGTTTACTCTTTAATCCACTCGGGGCCTGTTCACCGCTCCCAAGGGAGGCTTGTTGCAAACACCACACCACACACAACATGCTGTGGCAGCCAAGGACAGCTTAGGATGGATTTTGGATAGTGAGGCAGACAGATGGACAATGAATAGATTGGGTGGGTGAGTGAAGAAATAGGTCGTCTGCCTTGTCCAGTCTCCCCAAAGTGTCTGCACAGCTTCAGGGCCTTCAAAGCAAGCAAGCCTTCAGTAGGCTCAGTGTAGGTCTGCCTCAGTGGTGTGTCCCCCAATACTGATGGCTGCTGCTGGTCCCCAAGTCCTCTGATACTTGCCGGCATATCCTTGGGGACATCTAAAGGTCCCATTTCTGAAGCATCTGGCCCCCATGCACCAAGACCTGTGGTCAGCCTGGCCCTCACCCTCCCTGAGACAGAGAAGTGAAGAAACCCCAGATCTCCCCCAGGCCCCAGGTTCCTGGGAGAAGCTGGTATTCATCATGGTCTCTAAGTAAGCATCCTGAAACCAGGAAGCAACAAAATCAGGCCTTGGCCTCAGAAGCGACACCCAACCGTGTGCCTGCTCCCAGGGCCAAGTTCCAACCTTGCTCTAGGAGACCTGGCCAGGACAGGCTGTGAGCCAGTTTCTCCACCTGCTTGTCCCTAGGGTGGCCATCTACTCTTTATCCAGTGTCATTTGTTTATATATTGCTGGGACCGAATACCTGACAGCAGTAACTGAAAGGGAAGTAGAGTTTATCTTGGCTCATGGTTTCAGAAGGATTTCCCTGCATAAGAGCAGAGGCAATCATCATAGGCAGGAAGCAGAAAGGGCAAAACCTTCACAGGTTCAACTCTAGTGCCCCCTTTCTGGTAGCTACTTCCGGTGTCTCAAAGGTTCCACAGCGTCGCCAATTAGAAACCAAGCATTCATGTACATAAGCCTGCCTGCTCATCCCAACCCTAACAGTGTTGATCGGGCTCTTCCTCCCAGGATGATCAATCGATCACAGATCCTACCAGAGGCCATGTTTGTGTCTTTGGCTGTCAGTGCTACCCCCCACTTCTCTACTCTCTCTCTCCTCTCTCTCTCTCTCCTCTCTCTCTCTCCCCCCTTCTGCATGAGCGTCTCTCTGCTGCCTCAGAATCCAAGATTGAAATTGAAGTGTATCCCGAATAATTTTATCAGATAGCATTAAGCCCGGAGCCTTACATTTGTGATGTAGAGCTTTAATTAAGTTCTCAGGTCCTGATCAGTATCTCGCTGATTCTCACTGGGTCATGTCAAACAAGAGTCGGGCATCAGGGTACAGCAAATGTGTCCAGGGAACTTGGCTGCATGGTATCCAGACCTCCCTTTCCCTCAGAACAGAGTCCAACCCAAGAGGCCCTTGCGATAGACCCTTCTCCAATCTCCACCCTAGCCACTAATCTCATTCTGTCATCCCGGCTGACCCGAGAGGAATCCATACATGGAAATCAAAAGAGTGGGAGCCTCCGCCCTGACCGTCCATGAAAGGAGCAAGCCTAGACACCAATGAGGGATATCCTCTGCTCAGTCACATGCACCCTGCAACCATGGTGCCCCTGCTAAGAGTTGTGTGCAAAATCTCCAACAGGCAGAGGCCACGCACCCTCTCTCCAGACAGGCCCTTCCCCTGAGAGATCTTGTCATGAAAACAGTTTGCACACAGCACCCCGACCGGAGCCCTTCACCAGTTGTGTGCATCCACCATGTCTGGGCACTAGCTGAAGGACAAGCACGCCCCAGCTAGACACGGAGGTACAGATGGCCACACAGTCCTCCTCGTCCTCACCAGAGGGACCAATCATTGGCGGAGTCAGAGAGATGAGTAAAGGGGAAGGGAAGCAGGGATGGAGGACAGAAAGAAACTGGAAGGAAACACAAGGAGAGCCTTCAGGCTCTCTCGCTGCCTCATCCTAAACCCCTGGGCTCTTGTCCCGATGGTGAGGTTTGTGCACGGTCCCTGAGTGTGGTCCTCGGCCAAGTCCTAAGTCTTACTCTACTGAAACCTCTCAGGGAACCTAGTAACTGTCAATAAAGATCTTCATCCCACAGGGTAAGGGAACTGAGGCACCAAAAGGTTATTTTATCATCGAAGGCCACACAGACACTGGGGGCTACACCACTGAGACTATGGCCCACTGAAACCGTGTAAGTACAGAGACCCATCCAGCGTGCCCATGCCTCAGACCCTGGCTGGAGCACTCTCCCGTCCAGACATCCAAAGATGTCTCTTCCAGCGCTGACCGGTCACAGTCCTGCTGGTTTTATGTCAACTCGACCCAAGCTTAAGTCTTCTGAGAGGATGGAGCCTCACTTGAGAAAATGCCTCCATGAGATCATAAGGCTGTAAGTAGACAAGTCTGCGGGTGTTTTATTACTGATCATTGTGGGAGGACCCAGCCCCCAACAAGCCAGTGAGCAGCACCTTCCATGGCGTCTGCATCAGCTCCTGCCTCCAGGTTCCTGCCCTGTTTGGGTTCCTGTCCTGGCTTCCTTTGATGGTGGACTATGATATAGAAGTGTACATTGAGTAAACCTTTTCCTCCCCAAATTGCTTTGGTTATAGTGTTCCATCTTAGCAATAGCAACTCTGCCTAGGACACACACACAGGCACACACCAGGCACACACACAGAGACACACCACACACAGACACACACACAAGCACACATATACACACACACAGACACATACACACATATACACACAGAGACACACACACAGACACATACACACATATACACACAGAGACACACACACAGACACACAGACACACACACACAGACACACAGACACACACACACAGACACACACACACACAGACACACACACACAGACACACACACACACACACACACACAGACACACACACAGACACATACACACATATACACACAGAGACACACACACAGACACACACACACAGACACACAGACACACACACACAGACACACACACACACACAGACACACACACAGACACACACACACACACACACACAGACACACACACACACACACAGACACACACACACACACACACAGACACACACAGACACACACACACACACAGACACACAGACACACACACACAGACACACACACACACAGACACATACACACATATACACACAGAGACACACACACAGACACACAGACACACACACACACAGACACACACACACACACACACACACACACACACACACACACACACACACCAATCCTCAAAGGCACTCTCCCCTGACATGGCTCTGCAGTACATGTGTTCTTTAGGGCTAGGTTCCCGGTATAACCACATCCCCTGCAATATTCCGGAAGC
This sequence comes from Micromys minutus, assembly GCF_963924665.1. NCBI lineage: Eukaryota > Metazoa > Chordata > Mammalia > Rodentia > Muridae > Micromys > Micromys minutus. The sequence continues at coordinate 64,057,476 of NC_137979.1, forward strand.
ATATTTGGTGACCAGAAATTTAGTGAGTTTTATCCCCAACCCATGCACACCAGGCCACCTAGCTCTGTTCGCATAGCTTGGTCACCTTTCTGTTCCTTCTATACCTTGCACTGTGGACTTCTAGAGGAGGGTGGGCCCACCAGCTTTGAAGGACTCCCAGCAGGCCCCACAACATCGGTGAAAAAGGAGAGACAAAGACTACAGGAAAGGAGGCCTTCCAAGCTGGGCTCAGTAAGGGTGGTGCCCTGCTCAGCCCAGGCACCATGTTTGGAGTGGGGGAGGGCAAGCGCTCTAGATGCCACTGATGGGGTTCTCTAGCCAAGCACAGGAAGCTAGAGCTCCAAGCATCTCTCTGGGATGCTGAGAAGAGTGGCCCTTTAAGGCACCTTCCTGGTGGGCAGTCCAGATACCTTTCTCTTTAGCAGGCCTCTCCATCCATCCACAGTATGACCCCTTGATGTGGACAGACCAAGAGCCACCAGCGGGCCTCCATGCAATGACTCACCTCCCTGTTGAGCTGAGTGGTTACTTCCACCCTCCCATCCTCCTCCAAAATGGCCCTTCCCTCCCCTTCCTTGCATAACCTGCCTACCTCCCTTTCTGCCCTCCTCTGAGTTATTTCTTGGTAGATTTGCTGGGCCCAATCCCTGGGAAATGCCCACTCATGGGAAGTGAGTGTCCTTTTTTTCTCTCTGCCTCAAGAGGGCAGGAAAAAAGGGGGATAACCCCGCCCCCAAGGGTGCTGCTTCACAAAAAGTATAAATCACGCAGGAGAGAGTAAAGGAAGGTTTAAAAGGAGAAGTAGGAAGGAGCGATTCTGTGGGGTCCCCTGCAAGTGTAAGAGAGACACAGCAGGTCCCTGTCTCCTGGGCAGGTCTGCTGAACCCCCAGATTATTCTCCGGCCCAGAGTCAGGGGTCTCACTGAAGGACCAGGACTTCATTTCACTTTCTGTGTGGGTTCTGAGATCTGGATTCCCCGCAGTCTCACAAAACCCCTGCTGCCTGGAGCCACCCCACTGGGCTAAAACCCAGGGGCTCACAGTGTCCACCTGCCATGTAGGGCTTCTAGCTTCTCTAATCCTCCCCACACACAGCTGGGGCATGACACATCCTGGCATTGATGGGAGGCTCCTGAGAGCCCCAAACTTAGACCCTGGGGGCCTGAAGGCGGAAGAAATTGTCCAAGCCTGTCGAATCTAAGCAAGAGGGTTTGATTGTCAACTTAACAGGATCTCAAATCACCTAGGAAACAAATCTCTGCCTTGATTGAGAAGGGAAGAGCCACCCTGAATGTGGGCGGCACCATCCCTCAAGCTGGGGTAGCACTCTGAATAAAAAGCAGAAAGTGAACTACACATCAGCCTTCCCCTGCCTCCCCCTCCCCTCCCTCTACCCTCCCCCATTCTTCCCCCTCCCTCCATTCCCCTCCTGTCCCCATCCCTCTCCCTCCCCTCCCTTCCCCATTCCCCTCCTCCTCCCTCCCCCTCCCCACCCCCTGACAGTGTGGTGAGCAGCCTCTAACTCCTGCAGCCATGACTCCCCACGATGACAAACCAGGAGCAGAAGCAAACCCTCATCCCCGTAACTTGCTTTTGCCAGGTATTTTGTAACAGCTACATCTCAATGCCCTGAGCTCACCACCCTCACCACGGAGCAGTGTCACCTTGGTCCCTCCATTCCCATCTCTGTCACATATTCTCCCTCAAAACCAAGGAGAGGTTTGGGCGAAGGTACACATCCAGCTCCCCGCGGTTATACCCAAACTTCTAAGAATTAGGCTTCTGGACCTGTCTGAGAGTAACATACGCAGTAGGAACTGTGGGTCTGGGAGGTGGTCACTGCTAACCTAAAGCAGGTCACTGGGCCGCTGCCGACAGGGTCACAGGATGAACGCCAGTATCATCCATGAGGAAGCTGTACTTTTCAGAGGGAGAAGGCTTCATTTCTTCTTCATTTCCACCCACAGATGGGCAGGGAAGGCACACAAGAAGTGGGAGCCATGCCCACAAGGTCCTCAGTGTTGGTTGTATATGTAGAAATATGTCTCCAAAACAGAAGGCTCAAATTCAAAAGCCACTGGAGTATTCGCTGTGGTGGAGGGAGGTTTGTGTCTACGGCGTCACTCCTTGTACCTTTCCTGAGCTCTGACCAATGCCAAGCTACGTTCCCCTGGCACAAGGATGGCCCAGGGGTCCCTGTCCACCCAGTGTGGGCAGCAGTACCCACAAGCTCCTAAAAATAAGCACCCGGTACCCTGCTGTCCCTCCACCTGGCCCCAGAGCACCCTCACTTCCTCGGACTACAAGCTGGCTGTCTTCCCAGATGGGCAGGAGGCAGAGCGGGACCAGCCTAGAATAGATTCAACCCAGACTTGTCCAACAGAAGAACACGGATCATCCAGGGTTTTGGTGTTCCCTGGAGCCACCACAGAGTTCACAGACCCAAGGTCTTGTAACAGTCCCAGAAATGGGCATTCAAAGGCACCCAGATCCTTATTAAATAACTCGTGGTCAATCCAAAGTGTGAGGCTGATCTGAGCCCAGCACTGAAGAAAACAGTAAAGGGGGCTGCTCTGCCACAGCTCCAGGGCTCTTGAGCGAGTGGCTAAAACTCTGGCTTCTGGGCCACTCAACTGAGGGTTGTATGAACAGGACTCACACAATGGGCTGGTCCCTCCCTCTGGAGATAGGGGCACAGATGAGAGCCATCCTAGCCATCCTGGGACCCCCCCCCCAGCCTCAGACTTCTCCACTAAGGTGCCTTCTACTGAGGTGCACCAAGGGTCCCTGGGATGATGTGGTGATAAAGCAAAAATAAAAACTTTCTGTTATACACAGCTTTCTCCAGAAAGGCCAAGGCCACAGGGCACCTCTGTGGTAAAGTGTATTTGGTGTGTGGATCATTCCAGAATTCTGAATTCCCTTGAACTTCTGTGCCTTTAAGCCAAGCACATGGGGGCATTTACATAAACTTCAAACTCCATGATCGTTTTCTCTTGAACTTGGGTGGACTGAGTCAGCCTCCATTCCAGACCCAGCCTTCAGCCCCACGCCTTCTTTATGCCCCTCCTCCATCTTCTACCATCTGCCTGTTGCCAAGCATCCTGACCTGCCGTTCCTTTTTCCTAGGTGGGTTAGGATGATCCTCTATGTGGCCTTAGAGTCTGACGAGGTCAGGGCAGGGGGCGTCCAGGCAACCAGAAACAACAATCCCTAACCAAACCGGAAGACAGAAACGGGCAGTTCTAGGCCAGTCCCCCACGAAGCTGACCATGTAACTGGACACACGTGAGCTTGGCTCAGTCCTCTTTCAACTACACAGCCTGTATAGCTCTGATCCCTAGCCAAGCCCAGCAGCCCACACACCGGCCTCAAATCCAGGCCACCCCAGGCTGCACATCAGGACTGACACCCAGCACGGACACACCCCCTTCCTCTGTACATCCATTAATTCATACCTCACAAAGGGCATGTGACTTCACAGGTCCTCCCACAAAGAGATGGGGCCGATTTTCCCACTTCCGGTATCGGAGCCACTTCCAACGCCACAGCTTTTACACACATAGCTTCCTTCTGCTTTGTGGCTAGGGACCCAGCCACTGAGACATGAAGAAACCTGAGTTAGCCTGCTGGAGAAGAAGCCACGTGAAGCCAACACCTGCTGCTCAGTACAGCCTGTCTCTGCCCACCCACCAACGGCAAACAGGTGTGTGAGAAAGTCCATGGAACACCGCCCGCCCAAGCCATCAGAAGTATCTGACAGGCCTGAAGCAAAAAATAGGCAGTCATCACAAGCTACAGTGCTTTGGGACCTGCTTGTTATACAGCAGTAGCTAACTGATACACCCTCTCCTACAGCACATGGAGGCCCAAAACCTCATCTGGCTCGTGGTATTAGCAAAGTCTCGCGGGGATGTGTGGCGGGCTTCAATCTCTAGGGTTTATAATTGAGTTACTCGGTGAGGTCTTCGGTTTAATTTTTTTTTTTCTTTTAACATATTTTCAATCAGAACGAACAGATGCAGTTCAGAGCACTCCCGCTGAGCTCTCAGAAGCATCCATCCCTGGCTTTCTCCAGAGAGGCTCATCTTGTCTGTTGGAGGCCGTGTCCTCATGTAGCTTTTCAGATGTGGGAAAACGGGACGTTTTTCCTTCCCCAGCAGCCGGGGCGCCTGAGTGTGGGAGAGAGGACGTGGTAGTGGCCGCCGTGGCTGCGCATTTCACGGCTTGGGCTTCACATCTGTGTGAGGCTGGTGGTTCTTATCTGAATTCTACGCACAAATAAAACAGGGCTTATTTAAAAATAACTGGGAAAATTCCATGCTGGAGGGGGAGCAAAGTCTTCATTGCAGCAGATGCAGAAACAGAACAAGATTGTTCTAGACAAGCACAGCAGTCCACCCCAAAACTCCCAAGGTGGGACTTTCTGGTGCCTGAAGGCCAAAGGGTAGAAGGCAGAGGCTCAGAACCTTCAGCCCCTAGACTCTCTAAACTCTCCAGGACACAAACAAGATACAGGGTGAAGAGACAGGAGCCCAGGTGGCTAATGGCTGGCACTAGGGCCTGGACCATGGAGCTATTCAGGGCCTTGTGTTCTGGTGAGGCACCCAGGGCCAGCATGTCCTTCTGATGAGGCACACAGGGCCAACACCGCATCTGTGTTCCAGGGGAAACTCCAGGGAGCCACAGAAAAGGGAAAATTCACTCTCACCCGTGTCAGACTGACCCTGGCCATGTCCTTGCAGCTGGGGCTCACTTTGGGAGGAACAGGGTCAGGGGGTGGGGAGGAGGGCCACTCCTGCTTCCTTGAGAGAAGTCCGCACCTTCTAATGACATGAACAAACAAGTCCAGCTCTGGAGACAGTAGGATTATATCACCCACAGACTACAGAAGCTATTCAACAATGTCCCCGGCCCAAGATCATAGAAGTCACCCAGCCAAACAAGGTCTCCACCTGAAGCAGGGGCTCACACAAAGCTGCCCTAAGCTCAGTGACAGCTGAGGGCGTCAAAGGTCCAGGTTCAAGTGAAGGCCCAGGGAAACCGTGTAAGAACACAGGGAGGACCCCTAAGAGGAATTTGGCAAATTCACTCGTGGGGGTGGGAACACTTGAGTTGGGCCTTGAGTCATCTGTGGCAGGAGGAGGTCTCAGGCTAAGGACCATGCAAACCTAACTCTTATCTCACAGTAATGTTCATAAACAAATGATTTTGAGCCTCACCCTGTCACTACGCTGCAGAAATTCTGAGGGCATCCTTGGCTTCAAATCCTTCCAAACCATGTGAGGAACCCAAACTTGTCTTTGCCTCAGCCAGAAAAAAATAATAATTAAACTGATCTTTCCTTATGCACAGCTCCACTGTGGTTTGAGTCATCCAGGCCAGTGATGGTACAATACAAAATGGAAAATTCCAGAATAGTGAACCTGAGTACCATAAGGTGCTGTCCTTCCTAGCTCTATCCCACCCACTCCTGGACCCCTTCCCATGTACAGACTGCCTGTGCTGCGAGCGCTATCCACACATGATGTCATGACGTCAATGTCGTGTAGGCTATAAGATCCATAACGTTTGTGTTCAGAAACCCTCTACTTCATTAAAACCTCAAAGCAGATGAGGGAGATGGCTTAGTCAGAAACATGCTTATCCCACAAATGTGAGGACCTGGGTTCGATCCTGATCATCCATGTACCAGTGTGGTAGCACACATTTGTAATCACAGCTCTAGGATAGCAGACAGGCAAATTCCTCAGACACCCAGGACAGACAGTTCAGCTGTCTAAGTTCCAGGCTCAGCAAGAGACCTGTATCAAAAACCAAGCGGATGGTTCCTGAGGATACCTAAGGCTGTACATTCATGCACAAAGGCACACAGGCACACAGGTACAGGCACACAGGTACAGGCACACAGGTACAGGTACACAGGCACACAGGCACACAGGCACTCAGGTACACAGGCACAGGCACACACACAGGCACACAGGTACAGGCACACAGGTACAGGCACACAGGCACACAGGCACTCAGGTACACAGGCACAGGCACACACACAGGCACACAGGTACAAGCACACATGTACAGGCACACAAACATACAGGCACACAGGTACACAGACATATATAGGCATACAGGCACACAGACACACAGACACACATGCACACAGCTACACAGGTACACAGACACACAAGCACACAGACACACAGGTACACAGGTACAGGCACACATGCAGACGGTCACACTTGCATACACAAAGCATCAAAGTCCAAGAAAAGAGATGCCAGCAGTTAGAATATGGTTGTTGTCAAATCATTGGTTTTGTATGACATTGTTCTTCTGACTGAAGAGTCATGCTAAAAGCTATGTCTGGTAATGTGCATCTGTAGCCCTACCTTTAACCCCACCTATAACCACATTTGTAACTCTACATGTAATCTCACTTATAACCCCTCCTGTAACCTCACCTCTCCTCTTACCTGTAATCCCACCTGTAACCTCACCTGTAACCTCACCTGTAATCTCACCTGTAACCCCACCTGTAATCCCACCTGTAACCCCACCTGTAATCCTACCTTTATCCCCTCCTGTAACCCCACCTGTAATCCCACCTATAATTCCACTTGTAACACCATCGATTACTCCACCCATAAACCCACCTGTAATCTCACCTTTAACCCCACCCATAAACCCAACATTTAGGAGGTGGTGACAGGAAGGTTTAATTTAAGACTAGCCTTGGTTACATAGAAAGTTTGATGCCAGCCTGGGCTAAATGAGATCCTGTATCAAAAGCTCAAGATAATTAAATAAATCAGACTGCATTGTAGACTGCACACATATAATAATAATAATAATAATAATAATAATAATAATGTGTGTATATGTATGTAAGTATGTATCTATAAAATAACTAGCGCTCTCTGAAACCTTAGACCCCACCCTATGATTGAAAGTGAACCATTCCTCTATCTGTCAGTTACTTGCCTACTCCTTCCCTAGCATTTGACGGGTGAGTGCTGTTTCATCTTCTACCACTGTGGCTGGCACCCCAAGAAGCAAGCTTGGGCCTGTGGAACGGTAGCCACCCACTCAGCACTGCAGACCATGGACGCTGGAGGCCGGTGTCTGAAATCCAAGGCTCATTCCCCAGGGCTGCTCCTTCTGCAAGCTCAGTCCTTGAGCAGCCTCCCTTTTCCTCTATGTATCTCTGTGTCCCCGTGCCCCCTGTTGATAAGGACACATCCCACCAACAGGCCTCCAAACAAGTTCACGTTCAAGGCAACTGGAGTTAGGGCTCTGGGTGATCGCCACCCTCTACCGTCCCAGTGTTCCCCGTCCCCAGTGCCCCAAAGTGCCGGCTCTTCATGTGCTTCTCAGAAAACCACAGACAGGACTTGAAACTCTGAACTCCATATACAGTGTCTCCCATTTTCTCCCTGCCTCCTCTTCCTCCTCCCGTCCCCTAACCAGTCCACAAAGCCACTGTTCATCCAGACTACAGTGGGGAAGAAGAGGGAAGGAGAGGGGGTAGAAGGGGGAGGAAAGAGGAGGGGACCACAGGGACAAGGGGGCAAGGCACACGGTTCTTGGAGAAATGAAGGACCAGGGCTATGGGAAGCCAAGGGGGAAGCGTGGGTTTGGTCACTTCAATTTGTCTAGCTTTGGCCTCTCCCCCAAAGCCATACCTATTCGTGTTCCTCAGGACAAGGGCCCTCAGAAGAGGGACCCAGGACAGGCACACCCAGGCTCATTACTTAGAATGTAAGGCAGACAATGTTTACAAGCAGTGCCCAGGTGAAAGGGAAGCTGTGCCACCCCTGGGGACTGCAAGAACCTGAAGGCTTAGAACTGTAGTTTGTTCAGGAGGCAAACTAATACCTGTGCCAAACACGCTCTGCACACACACACACACACACACACACACACACACACACACACACAAATAAGCTTCCAAAATCAGTCATTGCCAAGTTTGTGGCTGCCCTCCCAGCCCCTCCGCTGGAAAAGCACACAATACCTGACAGACAGCTATGATCCAGGGTTGTCTGCCTCATGGGACTTCCCAGCTAGGGCAGGACAGGAGACCGTGCCTCCAGGTAAAGAAGGCTGGAGGTCAAGGATGCTGATGGAGGTCACTCTTGGGGAGACACACTGCAGGTGGAGCAGGTATGGGGCTGTCCACCTGTCTCACCAGATGCTCTGTGCCTGGTCCTCGGAGTCCACTGATCCTTTCTAACTAGAAGAGACACAAAACACCAGGAATATTGGCACAGCCCTGAGAGAAAACGTCTCTCTGCAGACAAGCTCTATCAGAGATAAAGGATGTCAGGGACACGACCCCCAAATCTCAGGGCCATTGTTAAACGGCCTCTGGGAGCTCAAGACTGCAAGTGGCTTGCTAAAGCCAGCTAGGCATCTTCCTTTCTAGTCTACAGCACAAACATTCAGTGGGCAGCCCTGCCTGTGGACGGCCCCCACCTTTTCTCTCACAGAGACACATCCCTTCTGACACCTGGGATGACATCCCTTGAGTATCTGCCATGCTGCTGGGGCCCTGAGGGAACAGGAGGTTGCCCTCTGCTTTTCTTGTTCTAGAAACAAGACACCCAAGAAAGGCACCTCATGAGTGAAGATCTGGGAGACCCTGGGGGCTGGATATCCAATGACACACACGCCCCCAGAAGCTCAGATATATCTAGGGACCAGAGCTCTGGAAGTCATTGCTGGAGTGAGCCCACCTGCTTGGGGGCTTCCTCTGGCTTGCCTGGGTACCACAACCAATCTGCCACTGTGGTACTCTTTGGAACAGAAGCACACCACCTCCAGGACAGTCCCAAACTAGGCAGAAGAGCTGTCTGTAGCTACTTCTCTAGTCACCCAAAGAGCAGAAAACCCCATAGCAGCAAAAACCATTGCTGTGAGGTTGTGTGGAGGAAGGCGGGAGGCTGTTCTATACCTCCATGCCTGCCCCTATCTTCCTGTTTCCTACTGATATGTACCTAAAGAGAAGCACCCACAGCCACGGCACATCTAGAATGTTCTCCCAGGTAGGAGCCTTAGATGGAGTCAAACAGCCATCCTGCCTGCCCTCGCTCCCTCCCACCTTGAAGGCTTCCTGGCTCTCAGCTACTCTTGCCCACCCCACCTCATTACACTCCTGGTCCCATGTTCCCCAACCCCTTTCCCTGAGAGTCCCACCCCCAGCCTGCTTTGCAGGAGCCACCGCCTGCTAAGTGAGACAACTGGAGATGTGTGAAGCAGCGACAGGCCTTGAGACAACCCATGTGGAGAGTCGGGTCGCCATGACTCTCAGGTAACAGAAGGTAGGCAGTGCTCAGCGGACGAGCACAAGGTCCTTAGTCAGGGACACTGAAGGAAGACCTCAAGGCCGCAGACCTTGCCGGGCCCCACACAGCTGCCCTGCTCCTGGATAAACTGCCTGCTTTGCCTGCACTGCTCCTACCTAAGGCAGGACGACCCCTGCCTGCCCTGCTACTGAAGCTGGCTTTCTGCTTCCCCTCGGCTCTTTTGTTCACACCAGGTCTCCATTGTTTCTGAACACCGGCTTCACGCGTGCGTGTTCGCACATGCGTGTCAAGTTTTATTCCAATCCTTAAATGAGGTCTTGGCTGAGAATCTACGATTCCCCGGTGGCCTCAATCTTGCAAAGATTGCTTTTTTAATGCTGTTAGGCCTTAATTCCGACAGGCTTCTTCTCCATTACCGAACCAGGTCAGTTTGCCCTGACACGGCCAGAAAATCTCCCATCTAGCGAGGAGACAGGGCCTGGGAGGGAATGCGCGGGAGCCGGGAAAGCCGAGCTTGGAACCCTCCCTTAATTCGATGAAATTCTGGAATGATCTAATTTCTAGGAGCAAGTGTGGCCTGATTACTGCAGATAACTTCATGATGTGATTCAGTCTCCGGCAAACGCTCGTTTTCTTTCCTGTGTCCGGGTTTTCAAGCGACGGAGTGGGGAGGCTGGCACACAGACTCTCCCATCGCTCCTGGCTCGAGTTCAGATCCCATACATGAACAGAAGGTCATCCGTCCTGGCCCGGTGCCCGTCCCCCCACGGCAGGTCCGGTCTTGAGGGCCAGGAAAGGAAATTGAAAGAGGACAGCAGTAGCAAGCTCTGGAACATAGACCAGCTCCCTGCAGAACCCCAGGGCTCCAAGGCAGAGCACCTCAGAATCCATCTATCAACCCTCCTCCTTAGTCAGCGGCTTTGAGGTTCAGGGTTCAGAGAGGAAGCATGTGGTGGAGGAAAAAAAAATCTCCCAAAGTTCCCTCCCACGTCCCTGCAACACAAAACAATATATATGCCAGAAAGGTTAGGGGTCACGGCCCTCTGCCTACTGCTTGTCACTGGGAACAGAAGGGATGGTGGATCCTGAGGACTGGGACCATGTCAGACATTGTGAGGAGTCGCTTAGCCAGTAAAACCCTGACTCCAAAGCACAAGGACCAGAGTTCAAGCCCCGTATCCCTTGCAAAACGGCAGCCCTGATAGCGTGCACCTGTAATCCTAGAACTAAAGAGGGAGAGGCCAGAGGATCCCTAGCCCTTGATAGCCAGACACTCTGGTCTGATCAGAGAGGCCAGGCCCAGTGACAGATGCTGTTATCAAAGCATGTAGATGGTATTCTATGAGAATGACACCAGAGGTCACCCTCTGACCTCCACATGCATAAGCACACGTGGGCACACAGGCACAAACACAAACCACAGGGTTTTAAAACTGTGAGAACTTTAAAGACAAAAGGAAGAGACCTAGAAGCAAAACCATTGTTCTAGAAGGTTCTGAGTAGAGCCATGTAGAGAACAGGACATGGGCAGCAGAGACAGGCAAAGACTAGGAGACATAGGACTCATTCTCAAGAAGCAACTGGGTCCTGGAGTGGACTAAGAGACAAACAGCCTGTGGGGCTAGCATTTACTGGGTGAGCCAGTAAATATTAGCCAGGTTTCAGCTAGGTGTCAATCAGGCTTTCTCATTTACTGGGCAGCTGGTAAATGTTAGCCAGGTGTCCACCAGGTGTTCACCAGGTGTTCACCAGGTGTTAACCAGGTGTCAACCAGGCCCTCTCCCATAGACCAACATAACAAGCATCTATGTGAAGCCATTGACTTCCTAAACATCCATGCTGCTACTCAGCCCCCAGCTTAGGAGCCTGCTCAAAGGGCCTTGCTCCAAGTCGATGAGCCAGTGAGACTTGACAGAGCCTTTCTAGGAAGGCGGTGAGACAACAGTCAGGGATTTAAATATAAAATACACATGGATATGGTATCTAGTGTTGGGGCTTTAGACACCAAAGGTCATGCTTTAAGCTTTCCACCATGGAACAGCACATCCAGTCTCGGTTTCTGACATCCAGAAGCCGGACAGACGGACAGACAGGCAGTACCAGGTCTTCCTGGGAGACATGAGGAAGGTCTCAGCATTGTCACCCTGACAGCCCCCAGAACCACGCCAGCCAGCGCCTCCAGGGTTTCCACAAGCCATTCCTTCTAACCGTCGATGCTCTGTGGGTTTTACACACTACCACAGGGCTTTCGTTCCCTCTGTCCCTGTAGAGGGTGTCAGGCTCTATAACATTAGCACATGCAACGGTACGTCCCACCCCCTCCAGGACAAGTCCCACCCCCTCCAGGACAACAACCTTACTGCTGTCTGGAGGCATCAACCTGGAAGACTGAAACAGCTTCCCCCACAAACAGACGAACAAAAACCAGATAAACAAAGACAGTCTAATGCAACAACCAAGAGGTAAATTCAACTAGACCGCAAGGATCAGACACCGAGACGTGGATTCCCAGAGCAGACCCATCCTGCAGACCTAGAGATCATTTCAGTCACCAAGGCTTCGAGTGTCCCCAAGCCATAACTTGCTCACTCGGGATCAACCATGTGCAGAGCACTAAAGAGCCCAAATACAAGATGAACGCAGGGTTGCACACAATAACCTAAGGTCTGAATGCTAAAGCACAGAGACCATGCTTTCTACAGACGCTGCACTAAGCCCACCATATACACAAGGCCAGCAATCTGCTATGCGCTGAACCCCACCCTACGGTGAAAAGAATCAAGCAGGCAGACCATTGTTGGAGACGGGGTGCCAACCAGTGAAGGCACACTGTGGGCTGTGCATCCTGAAAACCTCGGAGGGAGCTCAAAGCTGCAGACCCTGGCCTGAGGGGCAGCAGCAGCATCTCGAATCCTGCAAAAGCATAATCGTGTAGACCAACCCGGTAACGGAGACATCAGCAGTACATGTGCAGGCTAAATATAAAAACATTGATCTGTCTGCCATCTTGAATTAGTCATTCAACTCCTGTACTCCATCAATAGTCATGAGCAACTCCCCAAAGAAAGGATGGTTTTGCAGTCATTCCCAGGGGCGTGCACCTAGAAATTCTGGGTAGCTTCCAGAACATCCTCAGCATCATCTTGACCAATTCAGAACCTTCTAGACTAATCCAGAACCTTCCAGAGCAAACCAGAACCCTCCTAGCTCCACCCTGTCTGCTCCTCACTGCAAACCCAGAAAAGAAAGCCAGCTCCCAGACAGACCCTAGAGGCCCTCCTCTTTGTAAGTGTTCTGCTGCTTGGCAGCTGACCCTGGCTCCAGGATGATTTATTCACCAGCTCCCAAGTTCTTGGGCAGGGATGGCAGTAAAGAAGTTTATATGGTGGGCTGATCCTACAGGCTACCTACTGTCTTGTTGCGTCTGGCCCCATGTTGAGACCCACTTCCTGTCCAAATGAGAAATCCAAGGAGCTTCTCTCTAGACCAGCAGGTGCCATGTCCCTATAATGGCTCCTTCTCCAGGCTCTATGCTTTTTATCAGACGATGTAATGCTGTAACACCAGGCAGGGATCTGGAGTTCTCACACACACACACACACACACACACACACACACACACCAGTAGATCCCCATGAGCCACTGAAATGGGAAGACCAGGGACAAGACATCCCACAGAGCCACATGCCAGAGAGCCAGGTAGCACTGAGTTCAAAGGCCACAAATGGCCTCATGTGGCCCTTAAAATCCCACTAACACTGACTGTAGACCTATCAGGGGTTCTGAAGATCTGCCACGATTCCTGCCTGCTGCTTGCTAACAAGCTAAAGAGACAGGTGCACAAACACCCACCCAATCTGTCACCTTCCACTTTCCCCCACCAGTGCTGAATTCGGCTCCCAGAAAAGAATGCTGAGGACAGTCACCCATAAGGAAGGCCCTGTGTGTCCTTTCTGCAGATGTCCTACACAGCTACTGCTGTGCGCACACAGTCACAAGTCACTGTAACAAGTGCCTCCCTGTGTAACAAGAGCATCCTGGGAGAGGCGCACAGGTCAGCTTGGGCCTCAGTCTCCAATCCACCTGCCATTGCACCTATACGACCAACTGTTTCCTTCAGAATATGCTGCCTGGTGTCATAGGTGCATAGATTTGCCAAAATGGTGACACAAGAGAGTGCTGTCCACCAACCGGCTTGCTGCAAGGAGAAGCAAGGCCGACCCAAGTGGTAACAGGAGTCTGTTGGTCCAATGGCAGCCAATGATGATGATGATGATGATGATGATGATGATGATAAAGAACAAAAATAATAAAATAACCAAAAAATAAATAAACAACAAAACCAACTCAGGTTTGCGCTAGGAATGAGTGGGGGCTGGCCATTGAGCAGACGAGAGAGATGACGGTCTTCGGCGGACTTGGAGAAGGCTTTGGGTGCCTGGCCCAGCTCAAGGGTCAGAAACAAGAGCCATACCCCTCACCCCTCTGCAGTCCCCCATGTTATTGTGAGGCCTCAAAGCTCAGCATCAGCCCATGAGGAGGGATGAGATGCCCCTGTGATGGTGTGGAAGACTAGAAGGTGCTTTGCGCAGGACACCCGGGTACGGCACTCATTTGTCACCTAAATTTCCCCTACCCGAATCTGTCCCCTGGCTCCACCTGTTGTGTCCACTATCACACCATCCTGATGAGTGTCTCACACAGGCTGGAAAGAAAATCAGCCTCACCCGGCGGTCAACAGGAAACATACTACCCAGCCCCACCAAGAAAATCCTGAGCTGCAGAGTCCCCTATCCAAAAGGGGCCAGTCACCCGGCCCTCCAGGGGAGTGGGCAGCCTGACCCCATGACACATGGGTGAAAACTGCCTGTAGCTGGCCTCTTCTCCATGTGTCTGGTCACATAGGTATTGTGTGTGATCGATGATCGTATATAGGAATATGCTCACACAATCGAAGTGCCCTGGGTTCCCCACTGAACTTCAGCAGTGAAGATCATTATAAGATCTCATGCAGGAAGAAGCCACCCCAAAGGGGTCCTGGTTGGCTTCTTGATGCCAGAGAGCACTGCCTCAGCACAGCTGCCCAGCAGGCCGGCTGGAGCGAGCCAGCAGATGTGGGGTGCCTTGGGTACTACTCTCCCCAGCAGGTTGCAAGCAGCGCGCTGGGGTACAAAGCCGACAGAAACAGCCTCGCACAGGCATGTCGCCTTCTCGTTAAAGGCCTTAACTTAGTTTTCCTGGCTATAATTATTTTAGCGTGGGAGACCAGTTCTGTCTCCAGAATCGCACACTCTAAGGTCCTGGAAAATCCCCATTCTCCAGTTCCTCTCCTCTGTGCAAGATCTGAGCAGGAACAGATGAAGGGGGCCCCGGATGAAGGGCTTAATTCCTACCCAATGGCTTCCCTCAGAACAAGAGAGACCCGGCCACTGCACGGGCCTTGGAAGTAACCATGGTAACTTGGGGGAGTTTGAAACAGTAAGTTTGTGAGCTTGAGGTTATCCAGTGCTTCTGTGGCTAGGTACCCGCCTTCCTTAAGATAACAGAACCCCCGAATAACATTCAGGAACACCGAGGGGACACACACAGAGATACCAAAATAAAAACAAACAAAACAAGCCAACAGACTCCTGGGCTGGGAATATTGGTAGAGTGTCTGCTCAGCATTCGTGAAGCCTTAGGTTCAATACTGAGCAACACATCAACCAGGTTTGATGGCACATGCGTGTAAAGCTAGGACCTCGAAGGCAGAGGTAGAAGGGTCAGAAGTTCAAGGTCATCCTCAGGTACAACCCCAGTTGGAGAGTCACCTGGTATATCAAACTGTAAAAATAAATAAATCTACATACATACATCATGCATACACACACCATACATACATACATCACACATACATCATACACAACACACCATACATACATACATATTTACATATTAAAAGATTCAAGTTGTCACTGGAAGGGTTCAGGTGGGCTCAGTGATGTCAGTGTAAGCCACTGTCCCAGGACCACCCTTCTTTGAGCAGGGGACAACTGTAAGAAGGACACCCTCCTGCCTGTGGCTGGCTACACCTCCCAAGCACACATACGTGCAAGCATGCACACTGCCATCCGTCACCGAGAGAGACTGCCATAGCAGGTAGCACTGAAGTCCGTCCTCCTCGGTGGCTGCGGTGTCCATGACTCGACAATGGCAGGACCCAGCCCACCCGGTCTGCACCCTACACACTGAGTTCATTACAAACTCACCCTGGGGGACAGAACAGCCTGTGTCATGGCTGCTTCGGTGGCCAAGGTTGGGGTTGTGGAAAGTGGGAGGAGGATTTTTTTTTCAGGGAAGAAAAATCCTACATGGCCCGTTCAGCCTTTCAATGCACATAATTGTAGTATCCAAGTTAATGAAAGGCCTGGCCTGCTGGCTGGCTGAATAACCACTAATGCCACACAGCCCAGGCCTCACGGGGAGCAGCTCCATCTCCATGTGGAAATCAGACCACAGTGCGGTGGTGGCGGGAGGGGCGGCGGAGGAGGAGGGAAACACAGGGAATAAAGAGCGCTTCCAGGAACGACAAGTCTCCCACGCGGGATCATATTGGCAATTAGCCGGTGGGAGGCCCGCGGAGCGCTGGCATCTCCTCACCACAAAGACAAAGTTTCCTTGAGGAACCTGCCAGCATCTTCAAGGTACTGAAATAACACAGAGAACAAATGAAGAAGAATGACTTGGAGTTTGGTGGCTGCTTAGAAGGCTGGCGGCGGGCCGGCTCATGGCGGACCAGACATGCAGAGAGGTCGAGAGGGCCCAGAGGGTAAACTTACACATAGATACACATAGTGTGATAAATGGGCAGAAACACACTAGTGATCGTAAACATGCATGTGTGCAATGCCCCCAACAAGCAGGATGCACGTCCTCGCATCTGCACACACATGAATGTCCTATACCTTCACACACCTAGCCGTGCCCATACACCCTGAAATTGTGACTTTTGTATCGGCCAAATGGGGAGAATAAACACCTTGTAAAGATGGTCCTGAAAATCTCCCCTAAGTCTGCCACATTAGTAAGAAGACAAGGGACCTCCAGGCCCCAACTCTGGTAGAGCTCAGAACACAGTCTCTTCTGGAATCTTCCACCCCGTGCCAAAGGAGGATCCTGCTTACAGGCCACAGGATGCAGTCTGGCTGGGCTGTCTAAGTGGAGGTGACGGATTTATTCCAACCATCCGGCCTCTTAACAACCTCTCTCTCCCCCAAGCTGGCTCAGCTTTAATTGTTCATCAGGCAGGTCAGGGCGGAGCCATAAATCTTTCCTCCTGGCTGCTTGACCTCCAACAGTCGCCCCCTCGCCAGATCCCACCTGCAGACCCGGCTTGGAAGCCCACAGAAGAATGGGGAGGAGGGATCAGAGATCACAGAGCGGGAGGGGACTTCAGGCTGAGCTCTACTGCTGTGACTTAAGATGCTACAAAGTAACACTGCAGATGCAGCCAGTCCGGACCTCTGCTTCCAGGGTGCTGGCTGAATGTGGTGGTGAAGTGCTCTTCCAGCACTCCAGGAAAGAGCACGGGCCTTGGGGCATCCCAGAGTTCCCTCGGCTAGCTGCAAAACAGTCCAGAAGAGAAATATTGGCAAAGGGGGTTTCCGTTCGCTCCTCTTGGTATGGTGGGGCCTGACATGACCCAAGGACCTTTCAGGTGTGCCTGGGAGCTCAGCCACGGAGTTTGGCACCTCTCATCCCCTCCCAACAGCCCAGATACCTTTCGAAATTCCAATATACGCTAATGTGTCTCAGTGCCGAGCCATGGATGATTACCCAGACGCCTTTCTCGACTTCATTTGCTAGCACTGATTTAGTTTACGGAAAGCTATCCTTGGGGCCTGCGGTTTTCTAAGGTAGCTCTTGTGTGTCTTCTTCATGGGATTTGAGGGAAACATACCAAGGAACGGGGAGAGATTTGTTCCCCGGAAGACAGGCAGGCTGTTGGCTTCTGAGAATGAAAATCAGTCTGTGAAGGAGGGGGCACCTTCAGCATACAAAATCTGACCCCACCGCTTAGTCCTGCCTGTTTTACGGAGATCTCTATTTCAAAGTGAAAGCTCGTCCTGAGGACTGGCCCCTGAGACATCATCGCTGCCGAAGTACGGACGCAGCAGGAAAACCGAGGCCAGGCGTCACCCAGACGTAACTCAGACCTGCATTTTCTAATTTAAGGCAAACTCAAATGACGTCCCTGCCAGAGGGTGGGACACAGTCACAAGGATGCAAAATGCATGCTTGTTTGGTTTTTTTAATTATTTGTGTCTGTGCACGTGCCTGACTATGTGCAATCCAAGAGACAGCTCCAAGCATCCTCCTCTGCAACACGGCCCATCGCCTTTGAAACAGGTTCTCTCGTTGCCCTGGAGTTCACCAACCAGGCTAGAATGACCAGCCAGTAAGCCCAAGGGTCTCCTGTCTCACCTCCCCTCCCCGCCTCTGGGGTTACAGCCACCTGCCACATGTCCAGTCTCTTACATGCACTTCTGAGGTTTGACCTTACCCCGCCCCGTGCTTGCACGGCAAGTGCCTTAGCAGCTGAGCCACCTCTCCAGCCTCTATTTGTCTTTCCTAAGTGGCCTGGGATGAGGTGCGGAGTGAGAAATAGACAGACAGCCTTCTGACGGTCATCTCAGGCCCTGTAACCAGAGCTTTAGAGATCAGAGAAAGAACAGTGCCCCCACCAACAAGCACGTTGTCACCGTCCAGCTTTCGTCCCTATCTCCCAGGCACCACTGAAGGCACGAAGCTGTCTCGGTATCAAGCGAGCTGCCTTGTGGGCTGTCAAGGAGTGTTGATTGCAACACCGTGCCGCTGACAACCATAATTCTCACCTTAAGTTCCTCTGGCACTTCCCTCTCCTGCTAAGATTCCAAAGTACTTGACTAATGTACCCTCCGATAGCACCGCCTCGAGGCCCCATTACAGGCCCTTAGAGGAATGCAGAAGGAAGCTTGAGATCCTGTGCCCACCCGCAGTGCGCCAACAGCCTGTGTAGGCAACCCCTGTGTGCCTGCTTCCCCTCGCCTGTCCCTACATTAGCGTCCCCCCCAGCTGAGCTTAATGGTATCTCCTCCGTGAGGGAGAGTCAATATCTCAGAGAGGTGGGTAGGCTCTCTGTTTATTTCTAATGGGTCTCTCAGAGCTACGCTTTGCTTTTTCATGTGCTGCGTTCTGAGACCCTGAAAACATCTCCATGCTGTGGGTGGGGTGAAGTGGATTCACTCAGCTTGGGAGGAAATGTCTTAGCAGCAGCGTACAGGCTCAGGAGTCCAAGATGGCAGGGACGGTGGCCATAATATATCTTCCTTCCAGTTCGCCATGATCAGCACCCTATAAAAAACCAAAGCACCTCTGCCTTCCCAGCCTCAGATGTGGTTTTCTTGATTCCCACCAGGAGGGGCATGAGGCATACCCAGAGGACATACTAGGGGACAGGCAGGAGCCTAACCTCTTGGGCACTGTGTCCAGAGGGACCCCTAATGCACGGGTCTTCAGACAGGACCTCATATCGCTTGCCCGTTCACGGGGTGCTCCTGAACATGAGCTGCTAGGCTTTAACCTGAAGACACTCGAACCCTTGGGTCACCAGAACAAAGAAGGGTCGTCTGGTATCTCCACATTACCTGTACTATACCACTGAGTATCCTGCGGCGGTCACCTGTGAGGTCACCCGGAGCTTCTTTAAAACAGCATCATCTTGTAATCAGGAAATAACTCTGAGACTGTTCCCTCTTCCCTCATATGCCTGCTCCTCTTCCGCCTCCACACAAGCCCGTGCCTCCTGCACAGAGGTAGGTGGCAAAGCCAGTCTACACCAATGGCCCGGCCTCAGGCCAAGTCTCAGCTGGGCACCCGTGGTCTTGGAGATTACTGTGAGCGATATGGTCGGTAATCGTACGTCCCCCCTCCCATAATAGGCCAGGTAACGGTCCCTGCCCAGGCTACGGTGGGTTATGCAGACCATGTCCCACAGGCCCTGAGGTCCTGTAAAATGTACCTCATGTCCAGCTTTGCTTATTCTGGGGACCTTGTTCTGTTTCCGTGCCCCTCTGACTGTCCCAGGTGACCGTCATCTTCGGTTTCCTTTTTCTGGTCTCTTGTGCATGCGGTGCTCACGTGTGTGTGCATGCTTTGTGTGTGGAGGAGCACATGTGTGGGCGTGGGTGCAAGTAATGTGTAGGTTGACTTCTAGATTGTTCTTCCACCTTATTCAGTGAGTCAGCATCCCTCATTCAGACCCAGAGCATAGCAATATGGCAGGTCTCCACAGTCAGTTTGTTCTGAGGACAGCCTGCCTCTGCCTTCCAAGGCTGGAACGACGGCAGGCTACTCCATCCACCCGGAGTCTGAACCCTGCCCCTCACACTTGCACAATGAGTACTTTAACCACTGAGCCATCTCCCCAGCCCAACAGGCGATTCTTTGAGCTGCCTCTCCGTCCAATCTCAAGGGAAGGCCCGTTAGTTTACAGTTCACTGCTGAAGCTGACAGAATAAAGGACCAGAACGAGCCTTCAGGGAGGTGAGCAGTGGCAGCATGTGGGGTGGGACATCAGTGGAGCCCATTAGGGACCTCAGGGGGTCTCACACACACTGAGATGACAGCACCATCCTCAGTTTCCTATCTGATCTTAGGTCACACAGTAATGGCAATCCAGGGTCTGCACGGTGTGCGGCAACCTCCCGTGAACTGTCAAGAGGTCGCCTTGAGCAGCTGGAGGCGTGGTTCCCTGGCAGAGGGCTTGTCTGGCATATGTAAGGCCCTAACTCCATCTCCAGCATGGGAGGTAACGATGATGATGGTTTTTTAAGTCATCCTGATGCTTCTCTGATGAAGACAGGGTGCACACGCCCTCTCTCTGCTGCAACCGTCAACAACAAAGTGGAGTGAAAGACGGGAGTCACCCCAATCCAGACCCTGGGGTCACACCTAATTCCAGGGGGAAAACAGAAATTTCACCAGGCAGTGGTGGTTCAACCTTTAATCCCAGCGCTCTGGGGGTAGAGGTAGGTGAATCTGTGAGTTCAAGGCCAGCCTGATCTACAGAGCGAGTTCCAGCACAGCCAGGACTACACACACACACACACATACACACACACATACACACACACACAATGTCTTGAAAAACAAAAAAAGATAGAATTTCTTCCTCCCCCTCTTTAATGCAGTGAGCAAACCACATATCTGAACTCAGTACGAATGTTAAATTATTAAAGTCAGGTGAGAAATTGTTTGTTTTATTATCTTTAATTATACATATATGTAGGGGTGTGTGCATGTGTCTGTGGATGCCCATGGAACCCAGAGGTGTCTGATGTCCCTGGAAATAGGAGTATAGGCAAGTTTAGGCTGTCTGCTATGAGTTCTGGGAATTAAGAGGTCGCCTGCAAGATCGGTAGTCAATCTTAACTCTGAGCTATTTCTCCAGCCCAAAGAAATTACTTCTAATTGTAAATCATGCTTCAAACTGAATCTATCTTTTAAAAATTGTTATTTTATGCATATGGGTGTTTTACCTGTATACGTTGGTGTACCGTATGTATACGGTGCCTTTCGAGGCCAGAAGAGGGCATTAGATCCCTGGGACTGAAGTTACAGACAGCATGAGCCACCATGCAGGTTCTGGGAATCAACTCTGGTCCTCTAGAAAGTTAGCCAGTGCTCTTTACGCCTGAGCCGTCTTTCCAGTCCCCTGAATCTGTCCTCTTTGAAAGTACATGTAAAGCTCATGTCTCTGGGCTTCCGTGGATCTCCTAAGAGCCGCATCTGAAGAGCAGTCAGCTTGTCTGTCCTCATTCCCCTTGCTGAAAGAAAATGCTCCCGGTTCAAGGCCTAGTGCGTGAACCACTGTTTTCCTGGTAACTAAGACATGCATCCTGAAGACAATGGGGACAGCCACCCCTGCTGCCCTCATCTTCAAGACCAGGCTGGTGACAGGGACAAGGCACATCAGTGAGCAGAGCCACAGCCCATGGGGTCTGAATTGCTCACCGACAGAAATCTGAATAAACCTTGGGTCTGCACGAAACTGTCTCACATGCCCAGCAGTGTGAGGTCACACGCTCGGGTTTCTTTTTTTGTTTAGGTGAAGAGACATTTTAAAGTGAGACCAGGTGTCCTGGAGAAAAAGGAACCCAAGAGTCCACCTCAGGTACAGAAGTCATTTTGTAACCTCCGTTCCCCATCCCCCACTGTATCAAGGGGCACCACAGAGAGAAGGAGGCAGCGTCTGCCTGGATGCAGGGAACTTCTTTACCTGTAAACAGGGCTGGTTTCTTTTTTTTAAAAGGTGGCTTTTGATGAGTTGTTCCCCATCTGACTACTTGGTTCCCAATTGGGGAAACTGTTTGGGGAAGTTTAGGAGGTGTGCCCTTGGCAGAAGTATGTCATTGAGGGTAGGTCTCCAGAGTCTAATGACTCCTTTCCCGCTTAGAGCCCACAGTGAAAGCGCTCTGCTTCATCCGTGCCTCTACTCCATCTTCCTGGACTCCAAGTAAACTTTTCCTTTTACCAGTTGCCTTTGTCACGGTGCTTATCACAGTAAGATGAACTTAAAGAGACGGCCCGCCAGCATGTGAGGTGGCGACGATCCCACCCAGGCCACAGACTAACAGCCAGCAGAGACTGCACACACCCAGGAACGTGTAACAAGGAGAGCGGCTCTGCCCCCATGCTCCTGTGCCTGAGGCCCCCGGGGAAAGGTCTCGGTCTGTACAATGAGCCAAGCAGGAAGTGGGCAGAGCAGTCCCAGAAAGTGCACAGCACCTTCTGCTAGGAAAGGGCCCTGGCCTTAGGGAATGGGATCTTGAAGAACTGTGAATAGAACTCTTCTGCTTCAGGGCCTGACAGGAAAGTGAAGACCCCCCTCAGTGGGTTGGTGGGACAAGAGATAGCAGGAGCCTCTTGCTCAGCCAGCGGAGGTGGGAGCTGCCTGTGTGCTGTGCAGGAGTGAAGTCTGAACGCAAGGGATGGCTTTCTCCATGTTTTACTCATAAGGAGGTCTCCGGAGTCCGCAGCTCCCTTCCTTGAGAGTGTGTGCATAGCTGCCGGGAAAACAGCCCTTCTTGTCCTTGTTTTCTTCTATCCTCTCTTGTTTAGCTTCTTGCCACAGTCTTCCTGCCAAGCCATCAAGAGAGATGGCCAATGGAGGCCACAGGGTCTGGAGAGCGTGTCCCCTGCACCTAGAACCAGCAGCAGCTAGATGACATACAGCCAGGGCAGCCAAAGGCACAAGAGTCTAGGTCTCTCCCACAGAGCTCTGTTTGGCTTCTGAAAATCACAGAGGCAGGTCTGAAAGACTCCATGGACTCAGATCCCACAGGAAGGCACCGTTAGGACCCTGGCTTTCTTAACACCCGCTGTCAACCTGACATGAACCTAGAGTCACCTAGAAAGAGGGAACCTCAGCTGAAAACTGCCCAGATCAGCTCACCCTGTAGGTGTGTCTACAGGACTTTTCCTTAATTGCTAATTGACACAGAAATACTCAGCCCACTGGCTGGGATGCCCTTCAGTAGGTGGTTCTGGGCCATATAAGAACGGTAGCTGAGCAAGCCAGAGGAAGCAAACAGCATCCTGCTGTGGTCTCTTCTGAGTTCCTGCCTCAACTTCCCTCAAAGGTAGACTTAATACATAGAAGACATGATAGACCTCTTCTTCAGGCCTCATTTGGTCTGAGTTTCATTCCTATTACAGAGAGGTGGACTAGAAAAATCACAAAAGCAAAAGCGAAGGCCACATCCTTTCCTGAGCTGCGCAGCTTCCTCTTGCCGGCCATCCTGCACAAAGGGCCCTCGGCAGTGGCTCCTGAGCTGGGGGCGACTAGTTTGGCCTCTCTCTTTCTCCCCCTCTCTCTCCCTCTCTCCTCCAACCTCTGTGCAGATGCAATGTGTGTGCGCACGCACTTGAGTGGGCCCCAGGCTGCCGGAGGAAACATTCTCACGTGCAGTAACAGGTCTCAATTCTCTTCATTATCTCGAGCCACCTTCTGAGGCATGTTTTGGTGTCAAGTGAGTGTTGGGGAAGCTGTGATAACACAGTAATTTACTAAGAGCATTGCTCTGAAGAGCATGATTATCGGGCACATCAGATGGGTCCCCAGGTACACCTGCCAGAGCACTGGTCCTCTAGCACGGAGCAGGCCCCACTACGCACCTGGAAATCACCTTTTCTTCCACCACTGACTCTCAGGGATAGCAGGGCAGGAAACCCCACAAACATCCCCCCCCAAGCCCAGGAAGCACAGGGTGCCCAGAGAAGGAGTCGAAGCAGAGCATAAAAATTAAACAAGAGACCCTGCTGCCTCAAATGGCAGCTGGCTTCAGAAAGGCAGCAGAAAACAAGATGTTTAGGCTGCCCTGAATGTTTCATGAACCTGTGAAAATGCTGAGCTGCTTCAGGAGAGAATAGGGGAAGCAGGCAGCTAATCAAAAAGATGTTGATACAAACGGGGAGGTGTCTGCGAAGCTGGGGCCCACACAGGCAGGAAGGCCTGCTGCAGGCGAGGACATGGGGAGAGGCGGGCTCCCCAGCAGAAACAGCTCTCCGTGAAAGGGGGAAACTTTCTAGATGGTTTCTCCCCCTCACTTGTTCAAAAAAAAAAAAAATCCTCACTGCACGCACGTCACCTGCGTGCCAGGCTCCATTTGTCTTTATAACAGAGTATCAGGCAGGAGTGAGGGAGATAAATAAACAGAGACAGCCGACCAAACCTCACGGACAGACTGGGGGAGGGGGGAACGTGGGGGGGGGGAACGTCATGCTGCACTAAGTCAGAAATAACATTTCAATCTTGACCCATGGACAGATTCGCCTCTCCTCACTGCCCCAGATGATTCCCACCACCATTGAAACGGCACTTCCAGGTATGACAGACCCTCTACTGGCCCAAGCCTCCCTGTTTAACTCCACAGTCCAACCAGGTCCAAAAGATGGTCTGCACCGTGGGGGGGGGGGGGCAAACGGGTACCAGGGCGCCACTTAGAAGGCCACACAATGGAGGCCAAGCCCTGTTGAGCCAGCTTAGCTAACACCAGGCGCTAAGAATGGCATCTCCTCTGCCTGCCTAGTCCATCCCTGAGCATGAAACAGCCCTTCATCTCTCTTGCCTGGCTGCCGCAAGACCTCACACTGGGAAATGACGCCCAGGAGACCTCCTTGCTGTAATTACCTCTGCTCTGGCCTGGACTGCCCTGACTCTGGTGGCACGGGGACTCGTGTGCCCTCCAAGCAGGATGAGGACTAATGAGCCCCGGGTCTCAGTATCCATAGGACACAGACAGGCAGAGGTGACTGAAGAGGAGAACCCGGCAGCTCGGCCCTAGCCCTGTCCTTGGTGCTGCCGACCTCTGGGAGGCTGCGAGGCAGGTTGGCCTTCGCTCAGGACCAGCGTCTGGTCTGTTCTGAAGGGCAGTAAATATTCACTCAAGCCTGCTGCCGCTCCGCCTGAGGTGGTGGAGCCTTTGCAGCGAAGGTGAAGGCACAGCATTGCTAGAGGCCCGATCTATGGGGACTTTCCTAGATTCCAGGCTCTTCCTATAGACCCAAGTCGATCTGATCGCTTGGGTCCCGTTGCCTCCAGGGAGGATGGTACCAAGTATTTGTCCGTGTTCTCTTTTATTGGCGAGAGTGGGAGGGCGGGCAGACCGGTGGGAAACGTTGATCTGTGCCAGAAATCCTCAGTGGTACAGCCTGTACCACCTGGTCAAACCTCCCCTGGCACTCAGCTGCCTCCTCAGGAGCATCTGATGGGGACTAATGCTCCCCACTTCAGCTCTGCCTTGCCTCCCTAGCCTCCTGTGAATTCTTCATCTCCCCTTCTCCTCTCTCCGGGCGGCGGCGCAGAGACAGCCCAGCGTTCCCAGAGCTCCAAGCCCAGCCGGGAAAGGAGGGGTTAAGCGCTGCTTCCCCGAGTGTGCTTAGCTCCCACGCAGGGAGGCCTCTGGTCCCTGGAGAGGGCGGAGGCGGCAGCTCGATCCTCCCTCCCGGCTCAGGGGAGCTCCCCGCCCGCGGGAGACTGAGGGGCTGGCCCTGAGAAGGTGCCCCCTACCCCACGCGCCCACCCTACAGCGGCCCTGGCCGCCTCGCAGCCGCCAGCGCCTCTCTTCCACCAGCAGGCGCCTTCTCTACAACTTTCTCTCTTCCCAGTAGTCGCTCACCTGGAGGGTCTGGTTTTAATTAGTGTAATATCCCCGTTACCAGCGCAGCCTGATTAAGACATCCGCCCCGATCCGCGATGCGCACTTAATGAGCTTCTTTTGCCGTAATGTTTGTACTTTTTTTTTCATTATTTTTTGCAGACCAGTAAAACCAAAGCTGATTTCTGCTGAAAGACCTCATTACCAGACGTCCTACTCCATTAGCCGCCCCCCCCATACCTGCTCTGGACCCCAGGCTCCCCGATGGGCGCCCGAGGCATCCCCAGCTTAGCCGGCGTTTGTGACAAAATTAACGACCCTGCACGCACCAGAAGGCACTTCACCTCCAGCGGGAGGAGGAAGGGACTTGCCCAGAAGAAGAAAGGATCCCACAGTAGCTGTCCTTAGCTTCCACTATGAGCGTCTCGCACATCGAGAGACTACAGGCGCCACCGGCGTTCTTGTTTAAAACTGACCGTTAAATAATCAGAGTGCGTCTGAAAAAGCAGAATCCAAAGCGGGGGGCAGGGGGGCAGAAATATGGCTCTGACATCCTGGACTCTCCTCACCTCGCTGCCCCCACACACACACTAGCCGACGTCAATGGGCTTCGTGAACAGACAACCAACCCCCAATCTCATGTGAGACCCAAGGTCCTGGGTCTTCTCCAGCTGTCTAGTCGGGTCTCTATGCCCCTCCGTGCTGGTCGCCGCGCCTTGCTTCGGGTATAGACTGGGTGCAGGACCTGAGTGGCCAGGACACTGAGGGGGCTGCATGCCAATGGATGGGGTGAAGCTTCATCAGGGAGGCCCCAAAGGACCGCCGGCCTGAAGCCACCCCCTGACACCTCTCTCCTGAAGAAGGCAGCCCTAAGTGAACCCCGCAGCCTCCCAGGGCCACTAGTCAGAAAGTTTGGGCTAGGGTTGTGCAGGCCACCTTAGCAAAGCTTTTCAAGCCCTGTAGCTGTGCTAAAGCGAACAGTAACCTCCGATTCCTGCTCTCGCCTCTGGGAAGACTCGGCCCCGAGCGCCCCCCAGCTCGCGGATTGGAGAGCCCTGTGCGCCACCCGCACCCGTTCCACGCTTGCTGGGGTGCTACGGGCCCTGGTCCTCCCGAGGGAGCGGAGGAGGACCTCAGTCCTCCCACAACTCCTTGGGGTCATTGGTCCCTCGGTCAGCTCTCTTCCTCCTGGACCCCAGCAGCCCTCCCAAGCCTGGGGGTAATGAGAGTCGCACACCGCAGCGCACCAGGGTCGCCAGTCCTGCTTCCAGCCCCGCGGGTTGGGGCCACCTCCCTGGTGCGCCCCGCGGGCCGGGATCTCCGCGCACCACGGTTTCCCCCCAGCCTGGGAGTTCCCAGAGCCGGGCATTGTGCCGCCGCCGCCGCCGCCGCCACAGGCACGCAGCGCGCGGGACTCCCCGGTGTCTCCATGGAGCCTGACCCTGGGCCTTCCCATTCACAAAATCTCCCCTCTGGTTTCCCCGCGGAGCCCTAAGCCCGGAGCCACGACCCCAGCCCCCGCAGAACTCGGGAACCCCGACCTCGCGCGCGGACCCCTGACCCCCAAGGGCGCCACCCCATCCTCATGCGACCTCAGGTCTGTCCCTGGCCACGCTCCGCGGCCCCACGTCCTCGCCGGCCCCGCCTCCCACTGCGGGGTCCCGTGCGCCCCTCCCCAGGCCGTACCCACAGTCCCAGCCGGCCCCTCGCGATAGTGGTGACCGAGGTGGAAGCCCAGGGTCTGGCTACTCACGGGTTCAGCGTTCCCCGCGGCAGGTGACGGGGCCCTGGCGGCCATGCCCCGGCTGCATCCCGGCCGCCCAGGCGAGCCGGCGGCAAGGGGCACGAGAGGCCGGGCTGGAGCGGTGGTGACGGCTGCTGCTTCTCCGGCGACCACGGGAGCTGCTGGGGCAGGCGCCCGACTGCTGTCCGAGGAGGTTTCCAAGCTGGTTCCGGAGCAACGGCTCCGTGTCCCCGCTCCGCTTGCCTCGCCGATTCTCTCTCTCTCTCTCTCTCTCTCTCTCTCTCTCTCTCTCTCTCTCTCTCTCTCTCTCTCTCTCTCTCTCTCTCAGCCCCCCCCCCCTCGTTCCTCTGGCTGGCTCGGCTGAAGCGAGAAGGCAGCAGGAGCACGCGGCGGCGGTGGCTGTGGTGGCGGCTGCACGGGCGGAGCGCGCAGATCGGCGAGGGAGGGAGGGGGCTCCGGCGGTCGCGCGGCCAGGGAGGGCGGCGGGGCAGGGAGGGCCGCGAGCCAGCTGAATGTGGCCACAGGAGCCCTGGAGTCCCAGCTCCGGCCTCAAAGAACAGGGATGCGTAGGCTGCTGAGACTTGCGGGGCACCCTAGAGCTCAGTGGCTGCTGGGTTCCTCCGAGCTCGTCACCACCTCTGTGGTCTCACCTCCTCTTCCTCCCTCTCTTCTTCTAGGCTATCTCGGTGTAAGTCATCACTAGCGACACTTAACAGGACCCCTGCACCTCCATTCTACTGGGACCAGTTTCTCTCATTCTGCCCAGGGGTCCCTAAAAAGACTTGGTCGCTGAACGGCAGGAATGAGTGTCCCCTCCCCCACACCTCTCCAGCTAGTCTGCAGCGCCCGCGCCTAACTGGCCGCTGGGGAAGACCCTTAATAGGCCTGGAGTTCCACGCCTTGCCTTCCTGAGAATCACAGGGCAGGCACGGAGGCAGGAGGCTTATCCTGGAACAGGACACAGGGAAGACACACTTGTCCCCACTGATAATCCTATGGCCTTAAATATTTTCATGTAGGTCTGTTAGGAGACCCTAAAATCAGAAGAGTTCCAGACTCCCCCAACCCAGGGAAAGGGAGCCTAGGATGGTCTGAGGTCTGACATGTCTAGTCTTGGGAAGAGAAAGGAACTGGGAGGGAGGCATTGCTTCTGAGCTGTCAGGATGAGACCCAGGTATAACAGTGGGGTTGGGCCAGGGCATTCAGTTCCAGAGGTGAGCAAAGAGCCTAGATGATTCCTAAAGGCTTGGACTGAATCCAGCTACTGTTCTTAAAAGTCTATATAAAAGACTAAAATAAAAGACAGCACCACACAGTGCCTGGACTTGGGGATCTGCACTCTCAAAGGACATTTGCAATATAAAAAAAGATTAAAAACAAACAAACAAACAAGCCAGGCCTGATACAGGCTGCTAGATGCTGTTTGTCAAACAATCAGCTTCTTTCTTGCATCTGACTACAGCTTTCAGTCTGAGGCACATACCATGGAGTCTGGAGCTCTGTGGATAGGGCAACTAGACAGAGGAGAGAGAGGATAGAGATGGCTCGCTGGGCTGCAGGCTGCCTTCTCTACAGAGCGAGGACAGTCAGTGTCCGAGCTGAGTGGCGGTTGCCTGCTCAGGAGCTTTTAATTCTGGTCCTCCGGCCTGTCTGAGTCATTGATCTGTCTTGCCCAGTGGGAATCGCGTGCTTTAGAGCAAGTAAGCAGCCTAACCCTGCAACTGAATATAAATGCCTCGCCTCTGGGGGCAATCACAAGGGTCCCTGAAATGGCCCAAATCCCAAATTTGGGGTGGCACAGCTCTGCCCCCACAGACCAGCTGTTTGTCTCTGTGTGATCTGGTGACCCAAGCTTTCCTGGCATGGAACTGCTGGCTAGGCCCATTCACACCCATCACTAACCTGTCTTCCCTTCCTGGGCCAGCAGTGTCTCCCTCCTGGTTCTTCTGCCCTGACAGCCCTTTCCTCTGGTTTAGTTCCTACTGCCCTCTGATCCTGCTCTTAGAGCCCTCCCAGACACTGACATCTGGTTCCCCAGACGGCACTGCACAAACTGTGAGCTTCTAGTGGAAAGGCTCAGGACTGAAATCCTAGACACACAGCCACCTCTGGAGGCCATTCCCAGAAAGGTCTGCAGGTGGCACCAAGCCTTCTTCCAGTCTCCAGACAGGTTCCAGCCAAACAGAACACAGCCAGCCACTAAGAAAGCTGGGTACTAAACTGAAGCAGGCACCTGTAGCCAGGGGCAGCCATGTGGCCTGTCCAGTAGGTTAATCCTCAAGAACAGGCCCCAGGACATATGCCCTGTGGGCCCGGAGGCTGTCAAAGGATCAGCTCAGCAAAGGGTGGCAGGGCCTATGAATGTACCTCTGCTGATATTAACGAGGATGTAATTTCTAGATTGTGTGTGTGTGTGTGTGTGTGTGTGTGAGAGAGAGAGAGAGAGAGAGAGAGAGAGAGAGAGAGAAAGAGAGAGAGAGAGAGTTAGTTGCCAGAATTCAGAAGCCAGAATAGGGAATCAGATTCCCATTGGCTGAAGCTATAGGCAGTTAGGAGCCTCCAGACTGGATGCCGGAAACCAAACTCTGACTCTCTGGAAGATCAAGGAAGTACTCTGTACCACTGAGCCATCCATGAAGCCCTGTAGAAACTTCCGTTTTAAGAATGTGAGGATGTAGAAGATCCAAGGACAACTCCCTGCAATAGCAACCAGGACATAAGCAGAGATACCACTCCGCCATTACAAGGCTACAGCTCACCCTCAGAAGAATATGGCAAGGCACAAACAGAGACTCTAAGAGGATTGTGATCGGCAATCTGTCAGGACCTGGGCTCTCACGGGAAACAGGTGTCTGGATGTGATCCTAAAATACGTTCCTCGTGCTGTGGTGGTTGGTGGTCCCCAAACATAAAATTATTTTCATTGCTAATAGAACTCCGTAACTGTAAATTTGCTACTGTTATGAATCATAATGTAAGTATGTGATGTGCACAATACCTCATGTGCCACCCCCTGTGAGATGAGTCTCCACCCACAGACTGAGAACCACTGCTTTAGAGGGAGCTGAGTCTGGAAGATTCACCCTCAATACGGTTGACACTGTTCTATGGGCTGGGGTCCTCATCTCAGTAAAGAAGGAGGAACAGAGCTGGGCACCAGTATTCATCCCTCTCTGCTCCTGAAAATGGGATGTGACCAGGCGCCTCACACTCCTGAGACCATGCCTTCCTCACCGTGATGGACTGCACCCCAAGACTGTGAGCCAAAGTGGACCCTTTTTATGTATTCTGTTACGTGCTGCTGTGATCACTTAATAATCATTGGTGGTGTTTCCTCACAAATACCGCGAGGCTGGCTGTGTAGCAGAGAAGACAGCCACGTGTTGTGGGCTGCTGCAAAGAAACAGGACTGGAACAGGCTTCAGGGCTGACCTGAGTCCCACCTGCTGCTGTGAAAGCCAGCACCAGAATCCATGCAGGGAGGTAGGCAAAGTCCCAAGTGCCTGGAAAGGCAAGAGCCCCACTCAGCCCCACAGCCCAGTTATCCTGATCTTCTAGATCAGGAGCCAGGGCCTGACCTCAGGACTCTGACCAGTGGTAGGAAGAAACCCTACACCTGCTTGTAGGATTCCCAGATTGAAGCACCAGGATACAAGCCCCACTCAACACTGAAGGTTAGTTCTCCGGGCCTCTCCCCTGATACTGGCAGCTCAGGCTCTAAAAGACGAAGCCACTAAACAATCTTCCCTGGGGGAGGGGCCAAAAGGGGGCCTGGAGGAGGCAGACATTGGGCAGGGAGGAGAAAATATCAGAAATAGACATATTTAATATCCTCAAAGAGATCAGAGGAGATATTGCAACCAGAACCAGGAGCAGGATGCTATTTTAAGAACATTTAGAGAACAAAAAAGGGCCGGGGAATTAAAAGCATGCGAGCCGAAACAAAAAACTCAGCAGACTAGTTGGAAGATAAAAGTAAGGGAATGTTCCAGAAGGCAAAGCAAGAAGACAAAGAGGGGGGAAATAGAAAAGAAGAAGAAATTAGATGGTGTGCTCATGAGAGCTGGCACCCGCACAAAGGAAGGAGGGAAAGGGGGGACGTTGCAAATTATTTAATTCAAGAAATTCTCCACACAATGGATAGGAATTGACCCATGTCAGAGCATATTCTCACTAATATAAAACACAGAAGATGGAAAGAAACATTAATCTCAAGTTTCAGGTTCCGTGAAAAACAAGAAAGCGTGGCCCCAGGGCAAGATAACAGATACTGAATCCTGGAGCCTGGAGCCTGTGGATGCTGGAGCCTCAACCTTTCTAGTGTCAGCCATTGCTGGCCTACCCATCTAATAAATCCCCCTTTAGGCAACACATACTAAATATTTATTCTGCCAACTCTGTTTCTTTAGAGATTCCTGGTTCACCCAGAGGCTCTCAGCTGAGGCCCAAGGCTTTCCTTCCTGTCTTCGACCGGGCTTCTCCATCAGTGAGTAGCAGCTCAGAGTGGTGTGCGACTCCATTTTGACAGGACTCGCCTTGTGTGGCTTAGCTGCTCAAACACCGCCTCTGGAAGCAGGAGAACCTGAGTTTCAGTCCCCACACTGTGGTGGCATGAGGCTGTAACATTAATGCTTCGGTTGGGAACAGTGACAAACAAATCCCCAGAGCTCACTGGCTGACCAATCTAGCCAATTGGTGAGCTCTAAGTTACATGAGAAACCCTGTCTCAAAAACTAAGGTGGAGAACAGCTGAGTTAACCTCTGGCCTACATACATATATATATAACACACACACACACACTCAAGCACATATATGCAAACACACACATGGAATGTGTGCACTTGCATGCATACATGCATGCACTCATTCATACATGCACATACACATGCTCATTCACATACATCAAATACACAAACTGAATTTCTGAACTTGTATGCATAAATGCACACACCCATGCATGCAGACACACACACACACACACACACACACACTCACGCACCACCCACACATAACCTTCTGTGTTCCCATCTATGACAATTTATATGATCAACAGTAAAGTGTTCATGGAAAGTCAAGCTAAAAGGATTTTCCATCAGCCTTATTAGGCCCACAGGTGTCCCACACCCCAGGCTGAGTTTATGCTTCCACATAGTGCCTGGCTGCCTCGGTTGGCCTTGTCATCCAGCAGAGAGCAATCCAAGGTTGCTTAACACAGTTATAAACTCAGAGAGGCGAATGGACCCTCAGCCAGGCAAACCCACATGCATTTGTGTCTCCTTGCTCTTACCCAGGCCCTCTGCCAGTTTTTTTATCTTCAGGGTCTTTTCTTTGGGCTGTCATTAATGGGGGGGAGGGGTGAGTGCTGTGGCCTGAAGGAATGTAATAGTAAAACAACCCACTAATGCTCCCACACAAAAGCACCAGTGGGCACGCAAAGTTGTACTGTGAGCACACCTGAAATCCCAATGCTTGGGAGAAGAGCTGAGACAGGAGGACCAGGTTCATGAGTTTGAGGTCATCTGAGCACAAGTCAGGTGCTCTGGCCAGATCACTAGACCACGCTGTAGCCCCTGACAACATGGCTGTGGTAAGGCAGAAGAGTATCCATTTCAACAAAAACCCAGCCTCAGTACCACAGCTGTTCTTGCTCCCCAACATTCTCACAGGTGATGCTCACTCTCCCTGTCCTCGGTCTACCCTCCTGTTCCCTCCCAAATTCTCCTTAGGGACTCTCTCCTCCAACCCCAA
Source organism: Micromys minutus (assembly GCF_963924665.1). Lineage (NCBI taxonomy): Eukaryota > Metazoa > Chordata > Mammalia > Rodentia > Muridae > Micromys > Micromys minutus. The sequence goes on from NC_137979.1 coordinate 64,090,452, forward strand.
GGCCCCTCCTCTTTCATTTCCCCAGCTCCAGAATTCCTAGCCAGGCAGCCTGAAGAAATGATAGGGCTGGTCTCCCCTCTGGACATTCCTGACTTGTGCTGCAGTATCCCTAAGTTCTGGCCTTCATCACAAATGGTACCACTTCCACACCACCTCCCCCGGCCCACGGAAGGACACTCTTAACTACCCAGCAGATGGTCTGAGCTCCCCTTCCAGGCACATTTGACACCTGAAGGCAGCTAGCTTTATTACCCACACTCTCCAGAATCCTCTTTTAACCCTCCCCAACTCCCTCCCTCCCTCCCTCCCTCCCTCCCTCAGGGGTCTGGTCTCCTCCATCTGCTTCTCTTTGCACACCAGCCTCCCAGTCAGAGCACAGGAAAGGCCCGCCAGCTCAGCACCCCCCCCCACATGATGTCATCTACTACCCCCTACTGTCACTGGGACGGAAGTCACCAGGGCTGAAGACATTGACCTCAAAGCAGCCCCTTTGTGTGCCATAGATAGGATGTCCTGCAGCTTCCTCGGCAGCTACAGATGTGGACCCTGCCCCAGATGCTGCCAAGGGTGGCTCCAAACGAGAGTAAGTTGGTGTCACAAACAAGCCTCCCACCTGATATCTTATTCAAGAGCCCCCAGAGATGGACCCAGTTGCTTTCAGACCTAATATCCAACTTCTCCAGAAGAGGGTGAACCACTGGCAAACTGTCCTGTCTCCCCACAGATGGGTGGAAGATGTGAGAAGCAAACAGGCAGCTCGGGGATCCAGGCCATGGCTGGTATGATTTGTTTTCTGTGGGGGAGCAGCTATGGCTTTGAGAGGAATGAAGGTTTTCTAAGGTTCCATTCAACTTTGAAAACCAGAGGATATGGCCAGCTCCAAGAGCCTCCTGGGACAGAGGACAGGGTCCCTACAGGGGCTCTGCACACTCCTCTGCAGTCTCTGAAGGCCACTTGCCTTGAGTGGGACACACCACATCTTCCAGCTCAGCCCATGATTATACAATAATAACCACCCAGAAAACAAATTAAAAATAGGAAAAATCCATTGGAGCTGTGGGTCTGCTGCGGTGGGGTGGTGTCGGATTGCTAGGCAACCCCAGGCAATCCTGCACGAAGGAGGTCTGTACGAGCTGCTTGCACAGAAGAAGGGCTCTTGTCCCTTTTGTGTGGATGTACTCAGCCAGATCTGAACAGAAGTCCTGAACAGAGGGGAGGTGCCGGCTCTGGCGGATGGCAGAGCTCACGTCCTTCTTTGGACAATTGGATTTTCAGGAGGATGACGGAGAAGAGAGGGGTGGCCATGTGATGACTAACATCTGGAGCTACACTGGGAAATCAGCCTGATTTCTGCTTCCCGAGGCCCAGGTGTTTGGAACTGTACAGGCAAAACAAACGTCAGGATGCTAATGGCTCTTCCTGGTTCCCAGAATCCTTTCAGCAGGAAGCAGATGTGGGCTTGGTTTGGAAGGCTGGAGAGAGCCAAGGGGGAGGGATGGACGAGACCCTGGGGGACAGACAGGAAAATGGATCCAGGAAATAATGAGGCCCGTGGCTGGATTTGTGCTCCCAGGAGCGAAATGGAATCAAGGAGCCCACATGTTTCTTTCACAGCCCAGCCAAGCCTTAATCTCATTAAAACATTTGCGGATGTGGAAATATTGACTGGAAGCATCAAATGCTTTAAGAGAGGGTGGGCAGTATCATAAAAAAAAAAGTAGAAATTTTCCATTTGATCTGAAGTTCCACCAAACACCTTAGAGGGGAACCCAGAGCTATGGCTGCTGGGGAGGGGCACTGTACCAGCACAGCAAAGTCTCACAAAATCAGCACTTCGATCGGAAAATGTCCATCAGGAAGGGGCGAGCTTGCACACCTCCCAACCCAGCACTCAAGAGGCTGAGGCAGAAGATTCCAAGTTCCCAGCCAGCCTAGACTATTTAGCAAGATCAAAAGCAGTAAGAAATCTGTGGAGAAATTCGAGAGGACCCAAGTTCAGACCCAGGAAGCCACGTGAGAAATCTTCTCTCACAGAGACATTTTTAGTCAGTGTCTTGTCAAGGCAACAGAGAAGCAAATGATAACAACACGTATGCCATACACGGACATGTGTTTGCAGGTACACGTGTGTGTGTGTGCGCGCGCGCGTGCGCACACACACACACACACACACACACACACGCAGAAACAGAAAACATGTATCTGAAAGAGAAGATATCGGGCAGGCCATGCGCGCCCAAAGGCTGTAGGAGAGACTGTGTCCTCTCCCTGGCTCTTCTCAGTTCACAACACTGTGGTACCTATGGATTGACAGCATCGCTCTAACCTGCCTGTACTTGTCTGGTCGTGAATGAAGGACATGGCTTCCATCATAGAGGTAGATGAGCTTCAAGCAGGTGGACCCGGTACCCACGTGATCTCCCCCGGTACCCACGTGATCTCCCCCGGTACCCACGTGATCTCCCCGGTACCCACGTGATCTCCCCCGGTACCCACGTGATCTCCCCCGGTACCCACGTGATCTCCCCCGGTACCCACGTGATCTCCCCCGGTACCCACGTGATCTCCAGCATGCTTGATGGACAGGATTAATGTTTGTTGTTGTTAGGCGATTATTTGTTATTGTTATTATTATTAATACTATTATGGTTTTGGAGGAGGTGTGTTTAAGACAGAATCTCACTACATAGCTGTAGCTGGCCTCAAACTTGCTATGCAGGTAGGCTAACCTCAGCCTCACAGAGATCTGCTTCTCTATGTCCTAAGCACTGATGTCAAGGCCAGAACCAAGCACCAGCTGCTCTGGAGGACTCCCACATCAGAATCTCACCTTAGTAGACAGCTCTGCCTGAGGGAAGTGCTTCCCTGCCTGGAAACCGTCCTTCCCCACTGCTGCCTCCCTCTGGGTGACTGTCTAGTTTCTTTCTCTGTTGCTGATCACATTGTATCTACAGCCAGGAGGCAAAAGGAAACAATACGGGTGCTCAGTTAGATTCCTCTTTCTTATCCAGTCCTGTGGAATGGCACTGTCCTGTCCACATTTAGGGTAGGTCTTCCCATCAATTAATCCAACCTAAATAACCCCTCACGGGGTTGCTTAGGAAGCTCACCTAATCTAACACTGCTCACTGATGTATTTAGAGATCTGTCTCCTGGGCAATCCTAGACTCTATGATGTTGAACATTATTAAGCAGCATTAAGCACCGGTGCATCTTCTGTAGGAAGCACCTCTGGGCTCCTAGGGAATAAGGAAAACAATGCCTGTGGCTCCCTAGTGAATCACAGGCCAGGTCAGGTGTGTGCCTGTGTCTATACACACATACATGTACACGGTCCTACAGGTGTTGTTATGGGTCAGGTCCGGCACAGATGTGTGCATGTCCATTACAAGGATCTGCAGGTGTTCTCAGGTCACCCTGCTCACTCCACAAACTCGTGTGGAATTGCACTCGATCTCCTGTGTGGACTGAACCTGGCTCCAGCCCTTGCAGCAGGCAGAGGCACTCGGGTCACAAGGCAGGGCTTCCTATTCACCCTCCATTACTGACAAGGTACAGACTGCCTCACGTCAGGCTGGTTCTTCCAGACAGATGCCTCCAGCACAGGGGCTGGGAGGGGAGGGCGGCTGCTCCTGCTAAATGGAGTCCACCGATCATCATGAGGGTCTGCTGTCGGGCCAAGCTCCCTCACTTCCAGGAGCAAGAATTCCTTCTCTGGGCTTAGGGCAGTCACAGAGTCCCCCAGAGTAAGCAACTCCTGCTTTGTGGACTTGGGGAATACTGTGTTTGGAGGGTGTAGCTCAGGTCCACAGGGGACATCTGCTATATCTCTCTGAAATCCAAACACGTTCCTGGAGCCACCTCGGGAGTTTCCTCCTGCCCAGTGCCAGCCACTCGTCTCCTTCCTGCCTAATCTGTGTAACACAGGTAAGCCTAAATTTTCCGGATTTTTATATACATGAAGTGACAGGCACCTGCTGCCCTTCCTGGTCTCTGTCACTCAGCACAATCCCAAAGGAGGGTCTGGAGAGCTGCATGCATCAAAGGTGAGGAGCAGTATTCGCCGTGTGGGCAGCTCATCACTTGCCTGTTTGCGTGTGATCTGGCTATTTTATTTATGGAATCGATATGCATTTGAGTTGCTTCTGGTTTGGGGGTTCAGAGCGGCCTGCTGTGGATATTTATGTGAATAAACAAATCTCTTTATGCGTGCGGTGCATCTGTTGGCACAAATGTGCTACCTGTGTGTGCCCATACAGAGGCCAAAGATTGATTCTTCGTGTCTTCTCTCTTGCTTTCCGACTTACTCTTTCAGACAATGTCTCTCACCAAACCAGGAGCTGCTCAGATCAGCTATACTCACTGCCCAGCCAGACCCTGGGGATCCTTCTGCCTCTGGCTCCTCATATTGGGGTTATAGGCATGAGCCACCATATCTGACTCTTTACATGGGTTTGGGGGATCTGAACTCAGACCCTCGTTTGTGTATTGCGAAGACATTAGCTAAGGAGCTTTCACCACCCCAACCTTATTTTTTTTAAATAAATGAACTAAGCAGAAATGGGCGTCTCCCTGCCTCTGTCTGTTCGTCTCTTACATACAGGGCTGGGGGGGATGGAGAACTCTTGTATGTTGGGGAGCACAGCCTATGAGGAGAGTGGGGAGCTCCTATCTATGGCTGCTCCAGAGAAAGAGGTGCTGATGAATAATTGATGGGAAATTGCTCATTGTGTAAACAGAACAGGAACACGCCACAGTTGTGGCGAAGACAATCTACATCCAGGGCAACATGTGACTTCTGCGTGTGACCAGACTAAGGATGCAAAGGGATGAAGCACAGGGAGGCCTTGGCCAAGGGTGAAGAGGACAAGAAGCTGCCCTGGGCTTGTCGTCCACACAAGTGCCTTCTAACTGCCCCCTACCCCAACCCAGCCAGAGACACCTCCTGCCTAGTGTTCTTCAAACTTCTACTTTAGCCAGGGCTGGGTATACAGATCATCTTCCTGGCCTGGTCAACACACCATGTGAGCTGAAAACAGCCCTGTCTCTTCTGCTAAGGAATGTGTGGCTCCCCAGTTGCCCCAGGGCTGCTCTGGTATAAAATCAGTATCAAGACCCTCAGGTGGCTAGGGGACTCACCTGTCACCAGGCCCAACCACCTGAGTTCGGTCCCCAGGTAACACATGATAGAAAAAGAGAACTGACTCCCACAGACTGCACTTGATCTCTACACTGTATACCAAGGCACATGCATGATGGGGAATCCTGGGCCCCACTGGACTCTCACGGTAACAGCAGCTGCCCTGACAAAGAAGATGGTCCCTCTGCCTCAGATCACACTCGGGCTAGCAGCCGGGTGTGCTCCTGTGGTTGTATTGGGACCAACTGTTCAGGAAAGGAAAGGACATGGCAACCTTCCGGTCCTGAGCTAAAGGGACAGGACAGTCGATGTTTTGTGAATTGAGAACCATCTTAGACCAAATGTGGAAATGACATCGTAAGGATGAGGAGCCACAGGAAAGAAAGCTGGTGTCCACATGGCCCTTGGGCGCTCATCCTCTTGACCTGAGCTGTCAATTCAAAAGAATTCACTTCCAGAAGGGACAACCCTAGAGGGATAGTTCAGCGGGTGACGCTTATATACAAAACCAGGTATGGCAGCGGCGGACAGATCCCTGGGACTTGCTGGGCAGTCTGGCTGGTGGCATTGGTGAGGTTCAGGAAGACCATGTTCTAGTGGGTTTCATTGCTGTGAAGAGACACCACGACCAAGGCAACTCTTATACAGGGAAATGTTTAACTGGGGCTGGCTCACAGTTTAAGAGGTTCAGTCCATTATCGTTATAGGGGGAAGCATGGTGACATGCTTGCAGCCAGTGCTGGAGAAGGAGCTGAGAGTTCTACAGCTTGATCCTCAGGCAGCAGCAGGAGACTGGATCACACCGGCCAGTCATGAGCATATAGGAGACTTCAAAGCGTGCCTCCACGGTGACACGCCTCCTCCAACAAGGCCACACCTCCTAATACTGCCACTCCCTATGAGCCAATCGTTCAATCTATACATGAGTTCTTAGAGCCATTTCTATTCAAACCACCACAGACCATGTCTCAAAAGATAGAAATCTGGGGAATGATTGACAAAAAAACCCAGCATTGACCTCTGACTCCCAAATAATGCACATAGAAATATGCACACACACGAACATACACACACATGAACATACACACACATGAACATATACACACATGAACATATACACACAGGAACATACACACAGGAACATATACACACACAAACACCCGCACACATGAATACTCACACACATGAACACACACACATAAACACACACATGAACATACATATACAGTCACACACACACAAAAAAATTCACTCCCACACCCCCAAGGCCATTTATCAAGTCTTCCTTATCTCCAACGCTGTCAATAGACTTCAAAATGATCCTTCCTTTTCCTTTCAGTGTGTCAGATCCCAGAATGAGGCTGGAGATTGGCTGGAAAGGTTTTGCCTGTGATCTCTTCCTGTGCCACTGTACTGTGGACAGGAATAAAGCCCTAGATACCTTGGGAAGCAACCAATTCCCTTTTTGCCCCAAAAGGGTAAACCTAACCCTAACCCTAACCCTCACCCTCACCCTCACCCTCACCCTCACCCTCACCCTCACCCTCACCCTAACCCTAACCCTAACCCTAACCCTAACCCTAACCCTAACCCTAACCCTAACCCTAACCCTAACCCTAACCCTTGAGTCACAAGCTATCTTTAGGAGGGGGCTGCAGGCAGGGATAAGGTAGGTGCCCCCCCTCTGAACATGGATGCTAAGTGCCTGACAGATGGGAAACGCTTGGTGACCACACACGGCGAGAGCTCCAAGCAAAATGTAGGAAGCCCGCCACCCATCCACCCACGGAGGAGCCCTGACATCTTTATCAATATTTTCGTCCACAGTCCCACTCACTCACACGACCGTCTTCTCCTCCAACTCCATCTTTAAATGCCAGAGACGGGCGCATATGTTGGAGGACACCGTCACAGGCAGGGCTGGAAGAGGCGATCCACAGAGAAAGACTTAAAAATGACCCAAAGCAGTTGGACCATACCACTCACCAAGCCGATGAAAATCCAGACTGCCCTGCTCATGATGAGGACGGGTACACACACAGGTAACACAGGCACAGGAAGAGACACAGGGACCTCACCCCCCTGATGCCCTCCCGTGGGACCTACACTTACTTACCTTCGCCTTTCTGGCGGGCAGAGGCACGTGCCCATCAGATGCTTCCGGCAGGCAGCTAAGCTCTAGCTGGGAAATTTCACCTGTAGGATTCACCCCAGGAGAAGCTCATAAACAAATGTGGAGATTTGCCCAAGAAGATTTACACACCCAAACACCCTCAGCATCGCGGTGGCTAACATCAAAAGACAGAAAACAAACCAAACGTCCAGCTCCGGGGTGCTCGATAAACAGTTGGTGCATTCATTAAAAAAATCCTATCACAGAAGAAAATCGGAGGGTGCTGCCGAATGCTGATAAACCACAGGAGGGGCTGGAAGGGGGCTGCAGTGTGGAAGGGCAGTCTTAAGGCTGGAAGCCAACACCTCTGCAACGTGGGCGACAGTTGATTTTGTGTTTTCTTTCTTTCTTTTTTTATTTGGTTGAATATTCTAAATTGACTCAGTTAGATCTGAATTGCATTTATAATCAGGAAATCGTAAGAAGTAATGTTTTTCCCCAAAATTTGGCTAGAAACAATAAAGACGGTTTGTTTCCCTGTAAGAGAAGGAGAAAAAAGTGCCCCTGCCCTCCATAAGGACAAGAATTTGGAAAGTTCTGTGCCCTTAGACACATTTCACATCTTCATAGGACAGGGTCTTGCTACAGGGACAGCCCTCCCCCGGCTCCTGCAGCCCCTGGTCCAGTGTTAACAATGCACATGCTCTAAACCACGCTCTGAAAGAAAGACCAAGAGGTGGCTTTGTACAGGCAGGAGGAGAGAAAGGGAAATCGGGAAGAGAGATGGGGAAGCAGGAGGAAAGGGGGGGAAAGCGCCTTGCACGGTACACACTCCCACCTCAAGAATGACTGACTTTCAGGATCATTCAGGGAATCTCACCCTGGACTCCACCCAGCAGAGCAGGAGGGACAGCTTCAGACATACTCACCAGTGAGGCCCTCCTAGGAGACACCCACTACGGCTGATCATGATTCAAACTCATCTTTGGAGCCTGTGTGTGCGTGTGTATGTGTGTATCTGTGTGTCTGTGTCTACTATGTTCCTGTGTTTGTATGTATATATGTCTGTATCTGTATGTCTGTGTGTATGTGTCTGTGTGTTTGTCTATGTGTATGTATGTGTACTTGTCTTTGTGTGTCTGTGTGTGTGTGTCTGTGTGTATATGTGTCTGTCTGTGTCTGTGTGTCTGTGTGTATGAGTCTGTGTGTTTGTCTATGTGTATGTATGTGTACCTGTCTTTGTGTGTCTTTTGTGTGTGTGTGTCTGTGTGTATATGTGTCTGTCTGTGTCTGTGTGTCTGTGTGTGTCCATGACTGACAGTAACCACCGTTAACAGGCATACAAGGAGTTGTGAGCAGCTCACTGTGGGTCCTCTGGAAAAGCAGGAAGCACTTAACCACTAAGCCCTCTCTCTAGGCTGCCCCCTTGGTTTTTGAGACAGGGTCTCTCACTCAGCCTGAGGATTACCTATTTGGCCACACTGGCTGGTCGGCCAGCACTGGCACCCTGCTGTCTCTGCCTCTTCAGGATGGGCTCCCAGACACATGGCCATGGCCAGCTTCTGTGGGTGCAGGAGACCCCAGCTCAGTACTCACAACTATGGGGCAAGCATTTTACTGACGGGAACAGCTTCCCTGCCCCAGTAAGTGCTGTTTACTTTTTTGTTGTTGTTTGTTTTTCAAGTCAGGGTTTCCTTGTGTCACCCTGGCTGTCCTAAAACTCACTCCATAGACTAGGCTGGCCTTAAACTCACAGATATCTGCCTACCTCTGCCTCTGCCTCCTGAGTGCTAGGATTCAAGGAGTGTGCCACCACCCTGTGGCAATGAGTGTTTGTAAAGGTCATGGTCAGGGGACAACAAACATGGTTAACGTTTGGGAGTCAGCCTTATAGCTGCCGGCTGACAAGAAGGAAACCGAGGCTCTGAGATTCCAGGGCTTGTTCAGAACATTGAGGTGGGCTTCCCCCACAGTAAAGAGTATGGTTGGGGATGAGGACACCCCCACCCCCACCCCACACATATGGAATCAGTCAACAAACTCCTGACCATGCAGTCAGGTGGTCCCAAATGCAGCTGCTAAAGGCTCGATTCTGAGACTCTCCTGTAGACTCCTGTCTACAGCACTCATTTCCAGATGGTGGCAATGTTTTGAAGGTTAACGAGCTTTTAGGAGGTGGGGTGCAGCCAGTGGAAGTGGGGTGGCCTTTGAAGCACACGCTCTCCTGAAGCCAGCCTTCCTCTGCTTCCCATGTGAGCAGCCTGAACCTCTGCCCTCCCCATCAGGACCTGAACTGCTCCATGTCTTCTCCACCAGGACAGTGTGCACCCTCAGGAACCATGCACCTAGATAGCCTTTCCTCCACAGATCCTCCTCCACAGAGACCACTCGGGAGGTAGAGGCAGGAGGATCACAAGTTCAAGTTCATCCTCAGCCAGCTGAGGCCAGTCCCGGCTACATAAAAACCCTGTTTACGGATAAAGAAGAGTTCTGGAGAACTGGTTGCAAGCCTACAAGCCCTGGATGCTCTTACAGAGGACTTGGGTTCTGGGAGAAAATGGCCTGATCAACAGGGATGTGTCTTCATGACTCAAGGGGACAGGGCAAGGGCAGGTGAGTCCCCATGTTCTGCTCCTTCTGTGAGAAAGAGGCCAACCCTTTAGTGTCTTGGGAGTATCATGTATAAACTGCTCCTTGCATGACACTATGACAGAGGGTTCTCAGCCAACCACCTTTTCAAGACAACACAGCTCCATGTCCCTGGCCATCTCCCACCAGGGTCCTAGGAACCTCACAGCTGGAGGCTGCACAGTAAGATGGTCCAGCCTGGAACGCTACAGGGCTCTGAGTCTCCTTCTTCATGAATGGCATTTCAGAAAGGAAGAGACAGCTCTATTGGGAGAACAAGAGCTAATTAAATTTACTGGGATCATTGAAGGGGAGACTATTTAATATTCTGAATAGAATTTAACCTTAGGAAGTACAAGCGACCTTGCTTTGTTGTAAAGGGTTTGCTGCCATCCGGGTTCACACCTGCAAACTGAGGTAAGGAGACAGCAGGCAACGGAGGGTTTAGTGTGCCTGGACCACCAAAAAGATGCCAGGAGTTGGGAAGCTGGATCCAACTGCCAGGCTAGACTTCAAGATGAAGCAGAAAGTCCCAGACCCGGAGTCAGTGACCTCTGTTTGTGTTGATCCCAACTGTCTGGCACCAGGATGCTGTTAGCCAAGGTGCCCGTCTAAATCAGGGACAAACGTGACTCCTACAGATGCAGGGGTACTCAAGGGCCCAGGCCACAGGGAGCAGAAGTAGGGAAAGGGACATTCCATCCGATCCTCAAGACATAGCCTCCTAAGTAAGAGCGTAGGGGTAACCCTTTGGGTTCCTCGGGAAGGGTTGAATATACACGATGTGAACTCACATTACAGAAGATCCACAGACATCCAGGAAGCTTAGGAATAGTCTCTCTCTCTCTCTCTCTCTCTCTCTCTCTCTCTCTCTCTCTCTTGCTTGCTCTCTCACATTTCTCTCATTCTCATGCTCTGCGTGTTCTTTCTCGCTCTCTTACCCCCTCTCTCTTCTCCCCTCTCTCTTCCCCCCTCTCTTCCCCCCTCTCTTTCTCTCCCCAGGGCTACCCAGCCCATCTCCAGGCCTTTAGATAGCCCGCTGCTAGTACAACATTACTCCAGGTGGACTCCAGCCGTTGGAGATGGCCCATGCCTTATACCTTTGATGAAGCTGGGAAGTTGGACCACAGACCTCTCCAATATGAGGCATCACGATAAGATGGACAGTTTTATGTCAACTTGACACACGCTAGAGTCATCTGAGAGGCAGGAACCTCATTTTAAAACATGCCTCCATAAAAAAAATTTTTTTTAAATGCCTCCATGAGATTAGGCTGTAAGTGAGTCTCTAAGGCTTTTTCTTAATTAGTGACTGATAGGGGAGGGTCCAGACCACTGTGTGTGGAGCCACCCTGAGCTGGGTTCTATAATAAAGCACTCTGAGCGAGCCATGGGGAATAAAGCAGTAAGCAGCACCCTCTATGGCCTCTGTATCCACTCCTGCCTCCAGGTCTCTGTCCTGTTTGAGTTCCTGCCCTGGCTTCAGTGATAAACAACCAATCGGTGAGCATAAGCCAAATAAACCTTCCCTCCCCAGCTTGCTTTGGTTACAGTGCTTCCTTACAGCAACGCTAGCCTCCTCCCATCACTCCCTCAACACAACACGGCTAATAACCCAGGGAGGGTACCACACTCCAAAGGTCAGTCCAAGATGAGTCTGTATCTCCCTTTCCAACCATCCCTCCCACTCAGCTTTCTGTTCAAACACGCTGGCCTCCAGGCCCCATCAAGTCATAGAACACTCCAGAACGTGAGGCCCGCCCGCTTCTGTCCATGGTTCTGAACCGGTGCCTCGTCAACCTTCAGAGGCTCAGCCCTTCATCTTCAGCTTATCTCGGGCCTAGCTTTGAGCATCCTGCCTGAAGAGGGACAAGTGTAACATTCTAAAACCTGAAGTCATATCCGTGCCCTGTGCCTCCACTTCCTGTTCAGGAGGAGGAAGTTGGCTGGGGTGGGAGAAACTCGGACTCCACCCACACCTTCCTGACTGAGCCTGGCCCACCTTACCCAGAGCCTCTTCCGGATAGAAGAGAGGGCTCTCTCTTTCTCTCGCCATTATAGGAGACCCAAAGACTTTCTACCCTGCTGTTCTCAAGACAAAGTGGGCTGCTGACTATAGACAGCCTCCAGCACTGAAGCTACCTCAACCTCAGAACTGTCCAAGGAGTCCCTGCAGCACATCCGTGACAGTTTGTAAAGCTCCTTGCAGAGATCCAGTGTATGATCACCATGGTAACACAGAGGCAGAAGCACAATCACCTACGGGGAGACTTCAGGACAACTGACCAACTCAGCCCCAAGCCAAAGGGAAGCCGGGGGTTCTGAGCGGGTCAGCAGGAAGACCCAGCATCTGGGTCTCTTGTTCTGCCATTCACATCTGTGTCCCTGGACCGCCATCTCCTCTGGTGTAAATTGGCACTGACCTGGGTAAGCACTCCAGGCTCTCTGGGTGCTAAATGTGTCTACTACTATAACTCAGGCCTGAGCTCTGATAGAGGGCCCAAGGCTGAGAAGGGTAGGGGTGGAAGAAGGAACTTCCTGGTATGACCAGCCCTCAGCCAGATGCTCAGGCCCAGCAGGAGAGGCTGGTTGCTTGAGGACTCCATGTAGCAATCTTACTGTCTGTCTTTAAAGGTTCCCCTGGCAGCTTTGGAGCCAGTGAGCTCTTAGGCCTCGCACCCAGGGGCTTTCCCAGCCGTGTGCACACAGGGGTCTTCCTGCCTCTTCCTTGACTGTTCTCTGCGTGCAAAGTGTAAGTCCAGAAGTCTGGAGATGTTGCTCTCACAAGGGGAGTCTGCTGCCAAGTCTGATGGCCTGAGTTCAATCCCCAGGATCCACTTGATGAGTCTCTCAAGTTGCCTTCTGGGGGCCACATGTATGTACCCCTCCACACAGATGCAATTAGTAAATAAATTAAAACGTTAAAAAATGTAAAAGAAAAAATCCGATGAATGGATTGGACGCATATTGATAAACATCTTTTGCAGAAGAGATATTTGGCAGCCTATCAGTTTTTAGACTCATACATCTTCAACCTAATAATTCCACTTCCAGGAACCTCTCCCACTAACCTAACTTCACCAGAAGGCAAAGAGGTGGGTAGACATGAGAACACAATACTTTTCTATTAGGAAAACCACAGAAAGGATGAGTCCATCAGCAGAAGCCAAACTGAAGAACATGTGATTGTAGGGTGATTGTTCTAAACAGAATAGATGGTGGGTGACATTGTACGTTGGACACTGTGTCTGAGATAAATTGTAAACAAACAGAAACTTCCAGAATAATACATATAAAATCACATTTAGGTAGAGAGAAAAGAAATATGCTTACATATATGCATATAAACCTACATACATAAAGTGTGTAGAAAGTTTTGAGAAAATATGCAGAACTTTTGCAGATAGATCTTGGAATTGGGGGGCTGAGAGAGGAGGAAGCCAGAATGTTCTTGGTCTTCATTCTTTTTAAAAGATTTTATTATTTATTTTATGTATATGAGTACACCGTTGATACTTTGGACACACCAGAAGAGGTCATCTGATCCCATTACAGATGGTTGTGAGCCACCATGTGGTTGCTGGGAATTGAACTCATGACCTCTGGAAGAACAGTCAGTGCTCTTAACCACTGAGCCATCTCTCCAGCCCGTGGTCTCCATTTTTTAACTTTCTCTGTGTTAAATGCTTTCACTACAAGAAAACAAGAACAGTTTTAAAGCCAGGCAGTTTGGTAGCATACACCTTTAATTCCAGCACTGGGGAAGCAGAAGCAGGCAGATCAGAGTTTGAGACCATCCTGGTCTAAGGAGTGAGTTCCAGGACAACCAGGGCTACCCTGTCTTGAAAAAATTAGTTTACAGAATAGATATAGAAGCATAGGGAGTCTTGGCATTTACTGAATTGGCTTAGTGTTGGCCTGAAATAAACTGGTACCTGATGCTTTAGAAAATACTCACTAACCACCAGGGGAAAACTATAGTGGATGCAGAAAAAAAAAGATAACAATAACAAACTATAGAAGTATCATGCCATAAAGTAAATGCTCATAACTCAGAGGAATACAGTTAGGAATGAGTCAAAAACAAAGAAATGCAAGGTCAGAAAATGATAAAGGAACAGTTGTGTGGCCTAACTACAGATAATCTCATTACAGGGAACAAATTAAATTCTCCAAACCAAGGACAGAATGATTCAAGGTCCAGGGACTGTGGAGATCATGCAATGAGAACCTGAGTTCATGTCCCCAGATATTAATGTGAAAAGCCTGGTGCGGCAGCTGTGTATGCCTGTAATATCAGTGCTGGGAGTTTGTGAGTTCCAGGAGCAGTAAGAGACTCCCCCTCACAAAGTAAGGTGAAGGAATTATTTAAGAAGATATCTGGGCTGGAGAGATGGCTCAGTGGTTATAGAGCACTGGCTGCTCTTCCACAGGACCCAGGTTTACTTCCTGGCACCCATGTGGCAACCTACAACTGTCTGTAACTCCAGTTTCAGAGGAACTGACACACTAACACAGATATACATGTAGGCAAGACATGTAAAATAAAATATAATAAAATAAATATGGTATTTAAATAAATATAACATTATATATAATAAAAATAAACTATAAAAAAGAAGATATCTAACATTGACTTCTAACCACCATGTGCGTGCATGCCCCCCCCCACACACACCACCGCCACCACTACCACCACCAACAACAACAGTAAAAAAATTGCCCCAAGAATATGCTGCCTACAAGAAACTCACTTAGGGTTAAGCACACATAAGCTGAAAGTGTAGACACAGCAAAAGTTGTCCCACGCAAATAGAGATGAATTGAGGAAGCTGTGGTTATACTATACAAGATGGACAGTGGCATCACAACTCACACAAGAGACCTTAAGGATCATTAATTATATTCTTTTAATGTGAATTAAACATTTACATAGTTGCAGATATCCATGCACCTAAAAGTGTCTACACATAAGGTAAATGGGAGTTGGTCTGAAGGGAAAGAGGAACAGAAATACAATAATAGTGGGAGATGTCGGAACCGACACTCTGTCATGAATATCTCACACAGAAAATCTGAGGGGAAAGAGCAGAGCCAAATGGTTGAGCAGACAAACTTCCCACCCAACAGCAGAAGACACATTGTTTCCATAGACACGGGTAGCATCCCCATGACATACTATGACAAGTTAGGGTCACAAAAGTTATCTTCACAGAGCCAAGAGCACAGTCATCCTAACTCTGTTTTCTAACTGCAGTGGAATAAGCTGGAAAACCTCAAACGCATGGACACCAAACAGAGGAGCTGAAGGGGATATTTTTGATATCTTAAGACAGATGAAAACAGGAGCTGCAGAGCTGAGTTTCCTCGCACAGCAAACAGGAAGGGGCACAGCAATAAGTGACTGTCTTTAAATAAAGAAACAGGGCAGAAGGTGGTTCACTGGGAGACACTGGCCACACAAGCCTGACAGCTGAGTCCAGTCCTCAGAACTGATGTAAAGACAAAAGGAGAGAACCACAAAGTCATCCGACTGCCACATACCATACCACACACACACATATGCAAACCACCACACCAAACCACACATACACACTCACCATAAACATAAACACACAACACATACACAATATAACATATACATATACACAAACTACCAAACCACATACACGTACACACATATCAATGTATAACCTATCAAGGCTGAAGAAAAAATATGAAGCTGGATCTGCCAAGGTTCGATGCCCCAATGTAGAGGAATGTCAGAGTGGGGAGAAGGGAGGGGGTAGGTGGGTGAAAACCCTCATAGAAGCAGGAGGAGGGGAGATGGGATAGGGGATATGGAGGGGAATCCGTGAAAGGGGATAACATTTGAAATGTAAATAAAATATATCCAATTTAAAAATCTCCCCAATAAATCTTCCCACTAAACAATGGGAGGGATTAACACCAATCCTCTCACTCTTGTCTGAAACAAAAAATACACAGCAAACACTGATCAGCCGAACACCACCAAACCATTGGCTGAGCAAAGCCAGCAGTGGGCAGGACGAGGAAGCCATCCACAAAGAGAGAGAAAAAATGAGAAATGCATGTCTGGTTGAACCGTCAATTATGTAAGAAACTAGTGTACTAGGCCCCACATAGGACATCGATATCACCCCCAGTCCAAGGCTCAGGAAACATGGAGGAAGCAGTGGGATGCCAGATCTATGGGATGGAGAGAAGACGCCACAATCAACAAGTGAGACCTCCCAGAGATTCAGGGGACACTCAACCAACCCCAGAGTCTCATCTTTCCCTCACCAAAGTAGGACATTCTTAGAAGCTGTCACAAGTTTCAAATGCCTGAAATTTACTGAATATGTTTACTGGTCACATGGAATTAAATTAGAAGTTAATTGCAGGAGGAGACATAGAAAGTATCCCAGGTATTTGGACTTTAAACAACACATTTTTAATAAGACAAAAAAGGATGCTCTGAAATACTTCACGTTAGTCGGACATGGTGGTGCATGCCAGTAAACCCAGCACCTGAGGGTGGGCAGCTGGGACTCTAAGATTGTGAGTCTGAGGCCAGCTTCTAAACTGTGGGCCATGACCACATAGGGTTGTGTAACTGAAGCCAGGGGGTCACAAAAATGGTAAACAGTAAAGCTTTCTGAACCCAAATGAATTTAAAATCACATGTGTTGATGAATCTGAGATATTCTCAGTGTGGCCTATGTGGAATCTTGTGATTTCACTGGGGCCTCTGTTCTGAAGGTTGTGGATCATGCCAGGCCAATAAACATAGCTCAAAACACCTGGGCTCAGATTTATGAGGGCTTTATTGCAACAATATCTAGGTTTCTACTGAACGCAAAAGGTTTTCTATTCTTATAGAAACACAATGGCTTAATTAAAGAATACAAAGTATCCCTTCCTTTTCTTCCTCAGCATGTGTCAAGATAAATCTCAGATTGTGTGGTGTTAGAAACTTTGACTTTAGAAGTTGTCCTGTAAGTTTGTTGTGTGAGTGGCTGAGCTCAGTTTCAGACACACATTAAAAAATAAAGAGGAAGAAGCCACTTAAAATCTGACTTGAGACTGAACTGGATTTGCAACAATTCCTGGCATGTTACTTAACATACTTCCACTATTTTATACTGTGTGTTTATGCAAGGATTTATTCTTTGCATTGATGAGTCTAAAGTCAAAATATGGCTCCACTATGAAAAACACTCAAAGCGTTCAGCCTGGAGTTGACTCTTTTTTTTAAAGATTTATTTATTTATTATATATAAGTACACCGTATCTGCCTTCAGACACGCCAGAAGAAGGCATCAGATCTCATTACAGATGGTTGTGAGCCACCATGTATGTGGTTGCTGAGAACTGGACTCAGGACCTCTGGAAGAGCAGTCAGTGCTCTTAACCACTGAGCCATCTCTCCAGCCCCCTAGAGTTGACTCTTTATGTAAAAATAAAATAAACACATGAATCTCATTAGCATACAATTTTGATTTCATCTATAATAAATGATTTAAAACTTTTTATGTATGTTCAGTGAATTGTTTTGTTTATTTTTTTTATTTGTGCTGCCTGGGAAGGACAGGGGGAAAATGTCGGATCTCCTAGAGCTGGAGTTACAGGTCGTGAGCTGCCCAGTATGTATGCTGGAAACTGACCTCAAGTCCTCTGCAAGAGTAGTACAGGCTCCACCCCCTCAAGAATTGTTTCAAAATATGGTCCTTTATAATCTATTAGCAGCAATTGTCTGATCTGTGCACTTATTTTATAGACCTATGTACCCAGGGTCATGTAAAAACTTCTCAAGCAAAAGGGGTCATGTGGGGAAAACCTTCAAGCAGCTCTATTCCAATCTGGTTCTGAGTTGGAGCACATACTCTGATTCACAGAGCCCAGAAAGACAAGCTGACTGACCAGCTGCAGGTCTAAGGGGATCTGAGTAACCATCAGGGCCTGACTGTCTGGAAAGACACGAGTCCACCGTCATACTGGCCACAGTTATATCATCACGGTGAGAAAGCACAGATTACAGCCAGCCAAGGGGAGAAGCGTGGGAGGCTTCCAGGTCCCTCGCTACAGAGCCCAGCAGGCACTGTCTAACAGTAACAACAGTTGGGGGTGTTGCTAGCCAGGAATATCCCCAGACTCTGGGTCCACAGTCTCCTGAGATTCATCATGGAGGCACAGGGAGCACCCACATAGCTGATACCAGGGTCCAGTTTGTCTTGAGGTCAGCTGACATCTCTTGTCTCATATTGGTGTGAGTCAAAGCCACCAGACAAAGGAGGCCAGGACTCCTGGTGTTATACAGCCAGAGGCTCTGAGGTCAGCCTTTGTGAGCTGGGGGGTGGTGAAGAGCCGGGCTCCTGAGAGATGTTTCCAGATTCCCTAACTGAATGTGGTCACAGTATTCACACTAGTTGGAGCAAAACCCTCTGGGAAGCAAAATCCCACAGTGCCTGCCCTGGGCATGAGGACACGGACTCATGGGCAGGGGAACACGGACTCATGGGCAGGGGGACACGGACTCATGGGCAGGGGGACACGGACTCATGGGCATGGGGACACGGACTCATGGGCAGGGGGACACGGACTCATGGGCAGGGGGACACGGACTCATGGGCAGGGGGACACGGACTCATGGGCTTTCAGGGCTCTCAGAGCTTGTCTGCCAGGACACCTGGAGAAAACAGGCTGTGGAAAAGGTGGCTGAATAGAAGAGCATTTGCCTAGCATGTGTGAGGCTTGGGCGCCAGAGACAGCAAAGTGGAGAGAGAGGAGAGAGAAAAGGATGCAGACACAGGGGAGAGGTGGGGAGGAGAGAGAGGAGAGAGAGAGAGATAGAGACAGAGACAGAGACAGAGACAGAAAGATGGGAGAGAGAGGGAGAGAGAGAGAAAGAGAGACAGAGACAGAGACAGAAAGGTGGGAGAGAGAGGGAGAGAGAGAGAGAGAGAGAGACAGAGACAGAGACAGAGACAGAAAGGTGGGAGAGAGAGGGAGAGAGAGAGAGAGACAGAGACAGAGACAGAAAGGTGGGAGAGAGAGGGAGAGAGAGAGAGAGAGAGACAGAGACAGAGACAGAGACAGAAAGGTGGGAGAGAGAGGGAGAGAGAGAGAGAGAGAGAGAAGGGGTAAAGAGAGGGGAGGAAAAAGCAGAAACAGAGAAGATAGAGAACAAGAAAGGCAGAGAAGAGAGAAAGAATAGAAATATGGCAGGAAGAGAGAAAAAGAAGGGAAGGAAAGAAAGAAGAGGAAAGGGGAAGGGAGGAGAAAGAAACCGCACCTTCATAGTCAGGAATGGATGTACAGTCAGCTCAGCACCCCACAAACTATCCCCTCTGTCTGCCTCCCCTTCTCTCAGGCTCCTACCTCAAGCCCTGTGTCTTCTATGGGCCCGAGCACATATCAGCCTCCCCTGGTACCATGCAGATCCCTGTAACCCACTTAGCTGCCCCCCAGAACAGGAGAATGGCTGCTTGTGCTGGTACCTACGGTATGCCTGTACCTGCACTGAATTTCACCACAAAACAAACAAACAAAAAAAACCTTCAAACCTTAGAGATTGAGCCATTGAGATGGTCCAGGAGGTACAGATACTGCCAAGCCTGATGACCTGAACCCAATCTCCTGAATCCACACGGTGGAAGAGAACTAACTCTCACAGTCATCCTCCAAGCAACACATGCACATGTGATATACACGTGTACACAGGCACATGCACACACACAGGCACACACATACACACACATACACACATGCACACACACACACATACACACACACACACACGCACACATACACACACACATACACATACACACACACACATACACACACGCACACACACACACACACACACGCATGCACCAAAAAAAAAAAATTAACCTCTTGCTCTCTTATCCTCTTCCCCATTGTCCCTTCTCTCCCCATTCCATTCTCCCCCCCTCCATGTGCTCATGGCTGGCTTCTAATCCACTCTTCTCCCTCCCCCTCTCTCCCTCCCCCCCTGCCTCTACTATCCTCTTAACTCCCCTCCCCATGCCCTGAGTAAACTCTCTTTTTAAAGAAAAAGAAAAAGAAAGGAAGGAAGGAAGGAAAAAAGAAAGAAAGAAAGGAAGGAAGGAAGGAAGGAAGAAAGAAAGAAAATTATGTGTGAAGAGAAAGTAAATCTCTTAAAGGTCAAACTGCCTTTAGCTGCTCCTTGCCTGACTGGTCTTTTGCACCTGGCTCCTTGGCTCCTTGACAGCTGCCAAGCACCCTCCCTGCCCCAGGACCTTTGGACTTTCTGAGCCATAGAAATGTCTTCTCGGGCTAGAGAGGCTGCTCAATGGGTAAGAAAACACTGCTCTGGCAGACAACCACACCTCAGTTCCAAGCACCCACAACCACGAAGGGATTCGACACTCGACACAACCACGAAGGGATTCGACACTCCAGCCCCAAGGAATCTAATGCCCTCTATTGGCCTCCAGAGACACATAAAAAACTTACTTTCCAAAAATAATATTTTATTAATTTAATACAGATATACTTTTAATTTAAAAAATGTTCTTCCCCAGTTGCTTGTGTGATTCATGCACCCCCTTATCCAGTGCTTGGCCCAGTCCTTACCTTATCAAAAGTGGGGCCCTCTGCAAGATAATGGTGTCAGGCCCCAGCAAGGGAAGCTGGGTGAATTGGCTCTGGACTCTATTCTCAGCTTTTTTTTCCCATGGGTAGTTTCACCGTCTGGAGTTGAGTGTGTACCTGTGGGTGGGTACGTGTCTGTATGCTCTGAGTGTGAAGTTGTGTGTGTGTGTGTGTGTGCTCTGAGTGTGCAGCTGTGGGTGTGGGTGTGTGTCTGTGTGCTCTGAGTGTGCAGCTGTGGATGTGGGTGTGTGCATATCTGTGTGCTCTGAGTGTGCAGCTGTGGGTGTGTGTATATCTGTGTACTCTGAGTGTGCAGCTGTGGGTGTGGGTGTGTGTCTGTGTGCTCTGAGTGTGCAGCTGTGGGTGTGGGTGTGTGCATATCTGTGTGCTCTGAGTGTGCAGCTGTGGGTGTGGGTGTGTGCATATCTGTGTGCTCTGAGTTTGCAGCTGTGGGTGTGGGTGTGTGTCTGTGTGCTCTGAGTGTGCAGCTATGGGTGTGAGTGTGTCTGTATGCTCTGAGTGTGAAGCTGTATGTGTGTGTGTGTGTGTGTGTGTGTGTGCTCTGAGTGTGCACCTGTGGGTGTGGGTGTGTCTGTGTGCTCTGAGTGTATGGCTGTGGGTGTGTGTATATCTGTGTGCTCTGAGTGTGCAGCTGTGGGTGTGAGTGTGTGTGCTCTGAGGGTGTGGCTGTGATGTGTGCATATCTGTGTGCTCTGAGTGTGCAGCTGTGTATGTGTGTCTCTGTGCTCTCCCTCCATTAGAAAGAGCCACAAACAGGTGGCCACTCTGTGTCCCCCAGGGTGAGGCATAGCAACAAGCCCAGCAAAGGAGAACTTAGTCTGCACTGTGGACTGAGTGACCAGCCTGTGCCTCTGCCAGGGAGTCACCTGACACTTCCACAGCACTGTCTCTGAAAAGCACAGTCCCAGAGAGGAGTCAGCGTCTCCCTCCAGACACCTGTGTTAGTCAGGGCTCTCTAGAGTCTCAGAACTTACGGAATGTCTCTATACAGTAGGGAAATTTATTGTAACAACTTAGTCTGCAGTCCAATTAACTCAATATTGGGCAGCTGTGGATGGGAAGTCCAAGAACCTATTCGCTCAGTCCCACGGTCTTCCGTGTAAGCAGGAATCCCTGAAGAAGTAGATACCAACAGAGGTTCGGGCAAGTAAGTGCAAGCAGGCGAAGGAGAGTGAGTTTATGAAGGCCTCCAGCAGAAGGCATGGTTCAGATTAAAGGGTGCACCACCACGCCTGAATTTGGAACTTGCTGTCCCAGGCTGGCCTTGAACTCAGAGATCTGCT
This sequence comes from Micromys minutus, assembly GCF_963924665.1. Classification (NCBI taxonomy): domain Eukaryota; kingdom Metazoa; phylum Chordata; class Mammalia; order Rodentia; family Muridae; genus Micromys; species Micromys minutus. The sequence continues at coordinate 64,112,281 of NC_137979.1, forward strand.
TGCCTTGGTCTCCTAGGATTAAGGGTTAACTACCATGCCTGGGCCTAAGCTTTTCATGGCCACTGTGCCTCAAGATCTGGATCAAAAGTGTGTTTCATCCCATGTCAAGATCCGGGTCAGAAGCCTGTGTCTTCCGGCCCCAAGATGTGGATTACAGACGTCCTCCGTTTCTGGCTGTAGTTCATTCCAGATGCAGTGGAGTTGACATGCAGGACTAGTCGTCACACCTCCAGTGCCCTTTATTGCTCTCCGGCCATGCCAGGCCTGGGTGCAGAGATGAGTGAAGAGCCTGTGTCTCTAGTTAAGCAACTGCCAGGAAGGGTACCAAATACCACCGCACAGACAGTCGGTATCTCCAAACACAGCTGCTTCCCACACCGCCACAGTCAGATGTTGGGAAGCCTCGGGCCAAGTCAGCTCTGCCACCTCCCCGCAGGGTCACACACATCCTGAAGGAACAAGCATCAGCCATTAGAACTGTAGCCCAGCCCTAGATTGGGGCGGAGCAACCAATGCGGTGGGGTCCAGAGACCTCCAGACTCTCCCACCACACCATCACCGGAGCGTCCCGGTTCTGCCTTCAGACCTGCCAGTGGTGGGTCCCCAGCAGGTCTGGGGTATAGTGCTTGATATAAGCCTCACAGGGTTGGGGGTCAAGCGCAGCACGGTTTGCAAGCACGGACAGGAGTTTCTGACCAAAGCGGCAGCCTCCCGCCATTCTCCCTGCCAACTCCAGCTCAAACTACCACTCCCAGATCAGTGATCCGAGTTCACATCTTCCCTGGATGAGAAACCTACAAATATCTTGTCCCGTGTCACAGAGCAGAGTCTACCCTTTGACCTGCAGGGAGTCATGGTCACTGTGGCTGTGAGCCATTTTTGTGCACATCAGCTTCAGAGCCCCATCTCCACCGGCAGGCACTGCCTCAGATCTCAGCTGCTCTGCCCTCTGGCAAAGGGTCTCAGGATTTGCCCCAAATCAATGGATGGGTTCAATTGGGGCACACCCTCCATCTACATCACCGCCTGTGGGACAACTCTGAGGGATAAAATGTGGGCCACTCAGAGGTCCTGCAGGGCCAACTGCCACACAGGCATCAGATGACTAAAGTACCTCCTTCGGTACTATGGTACCATGACCCACGTCCCCATCCCTGTGAATGCTTGTCCTCTGCCAAGCCAACTGCCTATCCTCAAATCTATGTTAGGGTCAGCTCTGGAGAGGTCAGATGTCAGCAACCACCAGGCTCTCCCTCAGGTCAACCTGATGCACTACTCTTGAACATGAGAGACAGACAGATGACCGGATATTTGAGAAAACCCTCCAGCATGAGCAACAAGCAGGAGAAAAAACCATGTGGCCGGTCTCTGTGATGGCTGCCTACCCACATTCATGCCTAGCAGGGGTTCTGGCTCTCGGCTATCTGTGTGGCCAAAAGAACATGGCGGGAGGGTGGGGTGTGCCCCTCTTAGACAAGAGTTCCAAGAGATGCTACAGCTTCCATCTTGGTTCACCCCTCCCCCACTCAGATCACTCCCCCGTGAGGGACGCCAACTTCCATGTCAGGCAGCCATATGGAGAGGCGCATGTGGCGAGGAACCCAGGCCTCCTGCCAACAACCAAGTGACTGAGCTTGGAAGCAGATCCCTTGTCCCCGTCAAACCTGGCTAACATGCTGGCTGCAAAGAGACCCTGAACCAGAGCCACCCGCATTGCCCCGCCAGATCCTGGCCATGGAAAGCAGGAGAGAAAGCCATTTGTTGTCTTAGGCTACTGCGTTTGGAGGTCATCTGTGACATAATAATAGATGACACAGGCGGCTGTATGCTTTGCAGAGAGGAGGCTTCAAAAGAATCTATCATTAACATCACACAGAAACGACAGCGCAGCCGCGAAACCGGAAGGAGGATGCTGGGAAAGCTAAAAATGCAATCGCAAATTTAAGTCAATAGAAGCATTGAGGGGAAAGGAAACTTGAGAAAGTTCCCAGAACACAGAACAAAAGCAAAGACCTATACAATAGGAATTGGGTTTTGTTTCTCTTTTTAATTAAAGAGTTAGACTATGGAGCCAGGAGGGCCAACATCTGACAGAGAGACATTCCAGAAAGCGTACTGAGACAGAGGATAAAATTATCAAAGAAAGAATACCAGAAAATGCCCTACAACTGAAGGGCATGAGTCTCAGCCTCCAAAAATGATAATAAGGTTAGAGTATTGGGCTTTTGCCCCCCCTGCCCCTCCCCCCATACTTTATAAAGAGATGAGGTTGGTTTCCTTAGAAGCTAAACCCTCAGCATGTCGCTTCATGGAGGAAGAATCAAAGGTGGGATGGGGGAGGGAGAAGCAACAGGAGACCAGGTCAAGAGACCAGGAGCCTGAGAACAGAGCAACAAAGTAACCAGGGGTAGTGGAGACCAGACCTGGATACCTTGGATACCTTAGAGGAGACCAGGAGCTGGAAACCAGGAAAACAAAGTAACCTGAGTGTGGGAGGGGGTGGGGGGAACCAGGAGCAGAGAGCAGGGAAATAAACTAACCAGAGTTCCTGGGGACTATGATATCTTAGAGTTGCAAGCTCAATACCTCAGTCACCTCCACACAGCCACATTGGGGACCAAGCCTCCGGCACAGGAACCTCGTTGACATAAGGCACATGAAAGCCATCCCTGAGATGATGACTCCAAGAACAGAACCCCAAAAACAGAAGCTTGCGGGGATTGGGGGGAGCAGGGACAGCTTGGCTCAAACTGAAATGACAGAAACGGCAGGAGAGTAATCCCAGGAAATTTTTGGAGAACATGCTGCACTAAGACTAGAGACAGAGGATGGAGAGAGCTCAGTGGTTTGAGAGCACTGGCTGCTCTTCCAGGGGACCCAAGTTCAAGTCCTAGCACCCACGTAGCAGCTCACTACCATCTGTAACTTTAATTCTAGGGGGTCTGACTCCCTCTTCTCAGCCCCATGGCGAATCCCAAAACATAAAAATGCTCAAGTCACTTGAAAACAATATTAGAGCGTCTCAGCCAGCGTTCTCCAGGAGCGCGGAACCACGAATGGCTGCCTTCACTCTGGAGAAGCTGAGAACTCCGTAACTATTCAGTCCACAAGGCTGGGTGCCTCTGCAGTCCTAGTTTGGCGTGAAGGTGGGGTGGGGGTTCCTGGAGATACATTGGTCCATGCTGGGAGGCTGAGGCTAGGTTTCTGATGCCAGCAGCAGCAGCAGCTGGGCAGGAGCAGCAAGAAGGGAAGAGAGCAAGGGCGGCGGCAGCAGCAGCAGCAGGGCGGCCGTGCTCCCCTCCAATCCCTTTAGGTCTTAGGGAAGGTCTTTTCCCTCAGGTAAACCTTTCTGGGAAGTCATAGATCTGCTCAGACATGTGTGGGCTGGAAAGCTGACTGGGACAGAGAAGAAAAGTTGAAACTGCCGGAGAAAACAGCATCTCGGGTGGCAGACTGAGGCCACCAGCCCCTCACCCCAGCCTGAGAACCTCGGGGCATCTCAAAGCACCTGCTAAAGAGAGAGAGAGTCCAGTACGGTTTGGCCATGCTCGAGGTTGCATGGAGAGATAGGTCACGTGAGGTGTGTAAAATCCTAAGCCATTACTAACTCCAGAATAGACAGAGACAGCAGTGACTGTCACAGAGAAGCACCAGAGTAAACAAGGCCTGTGGGTACAGGTCACATGACATGTGCCAAGGACAGGAGGTTTAAATATGTCCGTGAGTCCTTTAACGTACCTGTCCACAACCACTCACATGCTAAGCGGCTTGAACTGCAATACGCAGTTGAACGGTTGCAGTGTGTATGTGTGACTTGTGAAGCTAAAGGCATTTGCTGTCAGGCCCTTCCCATTTTTAAATTATTGATAATCCCAACAGGTAATTTTTGAAAGTTATTGACCATGATAGGACACCCCGAAGGGATATTGCTCAAGTCATAAGAAGGGAATATAGCATCGCCACCGCTAAAACCACGGGCGAAACTTAGGATCTTCACACTAAGTAACGGAAGCCAAGCACAAGACCACAAGGATACGGCTCCATGTGCCAGAAGTGTCCAGCTCAGAGAACGTCACAAAGACAGGAAGCAGAGTGCCCTCCTCCGGGACCAGGACATGGAAGTAAGAACACAATCCAGGGCAATGATGTCAGGCGTGCTCACGGGGAGAGTCCTGTGAAGACTTTGCCCTTCAGGCTCCTAGAGCAAAATGTCACAGACGGTGTGGCTTGTTTACAACTGTATTTCATAAAGTCTGGGGGCTTAAAGTCCAAGATCAAGGGGAGTGTGGCTTCTTCTCCACAGCAGCCCCCTCACATCTCAATCTGTGGGTGGATTAAAGAGCTGTCCAGGGTTCTTTGGGGCTCTGGAAATTCTTGAAGGCTCTTGGGCTCCCAGAGGACTTTTTTAAATTTGGGAATGGAAGCCACGGCCTTGCCTATGCTGGTAAGACTTCTGACGCTGAGGATGGCTCAGTGGGCTGAGAGATGCGTCAGTGGAACATAGCACTTGTGCAGACTGAGGATTTGAGTTCAAATCCCCACACCCATGTAAAAAAACCAGGCACGGCTACATGCTCACCTGTAACCAACTGTTGGCAGGTACAGAGACAGGCGACCACTGGGCTTCCTGGCTGCCAACCTCATGCCAGGCTCAGCGAGAGACCTTGTTTCAAGGCAGAAAGTGATGGAACAGGCTCTCAGCATCCTTCTTTGGCCTCTGGCCATGGACTCAGGTGTGTATACCACATGTATGTACACCACACGTACACAAGAGAGAGTTCTGCCACTGAGAGCTATACCCCCCCTTTTTTTGTCTGTAGACAGGTTTTCCTATGTAGCTCAGGATGACCTTGAACTCAAGACCCTCCTACCCCAATCTCCTAGAACACCGCCGAACTCTGTTCTCGGGCATCCTGTGATGGACCCTAATCCTATTCGCAAGGATTCTACCCTCGTGATCCAATAGACATCTCTTAGGAATGAGGATTTCAACATGAGGAGAAGGAAGGCCTCTACACTGATGTCTAGATCACAACATTTGGCACAGGGACTGGATCTCAGTGAAGCTACAGATACTCGAGAGAAGACACCCCAGACCCTGGGAGAAGGGGTCCATAGATTCTGAGTTGCCCACAGGGCTAGAGGAGCAAAGCAAGATGCTTCACAGGATCCACAGGATACACTGAGGGGCAGCGGTACCCACTGCATTCATCATCTGGGACAAGGTTCCCAGCAGAGCCCTGAGAGGAGTCTCTGGAAGGAGCCATAGACCTGGTGACCAGTTCAGCCCCCAAGGTGGGACCAAGGACTGGGGAAGCAGATGAATGTCGGGTATCGTGGAGTTAGAAGATGTCTACACATCAGCCACAGCCTGAAGGAGAACCAAGCTGATCTCAGGAAGGGGACACCAATGGAACTCCCAAACCTGTCAAGTCTTCCACCCGAGTTAGCTGGCACTGTGTAACCCCACACAGGCACAGAGGATCACGGGAGCTTCTCTGTTCTCTCCACTCACACCCCATCTGCCTTGGCTCCTTCTTGACCTTCTCAAAAGACCTCAGAAGAGTCCTTTACCTCCCAGAAGCCCAAGAGGCACCCACGGGCAAGCTGCTTCTCTCTTTCTGGAGTCCCTACACAAATAGTCCAATTCATTGATCAGGAAGTGCAGCTTCCTGAAAATCTTTAACCAAAAATAGCTGATAGCCTTGGGTTCAGCAAACCTGTGAAGGTTGTACAGGAAATACGTAGGTTGGACATAGGGAGCCATCCTGTCTTGTCTGTCAACTTCCCAGCCCTGCCCTTTTATCTCCAAGCAGCCAATAATAATAAGTAAATGAACGGACAGATCTCTGTTCTGATAAAACTTTATAATCAAGAGCAGACAGACTTTATGCATTCCCTCCGCCCACTTCGGTGGGTATTTCCCCCAGGGCAGGCAGAGAAAAACCTAAGAATGGAGTATCTAAACCCATATGGAGTGGGAAGAAAAGAGGGAAGGAGGCTGGAGAAGGGGAGGTAGGGGTGAGGGGACAGATCTGTAGCACAGAGAATTGAGAGGCCGTCCTTGCCATGTTGACTGTTCTTGGTGGCCAACCTAACACACCCAGAAAGCACCTCAGCTGAAAAATTGCCTCCATCAGATTAGCCTGCGAGTATGTCTGTGGATCTTTGATTGTTTGTCGCTGTGGATGGCCCCTCCCACTGTGATTGGCCCCTCCCACTGTGGATGGCCCTTCCCACTGTGGGTGGCCCCTCCCACTGTGATTGGCCCCTCCCACTGTGAATGGCCCCTCCCACTGTGAATAGTCCCACCCACTGTGATTGGCCCCTCCCACTGTGGATGGCCCTTCCCACTGTGGGTGGCCACATCTGTAGGCAGCTGTACAAGAAAGCTCCTGAGCAAGTCAGCCAACAGAGTTTCTCCCTGGCTTCTGCTTCAAGCTCCTGCCTCGAGTTCCCTCAGTGATGGACTATATGTAACCTGTAAAATAAAATAAACCCGTTCTTCCCCAAATCATATGGCCATGGCGTTTCCACAGCAACAGAAACAAGAGCATGACACTTCATCGTAAGATCTCAGCATATGCTTATTCACAAGTTTACCCTGGGAGCCAGTGAACTTATTAGGCTTATATACGGACCAGAGTGAAGTGACACAGGCTGTAACCAGTGTGACCCTAAACCAGGCACAGCATGAATGAAGGCTTCCCCAAAGCTGCATAGATGAAGCTCCCTTCTGTTGACTTTGCCCAGCCTATCTATTCCCCTCCCTCGCGCGCACACACACACACACACACACACACACACATACACACACACAAGACCATGAGCAATTGGGTAGAATTGCATATTAGTTCCTGGAAGGATTGTCTGGCATCTCAGGTGAAGACCCAATGACCCTCCTGTCTCCATCTTCTCTGGGTGTCAACCATCTACAGGCCCGACAATGACTGACAGCTGCAAACAGATACACCTAATTTGATGAAGACGTTTTGCTCAGAGGCTTCCACAGCACCTGTCCAGGAGCAGATCGTCCAGGGTCGAAATCTCCAAGTAGCCCTCCCACCCCACTCTCAGCAACCGGTCGAGGTTCCCAGCCAGCACCGTAACCATCCAACCTCATGATGGACATATTGTTGGGAGTTGGCCTCTTTGAGCACCCAACATGTGTGTGAGGAAGGGGTCATCTGGGGCACAGCTGCCTCTGAGTACCCCATGCTACATGTTTTCTCTCTCTACATGTGGGATGGAACCCAGCGTCACCCACAAACCTGGCAAACACCACCACCGAGCCACACCCGGCACACTTCCTTTTAAAAGAAATCTTAGGCTTCCCTTGCCAAATGGATCCAACACAGGAGGAAAAACTGGACAGAATGTTCTGGGCGAAAAACCCCGAGACCCTGTGACTTGCTGCTTCTCGGGGAGGAAAAGGTGGGAACACCATGTTCTTGCTCGTAAACCACGGTCAACGAAAGAGACCTTCGACTTTGGAGTCCAACGCAAGCTATGCGGGGCTCGCTCTATGGGTGGTTTTTAAAGTCTGGGAGAGTTCGCTACCATAAAAGGGAAGGGTCCGTGGTGCTCCTAAAGAGAAGGACCTAGAAGGGTACTCAGAGTTCATATGTGTGGGGTGCCTCTCCCCACCCCTTCCTCCACACTCCCGTTCTCTTTCTGTCTCTATGCGTGTGTCTCTCTGGACACGCCCTCCGTACCTATACCTCCGAACAACACTTCCCATCTACCCTATCCTACCTGAAGCTCCCTCAGGCTCCGCCCCAGCCTGGGCAGGAGCTGAGGAGGAGGAGAGGTCCTTGTGCTGTTTCCACACAGCTCTGACTTCAGGATCAGGCAGGCAGCAGAGGAAGCTGTCCCAGGACCGTGTGACCTGCACCCAGTGCTGGGCAGAGGGGGCAGGATGGGAGTCTGGCTCACCTGTAGCCTCCCTCGGCCAATGTGAGCTCTCGTCGCTTAAGAGAAAGCAATCCCTGTGCTACACTAGTGTGTGTGTGTGTGTGTGTGTGTGTGTATCTGTGTGGACACCAGAGGTCAACTCCTGGTGTCTTTGCTTGGGAGCTGTCCACCTTGTATTTTGAGACAGCAGGCTAGGCAGACAATGAAGAAAATGTCCTTCGGACATAGCCGCAAGTCCAGCCGATGGAGGCAATTCCTTGACTGAGTTTCCTCTTCCCAAGCTTGGTCTCTGTCAAGTTGATAGACAAAAAAAAAAAAAAAAAAAAAAAAAAAAAAAAAAATCACCGGCACAGGGTGGAAGGGGAGATGAAAGGAGGCCTGGAGGGTGCACACACTGGTGTGACTACTCAAGGTGTCTCTCCCTGCACCACGTGGAGATCCAGGAAGGGATCCACAGGGGAAGTGCGATCCATTTTGGGGGAGCATGAGGAGCAGAGCAGTGAAGAAAACCTTCATGGGTGGGAGAACAAAGTGATCGGGCCCGGTCTTCGTCCCTCTCTGCTGCCTCCGAGTCTTGGGAGTTCCCATGAGGGATGAGCAGAGAAGGAACAAGAGAGAAGCTTTCTCTCGGGTGGGTACCAGCTCCACTCGGGAATCTAGGTCCCTCCTGCAATGCGTTTTATCCTCCGGTTGCTACAGCACTTCCTGTAATTGATGGCTAAGTTTTAATTAAGCATTGATTAGCCACTAATTAGTCTAATGATCGGTCGTGGGGAGGAGGTAAGGTTATCAAACAGGGGGTGGGGGTGGGGGATCCCTAAAGACGGCAGCTTAGGTGAAAATGGGATTTCCAGCTCCCTCCAGGCCAAATGTTTTCTGCGATTCGGGCCATTATTCTCGAGACTTTCAATGCGAATTTTCCTAATCGGTTTGAGTCTGATGGAGTCCCAGGTGACTGATGCAGGGAAGATTGAATCCTTCGTCTCTCATCAGGTCCCAGCCTCTTAAGGCAGCTAAAGAATCTCTTTTCACTTGGAGAGCCTTTCTGCCTGCCCGTCCCCCTGATGAAGCCAGCCCAGGCACTCTGTGGAGAGTGGGGAGTGTCAGACCTTTCTAAGGACTTCTGAGAAACAAGGAGTGAGTGGGTGTGATCTCCCTCACGGACACTTGCAACGCTCACGGCCCAGGTGACCCTTTTCTCATTCCTCGCCTACATGCTGCTATCTCCAGAGCTCTGGGGTCTGTCTGGAATCTGCAAGTCTCTCGGATACACAGCACTTCTCAGCCCTCCAACCAGGACGCGCCCCTCCAGGCACCCTCCAGTCTCAGGCTCATGATTGCGCCCATCCCCCAAGTGTCTTTGTCAGCCTAAGTTTGCAGAGAACAGGGCAATACTCCTCCAAGCCTTGCCTTGCTGCTGAGTGCAAGCTGGGGAGACACAGACAAGAAAGATGGCCCCCAAGGAGGGAAAGTGAGGCAGGTTCTGAACCTGAACCCCAGGGGTGCACACCTGAAAAGTCAGGACATGGCCTCTGAGCTTCCCACACTGCCTGGGTGGAAAGAGCACAGAAAAAGGCTTGAACTCACACATACTCCACTTATAATTTTAGCAAAACACATACAAGCACACAATTTTACCTTTTTGTGTGTCAGGGGCACATGTAGTATGTCTGTGGGGGGGATACATGTACATGTGTCTGTGGGGAGGTATGTGTGTCTCTGTGTGTGGATATATGTATGTGAAGGTACATGTATGTGTGTCTAGAAGGTACACATATGTGTCTGTATGTGGAGGTACATGTATGTGTGTCTCTGTGTGGAATACATACATGTGTGTCTGTGGAGGGTACATGTATTTATGTCTGTAGGTGGTACAACATGTATGTGTGTCTGTGAGGGGTACATGTATGTGTGTCTGTGTGGAGAGGTACATGTACGTGTACCTGGGGGTATGTGTATGTGTGACTGTGTAGAGGGATACATGTATGTGTATCTATATGTGGGGGTACATGTATGTGTGTCTGTATGGGGGATGCATGTATGTGTATCTGCATATATGCATGTGTGCGTGAGTGTGTGTGTGTGTATGTGTCTGTGGGGGGGAGAATTAGCACAAGCAAGGCAAGCTACACCCTAACCTGTGTGGCTGTTCTGAAGTATACACTAAGCACAGACTGGACCATGTGCTGCTTGGTGTTGACACAAACGCTGACATATCTGGAGAGAGAAACCTCAGTTGAGAAAATGCCCCCGTTGAATTGGCCTGAGGGGCATTTTCTCAATTAACAATTGATTAAAGAGGGCCCAGCCCAGTGTGGACAGTGCCACCCCTGTCCAGGTAGTCCTGGGTAGCGTGAGAAGCCAGGCTGAGAAAACCATAGCCATTGGCTCGCTGAAACCAGCCATGGATGCAGAGAGAAGCCCGGGGTCTGGACAAACTCTCACGCCTGCCATGACAGACAAGGCCGGCATGACTGACGGCCAGACCTGGTCACACAATCTGACTTAGCAATGGCCCAGCACAGTTTGCCGGGTCAGGAACGGCAGGCCTTCCTCCAGAGCCGCTGAGCATCAAAAGCTGGTGCTGCGGTACTGGGGTGGAGTTCGGTTGATAAAGGGCTTGCCTACCGTGCAGGAAGCCCTGGGTTCCATCCCCAGGGATGTGTTAACCGCAGCTGGTGTCACTCTCGAGGCCCCAGCACTGCAGAGGTGGACGTAGGGAGATCGAGAGTAAAGGCTATCCTCTGCTATATGACTTCGAGGCCAGCCTAGGCTACATGCCACCTAATCTCAAAACAAGAAAGAACGAGGAAGCAGGAAAAGCAATAGCCTGAGGCCTTGGAACGCTGAGCAGATGAAGGGGAGCTAGAGGTATCCCAGCTGATGACCAGAGGTCCCAGGACACCCAAGGAACGTGAGGCAGTGTATAGGAACAGGCTCACATGGGCCATGGAATATAGGAGACATACAGCTGGAGCAAGGACACAAAGGCGAACCATGTGCCTGGGAGACGGACAACAGGAAACCGCAGGCTGTTCTGGATCTGTGCAGGAGTCCTGGCCTACCAGGACTGCCAACAGCGAGTTGCACACAGACAGATTCCTGGGCAGGTTCCCATCCTAAATATGTCACCTTAGGAGCAGGAAGTGTGATCGGGAGGGACATGCTGGAAGCCAGGATAGGAGGCACTGTACAGTCTTTCAGGTGATATCTAGGCCCAGACATGATGGAGGGCACTGAAAAGCTAGCTATAGACCCAGGGTACAGAGGACACCTGAAGGAGAGATCGGAAGACAGAGAGACCTCACTCCAGGATGTCACCATGATTGTCCTTCTCATGGATCCTGAGCATGGAGGAGCACTTGAGAAGGAGGGAGCACCTAAACTTATAGGAGCATGTGAGCTTGAAGGAATATCTGAGCCTGGTGGAGCACCTGAGGCTAGTGGAGTATCTGGGCAGGGGGAGTATCTGAGCAGAGAGGAACACCTGAGCTTGATGAAGCACCTGAATCTGATAGAGCACCTGAGCAGGGAAGAACACCTGAGGTTGGTAGAGTATCTGAGGAGCAAGGAGCAGCTGAGCCTGGTGGAGCACCTGAGCTGGGTGGAGCATAGCAGCCAGGGGGGACATCTATGGCCTAGGAGCTGCAACCTCACATCCAGCACATGTTAGCTCAAGCTGCTCCTGTCTCCTCCCAGCCTATTTTCTTCTCTGCTGTTCCCCTCCCAGAAGCTGCTCTGCCTCCTGGCTGTTATTCCACCAGCCCCACAGTCCTCACCTAGGAGGTTCATTCCCAGATATGTAAAAGATGGCGCCCACCTGCTTAGGTACCTGCTCCACCCATCATGGCGCCCAGCCTCACCTGGGCTCAGCTCAGGGCAGCTCTTTAGGCAGATTGCCTGCCTCTCCCTAGATGAGGAAACTCCAAGAAGACTGGGTGGTATAAAGCTTTGAGATCCAAATTGATACAGGGGCTCCAGAAGGCAATGAGGAAAGCTGGCCCACCACAGCCGTCTGGCTAACATCAGTACTCAGAACCCCAGAAGGTAGAAATGGGGCCGACCTGTCCTTTACCAGGAGGCCTGGGAAAGACCACAGGCTATCTCGAGGCTGAGGTGTCCTCTGCCAGGAGGCCTGGGAAAGACCACAGGCTATCTCGAGGCTGAGGTGTCCTTTACCAGGAGGCCTGGGAAAGACCACAGGCTATCTCGAGGCTCTGCGTGCTTGCAGAGCAGAATGAGCTCTGAGGTGGAGGGAAGGCAATGAGCACCCACACCTCTCTGTCCTCTAACTGCTGAAGTCAGTGTTGTCTGACCAAGCACATCAGGTGCAGAAATCAGAGCCAGCCCTGGCCGGAGAGAGAAGCTTATAGCACTGGGGGGGGGGGGGGGGGCGCATGACAACAGAAAGTTCCAGATGCCACGGGTTCCGGAACCCCAAGGGAGGCTCTCGGCTACCTGCAGTAGAGGGTTCCCCAAAGGAAATGAGGAACCGACAGGAGGTTCTGAAGGGTGCACAGGATGTCCATCATGGTCCCCACCTAGAGGCCTTGGACCAAGGAGATTCAGAGCAAAGATCAGACGGTGGCATGATAAAACATGGCAGCTTAGTGTGGCCACACCAGAGTTCACTTCGTCACTTGACAAGCATGTATCACAGGACCTAAGCATGAGGCGTGGAGGCTCCGTGTTGAGTGGGGGAGGAGCAGGAGTGAGGCCATAAACACACACACTGCAGACTAAAGCCAGGCTGTAGAGTCCACCAGGGGCCACTACCAGGAGTGTAATGATCCTCTCACGTCCCTTGTCACTCCTCAGCACCTGCCGTCGGAGTTCTTCCACACTCGGGCTTGGTTTCTTGTTACCTATCCCCAGCGCAGCTCCCAGGCCTGTGGGTGAGCATGCCTGCCTGAGGAACTGATCTCTGGAGGAAATCAGTGGGGTGGGGTCCCCAGGAGGCAGCTGTCTCCCAGCCTCCACAGAGACTGGGTGGCAGCCTCCCCACAATAGCAGCTTCCTGCTCCAGGGACCAGCAGCAGCCTGGCTCACATTTAAGAGTTAAGTCCCATTAACCTGAATGTACTTAGGGATCTTGAGTTCGCTCTCAGATGCCATTCACAGTTCCAATCGGCTCCAGGGGACACAGCCCCCTCCCTGGAGGTGACCAGCCCCCGCCCCGCCACGTGCCATTACTGCACACGGAACATTCCCGGGCGGTTCCTTAGACACTAAGTGCTAGTGAAGACCAGTACCAGGACTGTGGGCAAGGAGAGAACCAGGCAGACAAGAGCAAACCCAGAACTGGCTGAGGGATGCGCCCAGCCACTGACCTGCCACCAGCCATGTTTGCCCCACCCAGCTGCACCGCTGCTGTCTGTGAAGCTACAGGAGACACATGCACACAGCATACACACACACACACACACAGCACACGTATATAGCACATTCACACGAAACACACACACATATATATAACACATAAACACACATGAACACACCACACATACATAATGCATGTACACAGTATATTCACATATACATACACATACTATATACACACATACGATACAGACATTCACTCACATGCTGCACACACTGACGGGCACATACACACACCATCATCTGGCTGTGGGAGAGTAGAGGTCTTTCCTGAGTGTTCATGCTTTCCTACAAAGCCACTTCCCTGGCACGCCCAGCCCTTCCTGTGCACACAGGTCCAGCACTGAAGCTCCTGCGTGCTAATGCATTCTGGGAGGTGAAGCAGGTGGCTCCAGGGGTGCTCTAAGTAGGGAGGAAAGAAAAAGAAAAGTGTTTTTGTCTCTGAGCTTTCACCACAAGCTCCACTTGCTCACCAGCTCCTCCATGGTGTTCGCCTGCCCTGCCTCAGGAGTGTGCCCAGGAGTGGAGTGTGCCACAGGAGGTCATAGAGTGGGATTCCAGAGGTGGAGAGGGTCTGAAGCCCAATCCACAGCCACAGCTCTCTTCTAGCCAATCCTAAAGGGGACCCCTTGGGGATAAAATTCCCCTAAATGACAATTTCTCCCGGGCAGGACAGCTGCACCGGCCCTCTTAGGGTCTGGAAAACACTGCTGTGCTGCTGGAATCCACAGAGTCACCTATGGAGGACACTGTCAGCCACACACACATCCAAGTGGACAAGACGCCTGAGTCACAGGCGAGCCTAAAGGCCAGAGGCCATAGCCGCCAGGGTCCTGGGCAAGCCTGAGTCTCAGTAACCCAGCCTGGGGCAAAGGAAGCTGCTCGAAAGCTCTCCAGTCCCATCCCGCTCCAGACCCTGATGGCCCTGGGGAGCAGCCCCAGTCCTCGGGGAGAAGTCACACATGGGGCCACTAACAACAAAGGGACTGAGGTCACTGCAAACACCTACAAGTGTCCACAGGTGGCCTGAGGGTGAGAGACCCCTGAGCGCTGGAGCCTGAGCTGAGCACCTGTGTGCTGACACCTTAGCACAGAGGACACACCCTGGGAGAGCGCAGGTCTGCTGCCCAGCACCCAGCCTCTAACAATCCCAGTTCCAAGGGACCTGGTGACTCTGGACTCCCTTGCCACTAAGACTCATGTGGCATAGCACACACATACATACAGACACACACATTCACTTAGACATACAGACAGACACACGTGCACACACAGAGACAGACACACACACTCACAGACATGCACACACGTGCACACACAGACACACACTCACATAGAAATGCACACACGTGCACACACAGACACACACACACACACACAAATGCACATATACAGACACATGCATACACTATTGCATAGTTCAAAACAAATAACTTAATTATTAAATTTATTTTTAGGTGCGTTGGTGTTTTTCCTGCATATATGTCTGGGTGAGAGTGTAAGGCCCCTGGAACAGGAGCTACAGACAGCTATGAGCTGCCGTGTGGGTGCTGAGAACTGAGCCCCGGGGCCTCTGGAAAAGCTGCTAAGTGCTCTTAACCGCTGAGCCATCTCTCCAGTCCCTAACAATGTTATTTTTGTTGTGTGTAACTGAAATATGTGTCAGGGGGCACATGTTCCCCGGCACAAACATGCAGGTCAGAGGATAACTTCAGAGAGTTCGTACTTTCCTGTCACAGTTAAAGATCCAATATGGGAGTCGAACTCAAGACCAGCAGGCTTGTCCTGCGGGTACTATTACCGGTAAGCCACCTTGCCAGTCCCAATCTCCCTATATTATATCTTACTTAAATACACCTCTCCACTAGTGTCCACCAGAATCGTGTTGCTCAGATCTTTCATTAGGATGGAAATAAGCTGCACTTGGGTGGGAGGAGAGCCCCCCACCGGAACAGCCTCGTGGACGGAAGTCTGTAGGAGCATGCGCAGTGGGTCAGTCCCATTGCTCTCCCCTCTCCTCCCAGGCAGACCTTTTGAAGCCCACAGGTGTCTCTAGAGGAGGGATCGCCAGAGCCCCAGTCCCACAGAGAAACGGGATGAGGAAAAGGAGGGACCCCTGTGGGCAAAGAAAGATAATCAAAGCTCCCTACAAAGACAACCTCATGTCTCCCACACACACACACCCAGAAAACCCCAGAAACAAATCCCATGAGCAGTCCTCCCTCCTTGGGATGGGCCCAGAAGATTCTTGACCAGTCACTGAGTGAACAGTAGCCCACAATGGGCAGCTCTGAGCTCCCATAGCCAGACCCACTCCCAGGCTGTGTGAACAGCCCACTGGAGTTCCGCAAAATTTTTTACCTGAAAGCCCCCAGAAGACACCGCCTGGTCATCATACGTGGCCCCCACGGGCTGGGTTGAGTTCTTATTTTGCTTTAAGCACAGCTAATCCTCAGGTAAAGGGAGGGCTGGGGCTGGAGAAAACCGCCCCTTGCTGCTGGCTGAACTAGAGCGTGCCCTCGTCTGATGGCTCTGGCCTGGCAAGGGCTGAGCTTGCAGACTCTGCAGAGACTACCACTTTCCTGAGATTCTGTTCTTGGGATTTTATGCGCTGACAGCCACGTCCACATCACATCCCTGAGCCCACGGAAACCACAAATACCGCAGCCTAGAGGGGTCTGCACAGCTTGGAGCAGGCTGCACAGGTCGGCCTTGAAGCCCCAGCAGATGGGAGCTGGGTCTTGTCTCCAGGGCCAGGCAGAAGGTTCCGAAAGGCTTCGCAGAGGCTGCCACCTCCTCAGGCTGCAGTGGAGGGCTTGCTGACAGCTAGTGGGTCCTAACGGAGAGGAAGCCTGTTTCTATTGCTTATTCTGATTGGGCTGCTCTTCGCTCCTGGTTGATTCGTTGTTCCGGTCGAAGCTCCTTCACACCTCAGTACTGGGCCTGCTTCCCCATGAACGGTCAGAGCCATTTAACACAGACCAGGCCTCCTGCCCAGGCTTGTGTCCCTCTTTAGCGGGTTCATTGCTCCCCAGTGCTTAGGTCAACTCTGTAGGCTGAGTCCCCAGAATTCCACATCTGCCCCCCTTCCCACAGAGGGTTGACAATTCAGATTCAGGCTTTCTCAGTACCCCCCAGAACTCCAGGGTGCCCCTCAGTTTGTCTGTGGAGAGGGTCCAGGCTCCTAGGGGCTGAGAAGGAGTGTGAGGCTACAAGAACCAAGAGCATCCCGGTCCTGAGAAAGTGCTTTTGGTGGTAACAGCACCCGTGGCTTACAACACAAGGTTGGTCGGCGTTACTGGGAATTAGGGACATGAGGCTTAGCTGGGAAGAAATGAGGTCACTGGGGCCACCTCACACAGGGTCTGCTCTATGGCCTTGACACCCTAAGAGCATTCCCCAGAGTCAGACACTCAGCCCACAAACTCTGGCGTGGGGTTGGGCCCAGCTGGGTTCTCTGAGAACTGCAGGCATTCTGTGACGTGGGCTTGGGGTGGGGGCAGGGGCACAGGGGCAGGCTCATGCTGGAGTCAGGACCCTGGGTCCTTGGGGCTGATTTTGCTGATATCCATGACTAGGCGGGAACAGAGGGAGAGGAGAGAGGAACAAGTCCCACTCTGGGAGTCACAAACATCACCCTCTCCTGCTGGGGGTTTTGTAGGGGCTTCATTTTCCCGACACTCCAGCACACTCAGTCACTGTCGTGTGGAGACTGACAACACTCCAAACATAAATTCTCCTGTGTGATCCACAGCCCCTCATAAGCACCTATGTGCACACATGCACGAGAACACACACACACAAAACATACCACAAACACACATATGCAGACACTACACACACCAAACATGCACACATACCACATACACATTTGCAGTCACCACACATACACCACACACACACACACACACACACACACACATACCTCATACAGAGACACATACCACACATACACAGCACACACACTGACAGACAGACACACACACACCACATATACATACATGTGCAGACACCACACACAGAAACACACACATACCTCATATACATACATGCACATACACCACACACACACACATACTTTACACACAGACACATTCTACACATACACAAAGCACACAGAGACCTTACACAGACACCACACACACTGACACATACCACATACACACACATACACAGACACCACACACCACACTGCGCGCGCGAACACACACATATCTTGAGAGGTACCAGGGCTTCCTTCTGGTGTATACTCCCAAAGCCCTCGCTCTACCGTAGTTCAGGACACCCTTAATCTGGCCCCATGATGGAAGCCCAGCCTAACAGATCCAGCACTTCTCAAGGATGACACTTCTGTCAGGCCAAGGGATCTGGTATCTTGCATAAGGCTGCCTCCTACCTCCCAGGACCTTGTCCCAGGCCTGATGAGGATGGGACCTAACCTGTCTATGATGATGCAAATGAGACATGGGCTGACCACCGGGGGCTCCTGAGAGCTGGCCACAGCCACAGGCAAGAGGTACAGGGGGCTGGGTGGTTATTGGCAAGAGGCTGACTCCAGTAAGGGAGGCTGCCCTGGACAGGCTTCAGCTGGATCCTGGCAATCATCCAACTGAAATGGGCTATTTTAAATCCTCCCAGGCCAACAGCCATCAGCATTCATTTGCCTAACTCAAAGAGGTGGGGGGGGGGAGGGAATACCGAGAGGCGAGAATGAACCTGGAAATGTTTGCTCCCCCTGCAAGAGGTTGTGCGCGGCGGGCACACCGCCAGCCACCGTCTGCGAATTGGACCTCTTCCCTGGCCCTAAATTTAGCCAGCTGGAAATCCTTTTTCAAGTACATCCCATTCAACCTATTGAAATCTAGACCTGCCCGTGGAAGAGGAGGGGCTGCCCGCCTTTGTGAAGCCAGGGCGCACCTGGGCAGGCGGCAGACCTCCTGGACAGCAGCCGCCCGGTTTGGGCTGCCAACCCCCAAGAAACTCAGCTCAGCAAGTGGAGGTGGAGGGTGGGCTGGCATTCAAGGCCACTGTCCCCAAGCTGAGGGGACATGCTGAGGTGACTGGCACAGCAGCCTCCTTAGAGAAAAGCAGGAAATTAAAAGGCAGCAACAATCGCAAAATGCCCCCAGCAGGAAAAGAAGACATCTCCCAGCCTCTTCCGCCTCCTGCGATCAGGGACACGGGAAGACAAGCCAACAGGCCATTTCTGAGCCCCGCATGCCCACCCCCAGTCCCAGATCTGTGACTGGAACTCTTCACAAGGAGAGCCTGCAAGTTAGGGGCTGACATCCCATTCGTACCTGCTTCCCTGGCCACACAGACAAAAGAAGGGATCTGTCCAAGGACTCAGGTGACTCCAAGTGACATGTAAAGACAACAATCAGTCTCCCCCCGAATGGGCTGTCACCCAAACCACAAAGGAGAAGGGAGCAGAGGGAAAAATGACCCCATGTTTGGCACCATGATCCTGGCGCAAGCCTCTGTCACCCACCTTACACTTTCTGAGAGGCAAGGTAGATAATGAGGAGACACTGAAGTGAACCCCACAGCCATAGCTGGAAAGACAGAAGGTATACAAGAGCAAACGTGCGGAGCAGGGTAGACAGAGTCCAGCCCAGCTTGGGGGCAGCTCACACCCTGTCACCAGCATAGTCCACATGATAAAAGGGACTGCCCCATGACGGTGACAGACCAGGGTGAGCAGGTGAAACTGGGCCTGTTGGGGAGCATGGACTTGGGCACTAAGCCAGGCCCCAGGTTCTCAAAGGTGACAGCTGAGATCTCATGCCCTTGTCTCTCTGGCCTACCTCTCTCTGGGTCATAATTCTTTTCCTTCTGTCTTGGGTTTTGGGGTATCAAACACAGGACCGGTAAAATGGTTCAGCTAGCAGGTATGGGCACTTGCCACCAAGTCTGGTGCCTGAAATAATCAATCCCACATCCATGGGGTGGAAGGAGGGAACTGAGTCCCATAATTCTTCTCTGACCTTCACATGCATGCCATCTCTCTCTCTCTCTCTCTCTCTCTCTCTCTCTCTCACTAACATATTTAAATAAATAAATTAAACACAGACTTGTCAGCCCTGTAGACCACATCCCTCTTTCTTCTGGTGGCCAGAGCTCTCCAATGGGTCAGAGGCTACATACATACTGCCGTTTTTTACCTCACCAAAATCACGAGTCAACAGCCAAGCTGTGGACCCATTTAGTTACCCCTCCTCTGAGGGTCCCTCCTTCTCTCTCCCCTGGCTCTTCCTGGGCCCCCTTACTGCTGACCTCTGACATCAGGCACCCCAAGCTTCTAAGAGGTGTGCAAACCTGCCCTCTGCTCCAAACCTAGAGGGTAAGTAGAGTCTCCAGGGAGGACCTGTCTTCCGAACTCAGGAAGTTTTCTGCACCAGCTACTGGGTGAGACATCGCATCCCCTGTGGGGAGACAGAAGGAGCCTGGTCTGCACCAAGGTGTCTTCTATGCAGTGAGAAGGGTGGGCTGCTCGTAGCTGACCGGGGCGTGGGGGAGGACACCAAAGTCGTGGGAGAAGTCACTGGTTTCATTTCTGGAGCACATGCCCAAGTGCGTGAGCACCTGACACATACCTGTGTCTAGCCTCAGTAAGAACACAGAAGTCTGACTCCACCCAGCCTTTTGATCCTAGCGCACAGAACAAAGCTGTTTCTGCCACATTGTCATCCTTGAAGCAAGTTCCCAACACTTCATCTTGCCTTCCTGGCTATGCCAAAAGCTCGAACTGTAAGACCACAGGGCAACGGGGGTGACTGAAAGGCCTTCTGGGAAGATTTTATACCCTTAGGAAGAGCCTGAGGGTGACCCTGGCCCTGAAGAAGGACCCAGACTGCCCTGAACCGCCAGGTGAATCTTCTAGTGTAGAAATGGCTGCCATCTTTATCAGGTCAGCAAGTTTGCTTGTAAGAGCCCATCCAGAGTGGGTCTGTAGGCTGACGATAATGTTTATGAGAAGGAGAGGGTGGGGAAGGTCGATGGACCCTCCCCCTCACATTTCAGCCACTCCTCTCGGCTGTCTGTAAGTAACTGTGTGCCTGGAGATTTCCAGAAGATCTGTCATAACTTAGGGCTTTCCATGTGGCCATGCTGGGCAAAGGCTTTCCAGTGTTGCTTTAGGGTCACCCACACACTGAATAACACCTCACCAGTGGGCACCTTTTATGCCTCCCCAGGGAAAGGATTCTTACAACACCTCTGTAATAGGAGATGCTGGAAGTATCTACACAGCCATTCTCCTCCTCTCTCCGGCCCCTCTCCCCACAGCTTCCTCTATTCCTGACCAGACTGGAGCTGCGTGTGTGTGTGTGTGTGTGTGTGTGTGTGTGTGCATGGCACACATGTGCAGGCTCACAAATGCCAGGTCCTGTCATTCCAACCCCACCAGGAATGAGAGTATGTGCCAGGTCCCGGGTGACATGCAGCAAACCTCCTGGACCCGTGTCCTCAAGCACCTCCACTGACACAGCTCCCAGGAAAAGTGACCAGCTGGTTTCTGAGCGAGTGCTTCTGGGCGGTGGGCCTGCACGGGTACCCCACCCACACTCACCACCAATCAGCTTGTGTTGCTGTCTGTGAGTAGCTAGGCGCACTCACATGCCATGCTTGTGGAAACATACATACATGCAGGCGACAGGAATCTGCAAGGCAGAGTTTCCACAAGATGTGAGGAGGCAGCAGTTTTAAAAAAAAATGTTTGTGACATCGTTTATTTTATGTGTGTGCACATGAGAACACGCATGGAAGCCAGAGGACAGCTCGAGAGAGTTTATTCTCTCCTTTTATCATGTGGGTCCTGGGGACTGAACCTGGGTAACCAGGCTTGGCAGCAAACACCTTTCCCTGCTGAGCCCTCTCACTGGCCCAAATCTGTAAGGCTTGAAGCTTTATCTCTGGTACCTCTGCCTTCTCTAAGGCCTGGTCACACAGAGTAGCTGGTGTCCAGCCCCTGGGATCTGTGGTCACAGATATGGATAGGTCTGGAGGCCCCACCCACAGCCACACCTACGTGGTCCCACTCCAGAGGACAGTGGGGGAGAGCAGGGAGGATGAGAAGAGAAGCAGAAAAGCTCTCTGATTTCCATGACAACAGCAAGACTGGGTTGCTATGAGCTGCCCTGTGCTCTGTGCTTGGTGCCAGTGTGGGGGAATGTAATCCTAGCATGCTGGGTCTGCCCATCAAAGGCCTGAGGCTTTGTCATGTTTCCTGCTCTCAGGGTCTGCCCTTGCCTGAGCAGGTGTGTGCCTCTGCACCATGTACGCCTATGTGTGTGTTTCTGTGTACACCTGTATTTCTGTGCATGCTTGTGTGTATCTACATGTGTTCCTGTGTGTCCCTGTGCATGTGTGTATGCATGAATGTATGCATGCATGTGTGTATGTATGCATGTGCGTACTGACACCTCCAAGCACACATATGCACACACGTGTGCCTTTGTGTATATGTTTGCATTGTTGAGGCTGTGCATGCCCATGTGTCCCTTGTACATATCTGTGTGCCTACATGTGTGCCTATGGGCCTCTGTGGGCCTGTGCACTTATATATTTTTGTACTCTGTGCCTGTGTGTATGTACCATCTGTCTGTGCATGCAACCCTTTGTGCTTTCACTGTGTGTCTGTGCACTTGTATGCATGCTTGTTTGCCTCTGTTTGCATGTCTTTGTACCTGTGTGCATGTATGCATGTCTGTGATGCATGGGTACTTACATATCTAACTGTGCCAGAAACATGTATACACCCGAGTGCTTGCATGTGTCTCTATGTGTACATCTGTTCGAGTGCATATAAAAAGTGCGGACATGCATGTATGTGTTCGAGCCAGGGAGAGACACTCCCAGAGGCTGCTTTTGGAGTTGGGGGACTGCTGGACCAAGGCAGCAGGTTAAACAGCTCACAAAGCACACACATGCACACACACACGCACACGCACACACACGCACATGCACACACACACATGCACACACACACACACACACACACACACACACGCACACGCACACGCACACGCACATACACACAGGAGGATCTGGAGTGGGAAAAGAGGTGAAGAGAGTATTGAGGGTGAGACAGACCTTATGTGAACCAGGGATGGCAACAGCCAAAATCAAGGGGAGAAGATGGTGGTGGGTTCAGGAACTCAGCCATCGCTTCTGCCCACCTGTCTT
This sequence comes from Micromys minutus, assembly GCF_963924665.1. NCBI lineage: Eukaryota > Metazoa > Chordata > Mammalia > Rodentia > Muridae > Micromys > Micromys minutus. Next base: position 64,134,760 of record NC_137979.1, read on the forward strand.
TTAACACATCTCCGAGGACCAGAGGCAACCTCCCAGGGAGCCAGGGGTGTGTGGTACCCAGAGGAAAGCAGGAACCAATGGAGTGAGATGAAGCCTGCTCTCCAGGCCTGACCCTGACCATTGGCCAAACACCATGCTGAGGCCTCACTAGGCCTTGGGACCATCCAGCATTCAGAGCATAATGGAGCCACCTGGACCCAGCTCAGCAGCTCCCCAAGCTGGGTTCTGTAACCAGTTTCTTTACATAAGCCTGTGTTCACAGTGTGATAAGCTGTCCTCAGCTCCCCCTGAAATCACTTTAACAGACACATAAGCAAGGTATGCACCCAACACCCATGCACACCTATGCACATGCATGATACCCATGCACACCTATGCACATGCATGACACCCATGCACACCTATGCACATGCATGACACCCATGCACACCTATGCACATGCATGATACCCATACACACCTATGCACATGCATGACACCCATGCATACCTATGCACATGTATGAAACCCATGCACACCTATGCACATGCATGACACCCATGCATACCTATGCACATGCATGACACCCATGCACACCTATGCACATGCATGATACCCATACACACCTATGCACATGCATGATACCCATACACACCTATGCACATGCATGACACCCATGCACACCTATGCACGTACATAACACTCATGCACACCTATGCACACACATGACAATATGCACAGGAGCTCTGGATCCTAAGAGGCACCTGTGATATCTCCCCGGCCTGGCCACTCCTAATCATTCCCCATTTTCCTGCCTCTGCTTGCTCTTGGAGATCTCAGTAATTTCACATAGGCACCAGGCCCAGGGCAGTGTCCCCACCAGAATTTTAAGTGCATTGACTCTGTCTCACCGAAGAGGTTACAGTGACGGTTAAGAGACTCCACACAGGTTCTCACTGTGCTCTATGTATCTCAGAAATGCACCTTTGTCCCCACTGTCTGTGGGCGAGGGACGAAACAGAGTCCCGTCTCGCTGCTCTAAGTCTCAAGACCAGCTCCTGTCCCCTTTAGCTGCTACAGGACTAGCAACAGGCCATGAACACGGTTGAGAAGGTTGATCTGCTGTAAACAAACATAAGAAAGCCACCATCGGGGGCTCGGGGGTCTCACTGAGGAGCCATGCCTCCTGCAGCCAGGGAAGCAACTTCCTGCCCCATTAGTCATCCTGTTAGAGTTGCAAAGAGGAGCTCCCAACAACTGAGCTACTCCCTGCCTGGCCTCATCCCTCTGGAACTCACGCCACTGCGACGCAAGACACAGAAGCGGGGCAGTAGGAGTTTGCTAATGCCGGTCACTCGGTCATAGAGGGACCACGTCCTGGGATAACAGGGCCCTCCGTAGCTGCTCATAATTCCCCAAGGATGTATATCAGGTAATTCCAGTAGCTTCTGCCTTGCCCTGAACCCCAGAACACTGTCTGAGGGGTCACAGACAGAACAGGGAGACATCATTCCAGCCCATCCCCTAAACAAAGATCTGGAATGTACCAGGAAGCCATGTTGCTTCTTCCTGTGTGAAATCTGACATGGGTGTTCTGTTGGCTCAAAGAAAAAGAGTCTGTGAGCAGCCCTGTGGCTTTGAAGCTGGGCTTTTCCTTCCGCTTAAACACATGGGGACATCTCAAGAGTGACTTGTGTGGACCAAGGGTGAGCACAGCCCAGACATTCAGGGTCACATGGGACACAACACAGGAGCCTGTTGGAACTATGGATTCAGGAGATCGATGGGAAAGACCCACTGGCTGCCCATGGAACCATTTCCTAGCGGTTTGCCAGTCTCTACGTCTTACTGGGTGGAACTCACTATGTAGCTAAGGCTTGCCTCAAACTCACAGCAGTCCTCCTGCCTCAGCCTCTTGAGCGCTGGGATAACAGTTATGAGCAGCCTCGCCTAGATCAGGTGATCCACTTCCTCTCCGGCTGCTGACAGGACCACCGGCGGCCTCACTGGGTCCTCATCACGGGCCTCCCTCAGGCCATTGGCGAGGTCTCCCGTGTCCGGCTACCACAGAACCGTACCTCTAAAAGCCGGCTCTGACAAGAGGCGTTTGTAATCACAGCATTATGGAGGCTGAGGCAGGAAGATTGCTGTGAACTTGTGCTGAAGACCAAGCCAGCCTAGAGGCTGCATGAGACACTGTCTCACAAAAAGGGGGGAGGACAAGGGAGAGGAATGGAGAGAGGTGGGAAGAAAGGATCCTGAAAGCTGCAGGAGCTGAGGCAAGGCTGACTGACCTGCTGATAATCCATAGCCTCCTGAGACTCCAAGAGGGCATGGTGGACGGGTGGTCAGGAGGCCTCGCAGCTCACCACATGCTCACACCCGTGAGGTCTCGGCTGATTATTTACCTTCTAGGTGGAGAAAGAGAGGAGAGAAATGGCCAGAGGTCCTCTCACGTGGCTACTGAGAGCACCAGTTCTCTACAAATGGACCGGGAAAAACTCGCCCTGACCCAGTGTGAGCTTGTCAAGGTCCTGAGAGGAGCCAGAGAAGAGGAGACAAGGTCGGGGTCTGAGCCACACTGAGCTTCAGGAAAGACAGGAGCCCAATTCCTCCTTTGCCGTCTGTTCTGTGCAGGTCCCTGGTGGGTGGGACAGCGCACGCCCACATGACAGCCACCTGTTCCCCAAGCTAAAGACCCAAGGTAGGTCTCCTGCAGGGACAAGAGCAGACAGGCACCCCACAGCCTCATCAGGCTGGTTAGGCTTCCCGCCTCTCCTCTCTGTCCAGTCTCTGAGCCACGGGGCTATGCAGAAGGGAACCCATCCCCTAACTGTGCTAGCCCAGTCCACGCTGGGTCTGGGAGGGCACAAGACAGACACCATAAAAACGGAGGGGGAAAAACACTCTGGGACTATCCAGGCTGGAGGCTGGGCCAGTACACAGGAGCTGTCAAAGTCATTCACGTGTGCATCTTTTGCTGGAAAGCGGCTTCTAGAGGCCCCATCCATCCAAAGTGGAGGCCCTGATTCTTTTCCTCCTCCAGAAAGATCTGCATGGCTTCTGCTATCAGGGCCAGCCCCCCCACCTACAGATGACAACATGGCTCCCATCTCCCAGACATGCCACTTTTATCCAACAAGGAAGGATGACGGTGCCCAAGGTTTTCGGTCACCATCCCAGTGACCGTGGGAGTCCCCTGCGATGGAGCAGATTGCCTTGTGGAAGTCCTAACCCCTGCAGCTCAGAATGTGCCCTAATTTGGGAACAAGGTTTTTACAGATGTAATCTGGGAGCTTGAGGCTTCTCAGGGTGGGGTGGGTCCAGGATGGCAGTGCCCTTATAAGAGAAAAGAAGCTCAGAGAAGAAGGCTAGGGAGGGTGGAGCAGACACTGGGGTGATCCGGCCCTAAGCAGAGCAGCACCAAGGATGGCCAGCAGCTGCAGACGCTGCACCAGGCAGAGAGATCGTCACTGAACCGTGAGCAGGGATGCGGTGTGCCACACCCCAAGAATAGGACTGGGCCTCCGGGCTAGGAGCTAGTGCCTTCCTACAGCGGGCAGCCCTGGGTGTGAGGTTTCTGTTGCTTTTCCTAAGTAGCTAACGAAAGCAACTTAAGGAAGGGGTTTACTTTGTCTCCTGGCCTACAGGACAATACATCATGGCGCTAGGAACATGAGGCAGCCAGTCGAACTGCATTAACCGGGAAGCAGAGAATAGCACATACTGGTCTCAGTATCTGGGAGCCCAGCCTATTGGATGGCGCCACCCACATTCAGGATGGGTTCTCCCCACTCAATTAAACAGTTCTGGAAACAATTACCTAAGCATATCCAGGTCTGTGTTTCCATGGTGATTGTAAATCCCTGTCAAGTTGACAGTGAAGATTAACCATTACAAGGTGTGTTGCTAAGGCCAACCCAGACCCTCACAGACTTCTACTGAGGCCCAGGACAATCAGGCATGTTCAAAAAACAATGCACTCCCACAAAAACCCACAGGAGCTGGACAGGTCCTGAGCAGAGCACTAGAAGAGGTTAGACCCCATTGGAGCTGGAGAGGGGAATGCAGAAGTCTTCCCAGTGTTCAGAGCTGCTTATGAGGTGCTCCCTCCCGTATTCAGGAGATAATCTCAAAGTCAGGCCCTCCTCCCTGGAGGAGTGATGCCGGGTCCATCGCTCTGAATGCCATCAAATGTGTCCAAAAGAAAGATGGCCTAAGATGGGGACCTCAAAGAGAGAAGCAGCAACACAGGGTTCTTCCTACATCTCCTTGCTCTCCTCGATCTCCTCTCCTCCCTCCTCCTCCTTCCTCCCTCCTTCCTCTCCCTCCTCCCTCCTCAATCTCCCTCCTCCTCCCTCCTCCTTCCTTCTCCCTTCCCCCTCTCCCTCCTCCCTCCTCCTCCCTTCCCCCTCTCCCTCCTCCCTCCTCAATCCTCCCTCCTCCTCCTCCCTTCCCCCTCTTCCTCCTCCCTCCTCCCTCCTCCTCTTCCTCTTCCCTCCTTCCTCTTCCTGCTCCCTCCTCCTCCCTCCTCAGTCCTCCCTCTCCCTCCTCCCTTCTCCTCCCTCCTCTTCCCTCTACCTTCTTCCTCCTCCTTCCTCCCTTCTTAATCCTCCCTTCTCCCTCACAGTCATTCTGTCATCCTCAGGGGTGGGGGAGGGGAAGAGAACAGTGGCATCAAAAGAACCTGCCCCCAAGGCCCCCAGTGTTTCACGTACCTCCCCTCACTTCTTTCCCAAGTGACAGAAAATGACACCACCCCAAGGCAGTGCACTATGTCCCCCCAAAGTCCCTGGATAATCCCCATTTCCCAAGCCATTTCCCCAAAAGACTTAAATGGAAACCTGTCTCCTCACAGGTGACGGGCTTGGCAGATGAGGTGGGAAAAACCACTCCTCACAGAACCAGGGTAAAGCAGTGGGCGGGAAGGAAGGTGTCTTTCTATGACAGTGGTTCTCAGCCTATGGGTCAAGACCCCTTCAGGAGTCAAACAATCCTTCCACGGGGGTGGGGTCCCCTAAGACAATCATAAAACACAGATATTTTCATTACAATTTGTAACAGCAGCCAAATTGCAGCTATGACATAGGGATGAAAATACATTTATGGCTGGGGTCACCAGGACACGGGGGACTGTATTAAAGGGTCCCAGCATTAGAAAGGTTGAGAGCATCCTTTTCCAAAGGAAGCCATTGGGAGAAGGGAAGAGGTAGGGTGTGAAATCTTTTCTCATTTTTACCAGGGTCCCTGCAGCCTGCTTATAAGCAGGAAGCTTTGGAAATGTCACTTCTTCCCCTCGATGTTGAAGGAGGCCTGCCCACTCCTGGCTCCCGCATTTCAAGTCCAGATCTTCCAACCTGGTAGGCTGTCCACAGGAGGCTGCACACACTGGCAGCATCTGGCCCCCATTGGCTCGCACTGTATTATTTAACACCCAACCTTTCAGCCTGCATGTGGTACACAATTTATGTTCCCAACCAAGGGACAATAACCAAAGAGATGTTTGCAAAAAGCCGAGTTAGGTAAATATTTCATGCTCGCTAATGTAATGGCGGGCATGGCAGGGATGGGAAGGACGGGGGGGAGGGCAGTGCAGGCCAAGGGGGGTGGCAAGGGTCCCTGTGATCCTGGTCCTTGCCTATAGTGAAGACCACAGCCCTCCTCAGGCAAGAGCTGTGAACTCCATTCTCAAGAGGCTCTGGGAACTGCCATAGTTTCTGGGATAGAGCTCTGATATCAACATTTTAAGAGGCAATGTTCCTCTGCGATCCTAAGGGGTTCTTGGAGCAGTATCCCCCGGCTGTCAGTGAGAGTCTTCAGGCTCCACTCCAGACCAGGGATTGCACGCACCCCTGATCTGTGTTGATGAAAGACTCCCAAGGCATTTTGCCCTGGACTGTGGCCACTAGCTCCAGTGCCCTGCACGACTGTATCCTTCAGTGACTGAGGAAGCCACTGGCCAGTTATTTCAGTTTCTGGGTGTTTGCTAAGTCACATGGCAACCTACTCATACAGCAGATCACCCATCATGCCCTGTAAGTAGGGTGGGGAGGAAGAGCCCCCCACACACACCTACTGCTACCACACATTCCCTACACAGCCCCCACATTCCAGTCCCACCACCACACTGCTCTACCTACAGGGGACCCCGGGCAGTCATTTGGTGGGGTTTGAAGCAGAGTTTTGGGAGGGAGTGGAGGGACCACGGCTGGAGACAGGAGGAATATAAGAGTAAGCACTCAGCCTCCACTGTCCTTCTGTGGCACCTGTCCACAGCCTACCACAGCTTCCCAGGGAAATAAGAAGAAACTAAGATGGTACAAAAGCAGGCAGGACAGGCTGCTATCTGCAGGACGGAGGGTCAGGGACAGGCCCAATGGAGAGCTTTGACTGCTCAGGGGTACCTCCAGTAGGAAGCATCTTTCTGGCTTGCTTCCACACAGCTCCATGATGGGAGCGCTGTGGGGACAGGTCTCTCCCTGGAGTTGTTGGACTCCTCATAGGTGAGCCACTGTCTTTATAGACCTGGTCAGGATGAAAAGTCTGCATATGAGGCTCAGAGTGAAGGGCAGTGGAGAGCCCTGAAATAGCCAGCCCTCCCACCAGACAGGTTACCTCTGCCTCCCGTGCTGGAAGAACAGGGTCTAGCCTGATCCAAGAGAGTCCTGTCCCTGTCCCTAGTAAGATGAAGATGTGAGCCTCTGAGAGAGGAGACTGGTGGTCAGGGAGGAGGTGGAAGGGGCACCAGAAAGGCAGGAAGGCCACAGAGAAAGATTTGTGTAGAGTGAGGAGGTTTAGGGCGAGGGGGCCTGGGGACAGGTGGCATGTTCTGCCTCCCTCCAAAGTCCATTCTGTAAGCATTTCCACACAGCAGCATTAAGAGCTGGGGTTCTTGCAGGGCAATGGGGTCCTGAAGGTACCTCCTGTGCTTGGGAGTGAGACCATTATTAAGGGGGCCTGAGGGCACTTGTTGCTCTTCCAGAGGATTCAAGTTCGGTTCCCAGTACCCACACTGGGCTGCTCACACCCACCTGTAACTCCAGCTCTAGAGGACCTTAGGGCCTCTTCTGGCCTTCAAAACACACTCACGTGCAAGCATGCGTGCACAGGCACACATGCACTCACAGCAGCAGCAGCGTCATGCAGAGATTGGTCCTCTTCTGATGGCCACCTATGAGAACAAAAGCTGCCATCTTGCACACTGAGACTTCCTGGGTTTGGGAACTACTGGCACCTTGGTCTGACTTCCTGGTCTGCAGGACCACGGAAGACAAACACCTGTCCCAGGCTCCCCACTCTGGCCGGTTTGTTACCACCGTTCAAATAAGCCAGCCGCAGGCATGTAGGGGTACTACGGAGGACGGAAGAGAGGAAGGACACCCGTGACCCCAAATTAGGCCGTGCATATTAGACACCATTGGGTGTAACAAGGAGAGAGTTGATCAAGATACGCCCTAACGCAGATCAATGGCTGCAGAGCCATTAGCCCTGAAAATGAGATGGAAAGGAAGGGCCTGATTGGCAATCAATACCTGGTTAACCAGGGTGGACAGCAAAGGCCTCAGCAGAGGACAGCAGGGGTCAGACACTGACGTCTCAACTAAGGATGTGGCCCAGCCTCTGTGTGCACCCTGCAGCGCAGGTTCTACTGCCCCAGAAACGGCGGGCTTGACAAGGAGAGGCCCAAGGGTCCCCGGTCACGGGTGTCTTCCCGCAGTGGATGTACCAGAAGAGTCGACCGGCAGGACGCTGGCGAACAAATACAATGTGTGTGGCTGGTACCGTATGGAAAGACAGAAGACAGGCAGAACAGAGCACAAGCTGGACTGCATGCAGCTGCTGCCCGGGATTGAGAGCAGAGCAGTCGAGCAAGGATAAGCCAATCCAGGCACCCAGTGTCCCAGGAAACACATGCACAGACTTTCAGAGAGTCCCTTCCTGGGAAGGAAGCCCCAACATGGATGGCATGCACCTACTCTGCCACGCCTGCAGGCTTACGGGCAAACTATGCCTCAGTGTGTGTGTGTGTGTGTGTGTGTGTGTGTGTGTGTGTGTGTGTGTGTGTGTGCTGGTTAGTTTTATGTCATCTTGACACAAGCTAGAGTCATCTGAAAAGAGGGAACCTCAACTGAGAAAATGCTCCCTTAAGATCCAGCTGTAGGATGTTTCCTTAGTTGGTGATTGATATGGGAAAGCGCAGCTATTGTGTCAGAGGGTCTGGGGTTCTATAAGAAAGCAGGCTGAGCAAACCATGAGAAACAAGCCTCATGCAGCCCCCTCCATGGCCTCTGCATCAGCTCCTGCCTCCAGGTTCCTGCCCTGCTTGAGTTCTTTTAGTGATGGACTGTGATGTGGACATGTAAGACAAACAAACCCTTTCCTCCCAAACACGCTTGTGTGCCTGGCATATCATCACAGCGGTAGTGACCCTGACTTAGGGCCGAGTATACACGTGTGTACATACTTTTGTGCGCACCCACAGCTTTCAAAAGTCGGAGCCTCTGGCTTCAGGGAAAAGCCTCCCGTAGAAGCCACAGCCCTTGCTCTGCTTCTCCACCAACCACAAAGACACACTCCAGGAAATGGCCACTCCCAGCCCAGGACTCTGCTTAGAGAAATAAATGTATCACACTTCCTTAAGGTACCACAGAGAAGCCGGGGGATGGGGGGACGGGAAGAAGCCACAGGAGGCAAACACATCTGCAGCAATCCATGTACCCCCCTTTTCCCCTCCCCCACATGTGTGTGTCTGTGTGTGTGTGTCTGTGTGTGTCTGTGTGTGTGTTTTTGTGTGTCTGTGTATCTGTGTCTGTGTGTGTGTCTGTGTGTGTCTGTGTGTGTTTTTGTGTGTCTGTGTGTGTCTGTGTGTGTGTCTGTGTGTGTCTGTGTGTCTGTGTGTGTGTCTGTGTGTGTCTGTGTGTGTGTCTGTGTGTGTGTCTGTGTGTGTTTTTGTGTGTCTGTGTGTGTTTTTGTGTGTCTGTGTGTCTGTGTCTGTGTGTGTGTCTGTGTGTGTCTCTGTGTGTGTGTTTTTGTGTGTCTGTGTGTGTCTCTGTGTGTGTGTTTTTGTGTGTCTGAGTGTGTCTCTGTGTGTGTGTTTTTGTGTGTCTGTGTGTGTGTCTGTGTGTGTGTCTTTGTGTATGTATGTGTGTGTCTGTGTATGTCTACCACACACCTTACAAGGAACTCCTGGTTCCTTGGTCCCCCAAATACCACCACCATTCAGCACATTGTGTCTAACCTGTGAACCCCAGAGCAGGAACCAAAAGCCAGTTTCTGCATGGGCAACTTTGCCAAACTGTGCTCTGGGTCTCGCGGTGTGAAGGGACCACGAATCACCATAGAAGTTATGACTACAGCAGAGCCTGGCCTTTCTGTCCAGATGAGAGGAATTCGGGGTGTTCCCTGTAATAATAATAAATCCCCCTGCCGAGCCCTGCAGACACACCAGAGCTTCTCCAGGCTTCAGAGCAGATAGAACTCCGGCCAACAGGACACCTGCAGAACCAGGAACACCTGGAGTTCCAAGCAGGACAATGGTAGGGGAGGGAAGGGCAGGGGAGCAGACAGAGGACAGGAGGTGCAGCTGTCCATAGCAACAGGGACAGGCGCTACCACACCTGCTGTGACTGTGGGAGACATCAGTCCCCACGCAGGAGGGCAACAGCAGGAGAAGAGGACTCAGAGATAGCAGAACCTTGGTTTCCTCATGCGCAAACAGCAGGCAGGGGGCACAGAAAGATCTGGAAGGCAGAGCCTTGTGACAGAAAGCCATGTTGCTTCTGGGAATCGGCTGAGAACACAGATTCGTCCAGGTGAATGAGGTTAACAAAAAACTCAGGTGCCCAAATAAAAATCTGCGTACCTGCGTTTGCGGTAGCCCAACACAATAGAGGCAGGCTGACCGGTGGAGCACACACCCTCTACACACAGCACGGGGGTCTTCAACTCTAAAGCAAGAAACCTCTAATGCCTACTCCCGACAAGGACCCCAAATCCACCGGACAGGATGAGCGTGAAAATACCCCCGCAACCTCCATGAAGAGTAGTGACGCCGCAATGCCCAGCGCTTGCCACCAGGGGGCAGCATGGGGCGACGAGTGGCAGGGATGGTTCCCTAAGGGCTCCAGAGATGACCCACAAATGGATGAGGAGGATGGCTGGATGAAGCCATTCGTGCCATTCAAATCCCTCCACAAAATGAAATCTAAGAAAGTCAGGTCATTAATAACCTCAGCCAAAGCTCAGAGTCTCCACCACGTACATCACAGGATTCCCAGGGCGCTGACTCCGCTTAGTCCCACGGCCCACCAGAGGTGGGTCTGACCTTCCCAATGGAAGGAATTGAAGCTCAGAGACGGAGCATCACCACCCAAAGCCATTCAGCAGCTTAGAGGCCGCGTGGAGTCAGAAAGGGCACAGCTCATTGCTTAGCTCTTGGAAAGGGTATAGGGACATGGGCGTAACAGGAGGTTCCCAACATGGAAGTGGAATCTTGGGGACCCAGAGCTGACACTGCTCAGGGGTTGCCAGGGGTGAGTGACCAGGAGCTGCCGAGCCTTGGATGAGCCCCTGGAGCAGGTGCCAGAACACACACCAGCGTTCTCAGAGCAGGAGGGACTAAACACACGCCACAGAAAAACCCAGGGCAGAGTTAACCATTGCTGAAGACGCTTCTCTTTCCTTAGAATTTTTTGAGACAGAGTCTTGTTTAGCCCAAGTTGGCCGCTGACTCTCCATGTGGCCAAAGGCTGCCCCTGATCCTCCTGTCTCTCCCTCCCGAGTGCTGGAATTGCAGGTGAGCACCGCCAAACCCTGTAAAGGATTCTTCTTGGAAATAAAATTTTTCAAGGTATTTTTGGAGATTACCAACATTGGAACCCCAAATCTGAAATTCCCCTAGCACCTCAGAGCCCAGGATACCCCTACAGCTCTCCTTTTCTTGGGTGGAAGACCGTACCCACAGAAAGTGCTTGCACACTGGGCTAGATGCCCGGCCTTCTGCCCTTCCTCCTGAGAGTGGGTGTTTCTGCCCAGAGCTCTGTGGAACCCCCTTTTTCCTCCCTTCCCTCTCTCAGTGGGACCTCCCTAGTTCTGATGTTGACTCTGAGAAGCAGCCAGACTGATCCTTGTCACTCTGGGAACATCTTAATGCATGTGGGGTCCTCATGTCCTGGGGCCTCCCAGCACCAGCCTGTCTGCGAGGCGAGCTCACCCTCCTCAAGTGTTCATCTACCACAGAAGCTTCACCCCGGGGTGTGCCACATGCCCAGCCAGGGCTTCCCCAGGGTCCCCTCCAGCACTGGGAGTCCAGCTAGAAGGGGCTGTGCTTCCCCAAGCGGGAGCTGGACAGGAACACCAGCACTGAGCCAGGCACAGAGCATCCGGAGGGACCCACCCTAATTCAGCCGGAGGTGCGGAGAAAAGCCCCTGCAGGGGCAGGAGCAGATGGGCGAGCTCCGGACCCCTACCCAGCCCGCCATCTGTCCTGACAGTCGTCCGTCTGCCGGGCAGCCCCTCCTCCCAACTCACCATCTGCTGCCCTGCCAGACCCTCGTCCTGGCTCCCCAGGGGCTTGGGAGGGATAGAGCAGGGGACAGAATCTGGCCTGGCTGCCTTGGACCAGCCCATCTGGCACCTCCAAGGGACAGGGCAGGATGGGGGGCGGCCAGGGGGTGATGTGCCTCCGAAGCAGCTGAAGACCCTGGATGAATGTTTCAGAGCCAGGGCAAGAGGAGAAAGGGGGGTGAGCCAAAGAGACCAGTCCTCCCAGGCCCAGGTAGCGAGGTCAGAAGGGGCACCAGCCATGGCAGATATCCAGACCTCCCTCAGTGGCTCCCAGGCCCTGTCTGGCAGCTCTAAGGAAACACAGGATGCTAGTGTGCACCTTCTTTCTACTCCCTCTGCCCCGAGCCTGAAAGACTCTCTTCTATTGAGACTGTGTGTTGGGGAGCTGACCCCTGGGGGTTCAAGCCTGCCAGAGTTCAAGGACACCAGGAACCCCAGCTGGACGGCCAAGGACCACTCTCAACTCCGCAGCGGTTCCCAGCGGTTTGCTCAGAGAGGTCAGGGCAGCCACTGATGTCCTACCACAGCCCAGGGTCCCCGCGCCCGCCCCGCTCAGCTCCCAAAGGAAACAAGCAGCCCCACAGAGTCCTGGGCCAGAAGCAGCTAGGAGGGAGCGCTACAGGAGACAAGGTAAGATTGGGCTGTATACAGACTCTGGGGACTGGGGGGGCTTATGTGGGGTCACCCTGCATGTGAAGTACCCCAACCCACGGCATGCACCTGGCCCCTCCTCACCAAAAACTGTCAGAGGCGTGACTGCTGCCAGTGGGGAGCATTCAGCCTGTGGAGGAAAGGGGGAAGAAGTGGGGCTCCTTGATTACACCTGCACCCTATATAAGCCCAGCATGGGGGGGGGTGACTGTGAGTCGGCCCCTGGGTGTGCCCAAGCAGGTTCTCATTGCAGGCCTGTTATAAAACACTGTTCTCCAAGTATGACAGCCACTGCTGGCACTCAGAGCAGCTGCAACCACCCCCAGGCGACTCTTAAAAGACTATTGACATTTCCTCATAGAAGGGTGAGAGAGAGGTCACTCCAGTGTCACCTGAGAGCCAGCCATGCCTTCCTACCTTCCCTCCCAAACGTATGTAATGCTGCCCCAGCTGCTCATCACCTCGGTCCTGGGAGGGACTAGACGACACAGAATGTGGATGTTAACAGGAGGCTCCCTCTGTGCAGCTCTGGGAAAGCCCCACCCATGCCGGGGTCATACTTTGTCCGCACGGGTGCTCCGGGGTCCCCCAGGTTCCTGTAAGCAACTCCCAAGCCAGGCTCTGTAGGCAAGTGCAGTAAACTCACAGGCTCTGAGTCAGGCTCTGTGGACTCGCACTTTGGTCTGCCACTCCCGCCCTGCCTGAAGCAGGTAGGTGTTTGTTCACGCCCCACCAGGAAATGCTACAAAAGGCCACACAGGGCAGAACCAAGTACGTCAACCCCTCTCTCTTGCCTTACCAGTCCCCACTCACCACCTGTGATAGAACAAGAGAGACCCTCCCTTTAAAATGTGAAAACGGAGACTGACAGAAAAAGGACCTCCCCGTGTGTACTGTGACACGTGTGTACCATGTCATCCATGCATACATGCATGCTCTCCCCTGCTCAAATAAGAAAGGGGCTGGAGAGATGGCTCAGTGGTTAAAAGCACTGTCTGCTCTCCCAGAAGACCCAGGTTCAAGTTCCAGTTCTCACATGATAGTTGACAACCAGTAGGTGATCCAATGCCCTCTTCTCCCCCTCTGTGGCACCGGGCACACGTACAGACAATACATATAGAATCAAATATAAATGTACATTTTTGTTTGGTTGGCATTTTGGTTTTCAAGACAAAGGTTCTCTTTGTAGCCCCGATATCCTGGAATTCTCTCTGTAGACCAGGCTGCCCTCAAAAATCCACCTGCCTCTGCCTCCTGAGTACTGGGATTAAAGGTGTGGTAAAGGCATGAGCTGCCATATCCTGCTAACAAATGTTTTGAGGAAGAGGAAGAAGAAGAGGAAGAGGAAGAGGAAGACAAAAAAGAAGAAGAAGAAGAAGAAGAAGAAGAAGAAGAAGAAGAAGAAGAAGAAGAAGAAGAAGAAGAAGAAGAAGAAGAAGAAGAAGAAGAAGAAGAAGAAGAAAGGGAGGAAAGAAGGAAGGAAGGAAGGAAGGAAGGAAGGAAGGAAGGAAGAAAGGAAGGAAGGACCACAGCATGGACAGGTGAACCAGGAGAAGCTAAACTGGCTCACCAAACAAACCCAAGGCCCCTAAATGTCACAAATGACCCTCTGCTCCCCTGCAGTTTCAGTCTAGCAAGAGGGTGTGAACCAGCACAATAAGGTAGGATACTGTGGGATAGCCCAGGCCTAGGGGTGAGCCTCTAAAACCTGGACAAAGGATATATGGCTGGATATCGCCATCTGGTGGACATGTCAGGAATGAACAAAGACATTTTGTTCTTAGTTCTGCATTTTCTCAGTCTTGGTATTTCTGAGCCTTTTCTCTGTAGATGTGTGTACACTAGAAACTTCAGTCTGCTGTGCTGAGGGTGTGTGTGGCTCTGGGAAGAACTCCTGCACAGCATGCCTGAGACTTTATCTTCTCACCCGAACTCAGCCAGATTCTCTGAAAAAAATAATGGTTTTCAGAGCACCCAGCTTGGGAGCTCAAGACGGGAAAATGTGCAAAAAGATGCAAATGAATACTTTTCTAAACAGACACACACCTCTCTCAAAGATGACCAGCCCTCGGTGTCACCCCAGAAACCTCTGGCCAGAGAGAGGATGATAAAAATGATTGGGGATAGATAATTCAGACCCAGGTGACTTGCAAGCCGTGTTCTGAAAAGACATTAGCTTCAGCTGACCTTGACACAGCCTAGAGTTACCTGAGGAAATCTAAAATGGGGATTACCTCCATCTGACTGGTCTTTGGGCACAGTTCTAGGGCATTTTCTGGATTGCTGATTGGTGGAGAAGGACCTAGCCCACTGTGGGTGGTGTCAACCCTAGGCATCCTCTGTGGTCTCTGCTTCCAGCTCTTGCTCAAACTTCCTTCAGTGATGAAAGTGTGGCATGGGATAAACCTTCTCATCTCCTAGTTACTTTTGACCAGTGTTTATTGAAGCAATAGAAAAACAAATTTGGAAATATCCAGGACACTCAAAGCTCTCCTTAGAAAGTGTCAGTCAAGATGTGCATGGCTCAGCGCTGGTCGCCAGGCCGGACACCCTGAGTTCCATGCCAGGACCCACATACCGGAAGGACAATCAAAGCCTGAGAGCTGGCCTCTATCAGTCTCTCTCCCTCTCTCTCTCTCTCTCTCTCTCTCACACACACACACACACACACACACACACACACACACACACACCATGCCATGTATGTAAAACATGCATACATACAAAAATTGACGATTTTTAAAAAGAATTATTTATGTCGTCTTCAGACACACAGAAGAGAGCATCTGATCCCATTATAGATGGTTGTGAGTCACCATGTGGTTGCTGGGAATTGAACTCAGGACCTCTGGAAGAGCCACCAGTGTTCTTAACCGCTGAGCCACCTCTCCAGCCTCAAATAAATGTTTTTTAAAGGAGAAAGAGAACAGGGGAACTGTTGAAAGGGCTGGGGAAATGATGGCTCAGTGAAAAAAGTGTGAGGTTCCCAGAACCTCACAGTAGTAACCACAAAGTAGCAGGCATCTGTAATTCCAGCAGCCCTACCAGGAGGTGAGTCCCCAGAAGCCTGTGGCTACCCTGGAATACAAAGTGGAAAACTGCAGAAGGACCCCGTCTCAAAGCAGGAAACAAAGACCAACACCCAAGGCTTTTCTGAGTTCTTCATGCATGTACTGTGACACATGTACATCCACACAAACATGTATTTTCACACATGCATCATACACACACACACACACACACACATGTGCGCAATTAAGTTTCCCTGGTTTGAGCTGTATTTCTGGATAACTCTGTAACTCTGTAACTCTCATTGACAAGGAAAATTCTTATTTGTGGTTTCTTTGGACAGAAATTCTATTGAGTCTGTGTGAGGAAGTCATTAGGAAAGAAAAGCATCATTTAACTGGGATGATGGTATGGTGGTGTATTGGAGACAGAAGCAGGAGGGTCCTTAGTCCAGGGGTTCACAACAAGCCTGGGCAACACAGTAAAACCCTGTCTCGAAATAATAAAATAAACAAAAAACTGGTAATGAAGAAGGAACAGAAAAGTGGGGAGATGAGGAAGGGAGGAAGGGGGAAGGGTTGCACCTTCTCATTAAATAATCCTCACAAGGGTCATGGCAGGTGACACCATTAGACAAAAAGTCAGTGGGCCAGTGAGGTAGCTCAATCTGTGACTCTGGCACCAGCCACACTCAGCATCACAGTGTCACGCCTTTCACAAAAACAGGTGAGACATAGTTAACAAAAACAGTGTTAGGAAAGCTGTTTCTGCAGCCACAGGGGCACAGCTATAGCCTGGAGCTCAGGGATGTCACAGGCTGAGTGCCCACAGGCTTACATCGATAGTCACTTCCCTGTCCCTTTTCCAAGCCTGAGCTAATTTGCCCAGGGATGCTGAGGAATGCAGACATCCCTTTCACCCATCCCCCTCTGCTAGCAGGAAGCCAGCCTGTGTCTCTCTCCTTGCCCTTCACATAGGAGGTGTCAGAGAAGCAGAGCAGGATAGCAGGACTGGCTCCCTTGGAACAGACACAAATGGGAAACTGGCAGTCATAACTTCAGGCTTTAGGAAGGCATATGCCTTCAGGACCCAGGATGACAGGGGCTAGGACATCTTCACCTCAAACTCCCTTATGATCTTCTGGGTCTGTGAGACCAGACCACTGAGATGCCTGGTTTCAGGGAAGAAGCTGGATGTGAAGGTTCTCAATTTCATGCACCTGCAACCCAGCTCAGTCCCCTGACACCCCGATACCCCAATCCCACCAGATGTCCTGCTTAACTGGCTGCCTGCTGTCAACAAGAAGGCTCCTGAGGATGACCATGACGCCAAGGTGAAGGATGTTTCTTTTCCCAAGGATTTCCCCAAAGGCACCCTCTCCTCCCCCAGTGCCACAGATGGGTCAGTGATAAGCTGGTCGCCCTTTACCTACGCAAGCTAAGCCAAAGGTAGCCACTTATCTGTCCCAGCTCTTTGGGACACAGAGTGACAGCCATGAGGCTGTAAAATAGACAGACACCTCTAGAGATAGCAGGTCCAGAGTCTCTGGGGGAAGATTCCAGGGTAACAGTGTATCTTCACTGAGATTCCAGGGTAACAATGTATCTTTGCTGTCTCTTCTTGCCCATAGGGCTCAGAAGGTCCCAGATAACCTCTGGCCTTCAGGCGAAGTCAACACCAGGCACCCCTGCTCCACCTGCCCTTCTCACTGTCTGTGCCTTGCACGTGCAAAGATAACTAGACACTCCTCAGACTCTGATCATTGTCCCCTGGATGGTCCCCACGTACCTTGTCCTCCATAACCACCCCTCAGAGCTTAGCTACCATGACAAGACACCTGGGGAAAGGCCAGAAAAGTGCAGATCCAGGTTCTGAGTCTCCCGGAGCCCACAGCACAGGGCATGGAGGTCACTGCACTGAAGCATCAGAGATGCAGGGAAAAGCAGCACCTGAAGCACGGGGGCGGGGGGAGGGAGGCTGTGGCTTCTTCCTGAACCCACAGATGCAGGGAGTGGAGAACCCCAGAAGAGGGTGACCTCACACAAGGTCCACTGCAAGCGGTCAGGAACTGATGCCCACAAGGGTGAATCTGGCAAATGTGGCATCCCAGGGCAAGCAGACTAATAAGTATCTCCTTGTCACACGACCTGCCATGAGTCTTAGGGTCAGAATAACCCTGAGGAGGAGGCAGATGGAGCCAGGGAGTGCTTGAGAGATGGCATCTATATGGTGGGAGAAGGAGGAGGAAGAAAAGCAGGAAGGGAAAGGGAGGGAGGGAGGGAGGGAGGGAGGGAGGGAAAGGGAGGGAAGGAGGAGGGATATGGTCTCTGGACCAGTGGCCAACTGGAGATCCTAAGAGGGATTTTCAGCAGCAGAAGTCAAAATGGAGGTGTCTCACCTCCTGGCAATGAAACCAGGGAGCCATACCCATGAGCACCCCCAGAGGAAAGATTCTAGGGGACACCCTGCAGGTGGAAGGGCAGGAGGCTCCAGTTGGTTCTCCACAGGCTGAGCACATGGATGAAGGCCCAGCAGCATTATGGGAAAGGTGCAAATTACTGCTCTCAGCTCCCACTGCTCCTCAGGCTTCCTTCACATCCATCATGACCCACAGAGGCCTGCAGCCTGCCTCTAACTGTGCAGCCCTCAGCTCCTGCAGGGCTACTGGGAAGCTAGACGGCCAGTCCTCAGGCCAGAGCCGAGCTCAACATACACTGAATCCCATTTTCATGGTCTTCAAGACTGGCTCGGGCCTTTCCCACCTGTCTGCTCTCTGTAGAGCAGATGCCGTGAGGAACCCCCGAAAGCCAAGCAGCAGAGGGGTGCTGAGGCTCCTCAGACACCCCCGCCACCCAGACACAAGCCTGTAGAGCTGGTATAACTCAGGGCTGAGTTCAGAAGAAACCCAAGCTCAGCCATCCCTAGCCTCCTTCCCTTAGGATCCCTTTGATTCTCCATCTCTAGAAAGATCTCCTTACCATCTAGGGTGTAAGCAAGCTGGGAACAGCTTGGTTAGCTCTCGCAATGAGCCTGCCCAGAGAGGGTGCAGACAGAACCACCCGTACTCAGTAGACCTAGAGACCAGGAGAAGGCCCTTCTGAACAGGCGGTCCCCGAGGCAGAGTTGAGCAGACCCAGGCCTCTGTCCAGCCTAGCGATTGCCAGCACTCCAAGGTGAAAGACCTCGGCACATCCTCCTCAGTCTCTGGGACCTTGAGCTAATTCTTATTTGATGAGCATCTGGGGGCCCTCAACAGATAATGGCGGCAGGCATGGGATGGGAGGAATGTGGTCTGGGACAGCTAACTGGGGGAAAGAGGAGTCGTGGAGAGAAGGAAGGATAGGATGGAATTATCTCAACAAAAAGCCAGGCCACAGATGGAGGCCTGGCACAGAGAGCTCTGGAAGGGAGAGATGGGATCTCAGGTTTAAAGAGGGCCCTCTGCTTGCAGAGACTTTTCAGAGGGTAAGAGCGCTTGTTGCTTTTGCAGAGAACCAGGTTTGATTCCCAGCACTACGTGGCAGCTCACAACCATCAGTCACTCCAGTTCTAGGGGATCCAGCGCCCTCTTCTGGCTTCCATGGGTATTGTACAGTGTGTGCCACCCAGTCATAGGCAAGTAAAACACCTATACAATCATCAATCAATCATCAATCAATCATCAATCAATCAAAAAATTTAAAGTAAAAGGGAACGAAGTGGAAATTTCTGGTTTCTTTGGAGACTCGGCTGTGTCGTGGGATGTTTTCCTGGGAATTGTCTTATGAGGGGATGTTTTGCTAAGAACAGACACGTGGTGTTTTCTGGAAGCTGCCTGGTGAGAGGACACGTGATGTTGGGAAAGAGTCTAAGGATAACCCAACAGACAGTGGACGACACTCTGGCGTTGGTTCCCCTGGCTGGTCTTCACTGGCCTTCGCTGACGCTGGGCTCTGCTGGGGATGCCTGGCATTGGCCCGGCTTGCTTTCTTCACTTGTGTGATTTCACAGGTTTTCCACCTGCTCGGACGGATGTGTACCCATGGGCAGGGCCTCGGGGTTTCTTCTGGATTGAGCCGCTGCCGCTGATTCTAATAAACTGAACTGCTGACAAGGAAGCTTGGAATCACCCCCAGAGAACTACTTCTAAACAGGCTCACGCCCCCTTACCAATAGCCATCTTCCTCCCCTACCTTTGGTCGGCGGGCTATAAGCAAAGTTGAAGCATTTAAGAACCCTTATTAAAGTAGGCTTTGAAAAATATAAACCTACAAGGGAACCTCTAAAGTAGATATGGCAGTACCCATGTATTACCCCAGACTCAGGAATGGAAGCAGGAGGATGACCTGGAGTTAAGAATAGTTTAAAGCAGCCCCCAAGAACAAGCAGCACCCTATTAGCTACTCTCCCGCTTGTTCTTGCAACTTAAACAGAGATGGGTTTACGTTATCCAGATGTGCAGGGTGTGGTCCACCATGGTGGTAAAGATGCCGGAGCATGAGGCAGATGGCCGGGTTGTACCCTTGGCTCTCAGAAGCAGAGAGATGGCTCTGGGCATGCTGCAGTAGATAATAAAAGAACGGCGACCAGTTCCAGCATGTCACCACACCACGCTGCCCCCCAGGCACTCTCTGACCCCGGGGGTCTCTCCCAGGTTAGTTCCAGCACTGGCCAGCCATACAGAACTGACATAATCATCTCAGCGGCAGCCGCCCGCTGGTTAGTGTGTCTCCCGGCCGCCTCTCTGCCAGCCACAAACTCTGCCCACACTCCAACCAGCCCGGAAAATTCAAAACTCTGGAAACTTGTAATTTAGCAATGGCTTTATCTCAGATTTTCTCTGTAAATTTTACACTCCACAAAACGTTTACACTTCAAACTCAGAGCCAAATGATACGATATAACTTCTCCATCTAGACAAGATAAGCCATCCTGTACAAATCCATCCCTTATAAAATATTCATAGCTACCTGTGGCTAATTAATACCACATGGGTCCGGGTCCTTCTCCATCTTCTCTCCTCCCTTCTCTCTGGTTTCTTCCTTCTTTCTGAAACTCTGTCCCCGCCTAGATAAGACCAACTGTCCTATCGCAGGCCTGTGCCAGCCCTCCTTACATGAAGACAACAACCTACGTGGGTACTGAGCTTGCTTTCTATTGATTGATGAATCAACCGATTGATTGAGACAGGGCTTGTTTTAGTCCCTTCTCTATTGCTGTCATAAGACACAGAGACCAAAGCAATTTGTAGGAGAGTTCATTTGGGGCTTACAGCTTCAGAGGGTGAGTCTGCAACCATCACAGCAGGGGCCGTGGCTGCAGCCATGGCACTGGAGCTGGGAAAGTACATCTGACCCACAAGCAGGAAACGGCTCTAGTCTTTTGAAACATCAAAGGAAGCTGGATGTAGTAGCACGAGCCTTTAATCCCAGCACTTGAGAGGCAGAAGCAGGTTCCCAGGATACCCTGGTCTACCAAGTGAGTTCCATAGCTATTTGGAGAAATACTGTGGGGGGGAGGGGACAAAACATCAAAGTTTGCCACTGATGACACCTCCTCCAGCAAGGCCACACCTCCTAATCCTTCTCAGACAGTTCCACCAACTAGAGACCAAGAATTCAAGCATCTGAGCCTACAGAGGCCATTCTCATTCAAATCATCACAGGGCCTCACCGTGCCATCCTGGCTGGCTCAGAACTCACTATGTACACCAGGTTGGCCTCAAACTGTTGGCAGAAGATGGCATCAGATCCCCTGGAACTGGGGTTACAAGCAGCCATAAGCTACCATGAGGGTGCGGGAAACTGAACCCATGGCCTCTGGAAGAACAAGCTGTCTTTCTACCCACTAAGCAGCCTCTCCAGCCACTCTCTGTTTTATTTAGACTGGGACCCAGCTCATGAGATGGTGCCATCCACATTCAGAGTGGGTTTTCCCACCTCGGCTAAACCTCTCTGGGAGCACCTCAAAGACACGCAGAGATCTGTCTCCTAGGTGGCTCTAAGTCCCTATACGTTGGTACCAAAGACGAATCATCCAACCCCAGAGACCACGGCAACAACCACTGCCATCCAGGTCCAGCTAGGGCTTGTAATGTGGTTCCCCACCATAGCTTCTTGCTGAGGGGCCCCTGGACTCCCCTCCCCCTATCTCCATCCTGTCTTGAGTACAGAAGCCTCCAGGCTCAGAAACTGGGGAGCCTCACATAAACATTGGGAACTGGGTGGTTGGGGAGCTGGCTCAGTAGGTAAGAGTTCTTACTTTGTAAACATGTTGCTGGGTCAGCCGTGGCTGTGCCTGGAACACGGGTGCTGCTGGGGGGAGGGGTAGGCAGCAGGTCACTGGGGTTGACTGACAGTTGACTGGAAGTCAGCCTGACTGAAGAACTTCAAGTTCCAGGTTCAGGGAAAGACCCTATGTAGAGAATAGGAGAGAAAGCAACAGAGAACGTTTGACGGGCACCTCTGGCTTACAGTGTATAGGTACACACACAACTCACCAGATATCACAGCAACAGTCACTGGCTTACAGTGTATAGGTACACACACAACTCACCAGATATCACAGCAACAGTCACTGGTCTCACAGCCTGTCTGGGTTCTGAATGTGATGGTGCAATGGCACGTGTGCATGCACACGCGAGCACATACACACCACCACACTCATGCACACATATACACATATATTCATACACATCTGACACACACATACACACATGCATGCATGTGCACAGCACATAAACACACACACACACACACACTTCCATCACACACACACAATTAAGCTAGGTAACTGGAAGCTCTTCCCCACCCCATTTGTTACCTAGATCTTTGAGGATAGCCATCCTCCCCAGAATAAGCAATATCTCTTCGTGTTTTAATTTACATATCCCTGGTAGTGAGTGATGTTGGGGTCCCCTCCTCTTTCAAACAGTTTTACTATATAGTCCTGGGTGGCCTGAAACTCAGTGTGTAGAGCAGGTCAGCCTTGAACTCACAGAGATGGTACTGCTCTGAGTTAAGAGAGGGCCTTTGTGTGAGCCACCATGTCAGGCAGTGAGCATTTTTTAACAAGGTCTGGATTTCACATGGCAGCAATTTTGTTTTATCTTCTGTGTCTATGAGTTCTGGAGACTGCCTCATGAAACTCCTCCCCCATGCATGCAAGCCCCTCTTTGCTCTGAGTGGTCCTTTCCTGCCATACTGTTCTGCTTTTATTCCTGTACTTTGGGGTCTAATTAAAAACTCTTTCCCCACTCTGGTGTATAGTGAATGGGTCTGGAGTCTCAAAAAAAGGTTCGCACAATTCAAAGTATGTTATCAAGGGAAAAAAATCTTTTTCTGCAGAAAGGTGTGTTCCTGTGTCAAATCTAGCAGGTGAGGACACCCAGGTCCCGATGGGTTTTTATCCCTAACCTGAGGAGTCCTGTGCCTCACTTTGAGTGGACAGCCTCACAGTCTTACCCAATTGGCTAACACAAAGGGGCACGGTTTCTAAGGAGAAATGAAACTTGAGCACATATTTTGATTTCAAGAAGTGCTGACCCTGAGACATCTGAATGTCTTCCCCATGGTTTCTTTGAGATTTAGCTTTTCGGTGGAGTTTTGTTTTGTTTGACCCTGTGATAGAAGAGATAGTTCATTTTCTTTATATTTCCCACGAGCTTCCTGAGAGTCTCCCATTGGGTTCTGGCCACCCTCTAGTCTCAGGCTGGACTCCTGGTCTCCCATCCATTTTGAGCTGATTCTGTGGCTGGTGAATCAAGAAACCTTCCATTCCTTATGTGAGTGCAGATTCCCCTAATTCAACACCACTCACTCAAACACGTGTCCCCAACACTGTTGCTGGAAAACAAGTGCCTACAGGAGTGTGCATTTACACCAAAGCCCTCTACTCTTTATTTTTAGTGTGTGTGTGTGTGTGTGCGCGCACGTGTATGCATGTGTGTGCCCATGTGCACATGTGTGCGTGTGTGCGCATGTGTGAGCATGCATGCACGCACACACATGATGCAGGTTCTCAAGGCAGCCAGGAAAGAATGTCAGATACCCCGAAGCTGCAGCTGCAGGCAGCTGTGAACCACCATGCCACAGGAGTGCTGGACTGACCTGGAATCCTCTGGAAGAGCAGCAATCTCTCTTAACAACCAAACCAACTCTCTAGCCACTCTCTAGTCTTCTTGTATTGTTTTTGTATTGTTTTGTCTTGTTTCTGGAAACAGAGCCTCACTCTGCAGCCCACGATGTATATAGGCCTCCTAGAACTCACTATGCATAGCCAAGGCTGGACTCAGACTTGAAACCATCCTCCCCAGCTGTGAGGGTCAAGCCTAGCCCAGGGCAGCTACAGCACACAGGACACAGGATTCTACAGAGAGCGTGAACTCTGGATGTGAACAAAGAAGCTCCTGGAAAGGAAAAGGCTGTTCCCTAGTTCAGAGGCATAGGGGACCCCCATAGGATATGTCTGTGTCCTGATTCCAGAGCTGGTGACATAAACTAGTTAGGGGTAGAGGTTTAGACTCACATATCACTGAGTCAAAACACAGAGATGAGGTCACCCCGGGGTTATCCAATATGGCCTGGTGACAGCTTCCTTCACACAGTGATCCACACAGCTGTAGAAAAGTCACCCTGTGAAACCAGGCTTGGTGGTTCATGCCTGAATTGTCACCACTCTGAGGTAGAGGCAGGAAAGCTAGACACTCAATGCCAAACTCATTTACAGCACGTTCGAGGCCGGTGTTGGTTATATGAGACACTGTCTCAGAACAGCCCCATTAAGGACTGAGGTAGAGAGGAGAGATCCAGCACAGGACCTAAAGTCCTAGCCCTGAGTAACAAGGAAAGAAATGAGCAAACTCCTCACTCCTCAGGGTCAAGCTCCAAGTCCCAACCTGGAGAAACCTCATCGCGTGCTCAGAGTTCAGCCTGGGCCTCCCCAACACCCCTGCCCCTCACCCCTCTTCCCACACACACCCCCACTCCTCCCCACACACCCATCCCAGAGTCTAAAACTAAGAGGCACCCATACACACCCCACCAATCGTAGGTGTCCTAGCTGTGGCTGTGCTCCCTGAAAACCAACCAGGAGGGCCCGAAGTGGGTGAGGACAGAGAGGGAGGAGAAAGCACCCTGCGTCCCTGGATAGACGGTTAGCCCACAGCACATAATCCTGTTAAGATATTAATCCTCATTTATCCGGGAGGAGAGGCAGCAGCGGCTGAGATAAAGCCCCTCAGAAGCAATAAAAGGCAAGCAGATGATAAAGTGTGAAGGCCACTAATAAAACCCCACAAGGCAAAGGTCAGCCAGTGCCTGGCAATCACTGAGCCTGGCCACAGGAGCCAGATGCATCAGGAGCCATGCCTGCGGAGAGGGGCAGCCGGCCTGGATTGTACAGGGGCAGGGAGGAGGAGGCCGGCTTCCTGATCCACCAGCTCGGAGGCCTGGAGTAGGGAAGAATCACTTGTCTCCTCCGCCCCCATGGGTCTCTCCAAAACCATGGCCATAAAATCATAGCCCTCCTGATAACTGGATGGTCCCCCAAACATAGTAATGAACTGGGACCTGCTGTCCCCAGACTCCTGTTCCAGAAGCGGGAGGAACCGTCGCTGGCCGCACCCTCTGCACCACAGAAATTCCTCCAAGGACATTCAGATTGACAGCATGTCCTAGACCCTGTCTGGAATGACATGGGATTTGCCTTTCTCAAGGTCCAGATCTCTCCTCCCCTCGGGGACTTTCCACACATTCGATCTGCCTTACTACCTCTGTGTCCTAAAAACTGTGCCAACCGTGACACCTCCTCCCTACCCACCAGAGGACACTGGTTTGGGAGTCTGGAGAGCCTGTCTGATCCAGTTTGCCTCCTGCTGACTGAGCTGAAGGCCTGGCTACATGAGCAGACTCACGACTTCAAGGTGCCGTCAGTGGAGGCAAACAGTAGCCCAGACCTGGGTCTGGCCTCTGCAAAGATGCCTGAGTCTAAGACAGGGCCTGGAGGTGTCTGGGTGAGCATGAAACATCTGGGCCCCATCGTGCCTGAGAGTGTGGAACTGCTCAACACACACGCATACACACATATGTACAAAAACACACATACCAGACACTTGTGTACATGTGCATAGGACATGAATGTGTGAATACATGTACTCAAATATCAATATACACACATGTACACATATATGTAAGACATGTGTGAGCGTGTGTGTGTGTGTGTGTGTGTGTGTGTGTGTGTGTGTGTGAGTGCGCGCGCGCGCTCCCATATAAGAATTCTTAGAAAGGCTGATTGACTGACCAGGAATGCAGATAGGTTCAGAGCCTAATTACGACTTATCTTGGGCTCTCTTTAGTCCCTAAATAACCCACCTCTGCGGCAGACCTAACAGGCAGATCTAACATTCTTGGACTAGCAGAAAAAAACCTTCAGAGTGCACTAACTCAGCAGGCTACTAGCTTCCACCAACCCAAAACTTAAGGACTTCATCAGACAGCATCTAGGCCTATAACTAAGATGTCTCAGCTTGGCTGTGACACACACACACACACACACTCTCTCTCTCTCTCTCTCTCTCTCTCTCTCTCTCTGATAATACATGAGACGTATTTTTAAAAGGATCTTGATTTGTGACTTTGCCTGTTACTATAAACACTTGATGAAACTGCTTCCGCATTGGAAAATGTTAATATAAATCTGTGTCACAGTCATTGGAATTTGGCTCCAGAATAAACTCTCCCTTATCCCCTTTTAGGTCAGAGTTTTGCATCAAGAGTACAAATAAGAATGTGTTTCTTATATACATGTGTGTGCAACATACACACCCACTTATACATATATATGAATCTATAGACATTTTTGCATGCACACATGCTCACATCAGGCATAAAGGCTTATATACATGACATGCATGCACGCATACGTATATATGAATGTGAATATTATCCACACTAGCCAGAGGCATATATACATATGTGCATACATATATGTGTGCATGTATATATGTGTTTATATATGTGTGTAAATATATATACATTACTTATACGAGGGTATGTGTCATACAGGTGCATACCCAGGGCAGGTACATGCATATGGGCACATATACACTCATGTGCTCTCACACTCAGGAACAGTGGAGTTGTGAACTGGATACAGGAGCCACTGGTCGAGCCTTTGATCGGTGGCATAGAAAGTGGAGACCGTAAGGTAGGACCCACACAGATACAAAATGACCAAACAGATAAGCAGGGTGAACCTCCCTACAGAAGTTCAAGGAAATATGAGTGATCCTCCCTGGGGCGGTGACCTTGACCCGTTGGTTGAGTCAGCGCCTGCTGGGACGCTGTGTCTGGAACTGACGTGGATTCTGTAATGAGACGCACACTCCTGTGCATTCTCCCCACACCGTGATCTGTCTCCTCTCAGCAATGCGGCAATCCTGCACAGGCCCTGACCAGGAGCCTCGGGACCACGGGAGGAGTGAGGGACAAGCCACGGAATGTCCTGAGGATGGAACAAAGAACGCTGCGTGATGATTAAGGAAACCTCAATAAAGAACAGACACTGGCTGAAGTGACTCACGTGCTCACGTGCAACTGTACCACAGTGTGGGAGCGTGGGAGGGGCACTCAGGGAGTGAGGATGTCTCTTATACTGACCGAACCACTTTTTCAAACCATAAAACTCTCCTAAAAGCAAAGCTTTACATGGCTGAGAATGTAGCTCACTTAGTAGAGCTGGCCTAGCATACAGGAAGGCCTGGGTTCAAGCCCCAGCAGCATAAACTGGGCATGTGGGTGCATGTCTATAATCCTAGCACGCATGAGACAGAGACCTGAGAATCAGGAGTTCAATGCCATCTCCAGCTATAGAGTAGGTTCACGGCCAGCCTGGGATACATACATAAGAGCCTTTGTCCAATCAATCAATATTTCCTTTATCTAAAAATAGGCTGGAGAGTTGGTTCAGCAGCTAAGAGCATTTGTTACCCTGCAGAGGACCAGGGTTTGGTCCCAGCACCTATAGTTCACAGCCACCTGTAACTCCAGTTCCGGGAGAACCAACACCGGTTTCTGACCTAGGAAGGCAGTTAAGCAAGAAGTTGTAACGTGAAGAAGAGCCCGGCTCTTAGGGCTGTCAGAGAAGAAGCAACAGGCCTAATGGAAACAGGACAGACACAGGTCCAGGGGCTGCGGAAGGATGGAGAACAGATAAATGAGAGAGAGCAGCCACATGGCTCTTTGTCCTCCTGTCTGACAGATGACAGACAGACAATACAGACAGACAGAGACAGATGGACGGATGGACGGATGGACAGACAGATGGAAAAAGATGGATGGACAGACAGACAGATAACTCTCAGCAAGTGGCTACTGCTTCCATCCTATTGGTCAGAATGATGTCACATGGCCAAACCCACTGCCTGAGATGCTGGAATATTGGGTCTTTCTTCTTGGTAGCCACCTTGCCACACTGAAGCATATATATTACACGAGTGTTTATATGTAGCTTGAAGGCTCTGCCCAGTGTAAGGCCCTGACCCCTCCACAGTCCATTGGTTATTGAAGACCCACCCCACCCCATCTCCCAGCTCAGGAAACTCCCTCACCTTCCTGCCCACCCCTTTGCTGGGAAGTTTTCTTGTCTCCATCTACCGCATCTTTTAGCTCCCAGCAAATGGCATTGCCCTCACAGGAGTCCTCTGGGCTGTGACCCAACACTAGTGAACCTGAAAGCCTTGTGTGCTCTCCTGAGCAGCCCACAGTTCCTCCTCAGCCAGCACCCACTTGTGTCTGCCTTCCACACGTATCTTTTTGCCAGGGAAGGAGCCACAGTTCCGTAGTATTGTGTTGACCCGAGGTTCTCAGCCTCCAGTGCACAGAAGTCCCACTGAACCTAATGTCTGGGAAGGATTCAGAAATTGTGTCTCTAGGTCTGAGTGGAAGAAACCTGTGCCCTGTGGGTGCTGGTCTACCTCATCAGAGGCTCTGTGTCACACCATGCAGGGTCATCACTTGCTGATGTGTCCACATGGAGCAAGAGTCAGGAGGAAGGCTGCTGGTGGGTCTGCAGTTCAGGGAGTTCTCGTGAATCACCCGTTGTTTCCTATTTCTTCCAAACCTGCACACTTTGTACATCTGCTGCCTGTCCCCCACCATCCCACCACGACTGACTCCAAAGATCCACTCCTTCACGCCTGCTGACCCCCACCGCCATGTCTAACTGCATCCTTCCTTCCCGCTGTGACAATACTGGACTAAACCTCTGAACTGTAAGCCAGCCCCAGTTAAATGCTTTCATTTGTAAGAGTTGCCGTGGTCATGGTGTCTCTTTGCAGCAATGGAACCCTGAGACAGAGGCCCGTTCATTCACCTGGCCCCTAGCTGGGTCCTCTGAGATCAGAGGAGTTTCGAAGCAGACTGGGGTTATGGGAGGATAGTTCCAGATGAAAGTCTACCTTCTAGGCTCTGGGCCCAAAGGGCCCCTCCAAGGGAAGGACGCTGAAGAATAGAAGTTACAAGAGGAACCAGAGGCCTCTGCTAGAGATAGAAACCACCCCAGCATCTCACAGCCCTCGTGTGCAAAGTCTAGGCTGGTAACCGCCCATCTCAGGATACACAGGATAAGAGGCCTGGGACTTTGCTCCACTCCTGGCCCGAGCTGTCTGTTCCATCTGCTCGTCTGAGAGCCGGTCATGGGGCACACGGCTGTCCTCCTCTCTGTGGCTCTGGCCCTCCTCCTAGCTTGTGGAACTGGGGCCCCCGTCCAAGGGCAGCGTAAGCTACTCCTCGTGTCCTTTGATGGCTTCCGCTGGAACTATGACCATGACGTGGAAACCCCTAACCTGGACTCCATGGCTCAGGAAGGAGTAAAAGCTCGGTACATGACTCCTGCCTTTGTGACCATGACTAGCCCCTGCCACTTTACACTGGTCACCGGTGAGTGTCAGCCTCGGAATGGGGCTTGGGGATAGGAGGGGCCTAAGATATCTGGTGGCAGAGGGGAGGCACCCTAGTCAAGGGCTGGAGGTCATTGCTCTGAGGAGACCCTCCGAGTAAGATCAAGAGCCAGACGAGGTACTTTTAGATGTCCTCCGTTGGTGGCACCCGGTCAAGGACTTGTTCCACAGCTGTCCCAAGGGAATGGTGTGCCACTGGGCTTCCCAGTGACTGTGAGCTCACAAGTCCCTTCCCTCGGCTTGCTCCACACATGCCCTTCCCCTTCCTCTGCTCTCCTACTCAGGCAAATACATCGAGAACCATGGGGTGGTCCACAACATGTTCTATAATACCACCAACAAGGTGAGGCTGCCCTACCACGCCACACTCGGTATCCAGAGGTGGTGGGACAACGGCAGCATACCTATCTGGATCACAGCCCAGAGGCAGGTAAGATGGCCCGCCATGACCAAGTGAGGTTATGCACAGGCATCCTGGCCTCCCAGCATAGAAAGCTGCTGGGGAGGGGCTGATGAGGACCCTGCAGGCAGCCATCGGGGCTCAGCTGTGGCCTGGGGCCTGCATGTCCTGGACGTCCTCTGTTCTGTCAAAGAAAGGGAGACCAGGGCTTAGGATGGAGCTGGGTTGGCAAAGTGCTTGCCTGGCATGTGTGAAACTCTGGGTTCTCGCCTCAGTCCCGGAGAAAGTGGGGTGTGGTGGCTCACACTTGCAGCCCAGAACTTGGGGAGTGGAGGCAGGAGGATCGGAAGTTCAAAGTCATGCTTGGCTACATAGAGAGTCTGAGGCCAGTCTGGGATATGCAAGATCCTATCAAGAAAGAAGAGAAAAGGAAATGGGGAAAGGGAGAAG
The DNA here is from genome assembly GCF_963924665.1 of Micromys minutus. Classification (NCBI taxonomy): domain Eukaryota; kingdom Metazoa; phylum Chordata; class Mammalia; order Rodentia; family Muridae; genus Micromys; species Micromys minutus. The sequence continues at coordinate 64,164,749 of NC_137979.1, forward strand.
GGAGGAGGGAGGAGGGAGGAGGGAAGAGGAAAGTGGAGAGGACGCCCTCAGGCCCTTTGGCACTAGAGAAGAGGTTTGTGTTCACACAGGGTAGTTAACTGAGTAGGTAAGGAAATGCTGGGGAAATGCCTTCAGCTCTTTCCAGTTCCGCCACTGGGCAGCTGGACACAAAGAGCTGAAGATTAAACAGAAGATGGGGTGCAGTGTTGAGACCAGGAATGGCCCCCATTTGTGTTGCCCTAGGGCAATGTGAAGCTTTTAAAGTAAGAGGTTTCCCCCCCCCAAAAAAAAGAAGAAGAAGGGTTTCTGGTAGGCAAGAGCCACCTCAACCCATACACACACACACACACACACACACACACACACACACACACACACACACACTTCCACTTCCACTGGGACACTCGGTCCTCAGCTCCAGTTCCAATGTGAGAACTCAGCCTCCCCTGACACTCCATCTATTGGAGAAAATGGGGGAAGTGGTCAGAAACTGGACAGGAACCACAGGCTCGTGTGAACAAGGGATTGGAAGGATAGCTACAACAGGCAGCAAGGGTTTATGGGAAGATGGCAGGTTTGCGGGACAAAGTAGACAAGGAAAAAGACAGTGAAGGGAGGCCAGAGGACAGCTGTACCCCAAGTCGAGGGTGCTGAAGGGCACAGCATGTGAAGACACTTCCCGTGTAGCCTCGGTTAGTGCTTGCAGACACTGTCTTCCAGATGAATCCTGCCCCGATCTGAGAGATAGGATCCGCCTCCTACAAAAGGCCTCAAGGAGTGCGAGACAGCTCAGACAGAGAAGCAGGCAGGCTCTGGTGAGGGGGCAAGGCAGGATGAGGAGACCTGGACCTCACACCCCCTCATTCTGCAGGGCTTAAAAACCGGCTCCTTCTTCTACCCCGGCGGGAACGTCACCTACCAAGGAGAGGCCGTGACGATGAGCCGGAAGGAAGGCGTCTTACACAATTACAAGAACGAGACGGAGTGGAAGGCAAATGTGGACACGGTGATGAAATGGTTCACGGAGGAGGACGTGGCCCTGGTCACTCTCTACTTTGGGGAGCCAGACTCCACTGGCCACAAGTATGGCCCTGAGTCCCAGGAAAGGAAGAACATGGTGAAACAGGTAGACAGGACGGTGGGCTACCTCCGGGACAGCATCAAGCGTCACCACCTCACGGACACCCTCAACCTGATCATCACGTCGGACCACGGCATGACAACCGTCAACAAGAGGGCCGGCGACCTGGTCGAGTTCCACAAGTTCCCCAACTTCACCTTCCGGGACATCGAGTTCGAGCTCTTGGACTATGGGCCCAATGGGATGCTGATCCCCAAGGAAGGGATGATGGAGAAGGTATACAGTGTCCTCAAGGACGCCCATCCCAGGCTGCATGTGTACAAGAAGGAGGACTTCCCGAAGACCTTCCACTACGCCAACAACCCCAGGATCACCTCCCTGCTCATGTACAGTGACCTCGGCTATGTCATCCACGGGGTCAGTGGGCTGCTGCGTCCTGTGGGTGGCCCCCTGTTCTACCTAGTCCCTGGTGTGATATGTCAGTCACCTGAGAGACACACTCAGGAGTACAACAGGAGTGTGTGTGTGTGTGTGTGTGTGTGTGTGTGTGTGAGTGACGTGTGTGGGGTGTGTAGGGTGTGTGGGGTGTGAGTGTGGGGGGTTGGGTGTGTGTATGTGTGTAGTGTGTGTGTGTGTGTGTGTGCGTGTGTGTGTGTGTGGTGTACGTGAGTATACACGTGTGTGTTTGAGGGGGAGAGAGAGAGAAAGAGAGAGTGTTTAGTAGAATATGAGACGCACAGGCTCAAGGGTGGCACAGATCAAGGGGGTGGGGAAAGGACAGGAAATAGAGATCACACCAGACCAGGAATCCTAGGAGAAATAATACCTATGGACAGGAACCCCAAACCATGGTCTCAGGCTGACACCTACACCTCTGTCATGGGATCTCCACGTGGTCCACAGTTAGTCACCGAGGTTCCACCTTTGGGGTCTCAGAATTAATAGGCGTCTAGAACCCCTCTCACCACAAGATGCAAACGTTTCCTAAGGTCATCCTCCAATGGGGGTGCCAACCCATGGGGAGGCTGGGGAAGGCTGAGAGAGGAACTATGGCCACCAAGGCCTCATTAATGACCCAGAAGCTTTGTCTCTCCCTTCCTCCAGAGAGTGAATGTCCAGTTCAACAATGGTGAGCATGGCTTTAACAACCAAGAAATGGACATGAAGACCATCTTCCGGGCAGTGGGTCCCAGCTTCAAGGCAGGCTTGGAGGTGGAGCCCTTTGAGAGCATCCATGTGTACGAGCTCATGTGCCAACTGCTGGGCATTGTGCCCGAACCCAACGACGGGGATCCCAGAGTCCTGCAGCCCATGCTCCTATCAGGTGAGGCAGGGATGCCCCTCCCCTTGAGCCCGTGCTGGTGTGAACACACATGTGAGCTTGCGAGCCTTCAACCAGGTCACTGCACACACCCCCAGGGCGTTGTTGAGAGAGAAGTCTAGGGGCTCACAGGGACAGCAGGGGGGACCCCCATCCTCCTTTAACCTGATCCAATCCTCTCCTCTTCTCTCACTTGGACTTTCTGTCTCCCCTAGGGTCTGCTCCCCTGCTCAGCAGTCAACACTTGGTGGGGGTGTTGATGGGGATCCTAACCGGTCTGGTCAAGGTCGTATAGTGCCCCACCACTTAATCCAGTTCAGAGGCCCAGAAGGCGGAGGAGGCTCAAAAGATGAAGCCTGTCAAAGGATGAGACTCTGCTTCCTGCCTGAAGTTCCCTCCCTACAGGGCACCTCCCAGATCCTCATCCTTCCCCTCCCCCACCTCACCGGCTCCTACCGGCTGCGCAGGAGCCAGAGCACAGCTTCTGGATACTGAGCTGGTGACTCCACCCAGCCTGGAAGCCAGAGAAACACTCCTGAGGGCCCTTCAAGAGCAGGCACGGAGGACGTCTCTGCAGACAGACCATCAAACCCCTGCAACAATAATACCCCCCCATGCCTCCCTAGCCTCTACCCAGAGCCACCCGCTCCTTCCTGCCCACATCCAGCGCTCCAGTGCAGACCTCGAACCTCACACTGGTTTGAGACCTGTGGGGCTGGCTGGTTCTGGAATGCACCGGGAGCCAGTCTCGCTCTGAGGACATCCCAGAATGACAAGATCAGCCTGTGCAGTCACAACCCTTGGCCAGAGCAGAAGAAGGTCATTGTACTCTACCAGAAACATAAAACAGAAGCTTACTCAAGGCTGTGCTGGTGGGCCTGGGGCTCAGAGACATGCAGTGAACTTGACGGCCCAGGCTGGGCTGTGGTTCTGGTGTAGAGCCATTGACTGACCACATGCACAGGGTCCTTGGCTTTTCCTCAGGACCAGGGAAGTGGGGGGCAGGGAGCAGGGAAGTAGGAAGGAAGGAAGGAAGGAAGGAAGGAAGGAAGGAAGGAAGGAAGGAAGAAAAGATGGCCCTAGCTCTGGTGTTTGTCACTTAGGAAACACAAGAAGTGAGACTGCTCACCCAGCCCACTTCCATCACCATGGAGATGGCTGCTGAGAGAGGATGTCCTCAGGCAGGGGCAGGTGAGGGCTGCATCTGGGGTCACTGAACTTGAAAGCAGCCTCCCTGGGGAGGTGTACCTGAGGTGAGAGGCTGAGAGACAGCCTTGCCCAGCACAAGGTGGGAGCATGGAACTCCAGGCGCTCTGGGCTTGGCAAGATCCTGTAAGTGAAAGAAGCCAGTGGTCTAAGAGGCTATGTGCAAACCCCCTGTGTGCAAACCATCCATGTGCAAGAGAGGATGCTTTGTGCAGGTTGTGGGTAGAGTATGATCTGACCTGAGACAGAAGCACAAAAACCAATGAGGGAGACAGGCCAATCCAGGGGTCCAGACAAGACACTCAAACAAGCGAGGATAAAGGTGCTCTGAGGTTATAGCTGAGGACAACACCTTCAGGAGGCTAAGCATTCAACATTGGGGCAGATCGTAGGTGCAGAGGATAAGAAAGGACAAATAAAGGCTAGCCTGGGGTTGGAGCTCATAAGGGGCAGAGGCTCAATGTAAAAATGCTGGGGAGGGTCAGGGGACCCAGGTTGTTTTGGTCCAGATCTATCTCCCATGCCTGTAGGGCATCCATTTGAAACCATAGCAAGACTTTGTACCCTGGAGCCTTACACTCAGTGTGTGGCTTGGGCTGGCAGTCTACACATGTCAGCCATGGGACCAGATTAGAGTCACTTGCCAGAAGACAAAGACAAGAAGAAATGAGGAGACCAGTCTCTCATAAAGAAGACGAGACCGGCACACAGGTGCAAGGGGAATCAGGAATGCTAGATCTAGAAGGGACCCCAAGGATCTTTTCCCCCACTCCTTCTTAGCAGTAAGGATACTGAAGCCAGCTTGCCCTCGGCTGACTAGTCCCTGGACACTAGTGACAGACCTAAGTCTACAGTCTGGCATTTCTGAACCTGCTTCCAGAGGTTCCGGTCCCCACATAGGCAGGGAGGTGAGGACATTGCACAATGCCACAGTAGGCAAAACACACCCACAGCCTTGTTCTTCTGCAGGCTAGGGTGTGGGCACCAGACACCGAGGCACAAACACTCAGGCAAGAAGACTGAAGCAAGATCGATTAGGCAATTTATGCTCACCAGGGACGTTTTCCCTTGGGAGATGGTCAGCAAAACCACTCACTGGATAAAAAGAAAGAAGCACGGGCCCTGAATAGTTAGCATCTGCCCCTTCTTGAGGCATAAATTCTCCCTTGCCAACATGAGGCCGCTTCAGGGAAGCAGACCCTGCTCAGAAATGAGCACTGTGATCCCTGCCCCACACAGGCCAGTGTCTTTCCAACACCTACACACTTGCCACTGGGAAAGGAATGTCACCTTGCACACACAGCCCTCTGCTGCCTCTGGACAGTCTGACTCTCAAAGAACAGGAGGCTGGGGCTCCTCTCTTTCCTGGGGTCTGTGCCCTCCAGGCCCCTTCTCACTCACCCCCACAGGCTCACACTTGAGAACTATGGGATTAAGTTACCAAAACAAAACAAAAATCCCAAACAAATCTTACGTTTTGGTGCATCTGTGATTCTGGATTGAGCAGAATTCACCGCTCTCCTGGGGTGCGTACTGCTAGTGGGGCCTTGGTCTAGAACCTTGGTAACCATCCCCCAAAGCAGCATGCATGTGTCCTACAGGATCACCACCCCAGAGAGGCGGCTCCCAGTTGACTCACCTCTGACCTCATCTCTGTCACCTTCCCCAGACCTGTCTCCCCTGTGCCAAACCAAGAGGCCTGTCTTTCCAAGTTTTTAGATGCTGTCTCTTGGCTGCAAACAAGCTATTGAACTCTGGGCTAGACAAGCATAGGCCCGGCCTCCCCAGCGTACCAACCCTCACCTCCCACCTTAGGACACTGTCAGTTCTTCAGTGGCCGTGATAGAGTTGGCAATAAGGCGAGCTGCCCAGCTTTGCCACTCTAAACCAGCTGTAAGCCGGTCCTCAATCTCCTCCCTCCCACCAAACCCTCTCTGGAAACCGTGCTGTCCCCTGTGGCCACATGGGGACATCTGGAGCCCTGTAGGGCTGAACCTGGACACGGCAGAGTACTGGGCAGTGGAGGGTGCTCTGGCCTTCCGAGAGACTATTCAGGGCATCTGCCGCCTTGGGATTCTCACATTGGGCAGGAGAGGGTGCTTTCCAGCTAAGCACCCTGGGGAAAAGGCACAAGTCCCATTGGCAACACCCAGACTTTGAAACAGTTACAGGAGGCACTCTGGGGAGGAGGACTCGGAGGGGTGTATCATAAATAGCTAAGTCCTTAAGACAGCGGCCAAACACAGCAGAAGCAGTTCCTTCTTGCTGGGGGTAGGCCCCCTTTGGCTGGCCGGCTGGTCCTGGCTCAAGGGTGGGCTTCGCCCTAGAAGGGAAATGAATGAGGAGACCCTTTGTGAGCTGACAGGGAGCTAGTGCGGTCTGTGGACCACAGCGCTCAGCAAAAACATACAAGGTGAGAAGCGCAAACACAGTCAGGGCAACTGACTCCGGTTCAGGGCTGGGTGGCCGGGGCCTGCAGAGGGAGGCCTATCCATCCTCCATATTGAGAGCTATGCTTGGGTAGTACAAGCCTGGCCTCCAATGGGCGAGCTCCCCCAGGCCTGGCTTCCTGTCTGGAGCCGATTCCCTGCATAAGGACTGCTGACCACCGTCCAGTGAAAGGCGGTGCCCTACACTTGCGGTACCCAAGGCTGTACCCAGCACAGTGCAGACAGGGGGTCGTCACCATCCTGCTGCAGAGGGGCTGTGACGGCCAGGCCCAGCTCCCTCTAGAATGACTCCCACAATGACGATACCAGATATACTCCTCAGGTGACAGACTGTCTGAGGGGGACCTGCCCCCCCCCCCACCTCCTGCTCATGGCTTTAAGTTGTGCGCCTGGGACCTGGCCCACCTGCTCCATAAAACTCCCTGCCCAGATGCCTGGAACTGGACCAGCCCGAGAATTACATAGGCTTCTAACCCCACATCAAATAGATCTCTAGATAAGACTATCCCACACCCACCTCTATTGCCAGCACACACACACAACACACACATACATGCACGCATACACATATGCACACACATGCACACATACTCACAGGCACACATGCACACACAGGCACACACACCAGCCCCAACACTATGGCTGGCTTCAGCCCCCCTCCCCCATCACAGGCTTCACTTCAGACTCCCTGGGAACCTGCCCCACCTGGTGGAGATCAGGTAGAGTTGACACCCCAGTTTCTTACTTCAGATGCCAGGTGACCTGAGGGTTCCTCTCTGCAGAGCTGAGCTTCCCCTGTGGGAAACAGGGCTGAGGTACATATGGAATCACCCAGAAAACAGCCAACTCTCTTGCCAATAGTCATTGGCTTTGCAGCTCTGGGCAAGTTACCTCTGGGTCTTAACTCCCTCGTCTGTAAAATCAGGGATTGTAACCCAGTGAGGCAGCCCATTCCTATAATCCTTAACTCTCAGGAGGCTGAGGCAGGAGAATTGTAAGTTTGAAACCGACCTGATCAGCATAGCAAGCAAGCCTCTTGGTGGCCTGGGTACTTTAGAACTAGAGTTTACAAATAAATATGTTTCCCAAGAGACAGGATGACAGACGCCAAAACCCTGAGAAAGCTCCCACCTCCAGAGATCTCCTTCGAGTGCATTTGTTCAGAAGCAAAAAGTAGAAGGTAGCCAGGAATGGTGGTGCATGCTTTTAATCACAGCAAATGGGGGTCAGAGGCAAAAAGATCTCTGTGACTTCAAGGCCAGCCTGGTCTACATAGTGAGTTCCAGGACAACCAGGGTTTGTCCTGGGTTCAAAAAGTAAAAAATAAGATGGAATACATTTGACATTGACCTCTGGCTTCCATATGCGTGTGCACACGCAATTCATCAATTTGAAGCAAGGGTTCACCATGTAGCCTTGGCTGTCCTGGAACTCACAGAGATCTACCTGCCTCTGCCTCCCAATTGCTGGGATTAAAAAATGTTTATTTTAATTATTGTTTAGTTATCGCCAGTCCTGGCAATAAATAACTTTAAGTAGAAAAAAACGGAGTGAATTTAAAATACGATTTTGACTACGTAACAGAGCAGGCACGTTCCTGCCTCCTCGTCTGTCATCTGGGAAGCCAGCGCAGGAAGCTCTGCAGGGAGACACTTAGCCTCCCCAGGGCCAGCATCCAACGTGTCCCGAAGCGCCCATGGAGATGCTCCATCACCCTGGGCTATCCTGGCTGCCTCAAACTGAAGCCAGCACGTTCCCAAAACACTGCGTGGGAAGTCTCTCTGCACAAATTTCCGAGTATCACTGACCCAGCTCAGACTGCACAAACCCTATGGAAACAAAGCCATGCCCCGCATCCCGCACCCACAGGGACATGCCTGGACAGAGGTAACAGCATGCCACCCTTTCACTGACTGGCCTGTGAGCCGGAAGCAGCATGTGAAACATTCTGGGACCCACTTGTGTGGTCCGCGCGTAAGGATACAGAAAGCCCCCCTTTGTCAGGAGGTCCCACCCCTTCAGAGTTGGTTCTACGATGCCGGCTGTCGCCAGGAGGTGGAGCTCCTGGGCTCCTTAACGCTAGGAAAGCCTTTCCCAGGCAGCTTCTGCAGTGGGCGAGAGCCACCTCAGCTACCGCAGCTCTGGTTGCTCAGCCTCAGCCTCCGGGATATCGGCAGGGTACGGCCAAGTGAACGAGGCGGTTTAGAGAGAAGAACCGGGATGCTGAGGCCCAGTCATCATTCCCCTCAGGGAAACCCCCAGCTTCCCCACGCTCAGCACCCAGGAAGCCAGGGAGAGCGAAAACGGGGCGCACAGTACACACCCACGGGCACACAAACACACCTCTGAATCCAAGTGTGGGTGGGTCTGGGAATCTGTATGTCCAGGTTCTTCGCGTTCAGGACCCCACAGTCTAGAATGAATGGATGGTGGGTGGAAATCAGTCTCACCCAACTTCTGGCCGTTAAACCTGATAAAGACAAGCATCTCTGAGTTCCATCCGAGTGGGACCTGCCCAGCCCCTCCCTAGAAGTGCTGCTACGATAGAGCTGAGCCCTTTCCACAAAACCAGCTAAGACAGCGGCTTAGAATAGCACCCATCGACCTCCGTTTCTAATTCTGGTGGGGACCCAGTAGGAGGATATGCAGGTTCCTAAACGGGACTGCCCACCTTGTGATAACCTCGACCTACGGTTAACGGACAGACCGGTGTATGACCAGCAAAAGGGACATCAGGTGCCTACACACACAATCACACACACACACACACAAGCACAAGCCTGCCACTTCCCGACGAATAACGAATAACCTTAGTTATTAGCACTTGGGATTGCAAATGATCCCCAGGGGTGTGTCTAAAGCACCCTGTTTATCCCGGTTCTGGGGACGTGGCTCCCCTCCCCCACATCGCCGGTCTGGATGTGCAGCTCCCCTCCCCACGCTTGGCCGCAGCAGCTCTCGGTGGCGCCGGGTTGGAGGAGCATCTGTTGCCATGGTAACCCGAGCCTGTTCCCGCGCCTGGGGCTGGACCACTACATTCGGAAGTGAGCTGAGCCCAGAGCTGGAGCAAGGTTTGGAAGCAGATGCAATTCAGGAATCCCGCACGCACTGCACTTCACGGCTCACACCACTACATACACCTTCTTATCCCACGCACACACTGGGCACGGAAATACACGCAAAGAACGCTCGATACTGTCTCCTAGCACTGACAGTCTCACAAGTTGGGCTCGACACATTCTAGCCACACAAGCTGGCCACCACCACACACTCCCACGCCTATTGCAAGCCAAATCTCGACGTCCCAGAATGCACTCTGGGAACATCCCCAGGGTCTGGTGGCAGACGAACAGGGTTGCACACCTGGGTCTGTAAATGTGCAGTAGGCACTCCCCTTGCTGTCCAATTTGACTGTCCCACCTGCTGTGCTTGAACATGGGAGTCACCTCAGCCACCTGGATGCTCTGGGTTATAGCCTGGCACCCTGACACTGGACCCCTAGCATGGTTACAGAAGTCCTGCCTCTCCACCCATCCCCACTGCCACCAGGAAGTGACCCGGCATTTACTTCTCTATCGTCAGTACAAGCAGCAAAGCCTAGGAAAAACGTTCAGTGTCCACCTGGGCATCTCCCCTGTCCCCGTGTGAGTGAGGTGAAAAAGCTTCCTCACAGCCTACCCAGCAAAAAAAAACACACTGGACAGTTCTGACTGAACTCAGGAGGCACGATTCTCCCAAGACAGAAGAATCCTTCAAGAATCCCAGCCGGTCCTCTCCCCCAAGAGCTGAGATCAACTTTTACATTTTACGTATGATAAACCTAGGTCAGAATTTTAATGCGCGCCCGCATGTTCCGCCAGCTAATGAATTCATCAATCACTAGGTGGAAAATGGGTTTCTTAACCACTCAGCACTAGAGGTCACAGGAAGTAATGCTTTTTAAATTTAGATTATGTACATGTTCTCCTTGTAGGCTTGCGCTTGGGTGATTGGCAAATTACTTTTGAATTAAAAAAAAAAAACATTTTATTAATGGAGTTCTGTGAAGTCAGATGTGGTGTCGGGAGTACACTTGTCTTCACGGAACTTAACATGGGAGGCAGGAGAACCAGTTCAAGGTCACCCTCCCCTTCCTACACACAGCTGTAAGGTCAGTCTGATAAACTGAGGCAGTCTACGAGACAAGTAGGTTCCCTGGAAGAAATTAGAGAGGGGCCTGAGGTGAGAGAGAGAAGCCAGAGGGGGTGGGGGCGGGACACACTAGAGAGACAACTCAATAGTATAGAGGACCCAGGCTGGGTGCCCGGGTCCCACACGGCAGCTCACAAACATCTGTATCTCTTCCAGCCTCCCTGGGCATTGCATACATCTAGCGATTGCACACACACATAAAAAATGAGTGAATAACTCTCATCCCCGTGTGGGTTATAATCCCTGCACTCAGGAGACAGAGGCAGGAGGAGCTCTGAGTTCAAGGCCAGCCTGGTCCACAGAGTGAGTTCCAGGACAGCCAGGGCTACACAGGGAAAGCCTGTCTCATAAAGATAAATAAAGAATAAATCTGAAAATATAAAAGGTGCTTACCCCTGAGCTGGAGCCTGTGGACTCACAGACAGACATTACGGATTCTTCCTCTAACACAATTCACGGTTGTCCAGAGGAGATTAGAGCGTGCAGGAAGGGAAGAACCCTGGCCAAGAATGAAAAGAACTGGGCATCAAGAACTGTCAGCAATCACACAAGGGTGGCAACTGGCAAGAGAGAAATATCACAAGAGAAACATGTGGGCCAATTCTCCTTTGCCTGTCCCACATGGGCCAGCAGAAACCTTGTCATCCAACCTTCAAATCCTGCAATGGTAGAACCTGAGAGGAAAGGGGCAAAGGTCAGGGATGACATTCTCATCCCAGAGTCTGGGTTCCCAGGAAGCCAGAGAGGTTTCACCCATGTGATTAACAGCTGCACTGATTTCAGTTGGAAATGACCATGGGCTCTCTCTCTCTCTCTCTCTCTCTCTCTCTCTCTCTCTCTCTGTGTGTGTGTGTGTGTGTGTGTGTGTGTGTGTGTATGCGCGCGCACGTGCGTGTCTTGGCTAAAATGGGCATTTTGTGTATTTTTTGCATTTAGGAAGAACAAGACCTTTGTGATCGCTCAATCACAGAAGCCAATGTAAGAAGCCAGACTGGGTCACCGGAGACAAGAATTCATCACTCAGGCTTCTGAAGGACAGAAAGTCCAAGATGAAGTTGCCAACAGGGCTGGTGTCTGGTCCCCACCTCCACTCCAAGCAGACAGACCAAAAACAAAAAAACAAAAAAGGCTTTTTTCTCCTCATCATCATCCTCCCCCTCCTCCTCCCCCTCCTTCTCTTCCTCCTCCACCTTCCTCCCCCTCTGTGATGGTTTGTACATGCTTGGCCCAGGGAGTGGCACTATTAAGAGGTGTGATCTTGTTGGAGTAGGTGTGTCACTGTGAGTGTGAAATTTAATACCCTAGTCCTAGCTGCCTGGAAGTCAGTCTTCTGACAGCAGCCTTCAGAGGAAGATGTAGAACTCTCAGCTCCTCCTGCACCATGTCTGCCTGGATGCTGCCATGCTCCTGCCTTGATGATAATGGACTGAACCTCTGAACCCGTAAGTCAGCCCCAATTAAATATTTGTCCTTATAAGAGTTGCCTTGGTCATGGTGTCTGTTCACAGCAGTCAAACTCTAACTAAGACACCCTCCTCCTCCTGGGATATATAGTACATGGAGTAGGTTTTAAGACAGAGCCTCGTGTGGCCCGGGCAAGAAGAACTCACCATGTGCTAAGAATAGTCTTAATACTTTGAATTCCTGATGTTCCTACTCCACCCATCCTGGACCTTGTGCATCCTTATTTTAAGGATATATTTACTTTTATTTTATGTGTATGTGTGAGTGCCTGCTTGTCTCATTTAAGTGGTGCAAAATTGTGGTGGTAGAAACAGCCAAGAGCCCACATCCTGATCTGAAAGCAGAAAACAGAGAGGCATGCTGGGAGTGGTCTTTTGCAATCTCAAAGCCCACCCCTAATGACACATCTCCTCCAACAAGGTCACACCCCGCAATCCTTCCAAACTTCTCTAAAACTGGGGACTAAGTGTTTAAACGCATGAACTTTGGAAGTCATTCTCATCCAGACACCGTACTGCACACACTGCCTATGTGCCCAAGCCTGCAAAGGCCAGATGGCCTTTGATGCCCAGGAACTGAATTACAGGCAGCTTTGGGCTAAACTTGGAAGTGACTAAACTTGAGTCCTCTGCAAGAGCAGCAAGTGCTTCTAATAACAGCTGAGCCATCCCTCCAGTCCACTCCATATCTGTTCACAGGGGTTTGGATCCCCGTCCAAAAGAGGGATCCCTTACATCCTGATTTCTTACTATGTCCCTAACTGTGTTCCACTGGGGACTGAGTCCTAGCAAGAGTTTTGAAAGCTCAGTGTTTCCCCACACGAGTTTCCTGGGATGGGAGACGGAGTGGTTCATGGACTCTTCTCCATCGCAGGCTAACAACACAGGTGTCCAGAGGCTGCCTTAGTGCTCACAGTTGGGTAGTTCCTGAAAACTCATGATTGCCATGTGGTAGGGGCTCTGGAAAGCAGCCTGTCTATTTTGGTTGTCTTACTGAGGCACACTAGCAAAGGAACAGCGTGGTTGTGCGAAGAGGTTAGTAGGCCCACGCCATGTGGCCAGCATAACACTGGTTTGTCTGGTTTTTTTCCATGGTTAACATTCGGATGTGGATCCATGGTCCTGCCGACACGCCTGCTCTGATGGCTGATCTTCATCTTCAACTTGACTGGGTTTAGAATGAGCTAAGAGGCTCCCCACTTCTGGACAGATATGTGCAGGTGTTTAAATCAGCAAGGAAGATCCATGAACGCAGGTCGTAGGTGACCATACTGTGGGCTGGAGTCTTGAACTGAATCAAAAAATGGAAAGTAAGCTAAACACCAGCTTCCTGACTAAGGATGCAAAGTGACCAGCATGGTCTCTCCCCTCCCCCCCTCCCCCTCAGTGTGTGTGTGTGTGTGTGTGTGTGTGTGTGTGTGTCTGTATGTGTGTCTGTGTGTGTCTGTGTGTGTGTGTCTGTGTCTGTCTGTGTCTGTGTGTGTCTGTGTGTATGTGTGTGTGTCTGTCTGTCTGGGTGTGTCTGTGTGTGTGTCTGTGTGTGTGTGTGTCTCTGTGTGTGTCTGTGTGTGTCTGTGTGTGTGTGTCTGTGTGTGTCTGTGTGTGTCTGTGTCTGTGTGTGTCTGTGTGTGTCTGTGTGTGTGTGTGTCTGTGTGTGTCTGTCTGTCTGTGTGTGTCTGTGTGTGTGTGTCTGTGTGTGTGTCTGTGTGTGTCTGTGTGTGTGTCTGTGTATGTCTGTGTGTGTGTGTCTGTGTGTGTCTGTGTGTGTGTGTCTGTGTATGTCTGTGTGTGTCTGTGTGTGTCTGTGTGTGTCTGTGTGTATGTGTCTGTGTGTGTCTGTGTGTGTGTGTGTCTGTCTGTCTGTCTGTCTGTGTGTGTCTGTGTGTGTGTGTCTGTGTGTGTCTGTGTGTGTCTGTGTGTGTGTGTCTGTGTGTGTCTGTGTGTGTGTGTGTCAGTCTGTCTGTCTGTGTGTGTCTGTGTGTGTGTGTCTGTGTGTGTGTCTGTGTGTGTCTGTGTGTGTCTGTGTGTGTGTGTCTGTGTGTGTCTGTGTGTGTGTGTGTGTCTGTCTGTCTGTCTGTGTGTGTGTCTGTGTGTGTCTGTGTGTGTCTGTGTGTGTGTGTCTGTGTGTGTCTGTGTGTGTCTGTGTGTGTGTCTGTGTGTGTCTGTGTGTGTGTGTGTCTGTCTGTCTGTCTGTCTGTGTGTGTCTGTGCATGCGCACTCAAGCTTCCTGACTGGGGATATGTGACCAGCCTCCATCTCTCTGCGTCTTGACTGAGGATGCCATGTTTCAGAGCCATGAACTGCGAGAGGAGGCCCTGCTAAGTTCCATCTAAAGGCTTGAAGCCCCAGAGACCCTGAAGAGACAATTGGAGCTTTGCCTGCTCCTGGTACCAGGCCCCTGTCACCCCCATATCTGCAGCACCTCTATAGAGAGATTTATGGCCATCAGTCACATAAGGACAACCTATGTCCCAAGCCCTTCCACGTGTAGATGAGGCATCCCTAACATCTCAGACCAAGACAATAGGAACAGAGATGTGACCACAGGTCAAGTAGGCTCAAAGCAGAATTCTCCATGCTAATGAGGTTCATAGAGCATGCCAATAACCTTTCCTTCCCAGACACTCCTCCCTGCAAAAGGTATATAACCTCAGGCCCACCCTTAGAAGTAGAGTATGGTTTTACGCATCCACTTTCCTCCATGGTAATAAACTTTAAAACCGTGGACTGCCTCTTTTCATGGAGATCCACTGTGGTGAGCACTGGAGCCCTTCACCTACAGAGCCACCATCCAATCTCCCATAGAAGGCCTCTCTATGCCACCAGCCACAACCGCTACCAAGCCTGCCACCACCAAGCCAAGGACTAGCATCCCCATGGGACTAGCCGGAGCTCCCCTCTTGCCTCCCTCCCCCACCCACCCTGGGCTAGACTCTGTCCCCAGTCCGTGTCCTGCCCCACCTCCCACCCCGCAACTAGTTCTATGCACTTCTGCGAGTCCGAGAGGTGCCTGATGTCCAAGAGTCTAAGAACCCCATGACCTCGACCTTATCACAGGCCCGGGGACACTGGGGACACTCCCCCAACCAGCTCCGGCTTTGCCACCCCTGGACTGGTGCCTTGGGACTTCCCTATGGCTGGGCACCCGCCCTGCAGCAGTATGGAATAAGCGCAGTCAGATGCCCTATGTTCTGCCTCCCCAAGTAATGCTCAATAGTGGAGAGGACACTGGCCCATGACTCTACACCATGTGAAGGTAGGCTGCACCATACACATGTGAAGGTAGGCTGCACCATACACATGTGAAGGTAGGTTGTACCATACACATGTGAAGGTAGGCTGCACCATACACATGTGAAGGTAGGCTGCACCATCCCTTTATGATCTCAACACATAAGCTGGATTCATGTTTACAAGATGCTTCTACCAAGGGAATATATGTTACTTTTATTTATATGAAAGCAGTGTCTTAACTATATATATATATATATATATATATATATATATGTATGTATGTATGTACATTGCTGTTAGATTATTTCTCATCATTATGTAGAAGCTACACCCATAAAGTCTCACCAGCGTGACTGTGTAAATGTGAGCTGAACAAGAACAACACCCACAGACGTGCCAAAGAGGACAGGGAAACCCCACGAGGCCTCCGCCCTTCACAAAGAGCCACAGGCGAGGGAGGGGCACTCGGAGTGGGAGAAACAGTCTCCAACAGAGACTATCCAGAACCAAGTGGTCAGCCCTAAAAACACACACGAGTAGTGTTACACAAACCGAACAGGTTACGTTTAGGAGTGTGTGTGTGTGTGTGTGTGTGTGTGTGTGTGTGTAGTACATAAATGCATGTTACCATTTTGTAAAAGGCCATGAATTTTTTTTTAAGCCAAGAGAAGGGTATATGGGAGAATTTAGAGGAGGAAAAGGAAGCAGGAAATGGTGTACTTAAACTATAATCTCAAAAATTAAAGAAAAACATTTTAATTTTTAAAGAAGCTGGAGGGGTGGGCTCAACACTAGCTGCTCTAGCAGAGAGCCAGGGTCTGGCTCCCAGAACTCACTTGGTGGCTCACAACCACCCATAACTCCATTTCAGGGGAACCATCGCCCTCATCTGACCTCCGCGGGCACTGAACACAGGCAGTGCCCGTACATATATGTAAGCAAGTACATACATAGAATGAAAATAAATGTTGTGAAAAGGTGAAGTATATATTTTAGCATGAGTATAGAACATATATATATATGTGGGAAATTCAGTGCATAGAAATATTTTAAAATCTCATACGTAAACACATTAAAATGTAACCATGATTCTACTGTGTGCATATGTCATACGTGTACGTGTCAGCACAGATGTGTGCACATGGTGTATGTACCTGTGAGTGTGGGTGTGTGCTCCTGTGTGTGCATATACATGTGCCCGTGCCCATGCATGTGTATGTGGAAACCAGAGGTGGACATCAGGAGCCTCGATCCCTTTCCACGTTTACTTTTCGGAATAATCTCTGGCTGAACCCGAAGTCCCTTGATTTACTAGGCTTGCTGGCCAACGAGCTCCAGGATCAGCCGTCTCCCCAGTACTGAGTGATGTGGGTGCTGGAATCCAAGTCCTGAGGAGCCTGTGTTTCACCAACTGAACCTCCTCCCAGCCTGTTTCTTATGGTGGGCCCGCCTTACGGGTTTTTTGTTTGGTTTGGTTTTTGGTTTTTTGTTTGTTTGTTTTACTCTGCTTTGGTTTTTGAGACACAGACTTGCTCTGTAACCCAGTCTGGCCATCCTCCTGCCTCAGCCTCCTGAGTGTTGAGATGACAGTCATACACGGACCTATCAAGGAAAACACCAGCCCCTGCCACCATATGCAAACTGGCCTTTCACTTGGAAAACTTTGGGAGGAATTCACACCCTAGCCCCACCGCTCCATCCTCGGCCTTGGTTCTCAGCCATTCGCTCCAGTGCCCTCCTTAAACGTCAGTACTTGGCAGCTGTGCGGGCGTTTGCTTGCTCTGTCTAAGGCTCAGCAGGGGTTGTCTTGCCCTGGCTAGGACAGAGCTGAACAGCGAGGGTTTGCCAGCTCAGAAGAGGGCTTCAAGGCGCTTCCGGGGGTGGGGGGAGGGGATGATGCGAGTCAGAGGTGTGTCCTTGTCCTGGCCCTGATGAAACAGACAGGCGATCTGGAATGATGTGAGGCCAGGTCTTAGGAGGACAAGCTGTGTCTTTACAGATCCAACCCACGACCTTTGAGCTGCAGGGTCACCGTCCAAGGGGCTGGTGGAATCAAGGTACCCAGCACTCCGGAAGCCTGCAGGGTAGTCAGAGGTGGGCCTGCCAACTGTGGGAGGGCTTCCCGGAGTGTCTGATCTCTCATTGGTTGGACCAACAGTTTTAATGCTGTCTCATTGGTTGGACAACAGCTTCAGCCCCCACCCTGTTAGGCTAATCCAGGTGGGAAGTGGGGCGTGGAGAAGAAAGCCGACAAAACCAGGATCTCCCTGGGACAGGCTGTTCTCCCTGCATCCCGCCCCATCCAGGGCCCTCTGCAGCTGCTGCTGTCCAGATGTTGGTGGTTTTCTCCCTAAGTGAAACCACAGTGTCCCACCCGCCGCGAACACGCACAAGGAAGGCGAATACCAGTCTGCACTTTGTCAACACAGATCTCCCATCTGGAAGCCAGTCACTCTTCAAGGGCTAGAGAGAGGTGTGTCCTCCCGGTAGGGAAGGGGTGGAGATGCTGGCAAGACAGAGGGGCCTGAGAGCTGCTCCAGGGGCCATGGGTGTGTTGTGTCTCTGTCCATTCCCATTCAGTGCCCCCAATGACACAAACTACCCAGAAGCCATGGTACTAAATGGTACTCGACTCTCAACTAAAAAATATGGTTGGGGCTCAAGAGATGGCTCAGTGATTAAGAGCACTGACCACTCTGGCAGATGACCCAGGTTCCGTTCCCAGCACCCACATCAGCGGTCGCACAACCATCTGTAACGCCAGCTGAAGGGCATCTACAGCCAGTCCACGGGCACCTACATTCATGTGTGCACGCACGTGTGCACACACATGCACATAATCAAAAATGAAGTAAGTATTCTTAAAAGAACGAAATAATACTATGGTGGAGCCTGGGAGACTGGGGTACTTGCCGCAGAACACAAGGACCGGAGTTCGAATCCCCAGACCCCACGTTATTCTCGTTCGCTTTCTGTTGCTATGATAGAATGCTAACCAAACATAACAGAAGAGGAAAGGGTTTATTTTTATCTTGTACTTCCGGGGAGCAATCCGTCACTGTGCTGGCTGGTTATATGTCAACTTGACACGTGCTAAAATCATCTGAGAGGAGGGAGCCTCAATTAAGAAACTTCCTCCAGAAGATCTGGCCATAGGCAAGCTTGTAGGTCATTTTCTTAATTAGTGATTGGTGGAGCAGAGCTCCGCCCATGGTGAATGGAGCCGCCCCTGGGCTGTTAGTTCTGGGTTCTATAAGAAAGTGGACTGAGCAAGCCATGAGGAGCAAACGAGCAGGCAGCACCCCTCCATGGCCTTTGCATCAGCGCCTGCCTCCAGGTTCCTGCCCTGCTTAAGTTCCTGTCCTGATTTCCTTCGGTGGTAGACTGTGATGTGGACGTGTGAGCCAAATAAACTCTTTCATCCTCAAGTTGCTTTTGGTCACGGTGTTTGAGTGACAGCAGTGGTGATCATAATTACGACAGTCGGTGAAGCCGGCAGAGCAGGAACTGAAGCAGAAGCCATGGATTAGCACTGCCTACTGGCTTGCTCAGCTACTTTTCTTATATTGCCGAGGCCCGCCTGCCTAGGGACAGCATCGCCCGTGGTGGGCTGAACCCTCCTATACCAATTAACAATTTTAAAAATGCCCCAGAGACCAATCTGATGGAGGCCCCCTCTACCCAGGTTTGTGTCAAGTTGACAGAACCAACCAGCACACATGTAAAAGCATGCCACCCCACACTCAGAAGGCAGAGACAAGGGATCTGCAGTACAGGCTGTCTAGCTAAACTAGCCAACTGGTGATCTCTGAGTTCAAGAGGCCCTGCCTCCACAAACAAAGTAGCCATGGATCAAGAAGACAATGTCAAATCTAGTCCTCCTCACACATGTGCACACACGTGTACACACATGGAGCATGCGTGTGTAATATTCATGTGTACATATGTGTGCATATATCCATGCATGTGTGTATATGTTCATACATACATGTGGCAGAGAGCCTTCCTCCCACAGACCTTCCCTCCCACTTATCTGTGTCCCAAACATTCTGCCTTTCTCACCACCACAGGGTTCTGGGCTCACCCTCATCCAGGACAGCCAATCAAACGTTCTCTTTCATTGCAGGGATAGAAACCCTCTTTCCAAAGAAGGTCTCAGTCCTGGCTCCTAGGACTCAGTATTGGACATTTTCTTTTAAGGAAGGCAATTCAACCTGCTACCTCCTTTGGCCCCATGACACAAGATCAGCACCCCTCCCTAGCCCCTCCTGTCCCTTTCCTGGCTCAGCTGCTGTCCCACAGCTGCTTAGCACCACGGTCGGCACAACTGGAGGCTGAGGTTGAAGCGATGGACAAACACCATCCCAAGGCAGTGTTTCCTCCTCTGAGACAGAAACCAGCCCTTCGGCTGCCCCCACTGCTCAGCAGCCTGGGTCTGCCTCCTCAAGCAGGACCACTCTCAGATTCTTATTTTCCTCCTTCAATATTTCCCTTTACATACGTTGACGCTGTGTGCACGTGAGGACGGGATCTGTGCACAAACTAATGTTGTGCACATACTAATGTGCATGTGTGGAGGAGAGAGGGCAGCTCTTGGGAGCTGATTCTCTCCTTCCATCATGTGGTCTTGGACCTTAAACTCAGGTGATCAGGCACGATCTGGGCACCTTCACGTCGTAATTATGCTTCCGTTTCAAGTTTCCAGTTTTTTTTTCTTTCTTTTTCTTTTGAGACAGGGTTTTTCTGTGTAGCCCTGGCTGTCCTGGAACTCACTCTGTAGACCAGGCTGGCCTGAAACTCAGAGATCCACCTGCCTCTGCCTCCCCAGTGCTGGGATTAAAGGTGTGAGCCACCACTGCCCAGCAAGTGTCCTAAACATGAATTTCAGAAAAGTTCATCTGTGGCCAGCAAAGTGGGACAGGAAGGAAAGGTGTTTGTCACCAAGCCCAAGGATCTGAGTTCCATCCCTAGGACTCAGGGTGGAAGGAGAGAATTCAGTCCTACAAATTGTCCTCCGACCTCTACACATACACCTCTGGCAAAGAAACAAATAAGCAAGCAAACCAGTGTGAGTTTCTTAATGTTTATTTTAGGGCAGGGGTGTGTTACTAGTTCAGTTTAGTGGTGTTAGAAAAGCATGCCTGAAGCCCTGCACACAATCCCCAGTGCAATTAAAAATAAATAAATAAATAAGCAGGTGTGGTATCACATATAACCCAGCAGTCCAGAAGTACAGGCTCAAAAACTCACAAGTTAAAGTCATCTTTGGTTACACAATGAGTTAGAGAACCTGAACCTGACTAGGGAAGAGAAGAGGGGGGATGTCCCGCCACCAAAAGCACTTGACAGAAAATTCAGATGAGAGGCCAACCATTGGTGGGACTAGGAAGAAAGAGCCTAAAAATGAGACAGACTGCAGGCAGGAGAGATGGCCGGGTGGTTAAGAGCACCGACTGCTCTTCCAAAGGTCCTGAGTTCAATTCCCAGCAACCACATGGAGGCTCACAACCATCTGTAACAGGATCTGATGCCCTCTTCTGGTGTGTCTGAAGACAGCAACAGCCTACTCATATATGAGTTAAGTGGATAAATATTTTTAAAAATAAAAAATTCTATTTAAAAGTCTATTACCTGTCTGTATGAGTTCCTTCCAGCTAACAAATTACAGAAGGGAGCCTGCTTCCTTGCTTTCCAATCTGTCTTTCTTTCTGATTTTTTATTTTTGAGACAGGGTCTCACTACTTAATTCTGGCTGGCCTCCTAGAATTGACTATGTAGACCAGGCTGGCCTCAGACTCACAGGGATCCTTCTGCCTCTGCCTCCCAAATGCTGAGATTAAAGGTGTAGATCGCCAGCTAAATTTTAGGTAGAAAAAGAGCCCAAGTTGGAGGTCACCATTGGTCTCTCCCCTCAGAGTTCAGGAAACCCTGCAGAAGAGGGGGAGGGGGAATTGTGATAGCCATGGGGGGGAGCATGATCTGCAGAGTCAACTAGCAGGGCTCATGGGAGTCCCTGAGCACGCATGGGTCTGTGACAAACTCTCTGCATATAGGTTATGTTGGTTGACTTGGTGTTTTCGTGGGACTCCCAACAATGGAGGTGGGGTGGGGTATCTCTGACTCTTTTTTCTGCTCATGGGACCCCTTCCCTCCCACTGGGTTTCGTTACCCAGGTTTGATGTGAGTGTTCAAGCCTGAGTTCAATTCCCAGCAACCACACGGTGGCTCACAACCATCTGTGATGTGATCTGATACCCTCTTCTGGTGTGTCTGAGGACAGAAAGAATGTACTCACATACAATAAAATTAATTAGTAAATCTTATATTATTTATTTATTCATTTTATTATTATGTACGTCAGAGGCTAGAAGAGTGTCTGACCCCCCTCCCCGCGAGCTGGAGTTATAGACAGTTGTGAGCACCCAGTGTGAGTGCTGGGAACCAAACCTGTGTCCCCCCCACAAGAACTGCAAGATCTCTTAACTGCTGAGCCAGCTCTCTAGCCCCATGCGACATCTAGTTAGTCAAAACCACATCTATCCACACGAGAAGAGAAGAGAGAAGTCACAATGGATTCTGAAACCACTGTCAGCCCAGGAGCATAAGTCCTCTGTCCCTGCACCGTTCCCACAAGCCCGTGGCCCTGTGTGTGGAATGGGTTTCTGTGCAGCCAGCAGAACACGGACCACAGGGAGATGCTTCATCAGTGTGGAGCATCCCCAAAGGATTCCAGAATCACACAGAAACAATGGGAATACTTTCAGGAGGAGACAAGGCCCAATAGCAGCATCATAGGGGCTGTATATCTGTAGTTCACATGTTAACATTATGACTCATAACAGTAGCAAAGTTACAGTTACAAAATAGCAATGGGGCTGGAGAGACAGCTCAGTGGTTAGAGCACTGTCTGCCCTTCCAGAGGTCCTGAGTTCAATTCCCAGCAACCACATGGTGGCTCACAACCATCTGTAATGGGATCCGATGCCCTCTTCTGGTGTGTCTGGAGACAGCTACAGTGTATTCACATACATAAAATAAATTTTTAAAAATTAAAAAAATAGCAATGAAAATAATTTTATGGCTGGGGTTCACCATAACGTGAGGAACCGTATGAAAGGGTTTAAGCATTAGGAAGACTGAGAACCACTATCCTACAAAAAACAAAACAAAACAAAACAAAAAAAACAAAAAAAAAAAAACCACAGCTACTGATAGAAAAATCTATGACTCAAGATGTAGTTAATGATCACGAAGGTAGTGTTCCCAGGGGTCTCCACAAGGCTGCCCTGCATTCCTCCTGGTATTGGACTCTTCACTTGTGAAGGTTTCTCTTTAAGTCTCAGGGTCCAAGCCCTGGGTTCTTTCCCCAGCATTAGAAAAAAATGCTATTTTGTTGTTGTTGTTGCTATTGTTAATTCTTCTTTTTCAATTTTTAAGGATTTTACTTTGTTATTAAATATATATGTATATATAGATATAGATAAATAGATCGATCATGTACCAACAGTGGTGGTGCATGACTTTTAGCCAGCACTCAGGAGGCAGAGGCAGGAGGATCTCTGTGAGTTTGAGGCCAACCTGATCTACGGAGCCAGACTATGTCTCAAAAAGAACTAAATAGCCTAAGTGTCCTCAGTTCCTTTCTCGAGAGCAAAGATGAAGAGCTGGCTTAGCTTAGCACTTGCCGCACACATGAGGAACAGAGTCCCACACAGATGCTGAGTGCGCACCACACCAACCTGTGATTTCAGCCTCAGCGAGCAGAAACAGAAGAGGGATCAACCCCATCAGTAAGCTCTGAGCTTAGCTGAGACACACTGCCTCCGTGAATAAGATGAAAGCGTGATAAACTATGATTCCTGACAGTAGAACCAGGTCTCCACAGGCACACGCGCACACACGCAAATTCGTACACACATGCACGCATGCAAACATGTACACATACATGCAAATATAAAAACATGTACACATATACACACATGTACATGCATACATATCCACTCATGCAAACATGTATGCACACATGCAAATATGCAAACGCGTACGTGCATCTACACATGCACACATGTATGTGCATACATATTCATTCATGCAAACATGTATACATACATGCAAGCATGTATGCACATATACAATACACACATGCAAACATGTATACACATATACAATACACATACACACATGTAAACATGTATGTGTACATACATGTACACACATGCAAATGTGTGCATGAACACATACACATGTGCGACATGAAAACAGACAAAGAAAAAACCATACAAGATCTAAACCTTGAGCTGCAACAGCTGCATTTGTTATAACAGCATTCTCACTCTCCAGGTCCGGGCGTTCTGTCCATCCTTGTGTGAGTCTCTGTGGTGACGGAATCCGAACACAGCTCCCTCACCCAGTGACTCCCTTCCTTCCTTGAGAGAGCCTCCTGTGTAGCGGTGCATGATAAGCAGACATGAGAGGTTTCAAGAGTCTGGAATCTCCTCAGAAAATTACTTTCCAGAACCTGAAGCCACTTACACTCCTGCCCAGGGTGCGTGGGCATCCGCTAACCTTTACCTGGGCCGTTTAAACTTCACTGAGTACCGGAGGGCTTAGGACCACGAATGCACTCTGTCTTGGGATGAAAGCATCCCAGGTTGACCTACAAACCACAGGTTTTTATTGGCCTAGCTTGGGCTCTCGGCTCTGAGCCAGATGTGGGGTGTTAAGGAGATGCCAATGTCCCCTGCTGGGAAGATTCGAGCCCTGATAGGATGGATTTTTAAACCAAGAAAAATTGAAGAATAATATACGAGTTAAATTAAATAAACCAAAAGCTTGGAGATTTTCATGCAGAGGTATTTTCATGCTGGAAAAGGCCCGAGGTAGGTATCCCAGCCAGGAGGGAGGTCATATGCGCCAGGGCAGGGTAACAATTTAAATGGCCCTCCTGGGGGAGGGGAGTCAACTGCCAATCATGTCTGTCACAGCAATAAAAACATAAAAAACTATAAGAATTCTGGTGGTAACCAAATACAAAAAGAAAGCTCAGGGCTGGAGAGATGCTTCAGTGGTTAAGAGCACTGACTGTTCTTCCAGAGGTCCTGAGTTCAATTCCCAGCAACCACATGGTGGCTCACAACCATCTGTAATGAGATCCGATGCCCTCTTCTGGTGTGTCTGAAGACAGCGTACTTATAATTAATAAATAAACAAATAAATAAATAAATTTTTTTTTTAAAGATTCAGGGTGAGACTAAACAAGACCTAGTGAATGTCCTTACAGACACCGTCACTGGTCCATTTTGTCCCAGGACACACTGTCCCCCAGCTAACTGAGACTCCGTACCCCCCAAGTACACACTCAGCGAAACAAGCCCTGCCTTGTCATCTTGCTGGGTGTGTGACTGAGGGAGTTGTATGTTCACTCTTCAGCGATGACACTGCTAAGCCTCGGTCATCTCCACCCAAGACGGATCAATGTCCCACCACCGTGAGCACTGCAGGGAAGAACCTGTCTGGAGGGTGCTCAGTAGTTAGAGCTGGGGAGGGTGCTCAGTAGTTAGAGCTGGGGAGGGTGCTCAGTAGCTAGAGCTGGGGAGGGTGCTCAGTAGTTAGTGCTGGGGAGGGTGCTCAGTAGTTAGTGCTGGGGAGGGTGCTCAGTAGTTAGTACTGGGGAGGGTGCTCAGTAGTTAGTACTGGGGAGGGTGCTCAGTAGTTAGTGCTGGGGAGGGTGCTCAGTAGTTAGTGCTGGGGAGGGTGCTCAGTAGTTAGAGCTGCTGGGGAGGGTGCTCAGTAGTTAGAGCTGGGGAGGGTGCTCAGTAGTTAGTGCTGGGGAGGGTGCTCAGTAGTTAGAGCTGGGGAGGGTGCTCAGTAGTTAGTACTGGGGAGGGTGCTCAGTAGTTAGTGCTGGGGAGGGTGCTCAGTAGTTAGAGCTGGGGAGGGTGCTCAGTAGTTAGTACTGGGGAGGGTGCTCAGTAGTTAGAGCTGGGGAGGGTGCTCAGTAGCTAGAGCTGGGGAGGGTGCTCAGTAGTTAGTGCTGGGGAGGGTGCTCAGTAGCTAGAGCTGGGGAGGGTGCTCAGTAGTTAGTGCTGGGGAGGGTGCTCAGTAGTTAGTGCTGGGGAGGGTGCTCAGTAGCTAGAGCTGGGGAGGGTGCTCAGTAGTTAGTACTGGGGAGGGTGCTCAGTAGTTAGTGCTGGGGAGGGTGCTCAGTAGTTAGAGCTGGGGAGGGTGCTCAGTAGTTAGTACTGGGGAGGGTGCTCAGTAGCTAGAGCTGCTGGGGAGGGTGCTCAGTAGTTAGTGCTGGGGAGGGTGCTCAGTAGTTAGAGCTGGGGAGGGTGCTCAGTAGTTAGAGCTGGGGAGGGTGCTCAGTAGTTAGAGCTGGGGAGGGTGCTCAGTAGCTAGAGCTGGGGAGGGTGCTCAGTAGTTAGTGCTGGGGAGGGTGCTCAGTAGCTAGAGCTGGGGAGGGTGCTCAGTAGTTAGTGCTGGGGAGGGTGCTCAGTAGTTAGTGCTGGGGAGGGTGCTCAGTAGCTAGAGCTGGGGAGGGTGCTCAGTAGTTAGTGCTGGGGAGGGTGCTCAGTAGTTAGAGCTGCTGGGGAGGGTGCTCAGTAGTTAGAGCTGGGGAGGGTGCTCAGTAGTTAGAGCTGGGGAGGGTGCTCAGTAGCTAGAGCTGGGGAGGGTGCTCAGTAGTTAGTGCTGGGGAGGGTGCTCAGTAGTTAGAGCTGGGGAGGGTGCTCGGTAGTTAGAGCTGGGGAGGGTGCTCAGTAGTTAGAGCTGGGGAGGGTGCTCAGTAGTTAGAGCTGGGGAGGGTGCTCAGTAGTTAGTGCTGGGGAGGGTGCTCAGTAGCTAGAGCTGGGGAGGGTGCTCAGTAGTTAGTGCTGGGGAGGGTGCTCAGTAGTTAGAGCTGCTGGGGAGGGTGCTCAGTAGTTAGTACTGGGGAGGGTGCTCAGTAGTTAGTGCTGGGGAGGGTGCTCAGTAGTTAGTGCTGGGGAGGGTGCTCAGTAGTTAGAGCTGGGGAGGGTGCTCAGTAACTAGAGCTGCTGGGGAGGGTGCTCAGTAGTTAGAGCTGGGGAGGGTGCTCAGTAGTTAGAGCTGGGGAGGGTGCTCAGTAGTTAGTACTGGGGAGGGTGCTCAGTAGTTAGAGCTGGGGAGGGTGCTCAGTAGTTAGAGCTGGGGAGGGTGCTCAGTAGTTAGAGCTGGGGAGGGTGCTCAGTAGTTAGAGCTGGGGAGGGTGCTCAGTAGTTAGAGCTGGGGAGGGTGCTCAGTAGTTAGAGCTGGGGAGGGTGCTCAGTAGCTAGACCTGCTGCTCTTGCAGAAGACCTAGGTTCAATTCCTGGCAACTGGAAACCATGTGTATGTACTCCAGTTCCTGAGGAATCAACACTCTTCTGGCCACCCAGGGCACGGCATGCATGTGGTACACATACACACCTCATACACACAGAGTAAATGCCACATGTGTGTTGTACACATACATACATGTAGACCAAACACCTATGCTCATAAAATAAATGTTTTTATAAAGAGGTGACAACGTAGGTGGGCTGGGGAACATGAGAGAGTGGACACAGGTGCCATCTTGTGGAAAGGATTTGCCCACCTGCAGATGCCGGCCTCCCCTGTGATCCTGGTTCCAGTCCCCTAGATACTGTATGTCTGTGGGATCTGACTTTCTGGAGCATCCTGGTCATCATACTCCTGAGAGCCACCCCCCCCCCCGCCTGAGTCCTCACACTCCTCTCTACCTCTCCAAGTCTGTGTCACTAAGGCTTCCACACCCACAGCAGACGTGTGCCTACAGCTTCTCAGACATCAGCCAGGCAGGGAGATGCCCTGGGTACACATGAGTGGCAGAGTCCTTCTGGACAAGTCCTGTGTGCTTTCTCTCTCTGTAGACAGGGAACACCCCAATACGCGGCTCCCCTGTGCGCATGTCCCATCGGCAGAACCTCCAGAAACCCCCTGGAAGAGCCACAGTGACCAAAGGGTACAGTTTGCACTGATCTGAGGAACAAAAACTACGGATGCCCAGAACAGGCCTACCTACTCAGGAAGCCAGGTCATATTAAAGTCAGGCTTCCTGGGCCAGAAAAACACCCCAGCCCTACACAGGAACACACGGAGCTGCACCAAACCCAGCGCTATTTCATTTTCTCTCTCGGTTCGCATTTTTCATTATATTCCTTTTGGTATTCCATCTCATCTGTGATCATGAGCACATGAGAAAGTGTGTGTACTTGTCCTGGGGGTTCGAGAAGCTGGAGGTACAGAGAGCTATAAGCCACACAGTATGGGTGCTAGGAACCGAACTCTGGTCTCCCCCAGTAGCAGCAAGCCCCCTTAACCACTAAGCCATCTCTCCAGCCCCTATATTTCATTTATTTGGGAGGGGTACATAGGCGTGTTTTGGTGTATGTTTGCATGCACACGTGCACACATGACACATATATGTGCCATGGTACATTCATGGATGTCAGAAGACAATTTGTTTCTTCTCTCTTCTTCCAGCACGTGAGTCCCGGGAATCGAACACGAGTCATGAGACTTGGCAGCGAGTGCTTGCTTGGACCTGCTAAACTGCCCTGCTAGCCCCGGCTGTGCCTTTCCGCCTTCTTCCTGTTATTTATGACTGAAGGCACACGGAGCCCAGTGAAGAGATTCGGGCCAGAGGTGCTGGAGCTGCAGAGAGCATCCCTATAAGTAACGAGCGATGCTAAGGACACTTCCTTCAAGTTGTTGCCTCTGTCACAGCCACAGATGCCGCGGAGGGCACTGTTTGTTACTGCAGAGGGAGCTGGACCTCAGGGACACCTCCCCCCTATCACTCAAGACCCTGTGAGAGAAAACATAAGACATCTGACCCAGAATAGATGTCACCCAGTGAGGCTTCAAAAGACTGAGGTCGGGCCATCCATTGGGTGGGCTGTGACCCCTCTGCATACTGCTAAAGCTGAAAGCAAGAAACAGAATGGCCTGCCATGAGCCGCCATCTGTGGGAGAAGAAACAAGCAGGAGGTGGCTCTGAGAAATAGACCCCTGCTCCTGCCAGAACACAAAGAGCCCAGAAGGGAGCCTGGGGGTGACCTCATTTGATGCTTGCAGAGAAGGAATTAAGGTTGGGCCAGAGGGTGTCAAGCATGCATCTGACTGGTTTGATATTTGATATTATTATTATTATTATTGTGTGTGAGTGCGTGCACACGCGTGTGCACATGTGTGCATGGGTTCATGCACATGTACATAATATGTGTGGCGATCAGAGGTCAGGTTGGATCGACTCACTACTCTCCTTCCATCTTCTGGGTACCAAAGTTGAACTTGGGTTGTCAGGTCTCTTTTGAGCCCGCTTGGCAGCCCAAAGGGGTACTTTTAATTTCAGGAGGAATTCTTGCCTGTCTCCTCACTTACCCACCAACAACAGCTAGATTAAAGATGCCTGTTCATGTGTGTAATCCAAAGGACATTTCTGCGTTTGGGGGGCCTTCCCACAAGAAGTAATCCAGCCGACGAAGGGAAGGGACGGACTCATGATCCCAAGCAGCCCCTGCAACCTACCCTCAAATCCACCTCTCTAACCTGACACTCGGTAGTCGTGCCTTTAATCTCGGCACTGGGGAGGCAGAGGCAGGTGGGTTTCTGAGTTGGAGGCCAGGTTCAAAGCAGCCAGAGCTAGATAGTGAGACCCTATTGCAATAAACAGGCAAGCAAAAGACAGAAAGAGGTTGGAGAGTCCGTCCTGCATCGAGCAGTGACAGTCGGCAGCCCTGCTTACACTGGGACACCACCATGAGTCCCCAAACGACGTTTTGGGTTCTATGTAAAGGCTTTAACCCTAGATCCGAGCCCTTCAATAACTGTACATTAATTTTAAAACTGGGACAGGCTAGAGAGTTGGCTCAGCAGTTAAGCGCACACACTGCTTTTGCAGAGGACCTGGGCTTGGCTCCCAACTCTCACGTGGTGGCTCAATCATCTGGAACTCCAGTTCCAGGGGAGTCTGACATTCATGAATGTCATACATACGCAGGCAACACGCTAGATACGCATAAAGCAAATTAATCTGAACACCTTAGAGATAAAATGGAATCGTGAAAGGGATGCATTTTGCACAAAAGCCATCTCTCACCCTACCGCGGCACAAGGCAGCAGACGTGAGGTGTGCAAACCGAGGGTTAGTGTGTGTCAGCCCACCCCACCAGCAACGCAGCAATCATGTTCAGATTTGGACCCCCAGGCAGGGCTGCACACACTAGTAATCTCAGGTAGGCAGAGGATCTAAAATTTGAGATCTTCCTTGGCTACATAGAGAACCCAAAGCCAGCCTGGTGAGGTTGCTGAAATGAGGGGGGAGGGGACAGATGTGCATAGAATAAACACAGAAGGAATGCAGCGGGCCCTGTGACTCAGCATCCGTGATGCTCTCTGCAAGCACACAGTACATACAAGAATAAAGATGCTTGTCTAACATTATTATAATAGCACAAAACTGGAACCGCTAACCAATATAATGGCCACCCTGGTGCAACAGGGACCTCCGATAAAGAGTCTCCACTGCCCACCTCTATAGCTGTGTGTCTTCACCTCTCCCCGACCCCAGGATTTAGGGTGTTTCCCACCTGGGCAGGTTTTTAAGGGTACTAAGATGGACTAAGTGACCTAGGGCAAGCTCTGGGGAAGATGGGATACCAGGAGACAGGCTGCCCCTGGGAACACTTGGAAGGCTTCAGGAGCAAGCTGCACATGGCTGGCAGAGAGTACTGTATCGGCACTGGAGAGACAGGGGGAGGCAAAACTGAGGCTCACGGCATGCACTAGAGGTAATTTTGGATCCCTTTTTCTTGTCGGCAAGTTGAACGCTTGGACAAACAGCCTGTTCTGAGAAATGTCTAAACCATGAGAGTTGCAGGCTGTCCCCAGTGAATTCTGGGTGAGGTGGGATGGGGGGGGTCAATATTTACATTCTGCACCTAGGGATTGAAGGCGTGTGAACTCGGGCGAGCATCCTGGCAGCAGTTACTGTGACTGACAGGTAAGCACTGTGTATGGAGTGCGTGGACAGTGTTTACCCATCATATGTATAGAAACCACACCACACCCAGAGCCTGTAAGTCACACCTCAGTCTTGCGAATGCAGCGAAAAGCCTGAGGGAGAGGAGGTGACTGTATGTTCTGGTTTACCTCACACAGATCCCTCATGGGGAAGATATGGCTCTTGGATCACAGTGGCAAAGATAGACCTTCAGATAAAAATGAACTGCTGGGAAGCTGTTCGGTGAGATCCTGTCTGAGATGATCTAGTTTCAGCTGTCAAGCTCAGGTCACTGAATGCTCTCAGTTCCCAGCATCTCCCCTGCCTGTGGATTGACACATGTATGTCCTTGCCCCAGTAGTTCTGGTCCTCAAATCATAAGCAAGAATGAAAAATATTTATTTTTATTTATGTGTGTGTGTGTGCCTGCATGAGTGTACGTGAATCACATGTGGGCCAGTGAGTGGCCTCAGGGGACAGAAGAGCCAATCAAATCCTGCGGCAATGTCTGTAGAGGCAGTTGTGAGCCACCATGTATACATATATACAAACATACTGGAAACAGAACCAGGCTCCTCTTCAGGAGAGGTGAGCACTTCTTCCCCAACCTCTACTTCCCTTTCTTACTTTAAAGATTTTTTAAATGTTATGTATATGAGTGTTTGCCCATGTTTTCCTGGTGCTCTTGGGAGCCACTAGAAGCCATGAGATCCCCCAGAGTTACAGGCAGTTGTGAGCTGCCCTATGTGGGAACTCAGAACGGAACCCAGGTCCTCTATAAGAGCAGCAAGTGCTTTTTACTGCCGAGCCATCTCTCCTGTCCATATTTACCCGTTCTTAACAGGATTCCAACTGCTCATGACGACACAGGCAAGGATGTAGCTCAGCAGCCAAGAGCTTGCCTAGCACGGTCCAGGCCCTGGGCTCAGTCTACAGGGTTGCCAGAAAACAAAAACAAAGCGAGCAAACATAAAACCTAAGGTTTATCCATGTTGTGTTAACATGTAAACTGGCACCAACCAAAACACTCGTTCCCGAAACAGACTCCTCAGGACCTGGATTTCTATTCCCTCTCCTACACATCTACGGCAGGCTCAGAAAGCTTTGTTCTCACCAGCTCGGTGTCCTGTGGGTGACCATGAGCCTCCGGTAGCTATTCGAAGTTGAATGAAGTAAAGGGAACTACGACTTCAAACCCCATTCCTTCAGCACCAGTCAGTCAGACAGTGAGAACCCGTGTCAAGAGCTCACGCCAGTCTGGTCGGACAGTTGCTAAGGACTTGCTTCAGTATCCAGTCTTGTTGGCACAATGGTCAATGCAGATTAGCTGCTTCTAAAATCAATGAAAGAGCCCGTCTAACATACCCTACTGTGCCAAAGATGTGAGTCAGAAATGCCACAACCTCTGAATCATGCATTGGCCGCGGTGGGTGATGCAATGGCCTCGTTCCAGTGAAGTCTGTTGTATCTGTTTCTCCAACTAATTATCTGAACTACTCTCTCCCCAAACTGGGTATTCAAGGTTGGGCAGATGAGATATATGACAGACATATTTCAGGTAAACATAGTTATTTTTCCCCCAATGCGTTCGTATTAAGCTCTGGGTCACTTCTTGGCAGACAAGAAAGAATTGTATTTTTAAAGTCCTTTGTTCTTAGAAAAACAAACAAGCAACCGTGTAGGTATATCCCGTTCCAGAAAGGGGAAAGCAGGCAGATTCTAGTAGTAAATGTGACACCCCGGAGAATCCTGAAGAACAAGCAGCAGCTGAAATGGATCCAGCTATTTATAGGATTACAATAAACACACCTTTGTACGGGGCGACCACTTACTGCCCAGCTGATCTGCACAGGGACAAAAAGAGCTGGCTGGGGGTGTGGGGTTGCGGCGGCTCTCTTCCCCTTTGCTTCAGCCACTACCACACCAAGCACCTAAATGAGCAATCACTGCGCTCTCAAGGAAAAAAAGTCTTTCCCTGCCCCCCTCTGCAAACAGCTGCGAAGCTCTTTCCAAAGCAGATTTAACCAACTAAACTGAAGAACACCCTAAAACCCAGGGTTTTCCCGATGTTCGTTTCTTAGGGCAGAAAGCTTGACAATCAAAAAAAAAAAATGTGTCTCCTTCATAAATAGGTTCACGATTACGTGAAGATTAAGCTCCTACAAAAGTGAGACATTGGACATGATGCAAAACCAGAGGCAAAACCAGAAAGCGAATTTTCACTGGAGTCCACTTTATTAAAAGAGAAGAACGCCTCTTTCGTCATGTACTTGACCTGCTTCAAACTTACAAAGAAGACTGTTTGGTGGAATTTATGTCTGAGCGGGGAAAATAAATGGATAGGGTGCCTAACCATGGCGACCTAGGAGGACTGGGGCCACCCCAACTTCTACCCCTGTAAATTGATCTAAAGGATTTTACTGGCAGAGCCTAGTGAGCTGTGACAAGCACCCGAGGTTACACCCAAGTCTGCACACCGTCCACTCTGGTCCACGTCGACGTCACCCAAATCGTAAAATAAACTAAAGAAAGTTGGTTGTGTCCCCACGCGCGCAGTAAAAATCGGGGAAACTGGGTTCTATTTCACAACTCTTTAGTTAAGAATTCGGAGTTCAGTCTTCTTCCAGTGACCTGAATTCTTCCTCTACAACCTGAAGGAGAGCTTCAAGGCTCGCTTTTCGGTGTCCTCCCCTCCCCAAACCCCGTACTTCTCCAGTCTTTTCGCACCCCTGACCCTGGAGCATCGGGGTGCAGTAAAGAGGACTGGTGGAGAGCAGCGCCCCTCGCTGGCGAGGGTAGAAAACGCCGCCTGCTCCCCGATTCGCCGCCCTCGGCCCAAACAATAGTTTTCCGCAGGGACCTGCGATCCGGAGCCGCCGGGCCCCAGGATCCCCGGAGCACGCAGCTACTCGACACCGCGAAGAGAGCGACCAACCCCACGGACCCGTCCCCGCCGCAGCCACCACGAACAATGCGCGCCCCGCCCCGCGCTCCCGGCGCGCCTATTGGCCCGGCGGCTGCGGGTAGCGCAGCGCGGGCGACTCCGGCGCGCGTGCGCGGGGCGGGGCGCGGCGGGGGCGGCGCTTTGTGTGCAGCAGTGAGCCGGGGTCTGCGGGGCGCGGGCCGCGGCGGGCGGCGGGCGGCGGCATGGAGGAGCTGAGCAGCGTGGGCGAGCAGGTCTTCGCCGCTGAGTGCATCCTGAGCAAGAGGCTCCGCAAGGTGCGTGCGCTCCCGCTCGCCCCCCGCGTGCGCCCGGCGCTCTGCACGACTCACCGCCCGCTCTTATCTCCCCGCAGGGAAAGCTGGAGTACCTGGTCAAGTGGCGCGGCTGGTCCTCCAAGTGAGTCTCCGGTGCGCGGCCGCCATCCCGTGCGTGCCTCCCGGCCTGGGTGGGAAGCCTCGCATCGCAGGCCCGGGCGGGAAGTCCTGTGCTTCGGGACCCAGAGGACTCCGGCCGACCGGCGCTGCCCTTTGTTTACGAGCCCACGGGGAGCGAGCAGGGCGGCCTTCAGCCCCGAGTCCCTCGGGCCCGGCCCGCCTCCGCGCCGCGCGCTTCTGGCGCCCATTTGTTGCATGCGCCCCCGCCCTAGAGCTGGCCGCGGCAGGCGCGGGACGCGGCCCCCGCCCCTTGCCCAAGTTATCCTGCTGTAACCTGAGCTTCCTACTGGTGGGAGGGCTCCCCCACCTACTCCCACCCCAGCCCCCGCGCTTGCTTTCTTCTCAATGAGGGAAGGGGACCGGGCCTTCTCCGGAAAGGGCTTCCTTTGTAGCTGCCCCACCAGCCTCCTTCCTGAACCCCATCCCTTCCCAGTACCATCTTCCCGAACCCCGATGCCCTGCCGGCGCTCTCTGTGGTATCCGCCACTTTGTTCCGTCTGCGCCCCCGGCTCCCCCTCCCCTACCTGCCTTCCCTTCCCTCCCTGGCTCCGGGCCAGGCCCGGGGGATTCCCTCAGCAGCTTTGCTCTTTGTTGGGGTTTGTTTTCCTCCCAGTGTAGACTGTTGAGTCCCCTCGTGGCCTGATGGGGCTTGGGGGCTTGAGGTGGCAGTTTGCCTGTGAGTTTAAGGCTGTGTTGCTAACTAACTTCAAGGACTTCTGAGACCTCAGAGGACTGCCTCTCTGCACAGCGCCCCTTGCTCCCAGCGGGGCAGTGGGAGCTGTCCTCAGCAGCCTACCGGGATGCTGCTCACCAGCCCTGCTCCTTGCTTTTCCAGACACAACAGCTGGGAGCCAGAAGAGAACATCTTGGACCCGAGGCTGCTCCTGGCCTTCCAGAAGAAGTGAGAACTCTGGAGAAGGGGAGAGTTGGGTGGAATTGGCTGGTGACACTGGTCTGGGGCAGTAGGGTGAAAAGCCTGTGGTGGAGCACTTTAAGGCCTCCCAGACAGCCTCTGGTCTCCCTTAGCCTTTTCTGTGGAGTAAATATTGGTCAGCACTAGTAGTGCTTGAGGTTGGAAGCTTGTCATAAGAAGCATGCCCCTGCCAGGGTGTGCCATGGTGGAGAGGGCCCAGAGTGGCCTGGAGCCCACAGTGCAAAGTGATGTTTGATGTTTTGCCCAGGCTGTGACGTGGTGCTAAGGTAGCTTTTTCTCTTCGATTGATTTACTTATGTAATTACAGTCAATGTTTCTGCTCTTAGGTCCCCCCTTAGGTGTGTGTGAGGGCTGGGGGCGTGTTTGTTGAGATACTGGTTGTGTGAGAGATGGTGTTAGGAAGGGCATGTTGGGCTGGGGGAGAGGGTTAGGAACACAGCACCCTGTGTGCAGGTGGCAGGAACATCTTCCCACTGCAGAAGCAGGCTCTGTCAATAAAGGCAGGGGCAGGGTTTGCTCAAAAGCCTCCCCAGCTGAGGTCAGTCTAGCAAGCTTGTTCTCTGGTAGCCAGGCCTGTGTTTCTCACTGCTGTGGGAGTGGGCAGGGGATACGTTTTGGCAGGGTGTGTGAGTGCTTGAGCTTGCCTGGGATTCCTTTGGAAACAGATAACAACATCTTTGCCTTCTGTTAGATTGACAGCTTGGTCCTCTAAGCTCCCAGGAGAAGGCTTGGCACTATCCTGGGCTGATATGTTTCTCTGTGGTTGAGGTAGCACCCTTGGGCCAGGTGCTATTCCTACAAACCTGCAGCTGCTGCTACTAGAGAAGGTGGGGGTGGGGAGGCACTTGAGCAGATGGAAACCAGCTGAGCTGGTGAAGCAAGATCCTGAGGATAGGGACATCCAGTGGGATGTGGCACATGCTCTGGACACTAGGAGCTGGTCTTTAGCTTCTCAGGGAGAAACCACTGTGTTTAAGAGAAGTCAGAGTCACGAGGTCGAATCGGGTGTTGAGCTCAGAACAACCAAGGATGTTCGAGCCTAGGGGTTCTCCTGGAGGTCCAATCCATTTCTTTTTTAGATCACCTTCCGGGACTCTGAGGAAATGTTTGAATTGTTGTATTTCACAGTTGTCTGTTTTCTTTGGGGAGGGGATCCATGCATTTGGCCAGGCCTCTGTGATAATGGTGAAGGGGAGAAGCTGTAGGAATTGTTTTGGTGGGTTTTTTGTTTGTTTGTTTTTGGTGTTTTGCCTGCATTTATGTTTGTGGGAAGGCATCAGATCCTTTGGAGCTGGGGTTCAGACAGTTGTGAGCTGCCATGTGTGTGCTGGGAGTTGAACCCATGACCTCTGGAAGAGCAGCCAGTGCTCTTAACCGCTGAGCCATCTCTCCGGCCCCTATTTCTCTATTTTAACCACATGGGTTCTGAGGGTCAAACTCAGGTCCTTGGGCTTAGAAGCATGCATCTTTACTTCCCAAGACACGGCACTGGGTTTTTGTCACCAGGATGGGTAACCTGAAAGCCGAGCTTCCGTTAGTTAGAGGCTGACACGGTGCTCTTGAGTATGGAAACTTAGCCCTGGGCTGCAGAGGTACAGGCTTTGAGGCCTAGCTACTGGTAGCTTGGTAACATTACTCCTTCCATTAAGAACAGACTTCTAGAGGTGTTTGAGGTATGCAGGGACAGGGTGACATAAATAAGCAAGTTGGTCCTGAGAAGCCACACTGGAGTCCTCTGCCCCTAGGCCAGCAGGTCGTATGAGGGTGTTTCCTGTGCTTGGTACATGCTGGCGGGCAGTCTTTGTGGGCTCTGCTTTGTGAGAATGAGCAAGTTAAACCCATAGCATCCCAAAGGCTGTTTTGGGACATGGGATCTCCATGGAGTCTTCACCCACAGAAAGTTTTCTTAATGAAAAGTGAGAGGCTTCCCAGCATTGTTCTCCTGTCTTTGGCTCCATCTTAACCAGATGCAAGTGAGCTGGGCTGGCTGCGGAGACTGTGTGGGCCAGCCCCCTTAAGCTGGCGTCCCAGTGAATTGTATCAGGCTGCAGAGCAGATGACAAGCTACTGGAACAGCGGGGAATCCCTTGGGAGCTGGAGGGTGGAGGCTGAAGCCAGAGAAGGGTTTGCAGGCAGGGCTTCTCAAAGCTGATTGGTGCTGTGTCTCCAGGGAACATGAGAAGGAGGTACAGAACAGGAAGAGAGGCAAGAGGCCCAGGGGCAGGCCGAGGAAGCACACGGTCGTGTCCTCATGCAGCAGGCGCTCCAAGCTCAAGGTGAGTGGCCACAGCCCCCAGTCTCCTTTGGGATCCTCATCCACCTGTGCTGCTCCGAGCAGTTCTTCAGGGGAGCTGTTGAGGTAGGGCAGGCCTCTCCCAGGGAACGGTCTCCCCAGGTATTACTTCTCTCAGGATAAGCCCTTTCTGCACTGTCGCAGCTCTGGTAGATTATGCACAGTTCCCTCTCGCCTTGGAGACTCTCCATCAGGGAAGCAAGTGTTTAGGTTTGTCTAGGAGTTGTGGAACCACAGGACATTCGGGCAAGTTGGACTGAGCCATGCAGAGCTGACAGGCAAGCCAGGAACTGGGGGGCAGAAGCAGAGATGCTATGCTGAGGCCTTCTCAGGATGTCCTATTGACCCTCCTTTCCGTGATGACAGACAGGTGGCCTTCCACACGGCCTTTCCTCCTGCCTTCCCTCCCACGATGGTTCAGAGGCAGGATAGGGGTTCAGGCCTTAAGCTCTGATGTGCCTTTGTTTGTTACTTAAGCATCTTTCCTCTTAGCAGGAGGATGTGAGCCACGGGTTCCTGCTGACTGAGTAGGGTTGGTGAAGCCAGGGGCCTACTAGGGAAGCGTAGGGCCCGGGGTTTGATGGGATCAGCCCACATTAGGACTAGAGCATTGGTATCACCCCTGTAAAGCTACTGTGGAAGATGCTGGTCCCTCAGGCCACGTGAGGACCTGGGCTGACAAAACACAGCTGTTGAAATTGGGGGCCTGGTTCTTCCCTTCCCCCCACCCCCATGCTCTCAGACATAAGACTCAGATTTAGAATATATTTACAGATATCTTGACCATATAGCTAGGCTCTTTTCTGACTAGCTCATAATTCAAACTAACCTATGTATTCTAATCTACATTCTGCTACACGGCTGGTTGGTTACCTGTGTTCAGATGCCATACCTCTGACTTGGTACGTCTTCCTGGCAAAGGCGAATCTCCTGCCTGGCTCCATCCCAGAATCCTTTTTCTCTCCCAGGTGCCCCGCCTCTTATTTTCTTCCTAGCCATAGGCCGTGGGCTTTTTTAATTGACAGGTGATACATCCACACAATACACAAGATCTCTCTACGCACAGCAGTCAGTTTACCTGTAATTACGCCTCCACTGAGTGGGTTTTCCCCTTCTCCACAAGCATGGTCATTGGTCATTCCTCCCTGGTGCTGGGGTCTGGAGGGCCCTGGTACTGTGTCTTTGAGATGCCTGGTGCTGCCTGAGCAGGCGTTGACTCCTGCCTACTTGTCTTTTCAGGAACCAGACGCACCCTCCAAGTCTAAATCTAGCAGTTCATCCTCTTCCTCCACATCTTCCTCCTCTTCCTCAGACGAAGAAGAAGATGACAGCGACCTAGACTCCAAGAGGGGCCCCCGGGGCCGTGAAACCCACCCAGTGCCTCAGAAAAAAGCCCAGATCCTAGTAGCCAAGCCAGAGCTGAAGGATCCCATTCGAAAGAAGCGGGGACGCAAGCCTCTACCACCCGAACAGAAGGCAGCCCGGAGACCTGTCAGCCTGGCGAAGGTGCTAAAGACCACCAGGAAGGATCTGGGAACCTCGGCTGCCAAGCTGCCCGCTCCGCTCAGTGCTCCTGTGGCAGGACTGGCTGCCCTGAAAGCCCACACCAAAGAGGCCTGTGGTGGCCCCAGCACTATGACGACCCCAGAGAACCTGGCCAGTCTGATGAAAGGCATGGCCGGGAGCCCCAGCCGAGGTGGCATCAGTTGGCAGAGTTCTATCGTACACTACATGAACCGCATGAGCCAGAGTCAGGCCCAGGCTGCCAGCCGACTCAACAAGTGTAGCCTTGGGCTGGACCTGAAAGTGAGGACGCAGAAAGGGGAACTAGGGGTGAGCCCCGCAGGAAGCAAGGTCCTGAAGGCCCCTGGCAGTGGCGCTGCCGAGCAGCAGAGAGGGAATAACTCGGGGAGTCCAGGTTCCCAGCTGACACCCACTCAGGAGTTGAGCCTTCAGGTCCTTGACTTACAGAGTGTCAAGAATGGCGTGCCTGGTATGGGCCTGCTTGCTCGCCACACCACCACAGCCACCAAGGCTGCTCCTGCCTCCAACACAGCCACTGGGAAAGGTCCTGGGAGTGGCCCCACAGGAGTAACCATGGCCAACACCCCCACAGACACCAACAAAGGGGAAAAACTGGCTTGCAAGACAACGACTCTGCCCGCCCCTTCCGTCAAGAGGGACACTGCCAAAAGCATTGCTGCCTCCGGCGGGCAGGAGGGCCACACAGTTACTGGAGATGGCCAGAAGCCACCTGCGCTGTGTGACATCAGCACGGGAGAGGAGAACAGCAGTTCTGACTCAGACCCTGACTCATCCTCGCTTCCCAGTGCTGGGCAGAACCTGTCAGTAGCCATACAGACCAGCCAGGACTGGAAACCTACCCGCAGTCTCATCGAGCACGTCTTCGTCACGGATGTCACAGCCAACCTCATCACTGTCACCGTGAAGGAGTCTCCCACCAGCGTGGGCTTCTTCAACTTGAGGCATTACTGAGACCATTGCCCAAGTCAGACCTGCCTTCCAGTCTCTGGTTTTGCTTTGATGCCTGACCTGAGGGGCCAGCTCTGCCCTGTCCTGAGACTTAGGGCTGGGAAATGGCTTCCTGCTGATTCTACCTCTCTGGGCCTCCACTTCAGTCTGTCCTGTCACCTCAGGAAAGCCAGGTGGCCACTGACTTAAAAGCTGCCTGTTTGGACAACATCCTTTCTAAGAGTCCCTCTTGACCTAGTGAGACTCTTCCCCCTTCCTACCCAACTACTGTCAGGTGGATCAGGAAGGACCGCTGATAACAGCTCTCTCCCCAGCCCGGGGAGGGGAGGGGTGGGGGTGGCAGGACCTTTTCCCAAGTTCAGCCATGGCAGGGCCTTTCTGGTGAGGGAGGCACTCTGTGCTTTGCAAATAAGGCTACAACTTCATTTTTAAAGAATAATTAGTTGTGAAGTTTGGCTCAGGGACCCTGCAGAATTCTTCAGGTCTCCGTCTCTGGTGTGGCAGTCTCTCTAGCTGCAACTGTAGTCCCAGAGCCCAGCCAGGGTTTGGAGCTCCAGCGTGAAGATGCACCTGAGTGCTACTGGACTTGGGAACAGAGAGAATCATGTTGTTACCTCCTTCCTGCAAGTAGGCCTGAGCCCCAGTGAGAAGTGACCCTGTTCCCCTCTGGATCCAGACCCGTCCCCCTGCTTTGGCTCACTAAATTGCACGCTAGTTCTGAGGTCTGACACGTGGGGGAGGAGTAGGCTAGAAACCCAGAGCAGGTTGAAGTAGGAACTTGGAGTCCTAAGTAAACATTTTTCCCCACTAGTTGGAGTTTCATTACTAGGGCCCTATAAGTCACCATGGTAGCTTCAGTGTGGGATTACAGGTGTTTCATGGGGTCCTGTCACCCTGCTGCCTGTGTAGACTGAACATCGCTAAACTACTATGTAAGCATTTTCTGTAGTCCTGGGGAGCCCTGCCTGGTGAGTGGGCCACTCTTGGGTCCTGTTTACCCTGACAATCCTCTCCTGTCTTTGGGAGCTTGTGTTTCCTTCCTCTCTGAGAAGCAATATCCCCTGTGCCATTTGCAAGATAGGGTAGTTTAGTAGCCCACCTGGCAGGGGGCCCTAATTCCTTCCTCATCTTTAGGAGATGAGTCTAGTTCTGAACTCCTTTCTAGATGCCTTCTCCCCTGTCCCCTATCCCAGGTAGCTGTCTTGAAACTACCTTGTCAGATTGCTGGCTGATGTCAGGATTTCCTGTCCTGGAATGTCACCATGGGCCATGACAATCTGATCAGTGAGTCTATGATGCCAAAAAGCGGGGGTGGGGTGGTACGAAGCCCTTATTTCTACTTCCACCATTGACTGATCAGCCAGCAGGTATGGGCTTCTTCCTCCAGTTGCCTTGGAGGGAAGCATTTCCCCTTCTAAAACCAGCCAAACAGTGGGCTAAAATGTCTGGGACCTGCCACGCTTACAAAGTGCACCCCACCTCTGCCCCCAGTAGCTCACTCTGCACACCAAATAAGATGGTCTTTGTGTAACCAAACCGACCTCAGCACTGTGCCTTTTGGGACAGACCCATATCCATGGCTCCTGAGGGATGCCTGTGATATACCAGGGGGCCGTGTTACTGGCAGCAGGAGCTACCACTGGGAAAAATCCCGGACCAAGAAATGGGTAGCCAGGGGTAAAGAGTTGCCTCCTGGGACATGAGATTCCTTCCCTGCCCTTAGCCAGGGTCCTTTGTTGCCTCCCCCAAGGTCTGCAGCTTTTGTGCCAGACACTGCCTTACAGGCACCTCCATGTCTTTTGGGGGTCCCATGAGCTGTTGGAGAAGTGACGGTGTTTGGGGGTCTGGGTTGACTGGCCTTTGTCCCCCGCTGCCAGTCTCCAAGCCCCGATTTGGTGCCTTTTATTTTTACCAGTTACATAAGTCCCAAAGTTGAAATCTACAAGTCCTTTCCTCCCAGCCACTTTGCCTTCATGTGTCTTTTTCCTGGTGCTGTGACCCCAGCGGTCTGTGTTACAGAGCATGCGTTTGCCGTGCGCCCATGTGAGAGCCCCGCCGGAGCGGCACTGTGTGCTCTGAGTCAAGTTCTCATGTTTACCAATAAAGTAGTTGGTTTTTATGGTTTTCTCATTTGTTCTTCTCTTCCCTCTGTCCTTAGGGGGTGGGAGAATGTGGGTGTGCATACACACAGCTAGATATCTGATCCATTTCTTCCAGGTGTTGTCATGCCAAATGGATTTCAGGATAGGGTATCTTTTAGGCTGGCCTTGAACTTCTGGCTGTCTCACCTCAGCCTTCCTGGTATTACGATTACAAGCCCCCCTTGTGTTTGCTTCAACACCTGATTGGAAAAGACCAGTATGTCCTCTTCCTCTGAAGTATTGGCTTTTTTAAAAAAAGAATCTTTGGTACCAGAAAGAGTGCCCCTTGTTTGGGTCTACTCCAAATCCTGACCTTGAATCGAGAACTCTGGTCCCAAGATTTCATCCAGAAGGAAATGTTCAACTTTGAGTCAGCATCAGCCATTGGCTTGGTTTATTGGCCTTTAAGCCAGTTGTTAATGCATGCCCCTTTAAACTGGAGCCCTTTGCTTTCATAGGGGTTAGCAAGGGTGGGCATGTTACCACCCTGGGAAAGCTTAGAATCTTTTGGAACAGAACAGTCTGACTTTAAAAAAAAAATGTCTCCCCCAGGAAGCCTGTGGTGGTCTGGGGAAGGGTTTGGAGTAAGGTAGGAGGTTACCTGGTCACCATGTTTACACACATAAATCTCAGGGGTTTCTAGGGACAGTAGCCTAGATTGTAGGACTCAGACTGATGTTAATTTCTGTTGCAGGAAAAAG
This sequence comes from Micromys minutus, assembly GCF_963924665.1. Classification (NCBI taxonomy): domain Eukaryota; kingdom Metazoa; phylum Chordata; class Mammalia; order Rodentia; family Muridae; genus Micromys; species Micromys minutus. The sequence continues at coordinate 64,206,657 of NC_137979.1, forward strand.
ACAGTAAATGACCTGCTGTTTCTTTGCTACTCAGTATCAATATCAATAAATATTCTTTAAAGGTCTAGTCTGGTGTACATTGTAACTAATCCAGATAAACAAAACAGTCTTCGCTTGCCCTGACTCGGGCACCTGTCTGGACATGGGCTTAGCTGCAGCACTAAAAGGGGAAAAAACATTGGAAATAGCTTAGCCACTAAAAAAGGAGACGGCTGCAAGGAGGAAGATACTGCAGAGCAACACCAGCCATGAATGGGAGACATGAGTGTCCGGAGAAATTTGTCCCATGAGGAAGCTTACTCCTAGCATGCAGGGACCAAGAGTGCCGCAGAGCCAGTCAGTCCACCACACAAAAGTCCACCTTCCCAGAATAGCCAAGGAGCTGAGTTTGAGAAAGCCTGGCTTAATGGGAAAGATTGTATATTATATTTATAGTCATATATATCAGATACATAATCATATAATCCATCAAATATATATCCATCAAAAAATATATATGCATATATATTTTTTTCCAATCAAGGATTGAAGTTTGGCTAACAGTAGTGAGCAGTTGCTAGATGCTGGGAGTAGCCATCATGGAACAAGGAATATATATATTATTTCCAGCCACCACAGGGAGCTTCTGTGATACACAGTAACTCACTCCCCCCCCCCCACAGAGGGCATAAAAGTAAACCAACCCTCTCACCTCCACAATATGTCGGGACACTCCAAGAAGGGCGGGAAGCCCTGAGTCACCCGCAACTACTGAGAAGGGAAGACTCGACTATTACAAACCTTCTCCAGCCCAAGGCCTTCGTTACTCCATTCGGCATTAATTTTATTCAGAGATTTCCTTTGGCCTCCCACGAGAATAGAGTTCCTCTGGAGTGTAGGGAAGATGGGCCCACTCCTGGCAGAAAGATGTTTGGGACTCAGGTCTGCACTATGGATAGAAACACCTTGTTGCAGAAACCTAACTTTTTAAAACTTGTTTTTGTTTTATGTGCATTACTTTACTTAATTGTTTTACCTGCATTTGTGTCTGTATGAGGATGTTGAGTCCCCTGGGCCTGGAGTTACAATTTTGAGCTGCCAGGTGGATGCTGTGAATTAATTGAACCTAGGTCTTAATAGCTGAGCTATTTCTCCAGCCTGGGGAAACCCACTTTGCAAAACAGGCTGCTGGCGATTTGGTTTCCCTTTTGTTTTCTTCCGTGCCTTTTGTGTGTTTTCCTTTCTTTTTGAGAAGGTGAACAGGGGCAGTTAAATCCCAGACCCCTGGTTCTGGGGAAACAGGAGCAAGTCTGGTCCCATTGGCCAGCTAGGCTCTCTGAAAACCTGTGTCTATGGGAACAAGGTATCCAAAGCAAAGTTGAGGGGACGGGCCTGGCCTACGTTAAGGTTTATTAATTTCTGTGCTGCTGGTCTGATCACCTACCTAATCAATCCACCTCCATCCTAGAAGAGACACCACTGGTACCAAGTGGAGGGCACCTGGTTCGCTTGGTGTCGCTGGGCTCTAGGCCAATGAACACCACCTCCCTCCTGTCCACCCTGCGTGGGTCGAGGCCGATTCTCAAAGACACAGAGATGATGCCAGGTGAAGCCGGTTAGGAGAAAAGGAAGTTTTTCTTCACTTCTAGTCAGAACCAGAGGGGGGAGGGGTGGTGCTTGGGACAGGGGTTGACGCTGTCGCCTGTAGAGGGCGCGCGCTCCCCACGAAGTTCGGGCTGCTGGACTTTGAGGATGGGGAGGAGGGCAGAATCCCCCGCAGTCCTGTGTTGTCCGGACCGCAGTTGCGCCGTCTACACCCCTGCTGCTAGGAGTAACCACTAGCCGATCAATCTTTGGCCGTAGGAGGAAAGTCCAGGCCTCATCCTGCTGTTTCTCACTACTGTCAGCTACATTTCCATCCTTGACGGCACTGAGATAGATCCCTTCTGGCTCCGATTCGCGCCTACCTTGGGCTCTGGCTGTATCGGAGCCACCCCTGGCCTGAAGAACTTTCTGGTGAAAAGAAGCCATGTGGATGTATCCGCAGACAGCTGGGGCAGGATTGCATACCACTGTCCTGGGCACAGCACCGGACCTCCGTCAGAGCCGCACGCTGGGAGTGACCAAGAGTCAGAAAAACAAAAAACAAAAACCGAAAACGGCTCTACGCAGAGCCGAAAGTATTCATTCCATTCAACCCATGTTTGTGTTGGGCCGGGCTCTAACGTGCCCTGCCAAAGAGGACAGACGGAGAAAAAAGGCTGTCTGGAGCCAGGGATACCCACCCCCGGATTTTGCCCCGAGAATATACCGCGGGAGCTCTGAGCCCAGGTTAAAGTTGGTAGTGACCGAATAAGCGGGAAATCCCTCAGGGTCAGTGAAAAATTCCAACCTATGGGGAGGGGCTACTGCTGAAGCCACCAGGCACAGCCATCCACTGTCATCTTGGCTGTCCCAGCAAAGAGCTTGCCCGGCCCAGAGCACCTTGAGGTGGCCTAAGAAACCGACCTTGGACCTCTTGGCGCCTGAAACAAGCTGACTGCTCAATGTCCGAGAGAACTGGATACTCAGTGACCTGCAGTAGCAACCCCGGACCTCAGGCGTTGACACAGGTCACTGAGCTGGGGTGGGGAGGGCTCTGCCAACGGCCTGGCCACTGCCTACTGGGCCAAGGGCAAAAGATGTGACCCGGTCCATATTCCTCCCCTCCCTCCCCTTGGGCTCTGTGACTTTGCACGGATTACAGCTTTTTCTCAAGGGATCAATGTCTGCCCCGGAATATGGAGGTGAAACCGGGTTCCGTGTAAGGTCCTCTTTGGGAATCCGGAGTGTGGGTCAGCTTTGCAGCCTCACGACCCCGCCCCTCTGCTGAGAAGTCTGCAGCCTTAAAGTCTGAGAGCACCCACCACCATCATCCCACGATATGTTTACCATCGGCAGCCCCTCATCCAGCCTTAGGGTATCTCCCCGAAAGAACACTATGGTTCAAGAAGCCGTAGGGACTGGGGGTGGGAGCGCGGGGCTGAGGATCGGCGGCTCCCGGCTCACTAATCACATCAGCGCGCTCTGCGCCGGCTCCTAGCAGGCAGTTGCCTAGCAATACCCGCGAATTCAATTCCTCAATCAATAGACGGAGACTCTGCATTTCGGGGAGCGCTGGCGAGGATGGGGAGGTCTAGGGCACCAGTACTTTGACAGCCTTGGGGAGCATGTTCGAGTCCCGGGCATGAGTCTGCAAGGCTCCTGGGTGTTAGCCGCTATGGAAGTCTGGCGTGGAAGGGTGTGTGGCGCTGGGGGAATCCTCCCTCAGAGTGAGTAGAGCCCAGAGGTCGCACACACACCACCTCGGGAGTTCCTAATTCTTTCTGCCTGCCTCCCAAAGAAAAGTTCAGTCGGCAGTGTAGACGGCTCGGGGAAGTTCAGAACGGCCATGACTCCTAACCCACCTCCCCTCACCCCCACTGAGGAGTTTCCAAGTTAGGAACTGGCCTTTGTCGGGAATCCAGCCCTTTTTGAGAGTTTGAGGGTGGAGGTTAGGGACACCAAGTCAGAGAGGCGAGTATCCTGCCCTTCCAGGCCACCTCTTCCCTGTTCTGGGAAATAAAATAATGAAACCGAGACATGCGCCTATTTACAAAGTATATATTTAAACACGTAAAAAGTGATACTGGATACAGACACATTCACAACCCAAGATAGGTACCGAGGTTTCACTCTTGAGCTGAGGCGGAGATCAACTGGAGGTTTATACATAGCCAAGAACTCATAAACCCAACACCCACGCTCCGCCCGTCTGCAGTTGCAGACTCTGAGCCACGTGGCCACAGACCCCTGCCCACCCCACCCCCCAAGTCAGCCTCTCAAGAGCGAGCTAAGGAGACACACATGGACAGACGGCAGGACGAAGAGGGGCAGTATCAGGAAGGTTGGAGAGAAGGAAGAAGCAAGCGAGGAAAGAGAGAAGAGAAAGGGAGTCGGTAACCAGATAGGGAACTCCTGTCCCGGAGTTATGCCCACTCGTTCACAGATGTACCCTTCAAAACAGGTTCATCTGAAAATGGGGCCGACATGTAGACAGACACAGTTAACAGCGCTTCTTTTTATACAAAGTCGAAAATACTAGTTTTACAAATATGCGCAGATAAAAACCCCCACTCCCGGGGCTTCTTTAGGCGCAGTTTGATTTTAAAAAAAATAAAAAATAATAAAAACCAAGTAGAATACACCATTTTCCTCTTTTTCTCCCTCTCTTTAAAGGCAAAAAAAAAAAGAAGAAGGAAAAAAAAAACTCTGGAGGAAAGAAGAGACTGAGAGGCTGGAACTGGGGAGCCAGAAGTGCAGAGGATGAGGCTGACGTCCCTCTCAGTCCCTCCCCATTACCAAGCTCCTCCAGCCCAGCCCAGAGCCCCTGAAGTCTGTGCTTTGTCCCTCGAGCAGAGCTTCGAGCCCCTCCCTCCAAAAGCTCTGGAAGTTAGGGCGACTGCTGGCCCTTTAAGGGCGGAGAGGCCGCAGGATCCCTGCTGGAAGCAGCGGCTAGGGGGACAGATTTGTGCTTTTGAGTCCGAGCTGCGCGCGGCGAGGTCCGGAGTGGGCCGGGACCAGGGGCGCAGATGGTCTCGGGGCACCGCTGGTCCCCGGCCGCTCCCGCTCCACCTCGCGCTCCCCCCCGCCCCCTGCGGCGGAGTCTGAACGTCGAGTTCACGGAGCGAGCACTCCGAGGATCGAAAAGGACTATAAATTACAGCTTTTGCTTTTAAGAAAGGGGGAAGCGGGAAAACGCTAAAGTTCTACTGCGCATTCTTGGGTGGAAACCCTGCCGAGCCCCTTCGGCCACGAGAGCCCCACCGGACCAAGTTCCACTCGGGCTGCGACCCCCGCGCCCAGCCCGACTGGCCTGGTGCGCAGCCCGCTGCCGCCGGGCGGGGTGGCTGGCGGCCGCTCGCTCCTCTAAAAGCCGGACCCACCCTCCCCCGGCGAGCCAGGCTTGTCCAAGTCTTCCTGGGAGGTGGGGCCGCCCTGTCTTCTGGCGAATCTAGAGGACACAGAAAGAAAAAGTCCACCCGAATATTTTTCTTGTAAAACAACTGTCTGGCGCTCCGGGCACTGACACGCAATCCTCCTAATTTATCCTGGCATTTCGGGAATGTAAACAAATTCGCTGGATTTCTTTTCTCTCTGCAAAAGTAAGGGAAGGAATGGAGGTGACGGGGAGATTTTTGTCCACATGACACATACATACAGTGTGCGTGTAGGGCTCTCACACCTCCATGAGGTGCACTTCTGCTGTGGTTGGGGAGAACTGCGTTCCACTCACTTGCGACTTTTCTACCTTTAACAACACCACGTGTGAGAAAGTTATCTGAGTTGATACCTTTTTTCCTAGCAGACCACTTAATATTAAAATTAAAAAAACAAAAAAGGACAGGAAAGGAAAAGGGGGAAAAAAGAAAACTGGTCTGACCCCACCCCCCTTTTTCTGATTGGGAAGCCAACCTTTTGTTGGCCTAGCTGGCCAATGGGGAGGAGAGCAAAAATCCTGCGGCGGTGCCCAGAGGGTTGGGAATCCCGGCGGCGGCGTGGAGGGAGGAGGTGTGCCGGCTGAGTCCCTCCACACACCCTCCAGAATCCCAGAGACCAGGCCCCAACTTTCCTAGTGCCCTGAGGGGACAGGGGTCCCTCCTGTACCAGTTCAGTCTGTTTGCCCTACCAAACCACAATCTCTCTCTCTCTCTCTCTCTCCTTGTTTAAATAAAAGAACTTCAAGAGTTGAAATATATATATTTAGATATTTTTCTTAAATAAACATATTTACATCTAATAGAAAATAGAACTCTAGAGATAATTTTCCAACCAGAACTGAGGAAGAAGGAATGAAAGGGAAGGGGTGTGTGTGTGAAGAAAGCAGGACCAGCCAGAGGCCACAGTCACCCAGAAATAAAAAGCACTAAGCCATTTGAGCTCACTTTTCCCTGCTCTGGTCCTGGGCTCCCCACCCCCAGGAATTCATCTTTTCTCCTTAAAGAAGCCTTGGTCCGTGTTGCTCTCCTTAATGGTGACGGTCAAAAAGTTTGAGGTCACATCTGTGACAACCACCTTCTCCAGGTTAGTCAGAGAGGGGCTCCAGGACTCTTCCTCTGGATCCCCCAGGATTCTGGCCACTGGGATCCTGGCGATGAGGGAGGGCCTTCCCCCTTGGGCCCCCATGTCCCGATACAGGCTTCCCACTGAGCCTGGGGTGCCTGAACTGTGTCGGACTCTGGTGCCACCAGGGTCCAGGGCACCTTGGCCTTTGGCCTCCAGGAAAGTAGCCCTGTGTTTTATCACCCTGGCTGGGAAGGTGTGCACGGCCAACTTGCCCGAGGCCTCTGCCGAGCTAGGACTGGTCACACCATATTGTACCAGGTCTGAGTCCTGCCTTCGCGCAAGTTGAATCACACTGTGGCCAGCTGGAAACTTTCCTGTCCCGGAAGGGGTCTCATCCAGCTTCCTGCCTTTGAGGTATTCTCCAAGGCCATCACCAGCCTCTCCCAAAGGTCTCTGTGAAGGGTCTAGGAGCTCCTTCCTGGGCTTGGGTCCTCGTTTCTTGGAGCTGTCCCCGGGTGAGCTGGGCTTGTCATCTACACGGCTGGTACCACCTCGATCCCGGTCTCTGTCTGCCCTGCAGGCACTGGTGCTACCCCCCGGTGGGGGTAGCCCGGTGTTCCGAAGGCCCTCTCTGGCCCTGGAAGTAGATGCCAAATCCTGGGGTGAGCGGCCTGGGTAAGGGATCCGGATGCCTCTGGTAGAGTCACTTCTGAATTCATAGGTTTTGGCCTTTGCCTTGGCCTGGGCCTGCAGAAGGAAAGTGTAGTGAGAAGAGAAGAGCCCCGCCCCCCTCCCCCCACCCCACCTCCACACGACCTCTAGCCTTGACTGCCCAACTTTCCCTGGGTGTCTGGGAAATACTAATTGAGTGAGGAGGTGGGCTTATGGAAGTAGTCTGGGGGAGGAGAAAGAGGATTTGTCTGGATGCAGACATTGCAACCAACAGACTCCTTGTATAACATTATAGGTCTATGTGGGACGGCCAGAGGGGGAAATGAAGGCCTTCTGGTGCAGCTAAGTCCTACCTCTAAAACCCCTTGATGCTGCCACAGACTTGATAACATGCTGTCAGAAGATGCCCAGCTTACAAATAAGCACAAGGCTTGGACACCCACAGGCTTACAAACCCTGCAGATCCTCCTTGGATGTCACACTCCACCACTGGAGACATACCTTGAGAAGGAAGGTTTTAGGCTTGGGTCCTCGCTTTTTGGGGCCATAGAGCTCCATCTCCCGTTCTCTTAAAAAAAAAAGAAAAAGAAAAGAGATCGAAGGGGGTGTGTCCTGGCTGCACCGAAGTCAGCCTGTATGGGTTCCAGTGAGTGGCTGGGCTAAGGTCTGTACCTTTCCTCAAAGGCTGCAAGAAGGCGAGCATCCAGAATATTTTCTTCGGGCTCCCACGTGCTGTACCTAAAGGAAACCAGGAAGAATCGGGCTTCAGTCTCTGGAGCAGGAGAGAGAGGAGGGAGTGGAGGGCGGGTATGTGTGTGCAACTTTTCCGGCTGCCTTGTGTTGTATTTCAATGTGAAGGGGAAAAGAGGAAGAAAGAACCCTCCTTGATATCAGTGTGGGGTTGCGATTGCATATAACCTACTTACTTCTGCGACCAGCCCTTCCATTTCACGAGATATTCCATGCGTCCCTGCGGGTGCAAAAGGAAAAATGCATGTGTATGTGTGTGCGTGGGGAGGAATGCATGACGAGGACACAAGAAATACACGCGAAAATGCAAGCACCAAATGAATGCTCTAAACACTGCCGCCAAAGGAACCAGCCCACTGCAGCACCCCTGCAGAAACGGTGCACAAAGTGCATGCACCAGCATTCATCCCCCACCCCGCCCCCCATCCATGCAATCTGTGCAGGGCTGCAAGTCTAAGGAGAACGCTGGGGCAGAGCCGCCGCCGCCGCCGCCGCCGCCGCCGCCGCCGCCGCCACGGCCGCGGCCGCTGCTGGGACCTGGGGGAAGGGAGGCTGGGCTGCAGCAGGGGGAGGGAGCCCAGGCCCTGGTGAGGGAGGGCCCGCGTCGCCGCCCGCCTTTCCCTTCACCTACTTTGCGTATGCGCCGCTTCAGGAGGGCTTCGGCCGCGAACACCCGCTCCCCCACCGCCGAGAGCTCCATGTTGACTCGCCGCTTCCCCCCTCAGCCGCTTCCAGAAGCTGAAAAGCAGCAGCCAGCCCTCGACAGCCCATAATACTCTCCCGCTGACGTCAGTTCTCCTCCCTCCCCCCGCGCACTCTCCCTCCCTCCACCACCCCCCCTCCCAGCGCTTCCTCCCGCCCCACGTGTTGCTAACGACGTTGCTAAAGCCAAGCGTCCTGGGCCCGTTCTGCGGGCGCCGATTGGACTAGAGCCCGGCCACGCCCCTCTCCCCGTCTCCCCTGCGTTGCTACGTGACCCGCGTTCCAATCGCCAGGGGGCGGAGTTTCTGTCCACTCCAGAGACTCGGGGGAGGAGAGAGGGGGGGGGGGGTGCCGTCAGCGGAAGTGACGCAAAGCGGGGCGGGCCCGGCTGCTGTCAGTCTGCACGGCTGGACAGGGGGGCCGCTGCCCTAGGCTCCGGCCCCTGCCTTCCCTGGTGCCCGGCTGCCCAGCGGTTCCCCGGGTGTATGGCTAGCCCGGTCCCCGCCGAGCTCTTAGGGCTCCCCGCGGAGGTGGCAGCCACGCGCTGCCCCTCTGCAGACCCAGGCCCTCTCCACCTGCCCATGCCCTGGTTGGCGCCATCCTCTTCGCCCGCCGCCGGTGCAGCACAATGCACAGGTGCTGGGGCGCAACCGACCGCGCCCGAACCCCCGGACCTACGTCGCTTGCGCCGAACCTACTAATTCCCTGACCCCTCCCTTGCGGCCGCGCACCCTAGGTCTCCATGGCAACGCCCCCTCCTCCCTTCATCAGCAGCCCCATCCAGCTAACAAATCAATGAGCCTGCTCTTGGTCTCCAGTCGCACAGCGCTGCCCGCGTCCACCCTCCGGGTCCTGTGAGCTGGCGTGGGCGCTTCTCGGGGCTCAGAAGCCCAAAACAGACTGGCGTATGCCCGTGTTTACCGCCTGAAACCATCCTAGACCGAGACCTTGCAGGAGGGGTCGCGAGCCTTCTCTTTCCACCCCCATTGTCCCCTAGTCTCAGCTGCCCTGCCCCAGCTTCTGTCCCTGACCCAGCCTGCGGTTTCCGCCCACTCCACTCCTCGGTCCTGAGAGAAGTCAACCCTGGCCACTTCTGTCCCAGCTAGGGTGGGTTTAGGGAGCCTACGACCATCGAGGCAGAGCCTAGAGCCTGGCTAGTTGCGGGTTAGTGGCTGGGGCGCCACGGCTCTGTTCCAGACCTGGGTGCTGAGCTTTCTGTCTCGGGCTCTTCTAGACGACGTAAGCGGAGGACACCCGTCAAACATCCGTGTGGAAACTGAGGGGTGTGGCGGCATCTAGTGCGGCCTGGAAGAGAGGGTCCCACACACGCGAAGGTGGCAAGTCCCAGGTAGGGGACGACGGTCGTGCAAAGATGCCTCAGTCCCTCGCACACCTGCGTACACTCAATGACCTTTGGCTTCTAGGCTCTCTTCTTCCTCCCCTCGTGGTAACCCCCGTTGAGGCGGGGAGGTTCGACAGCAGCTATCCCCACCCAAGCTCCAGATCACAGAGCCCCCCGACTCTTTGGAACACACAATTTATTTAAATCGTGATATCAACTTGGCTGGGAGCAGTTTCATCTGGCCAATAAAGGGTTGGGAAAAAGGGAGAGAGAAAGAGAAAGAACGACGAAGACGGGAAAACAGCGAGCTAAGAGTCTGTTTCGAAAGGCAGGACGCCCAGAGTGCAAAGCTGGCCTCGGGTCCAAGGCGCTGCGCAGTGCGTGCGCGCCGGTGCTGGCCTTGGGGCAAGCGGCGAGTTAGGCCCGCCGTGCCGGTATTCCCCAGGCCTCCTCTTGCTTCAACAGTCGCGGGTTCCAGTTTTTGGCTTCACTCCTAGACACTACAAGGTGTGCTCCAGGTGAGAAGCCCTCTCGGTTCTCAACGAACAGAGGGTCGAGGATGGCCAGACCGCCTCCGCGACCTACGCCCGCCGCCTTCAAGAGACCGCCGACGGCTGGGTCCTTAATCATAAAAAGTCATTCCTGGTAACAAATAGTTTCGTCGGCCGGTGCCAGCGATACAGCTGTTTCTGTTTAAGCTTAAATACTTTCCAACAGTTTGGGCAGTAAAAATAAAGTCGGCCTCAGCCGCCTATAAGTGTCTGGTTTCCCCGCCCAGAGAAAGCCCACCCTAGCCCTCCGCCCGGGTCGCTCTGCTCGCTCCGCCTGCCCGCGCCTGGAATCTGCTGCCCGCCGCGGGCGTTGACTGTCGGGCCACCCGGAGTTTAGCGGGGGCCGGGGCTCTACCAGCCGGCTTCAGGGCCACCTTGAAGCCCATGTCAGGGAACTGCATCGGGTAGTTGGCGATGGGGATCGGCTCTCCTCTCTTTCTCATCCGTGTGAAGTTTATCAGTCAAGAGAAAGATGATGGTTTCCCTTCCGCTAGAGAACTCTATCCCTAAGTTGTTTGTGCCCTCCAGAGTCTTCATGGACTCGGGTTTTTAGGCGAGGGTCATCAAGTGCTGGTTTCAGTTTCACGGAAAAATCAGCTCTCTTCCACTCCTGCCCCCCCCACTTCCTTCTTTCCTTCCTTTTCTCTTCTGCTCAATCCCTAAATTGTACCTCTTTATCTAATTAACCTGAGAGGTTTTGCGTGAAGGAAGGCCGTCCCGGGCGCGTGTCACCTCTGATGGAGCAGTTAGTGATCTCTGCTTTCTGGCTGTATTTTCCTGTCTCTGTGCCTGACAGTAACTCTTCTCTAATGACTCAAGGGAAAAAGTAGTGCTTGGGAACTCTCTGAGTTTGAAAGGCGGGCCGGGAGTTCCCGTGGAGCCCATTGCAAAGTTGGAACTGGATTCAGACTTGGTTCCTGTCTCAGATGAGTTTGGTCCTCAGTAGATCAGCCCGGAGAAGGTGGGATGTTACCTTTGCACATACCCAAAGAGCTTCCAAGCTTGCAGGAGCCAGAACGGTGTTGCAGAAGTGTCAGCTCAGAGCACCTGGTGGCCTCTCCACTGGACTGTTTAGAAACATTGAGAGAGAAGTAGACGTCAGAGGAATGGGTTTGCGATCCCACAGGCCCACAGCTGGGGTCCGGGTCGGTCAGAATGGGAAGATGCCTATGTGTTCCAGGAGGGGGCACTAGCAACTGCCCTCATTCCAACCAAGTCTAGGGCGGATTTGGGCCGCTCAGCTCTCAGCAATCCTTGGGACTAATGAAAGAAGGCCTGCCCACAGCCCACTTTCTTTTTAACCCCCCCCCTCCCGCCCACCGGTTCCATTCTCCAGACCTCTTCTCTCTTTCACACAAGGCCGTTCCTCTTTTGAAGCTAGACAATCGGCTGTTCCCTTGTGCAGCTCCCAAAACTAAATAAAACAAAAGTTTCCAAGCACAAGAAGCCGAGGCTGTTAATCCCACTTCTAGCAGTCACCGCTGCCAGGTTTGCTTGCGCTGCCTCTGCAGTAAATAAGGTAACTGCTTCCTATTACTTTAGCCCATATGGCTGCAATTTGAGTGTCTTTGGAGACAGTGAGTGTGTAGGGGCGGGGAGGGGGGACACGGGGGGGGGGAGAGTGAAAGTGGAGATCAAATGCTCTTAGATCGCATTTTTATGAAGGAGATTGTCTGCGATTCTCTTAATACACACCTCCCCCAAGACAAACTACCCGATTTCTTTGTTTACGGAAATGCCGGCACCCACTTGTCTGGGGGACACCTGCTACCGCAACCCCCACCTTCCCCCACAACTCCAGCCGATTCCTGGCTGGTTTAGATGACCGGGGCGTGTGGCTACCCACTGCTCTCCTCTGCCAAAAGCTCTTACTAGGAGTAGAGTCCTCTCCTGCCTCAGCCTGGCCGAAGGTGTCTAGACTGTCCAGGAGCCCGACTTTCACGGCAGGCCGTAGTCTGGGGCCACTTTGGCCTGGATAGGACCACCGCCCAAGGACTCGGCCTCTCTGGAGAGGAAACTGAGATTGGTGCGGTCCAGGGAAGATGAGCGCGCCTGGTTGGGCGCTCGGATCCTGGGTATCCGGCCAGACCAGCAAGCCCCAGCGCGTCCTCCAGCTTGAGGCTGAGGCCAGGCCTCGGCTAGTTCTTTGGGTACGTTTCAAGTGCGCGGCTTGGCGGGCGTTGGACCTGCCCAATCTTGGCTACGCACGCGGGCGGATTTGGAGCTGTGAAGTGAGCGGTTCCGAGGCGTGGCTATGTGTACCACGGCCTCTGCAGGGCCTGTGGCCCGTGGCTAACCTCCTGCCGACTTGGAGCTGAATCTGCCTACACCATCCACTCCACAGCCAGGCCTAAATGCCTGCTGAGTGGATTGCCGCCTGCCGCTGGAAAGTGGTAGCGGCGACGCAATACTCTGGACCGAAGTCCGAAGGCCGAGCCTGTGCAGGCTGATTGCAGTGTCTAGTTGTTCTCAGAACATTCCCAGCCTTCCTTTCTGTTCTACGGTCTCTTCTCACTCCTTCCTAGGGATAAAGAATTGGCAGTGGTGGACAAGAAGGGCTGACATTTGTAGACCGGGAGCCTCCATACACCAGAAGCCACATAACATTTGGTATCCTCCCCCCTTAGCGCGCGCCTGCGAACACACACACACACACACACACACACACACAGAGCTTTCCATGGAAAAAAGCACCCCAAATTAAGCTCATCTATAAAGCAGTTACTGAGGCCCTAACTCTTGCCCTAGCTACTCAGGGCATCCAGAGAAGGACAACTATCCAGTCCCTATCTTAGATAAACTGAGGCATAAGCAGGCCAAGCAGCAAAGGCTCTGCCTGGGAACTCCTAAGACAGAGGTTCACAGACCCTTCACAGTAGTGACTTAAAAACTCTCCAAACATTTCAGTTCCCCTTGGGTTTATAAGGAAGTATTGGAGGTAAGAAAGGACTTGAGGTCAGGTCCTAGGCTGGTAGCACAAGCCCCTTTGCAAAGCCCTAGGCAAGAAACTTGAGAGGTTCTAGGAAGCAGTTTGAAGTTGGAAGCTGGATGTGGGTGGAAATCTTCATAGTTACAACTGTGGGCTGGGGCTCGAGACTAGCCTACTTGCTAGCTGTGTGCCTGTATGGGCAAGTTATTTCATTTGTTTGGACTTCTAACAGTTACCTTTGGAGACAGGGCTCTGCTAGTGTTCAATCTGTAATCAAACTGTCCTCCTGCCTCAGCTTCCCAAATACAGAGATTACGGGTATGTACCACTATTTACAGACTCTCACTAAGGTGTTGTTTGTTTTTTAAGATGAGATCTCCCTTCACAACCCTCAATACATAGTGCATGTACTAGGCTGTCCTCAAACTCACAGAGATCCTCCTGCTTCTGTCTCCCAAGTGCTGAGATTAAAGGCGTGCGCCAACACATCTTGGCTTTCACTAGGGTTTTAAAAGGAATGTTAACATGCTTGCTGAACAGAATCCACGGGATGGGTTACATGCAACGTAAAACCGAGATTACACTGAAGAGCGAGCGCAGGGAAATACTTGGAGAAATGTTTATCTCTGTTACAGCTGTGGCTGTTACTGCTTTTCTAAGGCCAGTGTAGCAGCTAGTTGCTAATGAGGAGCATCCACCCTTCCTGGAAATCTGTCTGCGCACCTCTTGGACGCGGTTTAGATTCGTCCGGGATGATGGTTAGCCAGAGAAACTCCAACTCTTCTCCGAGTGTCTGCCCAGCGCGCGCCCACTGCCTGGTGGCTGGAGCACGCGCATAGCCGCTACTCCAGCACGCATGCGCGACGCGGGGCGGACCCTCTCCCCTTTCCCCAGCCTATTCCCGGGAAAGCAGCCTGGCTGGAGTTGGTTGCGAAAGCCGACCCTGGGACCTTGGAGGCTCTCTTGGCCTAGAAGGGGAGGCGGCTCGGCCGTGAGCCAGACCGTGAAAAAGCTGCACCACCACCCAGGTGCAGGGAAAGGCGCTTAGACGCCGCAATGCAGGGCGGAACCGTGAGGCGAGGAGGGGGTGGGGCAGTGAGGTGAGGCGACGAACCAGTTCCTGACAAATGGGTGGCCTAGTAAGGATACAAGGCTTAGAAGTCCCATCTAAGAGCAGGGATGTATTCGAAGGCGCTTTCTCCGCCTGCAATATGGACTCTTAGGCTATCACTTAGACACAACCCTTTAGCAGCAACTCGTGTTCAAGGCACCCCAAATGTAGAGTTGCAGAGTCAGCACTGGCTCTAGTATGCCTCACAACCACTGCTCGCCCTTTATGCCCAGTGACTGTGCCCATTAGGAAGGCAGGAAAGCCCCACCATCCCATGGGAAAACGCAGAGTTGGAAGCCTGGCAAGGGATCGTCCATCACAGCTTGAACTCAGCCAAGATGCCTAGCCCTCTGAGCTTACTCAAGCCGGAGTTTGGCCAGGGTGACACTTCAGTCGCTAGCTGCTCTGGACCCTGCAGTCCAAATACCACCCCTATCCACTCCCAGTCCCTACACAAGCCGTGTGTAGTCCTAAAAAGCGATCTGCGGTTTCAGGTTTTCTCTCTTCCTATCCCGCCCCCAAGAGGAAGGAATTGTAGCGACTTCTCCCCACACACGCACTCACACCCCGCTTCCTAGACGGCGGAGACCTCTGTCCAGTTAATTCCAGAAAAGTGCCACTGCCTCCAGAGGTGCTTTGTGCGGACAGGACAGCCGTAGTCGGGTTTCACGTTTTAGGAAAACCTGGGTGCTAGAACCCGTCATTCGGAGAAGCTTGAGTGGACCACACAAGGTTGGATTTTCCGGAGGATGCGAAGAGCAACTTTGCAACTTTGGATCTGGCGGCTTCCCGCCAGCGTGGACAACTCTGGGTGTCCACCCATGACAGCAACCCATGAGAAAGCAGTGAGGGAGCCCACGAAAAGAAAAGGAAGCGTTCCCCTAGAGGGCTTCACAAAACCTCAGCATCCTACACTCTACTCAGCGTCTGCCTACACCCGGGAACAGGGTCGGACGGCTCCAAGCGTTGTCCTAGGAGGAGAGGGCACTGGCAGGCGTCGAGGTCAGTGCCCCGCTGCTTGGAGCAAGCCCAGGCTCAAGTTCCGGGGCTGCTAGAACTTATGGGGCCAGAGATGAGTGGGTTCGTCCCCATCTTTCCCGACCGCTCCCCGTGATTCCGTCCTCAGAAGACCCCACTTGACAGGAGGCCTTAGCGAGAGGCGTCCGATGCCTCACTTTTTCTCGGAGGAAATCTGGGTCCCTCCACACACTCAGATTCAGGGAACACGGAGCACAGTCTTCGCCCACAGCCTCCTCCCTTGACATTTTGCGCACCCGAAGTTGGGGCAGAAGTAATTATGCAAACATCTGGGGCTGTCCTGTATGCCTACCCTCGCGGCTTCCATTCACTCCGTGAGCCCAACTCCCTGATTTGCATATTAATGGCTTATCTGGAACAACACACTAAACAGGCAAATTAATTTTTTTCTTCGACTCATCCATGAGATTCTGGAATCAGGCTTAGGGTTAGAAAAGCTGGTTGTATAGAGGATGTCGGGTTCTTAGGACCAGAAAGAGAAGCTTAGAGGCAAGGTTCACTATAGAGTTTCAGGGTTTTTCAAGGGTCTACCTTACAAAGCTTAGTTACTCCGGAGATAAACGGTGAAGGGCAGAGCCACTGTAAGAGCCGCCTTTGACCCCCTGTCCATTGCCCCTTCTAAGGTAGAAATTTCTAATCCTGGTGTGGTCCCAAGACACGGTTAGCATGCTTTGTGGATGGGTGGGTGAGTGGGTGGGTGGGGTGTTGTAATTAGACACTTACCGTGAAAATGGCCTAGTTGGGGGGGGTGAACTGGAAGTCGGTCAGGAAAAGATGAAGATGGTATGCAGGAACCGAGCTCAATTCCCAACCTAGTCTTTGAACAGTTAGATCAGAACACTCCTTGCTCCACTGGGGCAACAAAAGTCGTTAGATTCAAAGCCGAGTAAACGCATGTGTGGGCGGTGATGGGGGCATTATGGGAAGAAACATCTTTTACACATTAAAAAACCTTCTTGATCTTTCTAAATATGAAGAAGGGTAGGAGGTGAAATCTGTAAATAAATACAGTAAATGAAGTCAGACCAGAATTGTAATTAGGGCCACTTTGGGCGATTCTAGGCTCCAAGGGATTCCCCCCCCCTTTTGGAACTTGTTCCCTCCACAGCCACTGTCTTTGCCTTTGCAGTAAATAGTGGAAAGGGAAAAGAAGCTGAAGAGTCATTTTGCCTCCCCAACCCCCTACTTTTACTGAAAAGATGGAAGTCTTTTGTTTAATGAAGGGAATGCCCACAACTCAAGCTTGCAAACAAGAAATCAGAGATAATTCTTAAGTTCCTCTTAGGAGGAAGCCAAGGAAGTTATTCTTGGGAGGAGGTACACCTGCAGGGGCCGGTGGGGAGGATGGGTCCTTTGAGTGGCAGGGGACCGGTGCAAAGGTCATCGCAGAGCGCAGAGTAAGTCCCTAGAGGAAGTGGGACTGCCCATTTGGCACCTGACAGTTTAGGACATCTTTGTAGTGACTTCTCTATGCCTGCTTGGCACAACCCTACCTTGGTAACTAAAGCACATTACCACAGTCTCACTGAGAGTAGTAGTAGCATCCTCGGGGAAGCAAAAACTCCAAGCCACTCCCAAGCCTCGACCTACCCAGAAAAATGCTGATTTTAGCTTCAGTGTTTCCCCATTGTAGAGGACACAACAGAAGAATTGGCAAGATTGGGGGACACGGAAGCGTTTTGCAGGGCTCTGTTCTCTCTCTCCTCTGTTCTCTCTCATACACTCTGTTCTCTGCAGAACTACACCGACCTAGTTCCCTTCCCCAAATTTTCCCGGAGCCTCCGGAGCTCTCTTCCCCACCTCCATCAAGCTAAAGGGCTGTCCCTGTCCTTGTCTGTGAGTATCACACAGCCTAGAAGGACCAGGGAAAGGGGTTCGTTTGCCTCTGAAAAGGAGCTAACTCAGACCCAGTCCCAAGTTAAAGAAAGAGCATCAGATGGAGGAGGTGGGGAGACGAAAGGTTGATCCACTGAAGGGCACCTCAGGGCTGGGAGCTAGAAACCAGTTCTCTCTGCAGGTCTCAAGAAAGGCGATGGAGTTGGCTGGTGTGCTTTCCTTTCTGCAGCCAAGGGCTGTTGAGAACAAACCTCTGAGTCTTATCAGGAGAAAAATTTATGCTCAACTTTGCTCAAGTCTGGTCAGCAGTGATGCCCAGCAGAGAAGGAAAAGAACAGAGGCAGAGGCTGGATCTGGCTGGCCTTCAGAGGTACTCTTTCTTGGGAGGGAGGGGCACCCAGAATCCACAGGGGCTCACAGGCAAGCCACGGGTGTCCTGAGATTCCAGAGCAAAGACTGGTAGGTTTGGTGACAGAAGTTAAAGACACCGAAGTGTGTGTGTGTGTGTGTGTGTGTGTGTGTGTGTGTGTGTGTGTGTAGTGGGCATGGGGAGCAAGATAAAGCCACTTTCTTTACCCCCTGTCAATGTGTCACTGAGATCTCTCTAAATCTGTATGCTAACCGGCTAGCCTGAGAATTCTCCCCAGTACCCCTCTGCAGATAAGCGGCCCCTCCCTCCTAATTGTGGGGTTCAATGCTCAACGGAATCCAGGAAGTGCTTAGGTTCCTGAACCACCAGGTCAAGTTCCCACCTTTAAGACCAGCAGGTCCTTCCCCACTCTGCCGCTGGGATGGACCTCCTCCACATCTGGATGCAAGTGCTCTGAGTCCCTAAGCTGAGCCAAAGGGTCCTGGGCTCGGTGTTCTAAAGCAACAAAGTTGTGCTGCCTCTCAGACAGGCACGAGGAGGAAGCTCCTGGGGTTGTCACAGCTGCTCTATTGCTCTGGGGAAACTCACACATGGATATGTGTGGACTGTTGAAGAGATGGGAGAGGGAGGACATAGCAGGACAGGAGGAAAATATAGAAGGGCAAGGACAGGCAGTGCTGAAGCTGATACCCACCCACACATTCACCAGGGGACCTCAGGGGAGCACTGGGTTCTGGTGCTCCCACAGTTTTATTCCCCAAACTTGGCATGCAGCCTGATGTAAGAGGGCATGCCAGAGTGGGTATTTGTGGCTCCCATCCCTGGACCGAGGGCTACACCATCATAAGTTCTGTGCTTAATGCACCTTGGACTGTTTTCATTCCTCATCCTGCTGCCCTTTGATGGGAGAGTGCTAACTGTGTTAGAAAGGAGAGCCCGCACAGAAGCCAGTGCCTCACTAAGGAGCTGTTAACCTAAGGGGCAAGCTTGACTTGAGTTTGACACCTTGAAGGGAAGGAGCTAAAGGGAGGGTGTCAAGGAGCCTCTCAAGGAAGGTATGGACCAGGCATAGAAGGTTTTCCTGCTAATGAGCTCCTCTCCAGGGCTTCTGAGAAAAAGACTGACTGAGAAACATGAGAATGTGGAACCCAACCCCAGTCCCTAAGTTTAGGTGGGCCAACATGCCTTATTGACCAAGCCTGGGCTGCTCTGGGCTGCTCGGGCTTGCTCTGCCCCTGGCTTGCTAAGGTGTTTTGAAGTTATCAGTTGGTCCTGATAGCAGTTTCTCCCTCAGCAGTCACTCGGGACCCCTGGTTCTCTGTGTGCATCAAATTCCTGTCCAAGTTGTACCAGGTACAGGCTTCACTTTCCAAGGGCTACCGAAGGGCTCGGGAGGCAGTAGGAAGAGCCCCTAGGAAGTTCAAGGTGGCCAGACCACCTGCTCAGAAAGGACAGCTCAGAGAGATAGATCCTCACTCCAGCTCCGCACTGCGGTTCTGGCGGCTAGCTTCAAGTCGGACTAATTCCAGGTACGTGCTATAGGTGGCATCCTGCTACTGAAAATGGCCTCTGTGGAGGGTGAGGCTCTCTCTGAGGCATCTCCAGGCACAGGGGAGCTCTAGCTGGGCTCAGCCAAAACTGCAGAGAGGAAAACCTGCAGGGCTTCTGGGATATGCACCCAGGGACCACATCCTCAGGGCCACTACTAGTCTCTGCACACCCTTTGCACAGATTGGATGTGTGTGACTGGGCTAACTCTACCCAGCTAAAAGTCCTTCTGCATAAACACCGTTTTTTGTTTGTTTGTTTCTTGTTCTTGTTTTTGGACATCCTGGCTCAGGATTAAGACCCTCCCCTCAGATTTCCTCTGGCTTGAGTAGGGAGAACACAGGTCCAGCATCCTGCTGGAGCACTGGGGTCAGCAATCAAAGCAGCCTCAGAGGTCGACTAGGGTGTGAGCAGGGTTCACCTGGGCCAACTGCCACTTCATCCCCACCCAACGCCAATCCGACCCAGGTGGCCTACTCCCAGAACTAGGTTCAACTAGCCTAGCCTGCTGCCTGCGCCGGCTGCAGCAAGCTGTCGCTGGGAAGCAGGGCCAGCCCCACCACTGGGAAGGGATGTGATGGCCACACCTCTTACTTCTTGCTTACATCCTTACATACTGCTTGATTGGTTTCAGACCTTCCCCCCCCCCCCCCCCCCCCCCGCCCCGGGACACCAGGTCCTTGGCTCAGCTTCTAGCCTCTTCATAGTAACATGTAGCCCTTGCCCTTGGACCTGGGCCATGGATATCAGATAGGCCTGGAGCCAAGAGACAGGAATGATGGGATCCTGGGACTCGTGACGGAGGGACAAGCAAAATCTCAGACCCTGAACCCCCAAATAGAGAATTAGCCCTCCCTATCTTCAGGCGTTTGGCATGGTTTCCTGAGATTCTTAACCCCCACCTTCCACGCCGCACTCGCCTTCCTTAAGCCCAATACAGATTCGTTCCTTTTATTTTTTTTTTAAACAAAAGCAATTAGATTTCAATCCTGATTCATTTGCATTTGCACCTCAGAAACCCGGTGGGGGAGGGAAAGCTGGAGGGAAGGAGGAGATGCACCACAGCTGGCCGAGCTGCCACTAGGCCGGCCACAGCCACATCTGGCCAAGTGCAGTGGCCACCGCAGGCCTCCCGCAATCAGCTTCGGGAGCCTGAGCACCGCAGCCGCTCGGCGGCGCCCTCATCGATCGCCCAGGCCGAGAGCGGAGAACAAGGTATAGCCTGTATTTAGGTTCCTGTCCTTATATGGCGATGTGCACGAGCGCCAGCCGAGCGGCCGCACCATATAAGGACACGCGGCAGGCGCCGGGCTGAGCTGGTGCGCGCTCATTGGCCGACGCGTCTCTCGGCAACCAGGCTCTCATGAGTGGAAAGGAGCCAGCCGCCCCCCCACCCGCTCCCCGCCCCCTCCCATTCTTTCTCCCTTGGCATCCCGGCCTCTTTACTCGGTACCCCTTTTCCTTGCCTAGCCCCCATTTTTGCTTGCACCTTCTTCCCAATTTTTCTTTCCCTGATCACCCCCTCCCCTTCGCCCTCGTTGTCACTTCTCCTCCTGTGTCCATTTCGCCTTTCTTCGCCCCCATCCTTTTGCTCACATTCTACCCCCACGAATCCCCCTCCCCAAACCCAGAGAGCAACGGAGATGGGCGGGAAGGCCCGGATGCGGGAGAGGAGCTAGCGTGTGTGTGTGTGTGTGTGTGTGTGTGTGTGTGTGTGTGTGTGTGTCGCTGCCGCAGTAGCTTCTGCAGCATCAGGTCCACGCATGCACACACGCATGCACACACGCACCGCGCTCTGGGAACAGTCCGAGAGCCCCTCTCTCAGACGCTGCCCCCCACCCGTTAATCAGAGCAATTAGCTTCGGAAGAAAAACGCTTGCGGGGCTAGGGGTGTGCAAACCCACAACAGCCAGTGGGTACCACCAAATTAGCATCTCCCAGGGCGTCCCTTCGGGCTGGATTTCTGAATACAATCATGATAATGATAAATCGATGTCTCATTTAAAGGTTACCTTTAAAACCCGAGAATTGTTGCGGGGGAGGGGGACGAGAAACCCTGCGAACGAGAAAAGATAGGTTAGAAGAGGGACTCTCGGGTATGCTGGCCGAGTGCAATGGCGCATTGATCGTGGGCTGGAGGTCAGGTGCCCAGCGCTAAGCCCAAGGTGGGGTGGGAACTGGCAGAGGCAGAAGGTGTCGCTACGTCGCTAATTCTCTAGGGACAAGACACCCAATCACCTCAAACTCAAGCAGAAAAGGGACCTCGATCCAAGGGCTCTTCGCTCCCTCCCCCAACCGCAGGAGCGCGAGCACGCGCACGCACGTACAGGTGTCCGGTTGGCCCCCTCCAGGGCGGTCGCTAAAGCGCCCACGGGTGTTCTAGGCATGCCGACGTCCCAGAGCTACCCCTTGGGGATTCTACTTCTGTCTTGGGAACAGGAGGGACCTAAAGGTGACAGCTAAAACAATGGGTGCCCTAGCGCCCTGGGGATTTTGTCTGTGACCGAGCACGGTTATAGGGATGCCCCCTACTGGACAGCCTGCTCTAGGAACACCGAGCAGGTGGGGTTCTAAGGGAGAAAGATAGGCAATTGGGGTCGGGGAAAGACGACCTGCCTGACCTCTTCGTTCCGGACATCACCCCCATTCCAGCTCAAACCCCGCAACCTGGCCGCTCCGGAGGAAAGGTGGTGGTGGAAGTGGGCATGGCCGGGGAACCCAAGTGCGAAATTGGGGAGGTCGCTGCCTGCTGAATCATAGCTTCGGCCCCCTCCATGGCTGCCTAGCTGTCTCTGCAGAAGGAAGCTCTGCGGCCCCATCAGCGTTGGTGCTGGTACTATCCCTCCCAAACCTTGCAGTTGATTTGCTGCTTCGAGGCTAAGGAGGGACTGGGGGTGCTCTTGAGCAGAGGGTTCAGGTCTGCGTCCAGCTTTGGACCTCTACTATTGATGAAGGAGGTCTTCAAACACTGGAAACCTGGGTTTTGAATAGCCTCCACCCCGCAAGCACACAAACCACAAGCAGCCCACACCTGCCGAAGCCCATTTAGCGAAGATGTTTACATTAAATCTCCAAACCCATGTGTCTGTGTTCCTGGACACTACGCCCAGGTGTGTGGAGGAGTGCGGAGCCACAGATGTAATCCAACTTCTGCCTGATCAAGGGGCGCTCTCTTAAACGCTTTTCCCGCTCCCCTCCCCCCCAAAACCCAGCTGTAAAGCCGCTCCCGAATCTAGAACTGCCTGTCCCTAACCTGTTGGCTCCTGTTTTCTAGCCCTGGCCTTCTTATTCCTGGAATTTTAATTTACCAGTCGCTGCTTGGTGAAGTCGGCAGACATGGAGAAAGTGGCTGCCGGGAGGGGTAGTAAGAGAAAGTTATAGATAGAAAAAAGACACCCAAATCTACACACCTCTCCCAGGCCAGTGCGGTCCGGCCCGCTGGGAGCCTGGGTCCTTTTGACCCAGGGAAACAGGGGGCTACAGATCTTTGGGGCTAGGCCAAAGGGCTCTAACTCTATAACCCAACCCCACCCACTGAGCCTCTATTCACACTTTTCGTTTATTTCTCTGAGACCCCAGTCTTCTAGCTCCAGGGTCAATTTTCTCCCTCTCCTTAGTGAGCCTTAGACGCGACCCAGAAATCGTGCCTCTAGCTGGGGCATCCAGAACAACCTAAATGCCCCTCCCCGAGATTTAAGCTCCCCTTGGCGCAAAAGAAGGGTGTTTGAGCCTGGCTGTCCGCAGTGGTGGCATGGCCAAAGGCACCTCCTCAGGGCCAGCGGCTCCCTTTGGTGCCCGGGCTGTGGGAGCCGGGTGCGGCAGCCCGCAGTGAGGGTGGTGGGCGCTCCGCACCTGCTGAGCGCCGCCGCGGCTGTGTTTCATGGCGCCCCGGGATCCACCCGGATCTTCTCGGCTGAGTTCCGGGCTTCGGTCGTTCAGTAGTCTGCACACACACACAGCTTTATATTTGTTTTATTTATTTATTTTATTTTCTTCGGGCAGCATTTGAACTAGCCAGACCTCTCCAACACCAGGGGCGCGCAAAGGATCTGGAGGGTGGAGGGTGGGGGTGGGGGAAATAGCGACGTCTAGATGGGTGCGGTCCAAGCGGTCACCCAGGTCAACGCCCCATTAACATTTCCCCACCCGGGCGCTGCGACCTCAAGAGGACACTGGACATGTTGGTGGGGGTGGGGACACGGAAAGTGCCCTTCCAATACTGTCTTCCGTCACCCCCAACCTGGTAAACCCTCGTCTGCAGGTAGCAGCCCCTCCCCCTCCATCTCGCCCCTAAGCCCCCTAGCCCTCGAGGGTGTGGGCTTCAGGAGAGTCCCCTATAGAGGAAAGGGAGCAGAGTGCAGGACTGCGGCGCTTCCCCCGCCCGGGGCAGCGTGGCGACTGGCGCCGCTTTGGCAGCCATTTTCTGCAGCTGCCTGGGTCCGGGCTGATCTCGGCGAGGCGCAGGCGGCGGCCGGCCAACGCAGGGTCGCGGGCAGGGGGGCGCCGGGGACTCTAGGAGACCTCGGGACTGGTGCCCGCCCCCGCCATGGCGCGAGTAGAGCGAGCTGCGACGCGTGCAGAGCGCCTGAGATCCAACCCTTTCCCCGCCATCTTGTACCCCGGCTGGCGCCTTCCCAAAGACTAGCTGCGCAGACAAAGCCGCGGCGGGCCGGCGGGGGCCTCTGCAGCCCACCCAGGCTAAGCAGGCGAGCCTGGTGACCCCTTGGGCCAGCACACTGCCCTACCCCCCTCCCCTGTGCTTGGCGCCCCTGCCCAAGGGAGGGTCCGCGTGCTTCTGGTCACTCGCAAAGCCTCCGAGGGTGGCGGAGCCGCCCCCTTTCATTCACCTCCACCCCCCAGACACACCAGCTAGCCCTGCTGGACCCGCATCCCAGCCCCAGCCCAGTGGGGTTGCGGGAAGAGGTTCCACAGCGAAACAGAAAGGAGGACTCGTCACCCTCAAAGCTCCGAGTCCTCCGCTTTCTGATAGGCTTGAGTGGGTCACTGCTCCCTCCAGATCGTAGAAGAAACAAACTCAGGTCCTCGGGTGGTTTTTTCCCCTTCGCCCCAAATACAATCGCAGCAAGGGCGGCATTCCAGAGCATTCTCACCCCTGCTCAGTGGCCCCTGCAGACCTAAGAAACTCCATTTTCTGGGATAACAATATTATCGCCTCACTTTCTTAGCCTGCTCAGCCCTTTCTCTCGACGTACCTAAATTGGGACTCCAGACCTAGGACTCGTGGGTGTGTCAGGGGAGATAGAGATTCCTTTTTTCATCCAGAAACATCCACGACCCTGGCGCCTGCCAGTTTTATGAGTCAAATATTAAGCTACTTCTGAGCAGGGAATTTGCTCCGTAAGACTCCATTTTCCTGTCTGCGGGTCTCCAGAGCCAGGCAATGGGATGGAAGCCCCGGGGGTTCCGAGCTCCTCGCTAGATTTCTTGCAGTGAGAAACAAGGGGTGCCATGAACACCCGCTCTGAAGACCCTTCTTCCTCCTCCATCGACCCTCCGGGAGTCCCCATCCCCCACCCGCCTAAGCTTTCCGGAGTATCCACTGCGAGGGACAGCGGTAGATGAAGAAACCGAGGGTGAAAGAGGGGTGCATGAGGCTAGTGTGTGAGGTCTTTTTGCAGGGTAAGGCAGAACCGACTCTTCCACCTAACTCAACTCCCAAGATCAAAAAGCTGAGCTCTGTGATGCTCCCCAATGCTAGAGGAAGCTTGTCCAACATTGCTGAGCCCAGCTGGCGGGGGCTGGGCACAACAGCGTGTATGGGGAGCGGCCAGTCTACTGACCCACAGTTGAAAATTCTTTCCCGGACTCCATGCCTGCACTCGTCTCACCCCAAGGGGTCTACAAGAGAGCACCTTGGGGTGGCCTGTCTGCACACCACCCTCGGGGTTCAGTCCTTCCCACCAATGCCTGCCAGTCCGCGTGGATCCTGATTCTGGCCCGGAAACCAGTCTGACCACTTCGCCTATTTCCCAAGCCTCTGCAGAGGGTGGGGTTAGCCCGACTCGGCTTCGCCTGGGCTGCCCAGCACTGAATGGGTTTGCCCAGAAGGCTGGCGTCAAAGCGACGCGCCCGCCCCGCGCCACTGAGAGCCTAGGGCTGCTCCCCCATCACGAAAACCAACGATTTTCCGCTCCACTCCCGACCTTCGTCGCCTTTCCCCTCACAGCCAGCGCCAAGCGAGTCCTTGCTCAATGGCCTGTGCGCACCTGCAGAAGCTCGGTTGCTCCAGCCGTGCTTATAGTAGGCGTGGGCCACTGAGCTGAGCGGGAGCAGAGTCGTGGGTCATTATAGGGCGGCAAGATGCGCTGGGGAGGCTGAGTGGGCCCACTGAGACTGTGGCCGCCGAACTTGGATGGTCTCGAGGGGGACCACGCGCTAGAGAGGTGGAAAAAATCCAGTTGTTGGTGCGGTGGGAGGTTGGGCGTGTGGCCTCGCAACCCACTTGTGCACGTGTTTTGGAGACCAGCGGGCGATGCCGCAAATCATCCAACTTTGCCTCCATGTCCAGTAGGAGGCTCCTGTCCACGCGAACCCCCTAGAGGCCAAGCTGCCTGGGCGCACCCACTTTATGGTGACTGTGTGCACAACTCACTAGCCCTCCCTGGGACCCCAGGATGGTGCGCGGCCCCGGGGACTGCGGGTCTCCAGGTGCAGAGAGGACGGCCGCAGCAGCGTGCGGGTCTGAGCTCTGGCGCCACCAGGGCCAAGAGGGAAAATGGCTCGATGCCAGAGTCGCCAGGGCCGCGGGAGGACAGGCAGGCGTGTCCAGAGGAGGGACATTATTCTCTAGCATTCATCCACAGGGTCCAGGCTCCTCCCAGGACCCCAAGACCAGTCCTGCTTAGATGGTAGGGCCCAAACGCTACCGGTGGGCTTCCCCTGCCCAAGATTTCTATTCTACTCCAGCTTGGACCTCTCTGTTCTGGAGGCAAGAGAACAGACTGGGTTCTAAGACAGTATTGGTGTGGGGTTTCTGGTCTATCCTATCGCCGATGCTTCCCTCCCTTTCCCCTTGACTTGGAGGAGGTGTAGAAGAGGCAGCCTTCCCACCTGCCATTCTTCTCCTGGCCAGGACAAATGCTTTAAGAAGCAACCGGGGAGTGGAGCAAAGCAGGGAAAGCCAGGGTACTCTCACTTCGTGCTAGGTAGAGGCTGCTCTTCCTTCTGAAAATGGTTGCCAAGAAATGAAACGTCCAAGTGAAGGCTGCCAAAGCTCTCTCCTCCCCAGCCACCCAGGGAGCTCTAGAGCCTGGCTTGGGGACACACCTACAGGGGAGGGGCAGAGAAGCTGCAAGTGGCTGGGAAAGAGCAAGTCGGAAATGGGAACATCAGGAGTTGGCGCTTCTGCGGGAGGCTGACCTGGCTCCTAGAGACTCCAGCCCGAGAGGCTTCACAACTGGAGAAACAAAATCAAAGGGTCTACAGGCAACCTGCAGGGTTTGGGCTTCTCCAGGCTTTTCTACTCTTTTCTGCATAGCAGGGACATAGGGGAGACACTGTAAAATGGCACCAAGGTCTCTGACACTGGCTAAGTGGCTGAGGAAAGCCTCGTTCCCAAAGCAGGATCCCCACCCCACGCTCCCACCTCTGCCCACTAAACCTGCTTCTGCTGCTGGTATTGCTATAGCTGCTGCCCTGAGGCTGCAGAGGATGTGACTAGAGTCCCCCCCCCCCCCCTGCGCACAGACGAAGCATCAGAAAAGCTCTCAGTAGCACAGACCCACTCTCTTCCCAGACTCCCCCTCCACCTCTCCTTTGCTGTCAGTCTGTCCATTTTGCTGTCAGTCTGTCCATTCATCTAGACATCCATCCATTCATCTAGCCTTCCTACATATGTCTTTGGCCAGGCATTCTGCTCAGGCTTGAGGTGTTTTCACCAACAAAATGAACTCAGCTGCTGCCCACATCTTACTCCCTGGGCTGGGAGGAGAACAGAGGCCACATGCTATGTCATTTGCAACAGAAGTGCTTTTGAGGGCATAGAATAGGTAAGATGTATTGGGGGCAGGTAGGAGATGTCTGGCCAGAACTGTGGAGCCAGAAGCTCAGCCCACCAGGACAGACCCAACCATAGCAATCAGAGAAACAGCCCAAGAAATTGGCCATGCTGTCAAGAAAACTCTCACCAGCTGCAAAGAGACTCCGGGAGGGGCCGAGTGTGCAGCTAAGCTGCCTGCTTAGGTATGCTGAAGCCATGGGTGAGTCCTCAGCACCATGCCTGCCAGGCAAAACCCCTCGTGGACGAGAAGAGACAATTTCTAATCTTAATAAGCAGATGGTCAGCAAAAGGTATGCAGCACACGAGGCGGCTTGCAGCATCTCCCGGACACGCTGAAGTTGAGCACACTCTGGGAGGGTTCCAGGGGCTTGTTTTTGAAGCAGAACAAGGTACCTAGGTCTCAGCCAGGCCTTCTGCAGATCCATACGGTGGCTCCTTCCTCCGGGAACAGAACTGCTTATGGGGCAGCAGACTCTTGCCTCCTCTCTAAAACAAGCCTCCTCCGCAAGGCTCCTGACAGCCCCCTTCTTGTTCTTGTTTTGTTTTGTTTTCTCCATTAATTAATTTTACATCCTGGTCACACACACACACTCCATCATCTCCATTCTTCGGTTGACCCTGTGGATCTAGAAAGCTATGGCTTTGGGGTGCTCATCTTGGGCCACAGCAGAAAGGGAGGCATCATGGCCAACAGATTCTTCCCATACAAACTCCAAGGGGCAGCCATAGGCAACTATGGTTAGGAACCAGCTCCCTGTTCCCCAAGCTGTACCATTCACCGGTGGTGTGGTAGAGCCTCAACGCCTCCATTTCCTTGTGGCTGGAACACCAGTGCTTACAACTTCAAGTTCCTGCCAGGACTGGGAGAGGCTGCAATGGCAGATGCATGGTGCCTGGCTCAGCAGTCACCTGCAGTGATGGTGGGAAGCAGGCACAGAACTGTAGGCAGGAGTGTGCATTGATCGCATTTGTTAAGCTGAGGATGAAACCGAAGAGTTCCAGGGTACAGAAGAATTCACGAGCTGATTCCCAAGTGCCGGAAGGGTAAGGCATAAAGCAGACATGGGAGAGATAAAAAGAAGAGGGAACCTACCAGAAGACCCCAGGACAATTCCCTGATAGGTATGTGTCGTTCTGGCTCTGTCTGCCAAGGGCAATCCCCAGTCCATGTGCAACTGGGTAAGAGGCCTTACCCACGTGTCTCATTCACTCTGTATCTATCCAGGCTTCCCACAAGCTGTGCGGTGCTGGCCTTGTGGTGAAAAAGACCTGTGTCAATGAAGGATACTGGCTCTAGTAGTTTCTAAGCAAGACAAAAAGAGGGAAATGAGGCAGGGCATTCCCAAGCACAGATCTTGAGTCTAAAATCCGATGTGCTTTCCTAGCTTGTAGGTAGAGGCTCCACTGTAGCAGGAGGTGCACTGGGCTATTTCTGAGCAAACATATGGTTACAGAGTCCACTGAGAGTGGGAGTAGCAGTCCAGTGGATGGGGAGGGTCCAGGGTTCACAGCCCTTGGGCAATGCAAGCCAGCTTCATGCATGACAGAGAGAAGCCACCCATCCATAGGTCCTACTGTGTCTTCTTTGCAGCTGTGCTCTTACTGTTTACTCTGACTGGGGGTGGGGGGGTGGATTGAGTGAATCCTGTCAGTTTTAGGGACTTCCTGGTTCATCTTCTTACTTGTTCATCTCCCTGCCAAAGAGTCCCCCTGAAAGATGAACCTCAGAGGAAAATGTCACACAGCACTCTAGCCCTTCCTCTGGTTCTTAGATCTCCTCCCCTCAGTGCTATGTGAGCCCTAAAGGGATGACTATAAATACCACCCTGGGAAATAGGCTACCATGCCACAGTGGCAGCCACTTATTCTCACCCACCTCACCAGAGATCTATGGGTGTAAGCACGTGTTCAGAGTGCATCTGGACAGGCACATCAAACCCATCCAGCACAACTCCAGACACTGCTTCTCCATTGGGACTTAGAATCTCCCTGGCCACAGGTTTCTGTCTCAGCTTACCATACCAGATGTGAACTCTTTCTTGTGGAGTGGGTCTTAAATCCATTCCTAAGGCTCTTGGACTTACCTGTGACAATTCAGCCACTATTGCACAAGCAGGCACATCCTGGCTAGGGTGACAGTGTTTTATTTAGCACGCAGGGTCTGTTGCCTAGTAGGAATGTTGGAGACAGCTCTCCAGCAGCAGCATGGATGGCCCTCCGTGAAAACCAGCCAGCGGGGGGGGGGGGGTTTCCAGTTCACTCCCAGATTAATTTCTCCCAGTCCTGAAGTCCAAATGTGTGCATGCAGAGTCTTTGGGTCTTACAGTCTAGTTTGGGTATACAGCCAACCACAGTAGCCATAGAGTTTATTTTCTGTGGGACCTCAGAAGCTTCCCTGGCTGGCAACTCGCAGGAAGTAGCCCACCCCTGGCACTGGGGTTTTCAATTCAATAGTCTTATGGCCCCTGAGACTGTCCTTTTCTACCCATGTAGAGTACACCCTTTGAATTTAAACTTTGTGGCTATGATTTTAACCCATGTTTCCTCTTATTTAACTGCCTCAGGAGGATTGTAGGCAGGCAGAAGAACCCTTGTACCTGTTTGTCTCTCCAACGGCTTTTCAAATCTTAAAAATACACAGAGGTCAGCATTGTTCCATCTACATAATAAAAACTTTCCCACAGAATGGGCAGGGCAAGATGGCATCCCAAACCTGTCCCATAGCAGAGATCACCTAGATGAATTACATTTCCTTACCCTGGAGCTCACAGAAGCCTCTACATTTCCCCATCACTGGTGAGCTCAGTGGGTCTCACTTAATTTGCTCATACCTACTCAAGGGAAACAGGGAAACATGGCCCTGCTCTCCCTGGGTCAGAGTGGCCCTGGGTTGATACCATGACTGTTGCCTCGGCTGTTTGGGGAGTTTCTGACTGGACAAACCATGTCTACTCCTGGTATGATCTTTTGCTGGAGGGAAATGTCCCCTCTTTATTCTGGAGAATAAGGACTCTCCCTTGGAACATGCTTGATCATTCGCCTGTATTGTTCTATCTCCAGTGTCTTGTGTGAAGTACTGTTCCTCAGGCTTTGAAGATGACCGGAAGCTTCTTAGCATGCAGTTTGGTTTTCTCTCAGTCCGCCCCCGCCCCTGAGGAACTCCAGTTCAACACAAATCCCACCACATTTGCCTTTGCATAATGCAAACAGACCTCTTCCTCCGCTTTACTGTCTCCTCTAGGTTCCTCTCTGTCTGTCTGTCTGTCTGTCTGTCTCTCCCCCCCACCATCTCTCCATGCTGCTCTAAGTCATTGAGGTCTGCCAAAGCCTTTCCTACTTGACAAAGCTCTTACCCCGCAAATGGACTCAACCAGGCCACTAAAGATCCATACCAGCCTTCAGGTCCCCGCTGGGCCAGCCTCTGAACTCCTCCGGGAACATAGTTCTATCTGTGAACTGGGGTTCAAACACAGTCCTCTTACCCCAAGTTCCCTCAGTGATGCCTGTCTCTCTTCACTGACCCTCTAGCCCCTGATATTTGTGGGAACTCAGATGGAGATAACCAGGTGTCCCTAATGGTTTTCATGAGTCAGTCACTAGGGACTGATTTCCAACACACTGCCTCAGGTCATGCAGCCTTTGCCTTGAGGAAAGACCCCACCTGCTCCCATGCCCCACAGCCTCACAAGCCCAGCTTGCCTAGATGTCTCCCCCGATTCCAGCAGCCAAGGAACTGAATATCAAATTATTACCACAGTTTCTTGCACCGGGCAGGTGCAAACGCCGCAGCTGGATTGCGGATTCCCCCCTTTCTGTTTAACTCCAGGCCCTCAGGCATCTCCATCCTCTACCTGTTCCCCTTCTCTGCTCACTCTCAGGATCTCCCCATGGGTTCCAAGTCTGTGGGTCTCAGCAAGGGTTTCTGAGCACAGATCTAATTTGTACTCTGTCTTCTTTCCAGCCCTCAAACCCTAGGAAGCAGCAAGCCAGCACCTCCATCCTCTGTTGATCTAATTTACTTGCCAGACCGGAGGCTAGCAGGGAGGGCAGAGGGCACTGCCACAGACATCCCTCTTTCTTGTTACCATTCCTCTTTCACACAAACAAGCTCCTGCCCAGCCACCCTCTCAGCCTCAGATGCATTTCCAACCACACAAAACAGTGGCCGGGCAACCTCCGCCACCGCCACTGCTTGCCAATACTCTTACTCTGGTGCAGTACTCTCAAGGATTGCAAAATCTCTTCTTAATTGCTCTCGGCGGATTCCTCCTAATCCTGGTGGCTCAGCCTTAGCTGTATATCTCACTACCCATAACAAGAACCATGCATGGCCAGGCCTGGTGGCCACACCTTTAATTCCAGCACTCAGGAGGCAGGGGCAGGTGGATCTCTGAGTCTGAGAGCAGCCTGGTCTACAGAGGGAGTTCTAGGACAGCCGAGGCTACTTGGAGAGACCCTGCTTTGGGGGAGGGCTGGTGGGAGGCGTGTGGAGAGCACCATACAACTCTTGACATAGCAGTAAGACTCTCTGGCACACGCCACTCAACTACCTACCTTGCTACCCAGAGCCAGGACCGTGCACTCAGTCCTCAACTGACCTTGGTCATATTCCTGTTCAGGCACCGGTGAATTATGTTGTGTGACGAAACTTTTCCTGGGGATCTGAAACACACTCGTTTACCCATCCCACGTAGGGAGCCCAGGAGAGTCTGAAGTATGGACACCACCTTGCTCCAACTGGGTGAGCCAGCGAGCTTCCCCGGAGTGAGCTACAGGAGTATTGGTGAAGGGTCACTTACAGGAGCAGACATGAGCCAAACAGCTGTGTCATCAAGGCCCACCCCAGAATGGGTGACAGCTGAGACTCTGGAGAGCCGTGAACAGCCTGCAGGCAGGTTCAGGGTGTCCCTTCCAGCCGCCTCAGTTGGTCTGAAACTCTTCTAGGCAGCCGGGCAGGTTCCTGCTGTTTCCAGGCAGTTTTCTTGCCTCAGGAAGCTCAGTGTCTTGGCATCTCGGTTTGTCTGACAGTCCTCTTTGCAGCCGGATTCTCACCATTTACTCTGACGGGAGGGGCCTGGCGAATTTGGTCAGTTCCAGCGAGTTTGAGTTCTCAACACCATTTTTTTAGTTGTTTATCTCCCTGCCTAATGAGATCCCTTGCAGTATGAATTTTGTTTTGCTTTTTGCTATTTTCAAGACAGAGTTTCTCTTTGTAGTCCTGGCTATTCTGGGACTGGCTTTGTAGACCAGGCTAGCTCAAACTCACAGAAATCCACCTGCCTCAGGAGTGCTGGGACTGAAGGCGTGCGTGGGTACATGCGTCACCTCCGCCCTACTGTGCAATGTTTTATTTTTGTTTTTGTTGGGTTTTTTTTTTTTTTCTGTTTTGTTTTAAATCTTAGAGCAAACTGTTACCCAGCATTCTCCAGGGCACTCTTGGAAGGCCACTGTAGAAAACAACATCATAGGTCAGCTGATCCACCCGGATCATATCTTGAGAACAGGGTTCGGGAAATGAAGTCCTATGTGGCTTCCTTTGTCAGCTGTCCGCTCAACATAGCAACCTCACATCTACCATAATGGATGGCGTGGGTCACACAGAGGTGGCTTGCCTATATAGCACCCATCTGGGCCAAGAGAAGTGACTGTGTGTTCTTCGGCCCAACTGGGTGGGGGCAGACAGGAGCAGACTAAAGGAGAGCCTTCCTCCCATGTTTCAGAGTTAATATGGCTCCTACTTGCAGAGAGCCAAGCTCTGATGCACTAAATGGCAGTGTGTGTGTGTGTGTGTGTGTGTGTGTGTGTGTGTGTGTGTGTGCACCGTCCCTGCTTGCATGTGTTCAGATCTTCCACCCTGTCAGGAGGGAGGTGCTGCAGACTGTGTACCCAGAGGCCTCTGGTACTTCCTAGTTTATGTTCTTCTGAGTCCTTTCTGGCCTGGGGGAGGGGCCAATTCTGTTTAAAATCTTGAGCTTCTCACAGGATCCAGCTCCTCTGGACCCCAAGGTCAGGCCTAGGTGAAGGTCTTATTCAGTGTTTCCAAACATTCTATGTGTCTAGGGACAAGCCTAACCAGAAGCCACTGTGTCCTAGAGGACCAGAGTCTGCCAAGCCTTCCTTCCCCCTACTGCGGCTGCCTAGCTGCCCGGGCTCAGAGGCCCAGCAACTTCGCAGATTGTTCTCCTTGTCCTTGACTTTTCCCCCTCACAGGGGGCCAGTGACAGAGTGGAGGGTGTCCTGTGTCCAAAGGGAACCCTGCTGAGAACAGCACTGGGGAGTTGGGAGCACGGGGAGGCTCGGGATTTAGAGTCCACTTGTCAAGGGCATTTATTTCTGGGGCCTGTGCCATCTTTGGGTACCGGACCCACACTTGGCCTCATTACAACAAAGTAATTTTACCCCTTCTAATATACTTGTCCCAAGTGAAGTTTTTAAAAAAGTCCAAATGGTCACATTAATGATGGTAGTACCAGCAGCAAGCGGGACATGCTAGCCAGGACCCAACCTGAGTCAAGAAGCACTGTGTGTTAGGAGTCTGGTGAACTCCCTTCTTTCCTTCTCTCTCCCCTCCCTCCCTCTTCTTTTCTCCTTCTCCCTCCTGTATTCCCTCTGCTTCTTTCCTTCCTCTCCCTTTTCTTCCCTTCCTCTCCCCTTCCCTCTTTCTTTAAATTTTCCCTTCCTTTTCTTTTTCTTCTCTTCTGTTTTCCTATCCTCAACAAATAGCCCATAGTATCTCTGAAGTTCCAATCTGTGGAAGAGACTGGTAAGAGAAACCTGCAGGGACTTGCTTTCTTGGGATTTATGTTCTTGGGGGAGATGGCTGATGATCACATCAGATAAGGACTGTGCAGGCCAGGGTTTATAATTTCTTCTGCCAGGCAGACCCATTGACAAGTAAGCCATTTCCTTTACTAAAAAGATTGGTGGGGAGGGGCCCAGTCGACTGTGAGTGAGCCTCCCGTGGATCGTGGATCGGTGGTCCTGGGTTCTATAAGTCAGCAGGCTGAGCGAGCTGTGGAGAGCAGGCCAATAAGCAGAGTTCTCTATGGCCTGTTTGAGTTCCTGCCTCCAGCTTCCTGCTTGGGTTCCTGCCTTGACTAACAGACTATCCCTCTCCAAGCCGCTTGTCTTAGCAACAGACTCGAGGAGGACAAAGACTCCCATTCCAAATGAAATAAAGAGAAACTTCAAAACAAATGCACGAACAGAAACAGAGTCTACTTTAGGCCAGGAGAGCAGGCAATTTCTCTCAAGAGATAAAATTTTGGAGACGAGATGGCAAGAACTGAGTCAATTTTAGGGAGCCCCTGGGACTGGAGTCACCAGCCTCAGGGCACAGAGCTGCCAAGAGCAGGGAAGGTGGCACATTAGCCTGGTTTACCTGGCTCACTGATCCTTGCTCGACCACATCCTGCCTCTTCCCTGGAACATAGAAGAATACTGGACTCAGTTTGGTGGGAGGAGCTAGGGTCTGCCAAGGTGCTGTAGGACTAAGCCCTGGACGCACTTCTTGGACTCCCATTTATTTGTGTTGAAGTCATGGGGTGAAGGGCGGGAGAGTGCATACACACATGCACAGAGGCATGCACACACAATGTTAAAACAATAACAACAACAACAATAACGATTTCTCAGAAGGTCTAGTTGATGCCCGGTAATGGTGGCACATGCTTTAAATCCCAGCACTTGGGAGGTGAAGGCAGACATATCTCTGAGTTCGAAGCTAGCCTGGTCTACAGAGTGAGTTTGAAGACAGCCAGGGATGTTACACAGAGAAACCTGTCTTGAAAAATCAAACAATAACAATGATAACAAAACACAAAAACAAAAGGAAAGAAAGATAGATCAGTTGAGAGCCAGGCTTGACCGCACACATATTTAATCCCAACACTCAGGAGGCAGAGGCAGGCAGATCTCTGTGAATCTGAGGCCAGCCCCATCTGTCTATAAAGAAGTTCCAGGACAGCTAGGGATGTTACACAGACAAACCTTCTATTAAAAAGGAAGGAAAAAAGGAAGGAAGAGAGAAAGAAAGAAATCTCAATCAAGCATTTTGCTAATTTATAGAAAGGATGCAAACTTAGTAAAAACAAAAATAAAGCAAAACAAAAAAACTCTTCTTGTTGTTTTGTTTTTGTTTTTCAAGACAAAGTTTCTCTGTGTAGCCCTGGCTATCCTGGAACTCATTCTGTAGACCAGGCTAGCCTCAAAGTAGGAGAATCACCTGCCTCTGGCTGGAATTAAAGGTGTGAGCCACCACCACCCCAAAACAACTTCTATATACTGTTTTCTTTCTTTCTTTCTTTTTTTTTTTTTTTTTTGAGGTGTTGGGGAGGCACCCCAGGGCCTTAAGTTTGTTAGGCAACTGTTCTATCACTGAGCTAAACTCAATGTGTATTTTGTTTTCCTTTTATGATTTTATTTGATGTGTGTATGTGTGTGTGTGTGTGTGTGTGTGTGTGTGTGTGTGTATGTACACACATTCACGTGTCACAGCATGTGGAGGTCAGAGGACAACTTTGTGGAGTCAAGTCTTTCCACCTTTATGTGGGTTCCAGGGAGTGAACTCAGGGCATACCTGGTAGGCTGTCTTAGTTACTCTTCTGTTGCTATGAAGAGCAGGGCAGCTCCTATAAAAGAAAACATTTAATTGTGGGGGCTTTCTTACAGCTTCAGAGAGCTAGTCCACCATCATTGCCATGGGAGGCAGATGGGCAAGGCCCTGGAGCAGCAGCTGAGAGCTTTACAACCTGATTCACAGGCAGCAGAGACAGAGACACTGAGTCTGCTGTGGGCTTTTGAAATCTCAAAGCTCACCCCCAGTGGCAAATCTCCAACAAAGCCATACCCCCAATCCTTCCTAAGCAGTTCCACCTACTGGACACTAAGCATTTAAAATATGACCCCATAGGAGCCAGTCTCAATCAGACCACCATATGTGGCAAGTATTTTTGCCCTCGGAGACATGTCATTGGCCCAAGTGTGTGGTTTTGGTCATACACACACACACACACACACACACACACACACACACACACACACACTTAAGTAGTTGGGACTTGACTCTCTGTTGCTGTTGTTTCATTTCATTTGGGGTAGGTTCTCACTATGTAGTCCAGGCTGGTCCCCAGAATCTCAGTTTTCTGCCTCCACCTCCCAAGGGTTCGGATCACAGGTGTGTGGAATCTCTTCTGTTCTGCAGTTGAGTATTTTTTCGATCTTTTGTGCCTAGTTGCTTCTAAGCTCCTAGGCGACGATGGTAGAACTATTAGTACCTAGCTGTTTTCATCTACCCAGTGCTCCCGAGTTAGTCTGGTTCATCTTTAAAACATATCAGTTTCCTTAGAAGTATCTGTTAAAAGCTGCTGTTAGTTCTTTTCCCTGTTCCCAACAGCAGCTCTGGATAGTGAGTATCCCAGCTCCTTCCACTGAGCAGGGCTTTGCTCTCTGTCTCCCTCCCACTGTGTGGGGCCTTCCTCTAGCAAGATCTTACTTTCTGACCGAGAGTCCACTGCAGTTGTACACTGTCCCTGTGCCTGTCATCGGGAGGCTCAGGGTGCTGGTCTCTATAGAGCCCTGGGACCCTTCTAACTCAGGTACTTGAACCCTTTTGTTTCTCCCCACCTTGCTTCAGCCTTTGGGCCTCCTGACTGCCTGCCTGTTTAGTTTCTCCTCTCCCCTGTTTTTACTTCTCTCCCTCTGTCAGAACCACACACCATTTCTTGTCCTAGGTTCCCCAATTCATCCTCTCCCCACCCCTTTCTCTAAAACAGTTTTAATTACATTTTT
Source organism: Micromys minutus (assembly GCF_963924665.1). Lineage (NCBI taxonomy): Eukaryota > Metazoa > Chordata > Mammalia > Rodentia > Muridae > Micromys > Micromys minutus. The sequence goes on from NC_137979.1 coordinate 64,243,378, forward strand.
ACTTATGGTGTATGTTTGTATGTGCACACATGAACACACTCATGCACGCACACATCCATAAGAACAACTGTGAAAGTCTTCCAACAGGTTTCACTTGGAGATCAACTCCAGGTCTTCAGGCTTGTCAACAAGCACCTTTAGCTACTGAGCCATCTCACCAGCCTTCCCTCCCCCTCCTCCCCCAACACTTTCCTCTTCTCTCCTCCCCTACCAGATATCTTCCCTTTCCCTTCTTTCTCTGGACCCCTCTTGGTTTACTTTTCTCCCCACACTCCCTCCTCTCCTCTCTCTGCTTTGGTCTCATTATCTCTCTTTCCAGTATCTCTCTAAAATACACCCCATCAAAGGCCCAAAGTCACTTAGCCCAAGCCTCCGGTTAGCAGCAGCAGCTGGCCTCTTCACTAAGTACAGTCTCTTGTTTGTACCACTTTCCTATGATGCATCACAGGAGGATGGGAGCTCCCGGAAACAACAGGGCCTCGGTGGTTATACCTGCCTGAGGCCGGGAGTTGTAAAAGTGAGGGCCCTGTTCCCTAGCTCAGGTTTTGTGGAAAAGACCCTCTCCCCCAATCTGGTTGTGATTTGCCCATCCATTGATACTCTTTCGCCATAGGGTACACAGAACCCTATCTCCCTTCTAGGCTGGTTCTGAGGTTCAGTTACTTAGTCACGGCTGAGTAAACAGTGCCTTTCTGCCAAAGCCAACCAACTCAAGATTCCAAGGTCAGGAGGATTCTTTCTACCTCGAGAAACTGCACCCACGCTGGTCTTCTCCAGCCCTGCACATCTCTCTACGTTAGGGCCCAAACCACAATCCAGAGAAGGGAATCCAGACCACAGTGCCCTCCAGGTGCACGTGGCCACTTACTCCCACCGTGACATTGGACTTGGAGTCCTTCAGTATCACCCTTGTTAATACGGCCAGTGTTAGAGGGAGGTGAACAATGCTTTACCCTGGGACCCACAGAGCCACTTGTACACACAGAATGACCTCTTGGGCAATATTAATAGTTCACCTTGCTGTGGATTCAGGTTTGGGGGAGGCTCAGTTTCCCCAGCTGCAGAGCCAGGGGCTTGAGGCAGAAGTTCTACCGACTCAGCTCTCTAAACTTCACTGGACCTTTTCCCATCAACAGCCCAGGTGACTTCATCCACCATCCAAAAGCCGCTTTTGCTCTGGCCTGCTTGGGAATACAATGATCATTCCTGTGTTTGTGTGTGTTTCTCTCCTGGATCAGCCTTGGGGACTTTCCACCCTTCCTGTTCTTCTGGAGACATCTGTTTTCACCGATGGAATGGGACAGCATCAAGGACAGTGCCAAGCAATAGGCAAAGAAAAGAAACTTTCCTGGCCACCCAGCTAGTCTTTCCTGCTTGCCTAGGGCTGGGAAGCTTCATGCTCCAGAGCAACAAGGGTACCAGTCAGGCCAGGGGACCCTCTGCAGAGCCTTTCTGGGTGACTCAGCTCAAGAGAGTTTAAGAACCACAAAGGCCGAGCCATCCAGGGCCCAAGCCAGAGACAGCCTCGGCAGCATCAGAGCAGAGACCAAAACACCAGGCTTTCAACTTCCACTTCGCTGAATCTCATCTGTCTCCCTTGAATTCCCAGCTCGCAAGCCGGGTAATTCTCATCCCCAGACCTGTTGGCAGGCCAAAGGAATAACTCACGTGAATCAAAAGCAATTTGCAAACATAAATAATTTTCGGCGCCAGGAGAGGAGCCGGCGGGAAGAAGCAGGGAAGGCCGAGGTGAACACAGCTGGTCTGGAGTCTCCTTCACCCCGCAGGGTCCTCCCTCTGCCCTTTTCAGCTCTGGTGGGAGGTGGAGGGCGGAGCAGCATAAACAAAGCAGGAAATAGCAATCCACACTAAACACGCTTGGTGCTTCTATGCTGGTCCATAGGAGGGGCTCTGCTCACTAGAGTCTTCCCTCCCCACCCCCACCTCTAGAGGCTTCATGAAGGACTAGATGGTCCTCTGGGCACTTAGGAAACCTAGGCTTCCTCCCAAAGGCTGCAGTTTCCTTTGTCCTCAACCAACAGAAGGATACCACCTAAACAAGAGGGGAGAACATCACTATTTGTAGCCTTCATTTACTCAGAGCAGTATGAGCCGAGGGAGCTGTGCACCATGTCTGTTCTTCAGGTTGGGGAACTTCCACTTTGGGGAACTGAGATGACTGGATAACTATCGGCCTCTGTCCACAGGAGAGGATGGCCCACACCACCCTGACGGTGTCTCCAAGGGCTGCCAAAGCAAGTACGGACCCAAGCATCCTTTTGGAAGGACCAGATCCTTAAGCACACCTTTCCAAAGCCCACCCCCAGGAGGCTGTCTGAAGCAGAGGGAAACAATGAGAAACCAGACACCATGGAATTAGTGAAGAATTTCTCAGATGAAACAGGAAAGGAAGGAAATCCAGGGAGGTTTACAGGGCAGCTGGAGCAGGTTGAAAGGCTTCAGGGGTGGGCGTGTTTATGTGTGTGTGTGTGTGTGTGTGTGTGTAGCTGTTCAAGACTCTAAGCTCCATGGTGTGGTGCATTTGAAAGGGTCCTTCATGGGGGGCTGGGAGGGGAGAGGTATCTGTGCTACCACAGGTGGTGTCACTGTCACCCTCCCCCAGCCCTGAATGCACACACAGGTGCGCGTGCACACATACATGCAGCCTCATCGTTTTAGAGCATGCTTCGTCGGGCCAGCTCCCTGCCCCAACCTAGGTATGAAATCTTGCAGACAGTTGCAGCTACAGTGGAGCAGGTTCTGCGCTTTAGGCCTTACACACGCAGCTCAGCACACCCCTGCCTGAGAACAGAAAGCTGTGTGTATATGGGAGGAGCCAGGGAGTCCAGCACCCTGAGTCACATGTTCGAACCTCATCTGCAAGGATGAGATGGCTGCCCCGCTGTGCGGAAATTAAACCACAGTTCCTCTTGCATCTTCCTCCAGGATTATCCTTCAGGTCTGTTTCTTTAAATTCAATTACTACATAATTACCTGGAGCCTCAAGAAATCCTCACAAACCACTCAGGTGGAGTGAGGGGGTGGTGGGATCCAGAGCAGCTGATCAGAGCACATCTGCTTGGTTCCTGGGGGGAAGGTGGGCCTGGTGTCCTCGGGGAGTGAGCTGCCTGAATCAGGGCTCCTGGGCAACCCTTGGCTTGGGATGCTATTAGCAATCTGTGGCTCTGTCACATACACATGACACATAGAACTTGACACACATAGACACATACTTGAGGCATCAGAATATAAGGGCTCCTGTTAAGAATATATACACAAGCTGGAGAGATGGATCTCAGAGTCGAGAACACTTAATGCTGCTGCACAGGACCTGAGTTTGATTACCAGTTCCCAACTTGGGCATCTCACAATCGCCTGTAACTCCAGCTCCAGGGGATCTGGTGCCTCTGGCCTTGGCAAACACTTGTGCTCAAGTGCATGTACACACACACATTCATACACAGAGAGAGAGGGAGAGGGAGAGGGAGAGGGAGAGGGAGAGAGAGATGTGGGGAGGTAGCTTGATTGGTGGAATGCTTACACAAAAACTCAACTCTCCCTCCTGGCACCTGTGATGGCCCATGCGTGAAATCCCAGCATTTGAAAGGTAGAGACAGAAGGACCAGAACACAACAGAAGGTTAAGGTCACTTTGGCTATATAATGAGTTCAAGGTCAACTGGGGCTCCCTTACAACCCCCAACACCCCCCAACAACTCCCCATCTCAAAGAAGTTGCAAGACAGCAGTAGTCAGTAGCAGCTGCTTGAAAAACTGCCTGGAGTAACATTGTCACTCTCCAAGAGCTCAACAGTTCTAAACCTGTGGGTCTCAATCCCCTTAAGGGTCAAATGACCCTTTCACAGGGGTCACTAAGACCACAGGAAAACACAGGTATTCACACTACAATTCATGAAGTAGCAAAATCACACTTAGGAAGTAGCAACAAAAATAACTATGGTTTGGGGCGGGTCACCACAACATGAGGGACTGTATTAAAGGGCCACAGCTTTAGGAAGGTTGAGAACCCCTGCCCTAGGGCTCCAAGGCCCAGAGACACACAGAGGTTGGCAAGTACAGCTAGTGGGGAGTATTGAACAGGGGCTACGGGTGACAGTGAATGGTGAAGGTCTTAGGTGTTCCTCCGGCAGGCGCCATGTTGGAAGAATCTACAGCTTCAGAAAGGTGATGGGGCCGTGCCTGCCTCTGAAGCACCCTCTGGCAGACTCTGGAAGATGGAGAACAGGACTCTGGAGAGGCAGATGTGTTTATTTGTTGCTTGCTGACTCATACCTTCTACCTGGCTCTTCGACTTAGCCCAGGTTAGCTGCTAAGCCTTCATACTACCACCTGCAAAGCAGCAGCTGGACCCACTTCACAGAGACAGAAAAGCTGACACAGTAGTCCCCTTGGAGTGAAGGAAAACAACAGCAGTGGGGAGGGGGAAGGTGTAGATTTCAGAATCAGGGGCCACAGGAAGTAGACACTTGTATCCAAGAATAACAATTTCCTCTTTAGAGTCTTCACCTCAGATACACAGCAAGAACTGCCATTGGATCACAGAATCCACTGGCTTCCAGACACTTGAGATTTTGGCTTTGTTCTAGGAGGAGTTTAATATGGGCCCTCGTCCTGACTCTGAAGCCCCAGGGTCACTCCCAGGCACCAAAAAATGAGATCCCCTGGACAGGAGCATTCCTTGCAGGGACTGAGGACAGAGCTGAGGGATGTTGCTAGGAGGGGAGGTAGCCTCGGACAACAGTGGTGTAGAGCTGGACATCTCTGTCCATCTGTCTATTTGTCACTTGGTCAAGCCACTACTGCGGGCCGGAAGCTGTGGGGAGACTTGACATGGGGTGTTTAACTGTTCCCCAGCAAATGTGACTTGAGTTTTTATTTAAGGTAGGGGTATTCTGAAATGGTCAAGGCTGCCTCTGGAAGTAGCTTATCCTCTCCCTCAATGGCTCTGCCTTCAGGGTAAACAGAAAAATACACAGGAAGGTAAAGAGTTTTGGGCAAAGGCAGGAGATTACAGCAACTTGATCTTTTCTGTTTCCCCGAATGTCCTGGATGTTTTGCTGACAAAGGGCACGTGTGGAATCTGGCCTTCCCCATCTCTTTGTCTCAGAGTGTCACAAGATCAGAGATGTCCCACTTCATCTCAGCCCAATCACAGGCCAGGGTCCTGTGTCACCCAGCAACCTCCCCATGCTACTTAACTCAGAAGACCTTCACAAGGGCTGGCGGCTTACAGGCCTCTGTGCTTCTCCACTGAGCTGTCTCGTAGGGGCGGACAGGGTGATTCTGTGGGACTGAAATAGTTTCCAGACCAAATCTAGGGTACTCAGCTAAATTTCATTTTCACTTAAAATAGTGCAAAATTTCTCTTTGCTTTAGAAGTATGTCTCAAATGTTTCCTGGGATACACACATACACTCGCATACATATATACATATATACATACATATATATGGTTAATTATATGGCTGAGGATGTAGAGTACTAGTCTGGCATGCAAGAAGCCCCAAGTTTGGTTCCCAGCTCTGCCTAAAACCAGCCAAGATGGGGACATGCCTGTGATCTCAGCTTTCATGATATAGAAGGAGAAGGAACAGAATTTCAGAGTCATCCTCATCCTCTGCCATATATACACACACATATACATACATATACAATACACCTATGCATATGAAATGTACCATTGCACTTGTTAAGTACCAACTGCTCCCCCCCACCTTTTTTTTTTTTTTTTGGCAGTTCTGAACCTTTATTTGACATTCAGCAGGTTAGTTCTCATCCACATTGACCGTCGGTAGATTTTTGAATGCGGCAACAGGCATGTAAGTTATTGATGTGTGGAGCTTGTTTGGTGAATCCTTATCTTCATTACAGTTTCTGGGTAAAGTACTCAGATGTGATACGGAACATTCCTTATTCCCTTGGCCCAGATGACTTTATTGAGCCTGGTGTCAATGCACACATCCGGATTCCCCATTTCCTTCATTGCAAATTTTCAAATTTCTGAGAGTGCCCCAGGAGCTTCTTTAAGCCCATTCCTTGTGAATGCTGATGATGTATTCTCCGGTCACCACCTCGTTGATGGGAGAACAGCCCTTCTTTCTCTTCTTGCCACCTTTGTGTGTTGGAGCCATTCTGCCAGGCCCAAGTTGGAAAGGAAGGGCACAAGGAATCATGGAATGGAAAGTCGTCCTATAGCCATACAATTCCCAACTGCTCTTTTGGGAGGCCAGGTTTGGCTCCCAGCATCCACATGGCAGCAACATCTATAACTTCAATTCTGACCTCCTCTTCTGACCTCTGCAGGCACCAGGCCTAAAGGTGATGCACACATATGCATTCAGTCATGCACATAAAGGAAACCAGCCATTAAAAGATGTATTTATTTATGTATGAGCGTTTACATGCATATGCTATTGATTGATTGATTTACATGCATACGCTATTCAAATTGAACTAAGAATCCTAGGCACTTGATTTGCTTGGCCTAACAACTCTGAACCCAAACCATGCTGGATCTGCCGGGCATCCCCAATACTGGTGTCCAAAGATGGAATAGACAGGGATGAACTTGTCTCTTCTGAGGTGAGCTGAGGCAGTCAGGGCAGGTGGACCAGAGCTTCAGTCAAGCCAGCTTCAGACAAGAGACCTTACAAATGGCCCCGGGGTTTTGCACTGTTAGCTTTTGCCTCTGTGTCTGAGGGTTAAACCTGTAAGAACGGTTCTTGGTTCATTTTGATGGGGGGTGCATTTGGATGGTCTGGGTGTGTCCTCTGAGACCAGTACTGAGGGCTGAGAGAACAGAGTCCTAGGGGTCCTCTCCTTGGGATTGGGATCAGCCAGCTTGGTTCCAGAATCAAGGGAAGAACTAGGGAAAGCCCATCAGTACCTCAGTCTCTGCTACAAGCTGTCCTTCTGGGGAATAAACAGGTCAAGATGTTCAGATGGCACATGAGACATCAAAGGAATGCAGTAAGTGACAAGCCCATGTCACTTTGGGGCCAGATGGTCTTGACAACCAGGCTGGGCACCTTATCTGCTCCCTTAGAGCTCTACCCTCTGTTTACCTTCTGACTGGGGCTCCGGCTCGGCCCAGATCACCCCACAGGTCCTGCACCCGTGCCTACCTTTCAAGGACTCATGGTACCCGTAGACCAGGCTTTTCCAGGAAGAGTAGTGAACTAGTTGTCATCTAGGAGTGCCATCTTCCGCCTCTTCAGTCCTCTCCCCAAGCTTGGCAGAAGATGGACCACCTCAGGGGCCAGACTTACTATCAAGGCTCCTCCACCTCTGGATCTGATCAGCAGCATTCGGGAATTTTCAGTTCTCACGAACTGGGAAAACAGGGGCTGAGGTTCCTGCCTGGCACGGGCCTTTGTGCACCAGCCAGTGAAGGACAGGCCCAATTCTAGCGCTGAGCAGGCCGGTTGCCAGAAGCAAGATCAGCCTCCTCCGCTCACAGGGTGGCAAAGGGCGTTCATTACACAGAGGGGGAGGGGTGTTTAACTCACTCTGAGGGGGGCTCCCAGGGATGGGGTAGTGGGAGGGACAATTCACAAAAGCCGGGGCTACAAACTCCCAAAGGCTTTTTTAAAAAAAGCGGCTCCCTCCCCTCCTCCCCTCCCCCGCCCCGCGCCCCTCCCCCAGTCCCAGCCGCTGATGGCCTGCAGCCAACACTGGCCACTCCGTGCATCCAGCCTCCCGCCCTCTAGGCCTTCCTCTCCATCTCTCCCCCAGCCTTCCCAACTCTGCCCCTCGAACTACCTCAGCACACCCCAACTCCCCCCCCCACACACATACCCACACACTCTGAACTACGCTGTCACCTTCTGCCCTGGTGCCACTATGGGATCAGCCCTCGGTCCGAACTGAGGCTTTGCAAGCAGGGAGAATTCTGAAGCTCACCCGATTTCCCTGGGCTGGAGGCCCCAGGGCCTGCTTAGCCACCGAACCAGCAGGAAGATCGCTGTGTCTGCAGAACGCTGGCCGCCGGTGGTGGCTTCCTGGCCCGCTGAGCCGCACCCCTAGCCTAGGGGCCGTTAACCCCTTTCTTCCCTCCAACCACACCTAGCACCTCGGCCTAGTCGCCACCAAGGGGATGTCAGCTCATGCAACTAAGAAACTGAGGGTGGCAAGCCAGACTCAGCGCCCTGTCGCCCCCTCCCAAACCATCCAGCAGAAAGCCCTCAGCCCCCCCCCCCCAGCAGTTCACTTGCTCCAGCCCTGGCCTTTGGCCTGGTGGTTTCCGGGGAGAGAGCCTGGCAGAGAAAGGGCTTCCTCTGCTTCCTAGGACGGGCGGGGCCGAGAGTCAGCACCTATGAGTTGGGGTCCACTCCGCTTGTACCCTGCCCCACATCAGGGAGGGCTGAGAAACTTTCTGACTGACTTGGGGTTGGGGGCGGGGCAAGGGCCACCAGCCTGAGAGTCAAGATTCAGTAAGGGGGAGCGGGTGCAGCACTCCCATTGCTGGCCTCTTCACAAGTTACTAGGTTTGCCAGCTATGTGGGCATCTGAGCATCGCCAGCCAGAAAGCCCTGGGGACTAGGGTGACTCTGGTACATTCTCCTCCCTCCACCCTTTGAGGCCAGCACCTCTGGACTTTCCCACACAGAGTCACCTTCCAATGAAGGGATCTGGAGACACCAGACCCCACGGGGCTTGGCTTGAGCAAAAACTTAGCTCAAAGTCATTTTCCATGTGACTTAGGTGGAAGTAGAGAGAGAGCCGGTCCACCTTCCTTCCCCCAACTTCCAATATCCCCCTGGAGCTAATCTCAGACACCGGATTGCACCTTCAACATCTCCGTTTAATATTTACATTCAAGCAGGTAATAATTGGAAGCTTATAGTTCAGACATTTCTATAGCAGCAGGTTCTAGAGAGCTCTTTAGCCTTTTAACAAACTTTTTTTTTTGCACATAGAAACAACACACCCATGTGTACAGTATCAAAAAATATATACCAAGGTTACTGGTGTTGCAGTTCCTGGAGAAGGGGAAATAAAAATTAAAATACTGAATGAAGGAGAAAGAAAAAGGCCAACTGAAAATAGTCTGTCTGATATAGAATATAACATGATCTAGAGGAAACTCCATAAATCTAGGTTTTTATATTTCAATATATAAATACCTACAAATAAATATATATATATATATATATATATATATAAGCCCGAAGGGGGGTAGTCGGGTCTTCTGAGCTCAAACAATACATTTCAAGAATAACACCACGTACAAACCGGAGTAGAGTCAGCACTTGACAGCACAGTTAAAATATAATACTATAGCTGAGACCGCCTCGGGGCTGCGGGGTCAGTTCTGGTCCACAGGGAGGGCTCTGGTCTCCTATAGGGAAAAGGAGGTGGCGGTGAGACCGCAGGCACCACGTGGAAGGAGACAGTGAGAAATGGACACTCAGTCGGGATCCCAGGGAGTGAGCAGGGGCCTGGCCATCAGACTGGGGCGTCTTCTCCTTGGGAACCTCTGATTTGCAGGTGCTGAGTCCCAACGGGCAATTGCGACTCCTTCCCACTACACTGTCACATATTCTTTGAAAGTGACGGTGAGGCAGTTCGCCGTGACGTCAGTGATAATTATATTCCCAAAGAAGGGCTTGAATTCACTCAGGGGCTCCGCAGGCTCCTCCTGGGCCTCAGCGGGAGGTTTCTCCGCTGCAGTGGCCGGAGCCACCAATGCGGCCACCGCTGGAGCCTCGGGCTTCACCTGAAGGGTGCTGGGCGGTTCCCCGGCGTCGCTGCGCATCTTGACACAGCGCAAGTCTATGGGTTCATCCAGGTCTGAGTCCAAAAGGATGACCTCGGGCTGTGGCAGAGAGGCTGCGGTGGGGGATACGTTGGCAGGGTGCTCAGAGACCGGGCTGTCCCCCAGGCAAGTTGGCGTGCTGATGCTGCGGGCAGTCAACCGCTTCTTGCAGGGCTCACGCTCGCCATGGGTCTCGGAGAGGCAGCGCTTGCGCGCATGGGAGAGGTTCAGGCCCACCGTGTGGTGGTGGTGATGGTGGTGGTGGTGATGGTGGTGGTGGGCGGGCGTGTGTGAGCTCCTGGCTGGGTCCCAGGCCAGCAGATCTGGCTTGGTGGTGAGTTGCAGCGGCTGTTCACCAAAGGCCTCCTTGGTTGGGGAGAGCTTTCGAGACCCTAGGTCCTGGGGCTGAGGGTCCCCCGACGCCAGAGCCTCCTCCTCCCTGCGTTTGCAAGGCACTTCGGCTTTCTTCTCCTCAGAAGCACCCGTTGCCTTTTTAAAAGTCCTGTCCGCCTGGGGATGGCGCTCCTCGGCAGCACGTTTCTTGTGGCTGGGGGAGCGCGCCTCGCCCTCGGCTGCCTCGCCCGACTTGATCTTCACTGCCTGCATGCCGTTCTCCATGTACTTGCTCATCACGATCACGATGCGCCCATTCTTGTTCTTGTTCTTGACGATTTTCATCTTGCCCCCAATGCCATTCCCGGCCACCGCCTCCTTGGGGGCTGGTGCCAAGCCATTGGGAGGGCCCTTTTCCGAGCCCTTGCCTGGAGCTCCTGCCCCTCCCCCCAAGGGCTTCACTGCCCCGAGGTAGCCTTTGGCTGTAGCTCCGTGGGCCCACTTGTCAGGTGGGTGACTCTTAGCGCCCAGGTCTGGGCAGGTGGGGCTGGGTGCCTCCTTGTGGCCGCCCTGGTATTGCAGGTCGTACATTTTGGGGTCTGGCTGGTAGGGGTGGTGCTTTTTGCTATTTAGCTGATAGTAATACTTGCCGCTCTTCCCTGGTGGGGGCGGCTTACCGGACCTCTCTTTGCTGTGTGGCTGGTACTGATGGTGCTTTTTGCTGTTGAGCTCATACTGGTGCCCCTGGCCCTTGCCTTGGGGTAGTTCCAGCTTGGCACGGTTGTCAGCAGAGGAGTCTTGAAGCCCAGTCAGGACATTGGAGCGGCGGGCAAAGGTGGGTACCTGAGTGGGAGAAAGAAGGGGAAAGGTTGTCTCTGTGGCGGGAACATCGGGACTGCTCCAGCTCCCAGGGGTGGAAGTTGCATCACAGGGGGTGGGGCCAGAGGTTCTAATGCAATTGGGGTGCTCCCCCGGGAACTCTTAAGTAGTTTGGGAAGCAATATTTAGGGACCGGCTTGTGCTGGGATCCCGGGAGCAGCTCCAAGTACTCACCTGCACCACCAGCGGTTTGGGCTTGGGCCCTCTCTTGCGATATCCCATCAGCTGCTCCTGCCTTTCCCTGAGGGAGGGAACAGAGCCTCAATGTTAGTGACCTCGGTTTCCCTTAAGGTCAGTAGCACCCTGTTCTCCTTTTGCTACAGAAAGGAAGGACTCAGCAGGAGAGAGAAGATGGCACCTTTTTCAATGTGCTCAGTAACACTCCCACTTCTGAGGAAGGGGTCTTCCACGTGACACTCAGATGTAAACTTTCCCCTCCCCCCCCCTTCCCTCACCTGCTGCAACACTGTATCGGTGTCCAGAAGATTGCTGCCAGCAGCTGACTAGACAGTACTAGGCATAGCTTTGGGCCTGTGGCTCTGCAGACAATGTACTGGGTTTAGGAATTCAGGGAACAGGAGGTGTGTGCTGACCTCAGGACCTTTCCAGATCAGAAGCGAGGATGCTAACTACCTCATTAAGATCCAGATAAAGAGAGCTTAAGTTGAATGGGAGGACTCCTTTTCTTAAATGGCCAGGCATCAAACGGAGGGACTGAGTCCTTGTTTACATAGCGGCAAATAAGCCAATTAGGGGTTGGGCATGGGGACTGCCTCTGAGGCTAGCTAGGGTCTAGCCAGGTTCTCAGCCACCTGGTGAACCAGAAGTGGCACTATCCCATCCCCCAGCCAGTGGGCGGGGTGGCTGTCCGAAGCTCCGCCTCCTTAGAGGAGTGAGATCCTTTCTACCCGGATTTTTAAATTAATATAGTTAAAGGGTGGGGGAAGCCCTCATCACCACCAGCAAACTTCAACAGCTCTGGCCACCCAAAGAGTGACTGATTGTTCCAGGTCCTGTCCAGCTCTCCATAAGCCAGCCCTTCCAGAAGTTGTCAAATTCTAGATCGGAGACCCAGTCTCCAGCTCCCTGAGTCGCCACCCCCACCCCAAAGCCCCTGAGCCAACCCGGGGGAGTTCTGCCATGCCCTGGGGCCGGGTTGGGGTCTGATTCCAAAGTTGCATGGCATTGCAACAGCCGGGATTATAATTCTTCGGGGACCGATTATGCAACATGGCATCAGCCGCTGACATGGTTACAGGGTGGTGAAGTCCCAGGTGAAGTCAGTGCGAGTTCCCTGTCCTGCATTCCCGGTGTTCCGAGAAAGCAACTTTAGCTCTCAGGATCTAGAGTTTACAGTTCTAGTGGCAAATGCTCCACAGGAAATACTTCAAAATAAAAGAGGGATGGAAGGCTGGGGGTGGCGCGGCTCTGAGGACTCCTCCCCTCCTCCACGCCCTTCCCCCTCTGCCCTCTACACGAAACGGGCGAACCACAGCCACCAGTGGTAAATCCAGCTGCAGCAGCTGCAGCGTAGCAAGCATCTGTTTGCAGGAGGATGGGCACCCCCCAACCACCAGGCAGCGCTCACTCACGCCCTCGGGCCAACCTTCCCCCTGATCTGATAGAGCACTTTACCCCACAAAATACAGCAGCGAGGGTTGTGAGGAGCTCAGGACAGCAGCTATTCACTGCCACCCCAGCCCCCCCCCCCAGGGGGGATAAGGCCCTGCCAACTTTTATCCGGCTGCCAAAAGGTTAAGTTCAGTTCCATGACGTTCAGGGCGGTTTCACAATGCCAGCTCCTTCAGAGCTGCCCCGCGAGGTGCCCGTGCCAAGCCAGCAGTGTAGCTGCAGAACACCTAGGCTCTGGGGGCGGGGCTCCAAGGTTGCCAAGGGAGGGGGCCACGGGGATTCAGGTACGGTATTTCTAGGTAGATCCACCGTCGACCCCACGTACTCTTCCAGCAGTTTCCCAAAACACAAGCCTACCTTCCCCAGCCCTACCCTGCCCCCACTCCCAAGCTGCAGCAACCACCAAGGACATTGGTTAGAGAAGCTCAGGCCGCAGCCTTGCCCATCCGGGTTTGTTGGGGGTGGGGCTCTTGCCTGCCCCCTCCCACCCCTTCCCCCTTTCCTATGGCTGCAAGCAGTCATCCACTTTCCGATTCCCACCTATGGCCGGGGAAGCAGAATGCCAGGGGATGCTCACCTGTTCTGGAAGGCGATCAGCAGACGGGGATCCAAGATGTTCTCCTCTGGTTCCCACGTGTTATATCTTGCAAGTGAAAAAGGGGGGAGGGCAGAGTGTAAAAAAAAAAAAAAAAAAAAAAAAAGACCAGGTTGGGGAATGACATAAGGCCCTATGTGGCTTCCTGAATCAAAAGCTGTGGATGTGGAGGGTACACAGTAGGTTTCTTAAGGCCTAACATGGTCCTTGATTACCCCCCAAGTTAAAATAAACACACAAGGACAGGAGGAAAGGGGGGGTAAAGAAAACGAAACTAGCAGTTTATTTTGCAGTCGTCAAGAATTTTAAGCATGTTACTGTGACGTGTTCCAAGGCCACTTTCCTCTCCAGAAACCCTTCGTGCAAAGCAGCCCAAAAGCAAAGTCGTAGTCCCCTCCTATCCGCCGCCCAAGTCTCCAGTAGGGCTTCAGCTGGTCTGCATTGGACCCCTAATCCGATAACTCACAGCTCAGCGCCCCCCCACCCCCTCAAGGCCCAGGAGACCGCTGTCACTGGCAAGCAAACCCCAAATACTCAGCAGTACAAAAATATGCCTCCCTCTCTCCCTCTCTGAGAGAGAGAGAGAGAGAGATAGAGAGAGAGAGAGAGAGAGAGAGAGAGAGAGAGAGAGAGAGAGAGAGTGTGTGTGTGTGTGTGTGTGTGTGCCTGCGCCTGTCTCCATCCGGTGCCTTCGCATTTCAAATTAAAAAAAAAATTCCCCACCGAAAGAGCTGCAGTGACAGTTCCCAACATTTTCTGCCTTTTTTCTTCCCTACCCTGCACCACCAGGAGAGAGGACGCACACAATTGCATTTTCGTGGCTTTAAAAAAAATTTTTTTTTTTTTTTTTTTTTTTTTTTTTTGGTTTTGCAATATGGAGCCGTTCGGTGGAGGGAAAGGGGAAAGGAGCCATTTTCTGCTGCACATCAGTCAGTGCCTGCGCCCTCCCTCCCTCCGCCGGCCTCCCGGGCTCGGCCCCGCGTCTCTCCAGCTCCTCCGGCTCCTTTTAGCGCATAAATTAGTGATGGCATTTCCCGGAGAGCGGAGCACAACACAGGGCGCCCGGCTCGGGCTCGGCTGCTCCGCTTCCCAGTGCCTGCCACCGACTTCCCCACCCCCTCCTCTCTCCACCCCACCTCCACCCCGCCTCCCGTCCGCTCCCCCACCACCCCACCAGCTCCACGGGTCCGCCGGCCAGGGCGCCTGGTGCCGAGGCCCCCGGACCCCGCCGCTACTTACTTGGGGGACCAGCCTCTCCATTTCACCAGATACTCCACTCTGCCCTGTAGGGGGGAAGAGACAGCACTCCATCAGCTTCCGCGGGATCCCCGGCTCCTGCCCGCAGCCTCCCCACCCCCTCCGCGCCTCTCGCTCGCTGCTCCCGCCGCCGCTCCCGCGCCCCGGCGCCGCCACCCGCGCGCCACCCCTACCTTGCGGATCCGCTTCTTCTCGATGCTCTCCACCGCGAAGACGTGCTCGCCAACAGCTGGCAGCTCCATGGCCGAACCCGGGCGCGCAAAGGCGCAAGCGGCCGGCGCGGCTGCAGACACAGCTGGCTCCCGCCGGCACCCCGATGCAGTCCTGCGCGCGGACCTCGCCACGCGCCCGGCCCCCGCCGCCACCACTCGCCCCTCAACACCCGGGCCGCCGCCGCTGCCTGCACCCGCGGACTCTCTGCTCGCTCTCGCTCAGACAACTGAGCCCGGGCCGCCGCGGCACGAGAACTCATGCAAATCCCGGACGTCAGCGGGCGGGGCCTCGCAGGGCCCAGCTCGGCGTCAGGGGGCGGGACGCGCCTCGGATTGGCGCAGCCCGGCCTACCGGAGGCCCCCGGTCTGGGCGGCAGGGGAGGAGGAGGGCGCGGGAGGAGGTTGGGGAGGAGGAGGGCGCTGGGAGGTGCAGGGGAGGGATCTGAGAGCCGGGAAAGTGAGCTGGGGCCGCGGAATAAAGGTGTGTTTGCCTAGGCAGCCAGGGTGGGCACCTCTACTGGGCCCCCTCTGATCCGCAGCCCGACACTTGGCACTCTCCCGACCCCACCTTCGGCCGCTGTTTCGCAGTTTCTGCTTGTGCACCGTCCGGGGATCCCTGCTGGGGGCCACGGAACCACCCGCTGCACTTTACAGATACTCCCAACTACGTCTCTCCAGCAGGGTTCTGGAAGCACAGGGGAATCTCCGGCAGGGGGCGGAATGGAGGCGGGGGCAGTTCAGGCCCCAACCCTCCGTGCCCACCGCCCCGCCCCGACAGGCTCCTGGCATTTAGGCCGGCGAGGTGGGGAGAGAAAGAGTCAGAGACAGAGGACTTGGACAAGTCCAGGAGCACGGAGAGGCAAAGACAGAGACAAAGAAGCAACTGGCCAGGGGCGTTAGCACTCAAGAACCTCAACAGAAAGGGGCTTTGAATCTGATCCCACCCAAGATTCTGAACGGCTTCTAATTAACACTTGGCCCACTCATTCGCGCGGAAGGGGCAGTGTCTAGCAAGCCCCCAGAGTCTGAGACGCTGGGAGAGAGGAGAGAGAGCAAAGAAGGGAGGGAAGGAGAGAGGGAGGGAGGGAGGGAGGGAGGGAGAGAGAGAGAGAGAGAGAGAGAGAGAGAGAGAAACAGAGACAGACAGACAGACAGACAGAGAGAATATAAGAATATGGGGTGTATGAATCTGACTGGAGGTCCAAGGGGACTTCGTGGGGGTTCATGAGAGAGCCTCGAAAGAATGGGGGAGGACCAAGTAGAAGTTGAGGCTGAGGAATGGTGGATGAGTAGGCCTCGAGAAGAGGAGGAGAAATGGAATGGCTAGGGAGCCACATACTCTTCCTGAATTCCCGTCCCCTGGTCTCTGACAGCCAAGCCCTGCTAACGTGGCCTTTGCAGCCCTGGAGTGTGAAGTTTAGCACCTCGGAGCCGGCCTGCCCCGCACGTCCAGGGGTATTCAGCTCTAGTGTCCGGCCGGGGGGAGCAGCTGCGCCAGACGTGGTCTTCCAAGAGCGCCACCGGTGGGCCCACGAGATCCGTGGGGTCGCAGTGGGTAGACCTGACAGGGAACATGCCATTCTAAGTGGGAGGGGTAAGGGTGTGCCTTGCCTGCAGTGCGTCCGGGGCCCCAGCTCAGGGCTCCCGAAGGACGTGGAGCAGGAAGCTTGCGCTTGCGCAATCCCTTGGCTGAGCTTCCACAGAGACATAAAAAGCGCAAGAGAGGAGAGTGGGTCGAAGGGGAGGGAGGGCAAGGAGCCATCCGGGTCTCTGTCCCTGCTTTTATTGCGTTTCAGAATGCCTGGTGAGGAATATGCTGAGGTGACTTGCGAAGGGCCAGGTGCAGAAGAGAACCCCCAAAGCCTGCCAGGGCTTGTGTTTTCCCAGGATCCAGGAAAAGTCTTCAGACGGTTTGATGTTGCATACCCGCGCTGACTCCACACTCCTCCACTTTGCAACACCGTGGCTCCGCTGCTTAGCGGCAGCTCTCTCGGTATTTACTTCTTGGAGTGTTGAGGTGGAGGGGGGTCGTCTTCCGGAGGCAAGAGAGTACTCAGTGTGCAGCGTCTGGTCTCTATCACGAGGCCCCAATCTAAGAGTCCCCAAGAAAGGGAGAGCCGCAAGATGGGATGTGTGTGACAACCCTCACCTCAACTCTTGGGGCTGGAGGAACACTGCAAAAGGGTCACCCCCTACTGTATTTGGATGTTTTATACACACACACACACACACACACACACACACACACACACCGTGCACAGTGTGCCTAACGTGTGCTCAAGTAGAGAAACTGCTGCAGGACAGCTCAGTCAGAAAGAGAGTTTTCAAGACCAAGGGGTGGGGGTGAAGATCTGCCGTCCAACAGCACCTACTCACCCTCGGCCACCCAGGTGATCTGCACAGCCGGTCATTCAGTAGGTCTGGAGCAACTCTGTGTAGGCAAGTCCCTCAGTCTGGGAAGCTGAACTTCCCGACAATGCCGGTCTCTTTACTCAAAAATCCCCAGGAAAATCTGTTTACTCTGGGTGTTTCCTGCATTATCCAGAACCCAGGCTCAGGGGAGGGCAGGCAGCCAGTGCCGCCTACCCGCCACCAGGGGCGTTGGGCTGTATAGCAGACAGCTTGGCTCGCTGGGTCTGGGGCCCTCAGGGGCCCAGATTTGGACCTTAGGGGCCACTGAAAGGAACTAGGTGCACCGACGCCGAGTTTGCGCGCAGAAACTACTCGGCAAGCTGAGAAAGAAGAGCACACACTCTTCTGCACAGAGGATCTTTTCTGAAGTTGTATATGATCTAACTAGAGGAACCTCCAGGCTCCCTAACTGCGGAGGGGGGTCTCCTGGAATCGCCTCAAACACCGAATGCCACCGGCCACTGCTCAGCCCTCCAAAGGCCTTTCTGTGGACAGCTCTGGAGGTGGCTGGAACAGAGAAGTACCTGCCAACACGGCAACTCTCTTCTCTCAGCCTGTTATGTGTCCTCCGAGGGTGGGCAGATGAAGAAAGTGGCTTACTCTCAGATCCCTGTCCTAGCCTGAAGGCAGGTCCTAGACCAGCTCTCTTGTGACAGCTACCACAGGGACAGCTCAGAGCCACCAGCCAGAATATGAGGCTGGGAGAAAGCTGGGCAGAAGCCCGGGGGTGGCCAATGAGGTCAAATGTGCCCAAACCCTTCGTAGAAAGCCTCCCTTGGGGGGGCCCCTACCTTCCCAAACCCCTGTCTCAGCACCTCCGAGGGAATCACGGGAGAAACTGACTCCAATCCCGGGATTCCCAGAACCTTCTACTGGGGCCCCTGTCCTCAACCGGGGATGCCCAGGGGCCCCACGGGAACCTTTATAAGACTCCTTAATCCAGTGCATTTGACACCGCCCCTTTCCAAACAGTGCGAGTAGTTCTGTCGGCTCTGCTGAGAAACAGAAGCCCTTCAGATGCCACCACGGGCTGGGGCCCCCAGGGGCCTTCAGGGGCCCCAAGAGAGGAGCGATGTTCCCTCGCCCAGCGGTAGGCTCGGGCTGAGAAAGGTAGGGCAAAGGAACTGATCTCAGAGAGACTGGGGACTTTTTAATGACCGAAGAGTAGAGAATAGTTACTGAGAATTCAGTCTTGGAACAAGCGTGACCCGCGCCGACCGGGAGAAAATAAACTTCTTAAAGGAGCCGTCTCGGTGAATGGGTTCTCGGTCCACGAGAGATTGCCATCACTGTCCTCTGACCCCAACTCTGGGCTCGGTTTGGAAGAGGGAGCCTGACGCTTCCCGGACCAGCTGTCCCGGGTGGATTTCAGACAGCCAAGGGGATTTCAGTGGGCATGACCACCAAACGGCAAGGGCTCCTTTCTCTGCCACGTCCTTGGTAGGGAAATTGTTTTTGACTGGAGAGCTGACGTTGGTTAAACAGTTTTTTAAGCGGAGGCTTAGCTTAGCGGGAGCTGACCTGGAGAAACTGCTGGGGGTGGGGTGCAGAAGAGGGCGTGCGGGAGGGAGCCCTGCACACTCCAGGAAGAAAGGCTTTGTTTGCCAGGGATCTCCTCGAGGCTCCCCCCACCCCTATTTTGCCCTCTGTCACACCACCCGCGAAGGATTTGTTATCATTTGCACCGGGAAGCCTCCCCCGCCACGCCCCCAGGTCCCACTCCAAGAACCCGCGTGGTGCTGGATCTGCGGTGCAGATAGACTAGAGGTGGCAGGATACACGGGTGGGGCCGCGGGCTCAGAGGACAGGGGCAATGAAGCAGTGGCCCTTTGGCAGGACCTGGGCACCCTTGGGGCCACACAGGCCCTGTAGGGCCGTGCCTCCGCATTGCGGCACGCCGGGGTCTGTGGGTGCCGAAGCGGGACTGGTGGGGTATTGCGACGTCCACTGCCTCATCCTCTCCCAACATCAAGAGGCCTCCCCAGGCTGGCCTGAAGGATCCCACCCGCCTCGTGCCCCGCGCTCAATCGCGAGGCTCCGCGGGCCTGGGGATCCGCGCCCCCGGGACCATATTTCATATATGATCTTTGAAGCCGACACAATCGCCCACCGCTGCTGCTAGCACGCGCGCACAACGGCCTCGGAAAATCCTGTGCTTTTTATTTGGGTTTCGTTAGCCCACCGCCTGGATCAGGGTCCCCTCTGGCCTGGAGGTGCGCCCCGACACACCCGCCCCTTGCATTTTGCTCTCGTGTGCCCCCGTCGCGCGCCCAAACCCTGCGGGGCCCACACACGAGCCAGATTTCTTTCTTTCTTCTTCTTTTTCTCCCCTCCCAACCAGAGCTAGCTGCTGCAGCCATCCCCGGAATGAAATGAAAATCGCTCCGGCGGACCCCGAAGAGATCGTCAGCCCAGGAGCCCCCTCCTCTCCGCCCCCACTCGCCTCCCCAGCTCCAGCTTCACGGCGCGCACAGAGTTAAGCGCGCGCCCGAGGGGGTATTTGAATCCTGGGTGGGAGAAGAGGGGTCGCCGGGCACAGCAGGCAGAGTAGCTGGGCTCGCTTTCGACTGGTTCCCCCAAAACCCTGGGCAGAGGGGCGGGTCGGATCGAAAAGGCCAGGCGCGTCTCCACCTCCCAGGCTGGCCGGGAGCCCGGTCTGGCCGCGGCCCGGAACGGGGAGGACGCTGTTCTGAGGCCGCGTCCTGCGCAGCCCGAGAGGGGGAGGGGGCGGAGGCGAAGGCTGGGAGCCCGTGCTGCGCGTCGCCGCCAGCCGATCGATCCCCTGGGGCGGGAGCGCCGCAAGCTACGCTGAACACCTGGGGGTGGGGTGGGGGAGGTTGTCCCCGCAGGACCTAGGGCCGAACGAAGATGGTGGTCAGGGATCTTGTGGCGGTGGATGGCGGCCAATAGGGCCCAGCCTACTGCCTGGCCTGCATATAACGCCTTGGGCACCCCCACCCCCACCCCCAAATTCTACTTTGTGTCTGTCGAACTGGGCTTTGGGCATTTCTACAACCTAATCTGACTGGTGCAACTTCGTCCTTTCCCGTGGAGCGTCCCCAACATCCCGGGCCCAGGCCCCACCTCCACGCGCGATGACGAAGTCGTGGGATGTGGTCACTCAGTTCCAACCTTCTGGCCCTCCTGAATCCTGAAGTGTGTGGGTGTCCCCTTGATTCCACCTCCAGAAAGAGAGTTTCGGTCAAGAAGTCCCCTGGCCCAACTCATTTCTTAAAGATGTTTTCCAGGGTGGGCCCTGAGGATTCTTGGGACATCCCATGGTCCCTCACCTGCCAGCTCTAGTGCTCAGTGGTCTGAGCTGGGGCAGGGGCGCAAGGCCTGCACTTGCTGAGCCCTCCCCTAGGGGGCGGGCTCCTCTCGGGCTGGCTTGAGGCTCCCAGACTGCCCCAGCTGTCCTTAGTCTCTTTGACTGTAAGTTGGGCCCAGTGGGTTGTAGGGTGTCTCCCTGTCACTAGGGTGGCCGAGCAATCTTTAAAGGCCCTCCCTCCTGCGCTCAACCCCGCCTTCACACTCCTGAGCCTTTGGATTGAAACAGCCATCCTCTGAGAGACTTTGAACCCTAGGAGTTCCTGAACACCCAGGACTAAATATATCTTAGGTGAGGGCCATTGTTTCCCTCTGAGCCTTCCCCACAACCCACAACTCCCACCCCAAGCTCGGTGCCTTTCCTCCCAGACAGGAGTCTCCTGAGAGGCAAGCATACGTTGCTAAATCAGAAGCCTTTAAAAGAGTCCAAGGCACCCCTGTTCTGTTCTCAAAAGAACTACGAAGGGGCAGGTATGTGAGGGCAGCCAGTTTTACAGTCAGTGGTGGGGATACTGGGAGAGCTGGAAAAGGACGGCTGGTAAACACATGGCCTTCTACAAGAAGCCTAACAGGGTACAGAGGTGCCTATCTCTAATATCAGCAGTTGGAAAGAAAGGCAAAAAGAGCCAAGGAGTTCAAGGTCAGCCTGGACTACATGAGACTCCATCTCAGCTGCTTCCTGGTGACTAGTTATTGTGACTAGAGCCCCCAAGAGATACCCTAGCTATGGCAAGAGTGACCCCAAGACTTACATGACTATAATGATCTTAGGAAGGATAAAGGGTGGGCCTGACTGTGTCTCTTCGGGTTTTATTTGTTTTGAGACAGGGCCTTGTGCAGCCTAGGCTGCAAACACCAATCCATCTCCCTCCACCTCCTGAATGTGAGAATTGCAGGCCTGGGCCATCGAATGCAGCTTCAGAGGACGTCTTGAAAAGTGTGTATTTATAAATGGCCCGGGTGACCTGCTAGATAAAGCTTCATGCCTCTGCCCCAGTCACTGGCTGAAAGAACTGCTGGGAGCCTACTTCCTGTTAGAGAAAGGGCACACTCCTGCATGGAGCCATCCTGCAATCCTTCCGGACAGTGCTCTACTTCCAGTGCAGTGCCCACTATGCCTCGGGATTTCTGAAGATGTTTTCTTTTCTTTAGACACGGCCTCACGTAGCTCAGACTGGCCCCAAACTTTGTAGCGGCGGATGATCTTGAACTCCCCATCCTCTTGCTCTTCCTCCCAAGTGGCAGGGTTATAGTTGTGTGCTATCATCCTGGATTGTGTACAGTGTTGGGGGATCAAACCCAGGTGTTTGTGTGTGCTACAAAAGCAGTCTACCCGCTGAGCTACATCCCCAGACTTCCTTTCATTATTTTTTATTTGGTTGGTTTTAGTTTGGTCGAGACAAGTTCCTACTACGTAACCTTGGCTAGTCTGGAACTCAATATGTAGACCAGGCTGGCCTTGAACTCACAGAGCACTGCCTGACTCTACCTTCTGAGTGCTGGGATCAAAATTGTGTGGCACCGCACTGGGTCATAATTTATTTTTTAAATTATATATTTAAATTTTGTGGTAATCTCTACATGGTAACACATGCCTGCAATCCCAGCTACTTAGTAGGCTGCAGCAGGAAAGTCTTTTCCTTATTTTTCTGTGATGTATATGTGTGTGCCTAAGTGTATGTGTGTGTACGTATGTTCAGTGCTACAGAGGCCAGAGGAGGGTATTGAATCCCTCCTGCTGAAGTTACAGGAAGCGGTGAATCACTTGAGGGAACTTAGCCCTGGTTAACAGCTGGAAAAAGAACAAGTGTTCTTAACCACTGAGCCATCCCTCCAGCTCTCGAGGGGAAAGACTCCTAAATTATTCCTCTTCTCCTTTCCCCTCCCCAGGCAGGGTTTCTGTGTAGATCTGTGCAGTCTTGGAACTGGATCTATAGATTTGTACATCCATAGACCAGGCTGGCCCAGAATTCAGAGTGCTGAGATTAAAGGTGGGTACTAGGGTTTGCAACCCTACAAGAACAGCAATATCAACCAACCAAAGCTCCCAGGAACTAAACCACTATTCAAAGACAGACCCATGGCTCCAGATGCATATGTAGCAGAGGATGGCCTTGTTGGGCATCAATGGGAGGAGAGGCCCTTGGTCCTGCCAAGCCTTGATGCCCCAGTGTAGGGGAATGTCAGGGCGGGGAGGAGGAGGGGGTGGGGGTGAGTGGGAGAGCACCCTCATAGAAGCAGGAGGAGGGAGGATGGGATAGGGGGCTTCTGGAAGGGAGACCAGGAAAGGGGATAACATTTGAAATGTAAATTTAAAAATATCCAATGAAATAAACAAATAAGTAAAGGTGTGTACCGCCCCAAAAGAAACTTAAATTCAAGGCCAGTTTGGGAAATTAAGCAAAACTTGTTATAAAATTT
Source organism: Micromys minutus (assembly GCF_963924665.1). Lineage (NCBI taxonomy): Eukaryota > Metazoa > Chordata > Mammalia > Rodentia > Muridae > Micromys > Micromys minutus. The sequence goes on from NC_137979.1 coordinate 64,266,222, forward strand.
TTTTAAAAGAATAAAAATATACTGGTACACACAGACTGGGGCCATTCAGTGGCGGGGCCCTTTTAGAGTGTAGGAGGTTCTCATTCTCTCAGCAGTGGGGGAAGAACTTGGCAAGATTCATAGCCTGGTGTTTACCAGCTTTGTATTTTGGTGCTTAGCTGAGCTATGTCAAGCTCATGTACCTTGTAAAGCAGGTCACTTACACCCTTGTCACAACTTCCGTTCTCTTACACGGATACCTACCTGTCTTCATCAAAGCCCCCGTTCTTCATTCCCTCTGTGAACCCGACTCTTTGAAAGACTCATTTGGTGTGTGTTGCACCCGCGTGTGGTGTGTATCTTGGTATCTTTGGAGGTAGGAAGGAGACAGATCCCCGGAACTGGAGTTGTAGATGATTTTGAGTCACCATGTGGTCGCTGGGATACTCACCAGTGTGTCTCCAGCAGGAGCACCAAGTGCTGGTTCCCTGCCCTCTGTCCTCTGAGGTTCCAGCACTACCCCGACTGCTGTAAGGCCTCCTGTAGGCAGAGTCCCTCAGCACTGCCTTCCTGAGTCCTGCGTTCTTTGTGTTGTAACAGGTGCCTGGGTCTCCTTCCTTCGTTAGGCTAAATAGCATTTCACCGCAGGTTGATGTATTTACTGTCAAAATCTGGAACACAGACAAGGTCAAAGGGGACTTTTCAGCGTTCACTGTAGCCTGCTAGTCATTACGCTGACATGGTTGAGGGTGGACTTTTTTATTTTTATTTATGACAGGAACTTGCTGTGTCACCCTGTCTGCTCTGGAACCCTGTGTAGACCAGGCTGGACTCAACTCTCTGAGGTCCACCCGCCTCTACCACCTGAGCTCCGGGATCTAAGGTGTGTGCCACTAGGCCAGCCTGAAGATATGATTTTAATACCGTTTCATGAGGGCTGATATACTGGGTCTCCATGAAGGACAGAATACAACCCTAGTTCTGGCCGAGGAAGGACATCTCTGGGGAGATGTGGTGAACGGGGGACCCTTGCCTGGCACATGGACATCTTGTGGCCATTTTCCCTCCTTGCAGAACTCTCTGGTGCTGTGGAAGCATCAGATACAGGGGCTGTAGAAGCAGCAGCCGGGGCCAAAACAGAAGCACGGAGCCTGGTGTTTTCCTTCCCTCCACAGGAGAGGCTCTGGCATTACCAATTTCTCCCTGATGTCCGTCTGGCCTGTGTCAGTGAGCTGACTGCCCCGTGATTTGACAGTAATGATTATAATGGGAGGTGATTCTGTATTCTTTGACTTGTTTGAGTCGGAATGGGCCTCCCACCCCCTCTCCCTTGCCTGGAGCTGGTGTTATCTTCTGTTAGCGAGAATGGAGTGGCCTTGCGCATGGAGTGACACAGAGAGACCAGATGCCTCGAATGTCCAACCTGCTAGTAATGGCTGGATTTTATTTTTCCACCCGGGGGACCAAGAGTTAGGACTATAAAAGCCAAGGAATGTTGTATAGAGCCTCGGAAATAGTCCATAGGAGCTGGTGTGGGAGAGAGCACCCTTTCTTGGAAGTCTAAGAGACAGCCGCAGCTGTTAAGTACACAGAGACAAGCTGAGGATTCTCCCTCCCACACTGGGCTGCACCAGCTTCCTTCTCATATCCTCCTTGTTTTCCTACCAAAGGTACGGTCCTGTTTGCCACCTGCTTGCCTTCTGCCTCCCCCCCAAACAGATCTTGACAGTCAGATGTGGATTCTATGCTGTATGGTTAAGCTACCAAGGCATGAGCTGGGCCCAGGGTTTTTTCTACTGGCTCTTCAGGCTGACCCAGGGGTTGGAGTTATGCTTGTGGGCTGACTCTCAGGGGTTGAAGGGTCGGTGAGGAAAGACCTAGGTGTGTCCTGTAGCATGCATCCCGTGCTCCAGGCAGCCCTGCTCCTCAGAAAGAAAAGGCCACATTTGCGGACACAGCCCACAGAGCCCGATCCGATGATCTGAGCGACATTGATTAGTCACTGCAGTTTTCATGTTTCTCATTAGAGGCCTGATCAGTAGTAATGTATGTCAGTGCCTTCTCCCTCAGTGAGCTCCTCTGGCCCTCAGATGCCACCTCCACAGCGGCCTGGTGCTGAAGCTGAGCATCTATGTTTGGCAAGCATGATTAAAGGCTTTCTTGTGAGGTCTCTGGGCCTGGAGAAGGTGGGGACACAAATGGTCCCCACATTCAGCTCCTGCTTGGCTCTGCCCCCCTTCTCCTACTCAGAGGCTAGCTAGGAGGCTCTGGAGGTGCCTTTAAGGCACAGTATCTCCATGAGGTTGCAGCACTCTTGAAGAACTGGGCTTCAGGTTGCCAAGGTGAATTTGTCAATAGAATATCGAACAGGCTTGGGCTCAGCCGCCACAATTGTCTGCTTCAAACAGCCGGCCTGTGGTCCTCCTCAAACAGCCAGCCTGTGGTCCTCCTCAAACAGCCGGCCTGTGGTCCTCCTCAAACAGCCGGCCTGTGGTCCTCCTCACACTGTACTTAGGACCCATAGGGTCCTAGCTGGGCTAAAGCATCAAAACAAAAAGCAAAAGCCACGCCCCAGACCAGAAGCCCATTGGAGACCTACCTCTTGCAAGCCTATTCCCAAACCTTTTGGCTCCCCTCCCTCAGTCCCACCCATGTTAGAATGACTCAGTGCCACAGAAGAATCTTCATAGCCTCCTGGAACCCACCCAGAGCCTCAGAATCCAGTCATCCAGCTTCTTGGCACCAGACCATCCATCTCTCTCTCTCTCTCTCCCCCTTATTCTCCCCCTCCCTCCCCTCCCTCTCTGCCCTCTCCCTACTCCTTCCCCTCCCCTTTTCATTTCAGTATAGGGGACTGAACCCAGGGCCTTGTGGGTGTTGGCAAATGGCAGTTGAGTCATGTCCTCATCTCCTTACCCATCCTTAGTTCTTACAACCCTATCCACGAGGAACCCATTTGTTTCTCAATCCCCTGTTGGACTAGTACAAGGAAGAGCTAGTGCTCGTTTTATTCGAGACTCAATAAAAGCACATAATGCCTTGTATGCCAAACTCTACAGATGACTTTAACGTGGCTTCACATGAGAGATGAGAGCCGAGGAGACACTCAGAGCCGGTCTCACACCCAGTAATCCTGTCCTGCTAGGTAACAGCAGACTCCTTATGTCTCCTGTCTGTCCCTGTGTGTGACTCCATTCCTGTCTGCTCTCTGCTACCCTCTGTTCCCCACACACAGCCCAGTCCAACCCAGCAGATGCTCAAGGGAGGGGAGCTGAGCATAGTTTCCGGTCAGCATGGTGGTGGAAACACCAGTTGTGATCCCAACACTGGGTGTCAGTCCTGGTCCTGATACCCATGAAGCCACTCTGGGAGTTCCCATCAGAGGAGAGGAGAGTCTACGGGCTCTGGCCCCTCTCTGGTAGGAGAATGGGAGGCATTGGGGCCTATCAACCTCTGCTGTGCAGTTCTGAGCATGGGGACAAGGGTGCCAAATCTCCCCACTCCCACACCCCAAATCTGGGCTTCATGAAGTAAGGCCCTGGTTTGTTTGCAGAGCGAGAGCCAGCCAGCCAGACAGACCTTGGCTTCACACCCTACAGAGCACTATTTTAGTCCTGCAGACACATGGGAATCACCTCTGGATGTCAACGTGCAAGGGCTACAGCTGCCTGCTTCACTTCTCTGCACTAATGGTGGCTGCAGTCCTTTGTCTCCTTTTCACTTAAGCTTTGCTGTCTTTTTTTCTTCTTCTAAGAGTGTCTTGTTGTGTAGCCCCAGGCTGGCATCTCATCCTCCTGCCTCAGTCTCCTGTGTTCACCATCTTTTCCTAGAACACACTCAGAATAATAACTCAGGTTACTATTCTGGCTCTACCCTGCTCCCACTCCTTCTCCCAGAGTCCAGCCCTGTTGCCAGGGCATCCCCACTGACAGACAGGATCCTCTGCCAGCTGTGTCTCTCCTGCTGAGCACTACAGCAGAGCCCTCTCAGTCTCTGGTGTGTCCCAGACTAGAACAGTGCCTGGCATGCAGTAGATGCCGGAGTGCACTGGTTGGTGGATATACAGGGTTTTGTCCAGAACGGGGAGGCTACCACATGTGTGTGTGTGTGGGGGGGTATGAGTCTGTCACTGGCTCACCGACGCTCATGGAGACAGTCTCAAGATTTTTGTGAACTGGTTGTTAAGTGCAGTTAATGCCAGTTTTCCGTTCAGTAAGCTATATTAAGAACAAGGTAAGCAATGTCCAAAAGTTGAGGCTGGCAGGACAGCTAGAGCTTTCTGTGTAAATACAAGACCCCCGAGTTCAAATCTCTGGGTCCCTGTTGTGCAACAGAACTTTTCCTGGAGAGACGCAACACACGTGTATACACTCAGCTAGGACAGGGAGCCCACCACAGACCAGACTAGAGTCCAGCTTGATGAACCAGTGAGTGAAGGGTTAGGCATCAGGTGTGACCTCCACTGGCCACCTCTGCGACCTCCATTTCAACAAAGCCCCATCTCCCACTGAAACTGTGCTCCCAGCTGAGACCCAAACACTGAACACAAGCTGCAGGGGTGTTTCTATTTTAACCATCCTACAGAACCCAAGCTAGCCTTGAATACCTCCCACTCCTTTTTTTTTTTTTTTTTTTTTTTTTTTTTGAGGCACTGGGAATTGAAACAGAGAGTTTTGTACACTCTAGGAAAACATTTTACCAGCACACCCCAACTCTAAACACCTTATATTTTTTATTTTATTAATTTTTATTTGTTCAGTTATTTAGGTTTTTTGAGACAGGGTTTCTCCGTGTGTTCTTGGCTCTCCTGAAACTCACTCTGTAGACCAGGCTGGCCTCAAACTCAAGAGATCCACCCAACTCTGCCTCCTGAGTGTTGAATTAAAGATGTGCACCACCATTGTCTTGCTAAAGGCTTTAGTTTTAATTACATTGGGGGGGGGGGAAATTGTCTATATGTGTGTTTGTGTGCATGCATGTGTATGTATGGGTGTGTATGAGTTGTGTATGTGTATTTTTGAGTGTGTATATGTGTTTCTATGTGTGTATATGTGTTTGTGTGTGTATGCATGTGTGTTCATGAGCATATATGTATATATATACATGTGCACGTGTGTATGTTTATGTGTGTGCATGTGTTATATGTGTATATGTGTGTATGTGTGTATGTGTTTGTTTTATATATATGTGTGTGTGTGTGTGTGTGTGTGTAAGATTCTATATGATTTGTGCTTGCTGGCTGTTGGCATCTGTCGCCCATTTTCTTTTGGTCATCTTCCCTGAAGCCCTATGTCTCCTTTCTGAGAGCATGGTCAGAGGGTAGAGGGCGGGGTTGAAGTGGGACTATGTTGTTGGTGCTTCAATTTCCCTATGCTGATAAAATGTCTGATATTGAGAGAGGAGTACTGGCCTCATAGGCAGACTGTTTCGGACTGCTCCTGGAGGGAGCAAGCTGCCATACAAGCTGTTCTTGTGAGTTCTCATTTGGTTTGGATTTTTCCTGTTATGACAGGGCAGCAGGGTCTGGAGAGATGGCCCATGGTCAAGAGTGTATATTGCTTTCACAGAGGACCTGAGTTCTGTTCCCAGCACCCACATGTGACAACTCCAGCTCCAGGGGACCTATCACCTGCCTTCGAATGTGAACACATTCCCCAACCTTGACATCATTTAAAATAAAATCTTTTTCTGTTTTTAAGGACAAGAAAGAGAACGTTGTGGCTTCACAGTGGCCTGTTTGGGTGTCAGCTTGACACAGCTAGAGTCATCTGACAGGAGGGAAGCTCAACAAAGAAAATGCCTCTGGAGGCTGGAGAGAGGCCTCAGAGGTTGAGGGCACAACGGCTCCTTCCTTGGTTTAATTTCCAGCACCCACATGCCAGCTCACAACAGTCTGTAATTCCAGTTCCAGGGAGCCAGGCATTGTCACACAGACACACATGCAGGAAAACATCAATGTACATAAAATAAAAATAAAGTATTAAGAAAAGAATAAAAAAAAAAAGAAAATGCTTCTGTAAGTTTAAGATCTGGCTGTAGGCAAACCTGTAGGAGATTTTCTTAATTAGTGATTGATGGGTGGACCATCGTGGGTGGGGTCATCCCTGGGCTGGTGGTGTCCTGGGTTCTATAAGAAAGCAGGTTGGGAGTGGGTGGGTGGGGAGCACCCTCATAGAAGCAGTAGAAGAGAGGATGGGATAGGAGATTTGTGGAGGAGAAAACAGGAAGAGGGATAACAACTGAAATGTAAATAAAAAATGACCAATGAAATAAAATAAAAGAAAGAAAGCAGGCTAAACAAGTCATGGGGAGCAAACCAGTCAGCAGCACTCTTCCATGGCCTCTGCATTAATTCCTGCCCTGATCTGACAGGAGGGAACATGGAAGCCCTACTATGTGTCACATGGTAGGTACATGGTATCAGTTTATTGGATGCCAGACATACTGTGTGCCACTGTGCCCTGCTCCCCCAGCTCTCTCTGCCAGCTCTGAAGGTGCTGCGGTGGGGACTTGCAGGTCACCATCATCTCACCTGCTGCTCTGAGGTGGACAGTTCATCACAGGGTGTTGGGATGGAGTCACCGAAACCTCCTGCATCTGTGTGCACACGTGCCTTATCTTCTCCTCTCTGCCATAAATCCAGGACTGGTGTGGGGGCAGGGGCGTGACTGTCATCTCTGCTGGGTTCAGGCAATGTGTGGCAATTCTTGTAGGGATAGATAAGGTGCACTGTAAACACTGGCATTGGTGACAAAGCTACATTCTCTCAGGTTGATGTGCCACATACAAGGCCCTGATGACACAGAACGCTTTAGACAAGGATGTTTGTTCCACTCCACACATGAGGCTCAGAGAGGCCACAAGACAAGCTCACGTCACTCAGCAAGTATGGGGTCTGAGCCCCTCTGACTATGCAGGGCGTTAGAGATGTCTGTACTTCTGTTATAGGATGGATCTTCTGGTGCAAATGCCATCCCACCTCTTGGAGGTGCTGAAGAAGGAAGATTTGTTTCAGCCAAGAAGTTTGAAAACAGCCTTCTGGCCGATACAGACCCTGATGGGGGAAAGGAGAGAAACCGGGGTGCTCTTCTCTATCTGGGGATAGGCAGGGGTGACTTCTACTTTCCTATAATGACCCGTGTTTAAATGGATTTTTTTTTTCTTTTGGCACCAGGCATTGGACCTGAGGCCTGTGCTTTGTAGACAAGGACTCTGTGTTTAGTTACTTATTGAAGCCCCGGAGTTTGGATTCAGGGCCTTGCAGAAAAATATTTCACCCTGAACTAAAACCCCATAGAAAAGAAAATGTTTAATTAAGTCAACCACTGCGGTGTATATCTGTAATTGCAGCACTTGGGAGGCTGAGGCAGGAGAATCATTTCAGTTCCAGCTTGGGCTTATGTAATGAGGTCCTGTCTCAAAATGGATGGATAGATGGATGGATGGATGATGGATGGATGGATGGATGGATGACAGATGGATGGATGGATGGATAAATGGATAGGTGAATGGGTGGATGGATGGATGCATGGAAGGATGAATACTCCCTCTGAGGTTTATTTTATTTTATTTTGGGACGGGGTCTTGAACTCGTAGCTTCAAGCAGTCTCTCTTGGCTTTGTCATCCGAGTTCTGGGACCAACTCAACTATGTGATTAATTTGATTGCAATAGGATCTTTCTCTCTAGTCCAGGCTAATCTGGAATTCACTATCTTTTCCTGCTTCAGCCTGCTATAGGATTATAAAGTAAGCCATCCACCACACCTGGCTATGATTTTTAAAATTTCTGGCAGCCACATTTTTTTAAAGGTAAGAAGTGTTGGAAAAATGGCTAGGTAGTTAGACGTGTTTGTTACTCTTGTAGGGGACCCAGGTTTGATTGTTAGCACCCACATGGTGGCTCACAAACATTTGCAATTCTCCCAACCTCCACAGGCAACTAGCCTGCATACACGTGGGTAGGCAAACATTCGTACACAAATAAAAATAATTAAAAATATAGACATATTTTTAAAAAGCAAAGAGAAGTCGGCATCATAAGTGTTAATACTAGATTTGCTTATTTTTGTGTATCCAAATATTTTTACTTCAACATGTGGTCAGTATAAACATTACAGAGACGTCTTCCTTATTATCATGGGCTTCGAAGTCTTGGCAATTCCTTATGGATTTTGGCAGTCGGTACCTTCTTTAATTTTTTTTTTTTTTAATTGCTCAGAAGCCATGTGTGGCTTGTGGTCTCCTTCCTGGACACTGTGGATCCCGTGTCTTTAATATTCACCATCCAGACAATGATGCTGGAATCTGGCCCGTCAGAGTCTGACGTCATCTCCTTCCAGGTCGTACAAGGCACAGGTGTGGGATGAGTGTCAGCGGTCACATTATCTCCTGCTCCTTAATCAGACCTGTTGTGTGACTTCTGGCCCCTCACAAAAGTGAACAATGCTGGCTCCAGCTTCCTCTGCAGGTGGCTACAAAGGGGGACACAGAGAATGAGGCAGGATGGAGAAGACCTTCCCAGTCCTCACCGGGCTGTCAAGCTGGATCACCGGACCTGGACTGCCACGTCGGTAATATGCCATCTGCCCAGAACAGCTCTAGGCAAAAATCTCACCCAGAAGATAGCAATTTCCCGTGGGCCGTGGCGATGCCTGGCAGCGCACAGGTGGCTAGCTCAGGTTTCCTCCAGGGATGGCCTTCTTCTTCCTGTGGAAGCATGGCCAGGGCTTCTGTCTCGGGTAGAGAGCCGCTGACGTCAGCAGGACCGGCCCACCTCTGAGGTGTCTGTGGGCTGGTGCACCTCCCGCCCAGCTTGGCTTATCACTGCCGTGGATGCTGTTTGCTTGCAGCTGAGGGTAATTATGGGGCCTGTCTTCAAGGACCAGTCTGCGCATGTGTCTCTCACAGAGCTGGTGGCCGGGCAGGGCAGCTGGCAGCTGCTTGGTTCCAGGAGGGCTGGGGCTGCAGGGCAGAACTAGTGGGGCTTCCTCTGGCTCCATCCACAAACTTCTAGGATGCCCAGAATGGCTGTCTCTGCTCCTCTCCTTGCCTGGCATCAGCAACTCGTGCTGCCCTGCCCTCTGCTTCCAGGGACATTTCCAGGCGGTCACTGAACATCACATTTGAGATTTCTTATCTCGTCTTGCCCAGTACTAGGCTGAATAATCCCTTTGTCCCTAAACTCCTGCACATCTTGGGACCTTGGAGTGTGACCTTGGCAGGAACCAGATTTTTGTCCACATAATCAGATGAAGCTGAAGTCCTACTGAGAGTGGGCTCTTTGTCCAGTGTCATGGGTGTCCTCAGAGGAAGGAAGAATCCGGACACAGATATGGAGCCTCTCTTCCTGTGATGATCAAGCAGAGATGGGAGGGGGGCTGCTGTGGGGCTGCTGTGGGGCTGCCGTTCACATCACTGGAAGAGTTCCCCTTCCCTCCAGCAGGGCTCCACCCTTTGCTCACAGCTGAACTTCAGACTCCTGCAGGCACTTGAGAATACACACACACACACACACACACACACACACACACACACACGCCCCATGCATGGGCTCCAAAGGGCAAGAGAGCATGTCACTGGCATGATTGTTCTGTACAGCAACCCAGAACTCTCATGCAGCCGTCTCCCCCTGGGCTCTGCTTTGTGAGCAAGGAAGACTCCCCCACTGACACTCCCCCACTGACTCTCCCCCTCTGACCCTCCCCCACTGACCCTCAACAGTGACCTAGTGACCGGCCACTGACTCTCCCCCATTGACCTTCCACACTGAGCCCCCTACTGACCTCCCACATCAGCCTTTCCCCCACACAAATCCTCATACCTATCTTCCTACATTGACCTCCCACACTGACCCTCCCCCACACTAACCCTCCCCTGCACTGACCCTCCCCCACACTGACCCTCCCCACACTGACCCTCCCCCACACTGACCCTCCCCACACTGACCCTCTCCCACACTGACTCCTTCACACTGACTCCCCCACACTGACCTTCCCACATTGACTCCCCACCCTGACCCTCCCCCTCACTGACCCTCCCTCACACTGGCTCTCCCCCACACTGACCCTCCCCCACTACCCCTCCCTCACCACCTGACACTGACACACACATACTGACCTCCCTGCCACCCCTCCAGTGACTCACACTGCCTGGCTCCTTGGCTTAGCACTGCAAAGCCCCAGCAGGTTAGGGCTGACACCAGCTCCACCAGCAGTCTCCCTGATCCACACTCATTTTGGGGGATAATGGTCTTCAGGATTCCAAAGGATTTATTTGAGCTCTAAAGATGCTGATCTATCGAGCTGGAACCCCCGCATTTGACAAGTGAGGTGATGAAGGCGCCAGTCCTAACGGCATTCTCGGGAGATTAACCTGGCAGCTATGGTGCGGTGGACAAGAACAGGCAGAGAGCATGCATGTTATTGCAATTTCGGTGTGCCGCACGGGAGTCGAGGTGGTGGGGCTCGAGGTAAAAGATCCAGGCCTCACTCAAGAGCAGAGAGCGAATCCTGAATGAGGAAATTGCTTTGTGAGGACTGTGGTTATGGGCACGGGTAGAGGGGCCTGGGCTGGGTAGTGGGCGGGGATGTGACAGCAGTCAGATGGTCTGACTTGCAGCCCTGGCTCTCCCCAGATGTAGATAGGACCTAGATCTTAAGTCCTTGCTTGGCCTGTGACAGTTATTTACAAAGCCCAGCACACAGTGACTCGGAGGCTCAGAAGGATGAGCCCTTCAATATCCTGGTGTGGCACCGTGCTGTTGTTGGCTGTCTGGAATGCAGCGCAGATTGAGTCACTGTCTGTGGAAACCCAGAGGAAACCCAGCAGAAGGCCAGGAGCAGCCTTCAGGGAGTATCTGAGGAAGGTTGTCACAGAAGGGATGGATATAGGCCAGAAAGTCCCTGAGGACACAGCAAAGGAGGCAGATGGAAAGAAGGAAACGGGGTTCTTTGGGGCACCCATTCAGAATATAAAGGACTCTGGGGGTGAAATGGGAGATCTTGAATAGGCCAGTTTGGGGCACACACGCATGCTTACACACAGGCATCGGACTGAAGTGAACGACCGGCTGTGTCAGTGTGGATGGAGGGAGAGAGAGCTAGCCTTCTGAGCAGGAGGCCAGCAAAGGGTTGCCCATGACAAGGAAGACCGCAGGGCGTGGGCTGGAGCAGAGGGAAGGGATGGTGGGAGCTCATGACGGTCCACCTCGGAAAGAGAAAGATGGCCAGTTCGATGGAGGGAAGAGGTTGGTAAGGTGGCCTCCTGCTGCAGTTTTCAGAAAAGGCAGGCTCAGAGGTTGGGTGCCTGATGCTAGGGAAGATGGCAGAATCTGTAATTCTCCTCTGTACAAGAACTTCAGTCTCCTACAAGGAGAGGAACAGAGCTCAAGATGAGAGAATGGCACCCCGGTTCCAAGACTCTGGGTGCTCTCTACATGGTTGGCAGGAAGTGCCCCTGGGTCCCTCTTCTCTCACCATCACAGATCTAGGGAGAACCTCTTATGCAGCCAGAGTATTAAAGGAGCAAATTTACAGCCTCCCAGAAATCCTACCCTCTACATGGCTGCTCACAACTCTGACACAGGGCATCTGGTACCCCCTTCAGGCCTCCAATGGTATTGCACACATGGTACGCATACAAAGATGTCGGCAAAATGTAGGAAGATTGAAAGTTCAGGACCTGGGGCTGGAAACCACTCAGCCATTGAGAACATTGGCAGCACCATCTGCCCAATGCCGGGAGCTGTGCTTGCCCCTAGTCCAGGCGCAGGGAGGGAGAGGATGCCAACAGCCTTTGGGTCACTGACAGACCGTGAAAGCGGCTCCGTGAGGGAGGGTGTCGTTTGAAATGTTTTTCTGTGTTTGTTTTTGTTCTGTTTTGTGGGTTGGTTTGTTTGGTTTCTGTTGGTTTTTTTTTTTTTCTTTGTTTGTTTTGTTTTCTGCTCACTTCATAACAGAAAAATGTTTAAAAAGAGGTTCTTTGTATAGATGGATTTATTTTCTTTAATTAAAATAATTATGATTGAGCTGGAGAGATGGCTCAGCGGTGAAGAGGACTGATTGCTCTTCCAGAAGTCCTGAGTTCGACTCTTAGCAACCACACGGTGGCTCACAACTGTCTGTAATGAGATCTGATGCCCTCTTCTACTGTGTCTGAGGACAGCGACAGTGGACTCATATGTGTAAGATAAACAAATAATTCTTTAAAAAGTAATTATTATTGCACATGCGCATAATGCCTGTGCCGTGCCACGGTGGTCATGTAGAGGCCAGAGGATAACTTTCTCTCCTCCAGCTGTTCCAGGTGTCCCTTCCGTGTGTATGGCTGAAAACATTTATTATAAAGCACATGCTTACTAAAAATGTTGGAAAATGTGTGTGTGTGTGTGAGAGAGAGAAAGGCAGACAGACAGAGACAGAGAATGGGGAAGGGAGGGAGAGAGGATGGGCAGATAGACTTCCTGTCTCTTGTCATCTCTCCCTGCTCCCTCTCAGGTCCGCTTGGTCTGTATCGAGTTTTCTCTTTCTGTGCGGACACACATTAAAATTTAAACCCAGCGATGGTGACAATACGCTGACACCCACACACTCAGCTTTTCTACTTCTTTCTACCACAGAGGATTTGAGTGACTAAAATTAAAACCGAAACCCCTAGTTACTTGACACTGTGGGGTTACGTTTGCACAGTTTATCACATAAAAGCACCCGGCATCCACTTTGAGATTTAGAACTGGGACACGCCCATGCTAGCGAGTCTCATGTGTCTGGTTTTCAACTGTGGTTACCGCCTGCCTGTAGACATACAAGGACCTGCCCCTCTGGGAGCTGAGAGGAAGTCTCTGGGCCTCAGGCCAGTGTCCTACCTTCGGGGTGGACTCTGGGATGATGTTTAAAATTCCTCAGTGGGGACAGATTGATTCCTGCTACCTGCTGGGCAGCAGACCAGGTTGTTCCTTTGGCCCTCTGAAAAGCCACGCAGACACTTTGCCTCAGGCTCACCCTGTTTTGGATTGTTCGACCAGGAAGAGGTTCTGGGGCTAAGGAGACACTCTGAGAGTAAAGTATTGGCAGAGCATCCAGTTCCGGGAAGCAGCAAAAAAGAGGAAAGGAAGGGAGGGATGGCGAGTGGGAGAAAGGGAAGAAGGAAGGAAGGAGGAAATACAAAATATAACAAAACCACAAAAAGCTGGGAATGGTGGTTGTTCTTATGATCCCAGCACCAGGGAGGCTGAGTTAGGCCCCTGGAGATCACTGGCCATTGTAGTTTATTCGGTAAGCTCCAGTCCAGTGAGAAACCCTATCTCAAAAAAGAAGGGCACTGGAGAGATGGCTTAGTGGTTAAGAGCACTGGCTGCTCTTGGGGGAGGGGTGGAGACCAAGGTCCAATTCCCAGCATTCACTTGACCAGTTCCAGGGGATCTAACAGTCTCCTCTGCCTCTAAAGACACCAGTCATGTGCATGGTGCACGGATGTACAATCGGGCAAGACACACCTATAAAATGAAAGTGGACGGCTCATGGGAGCAACAGCTTCTGGCCTCTATACACAGGCACACATACAGACACATAAATATATACTCACACACGAACACACAAACCCATATATAAACATGCTTACACGTGCACACACACACTCCAAGTTCGTTTTTTTTTTTTTTTTAGATGTGTGTATTTTTTTCCATTGGATATTCTCGCACGCCAAGTTCTGAATACATTCTGCTTGACTGGGGCTCTCTTACCTGAGAGAATTAGAAGACAGCTTCTCCAGGCAAGCCTAAATAATAGAAGGACTCTGATCTCATTACAGATGGTTCTGAGCCACCATGTGGTTGCTGGGATTTGAACTCAGAACCTCTGGAAAAGCAGTAAGTGTTCTTAACCTCTGAGCCATCTCTCCAGCAAAGGATTCCTTAGAAGGAGTTCAGGGCCCTGGGGAGAGGTTAAGTACCAGAGATGAGGATTAAGTGCTGGCCTGGTTATGGGCGGGGCCTAGGGTAGGCTTTGGAACCAGCTGCTGTTTCCCAGCTCCCCTGACTGCCAGGCCCTTGATGCTAGCCCCTGGCTATCTCTTCCAAGGGTCTTGGGTGTGACTGCACTTATAGATCCCGGACACTGAGTGTCTCAGGAAGGTCCAGGACGAGGTTCTAAGACCCACGTGCACAGCATCCCTAACAAAGGGGTAGAAAGAAGGACGTGCACAAGATTTCTTCAGGGACTCACCCTTCCCTGTCCTGGGAACAGAAGTCGTGGGGGACCACAGGGGACTCCAGGTTTGGCAGAATCTGTGGCGATTATGGCAGAGGAAGGTGAAAGGATCAGCTCTGTCCACCCCTCCTGACCTCTCAGGCACAGCCATGCCCTCTGGGAATCTCAGCCTAGGGATAGATGAAGATCCTCGAAGCCAGCAGCAAAACAGCGCACTAGGCGAGCCTCAAAGGAGAGTCAAGCCTGCTCGACCCACAGAAGATGGGTGGGTAGAATAGGGAACCGCTAACGTGCCGCCACACTGGGGCTGGGAGTACGGAGATGGTGCCTGTGAAGGTCAGATCTGTGTCAGTTTGACACAGGCTAGAATCATCACATATGGAGAACCTTAAGTGAGAAAATGCCTCCATAACATCCTGCTGTAAGAATTTTCTTGATTAGTGATCACTGTGGGAGGGCCCAGTGCACTGTGGGCAGAGCCATACCTGGGCTGGGTGTTGGTCCTGGGCTCTGTAAGAAGCAGGCTAAGCAAGCCAGTAAGCAGCGCTCCTCTGGGGGCTCTGCATCAGCTCCTGCTCCAGGTTCCTGCCCAGTCTGAGCTCCTATCCTGACTTCTTTTGATGAACAATGAGCAACCATAGACAGATTAACTGAAATAAACCCTTTCTTCCCCAAGTTGCTTTGAACATGGTGTTTAAATCACAGCCATAGAAATCCTAATTGAGACTGCCTCTCACGCTCTAAGCCCTGGGTTCCATGCCCTCATGGGGACCTGGAAAGGGACTCATGCCCAGGCCCCACCCAGAGACACTAATGTTACCTTTTTTAACATTTTAAGGCAGAGGCTTTTTACTATACAATGGAGGGAGGATGGCTCAATTACAGTTGAGTCCTTAGTTACTTCTCTGTTTTTGCTAAGAGACACCATGATGAAGCAATTTATTTATTTATTTTTAAGATTTAGTTGTTTATTTTATGTATGCGACAACACCGTTGCTCTCTTCAGACACACCGGAAGAGGGTATCGGATCCCATTACAGATGGTTGTGAGCCACCATGTGATTGCTGGGAATTGAACTCATGACCTCTAGAAGAATAGACAGTGCTCTTAACCCTTAGGTTTTCTCTCCAGCCCCCACTGTGTGGGCTTTTTATACCTTAAATTCTATCTCTCAGTGACACCTCCTCCAACAAGATCACACCCCAACCCTTCCCAAACAGTTCCACTAACTATGGAGTAAGCCTTCCAATATACTAGCCTATGGGCCAATCTCATTCCAACCCATGCAGTGACCTTGAGCTTCTGATCCTCCTGCCTCCACATCTTGAGTGCTGGGATTATAGGCATCACCATGCCTGGTTTATGCAGCACTGGGGATCAAACCCAGGTCTTCATGCACAGTTAGGTGAGCACTTCATGCTAGGCAAACGCGTTACATGCTGGGCTACATTCCCCGCCCTAGCTTGAGGGTTTAGCAAAATCATTTCAGGGCATAGTCAGGGGGAGATATGATTCAGAGGGTCCAAGAAGGACTGCCTTATTTTTCCATAAAGTAGGCTCAGTATCTCCGAGGCAAGGTCTCCTCTGCTTCCCAAGTCCAGGGAGCAATCAATACCCAGGCTGGTGTTGTAAAAGTGAGATCATGGTGGCTTCTGTTTCCAGATAGAGGATCTCCACTTCTCTTTCCCTCTCTCTTTAGACATTGGTAGCTCCCCTGTATGAATTCTGACACAGAGTCACCATCTCTGCCAGGCAGCCCAGCATCCTGAACACTGTTCTCTGTGGCCACAAGGTCTGTACAGCAATGTTCCTGTACTCTTATTATGGGCTGTGACCTCAGGTAGCTCATGCCACACTGGGTCCTATTATCTGAGCTCACTCATGCTATGGCCTGAGTGTATCCTCAAGCTCCGAGCTGCATCCTCCGGGGGCCACGGAAGACTCTTTACCCTCTCATCCTCTGGGATATGTCCAGCTTTTTAATGGTCACCCACTTTATCACCCCCTCTCTCCAGATCTGGCCAGCTTCTTGGAATTCTAAGATGCTACCTGCACTGGCCATCCACCAGGTGAACGAATCTTCTGTCTCTTAGTGACTTTAGAACTGAAAATTGGAGGCAAGGTGGTTCCAGAGACTTTGGTGTCCTGTTGTAGTAAATATTTAATCTCAATTCGGGGGTTTCTACCTCGCCTTAGGTCATTCAGTTCCCAGTTAAAAGACACAAAACCTTTATATCTGTTTATTTTTTATTTATTTGTTATATATAACTACACTGTAGCTGTCCACGGACACACCAGAGGAGGCCATCAAATTCCATTACAGATGGTGTGAGCCACCATGTGGTTGCTGGGAATTGAACTCAGGACCTCTGGAAGAGCAGTCAGTGCTCTTAAACTCTGAGCCATCTCTCCAGCCCGCCCCTTATATTTATAATAAGCCTTTAAAGCATTAGAGGTGGGCAGGCATCTACTCTCTAAGCTATTATTCCTCCATCCCTATCAACAACCCCGAGTTATAACTGGCCACGCCTCATCTGGGTCCTTCTTAACTTGAATTGGCCAGCCCTCATGGTCATGTTTTCATGACTCCCTACCCAATGGTGCCTTCTCCTCTCTCCCTCTTCTCTCTTTTCCCCTTGTGGCTTCCTCAGACCCCAAGACTAGGAACCTAAACCTTATCTATCTCTCGTCTGCTGTGCTATAGGCTAGCAGCATCTTTATTCACCTATCAGGGACAACTTGGGGAAAGGGGCAAGATTACATAGCATTATTTAGACCTGTGCCTTGGGGGCCGGTATTTAGTGATACACAGTGACAGACCAGACGTCAACAGTGTCCCTGCCTTTTTCAAGAGCCCAGGAGCCCAGGCCCAGGACAGTCTGAAGTGGGTGGTCCTGGGGACACAGGTCATGTGCTTCAAGTCTGATCCTACTGAAACCCCACCTGAGAGCTGCTCGTACCTCAGACACAGCCACCAGAAACAGATGTTTCAAAGGCTGAAGCTGACGGAGCTCAGTCAGGGAAGAACACAAAGTCTGGCTTCCATGCTGTCCTCTCTAGGGCATGTGCCACACTCACAGGCTCAGAGGGACCCGGTGGTGATGTCACCGTCACCTGGGGCACGGAGAGGGCATGATGAGAAAATGCCTCCCCCAGATCTGCTGCCGCACATTCCTCTAGACCCTGAGGGCTGGGTACCTGTTGCCATAGCAATGGCAGCCCTGTTCATTTGTGAATCATCTCTGCTGCTGTCTTCTTGCCTGCCCGACTCTGACTCCTTGGAGCCACTTTCTAGAGAGGCATCTGCCCATGCAGGGGGCACCGTTGCAGGCTTCCTTTTGGGAAGAATCGAGAGGAAAGTGTGATTTTGACTTTAATGACATGCTGTAGGCCACAGAGGCCAGATGGGTAGGGAACAAAGGAATCAGAAGGGACCTTTGTCCCTTATGTGGGTGGTGGCAGTAAAGCACAAATGGACAGACAAATTAAGAACAGATAGCCGGAGGAAAACTCTGTCCCACTCAAGATGTCAGTAGGTTCACGTTTATTTTTTTTTCAATTTTTAATCTTTAAATCTTTATTTTCTGTACATGGGCATTTTTCTTACATGTATGCACCATGTTGTGTGCCTCGGCCCAGGGGACTAGAATAGGACATTGGATCCCCTGGAGTTATAGATGCTTGTGAGCCTCCATAGGGATGTTCTTCTGAAATCTAGCTCCTCTGGAAGAGCACCCAGTGCTCTGAACTGCTGAGCAATTTTGCCAGTCTTCACTATTTATTTATTTTTTTTAAAGTGAGCATGACCCTCCCCAGGATTCAGAAACAAAAATAACCTCAAATATGAGACCATCCTGGTCTAATGAATTCAAAACCAGTCTAGTCTACATAGCGAGTCCCAGGTCAGCCAGTATTGCACAGTGACACCCTGACTCAAAAATAAGCCAAGCAAACAGAGCCAGGCACGGTGAGGCATGGTGGCTCACACCTGTGGGGAGAGGGAGATGGAGGATGAGGTGTTCGATGTCCTCCATCACTACACACTGTGCTCAAGGCCAGCCCGGGCTTCACGAGATCCTGTCTCCAAAAACACTTAGTGTTGGGCGGGCAAGATGGCTCGCTGGGTGAAAGTGAGTGTGATGGTTTGTATATTCTCTGCCCAGGGAGTGGCTCTATTAGGAGGTGTGTCACTGTGGGTATGGGCTTTAAGACCCTCATCCTAGCTGCCTGGAAGCCAGTCTTCCACCACCCGCCTTCAAGTGATGCCACCCTGCTCCTGCCTTGATGATGACGGACTGAACCCCTGAACCTATAAGCCAGCCCCAATTAAATGGTTTTTGTTTGGGACAGGGCTCTCCTTAACTTGGAACGTCACCCAGTAGACTAGGTTAGCTGACCAGTGAGCTCCAGGGGCCACCTGTCTCCAGCCTCATCGTCACTAGGATTACATTGCCACAGTTTAAAAAAAATATTATTTTTGAGAGACATGGCCTCACTCTGAAGCCAGAATGGCCTAGAGCTATCTATGTCGTCCTTGCTGGACTCTCAAGTGCCTGAGCTGCAGACATGGGCCACTACGCCTGGTTTGTTCCTTCTGTCCCTCCCTCCTTCCTCCCTCCCTCTGTCCCTCCATTTCTTTTTTGACAGGCTTTCCTGTATCCCAGGCTGACCTCAACCTTGGATGACCTTGAATGTCTGACTGTCCTGCCTCCACCTTCCCATGCTGAGATTACAGGTATGGAGCACCGTACCCAGTTAACACAGCGCTGGAGCTGTTCCCCAGGGTTTCCTTTTGGCTATGCAGGGCTCACTAGCCCTCCAGCGACTGAGTCCCACCCAGCCCATCTTCACGTCTTTGGGATGACCTTGACTATTTCATCTGCGTCCTTTCCGTGGCTCTTCTGAATCTCCCGTCTTTTCTCCTTTGGTGCTGGGGCTAGAACCCAGATATTTCCCATGCCGGGCAAGTTCACTACCACTGAGCGACACGTCCAGCCATGGACGTTACAAAACACGTTGGCAACTGAGCGTGCTGACCTCTTGCTGCCTGGAGTAAAGTGGGTAAGGCTTTGTGCAGTTCATGCTTTTGGCCTTTGTAATATTGTGTGTGTGTGTGTCCATTTGTGTGTCTATGTGTGTGTGTTTGTGCATCTCTGTATGTTCTTGTCTCTGTGTTTATCTGTGTGTGTCTGTATATGTGTTTATACGTCTGTGTATATATGTGTTTGTGTATGTTTATATGTCTGTGTATATATGAGTCTGTGTGTATGTGAGTCTGAGTGTTTGTGTCTTTGTGTATATATGTGTCTATGTGTATATATGTGTCTATGTGTATCTGTGTGTGTCTGTGTGTATGTGTTTATACGTCTGTGTATATATGTGTTTGTGTATGTTTATATGTCTGTGTATATATGAGTCTGTGTGTATGTGAGTCTGAGTGTTTGTGTCTTTGTGTATATATGTGTCTATGTGTATATATGTGTCTATGTGTATCTGTGTGTGTCTGTGTGTATGTGTTTGTCTGTGTATATATGTGTTTGTGTGTATTTGTGTGTGTGAGTCTATGAGTGGGTTTGTGTCTCTGTGTCTATGTATATGTATGTGTCAGTGTGTGTGCATCTGTGTGTCTGTGTATATATGTGTGTGTGTGTATATGTGTGTCCTGTGTGTGTGAGTCAGAGGACAGATTTTGGGGGTCAATTCTCCCTTCCTTTGTTCCGGGATTGAACTCAGGTCACAGGGCCTTGGCAGCAGGCTCCCTTGCCCACAGAGCAGCTCTGCTGTCCCACTGGTGTTCTGTCAGCCTTGCTCTTCTCTGCCTTCAGAACTTCGAGCATGCAATGTGTGCTTACTGGCTCCTGAGGCTCTGCCTAGGCCGCGCCTTTTCCCTGTGATCTCAGGGTCACTGGTTCTGGCCCTGCCACCTCTGCTCCCCAATGATGAGGCTGGTGCTATGAAACCCATTTTTTCGTTCCCTTCTGCTTCTCTGACTCTGTGGGGAGTTTGTTCCCACCCATTGCAGGAGGGCGTGCGGCTGCTTGCTGAAGCACGCTGTGGAGCTCTGACTCCTCAGCAGCACCAGGCTCTTCTCACTTCTGTGGAAGCACCCTTCCTTCTGACAGTGATGGCCGGATCTTTGTCATCACACTCGGGTCGTGTAGCCAGCTCTATTAGGAGACTCTAGTCCCTTCGAATCCTCCCTCTGAGCAGCAGTCCCCTTCCGGCTCAGCCCGCAGGCCCTGCTTGCCGAGGGCCGCAGCTCACAGTACAATCTTTGCAAAGCTGCCTGGGTGTCAGTCAAAATGGGTTTATCTGGGCCCACGAGGACTTACTTCTGTGAATCCTTGCTGCATAAGGGACAGGAGTGTCCCTGAGTCGGGACGAATGATCCAGTGAGGCATCTGGTGAGTGAAGAGGGCTTACAGAGTCACAAGGCCTGAGGCCTGGCATCTCTGATTGAGTCTCAGGCTGGTCTTCTGAGCCCCCCATTTACCACGAGTGCCAGTTTGGCCTTACCTGGGTCCCCTGCCTCGATACCCACTCACAAGGTATGGACAGGCACGGCTCCTATTTGGAGGGACAGTCTCTGGCTGCCCATCACCAGTGCCCACAGGGGACAGGACTGCAGAACCAAACCTAGCACGGGCTCACCTCTTTCAAGGTAGAGGGAGGGAGGTGTTCATGCAGGTGGCAGAGGAGAGGATGGGGAAGGCCCCTCATGGGCACTGTGTGGTCCTGCAGAGAGGCCTGAGGTCTAGAGGCGGGGAGTGCAGACAGAGTTAAATGACAGGGCTGGTTCTGGCTCTGAAGGTCCCACCCCTCCTTCACCATCCTTCCCCACACAGCCCTCTCCCTGGCTCAGCCCTGCCAGAGCTGACATCATTCACACCTGCACACTCTCCAACCCCAGAGCCTTCTGCAATTAAAGTCTTAAGAGCGAGTCTCAGAAGCAGGAGGGGAAAAGCAATTTCCCGCTCCACATGTCAAAAGCTGCTCATCCCCGGAGCCCCAAGGAGATATCAGGCAGAAAGAAACCTGTGTGTGGGATTTCCCCAGCATTCTCACAGGGCGGCAGGGTCACCCCTGCTCCCTGCCGTATAGGACAGCCCTTCTGTACAGGGGCCAGGGGAATAAGATGGGGTGGGCAGAGGTACAAGAGCCAAGTTCTCACAAGGTAGGTGTCAAGAGGCTGAGAACACACCATAGCAGGTGCCCCAACCCTTTCCAAGGTAAATATGGGCTAATGTTATCAACGGCCTGCCTGTCTGTTCTCTCTTCCCAAGTCTTCTGCCGGAATGTGCCCTAAACGCATCTCTCTGTGTGATACTCGCTTAGGTGTGTAGAGACCACATGACACAACATCTGTGCATGTGTGTGAATGCATGATGTGTGTGCTTACACACAGCTGTGGTGCAAATCTAGGTACGGGGATGTGCAGGCGTGGTGGAGCAGGTGTGGGATGCGTGTGTATCCGTGTGTGTCTGGATGGTGTGCATGTCACGTTTAATTCCCTCGGTATTCCAAAAGTTCATGCGTGCTGGCGCTGGAGCCCAGTGCAGAGCACGTAGCATGTCTGAGGCCTTGGGTTCCATCTCTAGCATCAGCATAGGGGAATAAAGGGACCATTAGGATGGCTCAGCAGGTGACAGAGCTTGCTGTGCATACCTAAAGCCCAAAATTCTGTTTCTGGTCCAACAGCAGAAGAGGAGAATCAATTTCCAAAAGATGTCTGGCACTGATGGTGCTGCTGATGATGGTGGTGGTGACGACAATACTATTTCTTTTTATGAAATATAAAAAGGCACCGTGGAGATGGCTCAGTAGGTAAAATGTTTGCCACACAAACAAGAGAATGTGAGTTCGGCTCCTCAACAGTCAGGTAAAAAGCCACCCTTAATCCCAGCCCTTGGGAAGCACAGGTAGGCAGATCTCTGTGGGTTTGAGACCAGCCTGGTCTACACAGCAAGTTCTGGGCCAGCCAGGGCTACAGGCATAGTTGCTTAGGCCTGTAATTGGGCGCTGGGTTAGGAGTTAGGGGGATGGAGAGAGTTTGCCCAGCTGGACCAGCCAGTCAGCAAGCTCCAGGTGCAGCGAAGACACCTTCAGGAAACACAACAGGCAAACAAGCGAACAACGAACAGCAGCCGAGGACGAGGCCTGCCCTTCATCCCCCACGTCCACACTCACATGCCTACATCTGCACACACGTGTGCAAGGGCACACACCCCCACACATGAGCCTAAGGTGGTTTATGAGTAGACAATGAAATGAAAAAAACAAAATAGGCAAAGAATACGAAGAAGGGATTTAGAGAGCAGGGCGAACGGGGACACAGCTGTGATGGTTTCCTGAGTTGGAAGTGGGGTCTCAAAGAGAAGCACACCCAGGCCACGCCCAGGCCACACCAGGTCATACCTAGCCCCGTGGCATCTCTGTTCACTATAAGGTGTGTGTGTGTGTGTGTGTGTGTGTGTGTGTGTAGGATATCTTCAACTGTTGGTTTTCAGGGACCATTCATCTTGTTTTACAGACAGGGTATCTCACTGGCCTGGAGCTTGTGCAGTAGGCTAGACCAATACCCAGTGAGCCTCAGGAAGCTGCCTGTTTCTGCTTCCCTAAGGCTGGGCTTACAATGTGTGGTATCAAGCCTGGCGCTTTCCCGTGTGCTCACTCCGGTTCTTGGGAGGCAAGCACTTTACCTGCTGAGCCACCGTACACCTTCCCCTCTACCTTACACTTTCTTCTTTACTCTAACCCTGCTACTTTTATTTGAGACAGGTCTCAGATAGCCCAGACCAGTCTTGAATTTACTACATAGATAAGGCTAGCCTTCAATTAATTGTTCATCCTTCTGCCTCCTCTGCCTCCCAAGTGCTGAGATTTCAGAAGTACACCAACATGCCCAGCTCTGCTCTGTCATCTTCTAAATTTGTCTCTGATCTTGCCTGGGTGTGTGCATGTCTGCGTGCATGTGAGTGTACATGTGTGAATGTGTGCATGTACATGCATGCATGCGTGTGCATGCTATCATATGTGTATGAATGTGCAAGTGTGCATGCATTGCGCATGTGTGCATGTTGAGACTGGACATTAAGGTCAAATCCTTCCTCTATTGTCCCTGACCCCCTTTTTTGGCACAAGGGTCTGCCACCGAATCTATAGCTCCCCATTTCAGCTACACTGAACAGGAAGCCATAAGGGCTCGGCTTGTTTCTATTCACCCAGAGCTGGGGTTACAGGTGGATAGCACTGTGCCTGACCTTTTCTGCGTGAGCACTGGGGTTTGAACTCAGGTCCTCATGCTTGTGCAGCAAGCACTTTGCTGGATGAGCCATCACCTCAGCACCATCCCCACGATCTTTGTGAGTTCGAGGCCAGCCTGGTGTGCAGAGTGAATTCGAGGACAGTCAGGGCCACACAGACTTACCCTATCTCAACAGACCAAAAATCAAAAAAGAAGAGGAGGAGAGGAGGGGAGCAGGACAAAGACGAAGAGGAGGAGGATTAGGAGGAGGAGGGAAGAAGAAGAAGAGGAGGAGGAGGAGAAAGAGGAGGAGGAGGAGGAAGGAGAAGAAGAGGAGGAGGAAGAAGAAGAAGAAGAGGAAGAGGAAGAGGAGGGGGAGGAGGAGGAGGAGGAAGGAGAAGAAGAAGAGGAGGAGGAGGAGGAGAAAAAGGAGGAGGAGGAGGAAGGAGAAGAAGAAGAAGAGGAAGAGGAGGTAGAGGAAGAAGAAGAAGAGGAAGAGGAAGGGGAAGAGGAAGAGGAGGAGGAGGAGAAAGAGGAGGAGGAGGAGGAGGAAGGAGAAGAAGAGGAGGAGGAAGAAGAAGAAGAAGAGGAAGAGGAAGAGGAGGGGGAGGAGGAGGAGGAGGAAGGAGAAGAAGAAGAAGAGGAGGAAGAGGTAGAGGAAGAAGAAGAGGAAGAGGAAGGGGAAGAAGAGGAAGAGGAAGAGGAAGAGGAAGAGGAAGAAGAAGAACTCATTATTGTTTAAATGTCAACACACCCAGATTTTCTTTGCTATATCTTTTGACCTCCAACCTCCGACGTCACCCGTGGTGTCTGGCATTTTTGTCCCTGCTCTCCTCTATAGAGGCTGCCTTTTCCAGAACTGCCCCAAGCCAACAAGGTTTGCCTCCTCCAAACAAGGGTGTTCCCAATGTGGTTAGTACAAGACCCTCAGGGCACTGGCTGCTTGTCTCTCATTTATGGACAGGTTTCTATGGTGATCCCAAAAAACTAGTAGGTGACCCAATAGAAAGACGATCTCTACTATCCAAAAAATAGTGAGCCTTTCCCAAGAATAACAGGCTCCTTTGATGTGTGCCACATTTGTAGCCTTGTATCCCCCTGTTCACCCTATAAAGCTGTGGGGATACTCGGGGTACCCAGCCTAAGGAGGTGGCTGGGATGCATGGTTGGTCTTCTGCAGCTCCCCTTCTTCCTCACCTTCCTACAGCAAACATTTGATGCCAGTCCCAAGGTATATGTTCTAGACCATTCCATCTTCCTGCTCTCCCCGGGACTCCTAAATACCTTCACAGAAAGTCTGCCCCACAGCTGGGCATATGAGGCCCCTGTCCTCTGCCAACCATCACCCACAATCCTCCTGGCATGCTGAGGACAGCATTTTTGAGGACAGTGGCCAGCAGCCTCAAAGGACCAGGTTACCAGCCATTTTGGTGCTGTTATAACAAATTCTCCTGTTGTAACTGCTGTAAACAAGGAAGCTTAAAAGCACAGACAAGCCATCCCCTGGATGCATACTCCAGAGCATGAGAAGCAAGGTGTCTGCAAGGTCCCATGAGGCTAGCCCATCTGTCTTCTGGAGCCCCTCCTCCCAGCCTCTGGCACCTTTCTGCCCCCTCTCAGGCTGAAGGCCTTCACTATTGGCCTTTACCATGTCCCTGGGTGGCCAGCCGGCTGCCTGGCTCTCAAGGCCTCACTCCCTCCCTCACTACCAGGTTCTCTGCTTCTCTTAGAGCTGCAACATCCTGGGTGTTCCTTGGCTTTTGACCACTCTAGTGTCTGCCTTGTCCAGGCGTGGCACTCTTCCTCTGGGTCTGTGTCCTATTCTTAGTCACCGGCCATTAAAGTTAGTGCTCATCCTAAATCCTAGATGGCCTCACGGCAGCCCCATCACAAAGAATGCCCATGAAGATCTCCTTCCTCCTTCCTGGGGTTCCGAGCACACATCAGTCAGTGGGTGAACACTATTCAACACGTACAGAATCCTGGAGGCTAATTGTGCTGCTGAGGTAGGCATCGCAAGTTTCTTGGGTCTGAAGTGAGCTGGGACAACGTTGTGAGTCTTCACGTCTTACCAGGGGAGGCTCTGCAGAGAAATGTCAGAACCCCATATGGGGAGAAGATGCATCCTACTTAGGGAGTTGGAGGACGAGTTCTGAGAGCCAGGTGTCCTGACTTGAGAGAGGAGACCCTTGCCTCTGTCCTGGGATGCCTGCTGCCCTAAGAGGTGTGCCCCCTTGTCTGTGGCTCTCATCAAAGCTCACATCCTCCTTCCACCCCATCCCATCACCACCTCCAGCTCCTTCCCTGAGGGCCGGCAGTGGAAAGCAGATTGGTCTAGAAAAGCAGGCGGCGTTAACTAGGGAAGTCTCCGTGCTGGCCTCTACCAAACACTCACAGCCGACCTGTCCATGGACAGACCTTTCCAAGAGGGCCTCAGCTCACTCTAGCTGCTCTCCTACCCCATACACAGCTAAGCCTGCCCCACTCAGGCCATAGCCTTGACACAAGTCTACTCCAACTTGACTTACAGACATGCTCATCCCGTGCATAACCATTCCATGATACCTACAGCCAAGCCCCTCATCTGCAGCCACGCCCACTCTAATGCTAGACACACCCACCCTACTCAAACCACACCTGTCCAGTCTATGACCATGAGCATCCTACATTGGCCATACCTCCTCAACATATGGCCATACCCATCCTTCCCAGTGGGACTAGCTCTGGACTAGCAGAAAGAAATAGCTCTGGCTCCACCAGCCCCCTCCAGCCCCTCCAGCCCCCTCCAGCCCCTTCCACTCCCTCCAGCCCTCTCCAGCCCCTCCAGTCCCCTCCACCCTCTCCAGCCCCCTCCACCTTCTCCAGCCCCTCCAGCCCCATCCAGCCCCCTCCAGCCCCCTCCAGCCCCCTCCAGTCCCCTCCAGCCCCCTCCAGCCCCTCCAGCCCCTCCAGCCCCCTCCAGTCCCCTCCAGCCCCCTCCACCCTCTCCAGCCCCCTCCACCCTCTCCAGCCCCTCCAGCCCCATCCAGCCCCCTCCAGCCCCCTCCAGCCCCTTCCACTCCCTCCAGCCCCCTCCAGTCCCTCCAGCCCCCTCCAGCCCCTCCAGCCCCCTCCACCCTCTCCAGCCCCCTCTAATCCCCTCCAGCCCCTTTAGCCCCCTCCAGCCCCATCCAGCCCCCTCCAGTCCCATCCAGCCCCCTCCACCCTCTCCAGCCCCCTCCAGACCCTCCAGCCCCATCCAGCTCCCCCAGCCCCCTCCAGCCCCCTCTACCCTCTCCAGCCCCCTCCAGCCCCCTCCAGCCCCTTCCACTCCCTCCAGCCCCCTCCAGCCCCTTTAGCCCCCTCCAGCCCCTCCAGCCCCCTCCAGCCCCCTCCAGCCCCTTTCACTCCCTCCAGCCCCCTCCAGCCCCTTTAGCCCCCTCCAGCCCCCTCCAGCCCCTTTAGCCCCCTCCAGCCCCTCCAGCCCCCTCCAGCCCCTCCAGCCCCCTCCAGTCCCCTCCAGCCCCTCCAGCCCCCTCCAGCCCCCTCCAGCCCCCTCCAGTCCCCTCCACCCCCCTCCAGCCCCCTCCAGTCCCCTCCAGTCCCTTTAACCCCCCTCCACCCTCTCCAGCACCCTCCAGTCCCCTCCAGCAGCCCACAAGCACATCACACATGGGCACTGGAAGAATGGGTGGGATCCTCTGACACCTGTTTCCTAGCGGGATTGGCAGTGAGGTGGTCCCTTGCACTGGTTGTGTTGGAAGAGACACTGAGAGTGGGGAAGGCTCCACCTCCCAAGTTCCGAGCTTCTAGGCTGAGGATGCCAGGTGGCTCCTCTGATCTTCCTGGAAAGAACCCAAGGCTTCCAGGTCACGCTCCCCACAGCAGCCGCTGCATGATAACCAGTTCTTTCCAGAGACTGGTTCCTGTGTGGATCTGCAGGGCCTGTCCTTCCTGCTAACCTTGTGTAGTTCATGTCTTGGGTCCCCTGCCAAAAGCCCTTGAGAGGCTCCATTCCCTTGGACCTCCCAGCAGCCAGCCATTTTACATTTTATTCATTCATTTAGTACTTGAGACAGACAGAACGTCATTGTGCAGCCCAGGCCGGCTTCAAGATGCTGGCCTCTAAGGCTTTTTCCTGACTCGTCCTCAGTGGGCAGCTAGGTGTGGGCCACCTAGCATGGCCAGTGTACCCATTTCGAGAGAAGCAGAAAGAAAGTGGAGCAGCTGGCTTTCTCCACCGATGAATCATCATGACACTACAGGCTCTGTCCCCCCACACCTCCCTCCAGCCCCCTCCAGGTCCTTCTGTCCCCTCCATCCCCCTCTAGTCCCCTCCAGCCCCCTCTAGTCCCCTCCAGCCCCCTCCAGCTCCCTCCAGCCCCCTCCAGGTCCTTCTGCCCCCTCCAGTCCCCTCCAGCTCCCTCCAGCCTCTCTCCAGCTACAGGCCAAAGGCTCCAAGTCTGAGGAAAACATCTCAGCACCCAGCCTCAGTCTGAGGCTTTGAGTATTCATGGCAGGCTATGCCTGCCCTTTAGGAAGGGAGTAAAAATAGAAGACTTCACAGAGGGGACCTGGGCATCTTCCCACTAGTCCTTCCTGCTGCACAGGCCTCCCCAGCAAGTAAGAAGCCCAAGGACAGAGCTAGAGGGGGCCCTCTCGTGCCCCTCTTGATCTGGCCTCAGGGACCACTGGCAAGCACTAGCCAAGGTTGGAGAGGGAACTCAGCCAGCGTCAGAGTATGAAGAGGAAGCTCCTGGGCACTGAGAACTACTACGAAGTTAACAAAGGCTTGGGGCAGAACGTTCCAGAGTGACAAGAAGTTACAACTTATCCTAAGGGTCCAAGGGTGGACCCTGGGGACAGAGGATTGGTCAGTGACACCTATGACTTCATTAAGCACCCAGGAAGATGATGGCTGGTGTTAGGCATAGACCCCAAGCTCACTCCTCACCCTCTGTTCTTGACTGTGCCTCACCCTGTGAAGTCCTACACGACCCTGAGGCATCGATGTTTTTAACCTCCTCTTACAGGATCAGAGATGGGAGGTAACGCCCTGGAGGCCACACAGCTACGGAGGAACAGAGATAGATTTAAATACTGGTTTCCAGGGTCTGTTATCAATCCAGTTACATCCTGGTGTTGATGTGAGCCTGTGACCAACCTATTCTCCAAACTTCTTCCAACTCACCTCCCCTGGGCCAGTGCACACCACTGGCCATGTCTGTGATCTGCTGGGCTCCCTTGGGTACTGGGGACAGCAAGGGCTGCTCTTCTTCCTTGCTGGCTAGGAAGTATCTTCATGACAGACTAATCAATAGCCCTTATTCACGGTCACATTCAGCTGCCTGTGCACCAGGGGACTGAGGAGGGGCTCACTGGTGGCTGTGTGGATATTCAGTGTCTTCGGGAGCTAGGAGTTTGGTCTCTCTGCATCTCTGCCCATAGTTGTCCCAGATTAGGGGACTGGCCATGTGATACAGAGGCTCCGGCTTTAGATTAGCCTTAGTCTCCTAGCTTCAAGCACTGTGCCCAGAGGTCTTTGCATCGACTCAGGCCAGCCTACTTGCCTTCTGGAGGCCCTGCCCCAGCCTCTGATGCCTTCCTGGTCCCTGCAAGGCTGAAGCCCTTTGCTATGAGCCCACACTACACTCCCTTTCAAGCCTGCCCCCTCCCCCTCCTGCCAGGTTCTCTGCTTCCCACTCCCAGTTCCATTCCAACCCCAGATGGCTCCCACGGCCAGGAATAACCAAGTGACTCAGTACTGGTGACTATGATTCTACCCTCTGTGCCTTACAAGGCCACCAGTGCGTCCTACCAGCAAGGGTGACCTGCAGGACTCCACCTCACATCCTACATCCATCCATGCATAAGGCGTGTGTGTGTGTGTGTGTGTGTGTGTGTGTGTGTGTGTGTGGCATGTTTAGGTGGCGGGTCAGGGAGGTTACAGGGAAAGGCAGTAGAAGCTGAGAGGGTTAAGGGCCAGGTCAAAGGCTAGCATGGATGCAGAAGAAAGAGGCTGTCAGGGGCAGGGAGCAGAGAGAAACGGCCTGCTGCCCCGGAGTGTTCTGGGAAGTCCTCTGGGCACACTGAAACTACAGGAATCAGGAACAGATAAGAAGCTAGGAGCAGCGGCGGGGGGGTGGGGAGGTTGCCGAAGGCCTAGTGCACGAGTGGGCCTAGGTCCTCCTGCAAACCCGGAGGCTCTTCTTCCTAGGTTGGTCCTGCCACCTGGCCAGTCATGTGCAACCTTGCTGAGGCTGCTGCTGGCCAGTCTACCAGGGCGGGGCACCTCGCTGCTGGGGAATGAAGGAGGGTGCCAAGCTCCACCCAGCGGGGTAATTGTTGCTCTTCTCCTGCCCACCTGCCTTGAGGTAGCTGGCTAGAGTGGAGCCCACAGGCGGCCTGCCCTGCTGGCCCTGCAGCATTCCCTCCCCAGGGAGGAGCTGACCCCTGGCCGCCTGATGCCTCTGCTGTGAGTCACAGAGCTGGCCTCGGGCAGAGAGAGGCTGGTCCAGGGGCTTGGCCTGAGACGTCACCATAACCCATGGACTTTGGGTGGATCCTGCCCCCTGGCTGTTTGCACATAAAATGTTTTGTGATTCTTTGACCCACACAAAGCTGGTGCTAGTGTCCGGTGTATTTCCTGCTGGTCTTTTTAAGATGCACATCTGTGCATGTTTTTTTTAATGAGACTGACGTGTAAATGACAACAACCCCAGCAACATTTCCCCAGGACGCTTAAACACGCAACAGCTGTATTGAGATAAAAAAAACAGACCCCGAGTCCTTCTCTAGAAAGAGAGAGAAAATTCGATTGTTTTCAGTAAATCTTCCGTTGCACGACACCACTTTAATCTGATTCCGGAGCATTCTAATAGCTCCCCAAAGCACCCCTGTGCCCGTTAGCAGTCAATCCCAGGCCCTTGGGGGCAAACCCCAACTATTTTCTGTCTCTGTGGATCTGCTTTGCGGGGTCTTTTCCTGTTGTGCAAAGGCCTTCTGGGATTTCACACATTTTCGACACCCCCCCACCCCCACATTAGCTGGCAATGGTGATTGGTGGCTACGTGGTGATTTGGCAGTATATGTTGGCGGCTTGGAGCCTTGATTGGCTCTGTGATCTAACTGGAGGAAGGGACATAAAGGTTGAGACAGGTAGCCACCTGGCCTCTGGACACAGGGTGCTTCACCCCAGGAAGAGGGCACGGTTACTTTTTCTTGCAGGATAGCAGGGCTCTTTCTTCTCTATTTTGCTGCAGGGAATCCCCGGTGCTTGGGCAGCAGGTGCTGAAGGTCCGCTGGATGGTGACACATGGGTTGGGGCCTGTTTCCACCCTGGCAGGCTCGGCTCAGCCTGTGGCATGTCTGGAATGCCACTTCCATGTCTCAGCAACTGCTACCAGGACATCCTTCCTTCCTGGCTGGACACTGTCATGCTGACCCTGGAGTTGGCTCTGGTGTGGCCCAGTGGGTAACCATTCCCCAGCATTTGGGAGGTCCTGGGTTCTGACCCCAGCTTTGTAAAAAGAGAAGGTCCCAAGGAGACAAACCTGCCTCAAACCATACCCCCACTGCCATCTGAGAGCATTCTGTCTAATCTGTTTTCCAGCCTACTCCGAGGAGGGTGTATTTTATTTAAGTGGCCCTCCGCCACTGGAAATGGCTGAGTGACTCAGAGATGAGGGCTCTCCTGACTTCCCTCGGCCCAGTTTTGAGAGCCCAGGGCCTCTGGCATCCAGGACATCGATGCCAAGAACCTGCTTTGATTTCTTAATAGGACTTACAGGCTGGGGCCACCCGTCAGGACAAAGGGGGGCCCTCCCATAGTGGCCTCTGCCAGCCTCCAGACCAGCTTGGATGAGAAGTAGGTGAGCAACTACATTCGGCTCCATTATGCATAGCTCCCTTGCCCTGGTCAGCCCTGGGCCAGTGCCATGTTACAAAAGCCTACCAGGGCCCAACCTGATCTTTCCTTGTTGGGGTTGAAGTTGTTAAAGCCTAGGCAGAACAGGTCTAACTGTGCCTAGCAGCCTGTCCCAAGATCACTCCTACAGTCATCCCTCCACCCCCATCCCTCGCTGACCTCTGTGCCCCATCCTGTGGCACTCCGCCAGGCCTTACTCACACACTGCCAGTGGCAGGGCCTCTCTGGGGTAGGTGGGCGGGGCTGTGCCCAGGGCAAGGCCTGCCTCTCTGCTCCTCCGCCTCCTCTGTACAGCTTTGTAGAGGAGAAATATCTTTGGTCACCAGGGAGCTGAATTACCAAGAGGAAGGACAAGAGAGCCTGCGATTTAGTGGTCTGGGCTCCATCCCAAGCTTGCAGTATGGAATCACTCTGCCTCTGTTTCCCTCCCTGTGAGAATGCATCTCCCCATCTTCCTGGGATGTCTGCAGGCCAGAGTCTGGGTAGCTGGGGTGAAAGGGGGATGTGCAGATACCTGCCTCTGCCTTCTCTCCTGAATGCCCCCTGCATTCACCGCCGAGGTCTGGAGTAATTTTTCCTATCCCAGCAGAGAGTCTTCCAAACAGTGGGGACTCAGGAGTAGCAGTGAGGGCCTTCACTACCTGGGCAGGCACTACTCTTGTCCTCCTACAGCAGGGTCTCAGCTCACCAGGGGAGCTTGTGATCCAATATCTCCTTGGCAACAACAGTGTCTCCCAGCAACCTGCCACCCCCAGTGCCTGCACTGCCCCTAGGAGAGAGAGGTCCCCCAGGAACCCAAGTGTGTCTGTGCGAGTTTCAGGTACTCCTGTGTCTGGCAATGATGGGGGTGGGGTGGGCAGGGCACTGGTGACCAAGGGAAAACCCAGGACTAATACCAGAGCGGTCAGGGAGACCCCTTACTGGAGTTGCCCGGGGAACCCCTGAGTGGCCAGCAGAACACCAGCCACAGAGGACATAAGCCTAGCTGGGCCTGTTCCTCCCTGACCCTGGGGCCACCACCCACCACCCATACAGTCCAAGGCTGTTGGTACCATTCCTTCTGTCTGGGTCTCCCTTTCCAGTGAGAGCCTGTGTCTCAGCGGGATCGAAACCAGCCGAGACACAGACCTATTTAACATTGATTCAAGCCTGCAAAAGCTACCGGATCAGCACTTTCAAACCGGGAGTACCAAGACCAGGTGTGTGGTTCCTGGACTCGGAGAATCACCTGAGCCCTCCCTCACTTGAGTTGTGGGAGCAGGGTTTGGGCAGCCTCGGGAATGAAGCATGGCTTTCCCTACCTACGGTGGGGGCCTGCACTGGATTCCAACCCTGCAGCATGCCTTAGCAATGGTGTAGAGTCTCAGCTGACGCCGACAGGGGCAGAGCTTCAGGAAGAGACGTGAGCACGCTCAGACTAGGATGGTATCCTCCCGTAGGAGGGTTAGGTAGGATGGTTTCCCAGTTCCACCTCTGCAGCTAATCTCTTGGCCATGGTGACCATCTTTTGCTCCTGCTTATCCACAGTCTGGAGAACACCCCAGTCCTACTGCTGGAAATCTTAAGGCCTCGAGTGACCCAGAGAAGGCTCCCTCCTGAAGCTCCAGCAATGGTGTCACTGAGGCTCCACGTGGACTTGAGTGGCTTGTCACCCTCCCTGGGCCTCATTTTCTTGCTCTGTGAAACGGGGACACATGAGGCTTTCCTGGGCACTGCACAGGATGTTTTTCTGACTGGTGATCTGTCCTGCTGTTTAGCACTAGTCTCTGCTGCCTGGCTCCCCCTGGCTTCTTCCCTTAGTCCAGGTTCTTCTATTTCAGCTCCTTCCAGTTTCTCTACACCGGTGTCATCTCCCCCGCCCCGCCCCCTTCTCTCTTTGCACGGTCTCCGGTCTCCGTTCTCCAAACAAGCAAACACTGTAGAGGACCCGAGAGGACCCTACCCGGCAGCGCCCACTGCCCCTTCCCCAGGGTTGCCCTCCTGTGATCCCAGTACGGGGGTGGCTGCGCTGACATCACGGGCGGGCGTTTATCTACTGCTCCTCACCTAACGCAAATTTCATCCTCGCCCTCTCTGAATCAATTTACTTTTATTGCTTCAGCTGCTCAAAAGCAATTTTTCAAGAGCAAAAAGGTCAGCACGTCCAACACTAATCAATTCTCAGAGAGCTCCTGCAGTCGCCAGGGGAGCCGGGACAGGGGGATGGCAGTCCTAGCCCTTCCCGCCAGCCCCCGCCCACCAGCCCCCGCCCACTTGCCCCCGCCCACCAGCCTCCTCACTTTTATTGCTTCATGATGCCTGTCATTAGCGGTGTGTTTGAGATGCCCCACAGTGTTCTTACAACATAAAACCTGGGTGACTTGCGGAGGGGGGCTCAGAGCGTTTATAGCCACTAGCTGACTCTGGACAGTAATAGATGAGCTGATGAATCACTGGGAAGGGGAGGCAGGACAGGAGGCATCCAGCCACTGTTTAAAGCTCACCGACAGCCAAAGGACACACGGAAGGATCCAGGTCCTGCTGCCCGCCTCGGGCACAAACTTCCCTACGACCCTGAACTGGGGCATCTGCCAGCTCCCCCACCCCAGTCCCCACAGCAGGGGGAACAGAAGACATCTTCCTGGGCACATCTTTCTATGCTGCTAAATGTGCTGCCAAGCTGTGGGCTCTTAGAAGCCACTCCACAGATGGGGAAACTGAGGCCCCATGTCCTGAAGTCTAGAAGGGGCAGATGCAGCCTTGGAGCAGATGTGTGATGTGTGTGTAGTCGTCCTTGACCGCTGTACCCACCGGAGAACCATATACATATATATTCCTTGTTCCACATCAGCCTGACCCTGGAGCACGAGAGTTTAACATGCCCTGGGAGTCCCAGTGACAGATACTCGGCATTCCTCATAGGTGACCCTCTTGTAGGCACTGTTAAGTCAATTTTACAGTTAAGGAAACTGAGGCAGCAGGTACAGTCTCGCGCTTTTACCTGCACAGTTGGAGATACACAGTTCAAACGGAGCCTACGTGTCTCCTCTTGGCTCTCTTCCTGTCTTTAAACATGCCACAGGAGGGGCTGGAGAGATGGCTCAGTGGTTAGAGCACTGGCTGCTCTTCCAGAGGTCCTGAGTTCAATTCCCAGCAGCCACATGGTGGCTCACAACCATCTGCAATGGGATCTGATGCCCTCTTCTGGTGTGTCTGAAGACAGCGACAGTGTACTCATACATAAAATAATGTTTAAAAATGCTGCAGGAGGAGCTGGGGTGGAGCACTTGCCTGGTTTATGCAAGGACCATTCCATCCCCAGAGCCACAGAATAGACCAAGTGCAACAAGGCTGGAGAGGTAACTCCAGTGCCAGGGGCTCCAATGCCCTTGTCTGGCCTCTGTGCTCACAAGGCAGGAATGTGTTGCAGAGACACACATACGTATAGGCAAACACCCCCAGACACCGAAAACCACACAGAGAAGCCCTGAGGACCTGGCTCAGTGACGTGTTTGCCACACAAGCGTGCAGACCTGAGTTCGAATTCCCAGAGCCTACATGACATGTCTGTGTTATCACTGTGTTAGGGACACAGAGACAGGCGGATAACTGGAACATGCTGGCTCACTCCTCCTGCCCAATCTGTGAATGTGAGTCTCAAAACGTAAGGTGGACAGCAAAAACAAAAAGACACCTGACATGGCTGTATGGCCTCTCCATGCTGTGCGCAAACACACAAGCATACTCCCATGCACACACCACGCCCACCTTCAGAATAACCAAGCAAAGGTGTGGCAAAGGCTTTTGATTGGCAGGTGTTGCAGAGCGGTAGGAATAAGGCAGACTGCCCCCAATTGATGACTTTCCTCCTGGGTGACACCGGTGATGGCCATGCAACCCGGATGTGTATAAATGCCTTGCAACCATATTCTTGGAAATGGTGACCATGATATTCAGACGTGAACGCTCCAAGGACTGGGAAATGACTCAGAAGCTAAGAACACTTGTTGCTCTTACAGAAGACTTGGCGTCCATTCCCAGCACCTCACAAACATCTCTAACTTCAGCCCCAAGGCAATATAATAACCCCCCTTAACCTCCACAGGTACCAGGTGCACAAGGATAATCACATACAGGTAGGCAAAATACTTGCATACATAAAACAATAAGTCAATCTTAAAGAAAGAAAAAGTAACTAAACTGCCTAGGTATTTCTGTCTTACGTTTGTCTCTCCTGTCTCTGCAGAGATGGGTCTGTGGTCATGCTCCTAAAATAATCACAGATGCCAAGAACTGCTGTGACACCCTTCCACCAGCAAGAAGGTCACCTCCCTCAGGAAGCCTTCCCACCCGCCCTGGTGGTCCTTGGGACACCACTGCCAGCCCTGCATTTGCTCATACCACCCGCCTGTACCCGGCCACGAGCTGTAGCCGCAGGTCCTCGACTATTTACCCTGCAGAGCCTCCACCCGGGCCAGACCCCTGCCTCATTATACTTGGCTGTATTCATGCAGCTTGGATGCTGTCACTTAACCAACCAGGTGTGTGTGATACAAGCAGGTTTTCGGGCTGTCCTGGCTCCCTCAAGCCCTGGGGTCCCTCTTGGCAGCAGCTCCATCAGATCTAAGCTGAGTTCTCTTGGCCTCTCAGGGTTCCTTGTCACCAGGGAGACTCTGGGCCTGCGGGACAGTGTTCAGTGTCCACTGACTCCCAGGTCCTTTCCTGCAGTGACTACAGGGATGCGCCATCAATTTCCCGGTTACATACTGTCTCCAGAAGGCTACCCAGGGCAGACAGGCAACCCCGGTGAAGGCCGTTTCCCACTCTGTCCTGTGGCCTCTGGCACAAGCTCCTCTTCGATGCATGTCTAGCCCCAAACCTCTGCCTCTCGCTCAGAAGGATATTTTGCCCCATCTGCCTCAGGATTTCTCTGGGTGTGAAGGCTTAGAGATGGGGTTTTGGGGAGGCCTCCTTAGCTCATTCCCCAGTGAGTAAGGAACTGACTGTACGGGGTAGCCATGAACAAATTCCGTTTCTTCTCCAAAGTAACCACACCAGGAAGATGCAGTGAATCTAGCAGACAAACCAGCAGGATCTGGTCAACACCAAGTCCTTGAGGGTTTTGGTTTCTTCTGCCATCTCTGTCCCGGGAATTATGTTAAAGTCCTCGGGACAGGCTCCTGGTTAGCTAGCAGAGGCCCCTGTGTAGACAGTCACTAAAGGGGCAGTCTCTGTCCCTTACACCAGGCACTGGAACCTGGGTGGCTTCCCTATTCTGGCCAGGACACCAGGGGCCCTGCCAAGTCCTCTGGGGCCCTTGCCAAGTCCCTCCAGTAGCACCAGCAACTGCAGAACATTCTGAGAAATCCCCTGTGAGGTTTTCTCTAGAAACCTTGAGAGGCAGGAAGTGCTTGGGGCCCCAGCTGAAATAGCAGGTGGCACCTAGAACTCCGGGGGCTGGAGAGCTTTCACTAGGGGCCAGGCTGCTGAGCAGAGGCAGCCTGAGAGGCCCAACCAGGGCTTCTGCCTGCGGACACACTTTGATGGCTGGCTGGATTCCACCTGACCTATTTACAGAGCTGCCATGCTCAGAGTGAGGCACCCAGGTCCAGAGGGGCAGGACCAGTACTAGTCCAGGCCACTGTCTTCAGAACATGGATGCTGCTCCCTGGGGCACAGGTGACTCCCCTAGGGTGCCACCTGGAAGAATCTTCAACAACACTGTCACCCCGGAGTCCCTCAGCCCAGCCATGGATGGAAGGAAAGTTACCAACTTAATCTGTTTCATCAACACTGAGTCTTAAAAAAATAATTTTTGTTGGACAAATATTTTAAGCACAGCCAGTCAACAGCCATCACTAGAAGAAACAAGAGACAGCCATCCTGAGACTTCCCTCTTTCATCTCCCTGGGTACCTTCAGGGTGGGAGTGAGGGCTTCTCTGCCACTTTCTCTGGAGCACCCACTGCCCTTCAACTCAGGGTCCACACTGTCACCTGAACAAATGACTCACAATGGGATCCATTATAGTCCCACAGCCATCAAAGAAAGAGAGAGGGCCGGGGGGTGTCCGGCAGGTCTGCTGCACCAGCAGGAGCACAATCGGCCATTGTGGTCCTGTTAGAAGTCTCTGTGATAAGGACAGAGGCAGGAAGGGCAGCCAGGCCTCCTGAACCAATTGCAAAACAGAACAGAAGGTTCAAGGACCTGAGATAGTACAGACCACGCCAGGGACCAGGGACGGCCCCCTCCGCCCTGCACAGAGGCTCTGTGGATGCCTGTGTCTTTTTTCACATCCAGTGCCCCAAGGGGGTCAGGACACTGAGCTGGCACCAGCCCAGAGTCTGTCTCCAACTCTAAGCTGGCAGCCACACACTGACTACCCTGTATCCCGTTTGTGTCCAGTACAGACAGGAAACGGAGGCATGGGGAAAGGCTGTCATTTCTAGGGCATGAGCTTGGAGCCACATCTGACCAAACTTTTCTGTTCTCTGAGGCTGTTTCTTGGGCTCTCTGGTATGTAGGGACAGGTCCTACCCTCTCCCATGTTAATCTGGACATTTCTCTCTGTTGGTATCTGGAGAACGCTGACCAAGTTTCTGTGGGGACAGTCATATCTCTTCTTCCAGTCTTGCGTGATATCATGCCTTCCCTCCGGGTCTAAGTCCCCAGTTTGGCCAGTTTTCCCCAGGACACCTGTCACTGAACTGCACACCCATCCCAGTTTGAATCCAACTAGTCAAGAACAGCTGTGGAACCACAAGCAATTCACTTAGTCTGTTTGTAACTCAGTTTCCCAATCTGGGAAATGGGGGTGAGAACCATTCTCCCTCTCCTGGCCATGATGAAGAAGGACTGGGAATCCTCAGCTAAGTTCTAGACTGTACTACGAGATGGTGTGGGGTCATTGATTATCAGCTCCACCCCATCAGGACAAGGGATCCCCCTCTTCCTGAGAGCCTTTCTGCCCTCTCGGGACCACTCCCCAGCCCATTCCTGGCTCTGACCCCACACCCCCTTAGCTGAGGATGAAATCAGTTTTAGGGGAGACATTCTACGATACTGTATGGAGGCAACCAAGGTCATTCAGCAGAGTGACCAGTCCGTATCCAGGGGCTTCTTGCTCCCATGACCCCCTAACCAGAGCAGGATTGAGCCACTGAGACCTATCCAGAGCCATAGAGGGTGGCTCACCATGGTTTGCAGTGTCCCTGGGCTGAGCCAGGTCTTGGTGGCCTAGGTCTGGTATATCGTCTGTTCTGCCTCCCTGTGTCCTCATCCCTGGCTGGCCAGGAGTCCACTGTCCCTGCCATGGTTTGATTATGAACGGGGGCTCCTTCTTCTGTAGCTGAGTGATCTCACCAAACCCCACCCAAGCGTGTCTGGCTCCTCTGAGAGATTCGAGAGAGCAACAGGCCGCAGAAGCCTATCCGAAAAGGTCAGTCCGTGAACACAGACTCCCGGACTCCTGCACTTGATCACGTCTGTCTCACACCAGTGGCCAGGTTGCCTCTCAGCCTGTGGTGATGGGGGCTCAGGGTTGGCCATGTGTGCTGGAACTTAAGGCAGCATTGTGTGTGACTGTCCTCTGAGCCAAACAGCAGCCATGTTGGGGGGTGCAGTTGTGTATTCAAAATCATCTCAGCTGGGCTTGGGGGTTTTTATACCCGGCCCCTACCTCTTCCCCAGGTGAGTTAGGGTAAGGTCACCTGAGTATACAGCTGCCCCCTAACACTGTTGCCTGGAACACCCTGAGTGTGCAGGAGAAGGGATGGGGTACGTAGTAGGCCAGGATAGAATATGGGTGTGGGCTGTCCATGCTGAGTAGAGACTCCTTCCAAGTGCTGGCTTTTGTGGGAGGGACACCACCCACAGCCCGCAGGCAATCAATCCTTCACTGTGTTGTCTAAGGGAACCCAGTAAAGGAATTTGTTCACAGAGCAAGCTCTGATGTGTATCTGCCTCCCTTTGTCATTGGGACCTTGAGAGGAGGGTAAGACATTTATGTCTCTCCCCTGAGAAAGAATTTTAGCAAAAGATGTGGGGACACTTAAGTAGAACTTCACCCAGTCTCTCTCTTCTCAACAAGTTAGACTCTAGTTCCCAGGCTGCCTCAAAATAGCCAAGCACGCAGGGGAACCAGCTATGGGTTTGTTCTCTGCAGTGGAAGCAAAGCTGGAGACCTAGGTGCTATCACCGTCCACATGCAGGTGAGCTATGCCAGGCTCAGAGAAGCTAAGCAACTTGCCTGAGATCACACAGCAAAAGAGATTCCTAGACCGGAACACAAGGACACAGTCCTTCCTCAGGCCTGACTGTGCATAGACAGCACCTTCCATACCTGCTTATCTCCCTCCATGGTCTGTAAAGAGACTGCAGAGAGGCGATGGGAGTTCCTAACACCCCCCCCCCACACACAGGGTCTTATTGAGATCAAGCTGAAGATGACCCTGAACTTCTGATCTTTCTGCCTCTACCCTGCAGTTGCTGGAATCGCAGGCACACTCTCCACTCCCCGCCCCCATGTTATGTACAGTGAGTACCAACCTCAGGGCTTCTGCCAGGCTTGGCAATCTCTCTCCCATCCTAGATGAGTCCCCAGCCCTCAGAGGTCTTTGGCCAATCTTATCAACACATCTCTGCCTGTTTTATGATCTGTGTACCCTGTCATGTGTTCATTACTGGTGGCGACATTCCTCCAATGAGATGCTATTTGCTGACGGCCTTCCCTGGGATGACCCTGGTTTATTAATTTATTATTCAGCAAACACCCAAGAGGTTTGCTGCAGCTATGGATCTATGCCTTACACAAAGGTGGCATCTGAGGCCCGGAGAGGGCAGGCGTGGTCCCCAAGGCCATCCTGTGAGCCCAGTGTGCTCCCTGCTCCTCATTCTTGGAGAACACAGTCAGTGGCAGTTGGGCTTCCTGCCTCCTTGAGGTAATTGGTTTTAAACAAACACTTAGTAGAATGCCCTTCTGCAAATTCTGTCCTGCAGAGCAACTGGTGTGAGGTGATGGAGAAGGCATCTACAGGGACATATTCGTTTACCTCAAAGGAGGTGCCAGCTGTGGGACTCTTCAGGCTGGAAACCCAGTATTCCCTCTACTGGGCCCATCCACCCAGGGCCCAGGCAAAGGCTGAGTCAGAGCCAGGCAGGACTTTGCATCAGCTGGTCAGGGAGGGTCTGGGGCTGGCTTGTGTTGGCTTCTTCTTCCCGTATCATCTGCCGTCTAAGAACACCACTGCATCAAAAGTGACCATAGTTCCAATTTTAAGGAACTGTGTGCTTCCCCTGAAAAAGAGACCCTGTTGGCTGACAACAGTCCAGGAGACAACTGACAACTCTAGGGCTTGTGAGGGCTTTGCTCCAGACAGCCGCCTGAAGCCCCACTGTGCACTACCAACCTCCTGCAGACAGGAAGAGGTTGGGTTTGATGATGTCATCCCATGGTTCTGTGCCCAACTGTTCACCCCACCTAGGGACAATCGATGAAGGCTCCTGACACTGGACACTCTTTGAGACCTAAAACATCTCTCTTCTGTGACTACAGGAGTACAGGCACGGTGTGTGTCAGGTTCAGGGTAGACAGAAAAGGTCTCCTGAGGGCAAGGTGTCTCCTGGCTACATCTGGTTCCTGGGGTAAGAACTGGGGTATGTAGATTCAGAGGGGCTGGAGTCAGAGGCCTGGTTTTCTCCTGGAGGGGAGGCTGCCAGGGCTGTGTGGCTTCCCTTCCTAGTGCTCCAGGCTGGCATGGCGTCCTTGTCATTAGATTCTTCCCAACCCGTGTCATGAGTTATTAATACTTACCTAGAATGCACCTGTCATGACTGGGTTGGTGGTCCTCCTCCTGTGTTCCCGCAGCAAGCCCCCTCGTTCCCTCTGTGCGCTCCCTCTCAAGACCCTGGCTCCTTACTTTGTAGGCATGCTGCCACCGTGGGTCTACGATGGTGAGGGAGGATCACACTGGGTATGAAATCAGAAGCCGCCACAAGGGTCTCTGCAGAGAGTAGGGCCGGGGATCCCTCGAGAAGATGCTGACTCACTGTGCGCAAGGCCATCCTCTGCCCTTGGCTCTGGATGCAGACCTGTCCTGAAAACAGGGCTAGGGAGAAGCCCAAGTCTTGTAGGTTTGAACTGCTATAGACTGTCTTATGCAGAAGTGTGGCTGGCAACCATCAAGTGGACAAGAGCTGATCGATGCAGCCCACCCAGAGATCCTCTCTCTGCCTAGCTCTCGCAATGGAGTGGGCCCTATGGAACCCAGGGACTGGGCAATGCAGTGCTTGTATACCCCACAAACATTCATCTTTTTCAGGGCAGAGATTCTAGGTAGAGCCAGGCCAGTTTTTTGAGCCACAGTCGGGCAGCAGCCCACCTTAAGGCCCAACAATTGTGCTCTACCTGAGGTATAAGGAAGGACTGTGGTCTTGCTCAGCCTGAAAATCTGCAGCATCCTGGGGGTGGAGCCACTGTGGGCCACTGTGATAGACAGAAAGGGTTGCCCAGGCAGGAAGCAGGACCTACACTTCCAGCCTTCCTATGAGCACCTGCAGACACATTTGTCCCAGCCACCTACCCGGACCCTGTCCTGATGAAACTGGTAGATGTCATGTGAGCCTAACGGCTCCATAGATACTGGTGCCAGCAGTTCCCCCATTTCAGGGACACCGGTCACCTCTGAGACTCCATCTATGCTTGTCTGCCTGAGGCAAGCAGTCCTATGGCCAGTCACACAGAAAGACGCAGGAAGG
The DNA here is from genome assembly GCF_963924665.1 of Micromys minutus. Classification (NCBI taxonomy): domain Eukaryota; kingdom Metazoa; phylum Chordata; class Mammalia; order Rodentia; family Muridae; genus Micromys; species Micromys minutus. Next base: position 64,308,290 of record NC_137979.1, read on the forward strand.
GGGGAAACACTTTGTCCAAGTGCAGCATTTGGCACAGCTGGGCGCTTCCCAAGAACCCAGAAGGAAAACTTGAGAAACAGAGAGCCCAAGCTGTTTGTGGAAGAGACCCGAGCCTGCTTTTGAGAAACACCCAAGTGGCCTGTGGGTTTGATGTCCTGTTGTTACAGCCTCCAATGGTGGCAAGAGGCGGGCAGAAGAGAGGGACTCAGCCTGTGATAGTCATGTAGGTTGCTCCTTCCTTCCAAGACACCCTCAAGATGTGTTACTGGTGGAGTTTGCTGGGGTTTTTTGTTTGTTTGTTGGTACATTGGTTTTTTTTTTCTCAAGTAGACCGGATTCCCTCTCATGGAAACCAGAACACCCTCACCCAGCATCCTGCACATGGTGGTCCTCGTGGGCCAGTGAATAGAACCCCCATAGGCAGCAGCTTCTCCTGGGCCTGGCTGAGCCATACCCAGAGCTTGCACCTAGAGCCCCTGGGTTCTGGGAGATGGACTAGATGTCTCCGGGACGGGGCAGCCTTCAGGTCCCCTCCTGCCTTCTGCAGTCACTGCTCTCTTTGTCCAGGGCTCTCCGAAAGGAAGCAGAGCTGATGCACTCCTGGGCGCTCCCTCTTCAACAAACACTTAGCGTCACTGACCCCCACCCAGGCTTTCTTTTAAACAACCGTGCCCTTTGCCTCCTGACGCCTCTCCTGTTAACTGTGTTGCTCCCTTCTTCCGCTCGCCGCCTGCAGCTGGTGTTCAGGCTGGCCACAGATCTTAATCGAACCATCATGGCCCTGGTCTGTCAGCCTACCCCACCCTGGCCCTCTTCCATTCCCACTGCTGGGCCAAACTGTTTGCTCCCCATTGCCTTGCAGCCAGAGACCCCCAGCCTTGATGCCTTTTTTCTATTGCATCTGTGCAGAGTTGCTTATGCCCAGGGATACGTGAACTTTCTCTCAGACGTATCTCAGTTCAGTGGGCACCCCCACTTCGGGGTACAGTGTGGCTAGAGCCAGGTGCAGTGACAGACTGGAGACTCTGTGTCCTTTCTGCATCCTGAACTCAGAGGACTGTCATTCTTGATAATGTCAAGGGTTCTCCTCTGCCTGCGGTCAAAGGACCAGCAGAATCTGGCCTAAAACCAACTCTCCTATTTGAGGACAAAGCAGCTTTCCCATTGTTTAAATCATCCCCCCCTCCCCGCACACACACCCCCGCCTTCCATGTGCACACACGGAAGCCAGAGAGCTGTAACTCTCTTGAGATGTCGAGAGCAGAGGACAGGGGTCTGGAGAGGTAGAGAACTGGGCTATCCCTTTTGAAATGTAGGGACATTAGAATCTGAATGTCACCCACCAGGCGAGGGTCAAGTGTTCTCTGGTCCTCAGAGGGTCTGAGTGGGCCTTTTAGAGGGTAAGGCAGAAGGCAGCTTTTCAGGAACTGGATAGAGAGATGGCCTGGGGTCGCCTCATTGTGGAGAGTCTGCTTGGACACCCTTTCCCTGACAAGTGGGACGGAATGTGGTGGTGAAGAAAGCCCAGATAAAGCAGACGGAGTTTGGGATCATAAGAGGGTGACTCGATAACCAGGGGGGCGAGGTTTAGTGGGGAGCCCAGGACATGCTTTGTGAATGAATGATCCATCGTTTCTGAACTCTTGGCTTGTCAAGCAATAATGGGGGACTTTTACAGCTAGGACTGCTCTGGGGTAATGAGGCAGAGACAGAATTTCACCGGGGTGAGGGGAGGCATCTTACAAACATTCCTGCTCAAGACTAAGAGAGGTGGGGGGAGATGCTGTAGAAATGGAGAGCTCCGGGTTTGCCTAGCTGTAGGCATAGAGGTGTGGGAGGCCTAGTCTATTTAAGAGTCTTGCCATGTAGGACATGTGCCCAAGCCCTGAGCAATGCCACATAAGTCCACCCTGTTTCATTGGTTCGAAATGGGGGTCATCACGGGTCTCAGCCCCTGTGGCGACTGGCCTGTGAGTGTGGGCTATCCTTCCCTGAGGGAAAGTCACTCCTGTCCCTCGGCTCTATGCCACCCTCTGCAGTGTCACAGGCCTCAGAGATGCTGAGGCTACGAGCCTGCCTCGCTACCTCCTGTCCCTCTGTCCACTGGTCATCACTAGCATCTTACATGCCACTGGCAAGCTGGGCCAGCAGCTTCCGAGTGGATGGAAGTTTTTCTTCAGGGAACTAGCCTCCAGTACCTTTGTGAGTTGACCCTCCAGGCTTGGCTGGCATCTTGCAGTCCTTGCTGGGGTATGCTATGCATGAATATGTCCAACAAAGGACAGAAGGTGGACAGACCCTTAATGTGAGAACCCCCAGTAAAGTACGTATCAGTCTACCCAGCCCCTGGTCCTTCTAACCGCTGCAGGGGCACACCAGTATTTACAGAAGCCCCGTGGAAGCAGCTCAAAGTTCCACAAGCTCCTCAGAACCCAGACCCTACGTGCCTTCTCGTCATCCTAGGCTGCATGTCCCAGATGGTAGAACAGCAAGATGTCCTGATGATGCCTGAATCTGCCCTTTCACATCCAGCCCGCACCTACCGAGTTTCAATATAGTGTTTGTCTCCAAAAGAAAGTTCATACAGTCTGACTCGGGATTTTCCTGAAATCGGAGCAGGGCAGCTAAGGCTCTGTCAGACGCTGTTACTTTCCAGGCACTGGGTAACCTGGTTTCATGTGCTCCGAGGTAATGGTCCGGATGCCCATAAAGCCTTCCTGGGCTCACCGAGGCCCCCTCTCCATTGCCAGCCCAGAGCGACCTCCCAGACACGTCCCTGGCCTTCCTAGAGCAGGACCTGCAGATCATTTCTTCTGGTTCTGCATCATGGGCCTCACCAGCTCCCCTTCCCAACACTCTCAGAACAGCCAAGGAACTGAGCAGGTTGGCTGTGGCTAAAGACCGCCCCCATAGCTCTTCCAAGGGGACTCCCTGCCCAACCCTGGGGCGCCTGACCTGGCCACTCTCACTAGGGCTTTCTCTCAAAGCGCAGGGCCGTGTGTGTGGCAATACCACTTTATTTGTTTTCTGAGGAATCCATGAGAGTCATGATTTACAGGGGTCATAGTGACCAGCTCTGACCTTGACCGGAAGGGGGACTGCTTAAAAAAACAAAACGGAACAGAGAAACGAATCCCTTGCCGTAGACATCAGCAATGGGGATATTTCGTTACTTTAAAAACAAACCGAAACACACAAAGAGCTGTCCTCCTTGTCCCCGAAGCGTGGAAGAAAGACAGTCATGTGACTTGACTTCTGCGAACCTGAAATGCTATCTTCCCACCTGGAATTGAACACAGCGTCTTTAACGGCCTGGTGGCGGCGGTGGCAGCAACAGCAACGGCAGGTATCCGTACACGGCTTCTCCAAGAGTAGAGTCCTCAGGAAAGGGTCTTCCCCGCCAAGGGGTGAGGCCGTCCATGGAAGAGCTCTGCATACACCAATGTGCACAGCTAGGCACAGACCAAGACCGCTGGGGTGGCTTTGTGGCTCATTTTTTCTTCAGGGTAGGCGTGAGTGGCACAGAGTGAAAATTACAAAGAGATTCATTTGCCCTCTGCAGAGGTCACTCAGCAAGGTAGATGTGTAGGAGAGGCATTGGTTTGCTGACTTTAGACCAGGGACGGCAGTTGACTGGGAGTGGACAACCCTCTCGGTCAATGCCACGAAAGGCTAAGGCCAGTGGGCTCTTCCCTGAGTGGCGGGTGAGGTCCCTGGGCCATAGTTAGCCACCCTTAGAGCAGTCTTTTTGAAGAAGCCTGTGGGAGGGCCTTGCTCTCCTTTTACAGGCAAGGAAGTGGGCTGGAAAAACTGTGGAAGTTCTAGGGGAAACTGGCTTCTCAGATTTGGGGTGTCCCAGTCCCGCTAGACCAGGTTAGTCCAGGACAAAATGCATCACAACCTCCGTAGAACCATAAGACTAACATCCAGAGGCCACTTGGCTCTTCAGGGACTCCAGGGATCTGGCAGGTCCAGCCTCAGGCTAGATAGTTTCCCTGTGTCCTCTCTGGTGGCCCAACAGGGTGGCAGTCCTGGCTCACCTCTAACCCGGGGCACTTCTCATCTATCTCCCTTCTAGGCAGAGTGGCCTCCAGGGGCCTCTGCCAGGTTCCTTCCCTCTGTCTGAGCAGCCCAGGGTGTTCCTGACATTCCCAGCCTGACCATAAAGGATGGGAGGAAGCCCATCTAGGGGAGGGTGGTCACAGGCGAATTCCTGGCACCCTGGGGTTGGTCTCCATCTAGGTTAACAGTTGTCAAACTCGAAGCAGACTGCATCCCTCGTAGCCTGGCATGAATGTGGCCCCAAGTTCCATGTACTTCCCGCGCCCCCCAACACCCAGCACAACAAAACCCTAGCAAAGCAGCAAGAAAACACAGATACAGACAAGAGGGCAAAGGAGCCTGTCAGGAGCTGACCCTGACAGCCAGCATTCCTCTCCCCATTTATTTATTGCCATCCTGCCCCAGGCCACCAAAGGCACCAATTCCAGGAAACCCTCAAAAGCCAAGGCCCAGATCATCCCCGCCCCCCCCAAATTTAACATGTTCCCTTCCCTGACCCAGGTTGTTTTGATTAGCTCTGTGTGCAGATCGCCCAGCCGAAGGTTACTAACGGAGCCTCTCTGGGACTTGGGCATCCTCTGCGGAGATGAGCTAGGCCTCCTGGCTGGTACCTGTGGTGGCACTTTCTAGGGAGGTAGTGTCTTTCCTGTACCCAGCGAAGACATCCTCTAACCCAGAGGGAGAAGGACACATTATGCTCCAACCCTGCCCTCTCCCAAGGCTACTGCCCCCTCCCTACACTGTCCCCTCTCCTAGGAGAGTGAGTCAGAAGTGAGAGAACCTCAGCAGTGACAGCACACAGGCACATCAAAGGTGTCCTTCGATGACAGGGCCCTGATGACATTAGACGATGTCGTCAAGCACAGACATCACCGGTGGGGCATGTGCGCACACACGCGCTGGCCAATAGCATTAAGCATCATTTTTTAAAAAAATGAGTTAAATAAGCCTCATGGCCAAGGGACGGTGTGCGCGCTGATTACCCGTGATTTGTACGTCTTGGCGGTGAGACGGCTAGAAGTCTAATGACTGAATTATCACTCTAATGCCTTGTGCTGGCTGGGAATAATCCTGGGGTAACAGCTGCCACAGGGCATTTGGCTGGTTTCCTCTAATTGCATCCAGATTAAGGTTGCTGCTCTGTGCGGGGTCTCCACTCCTTAGAGCAGAGCAGAGCTCCGGGAGCCCACACACCATGTCTGGCTGCAGAGGCCCCAGTGGGCCTGATGCTGAGGTGAACACAGGACTAGAGGGGACACCTGGCATAAGGCTGTCACTGAACAGCCTGGGTCAGGCCTTGGGGAGCAGTAGGGGGGAACTGTGAGAGCTAAAGACTTAGAATAAACGCTCTTCAGTTGCAGCTCTCCCAGACCAGTGAGTCTCTGGATCTGCTCCGGCTGACCCCACACAACAGAGCAGGGTGTAGATATTGGGGAACAGGACAGAAGTGTGATGCTGGGGGTGGGTAGGAAAGGAGTTGGTTCCTTCCCAAGAATAGATCTCCTGAGGTGGTAGGCCTGTGGAACTCCCCCAAATTACAAGGCTTCTGTCACATGACTACCAAGAGGAGGCCCTGAGATGAAGGTTCACTTTCCCTGGTGCTGGATGTTGGCGTCAGCCATTCAACTTGTCTTGACGGTCATGTGGTTAGCGAGTGGGGTATCCGCTTAGAAAAACACTGCCCATTTCTGCCTCTACTGTCATGAGGTGACCTAAGACCCACAGGTCAGTGCTGTCTCACACCCATATACCTACCTAACCACGGGGATTTCAGAGAGGGTGACAACCCCAGAAGTGATGAACCAAACTATCTAGGAGCAGAGCCACCCAGCCTGGACTGCAGCCCCCAGGGCCTGTGTCAGCCAGGTGCACAGAGTTCTAGGTCACTGAGGCTCTGCCCTGTTTTTCTGTTCCTGGAGTGACAGGCAGTGGACATATATACCTGTTTGTGGCCCCAGCTTCCAGAAAGGGTCAGAAGCCAGGATGTAAGCAATTCAGATGAAAGGCCACTCCAGGACTGCACTGTTGCTTACAACATACAGTACCTCCCCCAAGATCAGCACATCCTCTTCCAAAGGCTCTTTCTAGAAGGATCCACTCTCTCAAAAGTGCCCTGAAGAGGGGGGATTTATTCATGGAGAAAGGAGGTCTGTGAGAGGCCCCACTCTTCTCATTCTGAGGCCCTGCCCCTCTCAGTCTGAGGCTCTTCCCCTCTCATTCTGGTGCCCCGCCCCTCATTCTTACACCATTCCCATCTCCTTTCATTCAGAGGCCCCGCCCATCTCATGCTGAGGCTCCTCCTCTTTCATTCAGAGGCCCCACCCATCTCATTCTGAGGTGCCTCCCCTTTCACTTAGAGGCCCCGCCCATCTCATTCTGAGGCGCCTCCCCTTTCACTTAGAGGCCCCCCCCCCTCATCTCATGCTGAGGCACCTTCCCTTTCACTTAGAGGCCCCGCCCATCTCATGCTGAAGCACCTCCCCTTTCACTTAGAGGCCCCGCCCATCTCATTCAGAGGCTCTGCCCCCTCTCATCTGGTCAGCACCTTTTAAACATGGCACCGTCCTGCAGCACCACTCTCAGTGAGAAAAGCCAAAAAGCAGGGCACCTCCACCCACCCTGCCACCTGCACCCAGTATAAGGATTCAGCCCTCGGTGGAGGAATCCAGGTTCCTTGCTTGTACCAGTTTTTGAGACACTGGCTAGGAATGCTCTGGAGCACACCTTTAATCTGACTACAATCCTCAGCTTTGGAGGATGGAATGTGGGCATGGCCTTTTCCTTCTTAAGTGGAAGAGCATTCCAGTGTTGCTCAGCTACACCAAACCAAGGAACAGAAGTCCCCTAGGTCCTGCTTGGTGGCAGAGGCACCTCCCCAGCCATTGTCAGATGCCTTTGTCTTGGTTGGGGAGTTACACACTCTCCCTTCTCCGGGACCAAGTACTGCATACACATGCAGCCCATTCAGGCCACAGTGGGATGCTGTTTCTGGTAGAGAAAACAAACCTTAGATCCTCAGGAGAGGACCCCAGTGGAGGGTGCATCTGACACGTGTCTGCCAGCCTGCTCCTCGGGCTCAGGGTAGGCACGTCCCTCCCATACATAGCAGGGCACTGTGGGAAGCCCAGGCTCGAACACCTGCTCGCACAAGCTTTTCTTCCCCCACCCCTCCCTCCCTCCCTCCCTTTTTCCCTCCCTCCCTCCTGTCTTTTCTGGACGGGCATCTTCATACCAGTCTTGCAGCTGTGAGCAAGGAGTTTTACAAGTGTGCTCGACTCACTCAGACAACAATCCTGCTCCTGTGTCCCTTGGTGCTGGAGTGAGGATGAGGTCTTTTCTAGTTCACAGCCAGCCAGCCACCTACATCCCAGTGGCTAGCCAGAATCCTGAGCTAGACGTTCAGGAGCTGAATTCTCCAGACAGCTGATTCCTGCGGTCGGTTCTGGAGCCCGATTTTGTCATCAGGACAAGGTTTTCCTCGTGTCCTCTCCATGTCCATCCTCTCCCCTTCCCACTAGCTCACGACCTCACGGAGGTCCCCTCGACCATGGTCAAGGGCTGGGCTTTCCTATCTTCGGAAACCAAAGGCCTCCCGTGATGCCTTTGGGCCTTTCCTGCCTTCTCTTGGGGGCTTGGGTGATGGCATCTCCACTGTGCCCCCATAGGGACAGCTCTCTGAGCCAGGGTGGTGGCCGGCACACTCCACGGCTGGGATGCACCCACTGTCCCACATGCCTGTCCCACACAGCTTACAGAGGTCATGGAGGCTGCAGGGGATCCGTGGCAGAAGTCGGAACTGGTACAGGAGACTCCTGGCCTGCGGAGAGAGGACAGGCTAAAGGGGACAGAAAGGTCACTGGAGTAGGGACAGCACAGTACCCCGGGTCTACACTGCCTGCCAAAAAAGGGACCATGAGATACTTGGGCAGTTTAAGACACACGGAGTTCCCAGATGGTATAGGTGGCCACCGATGACAGAGCCACACGGCCCTTCCTGTCCCTTTTCAGGTTCCTCTCAGTTCCAATAGCCCTGTTCATGACTTTCAGTTACCCTAGATCCCTGCAAGTTCTGTCTGGGAAGCCCAGTGACGGGCCTGAGGACCTGTTCTTGTCCCCATGGGCCACCAGAGGTCTGAACCAAAGCACTGCCAGCCAGACTATGGGAAGTGGGGTGTATGCGTGAGCTTCAAGGGCGCTTTTCTTCCAGCCATGGGTGAGCTATGACCTCCCTAGGCTCTGCCTTTCCTACCCCCACTTTCCCAACTCAGAACCGGAAGGAGGCAGTCCTGGGTGGAGTCTGGCTAGGCATTCACGCACTGTAGCAAAAGAAAGAGGCTGTGTCCAGTGCTTATCCCTCTGAGGACCATGGGGACCAAAGAGAGACCCGGCAACACCACTGGGCTGAGGAGGCGGCACCAGGTGCCAATCGCACCGACTTGGTAGAGAAAGCCCAATGAGGTAGGATGCAGCTCGGGATTGTGGGGGTGGTACCCATGTACAGAGGCAGGGCTCTAGATGCATGTGCTTGGGTGGACAGGGCTCCGTGGGCAGGGGCAGGGCTGTGAGGTATGGGTGGGGCTCTTCGTGCAGAGCTGGGTCCTTGAGGTAAGGACAGGGCTTTACGTGTAGGGGTGGGTCTGTGAGGAGTGAGTATCAGGGACTTCCTAGAACCCCCATCTTTCCCCTATCATCTTCCTCACCCCTCCCTCCATGTGCAGGGGTGAGGCAGTAAACCATGTGCCTGCTTATGTGCAGGGCAGGCCTGAAAGGCCCGGCCAGTGCGCCCACCTTCTTGAGCACCAACTCTCCATTCATATGCATGGCCAGGTTTCCAAAGTGCAGGAGCATCTGATCCGTGGCCAGTTGCTGCTCGATGACATCGTCTCCGTAGATGGCGACGATGGCCACACAGATGAACAGGTGGAAATAGTCTGTCTGCAGGGACACAGAGAACTCAAGGGGTCGGGCCAAGTCTGGGAAACCACAGCACCCCGTTATCTTCCACCTCTAGACAGGACCAGTGTTGGCAGCTACATCCGGGGCTGCTGGGGCATACTAATGGATGATAATCGTGCCACGCCGTGGCTGTTGGTGCTCTCTTGGGAGGTGTCTGCACGGACCGCAAAGCACAACCTCCTCCCTAGCCTGTCTGAGCTCCCACCGCGGGGTCTCACACACAGGGGTCTTGAGGGTCTTAACGAGTGTGCAAAGGATTAACCAGACTCTTCCTGAAGGTTGCAGAACAGACCACCGACATGGAAGAAGTTCTGGCAGCCGGCCTCCTGGTGGTGTGTCTGTGTATCCGCTGGGCATCCCCAGCATGTGCCCTTACTCTACGGCTGGTAGCTGAGCATGTGGAAAGACCCCTACTAAGTGACTCCCCGGAGGTCCTGTGTAGGGCCGCTACCATCTTCCTGCCCCTAGCCTTCTTTTCAAATACCCACAATCCCTTCCTGCCCTCCTTTAGGGCCGCTTTGTGGTGCCTGGCCAGGTGGCAGGCAGTCCCTAAGGGCTCTCCAGCATAGACACCTTAAAGTGCTCACCTTGAAGTGGGGTGGGGTTTCTAGGAAGTCCCTGTTGAGAATCCTGATAACACCAACCGGACCTGGGGTCCCCAGCCCTTCCCTGCCTCCTCTAGCTTTGCAGGAAGGAGCACTTCTGAAGGAATGGAGGGATAGGTATGTTCTCCAGAGACTGGGACCGGGCACAGGGCAAATCCCAGCTCCGGGGCAGGTGCACAGAAGGAAGCCACAGCAGAGGACTGTATGCAGTCTTCCCTTTGGGAGGCTCACCCTGAAGTGTTTCCCCTCGAGCTTGATCGCTGCCCACCCTCCTCTTAACCTCGGCTGGTGGAGGGAGAAGATGGCTCCAGCTGTGACCACTGATCCCCACATCTGAAGGCAACATGAACTTGCTTCATGGGTTTTGAACAACACAGCAGCCAACGGGGCTACAGAGGAGTAGGCACTGCCACCAGCCTCGGAGGATGGATAGCTGCCTTCCTCATGACCCAGCCTCCCTGGCCTCTCAGAGTATCTGTCTGGCACGGCCTTAAGTCTAGGAAGCACTAGCACGCCGGTGGACAGGCAGCAGAAGGATGGAGGAGTCAGTGTGGTTTTCATAGCTGGGGGGGGGGGAGGGGAGGCAGACAGAGCCCCGCCCTGGACACACGGATGGTACTGACGTTTGTACATGCAAGTGTGTGTGCACACATGAAGCCAGAAGTCAGTATCTCCGGGTCTCTCACTGGGTCTTGAAGCTCAGCAATTAGGCTAGACTGGCTGTCTAGCGAGCACTGGGGACTCGCTGTGTCTGCTGCAGTGGGGTTATGGGTGTGCCCTGGCTTAGCACAGGCTAGCACTGTGTAGCTTTGGCTTTTCTGGAACTCATTAAAAAAAAAAGAAAGAAAGAAGGAAAGAAAGAAAGAAAGAAAGAAAAAAAAAAAAGAAAAAAGTCTGTCTGCCTCTCAAACACTGGAATTAAAGGTGTGTGTTACCACACCTGGCACACCTGTTTTTTAAGAAAAACACAGGTTCAGAAACTCCTATGCAGATCTGCAAGTTTGCAAGGTAAGCGCTACCGCTGACTCATCTCCCCAGCCTTTGGGCCTTTGTTATTGTTATTCTGTTTATTGTTTTTATATATTTAAGGTGTGTGTATGTGTGTGTGTGTGTGTGTGTGTGTGCACTCGCTAAAATGACTTGCCTACTTTCTTACACTGATGGCTTGGATGTTAAAGCCACATGGCAGTCAGCCCTCCGGTCAGAGAGGAGCTGGGGGTGAGGATGAAGACGAGAGGATGCCCTCACCCAGCCAGGCTCCCTCTGACACTGTGGGAAGGCAGGAGCTCAGGGTGGCCCAACAGTCCCAGAGGGCAGGGCAGGACAGGGCAGGGCAGCACCTGCCACAGCAAGTGTGGGCACACGCATCCTGGGCTGCCTAACTGTCCTGCCGTGCTGACGTCCCTCCCGTTGACTGGCCATGACAGAAGGGAGCTCAGCCCAGAATGCAGTAATAAGCACGTCAGCCATTTACATCGATTTCAGTTACAAGGAGGTGAGGTCTGAAGCTGGCTGAACAGGCCTGAAAAATACTGACTATGAGGCTGAGACCGGGGTGTGGGGAGTAGGTGGAGCCAGGAGGAGAGACGCCCCACACGAGAGAGGAGGCTTGGGGTGATCCCAGGACCCTCCCTTCGCTGCACTTGGGTGGCACCTGCGCTGCTCACCTGGTAGTGGGCCCAGCAGGCCTCCCAGATGCGCAGGGCCTCCGCCTCAGGAAATTCCCGCTTGAAGCAGAGCAGCAGCCAACGGTGACAGAAAAGCATCTGCAGGCCGTCCTCACCCAGGGAGACCAGGTGTTGGTAGAAGCGTTGGTGTGTCAGCCGGAGCAGCTCCCGCAGGTACAGCTAGAAATGGGAGAGGAGGGGCTGTTACCCAGGCTCCGGGAGAGCCTGCCTACCAGGGCCAGGGAGGTCGCAACTCAGAAAGCCTTCAACTCCAAAAGCACACACAGGAAGTCTCTGTGTCCGCCAAAGATATCAGCCAGTCACCACGTCAGCCTAGGACCGGACCCCTCCCCCCACTGTGTGTGTGTGTGTGTTCGTGTCTACCAACAGTTTATCTTATTTCATTTTTTAAGACTTATTTTACTATTTTAAAAATGGAACCAATTTATTTCATGTGTATGAGTGTTCTGCCCGCCTGTCTGTGCACCGAAGCAGTGCCCGGTGTTTAAGGAGTCCAGAAGCGGGAATTGGGTACCCTGGAACTGGAGTTACAAATGGTTGGGAGCCACCATATGGATCCTGGGATCCAAGCCCAGGCCCCCAACGAGAGCAGTCGGTGCTCTTCACCACTGAGCTGTCTCTCAGCCCTTATTCTATTATTTTAAACTAAGTGTGTAGTCTGTGCACGTGACTTCAGGTAGCCAAGGACAGAGGAGTTAGATCTCTCTTGAACTGGGGTTACAGGAGATTGTGAGCTGCCTGATATAGGTGCTGGGAATTGAACCTGGGTCCTCTGCAAGAACAGTACATGGTATTAACCTCTGGGCCAGCCTGAGATGGAATCACTCACTGAACCGAGGACTTACCAATTAGCTAGGTTGGCTGGGCAGCAAGCTCCAAGGATGTGCCTGTTTTTTTTTACCTGGGTTCTAGGGATCTGGTCTTAATGCTCATACAACAGACACTCTGCTGTCTGAGTCATCCCCCAGCCTCCACCACTGGAACCTCGCTCACACCTGTCTTCCAGTTCATCTTAGATTTAAAGATATTCTAGACCTTGGCATAGACCTGGGTGTAGTATGATCTCTTGGGTGGTCAAGGAAGCTGACTCAGTGTGAAGTCATCCTCCAGCCTCAGCCGACCCCCAGGGGCTGTTTCTAATGTATGCCCGACCAGGCAGGGTGAGTTCTTTCCATCCCACCACAGTCCTGCAAACTCCCAGAACTGATTAAGGGAGGGTACTTGTCTGAGTTTCAAGACCCTGGATTCCTGTGTGTCAGGTCACCAGGTTACATGAGGCTTGACGACAGAGGCCATTTTAGGCAACACTGGGTGGGGGGTAGACGACTTCACTGACGCCACTAGAAAACCAGTCTCCAGCAGCTAATGAGTCACTGGCCCTGTGCCGCCAGGCTGCAGGGTGATGGCGTCAGACCCTGTAATTGCCTCCCTGGGTACCGTGGAAACCTGACATTACAGGCACATATGATGTGGCAGGGGCTGGAGTGCCTGGTTAAGGTCAGTACCGCTGAGCACAGCCAGGCCTCAGGTCTCTGCACCTCTCCGAAGCAAGCACACTGCCGTTCCCAGTGCCTGGAGCTGTGTAGCTTTGGAGTCCAGGAGTCATTCCTAATGGGCCAGGATCTCCAGTCTGTGGCCCGTGGAAGGTCAAGGCCACCATATGGCTGACAGCCCACTAACGGATGTCCAATGTGCACAGCTGCCAGGATGCCCCGTGCCTCCTGCTGTCAGCCGCTTCCCCCTCATACCTTTGCTGTGAGCAGCCTGCTGTTCCCAGTGGTTGATCTCTAGGACATGCTTTTTGCCCTCCCTTGGCTCTGCCCTCACTACACGGGGCCACTGATCCTGATTATCCGGAACCCTCTGTTTAGCTGAGTGTCCAATGCTTGAGGTCTGACCCAAACCAAATAGACAACGCCATGGGAGGGGCACCCCGGACTCCTGTCTCTAGGGTCCAATGCCCTCTACTCATTACGTTCATTCTGTCAGCTTATCTGCTTCCAGACCAGGCCACCTGCGGGACTGCGGGCAGGCTACCTACATCCAGGATCTGGGACTGGGCAGGGGTTTGACACAAACGAAAGTGCTCTGCAGGGACAAGATCTAGTCCCGGTCACTCAGTGCTGCCTGGTTTGTGTACAGCTGATCTCTGTTGGGGGTGGGGGGAGAATCGAGGCCAGGGTCACCTGAGTCTCACAAAAAGGTCAGCTCTTTGGGGGTGTGAGACTCGCCGGTTGGATGTCCCATTGCACACAGCTGCCTCGGCTGTCTGTATCAGGATCTCCTCCTCACACATACCTGAGCCAGGTAGCATGAACCTCTGTCCTGGCCCTATCGAGGAGGCCAGATGATTAATGACCCTGCAGGAAGGCAGGAAGCCACCAGGACCTTGAACAGTTGTCCTCTGGTGTTTCAGGAGGAGTGGATTAGAGGCTGGCCTAGACCCAAACATGTATCTCCTGTAGGTGACTAGCAGGCCCTTCCCAGAAGGCCTGTGTCCTGTCAGCAGAGACTCTGGTTTTCTGCTGACCTCTGATAACATGGCTGCATCTCACCATCAAGACCCAAGCAGCATCAGGAGGCAGTGGGTTATCACACACAGCGGTACACATATGCATGTGTACACACCCACACACCCACACCCACCCACACACCCACACACACCCACACACACACCCACACACACCCACCCACACCCACCCACACACACACCCACCCACACACACACACACCCACCCACACACACACACACCCACACACACACACACCCACACACACACCCACCCACACACACCCACCCACCCACCCACACACACCCACCCACACACACCCACACCCACCCACACACACACACACATACACACACACCCACACACACACCCACACCCACACACACCCACACACACACACACACACACACACACACACACACACACACACACCCACCCACCCACCCACACACACACACACACCCACACACACACACACACACACACACAGCTCCATGCCTCACCAGCTGTCTCTCCATGTCCTCGTCCCGGGGAGAGCTGACAAAGATGGTGTTCTGCATCAAACCAACGAAGCACCAGAAGGTGTCCGATTCATCCAAGACCTCAGCCAGGATAGGCGCCACCAGATCTGACATGCCCTGTGAGTAGCCGATGGCTGGGTTGTACACAGCGTAGTTCAGCAGGATCCTCCTGGTGGGACAGTGGGGAGTAGAGGTGGCTTGAGCCATCCTACCCTTCTGTCTCCACCGCAGCCTGATGTGACAGTATGGGCCCTTCCTTGGTCGGTGTCAGGGGAGGGAGCAGCCAGTGGCAGGTGCCACAAACCCTGACAATCTCAAGAGAATGGGGTATTGGCTGGTTGTGGTATACACGCCTTTAATCCCAGCACTCGGCGGGCAGTATAGTCTCTTTGATTTTGAGGCCAGCCTGATCTACACAGATCCAGGATAGTCAAAGCTACATATAGAAACCCTGTCTCAAAAATGAAAGTGGGGGGGGGGGGGAGAAAGGAAGGAAGGTCTGGGTTCTGTGGGAAGTAAGTCAGTGGGACTCCCTTTGCAAATGTAATAGCCATTCTCCAGGCCCTGAGCCCAGAGTAGAGGCTGTGCAGAAGTGTAGGTCTGACTTTCTTAGGAGTCTGCTGTCTGTGACAGACGGTGGGCTGGCAGGGATGTATTTATTGGCTGTTAATTTTGTGCAGTTATTTGCCAGGCTGAATAGAGTATAAAAGATGGCATCCTCTGGCTCTGCATGTCGTGACGGTCGGTCCATGAGATGAGAGGAAAGGTGACAGGGTTGAGGAGTGTCACCCTTAGTAAGCAGGGGCCAAGTAAGAAGAGGGATTAGGTGGTTGGATGCTACCGTCAGATGGGACTGGGTGGCCACCAGAAGGTTCAGAAGCTGAGACCTCTGCTGAAGTAGCTTATGGGTCCCCTGTTCTGGGCCTGGGTGGAGTGCCGCAGAGCAGCCAGGGGGTCAAAGAGGGTCACAGACGTTCACACAGGGAGGCCAGAGTCACCAGTACCTCATGCTCTCCACGTTTGGGTTGTCCTCCCCTCGGAAGAACTGGTTGTTCCTATCTGTCCGAACCACATCTTTGTCCACGGTGAATTGCACATTACGCCAGAAGGCTCTGTGCTCCTCGGGAGTCATGGAGAGCCTGGGAGGCAGACAGAGTACAGGCCTGAGGTTAGCTATGGAAGGGGGATGCCCGGGGTACCACAGAGGGCAGGAGGGAGTAATACAGCAGCCCACCAGGACCTGGAGTAGCTGCACACTCCCGGAAACAGAAACCCGTGCTCTGCTGAGCTCCAGCCTCTGTTGCTGGGGCTGACTAACCCTCTTGCTCCTAACATGATATGTGCATATGTATGTGCATGTATACATGTGTGTGTATGTGTGTGTTCATGTGTGGTGTGTGCATGTGCACATGTGTGTGTACTGTCAACACCAATGCTCTTGCTCCCAACAGGATATGCACGTGTGTGTGTATGTATATATGTGTGTGCATGTATACATGTGTGCATGAGTATAGGGAGGTGTATTCAAGGCTTTTCTTATTTTAACTCATCTAACAGGTCTAGCCCCTCAGAGGAGAGCTGACTGAAGCCTTTGGGCCACATGGAGGCAACCTCCAGCCTCTGAAGTCAGGCTTCCAGCCCCGCCTGTAGCTGGCGAACACTGGCCGCTAGTTAAGTCTGTTAAACACAAATTCTAAAACCCTTGGTGTGTACTAAGGGGCTTGGATCAAGGTGCTGGGGGTGCCGTGTAGCGACTGCCTTATCCTGCCTACGATGCTGGCTTTTGGGAGACTCGTGCTCCAAAGAAACCATGGTTGATAGAATACACGGTCAGCGTCAGCGGTGAATTGCACTTTGCCGCTGGGATCTGAAAGGACCTCTGAGGCAGAGCGCACCTCTTTTGCTGGATAGCTTCATACTCCTTTCGCTTCTGTGACCGAAGGGCCTCGCGTTCCTCCGATGTGGACTCGTGGCTGTAATAGTGCAGCAGGAAGGGCCAGACCTCCCCCCGGATCGACACATCAATGCCACCAAAGAAAATGGCCTGGAGAAAGCAGTACAAATTGGGGGGGGGTTAGAGTATAAAACAGGGCAGCTCAAAGAACCCCCAAATCCCCAGAGAAGGGTGTTGTGGGTCCTTTGGCGAGCCTCTGATTCAGACCCCGGCAATTTGCACATGTTTACAAGGGGAAAGTGCTGGAGAGGCATTCCCATACAGGATACAAACTGGCTCATTTCAATGTCAAAGCCCCCCCGGGGCGGCACTCTGAGATCAACACGCAGTTCTCACGTCATGGACTAATCCTGGGGGTTTCAAGAGTCCGCAGGGTCCACTTGGGATCCCCCAAACTCTGTAATTGTCTTTTCAATGAAGCTGTCTGGGTGTCTCCGACGGAACCTGATGCCAGGGACAGGCCCTCCAGAGGCGGTGACTGGCCACCCACCCTCCATCCCCGCTGCTAGACCACAGGGCTCCGTGGAGGCAGGCCAGGCGGCCCCTCCATACCTGGCGGAGTTTGTATTCCTCCTCCACCTGGCCCAGGTCATTCAGGTGGTTGAGCCAGGCAGACACGTCCAGCCTCCGGTACAGGCTCTCCTCCGGGTGGATTTCAGAGGAAGGCAGCTTGGGCCTTCGGATGGAGAACTGCATGCATGTCCTCTCATCTGTGACCTGCTGGACGGGTGGGAGGGACCCGGTGGAGAGCAGATCTCAGAGCTTGGGCTTTTGAAGCCTGAGATGCTGTTCCCAGCATGTCAAAGCCACTCTCTCCTCTGGGAGGAGGGGAGGCGCTGTCTGCGCATACAACTCCTAAATGGCAAGTGTAATTAGACACAATTAAAATGAAAATACCTTCATCCTAAACTCTCTCTCCCTTTGCAACTCACAGCCTCCACTGCCCCCATCCCCTTCCTGCTCCAGCCGAAAAGAAAATCAGAATTAACACCCCTTACAGCCCAACTTCCCTCTGCCAGGGAAAGCCTGCAATAGATTCCATTTGATCGGCCACATACAAAGGCTCGCTGTTCGGTCGAGCGGGGAGCCAGACTGTCAGATTGTCTCCATGCGCAGTCACGAGTCCCGGGCGAAACCGCAGCTGACATTTAATTCAGAAATCAAAGGTTGCTCATTGCAAGGGGGGTGGGGGTGGGATCTGCCACTATCCCAATAAGAGGAGTCAGCAGGAGGCTCTGCGGGAGGAGCAGAGCTGGAAAGTCAGCCCCCGGTTCTAATAAGCACATACAGTATCTTAATCAGGTGATTAAGAGGCTCTTATTACCCCTGCATGCAGATTGAGCAAAAGATGGCAGAAAGCCTCGTGAAAACACGAGTCTCCAAATGCTCAAGGTGACTTTCAGAAAGGCCTGGGAACAGATTTCAGCCCCCAAGCACCCAGATGTCAACCACTTTGAACCACAGACAGCCAAATGTCATACTCCTCAGAGGGGAATCCTCAGAGCCAGACACCCCTGAGGAAGGTGTGCTGGAATGGTCCCAGAACCCTGACCATAACCAACCACGTCCCTCCCCACTGGGGCTACCTGGTCCCTGAGGTGTGTCTCCGTGCAGAACTTCCATTGCTGGAACACTTCGGAGAGCTTGTCCAGGCCGCCATGGTGAAAGTGAAAAATCTTGTATTGACTCTCTCGGCTGGCCACCACCAACTGGCCACTCGTACAAGCCTCGTCACTGAAGGGCCACGGGGTGGGGGAGGGGTGAACGCATTAACACAGGTTTTGATTTCTGAGTTTAATCAGAGCCTGCCCGTCAGCTACCTCAGGCAGGAAACAGTGAGTCCTGAGGGAGTCTGGCTGCTTGTGTGGGGAGCAGAGTCAACAAAACTCAGTACCCCCTCTACCTAGCAAGCACAGCACCTGGATCCAGAGGGTCCCTGGCACACCATTGCTGAGCTGGGCTGGAGACCTGGAGGAGGTGTTAGGGACAGCTGGCTGGGTGGAGACCTCAACCCTGTAGGTGGTTTCTCAAGCCTCCTCTAGTCTAATGGCTGGATAATAAGAGGGCAGAGGACAGGGTCTCCCAAAATCCCCTTCAAGGCTGTCACCCCAACCACCTCAGCACCCTCAGGGGAAGGCTCTTACAGCTACTTTTGGAGGGTGCTGACTTGGGCTGATGTGGGAAACCACAGTCAGGAGTCTGTGACCTTGCTTACAAAGGAAAAGCCACCTAAACCTAGGAGGCCAGTGCCAATGCAGCATTCAACCAGTGGAGCCCGGGAGCACA
Source organism: Micromys minutus (assembly GCF_963924665.1). Taxonomy (NCBI): domain Eukaryota; kingdom Metazoa; phylum Chordata; class Mammalia; order Rodentia; family Muridae; genus Micromys; species Micromys minutus. Next base: position 64,326,872 of record NC_137979.1, read on the forward strand.
GCAGTCTGCAGCACCCTCAACAGCACCCTCCTGCTGGGCGGCCTCGGGTGGGAGACCACGGATGACCGTGGGTCAGGGAGGAAACTGTTAGCATTGGCTAGACCAGCTGCAACCTCTGCTGCACAGGAGACTGGAAATGCACATGGCTGCCCACATGTGTGCTTACACATACATACATACCTGCACATACATACATACATACATACATGCCTGCACATGCATACATACATACATACATGCCTGCACATACATACATACATACACACATACATACCTGCACATACATACATACATACATGCCTGCACATACATACATATACATACATACACACCTGCACATGCATACATACATGCATACACGCCTGCACATGCATACATACATACATGCCTGCACATACATACATGCATGCATGCATACATACATACATGCCTGCACATACATACATACATACCTGCACATGCATACATACATGCATACATACATGCATACATGCATGCATGCATGCATACATACATACATGCCTGCAATGCATACATACATACATACATACATACATACCTGCACATGCATACATACATACATACATACATACATACATACATACATACATACATACAGGCACACATACATGCTTCCAGGAAGCAGAGGACAGGTTCCTACCTGAAGAAGAGTCGCAGGGAGCGCATGTGTCCCAGGTCCACCCGGAACACACCACAGATCTGCTCCAGAGCGCATCCCCGCTGTGGCTCGTCCCAGCGAGGCGTCTGCAGGAGGCCATTGCTGTCAGGAAACCGCAGGTTGGCATCGGAACTAGAGGGGGAGCTGGTGGAGAAGGTTGTGTGAGGTCTCTCATTTCTGTGCTGTGCTAATCAAGGGAAGGGGAGGGCACGTAACATACACCCGGAGCCCGAGCTTAAATACGGAGGACACGATAGAACACGTCCTGTGGAAAACTGCGCCCCAGATGTCAGGAAATGAGAACAGTGATACTCCAGTTTGAATGGAAAATGGGGTTTTTCTGTTTTGTTGCCTTTTTCATAAGCAGACTCCGCGGTAACTTAATACAGGTAGCTGCTGTCAGGACGGCAGAGAAGACGGGAGCTCAAATCCCCTCCTGAGTGATCTATGGCAAGTTACCAGGCCTCTCTGAGCCTTTATGTCTGATCTATAAGTCGGAGATAGCAACAGAATGTGCGTGAAATGGACAAGTGTGAAGTTGCTGTAGGTCCCGGGGCCCGTGAAGGACAGCTGCTCCGTCAGCCTTAGACAGGCGGGCTTCGACACAGGCAGTGTCTAGATTTCTTCCATAAGGTGCCGATGGCAGTGTCTGCTCACTGTTTCAGAAAACAATGGGTACTGGAGGAAAAACAGGGGCCACTAATATTAACAGGACTAGTACAACTAACTGACTAGCTAATATAACCAACTAACTTAACTAATCTTAACTGCCAGTGTCCGCAATGATTCGGGGACATGGGCTTGGCCACTTCCCACGTGCTGAGGGGTAGAAGTCGCTCACACAGATTCGAGAGCGTGTAACGGCAGAGTTAACATTGGGGCTCTTCCTCCATCCCTCGGTGACCCTGGAGCTCCCCCCCATCACCCCCACCCCCGCTACACAGGCATCCTCCTGCCTCTGCTTTTCCCGCACTGAGGAAACAGTGTGTGTTTTATGGGCTGATATTTATTTACTTATTTATTTATTTATTCCCCTTCTCCCTCACACCCCTTGCCCCCCCCCCCAGATTCACCCCTCTTCCATTTCCCTTCAGAAGAGAGCAGGCCTCCCATGGATCTCAACCAAACAGGGCAGAACAAGGCATGACATGACCAGACACAAGTCCTCATATCAGGACTGGACGAGTCAACCCAACAGGAGGAAAAGGATCCCCAAAGCAGGCAAAAGAGTCAGAGACACCCTGACTCCCACTGTTAGGAATCTACAAGGACACCAGATGTTCTGACTGAAGTGCTCGGGGTCAAAGCACTTTACCCATGAGCCCTGTGCACAGCCCTCCTGTGTTTTTATAGCACATGATCTTATTCCATGAGTACTGGAATTACCCCCCTGCTGGGAAAATGAAGCTGAGGCCCAGAGAGGCTGTGTAATTTCGCCAAGGTCACACATCTAGCAAGTAGTAGAGCTACGACTAGAACCTGAGGTCTGTCCTCCAAGTGTCCTCCAAAGCTCCCCTGACATTTTACTTATAAAGAAAATTCCGCCGATTGTTTACATTTTCCTTTGCAAAAATATTTAATTATACAGTTTTGGGCATCACAGGTTAAATCCTGGAGAGACAGCAGGGGTGTTAGCTAAGGTGTAGTCTGAGCAAAGGAGAGTCGGTTTCTTCCGTTCTTGCGCTGGCTCAGCCCGCTCTCTGCTGGAGCAGAAGACCCCGTGCATACCATCCAGTGAACAGCTCCCTTGTAAGCCTGGCTCTAGCTCCTTTCCTCTCAGCCAGCAAGGAGAAAGCACAGTCCTTCACAGTACCCAGAATGCCTGGGTAGTGTGTGGTGTGACTCTCCTCCCCAGCCTGTGTCAGGAAGTCATCCCAGCAGGGTCCTCCCTTAGGCCCCGGATGCGCCCTAGACTTCCTGCTTCTTCCTGCACTCTGTAAAATCTTCCTCCACGGTCTAGGTGAGAGACTGCCGAGAGCTGCTGCCTACCGCATCCTGCATGCTATCGATCATTTATGTGCTGGGTCTGTCCCCAGCATGCTCCCCTTTATCTGCTACCGGGTTGCTATAACACGCTACAGCACCATTCTCCAACCTCCCGGAACCCCACAGGGGCAGGCAGTGGAGCCAGGCCACAAGCAGAGCAGGGAGTGGTGTCGGAGGTAAGATGTTTCTGGGAAACAATGGTTGTGTGGGCAGGCTTCCTGCCCTAATGGTGACATCCAAGAAAAGGAGAGCTATGCAGACAATTAAAATATTGGGAGCTGGAGGACAGGAGACACATACTGTGGAGCACAGGACAATGCACACCCTCTATGTGACACCACAGGGCTTTGTCCAAAACCAGAGAGCACACAACAGCAAGAGAATGCCTTGTGCAAACTGTGGGCTTCCATCAGTGTGGTCCAGACAGGATCTCATGGCTGATGCTGACGAGGGGGTGTCTGGGTCCCCATGGCACCAAGGACACATGAGAAGTCTCTGCAATGAACCAGAAACTAATCTAGCAGAACATCGAGGCAGGTGTGGTGGTGAAAACCCATAAGGCTGTGCTCCAGAAACAGAGGAAGGAGGGCGGAGCCTGGGGGGGGAGCAACACAGGGAGGCTAGCCTGGGCTACATGAGGTGATGACTCAAAAAAGCAAACAAACGCATCTCAATACTGATGATAATAAAACAAAGAACAAACTGGTCATATACTGCAGGCGCTAAAGATTAATGTTGTTACTATATTGAAATGCACAGAAATTATTAGAGATGAATTCTCCACATGACAGTGTCAAAAAGAAAAGACAGTTTACTGGAGAATACACAAAACTATTTTTTACTATATTTTAAAATAGTTTTTACTGTATTTACTCATATCTAGAATAATAAAATGAATTCAAGCACAAAAGAGACTGTTCTGAAGGTAGGGATTAAACTGGTGGCAATTCAAAGATTATAAAATCTTGGCCAGGGGCCAGAGAGATGGCTCACAGTTAAGTGTGAGTCCTGTTCTTACAGCAGATCTCCAAATTCAGTTCCTAATATCCGCAGTGACTTGGGAACGAAGGCTTGGCCACTTCCCATGTGTTGTGGGTAGAAAACATGTGCACGTATGTGAGAGCATGTAAACAACCGAGTCAACATCGGGGCTCTTCCTCTATCCCTCAGTGACCATGGACTGGCTGCCCCCCGCACAGGTCTCAGGCATCCTCCTGCCTCTGCTCACAACTCCCTGCCGCTCCCTTAACTCCTCTGCTGGCCTCTGTGGGCAGCTGCACTCATAGAGAGATGCATAGCTAAGAATAAAAAGTATTTAAAATCTAAACTAGGAGGAGAGGCATATGCCTGTAACTCCAGAACCTGAGAGAGGGAAAGGCTAAAGGCTCAGGGGTTCAAGTCATCCTCGAGGCCAGGACAGAGCACCCAAGGCCCTATGTAACAAACAAATCAAACAGCCAACAAATATAAAATAGTGATAATAAACCCAGGGTCTCAGGACAGCTTAGAGGGATGAAGTAGACTGGCCTGGTTTCTCTGAATGTCAATCTGAAAATAAAATGCAAAAGGCTTAACATATCTGTGTGCTTTCACCGTCTTATTTCCTTTCTAGCACTTAGCTCGAGGAGGCTTAGTCACGGGATCGCATACGTGAACAGATTCAGGACATCCCATTGGCAGAACTGACCAAACCCACAAACTGGGAACAGAGGAGAACGTTCTCAGAAGAGGAAGGACACTGTGTGCACTCTGCAGTGAACGTCCGACTCAGTGGAGAAGGACGGGATTGTTTCCCTCAAAAACAGGAGCTTGGGGCTGGAGAGACGGCTCAGCGGTTAACACTGATTGCTCTTACGGAGCGCCGCTGTTTGGGTCCCAGAACCTGTGTGATGGCGTGCAACCATCTGTGACCCCAGTTCTAGGGGATCCAGCATCTTCTGACCTCCAAGGGCACCACACATGCACATGGTACACAGAAAAACCTGTTGGCAAACATACATACATAAACATCCACACACATAAAATAAATAAATCTAAAAAGTAAACATCCGAAATTAAAGGAAAACAAACCAGGTACCAGCTTCTGCTGGAATTCCTGTATCCTCCAGTGCCCACCCTCACCTCTGCACAGACAGGAAGAGGAAGGAGGACCACAAAGAAGGGAGGAGAAAGCTGCAGAGGATGTGACTGTTAAATGAAGCATCTCCGGGGGATTATAAAACAACTCTAGAGCCAGTGAGTGAACTGAGAGAGTTTATAGGCTGAGAGGTTAATAGAGAAGTACGGTCTGCACCCTTGAACCATCTGGGCACGACTGGAAAACGGAAGAGCACAGAAATGAAACCATGGCTGAGGGGGACGGTTCAGTGGATAAAGTCTTGCTGTGAAGCACGGCAGAGTTTGGACTCCCAAAACCCAACACCATCCCAGTGCTTGGGAGGTGGAGATCCGGGGCAAGCTGACTGACCAGCCAAGCAGAACCAGGGATCTCTGGGTTCAGTGAGAAACCAGGAGGAGCCAGATCAATGTCACCCTCCACGCGCACGTACACACACGTGCCCGCATGCCATGGAACACATATACACACGCCCACACGAATGTCCTGTGAAGAGACATCACGGTTAAGACCTCCACCCTGAAAAATATGGTTGCTGAGAGAAATCAAACAGTCAGCAAGCGAGGACGCCTCCACAAAACAAATTAGAATCGACTTCCTCATGCCACACCCCAAAGTTAACTCGAGACAGTTTATAGCTCACGATGTGAAAAACGGTAAGCCTGGGAAACTCCCTGACAGCCACCGCTTTTGAGAGAATGAGATGGTCCAGCAGGTAAAGTTTCTTGCCACCAATCCTGACAACTTAAATTGAACCCATATGGTAGAGAGAGAACCCGTTCCTGCAGATTGTCCTCTGACCTCCACACATGCACTGAGGCTTACGTGTACAGCCCCAAGCAAACACACAAACATGTGACTTAATCAATGTAATCTAAAAATATAATCATAATATAAAACCAAAAACCCTGTACCGATATCAGTAATCTCAAAGATCTTCTGGCATTTGGGTCCTTGCAACAGGGCAGGCAGGGTGTGGCTTACACCCTATGAACCACAAAGGTAGTAAAAGCAGAAAACTTCTCTTCAAAGCCATCCTCATCAAAGGAAAAAGAGAAAGAAAGGAAGGAAGTCTCAGCCTGAGAGAAAATTCCCGAAAAACATACGTCCTACTGAACTCGTGTCTTGCATTATTTATAGGAAACTCTTAAACACAGTCTCAGGAGGACGAGTCTGCACAGGCTTGAAACCCAGATTTTGGGGAGGCTGAGTCAGGAGGACTGCGGTTCGAGAGCAGCCTGGGGCAAGCAGCAAGCCTCTGATTGCTCAGTCAGACACTGCCCTCCTTGGTGCTGTGTAGAAAGATACAGTTACTTAGGCCCATGCATACGGTGCTTTAAGCGTGAGAACCAAGACCAAGAACAGTCAGGCCGAAAACATTAACAGTGTGGTACAGACAACAGACGCATTAAGGGACAAAGGCTGGGTTACAGACACACAGACCACACAGCATGGGCAAAATTACACTGAGAGAAAGAAGCCAGACCAGAACAGAGCCCACTCACCGCAATGCCATCTGCACACAAATGTACCCAAATGACTAATCCCAAAATGACAGAAACTGAAGTGTGTGTGTGTGTGTCTGTGGTGTATGCAGTGTGTATATGTGCAGTGTGTGTTCAGTGTGTGTAGAGTGTGCAGCTGTATATGTGTGGTGTGTGTGTGCAGTGTGTGTCCAGTGTGTGTGTGTTTGTGTGCAATGTGTGTGCTGTGTGCAATGTGTGAGTATAGTGTGTATGTGGGGTGTGTAGTGTGTATGTGGGGTGTGTGTGTGTGTGTGTGTGTGTGTGTGTGTGTGTGTGTACCTGCACTCTTGAGTATGTTTCACTGGGGATTGGACCCACATTCTTAGGCAAGCTCTGACACAGAGCTATGCCCCAGCCCTTTGACTTGAAACAGGGTCCTAGTGAGTTTTCCAGGTTGTTTTGAAATTTCAATCCCCATCTCATCCTCTGCATAGCTGGGACCACAGGCCTGACTTCCAATTTGCTGCAGTTGTCAAAATATAAAATTCCCCAAGTTAAGCATTCTTCAGATTTTTAAATATTATTTTATGCGTACATGTCTTCTGCCTGCATGTATATCTGCACACCACATGCTTGTCTCATTGCCAAAGAGGTCATGAGAGGGCACGGGATCCCCTAGAACAGGAGTTATAGACAGCTATGTGCAGCCATACATGGGTGCCGGGAATTGAGCCCAGGTCCTCTGCAAGAACAGCCATTGCTCTTAACCACAAAAGCCACCCCTCCAGACTCCTGGCTTAAGCATCTTTAAGTGTAGTGTTCAGTGGAACAGTGAATCACAGAACTGTGCCGCCCTCTTTGCCTCCCACAGAACACATGGTTGTATAAACAGAGGTGCTACGACATCTATGAAATTCTTTATCATTTCCCTGCCTCCTGGATCCCTGCAACATCATCCAACTGTGTGAGTACGTGAACCTGGCTGCCCCAGGAGCCTCATCCTGGTGGCGGATGCGGCGCTCCCCCTTCACAACTGCACTGTTTCGATGAGCATGTGGTCACCACGATTCGCCAAGGGAGGATGACATTCCATGAAGTGAACACACCTCGTTTTATTTGTCTGTTTGTCTGTCTACTGTGTTCCTGACGCTTCTTCCACGGGAGCACCTCCTCAAGTCTCTGCTCTCTGCCCTTCTGGGTGCCATGTCCCACAGAAGTGGGATCAGTCCTCACCCTCCCACAGTACACTGGTGCTGCTTTCTCCACACCCGCCAACACCTGTGACAGTCTACTCCGGTTTACGGTAGCCGTGCAGAGCCGGGGGCCCAGCTTCGGGCAGATTTCCTCGGTGGCACCTGCCTTCCTGCTTGCTGGCTGTTTGAGTATCTTTGGGAAAATGGTTCATTTGGGGGATTTAGAAAGTCCGTATGGGGCTGGAGAGACTGCTCAGCGGTTAGGAGTGCTGACTGCTCTTCCAGAGGTCCTGAGTTCAATTCCCAGCTCACAAACATCTGTGATGAGATCCGATTGATGAGGCCCTCTTCTGGTGTGTCTGAAGACAGCTACAGTGTACGCAATAAGTAAATAAATATTTTAAAAATTAAAAAAAAACAGACTAAGTAAAGATAAAGTCTGTATGCCCTGGATACTAATTTCTCACTAGATATGTGATTTCTAAGTTTATTTTTCTTTGTATACTCCATGGGTTTCATTTTTTGCATTGTGTTTGATGTACAAACTTAAAAAAAAAAAACAAAAAAACCTTGGAATTCTGATTTGCCTACTTTCCTTTTGCGGCCCGTGTCTCTGGCTCCCTCCGTGTTACTGTTGCCAGGGTGCAGGTTGGGGCAGGACTGGGAGGGGTACCAGACACTGAGATGGCACTTCCTGTCTGAGATGTGGTGGTGCTACACAGCGGTGCACCACCCAGGCCAACACTGGCCAAACCGCGTGCTTCAGACATGCAAGTGTTACCGAACAGCCGCTACAATCCAGTGGAGCTCTGTGGACAGATTTTCTCTTTAGTTTCTTATAATTTGACTTATTGTTAACTTTTACTTTTTGTATGGGAGAGTGCTTCCTGAAAGCATGTCCGTGCACCACATGTATGGATAACATCCTAAGAGGCAGAGGAAGGCGCTAGATCTCCAGGAACTGGAGAGAAAGATGGCTGTGAGTTTCCCTGTAGGTATTGGGAATCAAACCTGGGTTAACTATTAAACCATCTCCCCAGCCTGGATTTAAGTGTATTTTTAATTAGGTGTATGTGTGTGTGCTCACGTGAATTCAGTGCTTGCTGAGGTCAGAGAGGGTATCGGTTCCCTGGAGCTGGAGTTACAGGCCGTTGTGAGCTGCCTGACAGGGGTGCTGGGAACCAAACTTGGGACCCTGCCAGAGCGGCAAGTGCTCTTAACCCCTGAGCTACTTCAGTTTCCCAACAGAGGTTTTTAGACACCCGCTAATAGCAGCTCAGTGCCAGTACCAGATTTCCAAGCTTGGGGGATTATTCTCACATTCGGTGGCAAGGTCCGAGGGCACCACACCATTAAGTTATGAAACATTTCATAAAAGTATTTAATAACTAGAAAAAAAGTCTATAGTATACATCAAATGACGGACATTATATTCAGTGCTGTTAACATGACTTCTTATAAAATATAACCGTACAGATTTATTCACATGCAAATGCTATGAATGCCATGATATCGGACGTTTCTAGAGAGAGTTTGCGCTCACCTTGTTCTTTATTTTTTTTTCAGACTTCCTGATAGGCAAGGTGTATCAGTCCGATTATCAAAACCACTAAGCCAGTCTGCTACACCCTCATCTTTGTGGTTTGTTCTTACACGAAGCCTGAATTCCCATTTATATTAGAAAGTAGAATGATAATTCAGAGAAGGAGGAAAGGGAGCCGGGCTGGCAATCCCAACCTGGAGGATCAGGAGTTCAAGGTCATCCTTGGCTATATAGCAAGGTCAAGCCTGGGCTACAGGAGACTTTGTCTCAGATGCAAGAAGAAGAGGGAGGAGTATAGAGACACTAGCTGTCCCTAAGGCTGCCATTCTCCAGTCCCCGAGGCTGAGAGTGACTTTGCTAACTCTGCTCATGAACTAAAGATATCAAGAATGTCTCCACATGTCACACAGCACAGGACGGGTGGCCTCTCCGCTCAGGAGTCTCTCCACTCCACAGAGGAGCCGATCCTGCCCAAACGACATGTCTGTTCTGAAAGAAGACCCCAAAGAGCACACCACTCTCCACTTCACCCTGCACACTCAGCTGAGAAATGGCCTCCAGTCACCTTGGTCACCAGTACATAACCGTGCCCCTTAGCCTGGCACCCACAGGCTCCGCAGACAGCCAGACCCTTCTCCCTCTTTTCTCATGTGTGTTTCCTAGGGCCATGGTTAGATGTGGCCACCAGACCCAGCTCAAAACTGTAAGAGTGAATCTTCAGAGTTCTGGGGACCAGGAATGGGGACCAGAGTGTGAGCAGCGCCGTCTACAAAATTCTGGGGAAGGCTCCCTTCTGGGTGGTGGAGGTACCCAGTATCCATCCAGGAACAAAGCAATCCCGTAGTAAGTTCTGGCTGCCTTTGCAGATACCCACGGGTTGATGCAAATGTGTACATGAAAACATGGGGAGGTTTGGAAGAGTTGAGAATAAGAACACAGTTGCAGGGCCTTCCTAAACCTGAGAACTTAAAGCCACAGTCATCGGGATGGAGTGGTCCTGGTATACAGGGAAACACGGATGAATGAAGGAATCAAGGTCAAGCGTCAGACATGAACCCTGGAGCTGGCAGTTGATGGGTTCTGGAAAGAGCGCCTCAGTAATCCAGCAGAGGGAAAAAGCATCTACAAACATCAGCATCCCACACGGGAGAGAAAGAAATTAGAACACATCTCACAACACCTGCCAAGACCGGCCCAACGGTTGGGTAAAAAAGCGTCCTAGCAGCCCCATTATAAGATAGAAAGAAAGAAAGGGGGGGAGCAAGAAAGGAAGGAAGGAAGGATGGAAAGAAGGAAGGAGAGACAGAAAGGCAGACATGGAACGGTTCCATTTATACAAAACATTTGGACTAGCAAGAGAGAGAAAACAGACCTGTGGGTGCTGTGGCCTGAAGTGGCAAGGAATTCAGAAACTGACCTGGGGTTTCTCTTTGGGATGGTGGGAAGTCCTGGGATTAGAGCGTGGTGAGAACTTCACAGCTTCATGGATGCACGTGTGTCACTAGAGTTTTCTCACACTACGTGGATGCACGTGTGCCGTGAGAATATTATCACACAGTATGGATTATCAATATGAATTATTTCCAACAGAGGTCCCAGGACCCCACTCTCCTTGGTTATCTGAAGTAAGATAACCTCGAAAACATCTTTTTTAATTCTACAAAACCTTCCAATAGCCTTCTCTGACCTTAGGACAATGAACATGGTGCCCATGTGACAGCTTCCTATTGATAGGGGATGAGGTGGCCACACTGAACCAGCACCCAGGTGTGTTGTTTAGTGGCAGAAGTAGTGGGGCTTTTGTAAGAAGGGGCCCTAGGAGTGGGAGAGCTGACCATCCCATGGGGGCTACCACACGAGATTGTCAAGACATGAGAAAAAGCACGTTTTTTTTCCTACTGTGGGAGGTGGCCTACTGTGAGAATGGAATGGAAACCTGAGCTGCTAGAACTGGGTTGTTCCCAGTTCAACCCCCTCCTGCCATCTTGTAGAAATGACTTCAAATGGCAAGATTTTTTACATCAAGCTGCCCTTCTGTATTTGTTACTTGACTGATATTTGCAAGTAATAAATAAATTCTTTTTGTGTGTGTGTGGTTGAAAATTCACAAAACAGGGCCATAGAGAAGGGCCAGTGAACGAAAGGTTGCCATGTGATCTTTCTGTCAGTAAAGTGCTGTTTTTCATCCCCAGAGTTGAGCTCAGTTTTAATCCCTAGAACCCACATACAGTCAGACACTACAGCACACCTCTGTATTCCCAGGGCTTGGGTGGGACTAGGGGAAGACCCAAGAGATTCCCTGGAAGTTCGTGCGTGTCTGCAGTGATGGATCACCAGAGACCCCGGCGCAAACTAGGCAGAAGGCAGAGAGACACCCACCCATCACTGTCCTCCACACCATGTGGGAGTTTGCACACTTGCGTGCACACACACACACACACACACACACACAAAAAGATGAAAATTTACAAAAACACTGACAAACATACAACCTGCTTCATGCATCCCCAAGGGGCCCCTTTTGTCAGTTTTTTGGTGACTATTCCCTTAAACTACATTTCTATGATTAGACACAGATTCCTTTCCCGCTCACAGCCCCTATAACAGCACACACAGCAGGTATCCTCAGCATCTACACTCTGTGGGAATCTATGGGTCCAATTTGGTCTCTGAGCAAACAATGTATTATTATATATACAGCCTCAGGCATTTGCAGATTTGGGGATCCCCACCTGGGATCCCCTCCATCCCCTGTGATACTGAAAGGTGACAGGAAAGGTATTTCAGCAAATGGACCCATCAGGTGGGTGGGTCAATTGTCTCTCTGCATGGGTTAGCACCACCAAGGAAGGAATGAAGGCAGGTCCCACCCCAGAAACAAGATTACCTGTCAGAGAATAGGAGGTGCTGGGTGGCCAGGTGGGGCATCCAACAGACAGGAATGTGACAGGTTTTATTCCGGAGATGGGAGTATAGGGGTAACCTTGACTGCTTTGAGGAGTGTGGAAGGCACAAGGCACACTGGGAGACAGAAGGGGACATGAGGTTCAATGAGTGCACCAGAGAAGAGCCCTGTGAGGCTGTGTGTGCGCGTGTGTGTGAGTGTGTGTGTATGTGAGTGCGTGTGTGTGTGTGTGTGCGTGTGTGTGAGTGAGTGCGTGTGTGTGAGTGCGTGCGTGTGTGTGTGTGTGTGTGCGTGTGTGTGCGTGTGTGTGTGTGTGAGTGTGTGTGTGTGTGTGTGTGTGGCTGGCCAGGGCACTCTGGATAACCACTCATCTCTGCCTCTCTCCGGTGGGGGTCGGGTGACCACACTTGATGCAAACTCAGTTCCCCGTGCTTTCGAAGCAGCACTTTACTGACAAAGAGCTCTGAGCAGTGTGGGGTGGTTCATCCCTCCGTCAACGTTAGGATTTAGGATCACACTTTTGGGCGTGGCCACATGATTATTTTCAAAGGGCTTTAAGCAAGGAAGGAAGATTCACCCTGGATGTGGGCAGCCCCACCCGAGGGCTGGCATCTGAACCAGGAAACTTGGTAGGTTGAACAGGTTCAAACCTGGGCCCCCACCTAAGACTGTAGGCAGCTCTCTGGAACATGAGCCACACTTCCCACAGAAAGAAACGTGACGCGTGGTCATGTAGGCCCAGAGCAGAGTTCTCCATACTGAGGTACCTAGAGGCCCCGAGGATTTAGCCAATAAGCCTCCCTTCCTGGACATTCCTCCCTACAAATGATATTTAATCTCTAGTCCACCCTGAGGAAGTGATATGCGCCCATTTTCTACTATGACCAATCAGCAAACAGTTTGGAACCCAGGACTGTCTCTCTCATCAAGAACCTCTGTGGGGAGCGTGGAGAAAGCCTTTGCCTACAGAGCCGCAGCCAAAGTCTCTCGTAGAAGGCCTCTCTGTGCTTCCAGACAACTGCCACCAAGCTAAGGACAATCGCCAATGAGGTCTACCATCCCACTTCTGAGATAAAAAGGTGAGCTGGGAACCATCACGGTGGCCTTGGGGTGATGGGAAATTAAATGAGGACCGTCCCAAACAGACACAGTAAAGCTGGGTTGCAGGGCCATGCACTCCGACAGAGATGCAGCAGCGGCAGCAAAACTCAGCAAGTTTACACTCAGCAGAAACCAGCAGACAGCTGAGGGGAACAGTCTCAGGCTAGTCCATTATTTTCCGTACAGTCAACATCCCGACTTTGGACCAAACTGTTGCTGTTCTGAAACACCGGGGTCCTTGACGAGCTTATGCCAACAACACACGCTCAAGACTTAAACCTGCTCCCCCACCCACACCCCCAAATTATTCTCTGTTTGTGAACACAGCATAAGCAGTCGGCCTCACTCCACCGCCATGCCTCCCCGGCTGTGATGGACCTATCCCTGCAAACACACCCTTCTCTTAAGTGATTCTGTCAGATGTTTATTCCCAGAGATGGGAGAAGCAACTACTGCACTGCACCTACACCGGTATTACTCAGCCTTCGGAGGAAGGAAGTTCTCAGGCTTTGGTTGATACACATGCACCGCACGGTGAACAGGACCAGCCCCGGCATGATGACAGCAACACACAAACACTGCACACACGACAGGCATACATAATACGTACGTGTCACAATCCCCCTAGAGAGAGAAAGAAGAGTCGGGTTGCCAGGGCCTGGGGTCAGGGAGGGTGGGTGATTGTTCAATGAGGGTGAGCTTGGGAAGCTAATGCTCTAGAGATAGAGGTGGGACTGGCTCGCACAGCATGAGTTTGAGTACATTTCATTGTGGTTAAAATGTGTGTGTGTGTGTGTGTGTGTGTGTGTGTGTGTGTTTCAGATCCTCTCTTCTCTACCCCAGAGCACCACCCCCATCTTCCTTCCACCTTAGCCTGGATGTGTCAGGCAGGACGTGCACATTCTCAGGAGCAGTAGGCATGAGGGGCGTGGGTCTACACTGCTTGTGCTGCCCGGAAGACGGCAGTAGGTTTATGGCACTTCTTCTGGAGCACTCTAGGCAGTGGGAGATGACCGTCTCTTCCTCGGGCCTTGGAAGCTGTCTTCCTATCTAACTCCCGGTTCAGCCTGGGTGGGGAAACATCCTGGGGGCACCACCCAAGGCACCCACGTTTTGGACATGGGAAACTCATGGGAGAAGCTGGTCTGCTCTGCCCCTGGAGCTCTGTGCATTCCCCACCAGCATCTGGAGAGAGAAAAACTACTGGCTGCATTACCCAGAAGGCCCTGAACAGCCAGAAAACTCAGCCTCCACCAGGAACATAAGCTCTTGGTGGAATCTACCTGAGCTGCATGGATGAGTTCCTGGTGACTGAGCTCTGGTTGCCATGTCCTCTCTGGGAGCCCTGTCTTCCAAATGGCCTATGAAAGAGGCACCTGACCCAAGCGGGTGTTCTTTAAGCCCCGTGAGGAGCCTCTGATGGACGAGACAAAAGGGTTGCTTAAAAGAGCCAGGGCGGAAGCAACCAGAATGTTCTCTGAAGTTCCAGCCCCCAAAGGATCAATGAACGACATTGATGGGGCGGGGAGGGACCAGAGGGAGGGTGAGTCCATCAGGAGGGGAGGGGTGGGAGGGGGTGAGTTCATCAGGAGGGAGGGGTGAGAGGGAGTGAGTCCATCAGAAAGTATGGAAGACAAAAGCTTCCTTTTTAGTCTGATAAGTTACTAACTGTTCCTGGCATGAGGCCCCCAGTGTCTCTAAACTTGTCCCAAGCCATCCAGGAGTTCTCAAGGCTACACTGAGCACAGGCACAGTTTCAGCCACACAGAGCCTCCCACAGGCTCAGCATGGAACTGTCAGGGACCGAGTTAAAACCAGGGGGAACTTCGGAGATTCCGAGCAGCTGGATCAGAGGTTACCTGGCTCCCAGAATGGCCTCCTTACAACCTTTCCCAGGGGACAGCCAGCCGAAAGCATGGAGGGCCAGTGTGTGGTGTCAGTGCCCAGCCAGCCCACCCTGCAGCCTTCAGTCTGTACAGGAACCAGCACTCAGAGTACTGCTTTCTCAGGCTGGTCCCGCCCCTGCCTTGGGATGCCCACTTTCAGACAGGGAGACTGAGGCTCTAGCTCCCATCTTGTGATGGTGGAGGAGCTTCTTTGGTGGTATCATCCGTGCAGGGAACCAACAAAAAACATTAGGAAGCAGAGCTGGGAAGACAAAAGGAGGCAGGGATGTGGGCTCCCAGCAACCAGGAATGTAGGCAAACTCAGTTCCCCGGAGACGGGCAGTGGTGTCTTGGCTAGTTCTATGTTGGCCAGATTCAGCCTAGTTATTTGAGAAGAGGTAACCTCAACAGAGAAAGTTGCCCTCACAAGATTGGCCCGCATGAGGCATTTTCTTGATTACTGATTGATGTGGAGGGCCCAGCTCACTGTGGCCTGGGCCACCCTTGGGCAGGTGGGTTCTAGAATAAAGCACCGCAGGGAGTCAGCCAGGCGGCAGTGAGCACTGTTCCTCCACGGCTCCGGCTAAAGCTCCTCTCAGTTCCTTCCTTAAGCTTCGGTCCTGATTTCCCTCTGTGACTGGCAGTGCTGTGGAAGTGGGAGCCAGGAGAAGCCTCTCCGCTCCAGGCTGCTCTTGGCTATGGTGTTTATCACACAGAGGCCCCGAGAAGGGCAAGCAACCTCACGTGCTCATGGTCTTCCCGATGGCCCTAAGTTCCCATCCCATGGAAGCACCAGCTTGGAAACAGGCCAAGGCTAGACGGAACAGCACCCCAGAGTCAACCCTGGGGACACACTGGACCACAGATCACCCCTCCAAGGGTAAGCGGCTGAGGCTGGAGATGGCTGGAGTTTTACCTAATTCCTTTCTCTGGCATTCCTACCCATCAGCTGATGGCCCGGCTGCAGAGAAAGAGACAAAAGCCAGAGGGTCCCCAGCAGAAGCGGGAAACAGCAACATCAACAATAAAACCCAACACTCAATCCAAGAGTGGTTTTATAAGTAATTATTTTAACTTGTATAGATACGTGTGGATAGCCCCCATGTTATATACGTGTATCACGTGTGCTCCTGGCGCCCTCTGAGGCCAGAACAGGAAGTCAGATTTCCTGGAACTTGAGCTATGGACAGTTGTGAGCCGCCACGTGGGTTCCAGGAATGGAACTGGGTCCTCTTAAGTGTACTTAACCTTTGAGCCATCTCAAAGACAGGGTGTGATATAGCTCAGGATAGCCTTGAACTTGTGGTGCTCCTGTCTCTGCCTCTTCACTGTTGGAATTAACGGGAGTGTCCCACCATGCTCGGCAGCCCTGGTGTCTTTGCCACCAATAAATTCACTCTTGATGTTCCACTTGCTGGAATATCCCGTCCTTCCCCACCCAGCTCTTGATTCTTCCCAACATGCAAAGCCTGGCCACAACGCATCCCATACCACAAACTTCTCTGACCTTTGGCTTGCACTTTGACTTCTGTAACCCCTTGTGATGGTTTTCATATGCTCAACCCAGGGAGTGGCACTATTAGAAGGTGTGGCCTTGTTGGAGAAAGTGTGTCACTGAGAGGGTGGGCTTGGAGGTCCTCCTCCTAGCTGCCTGAGGATGCCTAGTCTGTTCCTGGTTTTCTTCAGAGGAAGATGTAGGACTCTCAGCTCCTCCTGCACCATGTCTGCCTGGACGCTGCCATGCTCCCACCTCGATGATAATGGACTGAACCTCTGAACCCGTAAGCCAGTCTCATTTAAATGTCATTTGTAAAACTTGTCTTGGTGTCTGTTCACAGCAGTAAAATCCTAAGATACCCCTCCTTTACCAGGTGGAGGCACCAAGCCCTAGGCCCTGGGAGACAGCCCCTGGTGTGGCCCATGTACAGGCCTCAACCAGAAGAGGCTAGAATAGGTAGACATGACTAGGACCCTGGGGTCCATCACCCTGGGGAGGATACCTCTCACTCTAACACTGACACCTTCCTAGCATCTCTTCCATCTACTGAGGGGTCCTGTGCCCCAGGCTAGGATGGCATCTTCAACATCGAAGTCTGGCTCAAGGGGGCACAGAGAGAAGGGTTGATCTCTTAGTGGCATGGGGATGGGATGGCACATTTGACAGCTCAATGGCCCTGTTAGACTCTGAGCTCTAACGGTCTCTAAAATTCACACAAAGCTAAGCTAACCATTCCGAAAGACTGTCAGCCATAATTAACATCACACATGTGTGCAGATACACACACACACACACACACAGAGAGAGAGAGAGAGAGAGACAGAGAGAGAGAGAGACAGAGAGAAACACAGAGAGAGAGACAGAGAGAGAGACAGAGAGAGAGACAGAGAGAGAGAGAGAGAGAGAGAGAGAGAATTCAAACAAGCAAGATCAATCTACCCACCAGGCCAGGCCCTGCAGCTTTTTGCTGACCAGTCCCTCACTCCAGCAGCTCCTGAGTGCTCGGCCAGCCATGCCCAGGAGGACAATTAATACAGCTCCCAGGACGGCAGGTCAGAGCAATGAACCTCTGCTGCCATGTGGGTTTCATGCTTCTCAGGGCCCCAGTGCTAGGAAGTCTCAAGGGAGCGCTGTGCCGCTCGGCTTGCGATGTCATTTCTGACAAGTGGAGACAGGGAGCAATCTTCCAGAAGCTGGCCTGATTCTGCCATCTCGGACCTTAGACCGGCCCATGGCCCAGCCTAGAGAGCCAACCTGCCTATCCCAGGCAAGGGGGCGGGGGTGTCTGCACGGAAAGAGGCTGGGTGGAAATAAATCACGGCTCTTTACAGGATGTCGAACTCTGGGAATGAGGCTGCCACTGCCAGCAGAACACCATCCCGGCTCCGCCGATTACCGTGACACCACGTGGGCACACGCAGGGCTAATTATGAAAGGTGTAAATCACAGGCAGGGAGAGACAGGCACATCACTCAGGTTTATTACCCACACCGTTTAGGAAAAGATAACCAGGCCAGCCTGCCTTCTCCTTGCCAGCCCAGCTGTAGGGTGGGTGAGTGGATGGAGGGGAGGGCTGTGCCTTCATTTGCAGTGGAAGGGAGAGAAAAAACACCAGTCTCTTGGGTGCCATTTTTATTTAAATCTTTCCATAGCCTGACTGAGTGACCTCACCCCTTTCCCAGGAAAATTAAGAAACGTTTCGCTCGATGTATCCAGCGAACCTCTGGTTTGTGCGTCACACGTGTCACTGCAGGCCCCCGTCACCCACAGGAGACGCTGTCATTGCTATTAACTGGTATCATTCATTACCGGCTGGAGGCCGGCGCGGCAGGAGTCCTTTGCTTCCTGTTTTCCCTTAAGGCATTTGCAAATATGCTTCGAGGCTAAGAGACGCCAGCACGTCTAATAAATAAAGCAAAATAATTAATAGTCCGCTTGGTCTGGAGACTGTCCCCACAGCCGCCTGTGCTGGGTGGCGGGGCTCCCATCGCGGCTTCGGAATATGCTGACTTACAGACAACATGGCGGCAGCAGCCCGAGCTCAGAGACAGTGAAAATCAGGCTGGTGGGTCAGCTGGTAAAGGCGCTCACCACCAAGCCCAAAACCTGAGCTCAATCTCCACAGGCAACAACCAACTACCTGTCTGCCCTCCCTGTGTGGCCGTGTACCTGCGGCATGAACAGTCCCTCCCCACACAAAATCAGAATGTCCAATTTTACAGCAATTAACACAGGCAAACATCTGTCTCTGAACCAACATGCTCTCCGTGGGCTCCGAGCGCACGGCCTGGGTGTTCACAGCGATGCCGGGGACATTTTATGTAGCAGAGGAAAAGAAAATGAGGAATTGGACACGTTTTCTCGTGAGTCAGTCCTTGAGTAAGAACAGGATGAAGCCACCCTGGCGACACCCGGTGCTGACCAGCCATTGAAAGCCAAGAACACAGGAGGATGCTGGGAAACCTCATGCTCCGGGTCGGCGGCACCCACCGGGCACTAGCACGATGCCTTTTAAAATGAAGCCACACATCTGTCAAGGCCTGGCTGGCACATGACACATGCCAGGAGGACAGGGTAGGAGGAGGGGACAGGAGAGAAAGGAGGCTGATGTCCCACATGGGCCACAGGATAACATCCCTTGATTCTTTCAGGGCCTCAAACTCGGTAATGACCCCAGAGGCCCAGGGCTTGCTGAGGTGTTCTGATAAAACATCAGGAACAGTAGGCCCTGGATAATGGTTAGTCCCAAATCACAGTCTCACTCAGAGAAGGAGAGGACCCTAGTCCTCTTTTCACACCCTGCAAGGGGCCCACACAGGTTGGTATACCCAGCAGCAGTAAAGCCCAGAGGACAGCCGGACCACATAGCCACCAGAGAGGGCCGACCTGACCAGGGTTATGGCCCACAGGTCACTGTGGTCTGCATACTGGCTCCTGTGTCTCCTCAGACCTGGGCGAGAGTGAGTTCCCCGTGTCAGTGACTTCGGCCTCGAGGCTCTTGGGGATCGCTACAGCCTCTTGGGGTTCCGCTGCTTTGCAGAAACGACTAATCACCACCCAGGCTGGTAGTTCCCCAACTTTTTGTGACGTTCCCCTAGGCAATTTAAAAATGGAATGGATACTAATAATAATTTGACTAAATTTAGGTGTTCCCCTTAGGCACTGATTAAATTTCATGAACTCTTTCTCAGGTGTTCAGCCCAAATTCCACCCCTCCCCCCCCCCACACTTCCCAACCTGCAGGGTGGGCAGGACCCTCCTTCCCAGGCGGCAGCGGGAAGAGGGTCTCAGGGAAAAGCACAGTCTGAGTGTAAGATACACGTGGCTGAGGGCTGGGCCACCAAGGTTTGCTCAAATAAAAAGTACATGGCCCTGCAGGTGCCCAAGGACCTGAAGCCCACCAGACTGAACTCGTGTCTGAATGAGAACTATGTTCACTCCTTCTCAGAGGGAGGAATTGGGACTTGAAACCAGAACCTTTGGGGTTCTAGGCATCAGGGCTTCCAGACACTCCTTAGCTAGTCTGGGTTCACCAGAGCCACCTCCAGGGTCTTCCACAGCTCAGACAGCAAGGCCTCAATCAACATACCTTGACTCTCCAGTGACACTCCTGCCCTCCCAACTGGAACCCAAATGGACCCTGAGAGTTGACCTTGAGTGGAACTAGGGATGACACGGACCTTCAGGTGCCGAGAGGAGTATGACAGGACACAGAGCGGCTGCTGTCTGCAACATTCATCCCCGAAGTGGCAGCAGTCCCTCGAGTCCTCCGTCTTCCAGGTGGGTCACCAGCTGTTCGTTTCTGTCCCTTCCTTCTTCCTTCCCTCCACCCCAACCCTTTCTTATGCAGTACTGGAGATGGAGCCAGGACCTGACCAGGTGTCTTAGAGCATCTCTTGCTGTGATAAACATGACGGTCAAAGCAGCTGATAAACAAAAGCAGGTTCATACCAACCCACGGGGACAGCTGCAGGCTCACACCAACCCACAAGTAAAGCTGCAGGCTCACACCAACCCAGGGACAGCTACAAGTTCACGCCAACCCGGGGACAGCTGCAGGCTCACACCAACACAGGGACAGTTGCAGGTTCACACCAACCCACAAACAGGAGGCAGAAGAAAGCACTAGGAATGGTGGCAGACTTGAATCCTCAAACCCCACCCCCATTGACACTCCTCCAAACAAGGCCACACCTCAGAATCCTTCCCAAACAGTTCCACCAACTGGGGTCCAGGCATTCACCCCTATGAACCTATGTGGGCCATTCTCAATCAAACCACCACCCTAGGCAGGTGCTCTACTCCTGAGCTACCCTCCCAGTCCCACACCTCCACTGCCTTTTGAAGGTTATTTTTATTTTAAAAGTTCATTTTGTTTTGAAAGGATGTCTCAATATGTTTTCTGGGATAGCCTCAAACTCCCCATGTGACCTAGGATTCAAACCTGCATTCCTCCTGCTGTATCTCCCAAGAAGCTCGGATCATACCAGTGTCACTGTGCCTGGTTCATGCCCTTTTCAAATCCACTCACACACTTGACCGGGCAAGTTGAATTTTTTATAGACCACATACGCATGAAGGCCATGAGAACAGACCCTACTCAGGAATCTTTTCTCCCTCCTCCTGTCTTCCCCATCCGTCATCTCAGCATTCCCTGAGCTGGTTTCAGGACTGACACAGTCTCTAGGCACTGAGACACTGCCTGGCTTGGCTCGAACATTTACAGGGACCACAGCTAATAGAACATTCTTAGAGAAAGTGTGACAGCTGGGGTGGTTCCCAGAAAGCTGGCTCCTGGGTCATTCCAATTCAGTGTCCCTGAGGTGTACACGGAGAAGCAGTTCTGTGCCAGGAAGGCTCCGGGTGCCAGGGCAAGGTTAGCACCGTCTTTCTTGAACATGTATGTCCCCAAAGAAGACAGCAATTGAGAAACAAGAGGCCCATACAGAACTGTCAGTTGTAAAGAAAGGCAAAAGAACCGGGACACCACTTGTCACTTCCACATTGGAGGGAGGGAGGGAGAGGGGGAAGCAGGAGATTTGAGTTTGAGAGCAGTCTGAGCTGTATGGTGAGACTGTTTCAAAAGCAGATAAAGAGGAAGCACGAATAACTTCCACCCACTATCTGAGCAAAGGTTAGCAATAGCCAGTGCTGGGCATCTACCACTGGATGGGCTTCCTGGCCCTGGGAGACATGCAGAAGCCACGCCTCCACGGTCATCCTTCTCGGCTGTAACAGGGTCAGTATACTCAGTCACCTAGACAGACTCTTGAGAATGTGGACCAGAGTTCACTGCCTCCTGTCTTCTCATCACCGGGTTTGGCCCAATCGGGTCTCATGTTTGTACTACATCTCCAGTAGCAGGAGGCCCGTGACTCTGAGGAACACGCAAGCCTAACACACATGCTTGAATGCACACACAGGTAGGATAGCATCTCGGAATGCTGTTTTAAAACTTTTGCAGCAGACAATGTTCCCCAAGACACTTCCCCATAGCACAAATGCCTGGGATATATGGTCATGGCTGTATGTGGATGGATGGATGGATGGACGGACGGACCCTATGTGTACACAGGAGCTGGTGTGAGCCTCTGTGTGAAGCTATCTAGGAAAGCTTTAGATGCACTCATGGGCTGCGTGTGTGTGGGTGTGCGACTGTCATATCATGGCCCACATCTGCGCTTCTCCACATCCAGAGCTCAAACTGCCTGGTTACCTGGCAACCGTCTCAGGCTGGCAGTGCCCTGCCCTGGCCTGTGTCTCTGGAAACCACCAGAAGAAGAATCTTACCTGTGAGCAAGCTTCAACACAGACGTGGCTATTAAAGACAAGCAAAGAACTGAAAGCAGCTGCATGCCCACAGAAGGGGCGTGGTCAAGTGGAACACCACACAGCGAGATTGCTCTGGAGACGTGAAAAAGACAGCCAGGGAGAAGGCAAATGGTATGGGGGGGGGTAAGGTCACTATTAAAACAAACAAACAAAAAATAAGCATGCATATGGGGCTGGGGTGCTGTGGGATCCAGTCCTCAGAGGGACTTGTGCATGTTCATGTCCTTGTGCAACAAATACCTGTGAAAGAATTATCACAGTGTACACACACACACACACACACACACACACACACGGGCTGATCCCTAACACCCATGTAAAATGGCCGTTTATCACAAAGGCACAGGAGGGTCCCTGGGGCTGACAGTGAACTCCGGGTTCAGTGGAAGACCCTGTCTTTAAAAAGAAGATGGAGACTCTGGAGACGCTGAATCAATAAAACGCCTGCTGGGAGAGCAGCGAGCCCAGTTTGGAGCCTCGGAGTCCAGGTAAAAGGCCAGACACGGCAGCACACGAGTGCAGCTCCAGTCTTGGGTAGTCGTGGAGACGGTGGATCCCTGAGCACACGGGCAGCCTGCCTAGGCAAACTGCTGAGCTCCACGTTCAGTGAGAGACCTTGTCTCACTGTGTGCAGAGCATCAGAGACAGAGGTGTTTCCTCTAGCCTCACATACACCTGTGTGTACCTGTCTGTGCACACGCAAATACGAGGACATATATAGTCATACGCTACACACCACATACACATCGATATGCATACCACACACATTTACAGACGGAGAACATATATAACATATGTATACGTATGTACTGGCTGGTTTTGTATCAACCTGACACAAGGTGGAGTTATCACAGAGAAAGGAACCTCCCTTAAGGAAATGCCTCCATGAGATCCAGCTCTAAGGCATTTTCTCAACTAGTGATCAAGGGGGAGGGCCCAGTCCATGGTGGGTGGTGCCATCTCTGGGCTGGTAGACCTGGGTTCTATAAAAAAACAGCAAAGCATCAACCCACAAGAGTAAGAAAGACCAACCTATATCACATTGTGTAGTGTGGCCTGGCCCTGACTCTGGTTCTCCCATGTACTGGCACTGCCAGTAAGCACCACCGCATCTGATTTGCTTTTTGTACTGTTGGGGTTGGAACTGGGGTCTCCAGACATGGCAGGCAAGCTCTCTACTCACTGAACAGTTCCCCTGACCCTATAACCTTATTCTTTACAGAAAATAAAATCAGGCTCAATAGCCCAATGTGCCCCACCAGCTGCCCAGCTGGCTTCCTCTAGACCTTCACAACGTTCTGGCTTCAGATGCCAAGCAAAGCGGTGACATCAGGATGCCTCTGAAAGCCCTTCCTGCCACCTCAGCTTCCTGGTGCTTACAGGCAACTCTCAAGTGCTCCTCAGCTTCCAGGGCAGGGCTCCCATTCTTAAGCCTCCCTAGGTCTGCGCGCTTGTTTGTATCCTGTGAGGATAAACCCTGGGCCCGGGTCCACTCCCGTCCAGGATCACCTCATCTTCTTGTTGCTTTGACCGTATCAGCAAAGCTCCTATTTCAAAAGGTAGTCGCACTCAGAGGTTCTGGATGGCTGCGCATTTGAGAGGGGTGCTCTCCCACCCGCTGTAAACACAGTGCCCAGGAAGGAAAGGTACAGTTGTTGTCTCCACCCTGGTTCCAGGAAGTGATGGGGACATAGATCAGCTGTCTCATGTGCCGGGTGTGCACCTTCCCTTGTCCCTGCTGGGGAACACCCATCAAATGCTCTGGGATCACGCTCTGGCTGAGATGCCAGCAAACCAGTGCTCCCTGCCTTTGTGGAAGTCATCTCCCGTTGACCTCCATTTCCCCCTCCAACATGCGTTTCCTCTGTAAACTGTGCTAAATGCTGTTTAGTAGCTAATTAACTTTCCTGTGAAGACCTCTCTAATTGCATGCTCTCCCCAGCTCTGCCTGGGTCCTAGGGGACCCCGAGCTGTCCGGGGGCATTTGTTCTGCCTGCTCCCACCTTCCCGGTGCAAGTTTCAGCCTGACAAGAAACTGTCAATCAAGGCTGCTGAGGTCAAGGGGGACCAAATTAGGTGCCCTCCACCACTGCCAAACTTGCTTGTCAAAGCTTAATTTAAATAAGAAAGCAAAAAGGTTATGAAAAATAATTTTCCCCAGTGAAAGTCTTTGCCAAGCAGCAGCAGGACAGCAACCCTTGCCCCCTGGAACTGCTGAATTCTTCTCTGAAACATTCAGCCAAATCCGCTCCTATTTCGACGGTGCCGGAGCCTGCCATCCGTCACGGGGGAAAGATAATCAGAAGATAAAAGACTTTGATTAGCCCTCACATACATCACTGCCGTGCCAATTAGGGTGCAGTCCCCATGCTTGGGAGGCAGGATGTGGCAAAGGTAGGTGTTGTCTACTCAAGGTCCCCTTAGCTCGGAGCCGAGAGCCTAGGCTTTTGTTCACGGTTCCCAGATTTTATTTCTAGGACATACAGACGTAATGGTCTTCACAGCAAGTCTACACTTGCTCCACAAACACCGGACAGTCTGTGATCATCGCTGAGATAGAAACCCAGCAGGAGCAGAGAGCATCAGAGCAAAGTCCTCAGCCCCCATCCTCAGCGCCACCATGCATGCGGGTTGCACACCGCCTGCACGTCCTCTGCAGACAAACAATGTAACCTTGTCTTCCTGCCCCAGGATCCTTCACTACAGCAAGAAAACCTCCATTTTGCCAAAGCCGCAGTCAGCCTCGCCTTTGAAAGGCAAAAGGCAAGGGTGTGTCCACCCTTGTGGTAACCATGGTCCATATACCCGACGGCTTAGACAAAGTCAGAGCCGCCATGGTGGGAACATGGCTTCCACCTCTGAGAGTATGCTGGCATGTTCCCTGTTCTCAGAGAGAGTTCAGCCTCACCGTCTTGGAAGGTATGGTTGCCTGAATGTAGTGCAGGACTCCCTGCTGTTGGGGGGGGGGAGAATGGGAGGGAGATGGCATATCACACCAGAGAGAGGTTAGACTTTGAAGTCTCTCCTCTTTAACTAACCAACGGGTCTCGCTTCCCAAGGTGACTCCTGAGGTGACCCAGGATGCACTGAGTTTTCGCAAAGAGGTTCCAAACTTGGTGATGCCAAAAGATGAAGAGCTGATAGGAAGTGAGACTTGGCCAGAGGAGTTGCCTCCTGAAGAACTGGCGGCTGGCCAGGGCCATCTTCCTGGCCGAGATTCCAACCTCACCTAATGGGAAGATTTGTCCAGGTTTGTACAGATGGAAAGCAGGGAACGAGAAGGACTTTAAGGATGGTTTTTGTTTTGTTCCTGTCTGGTTGTTTGAAACCCGATTTCACATAACCCAGGCAACTTCAAGGTTACTATGCAGCCAGGGACGATCTTCCACTCCTGACCTTCTTGCTCCTACCTCTTGAATGCCAGAATAGAGGTATGCAACCCACACTAGGTTCTCTGTAGCTTAAGAGATGAAACCCAGGGCTTCATGAATGATTGGTTAGAAAGCTACCAACTCAGCCACACCCCCAGACCAAGCATGACCCTTACTAATACAAAATAGAAATGACCAGGTATTTTCCCAAGCAGGACTTGACTCTTCTTGGGGGTGAAGGCTATAGGGGTAGGGTCTGTCTTTTCAGCTCTATGACTGCAGCCTGGCTCTAAGAGCAGAAACATGAGAGCTTCCTAGGGCCAGGACCCAGGGGAAAAGTACCCAAGCCAGAGCCAGGTTGAGTTTCTGCAGGCAGGGCGCAGGCTCCTGGGCACACGGTTGCAGTCCTGAAGGTTTGCAGTCCTGAAGAGGTTGGTGCAGAACACTTGCCGTTTGTAGAGATTTACACAGACTTTGTTTATTCTGTGGGGAGGCGTTCGGGGTGGCTCAGTGGCTTGGCAGCCCTGAGGCTGTAGTACTTGTGGGAGACCAAGAGGGGAGAGTCTCAAATCGGGAAGAACCAGATTGCCGGGCAACCCCCAAGCAAGGGTTAGAAAAAACTAAACAAGAAAAAAAAAAACGGTAGAGAATGATGATCAGGGGCTTTCCTCTCAATTAAACACAACACTGTGTGCGTGGTATGCAAGCACATGTGTATGCACATGTGTGTATGCGTTCCTGTGTGTGCACACGGAAGTCGGGGGTTGACATAAGGCATCTGCCTCACTTTCTCTTCACCTTATTTTTTGTTTTAATTTAAAGGGTTTTCTTCTTTGTAATTGGATGGCTGTGTCTGTACCAGGTATATGCACACGACTGAATGTGCCCTGGGAGGCCAACAGAGGGTTTCAGCTCCCCAGGAGTGGAGTTACAGGCAGTTTCGAGTCGCCCAATATTGGTGCTGGGGGTTCAGGTCCTCTGCAAAAACAATAAGCGTTCTTCCCCACTGAGCTGTCTCAGCACAATTCCCCTCTTTTCTTTTTTTTAAAGGCAGGGTCTCTCACTGAACCTGGGAACTTGCCGATTCAGTTAGATTCGCTGGCCCGAAAGCCCCAGGGACCTGCCTATCTCTGTGTCCCCAGAGCTTTGGTTATGAAGAACCATCACCACTCTCTGCTTTTATGTGGGTGCTGGGTATCCAAACTCAGCCCCTCACACTTAAGCGGCAGGCACTTTACAGTCTTCCCAGCTTCTCACACAAAATGCTGTTCTCTCAGAAACTCTATGTGTATATGTGCATGTGCACGCATGTGAGTACGGGTGTGTGTATATGTGTGTGTGCATGTGTGACTATGTGTGCATGAGTACGTGTGTGCATGTGTAAGTATGTGTATGTGTGTGGATACATATATAACTATGCATGTGTATGCATGTGTGTGCATTTGTGAGTATGTATGTGTGTGGCTGTGTGTGTGTGTGTGTGTGTGTGTGTGTGTGTGTACAGAAAGGGGAGGGGAAGGAGGCTATGTATCCTCAGGAATAATTTTATTTATTTTGATCCCTGTCCCGGTGCCTCCTCGGGAGGTGGCTGTCCAGCCCCAGCCCCAGCCTGTGACCCTCAGCAAGAAGGCGTCTGTGGAGTCTTTCATGTACTCCCCAGAACAACACATTGCACAAACAGTTCGGCCCTGTGAGTCACCCATGAAAATGGCTGGGCTTCTTGGCTCCAGCCACACTTATAGCCAATCTGGTCCCACTGAAAATGTTTTTCTTTATCTGCTATAGAAAGCAGTGAGTCAGGGCCTAACCCCAGGGACATTCCTTGGGGACTGTCTCCAAGGGGCTTGGAAGCAGCAACTGATTCATGTCATCAGGTCGAGTCTCAAACTGTGGATGAAAGTTTCACTTTGGCGCGTGCTCTCTCTCTCTCTCTCTCTCTCTCTCTCTCTCCCTCCCTCCCTCCTTCCCTCCCTCCCTCCCTCCCTCCCTCCCTCCTTCTCCCACCCCCCCCCCGAACAGTTCATGTGTGCATGAGAGAAAGAGACCCCACTCCCACAAGATCCAACACCCTCAGACTGCGGCTAAGGAGAAACCATTAAACCAGTGGAAGAGAAAGAATCTCCCTGAAAGGAACAACCAGAAGGGGGTGGCCTGGGACACAAAGTCAGCAAGATTCCAGTGGGTCAGTTGCAGTGCCCTCAGATCCCCAGAGATCTCAGGACTACTCAACATCTGAAGCCCAAGGGGTGGCACCCTACCACAGCCCACTCTGGTCGCGCAGAGACCCCGTGGAGAAGCTGAGTCAGCTGCTCTGCCATCTCCGTGAGGGAAACAGGAGAACACCCGGCTGCGCTCTGACATTCTGACCTGCTGTGGGGGAGCGCTGATAAATAAAGAGCAGTCTTTGCCTTGTCCCCAGGATCCCCACAGACTCTTCACCTTAAACTGGTTTTGTGCTCTGTGTTGCTAAGGACATGGGCTTTGGGATAGGAGAGATGGCTCAGCGGTTAAGAGCACTGACTGCTCATGCAGAGGTCCTGAGTTCAATTCCCAGCAACCACACAGTGGCTCACAGCCATCTGTAAAGGGATAAGATGCCTCTTCTGGTGTGTCTGAAGACAGTGACAGTGCCCTCTATACATAAAATAAATTTTAAAATCTCTAAAAAAAAAAAAAAAAAAGAATATGGGCTTCAGAGACAGTCGCTGCTCTGTTCCACACATGCTCACATCTCTCATACAGAATGTCACAGTGATGTCCAGAACCCACACACATCCTCCTGTGTGCTTTCAGTCATCCATAGATTACCAATACCACCCCATGCAGTGTAAACACTGTGTAAACAGGCTAGTGACAAGAAAAATGTCCACATGTGTTCCGTACGAGCACATTCTCCACCCCCACCCCCGCCCCCTGGGGAATTTTTGATCTGTGGTCAGCTGTATTGGAGGGCACAGAATCTGTGAGGACACAGAGGACACTGTGCTAACCCTGTGGGTGGGCTGCTCTCCTCATCGTCGACTGGCAAGTCTCGATAAGCGCCATCTACAGGACGGCTCTTGTCAGTGACAACATGCTGAATCAGCCAAGGTCTCAGGCTCCTGGGCTGCACCCAACTGGACTGAGCTGAAGGCTGTGAGCTCTCCCA
The DNA here is from genome assembly GCF_963924665.1 of Micromys minutus. Lineage (NCBI taxonomy): Eukaryota > Metazoa > Chordata > Mammalia > Rodentia > Muridae > Micromys > Micromys minutus. The sequence continues at coordinate 64,355,596 of NC_137979.1, forward strand.
GAAGCCTCACGGGCCTTACAGGGAGGTATGGGGTGATTTGGGGTCTGCACGCACAAAACGCAAGGATCACACTGTGTGGACCAATGCTACATGGCTTTGGAAACACACAAATGTATCTGGATCACTTGGAGGAAATAATTGGCTACGGAGCCAGGGCTGTGTCTTCCCCCAGTGCAGGCCTTCAGTCCATTGTCCACACCCAGGAAACCTAGATTGTGTCTCCCATCTCAGGACGTGATGGGAGAGGTTGTTTTTCTAGGCTCATAGAAGCACCAAGAAAGCGCCTACCCTCGACCTGCTAGAACTCTGTGAGCCCCAGGGAAGGACCAGCTTTCTGAGCTAAGGGACCCACAGGGAACACGCTACACCCGTGGCTCCACTCCATCGTGTATGCAGTGTGGCGGTGGTGGGTCAAGTGGGCACCCACCCCCATCAGCCTTTCCCTTTGAACAAACATATTGCCAAGCGTTAGCGAGATCTGCCCTTGGCTGGAGGCCAGGATCCCAGTGTGGTTTCCCAGCGCTTAAGGTTCAAGAGTAATTGTTGGTCTGGGATGACCTCGGTGGGAAAGGCAGCTGGGGGGGCACTGGGAACAGGTACGGGACAGATGAGGGTCTATCGGTCCTATCAGCCAGTGAGTCTGACTTTACCCTACCCCTCTGTGAAATGCACAGCATTCTCAGTCGTGTGTGTGTGTGTGTGTGTGTGTGTGTGTGTGTGTGTGTGTGTGTACACACATGGAACCCAGTGCCTTGTCAGGCATGTCAGACAAGCTCTGCCACTGAGCCCCACCCCCAGCCCTATATTCCAGGTCATGGAGCTGCCCACTCTCCTGCTTGATCACCTGATCTTCTACCTCTGCCTCTTGTGACCCACGAAGCTGTGACCGTAGATGTGCAAGGCCACCATTTTCCACCTCCTTATTTCTTCCTGCTCCCCTCCCTCCCCCCTCCCTTCTTCCCCTCTCTTTCCTTACTTCTTTCCTTCCTTTTTTTGTTGTTGTTGTTTGTTTGTTTGAAACAGGGGTCTGGAACTCATTATGATCCCAGGCTGGCCTTTAACTAGTGACCCCCATGCCCAGACTGCCTCCTAAGCCCCAGGATTATAGGCACGCACGCCCACACTGGCTCTTGTTGGCTCCTCTACCATTTTGTTTGATCCTTTCTTAGTGGTGTCAGGGATTGAACCTGGGCCTTGCACATGCTAGCAGGCACCCTGCTTTCCAGTCAGCTTCTCTTTCTTTTGCTTCTAAATATATATATATATATATATATATGTATGTGTGTATGTATGTATGTATATGTTCCGTGTGTTTTGCCTGTGTGTATATCATGTGTGTAACATGTGTGTCCTGGCACCCACAGAAGTCAGATGAGGGCATCAGATCCATAGAAGTGGAATTACAGGTGGTTGAGAGTCACGGTGTGGGTACAGGAACCTAAGTCCTCTGCAAGAGCAACAGCGCTCTTACCTGGCGGGTGACCACCTGTCCAGCCTCTCCTCTTTATTTCTGACACTGCTATAGGGACCATACACCATCTATAAAATAATAACAGGGGGGCTGGAGAGATGGCTCAGTGGTTAAGAGCACCAACTGCTCTCCCAGAGGTCCTGAGTTCAATTCCCAGCAACAACATGGTGGCTCACAACCATCTATAATGAGATCCTTTTCTGGTGTGTCTGAAAACAGAGCTTGGCATAAAGACACGTACCTGAAATTTCAGCATCTGGAATCTATGTAGAGCCAGCAGGGCCAAGCAGGATCAAAGTCAACCTCAGTTACATATTGTGTTTGAGGTCAGTCTGGGACTTGAGACCATATCTCAGAAAACTCGGGTGTGTGTGTGTGTGTGTGTGTGTGTGTGTGTGTGTGTGTGTGTGTGAAAAGCAGAAGGCAAAAGTCAACCCCAGACAAGGCACCCTTGAGTCAGTGGGTCTGTCTTGGTGGGTCATGTGCCCACAGAGGGTGGATAGACAGGATAGGAAAAGGCTTTATCTAGCTGGCCACCCACTCCAGCCGAGACATCAACCACTTGCCTTTGCTTTGGGGCCAGTGGCTGAGCCAGTTTGGAACCTGTTTGGTCTCTAAAGAGGCTGTGGCTGGCTCAGAGTGTTGAGGACATTCACCACCACCCAAAGCAGAAGGTAAGCTGTGGTCTCAGGCAGCCACAGCAAGGAGCCAGTGTGTCCCCACTGACCAAAACTAAGGCAGTTGTCCTGACAGCCGCCTCCGGGAGGGTCGGGAGAGTCTCATCTGCTGCCTGGGCTGTTTAGTTTTCCCTAAAACCAAGAACAGGAGGGAAAGGGTGTGGTGTCCAGGAGGAAGGGATGGGTGGAAGTGTCGGATGGACGGCCCCTGCTGATCTGGGAGAAGCCTGCCATCTGCTGGGCACCCAGAGATCCCTCCAGCCTTCCCTGCCAACGTCACACAATAGAATTTCTGAGGACAGATATGCCTGGTTTACTGTTTATGCGGCACAGCAAAGAGGGGAGGCTGGGGCTGTGGTACCCAAATCCTGCGATGGGAGATGACCACTGTTCTGCAAGGAGCCGGGACCCACCTGGATCCTTTGGGGGTTACCATACCCTGTCCCCATAACTGTCCTCAGCCAAGGCCACTGCCCATCCTAACAGATGCCTCTCAATTCCTCTCAAGGCATGTCGCCCCAGGTGGGCCCAGTGCAGGCTATGACCATCCCTGACATCCCTCACGGCAGCTGCGGTCCTGCGGTTCTCAGAATGGACCCCGCCAGGGAGACTGATGAGTGGGGATACGTGCTGCTCTCTAAGCCTTATCTGTGAGGACCATCTTTCCACATCTCCCGAGGGGAGTCTGTGACCCAAATAAAATGGTGGTCTTTAGAACTACAAGCCCCTGAAGCCCTGTGGGGAGGAGACTGTCACTTGACAATGACCCCAGCGTGGCTGCCAGACTCAGAGAATGAGCTACCAAACACAAACCTTGCTGGGTTTAAATATTTTCAGACATGCGGCAGGTCCTGGTCCTTTCTCCGTCCCCCTGTGCTGCCATGTTTTAGTTCCTATGTCCGTATGTCCTGGCTCCCTTCATCCTGGACCCACACAGCTGTTTCCTCCAGTGACCTACAAAGCATTCAACCTCACTCTTCTCCAGCATGTCCCCACATCTCCTGTCCCACACCCTAGCCTTCTGTCGCATGGGTTACTGGTTCCCAAGCCGCCCGAGAGAAACCAGCCTTTTCAAGGGTCGGAAACTTATGTCCAAGAACCACGGAATAAAACAGAACAGAGTCAGGTGTTTAAGTCCTGTGAACAGTCTCAATTTCTCCTCTCCTGGGTGGGACTCAAGGGTAAGGTACTAGAACAGACATGAGCTCCACTAGGCATGCATCTCAAGACTGTGGCCCAAAGCCTCTCCCAAGGGCTGTCTTGTAGGAGGGTTAGGTGTTAGCCCCACTTGCAGTGGACAGGCAGAGCCGAGACATGGCCCAGGGTTTGGCTGCCAGGGTCCACCATTAGGGGCCGTCTGTTCTACCACTGGTAGCTAAGGAAGACGAAAGTTGGAGAATGACTTCAGCATGAAGTGTGGCTGGGGACTGACTTCCTGGTTCCCTGAGACAGAGGGACACACTCTGTGGAAAGTGAGGGGTCAGCGGAGCCCCTTGTCCTGTATGCCTAGGACACAGGTGCCTAGGGACAGGAACTGAACGGAAACATAAGGTGCCATTTGCTCGGCTGCAAAGTGTAGGCACTCGAGCCAGAGGCAGATAAGGATGTCTGCATCTCAGGACTTCCCCAGGTTTCTGAAAGTTTCATCCTGTGTTAGTTACATTGCGAAATCCAGGCCCCTAGAGGCACTGCATGATCTCCGGGATACCCAATAAGCTGCCACGTCATCCCCTAAGGGTGCCCGTGACCCCAGGCTGGCCTTGCTGATCAGAGCTGCTGATGCAAGAGTCACACCAACGGCTGCTGGCTCCCCAGGGCAGTTCCTGCGTGCAGAGCGCAGGCCCCAGTGAGCCACTGGAGCCTGTGCAACCAGTCGGCTAGGTTACGTCAGGGACCCCAGGAGGCTGTGGAGAAGTTCCCAACCCTAGCAGGTGCCTTGGGCAAGGGGGAGGGGGTTGGGGCAGGAGGGGAGCAACCCATCTCTTGGGACACTGCATCTTAGGAACAGTAGTTTACTTCCTTCTTTAATGACCTGGTAGCTTTCACAAAAAGCGTTCAGCTGTTTAAGACCTGCCAGCTTCTGCTGACAACAGAGTTGAGTTCAAGATGAACCTGACCATCCAACGTCCCCACCCCATATTTCTGGAGCCCAGTTCCCTTACAGGTGACTTCTGGAATCTCATCTCAGAGAGGGGAGGAGTTTGGGCTGCAGAATTTCCTGACAAGACAGTGAGCCACACACAACCCTCTTGCTAGAAACCAAATCACTAAAAGAAAAAGGAAAAGTCTGACAGAGAACAGGTAGGAAGAGCTGAGGCCAGACCTCAAAAGTACAGACCCACACTGGCCACAGAAGGCTCGAAACCACTGACAGTGTGGGGCTCCTAGCCACAGGTAAAGCAGGTCCCCTGAGCTGAGCAAGCCCCTCACTGTCCCCCCATGATTGAGGGTCCTGAGCCACAGACAGTCACCAAACCCTAGACCACAAAGAGCCCGAAACCTAGTCAAGGGCACTACAGCGTACTGCGCCAAGGGCTCTACAGGTCATGAGCCACTCCTGATATCTAGAGTACAGCCTTCCTACACAGGACACTGGACAGCAAGAAGACAGGACACAGTGCTTCTTTGGGTGACTCTATTTGGACCCCATACTGAATGGATACTAATTTGAACACCTGGGTAGCTTCAACAGTTTGTTTTTTTATGTTTCCTTTTGCTTTTAACAACGTAGCCATGTGCTGTGAGATTGTATCTCTTAGAAATGTCAGAAACCGCACCCATAAAGTCTCTGACAGAGCATGAGAGCATGACGCCAACAGACATGCTAATGTGGATGAGAAACACTCATGAGGCCTCAGCCCCACACAGAGAACTACAGGCAAGTAAGGAGTGCGGAGAGCCGAACAGACGGTCTTCCCCAGGGCAGGGCACACCAGCTGGTTATGCAATGGTCAGCCCTGAAAACATGCATACAGGTAACATTAAACAGACTGGGCAGGTTGTATTTATATACTTAGGAACACACACACACGCATACACACACACACACACACACACACACACACACACGCATACACATGCATGCAAACACACGTGTGTAACAGCAATAAGTTATAAATCTGAATGGGACAGCACAGGAAGGTTTGGAGGGAGAAAAGGGAAGGGAGAAATGATTGTGGTCTTTAAAAAACAAAAAGAAAAAAAAAAAACAGTAACTCACATAAGCATTTCCCCATGACATTAGAGAGATGGGATTCTTCAGGGACTCTTTCCAACACATGCCACTGGGGACAACACACAGCCTCAACACAAACCTTACACCCAAGTTAACTCACATGGGCCACAGACACTAAGCCACAAAGCAAGGAAACACCTGAACGGCTCCTAGTCTCCGGCCAGACCAGGGGTTCCAAGACTTGGCATCAGCGGTGTGAGCCTTGGAAAGGAACATGGATAAGCCACACACGTTCAACAAAATCCTAGTCTAAGATAAATAGAACAAAAAACTATTGAAATGCAAGAGAGAGTGAAGCAAACGTCAGCACTCCGGTACAGAGGGACACTTTGACAAGGGCATGTAGAGACCACAGGTGGACGTAGCAAGGTCATCAGTGGGAAGAGACTGTAGCCACCCTAGGGTCCAAACACACCTGCCCAGACGGTTTCAAAGAAGCAAAGCCAGGTAGCCCCAATGGCTACTCAAGAAGCTCAAGCAGGGGGATTGCTGGAGTCAAGGAGTTCGAAACCAGCCTTGATGAGAAGGCAGAAAACTGCACCTTGAATGCTGGTCCCTAAACGGACATCTGTATTATCTGCTCCAAGCCTCAGAGAACATCCCAGAAGAGGTCAGGGAGGATCTAAGAGCTGGAGGGTGGGGAGGAGAGTGGAGAAAGGCCATCTTGTAACTCACAACAGTGGTGTTTCCCCCACGTGAGACCCGCACAAGGCCTGTCAACATTCCATCACGAACGAGGGCGAAGTGGGGGGCTTGTGAGGACCCACCACCCCTCCCCCAGTAGCTCTGGGTAATAAATGGTTGTTGGGGATGGAAGGGGAGAGATCTTCTTAAGTTCTTGAGTGGTAGAGTCACAATCCAGTAAGTAACCTCCCACCTATGCTCGTGGGAGCAGCTCTACTTAAACTCAGTGGGTCACAAGCAGCCATGGAGGTAGGATGGGAGACTAGTTGAGAGGACAAAGGGAGTGAGAGAAAAGAGGCAGAGGATAAAGGGAATGAGAGAGAAGAGGCAGAGAACAAAAGGAGTCAGAGGGAAGAGGCAGAGGATAAAGGGAATCAGAGGGAAGAGGCAGAGGACAAAGGGAATCAGAGGGAAGAGGCAGAGGATAAGGGAGTCAGAGGGAAGAGGCAGAGGACAAAGGGAATCAGAGGGAAGAGGCTAAAAGAAAAAAAATGGCAACTGGACATGATCAGATGCATCACACAGGAGCTGGAGCCGTGACTTGGCTCTGGCAGTGTCTTGGCTGTGAAGAACATAACGCTCTTCCAGAGGTTCCTGGGTTCTGTTCTTAGCATGCAGTTCATAGCCATCTATAACTCCTCTGGCCCCTGTGGGCACTGCACTCACATGTGTGCACACACACACGCACGCACACACACACACACACACACACACACACACACACACACACACAGAGAGAGAGAGAGAGAGAGAGAGAGAGAGAGAGACTGTACGTGTAGCCACAGGACACCCACAGACTGGCTCAGTCTCCTTTACTGAGCAGATGCTAAGTGGAGGGTATATCCAGGATGCCACCATAAGGGATGGGGCAAAGGTCGTTCATTGTGTTTCTACTGGGCAGTGCCTGGCCTAGACTGAGGCCACTGTCTGTCTCCAGGCTGCTGTCTGTCTGTGCAGCCCAGGAGCCAGGCAATCAATCTTTGTTCCTTTGTTTCATTAATGTATTTGCACATGCGGAGGTCAGAGGACAACTTGCAGGACTCTGTTCTCTCCCTTACTACGAAGGTCCTGGGGACCAAATATGGGTCATCAGGTGTGACACGAGGAACTTTGACATGCTGAGCCTTCTCTCTGGTCCTGGTGTTTCTTTTGTCTGAGACAAGACTCCTGTAGCCCGTCTGGCCTCTACTTCAGGACCGTCTTCCTCTGGCCTCACGTTCTGGAATTGCATGTGAGGACCACCATGCCTGGTTCTAAAACATTCCATTAACCGACTTCCTCCTCCCCACTCCTCTACATACTTTTGTCTTGCTTGCTTGTTTGTGACTAGGTCTCGTGTTTTCCAGGCTACCCTCTAACCATGCAGCCAGGACAACCTTGAACTTCTGATCTTCCTACCCTGAACTGGGATTACAGGCATACCCCACCACAGCTGGTTTATAAAGTGCTGGAGATTGCACCCGGTTTCCATAATACATCTCCAGCCCACATATTTTTGGGCTCTGTTTTGTTTATTTGTTTTGAGACAAGGTCTCATTGCTACCACAGCTGTCCTGGTACTGACTATGTAGACCTGGTTAGGCTTGAACTCACAGAGAGCTACCTGCTTCTGCTTTTTTGCGTACTAGGATTAAAGCCATGTGCCACACCTGCTTTAAGTCTGAATATCTTAGATGTTAAAAGAAAAAGCATTATTTCACGACTTACTAACACCATACAAAGCTTCATCTCCATGTCTGCGGTTAGGCTGGGGGTAGGGAGGATGGGGGGCACATTTGCATATTTTGGGTGGAGACTTTTGCCACACAAGGTGGCATTCAGACATGGCAGAAGTGCCCATCTGGTCAACAAAGCAAAGCACAAAATGCCAGCTTTCTGTCCCATCCCCCAGTCCCTGAGACAGAGTGCTAGTTTCAGTCAGAATCCGAGAAGCCAGGAGGAATACACGTCCACACGATAACAGTGACCCCCACCGCCGCAGCATCAAAAATCCTCCCCCAAGTTCCTGAAGCGGGCACAAGTCCTTTGTCTTTCTCTGAAACAAGTTTCTGTGTAGCCCCCAACTGGTCTCCCACTTTCGGGGTCTCTTGACACTGCCTCCCTGCTAAGACTCCAGGTGTGAGCCACCACCCCTAACACTTTAGGCAGCGCTTAAAAAGATTTATTTTTCCTTTATGTTTATGAGTTTCATTTCTTCTGAATGTATGTCTGCGCCACTTGAGTGTGCCTGGTGTCCACAGATGTCAGAAGAGAGCATCGGGTCCTCCGGAACTGGAGTTTCAGATGGTTGTGGGCATTGGGATTAACCGCCAAGCCTCGGGTCAGGCCCCATGTTGTCATTTTTAAGGCAAATTAACGTCTTTCCTCAGGCCTCACTCACCTGTGAGGACTTGCCTCAGAGGCCAACCTGCTGAAGGGCAAAGGACAGGTCATCAAAGGCTTCATGAGGGCCCAGTTTAAATTTTTTTTAAGCACACACACATGTATATACACACACATGCATGCACACATGCACTCATACACATGCACATACACATGTGCACACACAAACCCTCACCATAGCATGGATACAGACGTCAGAGGTCAATCAGTTCTCAACTCCCATACAATCCGGGCTGGCTAGCCTATGAGTTCCTAGGGTGCTCCTCCGGTCCCTGCCTTCCACAAACTGCAGGGATGCTGGGACTACAGATATACACCACCTCACCTGGTGTTTTCTGGGGCTTACAGGATCAGATCCTGGTTACCAGGCTTGCCCAGCTAGCTCTATACCTACCAAGTCATCCTCAGTCCCCTCCGTGTGTGTGTGTGTGTGTGTGTGTGTGTGTGTGTGTGTGTGTCTTTGTTTGAGACAGGGTTTCTCTGTGTAGCCCTGACTGACCTAGAACTCGAACTCAATCTGTAAACCAGGCTGACTTCAAACTCAGAGAACTCTCTGCCTGTTGCCCCTCTCATTTTTTAAGTCCAGAGTTTGAGTCATGGCCAGTACCTCAAGCAATTAACCTTGCTGAGTGACCCTCTCTAAAACTGGACAAGGGCAGGACCTCGAGTTTTGTCCTAGCCATTGGTACTGAAGCCCACAGAACTTGGGAGAGGTCGAACCGTGTTCAAATCCCTGTCCTGCCAGAACCTCCCCTGGGGCTAGTGCCCAGTGGGTGTTGTCAGGTTCCGATCAGAATGTGCTGGAGTTGGGGGTCTGCTAATCTAGATGCTCATCAAGAGGGGAGTGTGCACCGAGCTGGAGGTGCAGGGCAAGGTCATGTGACTACAGCGAAGGCTGGGGCTGGAGACCCTGACCATTCAACGATCTATTTCTCTTATCGTCAGTGGCTGGTTTACCGTTCTTTGTCATGAGCAGAGAGAGCTGAAGAATGCTGAATCACCTGTCAGTCTGGTCACCATGGCAACAGTGAGTGGTGCCCACTGAGCTGGGCTCACTGTCAGGGCTCCGCATGTACCGCACGCCCTCACCAAGGCCCCATTTCGCAGGTGGGAAGACCGAGGCTAGGAAACGAGAACCTTGCTGCTGAGGTCCACACTGGGGATTGCGTATCTAGTGCAGTTCACACCTGAGTATCTGGCTATGAAATGTACCCGGCTACACCCCTGCCAGATCCCTGGGTCCAAGCCCACAACTCCTCCCTCTGTCATGTGTGAGCCAAACACATGTGTATACTGAGTAGCACATGGAAGGGCCAGGCGCTGTCAAGACCCAGTTCAAATTCTTTGGCAGTGCCTCTGAGCTCCTGGGGTGGGTGGCGGCCAAAGGCTGCTAATGAGCAGGAAGCTGAAGGGGCCAGCAACTGGGGGCCCAGTTTGCTGCCTCGACTTCCTGGCCTGACAGTGAGACCCCCTGACTGCTTCTAGCCGTTCCTGGGGGTCTGCGGGCCAGTCCATGGTCTCAGACCTGCTGCTGTTGTTCCTGGAGCTCCTGGGGGACCCCTGAAGGGCCACCCTCCGAGCTGGAGGTGCAGGTGGGGACAGCCACCTCGACTGGGGATGGGCTGGTGAAGGCCGGCCTCCGCAAGGAGCCTGCCAAGTGTTACAGAAACATACGGCGAGACGAGCTTTCCGCAGCACGGAACAGATTGCAGGGCGTCGAGCGAGGGGATGTTTTAAAGAAATAAATCGCAGCTCCAGGCTGCAGAAGCGCAAACAAGCCCAAACAACGGCTCCCGGAAGCAGAAGCCTTCTGAGCCAGGATGGAGGGATGTGCGGGTCTCCCCAGAGTTTCCTGAAAGGCAGGGGAGGGGGTAGGCGGCTCAAACACCTGTGGCGGCCCACAGCAGGGCTCAGGAAGATCCACCCTTCCTGGGCGCCTATCGCCCCTCTTGGATTTCACCGGCTGCTACCTTCCCTTGGTCTCTGCAGGACTCGCCTCCCTGACTCCAGCAGGGGGCAGCACCTGTGGACCAGCCTCCAACACCTGACCCCTAGCCCAGCCCCCCCGGGTCCTCAAAGTGACTGAGTCACCCACATGCCACCAGGGCCTGCCTCATTCCCTACCTCACCTGCTCACCTGTCCTCTCCTGCCTCTGGGCTTCTCCACTTGCCCTTTATTCCCTGGCTGACCCTTTCTCTCTCTTCTGGTTTCTCTTCTTTTCAGAGCACTGGGCAGCTTCTGAGGGAGGGACCGAGATCCATTTCTATGGATGATAGCTGTAAGGATCAGCTGGCCAATCAGAAAGCAGCCCAGCTGGCCAATCAGAAAGCAGCCCAGCTGGCCAATCAGAAAGCAGCCCAGGGGGATGGCACACCCCTGCCACCTGGAGCAGGGATGGGATGATTGGCAGTACCCAGGCACCCACACTTTTAGGCTCATGGGTCCTACAAGTTTACTATGATTCTAGAACCTTCTTAAATACTCCAATTTCTCTCAGCACCCTACGCTGCCCTCTGTGCATGTTGGGAGCAGAGGCTGCCACACCAACCATGCGTGGTAATGCCATTAATAATTCAGACATCGGGATGATACCTTGTTACGTACGGACCTGCTTCCTCCCAAAGGCAAAAACACTTAGACCACTTACCCCACCATGCTCACCCCTCAAGGTGGGCTGCCGCCCCTCCCCCGCCCAGTGCCCACAGAGTCAGGCATCACATCCAACGCATCCTGTTCCAGGCTCTGCACCCGGCTTCCAGGAGACCTGTCCCTCGAGCTCCATGAAAGCAGCCACTTCTAGCTCGTCCCGGTTATGGGATGCTGAGGCAGACGCCCTGGGAACCAATCCTCAGCCCTTCCTCTGAAGCAGCAACACGGAGATGCGTGGGTTTTCAAGACCCCACTGAAGGCTGGAGAGGTGGCTCAGCAGTTACGAGCACTTACTGCTCTTCCAAAGGATTCGAGCTTAGTTTCCTGTACCCAAATCAGGCGGTTCATAACCATCTGTAACTCCCATTCCCTCTTCTGGACTCCAAGGGTACCTTCCTGCCCACAGCAAACACACACACACTCACACACACACTGACACACACACTCACAGAGAGAGAGAAAAAGAGAATAAGATACTACAGACAAGCGGGTGTGCTGATGCAATTAAAAAAACACATCCAGGCGCTGGAGAGATGGCTCAGTGGTTAGAGCACTGACTGCTCTTCCAGAGGTCAGGAGTTCAATTCCCAGCACCTACATGGTGGCTCACAACCATCTGTAATGGGATCTGATGCCCTCTTCCGGTGTGTATCTGAAGACAGCGACAGTGTACTCATATAAATAAATAAATAAATAAATAAATAAAATACATCCAATGCTAACCCTCCCTTCCACATGCACACACATACATGTGCACCCCACACAAGTGTGTGGGCACAATGAATTTGCTGCACAAGAAGCAATTTCTAAAGTCTCTTGAAAATAAATAAATGCATACATACGTAAATAAACCCTCTTATATGTCCCATCCAAGGGCCAAGTTTTCTCCACCTGCTGTGGCTGGGGCTTCAGCAGGAAGAAGAAAGTGTCCCAGCTCGGAGGACCGAGGCCAGAAAACAGGGAGGCTGCTTAGGGCAAAAATGCCCAGAAGCATCAGAGAGAAGGGGGTGGCCAGTGGACCTTGCCGCAGGATCTGGCCCAAGATGTTTGTTTATATCTACGGCTGAGCCAGGCTCCTCTGGGCCTCAAGCAGACCAGCAGGAACCTCAGGAGAGGCTGCAACCCTGCTGGGGACTCAAAGCCACCATGTCTTGTCCCTCACTAAACACTAATCGCTGGGTCTTGCACCCTGGAAATATGTACCAGGAACAATAGAAAGGAGCTGTTAAGAAAGAACTTCACACACACACACACACACACACACACACACACACACACACACACACACACACACCCCGCTGTCCCCAGGGAGAAGGCTCAGATAAGATTCTAGGAACTAAAGGTGGCAAAGAATCAGCATCTGCTCACAGTCTTGGAAGGCGGGGCTATTTTTTTGTAATTAAAAAAAATTTAGATTTACTTTGTTTTTATACATGTTTTGCCTGTATATGTGTGTGTGTGCACACACATACTCTCGGCATCACAGGCTTGTCTGGTGCTTTTGGAGGAGAGATTCCCCTGGAACTGTTACAGGCAGATGTGAGCCACCATGTGGGTGCTGAGAACTGAACCCTGGCCCTCTGCAAGGGCAGTCTGTGCTTTTAAATGCCAAGCCTAAGCACAAAATCAGATTTGCAAACTCACAACTGGCCTACGCTTACACACTCTCGTGTCTGTACCCTTCCCTGGCCAGACAACACTGGCCACGGGTGCCACTGAAATCAGTAATGCTCGGTCCGCACAACTAAAGCGCTCAGCTGCAGCCGAGGCTGGACCTCACTCAGTTGGTGCAGTGAGTGTCTGGCACGCAGGTTCCATCCCCAACACCACACACCTGTCACATCAGGACAGCTGCAGCCGGACACTTGAGGCTTCAAGGTCACCCTTGACTAATGAGTTCAAGGCTAGCCTAGGCTATGTAAGACCCTGGCCCTAAATATAACTAGATAAGAATTCTTGGTTGCGCGTGCCCTATCTCAGGCATTCACAGGGTTGTGGCAGAAGGGGCTACGAGATCGGACAGCTCTGATCGGGACTGTCCTTCATGGCCAGAGTCCTGCAGCCCTTCCCAAAGCTCAGACACGGCATCAGTCACCCCATGAGCTTCCTGGTGTGCAGAGGTGTATATGTGTGTGTTTGCACACATATGTGGAAGCCAGGGGCCACCCTCAGTGTCAGGTGGATGGCTGTTCTGCCTGCATGTCTGTCTGTGCACCACTGAAGGCCGGAAGAGCTCACTGGATCCCGAGACTGGAGTCACCATGTGGTGCCGAGCCTCCTCCAGTGCTCTGAAAAGCACCTAGCCAGTGTTCTTAACCCACCGAGCCTCTGCTGCAGCCCTAGCCTGCCTTCTTGTTGGTTTTGGTTAGTTGATTCTGGTTTTAGACGGGGTCTCTTTGACCGGCCAGTGAGAATCCAGGGATCCTCCTCTCTCTGCCTCGTGAGTGCTGGAATCAGAGGCACATGCCTACATATGGCTCTTTATGTGACGCTGGGCTGAGCGCAGACCCCCAAGCTTGTGACTTGACTGACCCATCTCTCGAGCTCCACCCTGGTTTTGAATCTCTGGGATTCTTTTGCCTCGTGCTGCAGGGCTGGGAGAGGTGGGGTTGGGTCACAGGCTGAGGGAAGTCAGACACTCAGAAGCACTCACTAGTGGGGTCGGCTAGCATTCCTTCCCTCTGGTGGATATGTTTGCCGTTTCTTTGCTCCCTCGGACACCTGTGTGCACTTTCCTCTTCACGCTCACACCCAGCTGGTTCTTCAGAAGAAACCCATTCCTTTTGGAAATGAAGAGGTGACCAGATGCCCCTCACTGTGGTGTCATCTCTGACACTATCAGGGCTCTGGAGCTGTGTTTCCTGACACATTAGAAGGCATGAGGGATAGAGGGAGACCAAAACCACCAGAACCCAATCCCTGTGAGCAAGTCCCAGGCATCCACTCCTAACAAGGCCTTGAATCAACAGACCGTGAGTTCCGAGCTGCTGCTGTGGCATATGGGGGGGTCAAGAGAGACCTCAGAACTTGGTACGTGGCTGGGCTCACTGAGAAGCGGGCCCTGCCGGGCTATATCCCGGACGCAGTGGACAAATGCAGACATCCCAGGGGCCCTGACATGCTTTTAACTCCTCGGGCCTTCTGTGAACACCCCACTAAATAACGAAAGGAAGAGGGGCATGACACGGCCTTGTCTGTCCATCCTCAGCCACTACTATGCCTGCACATGCTGTTCTTCAGGTCTGCCGCTAGAGGGAACCCATGAGTCAGATTATCTGCCCTGCCCTGGCCTGGCCTCCCTGGGACTTAATTCACTGGATTCAAGGAGCAGACCAGATGGGTACATTCAGGTCTTCAGAGCTAAGCCCCTGCCCAGTACCATCCTCAGCCCCGACACTAACCTTTACCTGCTCTGCCATTGCAAAGGATCAGCCTTCCTTTCTTTCTTTGTAAACACTCAGTCTCAGGCATTTTGTTTCAGCAACAAAAACTGGACAACGTGTTCCCGACCGTCAGGCAAAATACACTGATCCAGCATGAAGGGCAAGTGTGGCAGACCTGTTAGGGTCGACCCTACACGGGCACCACGGCAGATGAGCTACCACAAGGCTGAGGCACAGGGGGCATCACAGGGAGGGTAGGGGAGAAGCTGAGCACTCCCAAGAGCCATCCCCTGCAGTTGGACAGCTCCTTGATCTCACATCCCAGCCTTGACCTCCGCCCACCGGCCCTGAGGAGGAATTACATCTCACCCCCATGAGGCACTGCATTTCAGATGCACAAGACCTCACAGCCAGGAGGAAGGCCCGGGTCTGATGCTCCTTTTGGGGTCCAAAGTTACTGCCCACCTCCGCCACCACTGGCTGCAGATTATGCATGCAGCCTGGGGTGTGATCCAGGAACCAGGAAGAGGGCAGAGCAGAGGAAGGTGAGAGGTGCCCCCTTCTGCCTGTGAGGAACTGGATATACCCCCTCAAAAGCCAGATGCAAGGGTGCCCCGGAGCTGAGGTCACAGCGGTCAGGAAGCTTAGGGAAGGGAGGGAGCTTAGGGACACAAAACCCAGTGACTGAGAGTCATTGCACCCAAGGACTCCAGTACAGGCATGACATACATATTATGGTCTGCATTTTACAGTGGGGAGGCAAGGAATCCTGGGAGATAAGCTTGCCCCAGACCCATGCTAAGCAGGGAGCCAGGGCCCAGTGACATCCCACTGCCTGATTCCTAGGTCCCAGTTCCTCCCAGGATGGAACAACTAGACATGGAGCAGGCTCAGGTCTGTCCATTCTCAGCTGCAGACTGTGGGCTACAGATAAAGCCAGGCAAAGCCACCTCTATGTCAGCCTGGCACTGGGTGTAACACTGGGAAGCACCATGCACTGCTGCTGTGGCACCACCAGGGGGAGCTCCCAACCCTGCCCAGCTGAGAAGCTAAAGGCTTCTCAGCCAAATCCTGGTTCAGTGAACCAGGTCTGGAATGCCCATTGTGGCTGACTACGTCATTCTGTCTGCATTCTCAAACACCAAGACCAATGTTTTCACCCCCTTAGGCTTTAGAGAACCGTGTTTTATCAAGGAGTATCTGGACAGACTCCATCTTGAATTCCTAACTGCTGTAGCCAGCAAGGCATTGTGTCTCTCTGTCATGCCCTCTGCTGACTGGCTCACTACAGCATTGGCATGATCGTGTTCTCCAAATGGGTTCCAGTCCTGCTGGTGACCTCCAGCAAGCCACAGGACTCCTGAGCCTTCCTACCTCCCTTCCCTGAGTACTGGGATGGGGCCGCACCAGGACCTAGCTCATAGCGTGGACATACATAATCCAGATTCTAATTGACACTGGTGCCTGTATATTGCAGCACCAATGTTTGCACAGTTATACATGCATGTACCAACCTCTGAGGACCTATGTTTAACAGTTTCAGATTGAAACACTCCATCTAGCAGGGAAGTTCCTTAAGCAGGAAGGTAAACAACTAGAAAAGCTTCAGGAAGTCCCCGAAACCCACCAGATTCACTAGGCCCCGCCCTACCAGAGTAAACAATAAAAACTGAGAATCCCTCTGAGGCTGACAAATGCTGCAAAGACCCCTCAAGAGACCAGACCAGCTGCCTGTAAGCAGCAGAAACCAGCTAAGCTGCCTGGAGGGGGCTTAGACCTATTGAGTCACCTAGAAAAAAAAAAAAAGCTGTCTGCAGGCTGTGGGGTATGCTCCAGGTTCCCAGCTTTGTGAGCTGTCACTCATGACTGGGTGGACATTACTGACACAGCTGTCTTTGGGTCATTTCTACTCCTGTAAGTGACCTCTGCCCACATACCTGTAAGTAACCTCAATAAAACTTCACAGCTCATCAAGTTGGGCTCTGATGGCGTCCACACTTTTGTGGGTTGTGGGCTCCCTATCTGGGGTGAGCAGATGCATGTGTTGTATCTCCCCAGGGAAAGTTCTGTTACACAACAGGAGGATCTAAGACCCCAGAGGACACTGGGTGACTGATTAGACATATCACCCAGGGCCCCCAGGCTAGAGAACCCTCCACAAGGCAAGCCATCCTGCCTCCTGCCTCCTGAAACTACCGCATATGCCATCCAGCCCACTGGCCGGCAACAAGGAGGAATCCCAGTGGGCCCGGCCATGTGTCAGGTAGTCTATAAAGACACAGCACCCAGTCCAGCTGTGGGCCAGGCAACACCACAAGAACTCACAGTACCACCCAGGGTCACGGGAAGGAGTTTGCCGGAGGGCTGTGACACACCTGACATTCTTCTGGATTAAGAATGTCCAAAGATCCTGCAAATGGGACCTGGGTCAGAGGCTACCAGGCAGTAGTCCTGGGTAGTGAGGCTGTGGAAGGTAACAGACGGAGAAAAGGAATTGGGGAAGATGAACGCAGGAACCCACCGGGCGTCTGAGCCATGCCTACGCCTGAACCCGGACCTTACGGACTGAGCAGGTGATTCTGGAATCACATCCTGCCGCGCAGGTCAGGTCTTGGGGGTCTGCATGGTGAACTCACCTGCTCTCGCTCTCCAGGAATGCAGAGCTGCTCCCCTCCGCAAGGGCCGCACTGATGGGGGAGAGGCAGAAGGGCGAGGAGAAGGCGTCGGAGTCTGAGTCGAAGGAACTATCCCTGCTCACGCCATCAGCCGACAACTCCAAGGAGCCCTCTTCCTCTACAGCCTCGGGCCGTGGCTCCCGACCATCCTCTGTCCCATCCTGGGAGCTGACGGCAGACAGGATCCCGGAGACACTAAGCACAGGTTGCGGGGCGGGCAGGGGCCCATCCACCTCTGGGCCCTGGGCCAGCTTTTCCCCATCTTCATCTGTAGGGCTGATGTGCGCAGCATCCTGTGTGTTCTGGACCACCACCAGGATGTCCTCGTCTTTGGGAATCAGGGGAGGCCTTGGCTCTGTAGGAGAGGGTTGGTAGGGGGCCCCCAGACTCGTGGTACGGCGCCGCCGAGGACGGGGTGCCTTGCGCACGGGGGAGCTCTCAGGGGTGATATAGCGTAGGGCCTCTTCGTCCTGCCTCTGGATGCGGGAGTTGGGGACCCATGCCAGGATGAGGGTAGCCCCCAGCAGCTCATCTTTCTCCATGTACAGGCACAGATACCCTGTGGGGAGTTGTAGGGCAGGTGGTCAGGGGATGGCTGGGCAGGTGGCTTCCCAGCTACATGCACAGCTCTAGGAGAAGAGAGGCAGATGGGAGACCCAATCATGTCAAGAACCGGATCCAAGACCGGCAGATGGATAACACTTGGGCTTCCTCCAGCCAGCAATGGCTTTCTTGGCTTGTTGTTTTAAACAGAGGTTTTGAGGAAGAAACCTCTTTTTAAGGCTGTTTGTCAGCACCAAGCTCTCAAAGGGGGTTGGAGGTTGGCATCTCCCAGTCCCCCTGTTGAGGGGTATCCCGATTCGTGGGCTATGACACACCATCACCAGGCTTCCCCGATTTTGTGATTCAAAACCCTTTAAGCAAGAGCCAACAACATCAGCCACATATATCCCTGGGGATTTGAACTCCAGCCAAAATCCCCTTGGCAAACGTCTTCGTCTGGCAGAGGTTGGGAGACTCGGCCAGCTGTTCATAACAGTCACACGAGGGAGAGGCTGTTCCCACACCCTCCAGTCACATGGCCTTGGGATACGGATGAGAAACTAAGATCCGGTCTTGACCCTTCACAACACCGCAAGTGAGGCACAGGGCCCCCAAAGGGAGCGGTTGCGTTTACAGCTGTTGTTTTTGATTCATGAGTGATGGACCCTCCAACTCTGAGCTCAGCCTAGAACCCTGCCGAGGCTCAAGGCCCGGATCTCTGGCCGGCCAGCTGGGAGCTCACCCAGAGAAGCGCATGCACACTCCCGGGAGAGCCTCTTCGCTGAGGTCTTTACTGGGCCTCAGCTCTGCCTCACACACGAGCTCTCTACTTCTGAGACCCCTTTCTGTATCAAAGCCACCGTTCCCACACTGCCCTAAGTCGAGCCTCTGAAAGTCTAAGGAAACTTCATCCAGCTGAGGGGAATGTGGGAGACTGAGCCTCCGGAACGGCAGCAGCGGAGGGGAGGCTCCATTCTCAGAGACCACAAGTGGACCAGGAATGGTCACAGGTAACACAAAGATCCAACACAGAGATGTAGGAAGTGTCCCTTTCGGGTCTCCCTGCTGATCCTTGCTTCCTCAAAAGCTGGAGCCCAAGTGAGGGCAAGCAAAAAGTGAGAATCCTTGGGAAGGTCCACCCAGTCCTTCCTGCCTTGGGCCTACCCTCCCTGGCTCGGCATGCTCAACCCCCACCTCACCTGGGTGGTGCTCTCCAGGGCCCTGCAACCCCTCCGGCGCGTGCACGCAGACATTGTTCTTGGAGTAGATGACCTCTCCATCCAGGACGGAGAGGGACCCGCCACTGCCCCCGGTGGTGAGGGTCAGGAGGTCCGAGGCCTTGGAGGAGGCCCTACGAAGGAGGCGGCCCAGAGACATGGCTCAGCGCACGTTTCCATCCTCCGCATGCGCACTTGGGCCCAGTCAGGGCTTGTCAGGACCTGCAGGGGTTGGGAGAGGAGAATATGGTCAGAGGCTTGGGTACTGGGCTTTGTCCTGCCTGGTACTGCCAGGATCCAGTGGCTTTTGGATACTGCTGGCACAGGGCGCACACAGAGCTGTGGGGCCATGCTGTACAGCCTCCGGAAGCCCAACCTGCCACAGGCCACTGGCATCTCTCCACAGTTTTGAGTCACTCACCCTACATCACTTAGGGAGCCGCGCCAGCACCAGGCTTGGCTGCCAACAGCACTCAGCTGCTTCCGAAATACAAAGGGTGGGGAGAGAAGGAGAAAAAGGGAGGAGGAAGAGGGAGGGAAGAGTTAGAAAAAGGAGAAGAAAAGAGAAAAGAGGAGGAGGTTTTCTCTGGCCCAGAAACTACACAAGCTACGTAAACAATACAATACTGTCTAGTAGCCATATTTGAAAAGAGAAAAAGAAACTACTGAAATAAAATTTTTAAATATTTTTTAAATGTATGTGAGTGCACTGTCACTGTCCTGAGACACACCAGAAGAGGGCATCGGATCCCATTACAGATGGTTGTGAGCCACCATGTGATTGCCGGGAATTGAACTCAGGACCTCTGGAAGAGCAGACAGTGCTCTTAAAACATATCAGAGAAGGCTGGAGAGATGGTTCAGGGGTTAAGAGCACTGACCGCTCTTCCAGAGGTTCAGAGTTCAATTCCCAGCAACCACATAGTGGCTCACAACCATCTACAATGTGATCCCTCTTCTAGTGTGTCTGAAGACAGTGACAGAGTACTCACATACATTTAAAAAAAAGAATAAATCTTTTTAAAAGCATATCATTAAAAATGAAAAAAATGAGCGATGAGACATTTTACTTCCTTCAGTCTGGTGTGTCCCCGTCTGCCACCTGGGGTGCCCAGGGCTGCGGTGGCTGTGGCAGTGACCTCCACAGCGGCATGCAGAGACATGCACAGCCTCCTCTGAGCCTCTCACACCCCACACCCCCCACATCACTGAGGGAGCTGCATCAGCACCAGGCTTGGCTGCCAACAGCCCTCATCTGCTTCCGAAAACCAAGAGCATCCTCAGTGGCCCTGTTTAGCCACACTGAGGATAATCAAAAGAATGTGCTGGAAGTTTGGAGAGAGATCCCACAAGCTGGGCAGCGTCTGCTCTTCGTTTGATAACACAGGCATCCAGAGCCACATGGGAGGAAGAGACACAGAATGCAGGAGGCCTTCATCCCCCGTGGGAGCACTCCTGCTTCTCCACGCTAGGATGGCTGGGTGTGCAGATAGCCTCCCTCCCGCAATGTTCTGGAGAGCCCTGGCTGCTTCTGGACAAGCCAGGGCAAATCTGTTCCCTATTAGCTAGGGTCATTTACTCTGGTAAGACAATTCTTATTTTCAAAATGGATTTGCTTTTTGCCTCTTTCATCTAAATTAAACCTGCCGCCTGGTGTCTGGTTTCCATCACGCTGGGAAGAGGCAACCCCTGGTCTGTTTTCAACTCTGAAACCCTTTCTTTCCTGCACTAGGTGAGGTAACATCTGCCTGAAGTCTCTGCATCTGGAAGACCAAGGTAGGAGGGCTGTGAGTTCAAGGACAGTCTGGGCTGTATAAGACCTGGTTAGTGGGGGGAGGGGACAATGTGCACGTGCACCCGAGAGCGCGCACGCGTACACACACACAAAATGTAATAAAACTTTTTATAACAATGTCCAGATGGTAAAGTACTTACCTAGAACGCAAAATTTCTAGTTTGGCCTCTAGCATTAGGGAGAAATAGGTTCAAGGAAGTTATAATGGGGCTCTGGAGAGATGGCTCAGAGGTTGAGAGCACTGACTGCTCTTCCAGAGGTCCCGAGTTCAATTCCAGGCAACCACATGGTGGCTCACAGCCATCTGTAATGAGATCTGGTGTCCTCTTTTGGTGTCTCTGAAGATGGCTACAGTGTACTCATATAAATTACTTAAGTAAATAAATGAAAGTTATGATGGCTGGTTATAAAGGGCTATGGTGTGGTTCAGTGGGTAGAGCGGCCCTAGGCACCACCCCCAGCGTGATGTAAGCCCTGAATGGCTGCGCACGCATTCAATCCCAGAGATCTCTGGGAGGTGGAGTCAGAAAGACTTAAAATCTACATTGTGAGTTAAGGCTAGCCTGGGGTATGTAAGACCCTGTCTGCAAAAGAAGACAATGAGGAAGAGAAGAAAAGGGTGGTGGTGGGGGCGAGAACAAAGGAAGATGTATAAACACGTTCCCTTAAATAGCATGATCCAAACTATGTTTATATCTTTATATCTTCTATGTCCGGTCTAAAAATACAGAAATTTAAAAGTGTAAAATCCCACCCACTGGAATTATATCTTCCTTTTAGTTACATCGCAAACACACTGAGTCCCATATGTTCTGATCCTAACCCCAGCTCAACTTTCAGCATTATGTGAGGATGAATTCAAGCTACCGGGGTCACTGGTGTTCAAATCAGGATGACAGAGGCTCTCAGAAAAAAAAGAATCTGGAGGCAGGCACACCTTCATAGCTACTGGCTCGGCAGACGGCCATCTCCAGGCCCCGGAGATGAATCAAGAGGTCATTTCCCTCACAGCCTCAAAAGATACAAACTGGTCAGCACCCTGGCCCTTGGGTTTCTAGTTTCAAAGGCTACGAAGGAATAAACGCTTACTGTTCAAGAGCTCCTTGTATATTAACTTCTTATGGTAACCCAGGAAGCCAAAATCTGGAGATGCTATCTGCCTTTTGCTCCTATGTGCGTGCTGGCAACTCCACGCTTGCGACCCCACGCGAAACCTCGCACATAGCTCTACCTCTTAGCTGCATCACCAGCCTTTGCGTCGGAGATCCTCCCGCCTCAGTTATGGTTTAGTTTTAGTCACCTTCATCCAACCTAGAGTCATCTGGGAAATCCGCCTGGTTAGATTGGCCTGTGGCCATGTCTGTGGGCGTGCCTTCTTGATTGATTGGTGAGGGAGGGGCACGGTGGGCGGTGCTACCCCTGGCAGATGGTCTGCCAGGTATAAGAAAGCAAACTGGGCAAGACTGGGAGGAGCCAGCGGGAAGCAGCACCACCATTTGCCGCCCTGACTTTAACCAGCACGTGGAAGTGGAAATTAACCCTTTCCTCCCCTCGCTGTTTTTGGTCATACTCTTCGTCACAGCAAGAGAGAGCAGACTAGGACCCACGCGCCCCCACCCCTTGCTGGGCACAGCCTGACCTGTGTTTGCCACGCAACGCCTACTCTGAAGGACGGAAGTCTCCCATTTCCTTCTAAATGATTGGGAGCCCGTCTCTGTGACTTCGGACTTCTTGTTCCCAGAATTCTTCTCAAGCTACAAATTACAGCTGGTTTTGTATCTTCCTTTTTCTTATATCTTAAATTCTCAACTTAAAGAACCACTGTCGATATATCAGAAGGCCTGGGGTAAGCGTCTACGTGGGAGTTGACGGTCGGTCGGCCAGTTTAGCGTGGTGTTTATAGTGGTCTTATTAATACGCGTTTTTTTTTTTTTATGGGTGAATGATAAAAACCGGAAAAATCAACAATACCTTCATAATGCTGGTATATTTGGATATTTGAGGTCCTTAGCTGTGGCCTGGGGACCTACTCGTTCCACGTTACCATTGGCGCCCTCCAGACACATCTATGCCGAACACCTGAGGAGCACGTATGCATTCACACACAGAATCCATGGATCTCAGTACCTACACTTACACGCAGTTCAGAGAGAGGAAGGCGTTGGCGGGGCTGGGAGTGGGGATGAAGGGGGCCGCAGGGTTGGGGGTCCACTGGCCTCCTCTCAGGCTGTCAGCGACTCAGTATGAATAATACCATGAATGAAATGTGTAACAGCACACAAGCCATCTCCAATCAGAAACAGGAGGACTCCGTGGAGATTGTTACCGGCCCCCAGGTGCTGGGTCTTCGCCTAGCTGTTCCTAAACCATCCATGGCTGGTTTCTGAGGCCTTAAAGGTAAGCCTCCTGCAAGCAGCCTCCTCCCATAGACAGTCTCTGTGACTTCACACCCTGCTTTGGCTGTTATGGGAGTAACAGAAGTTATTTAGAACCAGGTCCATCCCTGGGCTCTTCCCTATCCAGCTAGGGCCAGAGCAGCCAGCAGGGAAGGGGTGAGCCGGGCTGTAGGGAGGGGGCTGGGAGGATTGCAGGGAGTCTCTTCCCAACTCCAACCCAGCTCACACCACAGCTTCCTGCTGTGTTGGCTGCCGGACCTGCCACCCTGTGGTGAGGGGAGGCACAGCAGCCCCCAGAGCCCTGCCTGGGTCCTATCTTTGGGGTTCTTGCTCAGGGCCCAGATGTCACCCCTATCCCCAGCTGGGAAAAACTGCTGGTAGGAACTCAGGGAAAGAGGGTTGAGCAGGGCAGGCTACACTTAGCAGCCTGGGTGGCCAGGCCTTTGAGGAAAATGGCAGTCCACCGTCAACACTGCGGGTGGGGGGAGGGGTTCTCCAACCTCTATGTGTGTGCGCCGAGCGTCAAGACCTAGCTCCTCGACACACAGGTCACGTGTACCAGAGGCACACCCGCGCTGCGTGCGGCGCACGCCACACCCCCAGGGCTGCTGTCAGTGCTGCTCCCTCGCCAGCTGCACAAATAAGAACGCGTCATTATTGCGCTCAGGTTTCCAGGCTCCATCTTGAAGCGCTCGCTGGACACCGTCAGCGCGAGCAGTGGGGGTTGGGGAGCGCCAGCGCACTGTAGACTCTGCAGGGTGCTCGGGCAGCTGGGCAGCCATGCCTCACAGTATAACTATCCTTGCCCAAGTTTGCCCTGATTATGGCAAACCCTGCCTGTCCCAAAACCAGGGCTTGGCTGGGAATGTATCCTCTATTGTCCCTTGGTGTGTCCCCCAAACCAGGGACCAGACAGAGGCTAATCTGTGATGTCACAGGCTCCTCTACACAAACAAGGAAGCAGGGACAAAGAGCAGCCTCAGATCTAGGGTGATCTGGAGGCCCTCTGGGAAAACTAAGCCCTCCCCCATTAATAACTGAATGAATGTTCCCTTGGACTCCAAGGTCAAGTCACCTGACTTGCCACCTCCAGGATGTGGCTGCTCCCTGCTGAAGGGGCACTCACAAGCTTGAGCTTCCTACTGCTGTGGGGGGTGGCTGACAGGAACTGATCACCTTCTTCCCACCTGCATTTCCTGTCAGTGTATAGCAGGCCCACTGAAGCCTAAGGTTGTCCACCATGCAGCCCCAAGGTTGTCCATCCTTCCTCACCAAGTCCACCAGCCTAAAACAGTCTACAGAACCCACCAGCATCCTGTGCCCTGGCCTCTTACCCGGTTGTCACGGGAAGCTTGCCAGGTGGCAACAGGACAGGAACATGGTGGCAGGCCAGCAGGAGCAGGTGGGTTACCATGCAGCCTCACACGATACTTCCAGGGTCCCGATCAGACACTGAGCTCCTCCACATATCATGTGTGCTCACTTCCACAAGTACAGGGGTGCTGGAAGTTTCCGGAGGGAGTCCCCAACAGGAGCACCAAGTCCCCAAGGGAGATGTGAAGTTAGGGTTGGAGCCTGATGTTGCAAGAGGGCAGCACCACACAACCCTAATAGCCGAAGGGTATAAAAACAGAGAGGAGGATGGGAAGAGAAAACAGGGGTGACCACAAGTCTCAGAGCTGGGTGGGCGGGATCCCAGTTAAGGAACAGGTGCAAGGAGAGAGAAGCAGGTGGGGAGCAGGTGAGCCCAGGCTTCAGCCTGGGGCCAACTCCACAGTGGTCGCTGAACCCTGAAAGCAAGCTTAACTCCTGAGACCTAAGTTTAGAAATGGTTAAGATGGTAAAGTCTGTTACCTAATGTACTATTTAAAAAAGAACCAAAACTTGCGAGCATTGTTGGGGGGAGAGTTACACAACTACAGCCAGTTCTTTCTGGATGTTCTGATCTTCTTTTCTAAAAGCCTGAAAATGTTCTCTAAAAAAGCAAAACAAAACAAAACAAAAACATGGCTTAGGCTTGGAAAATGGCTCAGTGGGTTAAGGCGTGACTCAAACATGAGCTCCGATCCCCAGAACTCACTTAAGAGGACAGGAAACAGAATCTCCCAGAACTCTCGTACCAGACAACCTTTCGTGTGCAACACAGCTGAACAGATATTCTGCCTCAGTGAGGTGGAAGACAAGACCAACACTGGAGGTGTCCTCTGACCACCACGAATGTCCCACACACATGTGCCCTCATACATGAATGTGACACATATATCATGCACACATACACATTTTATACACTCTGTCCCACTGGAAGCCTGAGCGTGGGTGCTTCCAGAGTTAAGAACAGCCAAGCAGACAGACTCAGATTGCTCCAGACCAGGGAGCAGTCGCTCAACAGAGGAACTCAAAATGCATGAAGGAGCCTCTGGGTATAGCTCCGTGAAAAGAGCCAGTCCAAAGACGCCACACTGTTCCAGAACCAGGCTCAGCTCCTCTAATCCCCAAACATGAGATCCAAAGTGCTCTCCATGTGACATGACAGAGCATGTGGAAATTCCCATTGCCAACCAATGTGAGTGACAAGCAAAAGACAGGTGCACTAGAGACACTGTAAAGCCATCCCATGTGTTCAAAGTGTGCATATGGCATTTTACACACACAATACTATTACATAAGGTGGAGCACAACACATGAAGATACCCGACACCAATGCCTAGTCTAGATGCATATGCACAGGCAAGACTTCACGTATGAGAATACACACACAAGCACACATGTGCACATACAAGTACACACAAACACGCACACATACAAACATATATTATGCACACACAAACATACGTGTATACACACAAACACACATGTGAACACACGCATGCACGTACACACACATACACACAAACATAAGTTCTACCCCCTATTTTAATTTATTCGTTTTTGCAGTGGTTTGGCCTGAAGCTGCTTATATTCTAATGGTAAGTACTGGTCCCCAAGATGTGTTACCCTAACAAGCAGATCCTTGCGTACTCAAATGATGGCTAGGGCCTGCGATTGGGCAGTGGGGAGAGAGAGGTGAGACTGGAGGGGGTTGCAGGTACAGAGAGAGACAGAGGAGGAAGGCAGGAGAGGAGGAAGCAGCCGTGGACCAGAAACACATGGCCCGGAGAAACTGCAACAGGGGCTTTCTAGCCAGGGAATAAATTAGAACAGCCCTAGATCTGCCCAATCTAGGCATGTGTCTTATAAATAAAATATCTGGATTGTGTGTCTTTTACACAGGCATGTGAGGATTATAAATTCCAACACTAGTTTTTTGTCAACTTGACACAAGCTAGAGTTCTCTGGGAAGAGGAACCTCGACTGAGAAATTGCTTCCATTAGATCGGCCTGTCAGTCAATAGTCTCTGTAGGGCATTTTCTTGGCTTCTAAAGGACAGAGAAGGGACAAGCTCACTCGGGCAGCTGGTCCTGGACTCTATAGGAAAGCAGGTGCATGGGAGAAAGCCAGTGAGCAGCATCCCTATACAGCTTCTGCTTAGCTTCAGTGACAGAATGTGACATGGAAGTGTAAGCCAATCAGTCCCTCCCCTCTCACACTTGCGTCTACTCCTGGTCTTTATCGAAATAACAGAAACCAAACTAATAATACTAGTCTTGTTTGCTTCCTAACAAACAGAGTAGAGACTCCATCAAAGGCACCATACCCCACCCCTGACACACACACACACACACACACACACACACACACACACACACACTGGTCATGTGGATTAAGTCCCCAGAAAGTCAGTTGCTAGAGGTGGGACAAAGCCATCATTGCTTCAAAGAGGGCATCACTGGATCTACTAATGTCTGCTCAGAGACCCTGCTGATTGATGTCTTTGCATCCAACACAGGTGACCTTTGAAGTACAGTAGCATGGAGTGGTTTGTGCCCACAACCTTAGGGACCTGGTGTCCTCTGAGGTCAGAAGGAGCAATGACCACCAGATGTCAGAAATGCTGCCAGGCACAGGTACCCTGAGCTCTTTCCACGGGTCAGGAGCTTCGACCAGTTACACACAGGGCAGCGAGGGACGACACAGACGGCAGAGACTGTGAGGGTGAACACACAGCTGACTTTCCCACCCTCACAGAGTCAGGGTCAGTGGTATCACAGAGCGGGGCACTCAGGGAATGGTCGTCAGCCAGGGAGTCACAGGAGTGGCTGGAGAAACTCAAGGCAAAAGCTTTAAAAATATATTTACTTTTGCTTTTTTTTAATCTCTATGTGTATGCGTGTGTGTGCTCATGTATGGTATCTGTGTGCACAAGCATGCACGCATGTATGTAGGTCACTGTACAAGTGTGGAGCTCAGAGGACAACGACAGGTGTCATCGCCTTCTTTCTCCTGTTCACAGGTATACACTCCAAGAGAGGGAGGCATGAGGGTCTCTGTCTCCCTTCTCTCTGTAGGCACTGAGATAACAGGTCGGCTGTCACACTCCGCTTTCCCGTGGGTTCTGGAACCCAAACACTTGCATGTAGGCCCTTCGCCACTAAGCTGTCCCCCAGCCCCTAATATTGACTGATTGGTTGGTTGCTTGGCTGGTTTAGACAGGGTCGTATTATGCATGCCCCGGATAGTCTGGAACTTATTATATAGACCAGGCTGTTCTCGACCTCACAGATTCAAGGCAGACTCTTGACCTTGTCCCCGTGATACATGTTCTTTAAAACGCTTACACCCGGGTCAGCACCGAGGATCTCAGACCACACTCCATGTGCCACACTCCGTGCGCTCCCTCTGGGATGCACCACCCCCACCGGTAGTCTAACACCTCCTGCTGATGAAGGGGACAGCCGCCAGCCTGACAGTTGGCACAAAGATCAAGAGATGGAGGAAGCCAGAGCCAGACTCCAGCCAGCTCGGGCACACAGGCAGCCAGCCACTGATGCCGGCTTTAATGGGCGAGGCTGATTTCCACCTGTGACTGAGTATGCCCCTAGCCGCACCTTAGGCTGTCCTAGGCCACCGGTGCCAGCATGGCAGAGCCATTTGCAAACAAAACTACTGTGCAAGAGAAGAACAGCGTGACCTCCTCGCCTAAGAGAGAGCTCACAAAACCCTCCTGGAGAACCCCACAGAGCAGGCTCTACAGCTCACAGGGGATGTGGGGGGGTGCCTGGGTGGGGGCGGGGCACCTGCTAGGGAAAGGTGCAAAGGGTAGGATAGGGTTCGGACCCTAGCACTCATGTTGAAGCAGGTGACCACACTGGAAGCTGGGACAGATAGGATCCTGATTTCTACAGCAGGCTGACTGGGTACAGCAGTCTAATATGTGAGCCCTGGGTTCAAATGAGAGACCCTGCCGTAAAAGTGGAGAGCAAGGAAGAGACTGGATGTTTGTCTCTGGACTCAACATGCCAAACACCTGTACATGTACACACACACACACACACACACACACACACACACAAATATTCGGAGGAGATGGAGAGATGGCTTTGTGGTTGATGCTCGCTTTACAAGTATGAGAACCAGAACGTGGATTCCCCAGAACCCACATAAGTGCCAGGTGGGTGTGGTGGTCCACCTGTAATCCCAGCCAGGGAAGGTATAAACAAGGAATTTCCAAAGCAAGTTATCCAGTGAGATTGGCCATATTGGTGAGCTCCAGGTTTGATTGAGAGTCCCTGCCTCAGCGAAAAAGATGGAAAAGCAAGACGTCAAGTCTCCATATGGATGGCCACACACAATGTGAGCACACATTTACACACATGTGCTACACACATATACATGCTACATACATTTAGGAAAATGAAAAAAAATAAATTAAAAAAAAAAAAGGCTGGAGAAATGGTATGGTGGCCAAGAGCTCTTGCAGAGGACCCCAGTTCAGTTCCTAGCACCTCCATGATGGCTTACAGCCATCTATAAATTCCAATTCCAGGGATCTAACACCACCTCAGGTCTCTGCAGGGTCTAAATGAGAGTTGTGCACATATGTGTGTGTAGACAGAACACACATAAACATGAGACTAAAATAAACATTGTTTTTAAAATGGGGTAGAACAGAAGTCCCAAGAGGAGAGAGACGGGAGACAGGAGGGGCCCCACAGCAGGCCTGGAGAAAAACAGGTGACTTTTTACACACACACACACACACACACACACACACAAGTGGAGCCTGCTGTTACCTACTGCCCCACAGGAGCCACAGAAATTTTCTCTTGGAGGCTTTGAGTCTGCTAGGCAGAGCAACAGCTGGAGTTTTCCACAGCTGATGTTTACCAGGAGTAAAGTTAAGACACATATCACCCAGAATTTATGGCCAGAGATTGGGTGACTTACGCCCAAGATCCTTCCAGATGTGGAGAGGGCAAAGGCCATCAGAAAACCAGTAAAAAACACGACAGCCTGCCTCTGTTTCCGAGTATCAACCTCCTGTGGCTGCTGCAGCAGGAGCCAGTCATGTTCGGAGCTTACCAGACCAGGTGTAAGTCCGTCCAAACGAGACCTCTGGACTACACTAGCAAACAGGCAGGGCTTGCTCTTTCTGGAAACCCCAGAGGACCTTCCAGAAGCCTTGCATCCTTAGCCAATGATGACCAGCAGAGTCTCTGCCACATTCCACGGATCTGACGCTGACCTTGTAATCACACTGAGGTAACCCAGGCTCTCCTCTCCTCTCCAGGTCAGCTACTGTGCAAACTAGACTCCATGTGCAATCTGAATCCTGCTGGAAATGGCATAACATCATATGGTCCCTGTGTCAGGAGAGGAAGTGTTTGGAGTCCATTCATCTGTCAGACTTTAGGAGAACCCCACAAAATTCTGCCTGGCAGCTCCAGGGAGCTTGGGACCTTCAAGTCACTAGTTTTTGCCATCCAACTGCCTTGGACAAAGCACAGGGGACTGAGGCCTAGAGCCAGGACCCAGTGTCCCCTGACCTTGGGTTGCGCGCTCAGGTGGGGGTAGGGGAACTGAGTGAGTTGGAACTTCCTCCATCTAAAACCTTGGTTTCCTGTCTGGGTATAATGGGCTTTACCAGTTCCCCGAGGAGAAAAAGAAGAACAAAAGGGGCAGACTTCTCTTCTGGAAACTTCCTGGGAGAGCCAAAGAGGGTGGTCTGTGCTCACCAGGGGAGGAGGGCAACCACAGCTTCCCAACTCAGGCTGTCCTTGGTCTAAAACGCCACTCAGACGCTGCACAACTGCTCACGTGTGACCTCTGCCTTGAAGTAGGGACAGTCAAGAAGCCAAGGATGTTTAGAGTGCTGTGTGAATGGATGTAGCCCATACCCCGTTACTCCCCTGGCCCTGTCAGACTGCTCAGGAGTAGAAGGCCTTGAAAACAGGTCACCTGCCTTGTGGCCCACAGAAACCGGTTCATCGACTTTTCCCTCAAGGCTCCAGCAATAAAGCCTGGGACTAGGGATGACTTGTGAAACAAGAGTCAGACACACGCAAACAGGGATTCGTTCCTCCCTCCACATCTGCCTCAGCTCCCCTCGCCTCCCTGTTGGCTTTCCCAAGTCCCTTGTGTCCTCACCAGCCATGGGAGAGCCAGCTTTGCAGATCAAAGGGTGAGATCAACCAACCTGTCCCTCTGGGAAGACCTCTGGTCCCATCATTTAATGGCACCCCTGGGAGGCTGGCATGACTTGTCCTCTAGGGCGCATTAACTCTGGGTATGGCATCAAAGCAGAAGAGAAATGTACTCGCAGCCCACGGGCCCCCTGTAGGATCCCGCAGGGTCCCTGTTCTGAGAACAAGATGGCTGAGGTGGAGGGGGTTAACCTTGCTGCTGGAACCCAGACCATGTGCCGGAAGGGAAAGGTCCTTTGTAGCATGCTGGTCAGCACAGCAGGGCTGGGAGACCTCAGAGATCCTGGAACTGCTATCTACCTCTTCCAACCGACTGTTCAGCGATCCCTCTGATACAGTCTCTCCCTGCAAAGCCCCAAAGCCAGGGCCTCCCTCCAGGAGCTGTCCGCCTTTACGCCCCTGGACCCCAAATATAAACATCCTATTTCTCCCGCAGAACAGGGGAAACTGGGCTAGGAAAGGCAAGGAAACCTGCTGATGTGCCAAGTGCAAAACGCAAAACCAGCCTGGGAGACTGCCAGCAGCTCCAACGAAGCCAGCCAGGGGCTCATGAGCAGCCCAGACCAAGCTGCCCAGGGTTCACCAGCAGCACAGAGACCAGGCTAGCTCCTGACTTCTGCACTGCACTTGTAGATGGTGCACTGTAGTTGGGCAAAGCACAAGCTAAGGAACCACAAAACAAGCTTCAGATCAGGGAGAAAACCCTATTGATGACATCCCAAAAAGGACTGATCCAGTTTAGAGAAAGTTACTTAGTTACAGAACGTGAGTTTTTGAGGGATTGGAAAAATGGCTTCATTTGTATCTTGTCTGTCAGCATTCTGTCTGCCCCAGGAGCCTGAGGGCCCCAGTTTCATCTCCTATGCCCATGAAAAATCTGGAAAGCGCCTCTAATCCAGTGCTAGGGAGGTGGAGACAGGCACATCCCGGAGCCTCTGGAAAACACAGCATGAGTAGGTCCTGAGGAACATCTGCCCCCCCACATTCATGCATGCATATGAGAACATACATCAAGACACACATGTGAGCATATACACACATTGTGTACACACACACCCACCCACCCCATACATGCCCCTCCCCCACATTCTCTCTCTCTCTCTCTCACACATACACATGTGAGTGCACTCTGTGTGTGTGTGTGTGTGTGTGTGTGTGTGTGTGTTCTCATACACATAGAAAATAAATGTAAGCTAAGAAAATGTTTTAGGTAGTAAAAGCTTATAGTCTGCAGTCACAGGACTGTTGTAAGTCTGCCCATTTTCTGGATTGTTTGTTAGAAAAGCTTAGCTTGGTTCCTTTCTATCCCGCTTCTAGATACACTCTCCTTAACAATTTGGGAATTATCAACATTTTTGGGTTTCCTTATTGTTTTTTGCTCTGTTTTGATTTTGTTGTTATCCAAAGCCTTCCGCCCCACCCTGTGGATCTTGCCGCCCAGTTGGTCTCTAAAGATGAGGCCTTTTCCCTTTTCTCCTCTGTTCTCCTGCGGGCAGCAGTTGAGATTTTACAACTTGCCTGCCCTGGAGTTTTTCCTCTAAAACTCTGATCAAATTGTTCTTGTGTAGCCAAAACATAATTTTGAAAGATTAACCATTAGGTGAGTGGGTGACGGTCTGATGCCACCATTATCTGACGTGACTTGATTCCCAGCATCCTTTCTTTACAGGTCTGGATGCATCCACTAAGGCGATCTGCGCGGGTCCGGGCTTCTTCCCTGCCCGACATGTCTCAGCTACATTAATATCCTGCAATCAAATGATGTAGAACATGACAGACATCAATGAAAGCAGCTTCTCCTGCTACAAACTAGCACGACTCCTCATGGCTAACAGCTCCCCTCCTCTGAAGCTTGTACAATCTACACAGCCAGTTTTACAAGAGCAGAGTCAAGCCTGTGGAAGAATTTTTAAGAAATTTCAGTCATAGGGAAGGATAAGCTAGACTCTTAGAGGAGACTTGTGTTGCCAGGTAAACTGTCCAACTCTGCTACCCAGGACAACCTGAAGGAGTCCAGTCCCCACCAAGTTATAAAGATTGGGATGTAGCAGCATCTCTCACAAGGTATTGGGCTGTAATCTCAGCTACCCAGAGGGCCGAAGCAGGAAGACCGCAACTCTAAGGCCACCACCCATCATAGCTCCACAGTGAGCCCAAGGAAACCCTTCATAAACCCACGGGCTCAGAGGCAGAGCACCTGCCTAGCAAGCGTGAAGCCCTGCCCAGGTTCAGCCTCTGGTATCGCAAAAGAAAACAAGAGATACTGATCCAGACTGAATCAAAACTGAATGAATGAACACAGCCATGGGGGTGGCAGAGCCCTGACCCAGGGTGGGGGCTGCTCGCTCTCGGCCTTGGACACAGAAGCTCCAGCACGCAGCGGTCTCATACGGTAATAAAGAGACTAGTGCTCAGCCCCAAATCCTAACCACCGTGGAGGAGAAGGGAGGAAGAACACAAGAGCCGGGGGATGGGGAGGATCGCCGTAAACGGATGACACCGGAGAAGACAGGGGTGACAGCGCACCCCTGAAATCACAGCCACAGCTGTGGCTACCTTCGTAAGACCTGCACAAGAACAAACCAGTCAGCCTACCTAAGCAAGGGTGGCAGTCCCCAGGCCCCGCCCCTTACTGGAAGCTGGAGGTTTCCCAGGCTGCAGCGGGTGGTCCTACACATATACACAAGTGGGCAGCACTAGTTAGATTCCGGGAATCATCAAAAGAGGAGGAAAAATTAAACAAGAAGGAGAGGTGTGGGAGAGAGGGATACAGGGTACACTAGAGGGAAACGAGTTTATGCGCGCATGGAATTCTGAATTAATAAAGACATTGTAAAAAAGGAAAGCAGGGTTTTTAACTTGCGCGGTGAAACGTGAAAAGTCTAAGTGACAGATATGATAGTTTACAAGTTGACAAACAAGAATGGAAGTACACACCTGTAATCCCAGCACTTAAAATGCAGAGGGGGGGGTTGCCATGAGTTCTAGACCAGCCTAGGCTGCAAAAGAGAGAGGTGGGGAAAGAGAGAAACTGAGTCTCAACAAAAAGTTACTTGCTGTCTGCCAGGCACTTGGGTGGTGAGGTTTTGAAGAGGAACCATCCAACAAGGAGTCAAACAAGAGACAAAGACTGGTGTATACTGTCTGTTTTTGGAGACCATACAGGGTTGTGTTTTAGTTTTGATTTTTAGTTGTTTTGTTTTGTTTGGTTTGGTTTTTGTTTTTTTTTCTTTTTGGTTTGGTTTGGCTTGGTTCTTTAAGAAAGAATCTTTGTACCCCAGGATGGCCTGAAGCTCACTATATAGCACAGGCTGGCGTTAAACTCACAGAAATCCCCCTTCTCAATGCCTCTCCTTCTCACGCACTGCAGTCCTGAACCGCCATTGCCCAGGGAAGGTGGTCTTATCACTGCGGCTTGTCATTCAACATCGGGGCATGGAGAGGCCAGGGCAGTAGCAGGGGAGTTCTGTCCGCCCAAAAGTCACCCTCTCAGAGGGGAAGGCTCCAAAGCAAAGAGTGCTCCTCAGGGAGTACAGTGAACTGATCCTAGCTGTGAGGTTGCTGGCCAGCCAGGTCTGGGCTGGGTCACATGTCACCATGTGATGGCATCTTGGGGTAGATGTCAGCGAAATAGTTCTGTGGATAAAGGTCACTGCCCCCAAGCCTGAGGGCCTGGGTTTGATTCCTCTCAAGGCTCACGTGGTACAAAGCCAGAACTGACCCCCACAAGCTGTCCTCTGAGTTCCGCGTAGGCACCACCAAGGCACACGTGGGCTCACATACACTCACACAATATTAGTTATAATAACAATGTGGTTTTGAAGATGTATAAACCGCAGCTCTTTCACAGGTCTGTTTGTGCACAATGCAAGCCCACAGGAGATGATCAGGGGCTGTTAACAGAGAGCAAGATTACCAGGAGAGCCAACATTTCCCATGGAAGAACCTCCCAGCGATACTCTAAATACTCCACCCACCAGGAAGCTACAGGGAAAAAAACAGACAAAACAAACAAACAAGCCAAAAACACTTCAGCGCTGCTCAGCCAAGAGATCCTTCCCCAACAACCAGCTGAGAACCAACTCAGGTAAATTCCCAAAGGGCCATCCCGGTGCCCAAAGTTCTTGCACCGTTAAGTTCAATATTCGCTATCAAGGTTAATGTGTATGCACGCCAAGACTTGCATAGTTTCTTCTAAATTTTCTAATCAGTTATTAGGATTTAGAGTGGAGCCCCTAGACCTCAGGTCTTTGTACCCATGCTCTGACCAAGATGCTTGGCGACGGCACATTTCCCCTCTCTTTTCTGATAAAGGAAGTTGACAGGGGCCATGGAACAAACTTTAACGGAGGCAAGAGCCGCTTTTCTATTCCCCTATTTCTGAACGGAACCTGGACTAGATTGTGGCCAACATGTGACACCGACTTCGGAGGAACAGGTTTTTCTCACCGCGCGTTCTGGCAGGGTTCTGTGGGTTATTTTTAGCAATCTTAAATTGCCCTTTTTTCTTTTTATACTATCTCTTTTTTTTTTCGTTCTTTTGAGGGAAGGACGAGAGAGAGAGAGAGAGAGAGAGAGAGAGAGAGAGAGAGAGAGAGAGAGAGAGAGAGAGAGAGAGAGAGAGAGAGAGATGGCGCAAGCTAAAAAGAAGCGAGGACCCTGACATAGGGCTCTAAAATATCCCTGACCATTCCCCCTAGTGCCCCAACGCTAAGACCGCGCACTCCCAAGAGGACATGGCACACCTTGGGGGCTCTGTCAGACAGTGCGAGAACCCCACAAGTTCTTCGCATGCTCAGACCAGCCAGCAAGACAAAGACCGCAAGTGCACCGGCCCACAGCTCCAGACAGGCGGGGACCGAGTCTCCTCGAGTGGGCCCACTCCCAGAGCAGGGAGTCTCACTCGAGGATGGAGTCCCCAGGGCGTCCCCAGCGAGATCCGGGTCCCTCCGCATCGCCCCCGCCCTGCGCCCAGCGCGGGTCCCCCAGCCCCTCCCGGGCCCCCCGCACAGCAGGCCCGCGTCCCGTGCGTGCAGATTCCATCGTACCCAGGAACCGCCACGTTGTCCCGAGTGGATCCCAAAACCCTCAGCCCGCGGTCTCAGACGAACACTGATACCCACCCGGGTCCGGCCGCGAGGGCTGGACACGCGCCGGCTCCGGGAGCCACCACCGCCGACGCCGCTACCGCCGCCGCCGCTAGCGAGGCGCGGCGGGGAGGGGATGTGGAGAGGCCGGCCCCGCTCCGCCCCGCTCCGCCCTTGCTCCGCCCCCGCTCCGCCCCCGGGCCCAGCCCCGCGCTACCCAGAACGCCACGCCCAGCCTCAACCTCGGGGCTCTCTGCTGACTCCCTCTGCAGGTCCCTCCGGGCGCAGGGTACCCGGGACTCTGCCTTGTATAGGAGCCCTGCGCCTCCGTTCGGGACATGCCTGTGCCCACAAATGCGCTCACCCACTGCGTTCTTATTTTTCAAATGTGGGGGTACGAAGGAATGGTGCCCACCAAAAGGTACTGGGCCCCTCTCTTCTGCCGACAACCTCTCAAAAGACTCCGTAGTTAGGGTCCCTCAGGAACCCAAAGCTGGATGTGAGAGAGCCAGAGCTAGGCGCGTTTCCCGGACACAGCATCCTCACCCTGCTTGCCACTCTCAGAGTCCCTGAACATCTTCGGGCCGAAAGAGGTGTTACATTAGCAATATCGTCACTCTGCAGAACCTGAGTCCGGGCGTAATAGGCTCGGACACATGGCGACAGACTGACAAAACATACATTTGTGCTTTAATGTATTTGTTTAGTGTGAGAACCGCTGGATTCATCCAGGCCCCGCCTCCTGCGGGCTTTGAGCGCGCGGTCCAGACTTCGCCGGATGTTGATGGCGTCGCCTAGCAACGAGAGATGGCGGAGCCGGAGGACCAGGCTGACGGGTAAGCCCCGCGGGAGTGATAATAAACCCACCAGATGTTTTCCCTAGCTTTCTGCACACAGGTACCGCTACCCGGTGAGCCTTCTCCTTCACTTCTGGGCCCCTTCCCACTCTCTTTCCCCACTTTCTGGGCCTTTCCTACCCTACCCAGCCCACCCTCCACTAAGTCCCTTATTTCTTCCACCTCCTGTCCTTTGTCCTTTCCTAGCCAACCCCCACCCCCGCCTCATTCCTTACTCCTAGCCCTTGCTTCTCCTGGACTACAGGCTTGCACGCCCTGCAGTAACCATGGCAACACCATGCTTGGTAAACCAGGCTGCAAAGCAGGACCTGGATAAGACGCTGTCCAGTATTGCAAGAGTTGGGAAGAAAGGAGGAGCACTTGCTCCATTGGGATTGGGCTAGACCCAGGCCACTCCCTGCAAGAATGGATCCCCTCCCGGACTTGAGGGGTAGAAAGATCCCCAGCACTGAGTGAACCCCCAAACGCTGCTGCCAGCTCTGTTTTAGGTTTTGTGCAAAACAAAAGCAAGTTTAAACAATTCTATTCGCTCAGACGTTTCTGGGATGTTTCATATATTTAGAGGTTAAGTCTCTATGGATGCCCATGGAAACGCATCCAGATTATATCACACGAGAAGGCTAACCGTGAAACAGCAATTACAGACTGAGCTCCAACTTGGGGAAGACTTGAAAGGCAAAGATTCTGAATGAAGGCAGGTGCACACAGATGTCTGTTTCAGTGGTGCTGTAGGGAGCAGAAGAGGAAATCGCCCGTGCTTTCATTGTCTGTGAAGCAGAAATCTATATTAGTTTTGTTTTTTCGTTTTTAGGCTAGCTTAGCTATGTCCTAAAGGCAGCGTGTAGAAGTGTGGTGCGCACAGAAGCCCGAGGAGGTTGTCAAGTGTCCCACTTTTTTCCATCCACCTTATTCCCTGGAAGCAGGGTCTCTCACTGAACCTGGAGCCTGAGGGCCAGCAAACCCCAGTGAGCCTCCTGCCTCAAACCCTCACAGTGCTAGAGATCCAGGCACGGGCAACTGCGCATGGCTCTTATGTGAGTGCGAGGGGTCCAGACTCCAGTTCCTAATTACATTTTTGAAAAGCCAAAATATTTTACATGCAAACCTTGACCATGCTGAGAAGCAGAGACCAAGTCTGTCCTCTCCCCTGAGACCTTCTCTGCTTTGTCCCAGAAACAGAATAGCTAAGGTGACTTCTCCGGGGTGTTCTCACATGCCGTTATACAGTTCCTTTCATGTTATAATAGCTTTGTGCTTTTCCCCCCGTACCAAATTTGTGGCAAGCATGACCTAGCGATGGAAGACTTTTGGCTGGCAGCAGGGTGAAATTGAGGCAGAGGCCTTACCACTGAGCAGCTAGCATGCAGTTGGCATGATAAGATAAGCTGTGAACCAGTGTTCCTGTCTCTAAAAGCAGGTCACACCTGGACGGTGAACAGGCTTCTGCAGAAGAGGAGACGGAGCAGCAGGGCACTGAAGGCCGTGAGGTAACTTCCGTCCGGATTCCTGTTTGCTAGGAGACAAACAGACAGGATGGCCAGGGACCGTGGTGCCATGGTCATGTGCTCCGTGACAGTCTCAGTTCAGGCATGGGAGACTCGGTTCCTTCCCACTGTGCTCTGTTGGCACTGACCAAAAGCATCTTAGAGGAGGAAAGGATTTATGTGGCTTACACTTCCAGGTCATGGTTCATTACTGAGGGAAGTCAAGGCAGGAGCCTGAAGGCAGGCCTGTTTGTCAGTCCACATATATTACATCTAACCAGAGAACTCATTCACAGCCAAGGAAGTACAGCGGGAGCCATGGGGAACACAGCTCGCTGGCTCATTCATAGCTTGTGCTCAGCCAGCTTCTGAATACAGCCAGTGACCACTCCTGTAGGGAATAGTGTTGCCCACAGTGTGCTGGGCCAATTAATAGTCAAGACAACCCCCTACAGACGGGCCAGTCTTCTTTGGTCAATCCCTGACTTGAGACTCCCTGAGGTAATAATAACACCTCTGAATCTTAGACTGCCTTACACTTTCCAGAGTCCATGCTTGTGACACATGACCATAGAAACCACGCAGTAGCTATACATTAAACACAAAGCTTGATCTCCCGGGATGTGGGGGAGATGTATGCAGATGTTCTTCCCGTCACCTTTAGCATCTCTCAAGATTATCTTTTCTTCCCTGGGATCTCTTGCCGCCCTGTAACAGGTATCACCACAGCTGGAAAACAATGGCCAAGAAATTGAGGAGGGTAGAGATTCCACCAAAGGTCCTGAGGAGGATGTCACAACTGAAAGCGAAGGCGGATTTGAAGGAGAAATGGTGGATGCTGAGAAAGTCAGCACTGAAGGGGAAGCCATCTCTGAAGAAGAAGTGGAGTCCATTGGAGAAATTTCCCCAGTAACACAGGTGGAATTCATTGGAGAGGCCTCCCAAGAAACAGAGGTGGAATTCATTGGAGAGGCCTCCCAAGAAACAGAGGTGGAATTCATTGGAGAGGCCTCCCGAGAAACAGAGGTGGAATCCACTGGAGAGGCCATACCAGAAAGGGACATTGAATCCATCGGAGAAGCCACCCCAGAAACTGACGTGGAACCCATTGGAAAGACCACGGCGGAACTTGAAGTTGAGTCCATTGGAGAGGACAACTTGGAGACCGATGTGGACTCTGTCGGAAAGCCCATCTTAGGAATAAACTTGGGACCCACTGAAGATGCCATGCCACAAGAAAAAGTTAAACACGCTGGAAAAGCCAGACCCCAAGGGGAAGTTGAATCTTCTGGAGAAGCTGCCTCAGAAGGAGAAGCTGAAGTTTCTGACCAAGAGAAAGAAGAAGAGCATTATATCTCTGAGCTGGAGGAGCTCTCCGAGATAATCAATTCTCCTGAGTACTTCTACTCTGATGTCAGTCCCTGGGAAATGGGTACAGAGGAAATAAATGCCTCACTAAAACCCGACATACCCCAGCAGGGCATATACGAGTCCACAGAACCTACGGAACTCCCAGGGCCCACAGAGCCCACAGAGCCCGCAGAGCCCGCAGAGGACAGCACAGTAAGTGCCTCTCGGTGTTTGTACAGCCTCTTCTTGCCCATGTGGCCGTCACCCCGTGAAAGGAGCTTGTGGGGATGTGTTCAGGTGCTGTGATCAACACTGTGATGTCCAAAAACTTGGAGAGGAGAGGGTTTGTTTGGTTTACACAACCTGACCATAGTCTGTTGTGAAGGGAGGGCAGGAACCTGGAGGCAGGAGCTGAAGCAGAGGCCGTGCTTCTAACCTGCTCTTGGCTCACTCATGTTGCTTCCTTAGAGAGACAAAGGCCACCTGCCCAGGGCTAGTGCAGTAAATGGTTTGCTCTGCCCTCCTACATCGATCATAAACATCCCACACACTTGGCTGCAAGCCAATCTGGTAGGCGCATTCTCCCAAGTTGGCCAATGTTAGGAGTCTCTTAGCAAATGTAGGTCACTGCTGAGAGCTTAACCCCCAGATCCAGGTTGCCACATGCAAGGCTGGGGGGGGGAACAGTCTGTAGCCACCATCCACATGTGACTGCTCCCAGGTCTCCAGTCTTCCAAAGCAGCGTGACCCAAAAAGTCGCAGGGATGGTGTGTGTGCCCCTAAGTTCATTTTAGGTAAAAAAGGGAAAGGGACTGAAATTCTTTTATTCTTTTAAATTTATTTATTTATTATATATGAGGTAGCCTTCAGACACACCAGAAGAGGGCATCAGATCCCACTACAGATGGTTGTAAGCTACCATGTGGTTGCTGGGAATTGAACTCAGAACCTCTGGGAGAGCAGTTAGTGCTCTTAACCACCGAGACATCTCTCCAGCCCAAGACTGACATTCTTATTTCTCAAAATTCAAGTGAGCTGGCCATGGTATCAGCCACCTACCATCCCTGCACCTGCCCAGAAAAAAGACTGAGGCAGGGAGATCTTGTATTCTAAGACTGACTGAATTTCTTAAAGACTTTATTTCAAACAAAGCAAATCTAACCCCTATACATCCAAAGTGTCATCTGTTGTTAGTGGCTAACATTTTTATCTTTGTTGATTAGTTGATTGGTTTATTTGTTTTGGGGCTTGAAGCTAGGGGCCTTGAACCTGCTAACCCACCACCAAAACTTAAAGCAGGTCACAAACTTTCAGGGAGAAAAAAAAAAAAAAAAAAAAAAAAAAAAAAAAAAAAACCAGAAACACAGTAGAAAGCATATTTTATTGTCTTAGGTGCCAGAGGTAAGTTTCGAATCTGCTTTGTCACCTACAAATGCTCCTTGGTTCGTACAAAGCACTAAGTGACCTTTTCCTGGGGAGATGCCGACAAATATCTCCTGGCCCCATTCAGTGAATCAACAGCAGGCTGAAGTCATGATTCCACAAAAGTCCAGTTTGGAGAACCAGTGAGCTTACTGGGGTCACGTACAGGAGCGGTGGATGATTCAAAAGCAGCAATGTCCCCCAAAAGTCCAGCTCAGTATTCTGGGGTTCCTTACAGGACCCATAGGCAAGTCACCTTCCCAGAGTCAACTCTCTACAGCTATTACTCCTCCTCCTCTTCCTCCTCTTCCTCCTCCTGCTGCTCCTACTACTACTACTACTGCTCCTCCTCTTCCTCCTCCTGCTGCTCCTCCTCCACTTGTTCCTCCTCCTTTTCCTCTTCTCTTCTTTCTCCTCATGCTCCTCCTCTTCCTCCTCCTCTACTATGCATAGGCCGTTGGGACAGGGTCTTGCCAGCCTAACTTTAGGTGATGCTCTCACACTTAGGTAGACTTTTGAGGTCCGGTTTCCCCTGCCCTACATCTTTGTTAATTGCCCAGGCCACCCTGGGCTATATAAGAGACTTTGTCTCAAGTCGGGCAAACAGCTGGACATGGAGATCAAGGGAAGGTGTTTAGATGGGAAAAGAGAAAGTGCTCCCCCAGGAGGCCCTTGCTGGAAGTGCAGAGAGTGAAGGCTAGCCCCTATGAGAACGTGTTCAGGCCACTCTTTCCAGCCTCTGGGGCCTTCCAGGTCAATCCAGAACCTTAGTACGTAGGGGACACAATTGCACCCAGGTCCAAACCATAGAAGTGCTCATTGATTTGTTCCTGATATTCCTTCTGTAGGCGGGACCCCCAGAGCCTTCCCCTCAAAGAGTCTTTCCTATGGGGGCAAGGCACCGCTTCAGACTGAGCATCGTGGGAAGTCTGACTCCCTCGGACACTGACGATCTTCCTCTGGAAACAGAAGCTCTTCAGCAAGAGCCAGGTAACTGGTGCTAATGGCAGTGTTGTCCTGACAGCAGCTAAGCCGGCTCCTCTTCCTTTCTTCCTCTCTGTAGGTGAGGCTGTTCAGGCCACACCTGCCTCATTTCCCTGATGCCAGGAGGCTAATGATAAACAGGCAGATGCAGACAGCTTTATTTACTATGTGTCTCTTTCAGTTAGTCCTCACCCAGACCCAGGGAAGTGCAACTGTTACCCATTGCCCATTATAGAGCCAAGGACCCCAGGATACATCCAGTAACTTATTTCAGACCCAGTGAGGTCCCAAACACCCACGGGCCTGGCTGACTTTACCCACTTCCAACTGCTCCCTAGTCTCTGGAATGAAGCCCTGGGGCAGCTCCCCGCACCTCGGCTGAGTGTAGAAGGGAACACATGTGTCCTTGTCCGACCATGTGTGTGTGGAGCAGACAGAATTTGCACTCTCCAGGATGGAAATGCACACGTGCTTCAGTTCATAAAGCCGCAGGTTATTAATAACGGATATGAAAACGGGTCCATCTAGCCCAGTAAGAAATGGGACAGTGGTCCTGGATGCAGCTCACTGGCGGGACTTGCTTGGCACACATAACACCCTGGTGCACAGAAATGGACGAGGTGCTTCACACCAGAGTCACAGCAGTGTAAAACCCGAATCAGGAGGAGCCTTGAGCCATTAAGCCCCAGACAAACCTAGGCTCTCAGAGCAAGGTGAGTCGGGTACAGAGGAAGCAACAGTGCAGACACTGCAAGTCCTTACCACCGTCACCATTATCCTGCCTGTGGGATGGATGCATGAAGGGGCAGCCCCTGGAGAACTGTCCCCTGGAGGTCTGTCCCACACACACTAGGGCTGCAGCTTCTGATGCCACAGGTGAGCTCACACAATGGCAAATGCCCGCCGGGCATGTTGGTTAGTTCTCCGAGTGAGGCTGCTGTCTGCTGACTGGCCCTGAAGGACCCTCTTCTTCTTCTCCAGAGAGACTGCAAAATTTATTCCTGGCACTCACCTGTATGGATTTCCTTGTTTGAAACAGGCTGGTGGGGGCTAGAGAGATGGCCCACCAGTTAAGAGTACATGCTGCTCTTCCAGAGGTCCTGAGTTCAATTCCTAGCACCCACACCAGGCAGCTCACAACCACCTGTAATTCAAGCTCCAGGAGTATCCATCTCCCCTGGTCTCTGTGGGCACTTGCCTTTTTGTCCACAGACCCACACGCATAACAAAGAAAGTAATCAATAAATAAAGGTCAGAACAGTCTCCCAGAGCCCAGGATAGCCTGAAGCCCTTATGTGTCTTAAGACAGGTCTTGAATGCCTAAGCGCTAGGATTATAGGTGTATAGGGTGATGCCAAGCCTTGTATTTTGTTTGTCTTATCTATTCAGTGCTGATCTGCTGAGTACCTGTATTTCAATTACTACTCCGAGCAAAGACACAGCCAGTGTGATAACTCACACCTTTAGCCCCAGAGATGCTTGGGAGGCAGAGCATCTCTGTGAGTTCAAAGTTAGCCTGATCTACATAGTGAGTTCTGGACCAGCCAGGGCTACATGGGGGAGACTCCTGGTCAAAAGAGATTAGTAACCACATACAGCAGAAGACAAGGGTCTCCGTGACCTAATTTCCAACCTCATTTCTTCAATCATTTTAACGGTGTGGTGTTCACACAATAGCTCTCATGAGTGTAGTGCTCAAGGGGACCAGAAGAGGGCATCAGATCCCCTTGAGCTGGAGTTAGAGCCCCGTATTAACTGCTTGACAAGGGTGCTGGGAGCCAAACTTTTGTCGTCCAGAAGGAAGGGCAGCAAGCATTCTAAAAACTCTGAGCCGTCTTCCCAGCTCCTGAACTTAGGAGCCCCCTTTCTTTCCACCCTTCACCAGAGTCTCCATCCACTGCTGGGATGTTGTTTATCCCGTGGGATGTCTGATACCTGGCTGATACCATGGGCAAGCCTGAGAACCTGCCACTGGAACGCTCTCTCCTTGCTTATTTCCAATATGCCCACACCCCCGAGAACATGACAACCAGGCTTTGGTGACATTTGCTATCTCTCCCTGACTGGCCACTCTACAGTGCCGTCAACTTCCAGAGTCCATGAAGAAACCCGGATACAGTTCCTAGACCAGATCCAGACCCTCAGCCCCGAGGACGAGTCCCTGATTGAAAGTGCAACGTCTGAAGGAAGTGACGAAGCAGAGGAGGAAGGCACCCAACTGATGGTGCTGGACCCAGACCATGTAAGAAAATGCCCTGGGGTTTTGCTTTCCCCCATGGGGGGGATACCTGAGCTCTTACCCTACCCCCCCAACCCCCGCCCCTTTCTGCCTCTGCCACGTGGCTCTTTGTTCCTCGGCTACCCCTCCTGTGGCCATGGAAGAGTGCTGTTTACTGGCTCCCTTCCCTGTGGCCTGCTCTGTTTGTTTTCTTTTACACCCCAGGACCCATGCCTAGGATTGGCACCACCCACAGTGGGCAGTGCTCTCCCAAGTCAGTCACCAGTCATGAAAAGGTCCCAGTCTTGCCTATAAGCCAGTCTAATGGGGTATTTTCTCAGTTAAGGTTCCCTCCTCAGATAACTCCAGTTGTGTCACATCAGCAAAACAAGCTCAAAAAACACCCTCGACTCTCCTCTTTTTGTTTGTTTTGCTTTGTTTTGTTCTGCTCGAGGGCTGACGATCCTCTGTGAGGGATCTGGGCCCTATAGGATATTGAGCCAAATCTCTGACCTATTTTTCCAATGTGTCCAAACTATGCAGGTTGTGAGAGGGAGGCAGGGATAGCATCACTTCCTCCTAACTGTCATCCACACTGAGGGTCCTCCGTCCAGTCCCACAGTACAGGAGGATGGCAGGCTTGACTTGATCTTAGAAAGCTGTAGCGCTCCAGGGAGCACAGAAGGAGCCCAGGGCATACTGGGAAAATCTCCTGGGCCCTCACTTGAAACTGCAACAACTCCCTTACTCTCCCTGGTA
The DNA here is from genome assembly GCF_963924665.1 of Micromys minutus. Lineage (NCBI taxonomy): Eukaryota > Metazoa > Chordata > Mammalia > Rodentia > Muridae > Micromys > Micromys minutus. The sequence continues at coordinate 64,400,446 of NC_137979.1, forward strand.
AACGTAGGCTGACCCCCTCAGTGGCCACATCCTTCAGCCAAATCTCTGCAGTGTCTGGTGGGCCAAGAAGTGGCCCAGGTTCTGTGGCTTCCACTTGGTTGGGTGCAGGTCCCCTAACAGTTGGAGCAGGCGCTTACCCTGGCTCTGTTGCCTGCCTGCCTGTGGATCTTGTTCTCCTAACTGGGTTGTCTTGTCTGGCCTCAGTGGGAGAGAATGTACCTAGTCTTGCAGTGACTTGAAGTGCCAGGCTGGGTTGGTATGGGGAGGTGAGCCTCCCCTTTCTCAGAGATGAGGGGGAATGGGAGAAGGGGCCATGTGAGGGGAAACTAGGAGGAGTTGTCTGCAATTGGGATGTTAATTAATTAACTAATGGAGAAAAAAAGGAATATTGGTTGAGAAACCATCTATGTCTGTCCATTCACCACCCCCCCCCCACAGAAACAGACAGACTGAGACAGAGGTCAGAGAGAGAGGGAGGAGGAGGGAGAGAGGGAGGGGGAGGAAGATGGGGAGAGGGAGAGAGAACAGCCACTGGACTACTCAGCTGAGCACTGCTACCTTGGACATGAGAGGAACTGACTGCTGTGGTTTTCTGTTGCCTTAGCCCCTGATGATCAGATTCCAGGAGGCTCTGAAGAGCTACCTCAACCGGCAGATGGACAAGCTGAGGCTGGACATCCAAGAGCTGGTGCGTTCGGGTTCCTGTCTTCCTCCCATCCGGGTGGGCACCCATGGACCTGCGTCGACCCTATCTCCTTCTCCGATACAGGATGTGGCCACCAAGCAAATCCGAATCCAGAGGCAGGAGCTGGGCGTAAACCTCTACGGGGTCCAGCAGCATCTGGCCCGCCTGCAGATGCAGCTGGAAAAGAGCCATGACCGGCACACTCTGGCAGCCTGCGAGCGGGGGAGGAAGGAGGAGGAGCTGCAGAGCGCCCGCTCCCTCTACAACAAAACCTGCGCTACCGCCAGCGAGGAACGAAAGAAGTGTAAGGCACCCCGTGAACCCCGAGACCCAGCGCCTACCCCCTGAGTGTTTGCGTGTCGTTGAAGACACTGGCAAAGCAGTGACGTTTGCAGGAGGGGTTACCACTTTTTGTGGGGGCGAGGGAGGTCCTGCAGTGTGGTTCACTGGGTAGAGCAGGAAAGGCTGAAACCAACAGGGTCAGGTGTGGAGACTCCAAACTGGATGTGTAGAGGGTCCACAAGGATGCAGAGCAGGCGGGTGGGACTCAGGAGTGGGAGGGACTGTGCTGCTGGGCACCGGAAGTGTCCCAAACCGGACAGCGGCAGCCAAAGGTGCTGAGGGACAGCGGAGAGGAACCCAGGTAGCCTGGGATCACGTGAGATGGCCTCGCTATGTTCAGCATCCCCACTGAAGCCACGCCCCCTCACCGAGCAGAGAGCTGAGGACCTAAGGGACAGCGAACAGCAACCCTCGCACCTGGCGCCCGTGCTCTTTGTGTGTTACGATGTTACTCTATTACTAATATAATAGAAAAAAAGTAAATGGAACAAAACAGGTGCTCTGCTCTGGCAGGATGCATTTTGAACCCCGACAAAATGCAGGTGAGAATTCTAGGCTTTCCTTTCTGTTTGTGTGTTATATTCTATTACAGAGTCTGCCAAGACATTGGTAATGAACAGGGTTTTGTTTTATTTTTTATTACTATTTTTTTTTAATTTTTGGAGGCAGTGTGCCCTGTAGCCCAGGCTGGCTCCGAGCTTGTTATGTGGGGTGACTTTGGATATCTGCTCTTCCTGCTTCCATCTTCTCTGTGCTGGGACTGTATGTCCTGTGCCACACTACACCCAGTACACAAAATGCCAGGGGGCAAACCCGGGGGCCTTCATGCACACCGAGTAAGCCGCCCACCAACCATCTGTCACCTGACTCTGGAGAAGAACGTCTCCAAGGTGGAGGGACCAACATATGTCTAGAGATGCGCCATCTTAATGGCTGAAGGGCATAGAGGAGAATGGAGAGAGGACCAGGGACGGGCAGCTGCAGTCTCAGGCCCCGGGCACCCTACGCTAATCCGTCACATCCAGGGCATAGGTGTGGGGCCTGTGCACGTCCCAACTTGCAGTGCCCCCCTCCCCATCACTGCACTGCCGCACACGGGACCGGACGGGGTTCCCAGCAACTGTATCTTTGAGAGATGGATTCAACCTCTGCATCAAAAGAAAGCACCAAAGGAAGGGCGTGGCGCTGAAACTCAAGCCCCCACTTCCCGTTATTACGGACCTTGGAGCATGCTGCGGGCACACACCACTGTCCCTGCCATCCACCGGCTGTGAGGCCCACGGTCACAGAGCCAGAGGGGCATCACGCTACATGGTTCTCACATACCACGGCCCATGGAGCAGACGGACTTCTGTCCCTTGAAGGGCTCCCTTAAGGGCGAGGCCACCCCTTCATCTCCCCTTTGGTGTACAATAGACTGCAGGGTAACATGGTAGGACAATGCCAGAGGAGCTGTGTAAGAACGCTGCCCACTGTGCTTTCGTGTCAAAGGGCACTCAAATCTCTTTCACGAGCCAGCCAACGAAAGGCGAGTGCCATGGGTAGAGGTGAGCACTCGAGAGGAGGAAGACGGGTTCCGGGCAGTTACATTTGAAACCGGTTTCTGTTCACTAATACTCGAAGGGATGAAAAATTCAGAAGAAGAATTGACACATCGACTCAGTCACTCACTTGGCAAAGACGAGTTGACCTTGGCTGACACGCTTAGGCAAGTGTGTGATACACACCCCTGCTCACTCGAGTGGGAGCAGGGGATAGCCTGCTTAAGTTGCCACACTGAGGTCCCAGACAAGGTTGTTTCATCAACAGACATTACAGGACCGTCAGGACCGGGTCCTCCGAGGCCCCCCGAGATCCCGTGTGGCCGCCCCTCTGTGTCCTGCTCTCCCCTTCAGAGGATTGGAAGACTACCATAGTGACCAGACTAAATCTCGTTAGCCTCTCTAAAGACCCCAAGCCGAGTTCGGAGGGTGGTCAGGCGGCACCTACCCCTGGGGCAAGCGTCCCCTGCTTCCTCCTACTCTTCATCTGGAGAAAGGATCTCATCCGTGAGGGTTGGAACAGACAAGTTCACGAAATATGAACTGTCCCCAAATATGTCTGAGCTAAAAAGAGCAGGGGCAGGGGGTGGCCAGTGAACTCTCAGTAGCTTCAACTGCCTCAACAAGTGTGTTGGGCGGACAAAAGGTGGGTCAGGAGGAACAGAAGAAATACTCAGACATCACAGACAAGAAGCTAGTACGCTGTGCTGACAGTACCAGGCTCTCCGCAGGCAAACGGCTGAAACCAGAAACAAAGGACCCCCCCCCACCCCCACAGGCAGCCAGAGGAAGCATCAGATTGTGCAGGAAGAGATCCAGTGCTCCGGGGAGAGACCCGGTGCTCCAGCCAGACTCTCTTCTTCCCAGGAAACCTTCCTGCACAGGAGCCAGCTCGTGCTCCAGCGCCACAGGACTTCCCACATCACCATTTAACGGGATTTTCTCAAGCTTAAACTGCATCCTTCAAGGACATCTGACTCCAACACAGCCCTCTCTCAATGACCAACACATAGTTCAGCTCACTATAGATCACAGAACAAAGAGTGTTCTTTCTATCATCTGTCTGTCTGTCTAGCTCTTGTCTGACTATTTGTTGTTGTGTTTTTTGGATTTTTTTATTTCTGAAAGATTTATTACTACTTTATGGGTAGAGTGTTGTTGTTCTGAGACAGGGCCTTACTGTGTAGCCCTGGCCGTGCATACCTGGATAGTCTCCTAGTGGAAATCTGACAGAGAGAGACAGAGAGAAAGAGACGGGGGTGGGAGGGGAAGTCCCAGTCCCAGTCCAGATGTAGCGGTACATGCCTATAATCCTAGCAGCCCTGGGAAGGTGGTGGAGGCAGGAGAACCAGCAGTTTGAGGTCACTCTGAGATTCTCTGAAAAATAAAGAACCTTCTCCACCAGAGCCTGGTGCCACAGATCTTTAGTCACAGCTCTTGGGAAGCAGAAGCAGGGGGATCACTGTGAGTTCCAACAGCCTGGGAGGCCTGATCCACATAACCCGTTCCAGGCAGCCAGGGTTAGAAGAGTTTCCAGTTTCTCCATGAAGGAGGGCACAGGGCAGAGAGCTGTCCCAAGGGCCCCAGGCCCTAGGATGGGCAGTGCTGAGAAGCCTCCTTCTCCACAGTGGCGGCCCTGCAGACAGAGATGGAAAGTCTGGCTCTGCACCTCTTCTACATGCAGAACATAGACCAGGACGTGCGCGACGACATCCAAGTCATGAAGCAGGTGGTGAAGAAGACGGAGACCGAGAAGATACACGCCGAGATAGAGAAGAAAAAGCAGGTATCTCTGGAAGCCATTGCCAAGAAACCTCTGCTCCACAGGAGGTGGTCAGCCTTGCCTAGACCTCAGCTGTGGACAGCTCCTTACGCCACTTTCTGTCTCTCAGGACTTGTTTGTGGACCAGCTCACGGAAAGAGCTCACCAGCTGGAAGAAAACATCGCCCTGTTTGAGGCTCAGTACTTGTCCCAGGCTGAGGACACCCGGGTTCTCAGGAAAGCAGTGACTGAGGTAAAAGCCACCTCTGAAGCCAGCGGGGGCAACCTCCCCCCTCCGCCCCCCACTTTGCCTGTACCTGGCCTGTAGGCTCAGCCAGACAGCACCAGCGTGTCTCTCTGTTAGCCACTGCCACCAGCAGTTTCTCCATCCCACCCCACCCTCTTCAGGCCACCACAGAGATTGACACCATTGCCATGGAGAAGAAGCGCATCCTGCAGCAGTGGACCACCAGCCTAGTGGGCATGAAGCACCGTAACGAAGCTTACAGGACCGTGATGGACGCACTCAGGTACCACCCCGGGAGGGGGGCTGCCAGGGACACCGTGGGCCGGGTGAGCTGGGGTCCGAGGATTGCCAGCAGAGCAACTCCACGCAGGAGCAGCACCAGGACGGGCTCTCCGCTCCATCCACACCGTGTCCCCAGCACCGGAAGAAGCCAAGTCCCCAGGTCAGGCTTCCAGGCAGGGTGTCACAAAGAGATGTTTATCTGGGGGAGACAAAGGTACCCCTTCGGCCATCATTTTCACCATCTAAGCAGGAAACCCCAGCCCTTCCCCAGTCGGTCCAGATTGTTCTGCCCTGGGGCCGCATTCCTGCAAAAATCCTGTCCCAATTCCCAGGAAAAGAAGGGGTAACCAGAAGCTCCCAGGTGTTGGGAATTTGACCCCAAAGGTGGCTCATGGCTCTTGGGCTAGTCCTCTCTACCTTGGCGCCCGGTGGCACCCGGCACCCACAGAGGCTTGAGCCATGGGAGAAAGACTGGCTGCAGCCCACCAGTCAGTCAGTCCTGAGAAGATGGTCAGAAGTTAAAAGCACATGCTGTGCTTCCAGAACATCTAAGTTCAGTTCCCAGCACCTACATCAGGCAGCTCACAACCCCGTATAACTCTGGCTCCCGGAGGCTCAACACCCTCTTCTGGTCTCTTTGGACACCTGTGAGTGCATGTGCACACCCAGACACATGCATATACAGACACACACACATACACACAGAGAGACAGACAGATACGCATACAGAGACAGACAGACATTCACACAGGAGCAAACATATATACATATATATACATATATACAGAGACGGACAGACAGATGCACAGGCACACACATACACAGATACACACACATACAGAGACAGACAGACAGAAACACACAAACATACAGAGAGGCAGACAAATACACATACAGAGACAGACAGATACACACTTACAGAGACAGACAGATACACAAACACACATACAGAGACAGATAGATACACAAATGCACATACAGAGACAGACAGATACACACAGAGACAGACAGACAGATACACAATCGCACATACAGAGACAGACAGAAACACAAATGCACATACAGAGACAGACAGATACACACTTACAGAGACAGACAGATACACAAACACACATACAGAGACAGACAGATACACACACACAAATACAATGTTGTAAAGAAACAGTGAAGACCAGGAGTGCCGCTCAGTAGAGACGGCCTGCCCAGCACGCATAGGGTCCAGACTCCATTCCCTGCGCTGGGAGCAAAGGGCTGAGGTGTGTGTGTGGCGGCTCATTTAACAAACAAAACCACAATTTTTTTTGTGGATAATATAGGACTTAAAAATCCATCTTTGTTTGGTTTTTGTTTTTGTTTTTTAGTCAGCGATACTAATCCAAAGGTAGCTTTGTGGACCTGTCGGGGGAAATTGTGCGCAAAGATTGTTTGTGCCTTAAATACACAGGTGGAGGGAGCAAGACCAGCTGGGTGAGTGCAGCCTGGTTCTCCTGCCTTCCTGCAGTTGTTGTTTGTTTAACACACGTGTGCATCTGTAAGCATGTGTGTGTGTGTCTGTGTGTGTCTGTATATGTGTGTGTGGTGTATGCACACATGTGTGCATGTGTGTGTCTGTGTGTGCATACATGAGTGTCTGTGTGTATCTGTGTGTGGTGTGTATATGTGTGCACACATGTGTATGTGTGTATTTTTGTGTGTCTGTGTGCACATGTGTGTGCCTGTGTGTATATAAGTGTGTGTATCTGTGTGTGTAACTGTGTATGAGTGTGTGGTGCGTTTATGTGTTTGTGTGTGCACACATGTGTGTCTGGGTGTGCACATGTGTATATGTATGGGTGTGAGCATACATGTGTGTATGTGTGTATTTAAGACAGGATTTCACTGTATAGCTCTACCTGGCCTCCAAAGGACTATGTAGACATGCTGTCCAGTAAATCCCCCCGCCTTTCAACACAGCATGCTACCCCGAGCCTTTCTTCTCTGCCCAGAGCAGTCCCTGAGTCACCTGAGCCATGCTCCAGTCACCCAGTGTTTGCTCAGAGGCTCCTGGGTGCTGGGGGTAGAGGGTTGTCACACTTCATGACCTTAAGCCACTGCATAGGCCAAGTCTGGGCTTGTTCTGACTGCTGGGCGCCATGCAGCCTTTCCACATTATTATCAAGTCAGGAGCTTCTGGCTTCCAAAGGGCACACATTTGTAGTCAGTGCCAAAGAGAACTGCAGTGGTCACACACGCCCAGTGGCATCTTAAATCCCTGACATCTTGCATGTTGTCTGTCACCTGCTAAGATCAGACCAGTTAGACTGTGGGGAAAGTAAGCATCTTGTATTTTGTGGTTTTGCTTGCTTGTTTTTGAGACTGCCCCACTCTGTAGCCCTGGCTGTCCTAGAACTTGCTCTATAGACCAGGCTAGCCTCAAACTCAGAGACCTACATGCCTCTGCCTCTGAGAGCTGGGATTAGAGGTGTGTGCCTCTGCTGGCAATACTCTGCATTTTAAAAGATTTGCTCCCAGAACATCAGGTGGAGGGAGATCTTAGCAGTCTGTGTGCATGCTTATACACGTAACCAGTAAACAGGTCTCTGCCTCTAACTGTAGCTGACATGCCAAGGCCCCGGAAGCTAGGAGGCCATCTTTTGATAGGATCACATGGGCCTAGGAATTCAAGGTCAACCTGGACATCATAGTGAGAATATTCCCCTCAAAAAACTTGGGTGAGCCTGCTTGGCCGGCACCAACAGGCCATGAGGACTGCTCACTGTCTGGCATGGTGGTGAGTTCAAGGCCAGCCTGGTCTACACATAGTGATCTCCAGACCAGCCAGGGATACATAGTGGGGCTCTTAAAATTCTTGTTTTAAATAAGAAAGATGAAGGTGCTAACCCCAGAATTGTCAGGATGAAAGGAGTAAAGTCTCACACACAAATAAAAACGCCAGCTTCTGTCTCCAGGCGACATGTGCTGGGGGAGTTGCTTGTCTGGTGACCCCGGGCGTGGAGCCCAGTGCTCCGTACATGCTAGGCAAGTTCTCTACCACTGAGTTATATCTTCGTCCGTCTGTCTGTCCGTTATTGCTAAGCAGGCATTACTCTGTAGACTTGGCTGGCCTTACAAAGTATAGCCAGCCTGCTGCTGCCTCCTAGGTGCAGGATTATGAGTGGGTGCCAGCACACTAGGTCACTTTTGAGACAAAGAGTAACTGGAGTGACGGGCCTGTCCTGCCCAGCAGGCTCAGCATCCACGTTCTTAAAACACAAGCTCTTCCACAGCAGCATGTTGTGGGGGTCACACTACCCGCCCCAGCCAGACAGGTGACTTAATGACCTGAGCTTCGGTGTCTGCATCTAGAACAGGGCAACACCATCCTGACAGGCAGGCGAACTTCCCAGCGCAACGCCTGGCCCCTGGGTCCATTCCTTTCTCCTCATAATCGTAACAGCAAAGACTCGTGAACTTGGGTCCTCAACAGGTCCCAGCAGTGGTCCCACTGGTGCACTAGAAAATAGGTGTCTTGGCTATGAAATGCACGCCACACTAGCTCGAGGAGCTGAGCTCAGCCCCACAGACCCATATAAGAAGGCAGGGGAAGAGGTTTCCAGAGACAAGGTTTGTCTGGGTGGCTCTGGGCCACAGACACTCCCCTGCCTCTGCTTCCTGAGTCCCGGGATCAAAGACACGTGTCACCACACCTGGATAAATATTTATTTACCTATTTTACGTATTTAGTGTAGATGAGTGTTTTGTCTATGTGTATCTCTGTGTGACACGCATATGTCCAGTATACACAGAGGCCAGAAGACATCCGATCCCTTAGAACCAGAGTTATGGATGATTGCGAGCCACCGTGTGGGTAGCAGGGAATCGAACCTGGATCCTATGTGAGGATAGCCAGTGCTCCTAACCGCTGAGCCACCTCTGCAGCTAAGGGTGCACACACTCTTATAAAATCTTTTAAAATGCAGACTGGGGAGATGGAGGTGGGGGGAGCCCTGGAGCTCCCTGGTCAGCCAGCCTAGCCATATCAGGTTCAGTGAGAGAACCTGTCTCGAAAGTTAAGGCAGGGCCAGGGGGATGGCACAGCGGGTAAAAGGATTCTATGTGCTGGCAAGTTGGATGACCCGAGTTCAATCCCCAACACCCTCGTGGTTAAAGAAGAGAAATGACCCCCCACCCAAGGATGGCCTTCTGACCCGTACACATGCCCCGAGGCCCTACACAAAATTAATAATTTTAAGTTTTTCTAAAAAGATATATAAAAAGTACACTGTTGCTGTCTTCAGAAACACACCCCAGAAGAGGGCATGAGATCTCATTACAGATGGTTGTGAGCCACCATGTGGTTGCTGGGATTTGAACTCAGGACCTCTGGAAGAGCAGTCAGTGCTCTAACCGCTGAGCCATCTCTCCAGCCCCCTACATTTAAGATTTTATAAAATTTAATTAATTAATAAGTTGTAGTGGCAAGTGCAGGTTAGATATGCTGAAGAGCCAGAGGCAGGAGGATCACGAGGTTGAGACCAGCCTAGGCCACACATTCAGGCTGCAAATGTGACTCAGTGTGAAAAGATACAAGTCATCCTCTGGCCTTCACACATGTGCCATGACACAATAAATAAACGGCACATACGTGAATAAGACTTTCATGTGTACACACGCACACAGCACACACACTGTACTAGTTGGGTTTTGTCATACCTGGGTCACGTAGGGAAACAGGCCGAGCAAGCCAGTAAGAAAGCAGTGTTCCATCACAGCCTCTGCTTCAGTCCCCGCATCCAGGTCCCCTCCTTGTCCTCCCCTGATAACGGGCCACACATAACCTCTGAGCCAAGCCAACCCTTCCCTCCCCAAGTTGCTCTTGGCCGGTGTTTTATCATAGCAGTGGAAGAGCAAACTAGAAGGCGCACATACAGAAATAAACAGCAGTCAAGAGTTGGTACCCAGGCTGGAGAGATGGCTCAGTGGTGAAGAGCACTGACTGCTCTTCCAGAGGTCCTGAGTTCAATTCCCAGCAACCACATGGTGGCTCACAACCATCTGTGATGAGATCTGATGCCCTCTTCTGGTGTGTCTGAAGACAGCTACAGTGCATTTACATACATAAAATAAATAAATACATCTTTTTTCTTTAATCTTAAAAAAAAAAGGAATTGGCAACCAGATTATCTCTCTGCGAGGAATCCACTGGTGAAACCCCTCTGAGTGGAAACCGGCCATGTACCCCGAGCCTCTGGTGTCTCGGCTGCGACCAGCTTGCCTGTAACCACCTTTACTCCCCTGTGTTTTCAGGGAGTGTGAGCATCAGGTGAAGTCCATAGACAGTGAGATCGAGGCGTACAAGAAGTCCATCATGCAGGAGGAAGAGAAGAACGAGAAGCTGGCCCGCCTCCTGTACCGTGCAGAGACGGAAGCCACGCTGGTGCAGAAAATGACCACCCAGTGCTTAAGCAAGCAGGAGGCTCTGCAGACTGAGTTTAACACATACCAGCTCGCCCTGCAGGACACCGAGGAGATGCTGAACAAGGGCTGTGTGGTGAGTCGTGGCCCCAGCCCCCAGCCAGCCCAGGGGAGGCCATTCCCGGACACGACCAACACTCGGCTCTTGGCAGGAACACTCGGCCATCTTGAGCGAACTCCAGGTCACCTGTCAGGCTGTCCATCAGGAGCGGGAGCTACGGCAGAAGATGGACGCGTCGATCCTGGACAAGCTGCAGGAACACGGGACTTCCAGCAAGATGACCAAGTACTTTCAACAGCTCCTTCGGAAGCTGCAAAAGGAAAACACCAACCTGGTAGGTGGCCTCAGCAGACAGAACAGGGCCTGGACTGGAGCCAGAGACATGAGCAAAGGCTTCCGGGGTGGGGGGGGAGGGGAGGGCTCATTACTTTGTTTCTAGCTGTCAAAACAATACTTTCTATACATATTTATTTACTTTGAGATAGAGTTTCTCTACTTAGCTCTGGGCCGTCCTGAGAGTTGGTATGTAGACCAGGCTGGCCTGGAATTCAGACATCTGCCTGTCTCTGCCTCCCAAGTCCAGGGACTGAAGATGTGGGCCGTCCGTGTAGTACCTGTACCTTGATGACCCTCTGGAGCCCCGCCTCTTTCCACTTCCCTATCCTTTGCATTAGGCCAGCAACGCTTGTAGCGCTCACTCTGGCCATGGTGTGGCGCTGGTGGGCAGGGACACCTGGGAGAATGAATGCTCTAACACGCGATAGAGCCCAGGTATTTCTCATGGCCCGACCTGAGCCCGGGTGAAAGAAGGACGCGGGATTGGAAATCCTCTGACTTTATCACGGAAGGGCAGCAGCATCTCTGCGTACTTTAGATACTTTCCTATAGGAAGTTGTCCAGAGAATCCCCAGCCCTAGCCTGGAGTCAGGAGACAAGTGTAGGAGCTGATGGGGTGGGGCCCAGGGTTCCAGCGTAGATGACTGTTGGCCCTGGCCCTGACTAGCTTTCCCAACAGCGTTGGCCTCGCCCTCCTTGTGCATCCACTGCTGTCACTGTGACTCTCCACTCCTCACCTTGTCTTCTGCGGCATCTCCAGGCCTCTTGCTGTAGTGCCCACCTGCATGTCACTAAACAGCAGCCGAAGCAAAAAACAAACAAACAAAAGATGTGGACCATCACACCGGGCCCTATAGTTTATTTAACTAATTATTTAATTAGTGTGCATACTTTCTGTGGTGCTAGAGACTGAGCTTCCAGCACATGCCAGGCGGGGGATGTACCGATGAGAAACCCTTGGTCTTCCTTTTCCATCTTCCTTTTTTTTTTTTAAGATTTATTTACTTACTTACTTACTTACTTACTTACTTATTTACTTATTATAAGTACACTGTAGCTGTCCTCAGACACACCAGAAGAGGGCATCAGATCCCATTACAGATGATTGTGAGCCACCATGTGGTGCTGGGAATTGAACTCAGGACCTCTGGAAGAGTAACCAGTGCTCTTAACCACTGAGCCTTCTCTCCAGCCCCTTTCCTTCTTTCTTAAGACACAGTCTCACGTTGCTCCAGCTAGCCTCAAACTCACTCTCTCTCTCTCTCTCTCTCTCTCTCTCTCTCTCTCTGTGTGTGTGTGTGTATGTGTGTGTGTGTGTGTGTACAAGACCTTAAATTTCTGACCCTCCTATCCCACCTCTTAAAAGTGTTGGGATTATAGGCCTGGGTCACCACACCCAGTTCACTGGGCCCAAAGAGTGGCTGCATGCCTCCCCAGCTCCCCACAACATGTCTTTGTTTTGAGACAGGGTCTAACTAAGTTGCCCAAGCTGGCCTTGAACTGATGCTGTAGCCCACGCTAGGCTCAAACTTGAGATTGGCCTGGCTCCGTTAGCCTCTTGAGCAGCTGGGATGACAGAGACAGCTAATTGTATCTTACTGTAGAAAACCGGGCCGTGGGGGGAGCCGGCATGTGGTCCCAGGCTCTGCCCTCCAGCACGGGACAGGAGAGGGGAGGAGGAAGCAGGGAAAGGACACAGAAAGACTCAATGAAAACAGTAAGAGGCTGTATTACTACTGGCCAGGAAACCCCTTCTGTGTTTCTTCTGTACACATTTAAACACACACACACACACATACACACACACACACACACACACATGTGCCAACACAGCATTCTCATTAAATATCTGGCTTCGGGTCCAATCAAATACATTTTTTATTAGTTTCATTGAACTGTGACACAGTTTGCCTTAGGGTCTCACTGCTGTGAACAGACACCATGACCAAGGTAAGTCTTATAAAGGACAACATTTGATTGGGGCTGGTTTACAGATTCAGAGGTTCAGTCCATTATCATCAAGGTGGGAACATGGTAGCATCCAGGCAGGCATGGTGCAGGAGGAGCTGAGAGTTCTACACCTTCATCGGAAGGCCACTAGCAGATTACTGGCTTCCAGGCAGCTAGGATGAGGCTAGCCCACACCTACGGTGACACACCTACTCCAACAAGGCCACACCCACTCCTAAAAGACCACACCCACTCCAACATGGCCACATCTACTCCAACAAGGCTACACCTTCTTATAGTGCCACTCCCTGGACCAAGCATATAGAAACCACACAGATCTCTTATTTTTTGAGACTGGTCTCTTTCTGCAGCCAATGCTGGCATCAGACCCATGGCTATCTGTGTGCCTTTGCCTCTCAAGGGCTGGATTATGGGGTGAGCTCACACGCCCTGCTCATTTCTTCCTTTGTTTCTTCACATGGTAGGATCCTGCTGGAATCTCTGTCTTAAGTAGCCCTGAAGAGGACATTGCCCCAACCCCTAAGGGAGCAATGCCACCTGTATCTGGCTGAGGACACTCCCACAGGAGGGCTACTCCCTTATCTTCTCACACCACAATCTTAGGAAGAGAGTCCAGCCCCAACGCAGGCCGACCAGCGCAGGTCCTTGCTATCAGCTGCTCCACCTTGTGCAGATACACTTGCTACATTTTCAACCCCAGCTGTGCCATCCCAGCCCAGGCTGGTCACCCTGGCCACTGGGACATGGGGAACACAGGTCCCTTGAAAACCTGACCCTCAGCACTCCATCTGGTTAGGGCCTTGGGCAGGCTGCTTCAGGACCTGGGAGATCAGCTGTCTTTCCTCTTCTCTCCAAGGTGGCAGAGGATCTGACCTGCCCAGTGGCCAGCAGCCACTGTAGGTTGATGTCAAGGTGGTACATGACTGGACAGTAGAGAGTAGGCGGAGTCAGAGTTCTGTTAAGGAGAGAGGAAGTGGAGAAAGCAGGAGATTCAGGAGGAAGCAAGATGGAAGCAGACGTGGATATTTCTCTCAGCGCATCTCTAGTTTTGATAAGGTTGTTATGATTATTTCTAAGGGTCCCTTTGGGTCTATTTATTTTGTCTAGACGGGCAGTTTATATCTTTGCCCACTGGTTGTAAGCTTTTTGTGCAGAGGGTTTGTGGATTGATGATTTAACATATAAACCTGTTTGATAAGTTAATGCTTGTGGAGTCATGTTTTACCAGGCCCATAGGATGAGATGTGTGGGTACCAGGCTTGGGAACTAACGGCTTAGGGGACTGCGCTCCAGCTCCGCACTGGAGCGGCTGCTAGCAGCTCCTGGAGCGGCGTCCGAAGAATGAGACCGTGTGCAGTTATGTTAACAACAGAACCACCACTCCTTACACGGTGGCTACTTGTTAGAAACAGAAGCGGCTGTTGTCACCTGTCCTCCTGAGAGGACAACCACTTTTCTGGCAGCCTTGGCATCCCCAATTCACACACACCCTGGCAGGAGGGGAGCTAATTTCTGCTCTGACCATAAACAGCTGGCAGCAGCTAATGCATATACGGCCCAGATGGGTCTCCTTGGAGTGCCCTTTCCTTGGGAGCCGGGCAGGCATCGAGAGAAGGTGGTCCCCGGTACTTCTGAGACTCTAGGGAGCGTGGTAGATGTGAAGTAGCCTGCCTGTCTGGCCCCGTGGCTGCACTGGCCAGTCTTGGTCATGAACTATTACCACCTTTTTCCACTAGAGGGCAGTAAAGAGTTAGGCTAACAACTTTGTTACCATGGTTTTCTAACAGAAATGGAGCCCTTGAAAGGGGACACTCAAAAGCCCTGTGGGCTGGTGACAGCTACAGGGGTGGGGGGAACCTCTCTAGGGAGAGGATCAGATGGTGGCAGACACATTCTGTCTGGAGCTGGTGCAGAAGGAAGGGGGGAAGGGTGTCAATGCAGAATCTCATTATAAGCTCAGAGGCAGGGCTGAGGTCCTGGGGTCCCTGGGCAGCCAGGTTGCTTTCCTTGGGTGGCAGAGAGTTCCACCTGATCACAGAGAAAGAAAGATGTCATATGCTGAAAGGAATCAGGACTCCCACTGAGTCCCACTGAGCGCTGCACAGCCTTTAAAAACTAGACAGCTTTCATTTTGGCGCCGGTTAGGCAGAGGCAGGTAGATCTCTGTGGGTCTGAGATCAGCCAGCACTAAACAGTGAGGGGGTTTTCTCAAAAACAATTTTAATTTTTAATTACATAAAAAAATGAGACAGGATCTGTTGGACTAAAGAGCTCAGTGTAGTGTGGTCCCACTATGCTCTCCTGAGGAGCAGAGGAGGGCAAAGGGTAGGATCCCAGGTGGTCCTTCCAGTAGCCCTGTGACAGAGTTGTCCAAGATTCAACTCCTCCCCGCACCCCCACACTTGTTCCCTGCTTGTTTACAAGGAAAGCCAGACCCACGAACAGCTTGCTTTCTTCCCTGCCCTCTCCTCTCCTCCTTCCTCCCTCCCTTCAAGGTCTTACCATATAATAACCCTGGCTGGCCTGGAATTCAATACGTAGACCAGGGTGGTCTCAGACTCAGGGTGATCCCCCTGCCTCTGCCTCCCAAGTGCTGGGGTTAAAGACATGAAGCAGCCAGGAGCTGAGGCAGGCAGATCTCTGAGTTTGAGGCCAGCCTGGTCTACAGAATGAGTTTCAGAACAGCCAGGGCTACACAGAAAACCCTGTTTCAAAAAAAAAAAAAAAACAAATAAACCAGTGTACCATCTCCCAGCCCCCCCCCCCCTTTTTTTCTGAGAAAGAGAAAGAGAATGTGTCTTGTAGCCCACACTGACACCATGAGCTGGGATCACAGGCGTGTGCCACAACACCGGTTTCTTTTCCGCAAGCTGTCTCCATTGGGTGCTTAGGCCCCTCGTGCTTTGGGGTGCTCCTATGGTGCTCCTTGAGATGCAGGGCCAGTTAGCCTCCTCCTGACGGCATGCAGGGATCCCTCCAGTACACTCTCAGAATATCAAGAACACAGTGGTCTAGCCTGGACAAATGGCGGAGAATGCTCACACCTATTGCCCTCCGCGCCCTCAGGTGACACACCTTTCAAAAATTGACGGCGACATCGCCCAGGCCACCCTGGACATCACTAACACCAACTGCAAGGTAGACATGCACAAGAAGACGCTGGCGGAGCTGGACAAGGAGGTGAAGAGGTTCAATGAGCTCATCTCCAACAGCGAGAGCGAGATCGTCCGGCGCACCATCCTCATCGAGAGGAAGCAGAGCCTCATCAACTTCTTCAACAAGCAGCTGGAGCAGATGGTGTCCGTGCTGGGGGTGAGGCCCCGCCCTGAGCTCTGAGGGAGCTCACAGACAGCAGGCACCTCTCCTCCCTCCCCTCCCCCATCACAGTAGTGAAGTGTCAGTGTGTGTGTGTGTGTGCTGCCGCCACTGCCGATGCCATGGCCACCATACTGATGGTCACATGAGACCAGGAAGGAAAGGGTCTAGACTCGGCTGGTGGCACAACTTCTCCTTCCCCTGTAGCTGGAGCTGAATTCCACACCATTCACGTCTGGCATGGGCCTTCTTTTGATTTTGTTGTTTTGTGGGACAGAATCTTGCTGTGTCCCTGAGGTCCTCCTACAGCCACCACATCTGGATTCTTTTGGTCTTCTTTCTCTCAAAGATTTACTTATTTGTCTTCAGACACACCAGAAGAGGGCATCAGATCCCATTACAGATGGTTGTGAGCCACCATGTGGTTGCTGGGATTTGAACCCAGGACCTCTGGAAGAGCAGTCAGTGCTCTTAACTGCTGAGCCATCTCTCCAGCCCTCTTTTGGTTTTCTTAATGGCTCATGAGCCACATACATAGACGCACAGTTGGCAGCCTGGACTTGACCTACTGACTACTGCACTAGGAAGCATGGCCTGAGGACCCACTATGGGCTTCAACTCAAGTAAATCAAGCTGTCAGGGAGGCCCTGTGTTGGAGAAGCCCTAAACCTTGATGGTCTGGGGTCAGAGGACAGTGTACAAAGTCTCCTTATGGGCCAAAGGCTGTGCTCACTCGGACCTGGGACCTCCAGACCTGTCAGGACTCGTGAGGACTCTCTGAGCCCCTGGAGTCAATGCCTCGAATCATGGTTCTCCATAGCCCACAGCAAAAGAAGGGCTGAGGGGAGCTAGCTCCGTCAGCAAAGCTTTGTCGTCATAAGGATGTGGGTTCACCCTGCACCCACAGTAAAAGCCAGGCATGGGACCTGTGCACCCCAGGGGTAGGAAGGCAGAGGCTGACCAGTAGTCTAACCAGCCAGTGTGTAACAGGCTCAGCAGGAGATCCTGTCACAGGAGCACTCACTCACACACACACACACACACACACACACACACACACACACACACACGTATACACCACACACACGCTTGTGGCTCCCAAGGCCCACGCCTCACCATGATTCAATCTCCTTCAGGGGGAAGAGGCTGGACCCCTGGAGCTGGAGATCAAAAGGCTGTCGAAGCTGACGGAAGAGCACAACGCGGGGGTGACGGAGGCGCAGATGACCTGGTTGCGCCTGCAGCAGGAAATGGTCCAGGTCACGCATGAGCGCGAGGAGCAGCTGGTGTCCTTGGACCAACTGAAGAAGGAGGTGCACATCTTGGAGCAGAAGAAGCTTCGCATAGAGAGTGAGCCTGGGGCGTCCTGGGAAAGGGACTGACTGCACAGCAGTAAGCCCCGCCAGCCACGCGAGTCCCAAACCAGGCCGCACGGCTGAGGCTGGAAGTTTGAGGCTGGTCTGGGCTACACAGAAAGACCCTGTTTCAAAACAAAAACAAAGCAAGCCACGAAAATGCTGGAGCCGCCTGGTCTGCCAGTGTTACTCACCTGTGCTCCCGAGGTCTTTGGGGAATGAGAACAAAACACTCCTGGGGGGGGGGGGCTCTGAGGGCTGTGGAACTCACACAAATGCTGCCAATTTCACCCCTAACTAGAGTTACAGCCTTTTGTTCCCACCCAGCACAGGCCTCGGAAGCACAGTTGAAAACCCTTAGCCACCCTGAGCGGTGGGTTCCAGCTGGTTGACCCTGTCCTCAGGAGAAACCACCTTACAGCAGCAGCCTCACCCGCTGTATCTGAGACCCCAGGGCCTGCCAGGGTCACCACCAACATAGACTTCCTGGGTCCCGCGTGGTCCAGTTAGGTCTTCTCTGAAATGTCTGGAGCTACTGCGCCTGCCCGCTTCCCAGAGCTGCCACCGCATCCCCTCGAAGCCTGAGAGGATCAGGTGTGAGGCTGCCTGGCACAGAGGGGAAGAGAAGTGTGGGAAGGCAGAGCTGGCTGGATGCATAGCTTCCCCCCACACACACACATACACACCCCGTGGGTGAGATCAGCTGGGACAAAGATAACCACAGGCAAAGCCGTAGCTCTGAGCCAGTCAAGGACACTGGTGTGGGAATGGCAATGATCATCAGAATTGTGTGCTTCTGTCCTGTACCCTGCTGCCTTTTTCCCCCACCAAAAAAGGCAAGAACATCTTTTGTCTTTTTCCTTCCCATCCTGCCTACCTCCGATTCCCAGAGCACCTGAGCCCCAAGCACCGGTGCTCTCCACCCCGCCCACCCTGCTCTCCGCCCCGCCCACCTGCTCTCCGCCCCGCCCACCCTGCTCTCCGCCCCGCCCACCTCCCCATCCCCAGCCCTGCCCTCCGCCTGCGCAAATGGTCCTTGCGTCCCCTCCAGGGACCAGGCTTTGGGAAAGAAAGTCCAGGAAGGCAGCCCCCTTCCTCACCCCCATCTGTGGAGGGGCACCTGGTTGAGTCAGACCGGGCAGGAAGGAGCCACAGGAGGGCATGGCTGCTGCGTGCTGAGGACCCCTAACCCTCCATCCCCCATCCACTTGCCGGTTCCCTGCAGACAAGATTGAGCATGAGAAGAGAGAGCAAAAGATGGTGAGCCGCCACATGAGGGACCTGGACAACGACCTGAGCAAACTCAACTTGCTGTTGGACAAGAACCGGTGCAATTCGGAACTGCTGGAGCAGAGCAACGTAGTGGCTGAGACGGAATTCGTGCGCACGCTGAAGGTCAGTACCACCCACTGCACCCTCAGGCACAAGCTCTCTCACGGGCACAGGCACCACGCACGTCCTCGATCTGGGCAGTCTCCCTAGAGTGACTTGCAGAGGGATCAGGATGTCGGTCTGAAGCCTTTCGAGTCCTGAGGAGTTCTAGGGGCCACAGCCCCGAGCCTTCCTCACAGCTCTCCTTGGTCCCCACAGGACGCAGAAAGAGAGACCATACAACTGCAGGAAAAGCTGACGGAACTCTGTGAGGAAAAGGCTACCCTCCTCAACAGCCTAGTAGAGGCAGAGTGAGTAGGGGCTCAGCGTGTGCTCAAGGTCACCAGGCTTGTGAAGAGTGTGTGGGGAGGGATGGCCACCAAATGTTGTCACAGAACCACCACACAGATATAAGGAACACCTCTCAGCAGCAACCACCGGCCGGGCCAGTTGCCTCTGGGGACTGAGTGGTTTCTTTGAGATAAACTTGATAAAGTCAATCTATCTTTTTTTCAAGTAGTAATACACAAAGCCAACCCTAAGCATTTTACACTAAGACTGGGCACTGAGGGTAGAAAAGAAAAAAACAAAAACAAAACAAAAAAAACAGTAAGCAGGCTCAGCAGCTTGTTTACTTGCCGAGTAAGCAGGAAGACCTGAGTTCAAGTCCCCAGCACCCATGCAGCCAGGCGCAGCCACGTATGCCTCTGCCCCGGATGATAGAGCTCGGTGTAGCTCTGGGTTCTGTGAGACCTTTTCTCCATGAGGCGTGTATTCAGCAGGCAGCCCGATGTCTTCTGGCTTTGGTATGTGCACAGGTGCACGCCATGCCCTGGGCAGAGGCGGGTTTCTGTCACTGCCCTGCCTCTGACACTGCCTCTTCTACCCCCAAAGACACCAGATCATGCTCTGGGAGAAAAAAATCCAACTGGCCAAGGAGATGCGCAACTCAGTGGACTCTGAGACCGGGCAGACAGAGATCCGCGCCATGAAGGCCGAGATCCACAGGATGAAAGTAAGTTGTCTCAGAGACATGGGCACAGGTTGTCCCATATACTGCACACACTGGGTCACATCGGGAACCAGAGCCACCCTGTCAGTGACAGTAGTTGAAATGGTTCCCGGGGGGTTTGGGGGTGGACCTGCAGCTGCATTCTAGCCAGCATGGCTAAAGGCTCTGTATCACGCCCCCCCCCACACCTCTCACACCAGGATCTGCCTGCACTGTGTAGAATATAATCCTAGGACAGCCAAGAGATGCACGTCACCTCATAAAATGTAGTTTTAGCTCAACCCCAAACAACCAAAGCCCTCTCATCTTTTGAAACACTGGTTGTGAAGTCTGGTTTCCCAGCCTGCTAGTCCCACTGTGCGACAAAGAACCTCATATGGGCTGGTGTGGCGGTCACATCTTTAATACTAGCAATTTGAGGCCAGCCTGGTCTGGTCTAAACAGTGGGTTCCAAGCTAGCCAGGGTGACACAGTGAGACTCTGTCCCAAAACAAACAAACAACAGCTGAGAAGACCAGGTCCAGACGGCCCTCATCCCATCTCTCACGTGTAGCTCGACTTCACCAAATCACAAGTGACCATCAGCTTAAGGTTCAAAACCTCAAGGACAAAAATAAGAGCCATGAGGGTCTGGAGAGATGGTTCAGTGGTTAAGAGCACTGGCTGCTCTCCCAGAGGTCCTGAGCTCAATTCCCAGCAACCACATGGCGGCTCACAACCACCTGTAACTCCAGTTCCAGGGATCAGGTGTCCCATGTGGCCTTCACAGGCACCAGGCGTGCACATGGTGTAAAGACACGCAGGCAGGAAAAGACAGGATGTAGGCAGGATGTAGGCAGGATACCCGTTTACACAGAGTAAAATTTTAGATAAAAAAAAGTAGGTGGGGGGCTGGGGAGATGGCTCAATGGTTAAGAGCACTGACTGCTCTCCCAGAGGTCCTGAGTTCAGTTCCCAGCAACCACATGGTGACTCACAACCATCTGTAATGGGATCTGATGCCCTCTTCTGGTGTGTCTGAAAAC
Organism: Micromys minutus; assembly: GCF_963924665.1. Lineage (NCBI taxonomy): Eukaryota > Metazoa > Chordata > Mammalia > Rodentia > Muridae > Micromys > Micromys minutus. The sequence continues at coordinate 64,421,145 of NC_137979.1, forward strand.
AGCCTATATATATATATATATATATATATATATATATATAATCTTTAAAAGCAAAAAAATCAAACAAAAAACAAAACCCCAAAGGTCAAGCTACTTTAAAAAAATACATCAATTAATCAGTTATATTAACTAATCAAAGTGATATCATTTTCCAAAGATATCTGTTATGCAAAGGCCTCTGGCTATTGGCTGCTCTTTAGCTGTCATGCCTGAGCTGAGCAAGGGCGTAGCTTGCATTAAAGCACTTGTGTACAGTTGACTGATTGCCAATTTGACAGGACCTACAATATCTTGGAAGACAATATCTTTGAGGGATCATCTAGATTGGTTAGCCCTGGGCATACCTGTGAGAGATCATCTAGATTGGTTAGCCCTGGGCATACCTGTGAGAGATCATCTAGATTTGTTAGCCCTGAGGGTACCAGTGAGGGATCATCTAGATTTGTTAGCCCTGAGGGTACCAGTGAGGGATCATCTAGATTAGGCTAATTATAGTAGCATAAGTCACCTGACCCATGAGCCCCACTGTGGTACAGACTATAGTCCTGGATGTATGTAAATAAGTAAGTAAGCAAGTAAATAAATAAATAAATAAATAGTAAAGGAAAAAGGGAGCCCAGCACCAGCATTCTTTGCTGCCCATGGACAAAGTATGACCAGCCAGCCAAGACCCTGCTCCCTTCCCTGCCATGACAGACTGTACCCCTCAGAACTGCAAGCCAGAATAAGTCCCTTTCCCCCCTTAAACTCTTTTTTTGTCAAGATATTTTGTTACAGCGAGAGAAAATGAGTAACTAATACAACTAGCATCCATAAAACAATATAAAATGAAACAAAATAAAATAAAATATGACAGTCATCTCTATGCTTTTAATCCATCCCATTGTCCAGGAGGCTGAGGCAAGAAAACATCAAATTTAAGACCACCCTCATCTACATAGTAAGACCCTGTACCAAAAAGAAAAAATATATATTTGAAAACCCTCAATTTAATTTTTGAAGCACAGGCAGTCTGGACATGATAATCCCAGTGCTCCAGAGGCAGAAGCTGGAGGATCAGGGGTTCAAAGTCACCCTCTGCTACATAGAGAAACCAAAGTCAGTTTGACCTACACCAGACCCTGTCTCACAAGAAAAGCACAGAAACTGTGTGATTGCTGCAGCAAACTAGCTCCCGGTCCCCGGGGTGGTGGGAAACTGAGGGGCTCCTCCTCCCACTCTCTGCCTGTCAAGTACTAAGTAAGCTCTCAGGGGTCAGTGCCTCCTCCCAACCTCCAGGAACCCAGCACACACACGCTTCTGCAGCCTAGTTGATAGAACCAAGGGTGTTTCAGTTGTAACTGCCATCTGGTCTACCAGGTGACCCTCTCCACGTTCCAAACCCTACAACATAGAGTCACTGAGACCACCAGCTGTGCTGCGTTGAGCCAACAAAACATGGACTTGCTTTCTTTTTAAAGATTTTGTTATTTTGAGCTAGACGCGGTGAGCACTTGGGAAGCAGATTTCTGTCAACTCAAGGCCAGCCTGGTCTAACAGCCAGAGCTAAATAATGAGACCCTGTCTCCAAAATAAAAGGTTTTATTATTTTTGATTATGCATATAAGTGGGTTCACATGGGGGTACGTGCTCCTGTGCAGCCTGAGGGGACCAGATGCTTCAGGTTCTCCCAAAGCTGGAGTTACAGGCAGTTTTGAACCACCTGACATGGGCGTTGCGAACCAAACTCTGCAAGAGCAGCAAGTGCTCTTTAACAACTAAGCCATCTCTCCAGCCCAGACCCCCTCCCCTGGCTGTTTGGTAACTGATGTTAGATAAATTGGTAACTGGTGAAGTTCATTCTGGCTGTTCACCTTTGTCTAGGTTAGCACCGAAACCTCTTCTTACAGAGTTGAAGTGTGGCTTCTCGAGGCATGCTCTGTCCACAAGTCCCCGTTAAATCCTCCAGTAACCCCTAGGTCTGTCTGTGACTCCCCGGTCCCGCCCCCCATTTCCGGTTCCTCCTGCACTGAATAATTTTAGACCCAGTGAGGGGTCCTCAGAGAAGCACACCCAATAGAATGTATGTCCAGTCGAGTTTGATTCTATCAGTGATGCGCCTGCACACAATGATGTTTCCGTAAGAGACCTAGGAGGGCCGGCACCGATAGCCAGCCCGAATGCAGACTGAGGAGCCCATGCAGCTGCAGCTTCAGCTCCGTCCGGGAGCATAACCCACACCACAGCCTTAAAGGTTTCCATCTCCCAGCGTCTTTCCAGCCACGTCCACTGAAGAGGCTGGGTCTTCTTGGCTCAGTCTGCTGCTGCGCCTGCTCATACTGACCTCTTCTACAGGCTGCGTCAGCTATCTGGGCAGCCCTTAGCCCAATCAGACCGACACATAAAAGCAAATACTGAAATCTCTTCCCACTTCCTGAAGACTAGATCACCAGAGGTTTTATGGGAATCCTCAACTTTTAGGAAGTCTGTCAGATCGCTCATGCGTGTCACGTGACAGCATCAGGTTCCTGTCACCTGCCAGGGACCAACGCCGGTTCTGGGTGTTGTCAGTTGTCGGCACTTGCTTATTTATTGCCCTTCTGGGTTTTTTGTTTGTTTGTTTGTTTTTGCGTATGTGTGTGTGCACATCTGTGTGTGGACGCTCATGTGTATTGATGTATCTGTGCTTGCGTGAGTACCGTTAGTTACTTCCTTTGAGACGGGGTCTCTCATTGGCCAGTTAGCTTGCACTGGCTGGCTAATGGGTCCTAGGGATCCGCCCCCCATCCCCATCACAACCTCACCAGCCCAAGGATCACAAGCGTGTAGGGCCACACCTGACACTTCCTTGTGAGTTCAGAGGCTCAAACAACGAGCCTTTTTACACTTCTGAGGTAGACACTTGGCAGGCTAAACACCCCATCTTCTTTCATCCTAAACTTCCACACAGTTCTATATTGCTTACTTAAACCGGCATACCCCCGTGGCTCTAGACAGTTCCCTCGCAGCCCATGGTCCATGCTCACACACCCCAGCCCCCAGCTTCCCCCTCCCCCCACCTCGTGTTCTGATCAAGAGCTCACCGTTTATTTCTGTAGCTCCAGCTTAGAAGCAATTCGGCAAACAAAGCTCTTCTTGAGAAAGTTCCTATACAGACTAAACATAGATAAAAGTTCCTCCTGGCTGCGCACACCGCTCTCATGTCAACACTCCGGCTCTCCACACTTTGAACCGTCTTCGAGAATAGCCATGCCTTTCTCTGTCAGTGTGAGCAGCCCCCACAGACTCCTTGAGGCCCTCCCTGCTCGCCTGACACCTCACTGGCCAGTGTTAAAAAGCAGACAAGCCCAGAAGGTGGGCCGCCCACCCTCAGCGTTCCTCCCTGCCCCTCCGTCTTGTGTCCCCAGGTTAAGCACGGGCAGCTACTGAAGCAGCAGGAGAAGATGATCCGCGACATGGAGCTGGCTGTGGCCCGCAGGGAGACCATTGTCATCCAGGCTGAAGGGCAGAGCAAGATAGACAAGAAATTGATCACAAAGACAGACTTCCACCACCAGCAGAGCGAGCTGCGAAAGAAAATCAGGGAGGTTCACAAGGTATGGCCTGTCCTCCCATCTGCCCCCAGGACCCCGTGCCCAGGATGTGAGCGAGGCGCTCCTGCCCTGGCTGCACGTCATATATTGGAGGCTGGGCACAGGCACAGGGTAGGGGCTGCCTTTACCTCACTGCGCATGCTCAGTAGGCATCTCCATCCAACTCCACTGGCTGACCCGAGGCATCTGCTCTCTCCTGGTCAACCAAGCCAGACACAAAGACTGCCACCTGCCTGCTCAGTCCTCTCCACCCAATTCTGCGGGACACGGGAGGAACTGGACAAAGCAATCCCTCCCACCCGGTGGCACACGCTGCTGTATCTTCTATGCCATGTCCCCTGTCTGGGGAGGGAGACATGTGTTCCGTGTGCCTTTCTGCTCGGTGAAAAGGTGGCATCTGTCAGAACTTCAGCACTCGATAGGTGCTTCCAAACACACAGGCCAAAGCCGCCCTTGGCCCTGTCACTGGGAGTTTGTCTGTCTTGGGTCCAGCAGACTTATCCACACAGCGCACCACCCAGCACACTGTAAGAGGCCACTTCCTGCTAGCAGAAACAGACTTCAGAGATCCAGAAAAAAAATAAAAAGTTCAAGTACTCAAGAGGAGATGGAGAGATGGGCTGATGGGAACGTGGCAGCTCCCTCCATGTTCTAGGCACACAACTCAGGCCCCGCTCCCCTCCCAGCCAGGGCCCATAGGCTCTGTGGCCTTGGGTACATTTGGGGCCTTTAAAAGCCCCCTGGGAGAACCAGGAGGAGTACCCATCTCCTGGGGCTTCAGATGGTCACATATAACTGTATATTAAGGAGATGATGCCTCATGATCCGTGACATGCAGCTGGCTGTGGTCCTCGGGGAGATGATTATAACCCAGGCTGAGAGATCTGGGAGTATGGCTTCAGCCCCACCTCATGACTGGGACATATTGTGTCTCTCACCTGTCTGCCTCAGCTTACTGACCTGTGGATTCCACCTCATGGAACCATCCAGAGAACTAAACAGAGAGCCAAGAGAGCCCCTGTAGGAGCAGGATGCGTGACACACACCTACGAGTCCACCACTTAGGCAGAGACAGGGGAATTGCCTCAAGTTCAAAGCCAGCTCAGGCTGTATATGAGACCCTGTCTCAAAACAGTAGGAAGTTTAAAAAAAAAAAACTCTGTAGAGTGCATCTCGTGTAGGAAAGATGAGCTAAGCAGAACCATCCCTGTGGGCAGAAGTGACTGGAAGCTTCCAGAGTGAGGTGGCAGAGAGGCCTGCCTCAGGCTTTGTTTGCTATGCCTCTCCTGTTCCTTCCTCGGCTTCCTGCTGTATGTCTGACCTCTCCACCTGCCCTCGCTGCCTTCTCAGTCCCCATCAGGACCTCTGTCCTCTCTGCCCCACACCCAGAACCAGGCATCGCTGGGTCTTGCATCCCACTGGCCACACACAGCATGGCTCCGTCTTCTAGCCACAAACAGGGCTCTTACCTCCTTCCACTGGTCCCTCTTGAAGTTCTGTGTCCCCAGGAAGCCCCCCAGGATTAGTGTTTGTAGCTCACCATTACCCAGACCCCCAGTCAGCCACCAAACACTGCTAGTACCATTCTTGTCCTGGTAATGTCACTTCCCCCCACGATGGCCCCAAGCCCATCCCTGCCACTCTGCTGTGAGCACTTCCAGGAAACGCCATGCCCGCTGGAGCTCTGCAGAGGAGCCTTGGCCCACCGCTGACCAGTCCAGTCCTACCATCCTCCCTTACACTTCCCACGGAGCCTCATCCCTTCCTGGTGTCAAGGCTTCAGGGCTAGTCTCGGTCCCCATGTCCCTGTGCTCCGTCAGACCACAGACGTGCACAGACTGTTTCCCCCATGCCTTCTGTGAAGCCACAGCCTCCCTAGTTGGCACTGTCAGCCTCTAGGACCTGCTGTCTCAGAGCCCACCCCCACTATACATTCTATAAGTTCTGTGGTAAGTTCTGTGGTTGTTGAATTCCTCTGTGGCAATTGTGGTTTGGATGAGATGCCCCCATAGTTTTGGGCATTTGAATACTTGGTTCCCCTGTTAGTGGTACTGAATACTTGGTCCCTTGCTGGTGGTACTGTTTGGGGAGGTTAAGGAGGTGCAGGCTTGCTGAAGGAAGTACATCAGTGGTGGCACTTTGACAGGTGAAAGTCTTCCACTACCTTCCAGTTCTCACACATACTTCATGTCTGTGGTTTGAAGATGCAAGGCCTCGGCTTTCTGCTCCAGCCACCTCACCTCTGCTCTGCCCTCATGGACTCACACACTCTCTCTCTCTCTCTCTCTCTTAGATTTATTTATTTGTTTTATGTAAGTACACTATCACTGTCTTCAGACACACCAGAAGAGGGCAGATCCCAGTAAAGATGGTTGTGAGCCACCATGTGGTTGCTGGGAATTGAACTCAGTACCTCTGGGAGAGCAGTCAGCGCTCTTACCCACTGAGCCATCTCTCCAGCCCATGGACTCTGTCTTAGTCAGGGTTTCTATTCCTGCACAAAACATCATGACCAAGAAGCAAGTTGGGGAGGAAAGGGTTTATTCAGCTTACACTTCCACATTGCTGTTCATCACCAAAGGAAGTCAGGACTGAACTCAAGCAGGTCTGGAAGCAGGAGCTGATGCAGAGGCCATGGAGGGATGTCACTTACTGGCTTGCTTCCCCTGCCTTGCTCAGCCTGCTTTCCTATAGAACCCAGGTCTACCAGCCCAGGGCTGGCACCACCCACAATGGTGGGCCTCCCCCCTTGATCACTAGTTGAGAAAATGCCTTACAGCTGGATCTCATGGGGGCATTTTCTCAAGGGAGGCTCCTTTCTCTGTGATAACTCCAGCTTGTGTCAAGTTGACACAAAACCAGCCAGCACAGACTCCTACCGTGCTCTGGAATGTTAGGCCCAAATAAGCTGTTCCTTCTCTAAGTGGCTCTGGCCATAGCGTCTCATCGCAACCACTGAAAAGTGATAGAGACAAGACCCCCACCCCCACCCCGCGCCCAGAATAAGTATTCCGAGATCCATGGCTGATCCTTAGCCAGTGCCTCTGCCTGACAAGTGACATGGATGCCGGAGTCCAGAGTCCTGTCCCTCTCCTAGGCCACAGAGGAATGCACCAACACCATCTCAGAACTGGAGGAAACACAAAAGTTCCTAAGCAGCTCCCTCCAGGAGAAGCAGCAGTTGCTGTCAGAAATGCAGGGTGAAACGGACGTTCTTGAAGAGGAGATCAGCAAGCTCATGGCCATCAAGCGGCAGGTAAGTACCTTGGGAGGTTCCTGGGCTGGGAACATTTAGGCAGGGTGACTTCCCCAGGTGGAGATCTCCCTGTGCCCATCACTACGTACTCACCTTTCCATCCTTTGTGGGTCGTTTACACCACACGGTAGCTTCATCTCTACCTATTATGGCTGGGCACCATTCTGGATGGCAGGGCCACCAGACAGAACCAAGTCCCTAGCTGTATTGAAGAACTCATTCTTAGCACACAAAGATGGAAGATATCGAGGCCTTAGAGTAGAATCAAGGGGCCGCAGTTCTGAGAGGAGTCAGGAAGGCCACGTGGGAAACATTGAAGTCGAGACTTCATGGAGGTGGGAGAAGAGGAAGTCGTTCAGGTAGGTGGGTCAGCGTGGCCAAGAGGGACCCCGCCCAGACCACACTGAGCCTTGTGGGGACCAAGAGACTGACCTCGGGGATAGCAGAGAGCTCTAGGTCTGAGGGTGACCTGGAATCTGAGTGATTCCCCCTGGCTCTGGGACAGCATGAGGCAGAGCGTCAGGGCCACGGCAAGCCTGAATCCCAGTGACTGAGTCTGCACGAAATTCAGAAGCTGCCCCACTGCGATCTGCAGCTGGGCTGACTCTGGTGTGGTTCTAAGAGTACCGCCAGGTCTCAGGAATGCATCAAGCACCAGTCCTGACAAACTCCTCCCCTTTAATGGCTGAGCAAGGTTCCCACCTGGTGGGCACAAGGCCCCTTCCCTTGAATCCTGGGACCCTCAATACCACACCTCTCCCCTTTGGTATCCCCTTCAGTGTGGGTTGGGGACCAGAGTTGTCCTGACTTCCGAGGACAGACTCGGGGCCTCTCTCCCACCCAGAACCTTTTGGAGATCGTGACCCTGCAGACCCGTGCCAAGCACCTGCAGGCCGCCATTGATGGGAAGTACCTGTTCCTGCACCGCAACAGCAAGTCCCAGCTGATGGAGCGGAAGCGCCTGAGTGACAGGCTGTCCCAGCTCAGCACCGTCCTCTCCCGGGTGCAGGAAGACTACCCCCAGTACCAGGAGGTCCTGCAGAAAATTCAACAGAAGATCGCCCCCAAGCTGGAGGCCCCAGAGCCCTCCTAGACAGCGCCTGGCCAGCACCTACCAGGGCTGCCTTGGAAGCCGAACCAGGGAGTCACCCTGTGTTCTGAAAAGCCACATGTCCCCCAAAACGACACCCCATCTGAGAAACATTGGCAGGTCAGACACATCAGGTGCAGCCACCCAGATCCCGGGCGCTTTGGTGAGCATGCCCGCAGAGGTGTTACCTGGGTGTAAGGAAAATCCACTCTCCTGTTGGACTGACCCATCCAGGTAAGGCCAGCATCCTGTTGACAGTTCTATGGTCTGCACCCGGTGCCTTTACTGTCTGGGGCAGGCCCTTGCGGAGCGAGTAATGGAGAGAGGACCCCAAAGAAGCCAGGCGATAGTTAGACTGTTTCAGCCCTGGGAACGCCTGCTCCAGCCCGTCTGAAGCCCTGGAGATACCCTCATCCTCCCGCTCCCACCTCCCAGGAAGCATTGCATTAGACTGAGACCCAAAGACCAAAACCAAGGATGCCCAGGAGTCCAAGGAGAGCAAATGTCTATGGAACAGAAATCACTTCAGGAAGGAGGCACCTGTCTTCCAGCCACCGACCTCAGACCTCTCTTTTCCTCAACTCTGCCTCCCCTGCCCTGGGATTCCAGGGCACCAGTTGCCTTTTAGCTGCTGTAGATGTAAAATGGAAAAAAATGTCCTGTGGGATAATTTCTGTTTGAAAGCTTACAGCAGAAAAAAATAAAATTTACAAAAGCTGTTTCTGGACCAAAAGAGTTAAGACACATTTATCTTAAGATTGATATATAAAAACAACGAAACGGCTGGGGAGACCCCAGCCCTGCCCACCCTACCCATCCCCCCAGCACACGCACACCAGCCCCGCCCACCCTACCCTGCACACACACACCACCAGCCTGGCCTTCTCCTGTATTTGCTGAAAGACAGGCTTGTGGTCGCAGAGGTTCAGGAAGCCAGGGCCTTGCACAGGGTAGGCCAAGTGCTCTACCCCTACCTACATCCCTGCCAGCCAACTTTGGTTTTTTGAAAAAGGTTTTCACCAGGTGTCCCAGTTGGCCTCAAACTGGCAATCCTCCTGCCTCTTCCTCCGGAGTGCTGGGATCACATGCCTTCACCACCACCCTTGGCTTATGGCTCAGTGTATGACCCTCATCTTATACCGAATGCCTCGGTTCATTTACTGTTTCACCATTGTCGGTTTTCTGTGCGATCACCTGTTTGACTGACTCCAGGGCTGGTTTAATCTGGAGCTTTTGCAATGACGCCCTTGAGCTACCATCCCATCACCTGCGCACGCTGACGCCCACAGCCACTAGGGGGCGCAGCGAGAACACTCGCCCGGACTCCGGCGCCTACGCAGGAGGTCGTGTCACGAGGTCTGCGCGGATGGGCCCCGCCCACGGACCACGTGACCCGCGCTGCCCACTGAGCCTGGGGGTCTTCGGCCAGGAGGGCGTTTGCGCAGGTGAGCTGGGCGAGCTGGTGGCAGCTGTCTCAGGCCCCAGAGCCTCCGGAGGAGCGGCGTCCTCCAGGCAGACGGGGCCGACTATCTGCGAGTTCCTGCTTGGGAGAATCGAGCAGAGACACCGCGGCATAGGTGAGACCCCCGACCCAGGCAGCCGCCGACAGTGACCTTAGTAAGACAGCGGGCTCCTTAGCAAGAGTCCGGGATTCTAGTTCCTGCCCTCAGTGCCAGGCGGGCGAAGCTCTGTGCGTATGTGACGCAGGGGTAAACTGAGGCACAGAGAGCCCAAGAACCTTCCCTTAGAGCTCCCGTGTCTGAAAGGTTGGGTTTGGACTCCCCTGTGCCTGGTGGCGCAGCGGTCCAGCAGCTTTCCAGAAAGTAAGCTCGAGGTCACCAGGTCAGCCATGGCCTTTGAGTTCAGTTCCTTCCCTTCCCCTCCTCCCCCCAAATTGTGGCAGAGAGAACCGGCCTCGGCTGCCTGGTCCCTGTTTCTGGGACTTTCTGATGCCTGTGTTTCTCAGTTGCACCCTGCGGCCTCCTTGGAGGGTCCTGGGAAATGCACATTCCTACCCTGCCGGACAGTGTCTGAGCCTGTGAGTGTCCTTAGATGCTGAATCATGGTCAGTGTCACATATGTTTGAAAGGGCCAGGTGGAGCTGGGCCTTACCCTGCAGTAAAGACAAAATGGGTCTCTGGTCTTCGAGCCTGATCCACACTCTGGATCTTTCTATTGCTCATTATGGTGGCTCATTATGGCCGCCGGGCACCTGAAAGACCAAGACATGATTGGACGGTTGGAAGCTGCAGCCTACGCAAGCACTCCAACTCCCACAAGATGCTGGAGATCACTCACCATGGTAACTGATTTCAGTCATGCCTACGTAATGGAAGGCCCACAGAACTGAACAGAGCTGGGTGTGATCTCCAAAGCCAGACAGCCCAGCATGCAGGAGATGGTGGCAGAATCCACGTCATGCCTGGCTGCGTAGCAAGTTAAGGCAAGCCTGGGCTACTGGAGACCCTCTCTCAACATGGCAGCCAAGTGGGTTCAGAGAGCATCCTAGTTGGTCAACACATTTAAGCCCTGGGATCATGGGGGTCATTCCCAACCATTCTCCACCCATTTCTTCATTCTGGTCATCACAGCTTTCAAAACAAACCAGCCAACAGTAAATAGAAGTGAAGTGTTTTTCTGAGTTCTGTGAGACATTCTAGTGAGTTGCCAAACTTGGTGCTGGGTCGGGGGGGGGGGGGGTGGCGGCTGTCCTCAGAACCACCAGGTCTATAGGCGATTCATCAGAGGTATGGCGGCAACCTGGGGCTTAAGCTGGCATCTAGGTGTGGCAGAGCCCCAGCTGGGTCATAGTTTACAACCCACCTCCTGGACTGGAGAGCCACTAACGTGAGAAAGTCACCGGAATTGTGGGTGAAAACTCCCAACCAGGAGCACCCTGACTCACCAACAGCCACAGTTGGTCCCCAAGTGCTAGTCAGAATGTTCACAGCCCGCCCTTCTGCAGCCAGGCCATCTCCTCAGTGTGTCTGGTGACACTGAGAACTTTCCCCTGTGCTGGACCCCACCACATCCAGAAATTATCCCAGCTTCTACCCAAGAACCCCAGTTCCAGAAGGCTCACACTCCTTCAGCTAGTGAACCCTGTGGCCTGTCCCTGGGCTCTTTGCTCCAACTTCCTCTCCTCGGAGTCGGATTGGGGTGTGGTGGCTTGCCACCCTTCCCACTCACCCTTTTCTCTCACACCGAAGTCCTCCTGATAAAGTCCTGGTTCCCTCTCACATCTGTCTGTACATGCGTTGTGGGGCCCATGTCTGCAGCAAGCCCTCTGCCTCTGAGGAGCCTCCCATTGTCTCCGGTACCCGGCTTCTGTCTTCCTCACCATCCCTCTGCGAGAGATACTCTGGCTGCCTCCTTCCTACTGGCCCTCTGACCCCCACCCACATTGATACTGGCTCCTCCTCTCCTCAGGCCTTCAGAACTATTCATGCTGCCCCGGGCCAACAGGCTTTCACCATGAATTTACGGAAACCCCTCTGTTCGAACTCTGTGGTTGGGGCCTGCACCCTCATCTCTCTGACTACAGCAGTCATCCTCGGTCACCTCATGCTCCGTGAGCTGATGCTCCTTCCCCAAGACCTCCATGACCCCTCCTCAGGACTTTGGAAGACTTACAGACCTCACCATCAGAAAGGTGACGAGCCGGGGCCCCTGAACATCCAGGAGCACGCTGAACAGCTCAAAGCAGGACCCACACAGTGCGACGTCCCCCCCAGCCACCGCTTTGACTGTGCTCCAGACAAAGGCATCTCCCAGGAGCAATGCGAGGCCCGAGGCTGCTGCTATGTCCCGACGGGGGAGGCAGTGAAGGGGCCACTGATGGGGCAGCCCTGGTGTTTTTTCCCTCCCAATTACCCAAGCTACAGGCTCGAGAACCTGAACTCCACAGAGTCAGGGTACACAGCCACCCTGACCCGTACCAGCCCAACCTTCTTCCCAAAGGACGTGCTGACCTTACGGCTGGATGTGCTGATGGAGACAGACAGCCGCCTCCACTTCTCGGTACGTACAGACCTGGTAGACCCTGGATAGAACCAGCTCAGGCAGGTAACTGTCTGAAGGGGCCCTGTGCAGAGACAGAGAGTAGGCATGTGTGGGTAGGTGACACATTTCCCAAGGATATGTATGGTACGGCTGTGTGTGGACGCTTCCTGGGACACCGGGTGTGGGCATGGCAGTGTTAGAAGCTCTAGAAGGCAGGCACAGACACGGATGACAGGCCAGGACACCTTGGCTGTCCTGTCTGTTCTGAGCTGCCCTCTCAGTGCCTACAGCACCTCATTTCTGTGGAGGTTGATTTTGTGTTTTTACTCTAAGGCTAAGTACTAAGTAATAATACATCATTGATGTGAGGAACTGGGAACTGGGGAGATGACTCACTGGGTAAAGGTGCTTGCTGCAAAAAACACGAGGACCTGAGTTCAAATCCCCTACACCTGTAGCCTTGGTACTCAGGACAGAGACAAGTAGATCCCTGGAGCTCGCTGGCTACTATCCTGGACACATTGGAGAGTGATAAAACAAATGCTTGTCTCGGCCTCTGACTTCTACAATTGTACACACACACACACACGTGTATGTATATCTCACACACATATGCGCGCACACACGTGTATACCTCACGTGCAGGTAAGTTAATCAGATATAAACTAAAAATTCTTTGTGAGGCCATGTGGAGGTGGCACTTGGGAGGCGAAGGCAGGTGGATCTCTGAGCGTTCCAGGCCACTCCCGTCTACAAGGTGAGTTCTAGGACGGCCAGGACTGCACAGTGAAAGCATGTCTGGAAAACCCAAAGTTCAGTGGTGGAGCATGCGCCTCACACATGCAAGGTCTGGTCCCCAGCCGTAAAAGGATTGGAACAGTGGGTCATACCTGTAATCACAGCCCTTAGGATGCTATACGAGAGAATTTGTGGACCACCCCTATAATCACGGCATCCCAGGAGAACCTCTGTGAGTGAAATGTCAGCCTGGGCTTCAGAGTGAGCCCCAGGCTTGCCCAGGCTAAGAGTGAGAACCTGCCTCAAAAAATGAATTATTAGTCAATTGATTTAAAGCGTAAATAAAGCAAGGGAGAGAAGAACACACACAAAACTATCTACACATCTGAAGTCCAGCTTTAATGGATGCTCTGCGGTTAACAACCCCCAGGGAGGTCTCCTTCCTTCCAGTTATATAGCTGGGGAAACAGACTCATAGTTACACAGTCTGCAGACACCCGGGACCTGAACTGATGGACTATCATAGAGCCAGGCAGGGATTGCAATAAGAGAGGGAGCCATTGGGGAGGGGACCCAGCTCTGGAAGGGCTTTGAGCACTGTCTTTGTAGCTACTTTATTGGATTCTTTTCCCTACCTCCACCCTTCTCCGCCCTCCTACCCAGTCTAGATAGAAGAGAAAGAAGGTGAGAGGGGGAAGGGGACGTTGATCCCTTCAAACTATCCCTGCTGATTGAGGGGCGCCGAGTTTCCTGCAGCAAATCCAGTCTTCGTAGTCAGGGTATCTCCAGTGTCTTTGCCTTCTCTCTTTGCTCACAATCACTTGACAACCTCAGCAACAGGAGCCAGCAGCGTGGAGAACCACAGCCTCTCCAGGCTCTGGTGTTTTTATACCATCTCAAGAGTCCCCAGTATTCCAAACATGAAGAATCACGCCCCTCCTAGACGTGACAGTCACGGTTATCTGCCGCGGACAGTCTGAAGCAGCCCCGTATTCCACACGTGGGATTAAAAAAACACACTCATGTAACCATTTTTTTTTAAGATTTATTTTATTATATATACAGCATTCTACCTGCATGTACACCTGCAGGCCAGAAGAGGGCATCAGATCCCATTACAGATGGTTGTGAGTCACCATGTGGTTGCTGGGATTTGAACTCAGGACCTCTAGAAGAGTAGCCAGTGTTCCTAACCTCTGAGCCATCTCTCCAGTCTGTGTAATTTTTTAAGAAGCCAAAAATCTCAATGTACTGTCTATGTTCTCATAGATCAAAGATCCCGCTAGTAAGCGCTACGAAGTGCCCCTGGAGACCCCGCGCGTCCTGAGCCAGGCACCGTCCCCGCTTTACAGCGTGGAATTCTCCGAGGAACCCTTTGGAGTGATCGTTCGAAGGAAGCTTGGTGGTCAAGTGCTGTGAGTTGGGTACCTGGAGTTTTGACCCCACCCTGAGTTGATGAGGACCCAGTGGTCCCTCAGGGTCAGAGCGATCAGCAAACCTGGTCAACCCAGCCCTGCCTTTTTCTATCTTGTTTTCCATTGTTGTCAACACCGTGAGCAAAAGCCAAGTGGGGAAGCAAAGGTGTTTCACCTCACAACTTCCAGGTTACACTCCATCACTGCCAGGGCAGGAACTGAAGCAGAGGCTTTAGAGGAATGTTGCTTACTGCCTTGGTCCTCATGGCTCGCTTAGCTTAAGTTCTTATCTAACCCAGAACTACCAGCCCCTGGGTGGCACCACCTACAGTGTGCTAGGCCCCACCCACAGGGTGCTAGGCCCCATCCATGGTATGCTAGGCCCCACCCACAGTGTGCTAGGCCCCACCCACAGTGTGCTAGGCCCCACCCATGGTATGCTAGGCCCCACCCACATCAATCAAAATAAAAAATGCTCCCTCCGGTTGCTTATTGTCTCGATGGAGAGTCATTCCCTTTTCTAGATGACCCTAGTTGAATTAAGTGATCACCCAGTTCTTGGCTTGGTGCTTCTTCTTTGGGTCTCAGAGTTTCCCTCTGTGGCTTCCCCGTGAGGACTATGCCTCCCAGGAGAGACCCGGCGCAGTGTGTGGAGATGAACCACCATCGAGGATGATCCAAGTGCCAGGAGGCTAGGGAAAGACCCTGTCCACAATGGCGCCCCCTGCAGGCGGCACGCATCCCTGCCACCATCCTCTATGTCTTGTGTCCTCTGACCTGGGGTGACATGGGACCCCCTTGAACATACCTGCTGTGGCTTTTCCCACTGTCTTCAGATCCTGAGAGCTGCTGGCCTCTGTGTGGTCGTTGTCCCTCTGAATGTTTATCCTGTATCTGGTGTCGCCCCACAGGCTGAACACAACTGTGGCTCCCCTGTTCTTCGCCGACCAGTTCCTGCAGATGTCCACTTCTCTGCCTTCCCAGCACATCACAGGCCTGGGTGAGCACCTCAGCTCGCTCATGCTAAGCACTGAATGGACTCGCGTCACCCTCTGGAACCGAGACCTCGCACCCTCGGTAAGACACGGGCAGTGGGTGGGAGCGTGGAGGCTGGGGTCCTGGGTGCGAGGTGCTGTCTCTTGTCACCTCAGCAAGGTGCCAACCTCTACGGGTCACACCCTTTCTACCTGGCGCTGGAGGACGGTGGCTTGGCTCATGGCGTCTTCTTGCTAAACAGCAATGCCATGGGTAAGTCACCAGGCTGGGGGCTCCTCAGTAGTCACTTCCGTGTGAGAGCTTGAGGTTCTGCCTGTCCCCAGAGTCTGCCTGTCTCCAAGGGACTTCACATGGAGAGATTCCCATAAACAGAATCCTCATCCCTCTCATCCTCGGTACCTAAAGAGGTCCTGGGTGGTTCTCCAGACTCACCTACCTGTTCCACCACCTTTGGGGCTTGCTAAGTCAGGCTCAGTACAACTGCCCCAGACCCACCCTGCGGGTACCCCCCCCCCCCCGAGATTCATATTACAGGAGCCACACTGAAGCGACAGGTTGAATCCCCCATCTGTGGGGGACCCGTCCCTGAGCCCAAACGCTTTCCTCCAGATGTGATCCTGCAGCCCAGCCCGGCCCTAACCTGGAGGTCAACAGGCGGAATCCTGGATGTTTATGTGTTCCTGGGCCCAGAGCCCAAGAACGTTGTACAGCAGTACCTGGATGTTGTGGGTAGGCCCTGCCCCCTGCCCCCTGAGCTCAGACCCCTGGCCCTTCCCCCTGCTCCTTGCCCCCAGTCCCTGCTCACTTAAAGTGCTGGTCTGCAGGTTACCCCTTCATGCCTCCATACTGGGGCCTGGGCTTCCACCTCTGCCGCTGGGGCTACTCGTCCACCGCCATTGTCCGCCAGGTGGTGGAGAACATGACCAGGACACACTTCCCCCTGGTGAGTGAAAGTCAGGGTGAGGGCAGCCCCAGCGTCCGTCCTCTTGGCTCCCAACCTCAGCTTCCTCTCCCGGCTCCCGCTGCAGGATGTGCAGTGGAATGACCTGGATTACATGGACGCCCGGAGAGACTTCACCTTCAACCAGGATGGCTTCGCAGACTTCCCGGACATGGTGCGCGAGCTCCACCAGGGCGGCCGGCGGTACATGATGATCGTGGTAAGCGGAACGGAACAGTCGGTGCTTCTGTGCGGGGGTACATGATGATCGTGGTAAGCCGAACGGAACAGTCAGTGCTTCTGTGCGGGGGTACATGATGATCGTGGTAAGCGGACCAGAACAGTCAGTGCTTCTGTGCGGCCCCCTCTTCCTCCTCCCCGAGCTGCTGCCCAGGACCTCTACCTGCCGTAGTAAAGCCTGAGGAGGGGCCATAACGAGCTGGTTTGGGCGGAGGACCTACGTGTGGTTTGTGCAGCTCCTGGTCCTGCTCCTCTCTGAGGCCAGCTTTGTCCATGTGGGGTGAAAACATACTTGCCCTGTGCCTGTCCCCGTCCCCACTGCCACAGGGCATCCTACAGGGGGCGGGGCAGAGCCCTGTGGTAAGGACCACACTGTAAGGACTGCCACCACCACAGGACAATGAATAGCAGTGAGGGCCACCCAGACATCAGGCAAGCTCTCACCACTGGGCTCCACTGCCTCCTCTCTTCGTAGTTTTATTGTTGTTGGGTTTGTTTGGTTTTGTTTTGTTTTGTTTTGTTTTTTTGTTTTGTTTTTTGTTTTTTGTTTTTTTGTTTTTGGTTTTTTTTGTTGGTTTGTTTGTTGTAGTTTTAGGGCCTCACTGGATTGCCCAGGCAGGCCTTGAACTCTTAATCCCCCTGCATCAGCGGTCCAGGCGGCTGGGATGACCACCCTGCATCACAAGGCCCCTGCACAGATTTTTTTTTTTCTTTTAAAGACAGGACCTCACCATGTAGTTCTGACAGGCCTGGAAGTCACTGTACAGAGTAGACCAGGCTGGCCTCAAACTCACAGAGACCTGCCTGCCTCTGTCTCCCAGCAGCTGGAAATAAAGGCATGCACCACCATGCTTGGGTGCTTTTTTTTTTTTCATCTCTATTTTTAAAAAGTAAATGGGGGCTGGAAAGATGGCCAAGCAGTCAAAAGCACGAAGTTCTTGAGGAGGGAGTTCGGTGCCTGATACCCACATCAGGCAGTTCACCTGTCAGCTGTGGGCGCTCTTACACACACACACACACACACACACACATGCACTCACACACACACACATGCACTCACATGCACACGCACACATACACGCAAAGTTAAAAGTAATAGCTGGACAGTGTAGTTTCACACGCCTTCAATCGCAGCACTCGGGAGGCAGAGGCAGGTGGATCTCTGAGTTCTACACCAGCCTGGTCTACAGAGCGAGTTCCAGGACAGCCAGGGATACACAGAGAAATCCCATCTTTAAAAATAAATAAATAATAAGTAAAAACAAAAAGAGCAAATATAAGCAACTCTTGTAACTCTGGGAAGTCGGAGGACACGAAGACCACACGTCCAGACTCACCCCTGCAGCTTCCGGCAAACTCTTCACTTGCTGACCTGTGCTGTTCTCCTGGACTGTACAGCCTCAGCCGGTTCCTCTTCTCCGGGCCTGGGCTTCTATCTCTGTGGCTGGTCTACTCCTCCACCAGGCTTTGGTACCAGTCCCCTCACTGTCTGCTTCTCTCCCCAGGACCCTGCCATCAGCAGCTCAGGCCCTGCTGGGAGCTACCGGCCCTATGATGAGGGTCTTCGGAGGGGCGTGTTCATCACCAACGAGACCGGGCAGCCACTGATTGGGAAGGTAGTGTGGGGGGTGGGACAGAGTAACTGTCTAGGGCAAGGGTCAGGAACCATCATGTCCAATAGAAGCAGTCGGGGAGGGGTCCTCACTGGGGGTAACTCCGGACAGTCACCTGAGATTTTCTAAGTGGAGAATGTCCTCAGACATCATGAGCAGCTGGACCCAGCTCAAGCCTAGGAGTTTTGTGAGTCCTTGGGGGAAGTCTCCCTTGTCCTCCTTGTCTCTGGGTGCCTTCTGGGAGTTCTGAGTCCCCACCTCCCCATCCTAAACTGTTCCTGGCCGTGGGAGGAGCAAGAGCTTGTGTCTGATGGTCAGGGCTCCGATGGGGCTAGCTCAACCTCCTCCGGATGCTCTGCTTCCATGGCTCACCTGCCCCAGGGCCTTGTGTGTAGGGCTAGCCTTTGTTCTCCCAAGGCTGAAGCCCTCTGTGCCCTGAGGCAATGTGGAAGAGACTTGTTTGTTGTTGGGCTTGAGGCTCTCTGATGTCCTCTTTGGTTTAGAGATGGGGGAAGTCTCTGTTTCTCTGCGCAAGGCCTGAGGCCTGACAGGGCTTTGGTTCGGGATTGTGTGGGTGTGGCTTTGGTTCTCCACTCTGGCCTCTCTTCAGGTCTGGCCTGGATCCACCGCCTTCCCCGACTTCACCAACCCTGAGACCCTTGACTGGTGGCAGGACATGGTGTCTGAGTTCCACGCCCAGGTGCCCTTCGACGGCATGTGGATTGTAAGTGTAGCCCCATCCCTCCCCGGGTACGCCCCAGCTTCTGGGGACCAGCCCGGCTCACATCTCTGCCTCTTCCAGGACATGAACGAACCATCCAACTTCATTCGAGGCTCTCAGCAGGGCTGCCCCGACAATGAACTGGAGAACCCCCCCTATGTGCCCGGTGAGCCCCGTTTGCTGCCTGGCGTGGGGACAGTGCTGGAGTTAATGGCCTAAACCAGGGAATGAGAGCGCTTTTGTGCTTTGGACGATGCAAAGCTCTTTTTTTTTTTTAGCAGTCAGTAGGCAGAGCAGCTGCAGGACAGAGAGAGAGCCCAAGAGTCGAGCTCTGCATAGTGACACAGATACACAGACATTGTCACAGCTAGCCAGTGCCTCAGGGGAAGGGGATTGGGCTTAGACAAGCAGCCGCTTGGGACGAGTGAAGAGGTGGATGTGGAGACTGTAGATTTGCAGAGGACCATCTTTGGTATGCCTGCACTGTCTTTTGGACTAGCAGAGGTATTAAGCGATATACCAAGGGGGGAGTGGGGCTCTGCCCTGGGCAAGGCCCAAGGAGGTGTCCATTACAGCAGAGGCTGTGGGCAGAGGAGAGGGCACACGGACTCTGGAGGGAGTTCCACCTAAAACTAGCCCTCCTCTTGCCCAGGGGTGGTTGGCGGGGCCTTGCAAGCAGCCACCATCTGTGCCTCCAGCCGCCAGTTCCTCTCCACACACTACAACCTCCACAACCTGTACGGCCTCACCGAAGCCATTGCCTCCAGCAGGTGAGGCTCCACCCTGGGCCGCCAGCTGGCCTGCCCAGCACTCACAGTGGGGTTGAGAGGGGCTGGCGCGTGTCAGGGTCGTGGAAGGAAGGGAAAGAGGCCGCCCAGACCACCGTGGATCAGTGATGCACTCCTGCCCACCTGGTGGCTGCTCTCCACCCCAGCTTGGGGCCGGCCTCTCCCCGAACATTAAGCCTAGGCCATCCTAGATGTTAAGTGGGGATAGTGGTGGCTCACCTGTGAATGATTTGAGAGTCCCTGGGGCAGGGCCGGCATACATGAAGATGGCCTCTCTTTCCCACCCATTCTGTACTACTTAACTGTCGGTTCCTCCTGGCCCCGTTCTCCCATGCTCTGTTCCAGAACACAGGGGTGTGTATTAACCAGGTGTTCCCATCCCACTCAGGGCCCTAGTCAAGACTCGGGGAACACGACCCTTTGTGATCTCCCGCTCAACCTTCTCGGGCCACGGCCGGTATGCCGGTCACTGGACGGGGGATGTGTTCAGCTCCTGGGAGCATCTCTCGTACTCTGTGCCAGGTGAGTGCAAGCAGCCTGCAGATGGTATTGTGATATCTTGGGGACATTCGCCATCTAGTGTGACACGTGAAACCTGCTGGCCCCTATTCAACCTGTGTCAGCAGCTCACCTGTGGCCCCTCTTCTCAGATTCCCTGTGTCTGTTTCACTGACCACTGCCTGAAAAGCCCTCAGACTCTCATCAGAACCTAGTAGTTCTCTGGTCACTCCATCCTGAGATACAGAACGTTAGTTACTCCACTTGCTTTTTTGGGGGGGGGGTGTTGTTTGTTTTTTGAGACAGGGTCTCTCTCTGTGTAGCCCTGGCTGTCCTGGAACTGGTTTTGTAGACCAGGCTGGCCCCTCAAATTCACAGAGATCTGCCTGCCTCTGTCTCCTAAGTGCTGGGGTTAAAGGCATACGCCGCACTGCCCAGCTAACTGCTCTACTTGCAAAGAGGAATTTGGTTTTTGATCCAAGAACTCTGATGCCATTGGCCCATGTTAGGTCAGGAAAGTCAGGAGCCCTGGAGAACAGACGAGGGAAGGAGGGGAGCCAGGGTGGTTTCTGTGATAGCTCAAGGACCTACAAAGGGCCAGCTGGCTGAGCTCTGGGAGGTGGAGCTAGCCACCTCTGCTTCCTGGGCTGCAGCTCACCCCAGGAGAACAGGGGCAGCCTTGCAGAGCCGAGTCTGATCTCTCTCTCCTCCTCTTTTGGACTCAGGCCTCTTAATGTCCTGAGGTTACCATAGCTGAGGGCAGCTTTCTGGGGACTTAATGTTACAGGAATTCATGTGTGGACCAAAGGTCTACAGCTAAGGAGTGGCAAAGCCACACCTCCTTGCCCCCAGAGCCACGCCCCCACAGCCTTGGGAACCCTTCATTCTGCTCTGGGTCCTATGGACATTGTCACATGACCTTTTCCTCAGGGCCACACCAACCCTTTCACCTTAGTGCCATTACATTGGAGCTCCTGTTTCCAAATGAGGTCGTGGTCACACATCTTACACCTCCGCGTATTGGGCTCTGGGCTGCCCTGCTGGCCCTGGGTAGGAGAGCACAGAGGACCGTGGGCTCTTGCCCATCAGGCAGGGATGATGAGGTTAGGTTCGGCCTGCCCAGCAGGCCTGTCTGTCCAGATATCGTCTTGGTAACCCGGCAAGGACTCTGCCTCTCTCCTCAGAAATCCTGCAGTTTAACCTGCTAGGCGTGCCCCTGGTCGGGGCGGACATCTGCGGCTTCCTGGGAAACACGTCAGAAGAGCTGTGTGTGCGCTGGACCCAGTTGGGGGCCTTCTACCCCTTCATGCGAAACCACAATGACCTGAGTAGCATGGTAGGATGGGGTGTCAGGGGGGTCCCCACTCACCAAGACCCTGTCCTGGTGAAGCCCACCTGCAGGAAGGGCCTGACCGTGCCCCCCTCTCCACACAGGATAGCCAAGGAACTGTTGAACCCAAGGCCTCCCGCCTCAGTGCCCTTACTGAGACACTTCCTGTTGTAGTGTGTTCTCCTGCTAACCACCACCAAAAGCAGCTTGGGCAGAAAGGGTTTATTTTGTCTTTCACCTCACAGTCTGTCATGAGGGGAAATCAGGGCAGGAACTAAAGCAGAGACCATGGAGGAACTCTGCTTCCTCCTCACAGCTCTCAGCTTGCTTTTTAATGCAGCTCAGGACCCCCTGCCCAGGGAGGGGGTGCCAGCCACAATGGACTGGGCCCTCCTACCTCAATCATTAAGAAAATACCTCCCTAACCCTGTCTTAAAGGCCAGTCTGGTGGGGGCATTTTCCTCAAATGAGGTTCCCTTTTTCCAAATGATGCCAGCCTATGTCAAATGCTAAACAGCTCCTCTGCCCTGTCTGCCCACACAGCCTCAGGAGCCGTACAGGTTCAGCGAGACAGCACAGCAGGCCATGAGGAAGGCCTTCACCCTGCGCTATGCCCTTCTGCCCTATCTGTACACGCTCTTCCATGGCGCCCACGTCAGAGGGGACACAGTGGCCCGGCCTCTCTTTCTGGAGTGAGTCACCCAGGTTGGGGAATGACAGCCCACACGTGTCCCTGGGAGGACTGACCAGTGCCAGGTCTTCCGGAGCCAGAGAATTCCCTCCTGCTATGGGCGTTCTCACAACCCAAGCATGCTGCCACTGAGTGTGACCGGAGTGCTTGGTGCTCTCCGCCTCCTAGACCGGGACACCCGGAGCATGGAGATCTGGCTGGGGTACCCACCAGGCTTGCTGGCTAACAAAGCTTTGATGAAACAGACATTGGGGGTGGCTTAAGAGAGAAGGACAAGCAAGAGATGTCCCTTCTGTGTCCCCAGACGGGACTCTGCTGACATAGGAGGCATCTCCAGTGGGCAGGCAGGAGACAGTTCTTTGGCAGGAAGGCAAGTAACTCACTCTACAGAAAGCAGCCTTCTCTTGTACCATGCACACATCAGACAGACCTGATGGTTAAGTAGCCATTAGGCTGGAAATAGCCCTGCTGATGCAGTGTTTGCCTTAAAAGCATGAAAGATAACGTTGGGTCCCTAGGACTTAAGAAGCTGGGTATGTGGCATGTGGCTGTGGTGGTACTCAGGAGGCAGAAGCAGGTGGATCTCTGCCAGTTTGAGGCCAGCAAAGAAAACTCTGGCTCAAACAACCACCAACAAGAGGGCATGGTGGCTCTTGCTTAGGTCCAGCACAGGGAGACTTACGCACACATGCACGCACAGATGCATTATAATGCCTCCACAGGAATGAAAGTAACCAAGGCCTTCAAAGACTCAATAGTGAGGCAGGTGCTCAGCGTGAACGTTCCAATGCAGAAGTGTGAGGACACAGCTGTGCACACTGAGGGTATTTTGGGCTCGCTAATGGATGCCGTAATTCTACAGAGTTCTCTGAAAAGCATGGCGATCCATCATTCCCCTAGCACTGTGATCTTGCCTGGCAGTCAGAGCAGAGCCCAGGAGTGATGAGATATGAGAGAACAGCTGGGGTCTGCCAGGTGTTCTAGTGGCTGAGGTGAGAACATCTGGGGTCTGCCAGGTGTTCTTAGTGGCTGAGGTGAGAGGACAGCTGGGGTCTGCCAGGTGTTCTTAGTGGCTGAGGTGAGAGGACAGCTGGGGTCTGCCAGGTGTTCTTAGTGGCTGAGGTGAGAGGACAGCTGGGGTCTGCCAGGTGTTCTTAGTGGCTGAGGTGAGAGGACAGCTGGGGTCTGCCAGGTGTTCTTAGTGGCTGAGGTGAGAGGACAGCTGGGGTCTGCCAGGTGTTCTTAGTGGCTGAGGTGAGAGGACAGCTGGGGTCTGCCAGGTGTTCTTAGTGGCTGAGGTGAGAGGACAGCTGGGGTCTGCCAGGTATTCTTAGTGGCTGAGGTGAGAGGACAGCTGGGGTCTGCTGGGTCTTACGTAGTGGCTGTTGGTCAGTGAGATTGTAAGGAATGTTCCTGGTCATGATGCTTTCGGCATTTTTGTGAATTTTTGACCAGATGAATGGCATCACCATTTTGAGATTCAGGAAACAGTGAGCAAAGCCAGAGGCTCCCCAGTGCTTCATCCCCGAGCCTGGGAGTCAGCAAAGCACTATGCCCCGGCTTAGTATCCCAAATACTCTGGTTCCTGGGGTTTCTCAGAGACCTGGATTTCCTAACTGTCTATGCAACTAATGCCAGAGACCCAATCTCCAGGCCCTCACCTTTGTCTCTCCTGTGAAGGTTCCCTGAGGACCCCAGTACCTGGTCTGTGGACCGCCAGCTCTTGTGGGGGTCGGCCCTGCTCATCACTCCTGTGCTGGAACCTGGGAAAACTGAAGTGACCGGCTACTTCCCCAAGGGCATGTGGTACAACCTGCAGATGGTGAGTCCGGAGGTCCCTCGTACACAGGCTTGGTGAGGACTGGAGTGGCCACACCCTCCTGGCCTGTCAGTGACAGCACTCTACCTCCCAGCTGCATGCTGAAAGCTCTGGGACTTTCATATCAGCTCCTAGCTAGGAAACTAAGTCTTGAGTAGGTAGCTTCCAGGGCCCCACAGCCATTGAGGCTGAGCTGAGCCAGATGTTCCCTGCTCAGTCCTTCAACAAGTCTGGGGTCACAGCCAGCGTGTCTCAAGAGCACTCTTGGACCACAACACATAGCCTCGTGGGACAGGAGCCCATGACTCTGAGTACCAGCATGGTAGCTTGGTTGCTACCTGGGACCCTTCTGACATGACCCCTTTCTCCAGGTGCCGGTGGAAAACCTTGGCGGCCTCTCTTCTCTGTCTTTGGCCTCATCCTTCAGAGCTCCTGTCCACAGCAAGGGACAGTGGCTGACACTGGAAGCCCCACTGGATACCATCAACGTGCACCTGAGGGAGGGGCACATCATACCGATGCAGGTACCCAGACCCAGCAGCTCCAGGGCCTCAGGAAGGACTGAGATGGGCTTTGGGGGGCAGGGGCAGGGAGCTGACCCAGGGCACAGTCAGGACATACCCGACAGCCAGATAGGCACCGAAAAGAACAAACTTGGGTCTACCCAGCACCAGGCCAAGGTAGCCATCATACATGTCCCGGAAGTCTCCAGGGTCAGAGGTTATGAGATACACCCCCATCCTCTTCCAGGGTCCCAGCCTCACAACCACGGAGTCCCGAAAGCAGCCCATGGCTCTGGCTGTGGCATTATCAGCAAGTGGCGAGGCCTATGGGGAGCTGTTCTGGGATGACGGGGAGAGCCTGGGGGTTCTGGAGCGTGGGGCCTACACGCTAGTCACCTTCTCAGCCAAGAATGTGAGTCACGGGGCCTGTCCAGGCTGGTGTGTAGAAAACATGGGGGATGGGGCTGTCTTGACCTGGCAGAGGGAGGGACTGGGCCAGAGTACCCAGGGGCCAACATGTCCTTGTGTCTGCACAGAGGACGCCATCTGTAATGCTTTGGCAAGTCTCTTCTGATGGGCTCAATGTCACAGTCCAGTGACCCCCTTCCCCCCCCTTTTTTTTTTGCTCCTCACGTTACCAGAATACCGTCGTAAACAAGTTAGTGCATGTGACCAAGGAGGGAGCTGCACTGCAGCTGAAGGAGGTGACCATCTTGGGTGTGACCACAGCTCCTACCCAGGTCCTTTCCAATGGTGTCCCTGTCTCCAATTTCACCTACAGCCCTGACAGCAAGGTAAGAGGGCAGACTTGGGATTGGGGGTGGGGCACTTGGTGCAGCCATCATCAGACAGGCTCCTGGGAGGGAGACAAGGCTCTTGGACCTCGCAGAGTAGAATGGACCAAGTGGGACCTCGCCCCTCGCCATATCCACCGTGATGCGGCAGGGGTGGTGGAGGCAGTGAGCTGGTTCCCGATGGAATCCGATGCTGAGGCACTGGTCTCTCTACCTTGGACAGGGATGGCCCAGTGCCTGCTCAGAGCATCTGGGGCCTGGCTTGGGGAGGGAACCGCTTACCATGGAGGCTTTTTTCCATCTTCCAGAGCCTGGCCATCCCTGTCTCACTGCTGATGGGAGAGCGGTTTCAAATCCATTGGTCCTAGGAGACTAGGCCTGTTTACAGAGGCCTCCAGGGAGGCAGTGGGAGCTCAGGCTCTCTCTGGCTGACAGCTCCTCTGAGGACCTGCTCTCCTGACACACCTTTGAGCTTTCCCACCGTGTTGCTGCATGTGCCCTTGAAGCTCTGTGTGGTTACAAGGAGAGTGAGGCTTGCCTCACCTGCCCTACCCCAGCTGTCCGTCTCTCGCCTCGCACTAGAGAATGTGGGGATATCGTGTGCACCGACACCAGGCTTGAGTCGCCACTGCGGTTGCAACCCTAGAGACAGAGCTGGTGCCGACACCAGGTTCCCAAGACTTGAGAAACTTACTGTGAAGTGTACTTACTTTTAATAAAAAGGGTATTGTTTGGAAGCAGCTCTCACATCACCTCATGTCTTCATATCACCTGTGTGTCACATCCCCAACCACCCACAGGTCCCTGTGTCACCCTCAGGTCCCTATGCCACCCACCTTTCAGTCCCGTGTCACCCTCTAGTCCAGTGCCACCCTCCGGTCCCAATGTCACCAAAGGTTTGCTTGTCCCCTATTTTTAGCACTCCCAACCTCAGAGTTAGCAAGAGAATGTTGTGGCAGGGAAGTATTGGTGGAGACAACATGCCAGGCCAGTGACAGCAAGCCTGGGAAGGGACTTCTGGAGTGGGGCCTGAGCCCTTAGGCCCAGGCGGGAATCTGTCCTGGCAAACCCAGAGGAAAGAAAGGTGCTTTATGTCTGTCATGAACTGGTATGTCATTCACATGCCAAATTTGTCACCAGGGTTGATGGGCTGAAAGGATCAGTGGCTAACCCACTCCTGTGATCTCCAGAAAACTAAGATACAAAGGCATGGGGACTCTGGGGGCCACTCATCTGACTGATCACAGGAGTCTCTTAGATGGGTCACCCTGCCTACTGGGATCCTCTACTGGGAGGCACTTGGCCCAGGTGATCATGTGGAAAGTGGGACAGGAGAGTAATTATCAAATTCCGTCTCACCTCTCCTCCCTGTCTCGGGTACTAGAAAGCACGGACACCTGGGTGGATCTCATTTTCCTCCACCACATGGAGAGGCAGACAGACACAGGCAGGTTCCCCATGTATCCCTAGAGAACAGAAGGGATG
Source organism: Micromys minutus (assembly GCF_963924665.1). Taxonomy (NCBI): domain Eukaryota; kingdom Metazoa; phylum Chordata; class Mammalia; order Rodentia; family Muridae; genus Micromys; species Micromys minutus. Next base: position 64,447,636 of record NC_137979.1, read on the forward strand.
GAGCAACAGGAACTGGTGCCTCAGCAGCTCCTGTAGCCCAAGTGGCCACAGGCATGCTGCCCCTGCACCCTGTCAGCCTCACCAAGGAGGCAGTCAAGTGGTCTGATGGAGCTGGGGACTGGCCACTGCTCCGTCTTAGAATATCTCCGCTCTTACAGGGCTGATCTCACTTAAGTCCTGAGACCTGGACAGGGAGCTTTCCTGAAAGGGATGGGCTAGAGGTGAGGGGCTATTCTCATTGGCTGATGTTGCAGTGAATATTAAAAAATAAAAAGGGCTTATCTCTTTTCCAGCCCTGTGGTCTCACTCCCCAGACCCACACACCTCTGGAGCCCAGTCTGAGCCCCCACCACGGTCCAACTCATCCTCGCAACTCCCTTCCCTTGGCGGTTTACTACCGCCTGTTCTCCGCCTCTGTCCTGGGTATTTCTGTACCCCAAAATCACGCACAAATACAACTCTACAGCCTGATAGCTTTTCACACCGGTTTATATATTTAACTATCAATCCACAAACCCTCTACACAACAAGATTGCATCAAATAGACAAAGATACAAACTGCCCTTCTGTATGAGATATTAGACCAATAAATCTAGCTATTTAATGCTATTAAATCCCTTCTGGGTCTAGCTAGTCCTTGAGAAGCTCATTTCACAACGACCTTTCACCCTCTGTCCTCTGACCTCTCCAACCTCTCCACCTACTTCTCCCCGCCCAGTCATTGGCTTTCCTTTATTTTATTAAAATGGGAAAGTTCAATTGGAGTCACATGACTAGCCAGCCCCTCTTGGGAAAGTGGAATTAACATTAAAGTACAAACAGCTTCAGGACAATCTACAGGCTGAGGCCTGAGGTCTTCTGCAGTGGTCCACACTGCACAATCATAGTGGGTCATGGGGAATGCCCGAGGTAGCTTCAGCACCCCATCTGGAAAAGAGATGTCCAAAGGCCTGCAGCACCTGTTCCTTGAGGTGGGGGGAGCGAGAGGCCTTGGCAGTCCTGTCTCCTCCCAGCTGTTGCACGGCTTAGCGTCAGTGCCCCCTTTCCCAGAGCTAGAGGGCCAGATCAAGCTTGGGGCAGGAGAAAGGGCAGCCATTTCAACCCATCCGAGAAAACGGTCAAAAGCTGTCTTTGTTCAGTTTATACCTAGAATGAATTCATTCCACACATGCACGGTGGCATGGCTGTCCTTGACTGTCCCATCCTTTTCCCTTGTTCACTCCTAGAGGGAAGCTCCAGGTTCCAGATGTTCCTTAGACACAGGTTTATAGGGTCTCCCCAAGTTACACAGCACAGATACCAAACAGCAAACTACAGCTGGCTGTCTTTAGAGTCCAGGGATGTTTCCCGTATGTTGGGGTGATACAGCTGCCTTCCAGTCACCTACCTACTCTCCCTCTAAGATAGACTTGGGACATGGCTGGTCTATCATTGGTGCTTTGTGGGGCAAGCTGCTTGCTTGAATCTTCTCGGGTACACTCACAGTACAGGGACACATTACGGTTGTAGTTGGGCTTTTTTTGTTCTCTATTATGGGTCTGTAAGTCTGGCCCAACTATTCTAGCCATGCTGTGATCGAACCCAGAGGGTGATGTGCAACTTTGTTAATGGGAATAATGTGGCTTTTGCTGTTCTGGCTGCAGTGGGGGACTTGTTGGGAGATCCCTGTGGGGTAGGTCTCCCTCTCCTCCTCCACACTCAATCCAGCACCCACAGGATAACAGCTACCCTTCCGTCCCAGGCAGCGCTCACAACAGTTTGATATTAGCAACCGTGACTCACTGCCCAGCAGCAAGGAGCAGCTCTCGCCAGGTTCACCCACCACCCATCTGTCTCCTTTAGTGAGCAGCTGATCTTTTGAGCTGCGTTAGTCTTACCCTTAGAAAATGCTAATCTACTATCACTGGTACAATTCATTGCCACAGCTTTAGTGGCTTTAAATAACAGAGGAATTCTGCCACAGTTCTGTGGGTCCAAAGTGCAAACTTGGCTGAAATCAGGGTGTCAGAGGTCGCTGTTTGTCCTGCTCACAGCCAAGGCTCCTGACCCTCACAAGATGTGAGGGCATAAACTCCAGGGTGACCACTGTATCTCCAAGCCTTGGCTGAGTCCCACCACAGGGCCCAGATCACCAGGTAGCTCACAGACCCTCTTCCCCTCCCCCCAGGTAGCTCACAGACCCCATTCCCCTCCCCCCAGGTAGCTCACAGACCCCATTCCCCTCCCCCCAGGTAGCTCACAAACCCCATTCCCCTCCCCCCAGGTAGCTCACAGACCCCATTCCCCTCCCCCCAGGTAGCTCACAGACCCCATTCCCCTCCCCCCAGGTAGCTCACAGACCCCATTCCCCTCCCCCCAGGTAGCTCACAGACCCCATTCCCCTCCCCCAGGTAGCTCACAAACCCCATTCCCCTCCCCCAGGTAGCTCACAGACCCCATTCCCCTCCCCCCAGTCTCCCAGCATGTACTTCACTTTGCATTCCCTGTAGACATTTAACCCCGTGTCTGAGCTCCTTCTCCATCATCTTAAAGAGACCTTTGCCAAGCCCACAGCCACTTTCTTCTGACTTCCGCTGTGGACTCTGTTGCCGGGCTCTTATTTCAAATGTCTCAAGTTGGATTCAGCAGATGTGGAGTTAGGGAAAGAAATGGTCTGTTCATGACCAGACTAGGAAAGCTAGTGACACAAGAAATCTGCACTCTAATTCATGGGAAAATGTCCATGTTTAATGTAAAAGGCTTAAAGTATTGGATTATTTACACGTGCATTAGAAAAGATGGCAGAGGCCAAGGTCTTCCTGAGGGAATATGAAAAGACAGTTCATATAAACCCCATTCAAAAGAGACTTCCATTTCCACACAGGCCTTGGTGAACCAGCTTCAGATGAGATCAGCCACTGAAAGAGAAGAAAGAGACCTTGTTAATGTCACCTCCCCAACCCTAGTAAGGGAGCCCCTCCCACAGCCACCAGCACAGCCAACAACTTGCCATTCATGGGCATCTCATCTATCTGGGTGGAGTAGTACTGCTCAATGTCCCTGAGGATTCGGATGTCATCATTCTTCACAAAATTGATGGCCACACCTTTGCGTCCATACCGACCGGATCTCCCGATTCTTTTGATTAAAATATATGTTAGTAAACAGTCACACAGACAAACCTCAAGAGTCCTGAGCAAAGAAAGGAGGCACACCTGTGAATGTACAGCTCTCTGTTGTTGGGCAGGTCATAGTTAATGATGAGGGACACCTGAGGGACATCCAGGCCCCGGGCCCAGACATCTGTGGAGATGAGCACCCGGCTGCAGAAAAAGAAAAAGCCAGAAAAGTGAGAAAGCAGCGTCTGCACAGCTGTGAGCAGCGCACGGGCACGTCACCCACATTCTGCACCTCTGCAGTCTTACCACGTGGGCTGACAAGACAACTGAGTATCTTTTACAGATATTTTGTTTAAAGTCAGTACCGCCAGAAAAACATGACATTTGCTTTATAAACAGGAGCCTACTACTGACGATATTTTAACCCACAGGCCTCCCATAATACAGCAGATGCTACGAGCAAGTGGTGTCAACGGCCCTGAGGCCAGTCATGATGCTGCCCACCTGAAACATGCCTGGAGCTAACAGAACTAGAAACCACCTGCTTGCTTCACTACTGACATGGTTACTAGAAAGGAGACAGTCTCCTGTGTCCATTGCAAGTTAAAGAAGAGTCCCAGAAGGCTCGTGTGTGTGTGTGTGTGTGTGTGTGTGTGTGTGTGTGTGTGCGCGTGCGCATTCCGTTTCACTGCCTTTGCCTGGTACAACTGACCCAGGTGGAAGACAAAGGCCAGAGACTCCAGGCAGTCTCCAGACAGCAAAAGGACACACAGAGAAATGCATACCTAGATTCAGCTACAAACCAACCTGAAAGCAGAAGAAAAGCAGTAGAGACGTCTACAGGCAGGAGCTGCTTAAAGAGCAACTGGACTGGGCACTGAAGCCTTAGAACAAGGGGCGAAGAGCTGGCAGGCCCTCATCAAGGTAGAAGGAAACTACTAGGCATCCCGGGTCATCTCAGCAGCGCCTCCTTCACCTCTCCTGGAAACTTTGAGGTGAAGGAAACACTTCCAAACAGACTGAAGCAGGACTATCATCCTCGGACCCAAACTAACTTGAACATGTATCAGATAAAGTTCAGAGAAGAAAGTTAAACATATATAAATCTAAATAAATTCTATCCTATAAAGCAAAATGCCACTGCAGATTAAAACATACATTAATCTCCAGCACTGAAAAACAATGACATGTGTGAGCACACACAGGTGTGAGAGAGTGCACATGGTTTAACATGCATGACACTAATCTCAGGCTGTAACTAAACAAAAGTTAAAGAAAAGGAAAGTCCCAGAAGGCTCAAAAAATTCAAAAATTAAGCCGGGCATGGTAGCACAGGCCTTTAATCCCAGCACTTGGGACACAGAGGCAGGCAGATCTGAGAGTATTGAGGCCAGTCTGGTCTACAAGTGAGCACAGTGTAGTCAGGGGCCTGTTATACAGAGAAACCGTCTTGAAAACCACACAAAAAGCAAACAGACAAACAGACAGAAAAAAATTCACTTCTAAGACCAGTACACACATGAAATAAACTGTTGTAAATGGTGCGTTTCCGTGACCAGCTGTACACACACACCTGTCACTCCTACACTCCAGAGGTGAAGACAGATCATAGACCCTGAGCTGCATAGACAGAGCCTGTCTCAAAACCTAAAACCAAACTAAACCCAGGTGGTGGGGCCTTTGACCTCAGCACCCAGGAGGCAGAGCAGGAGGATCGCCAAGTTCAAGGCCAGCCTGCTCTATGGATGGTGTTCCAGGACAGCCAAGACTTCACAAGGAAACACAAAACCAACAAATAGTCCAAAATCAAACCAAAGCCAAAGAGAGAGAAGAAACAATCACCACAGCACTGACAGACCAAAGCCATTCTAACTTCTTCCCAGACACAGAGCAGCACGCTCACGGGCTTGAGGACACAAGGGTGGGTTCCAGTCCCCAGAGAAAACTTTATATCCCTACATCCATACGCAAGGAAAGGACAGACACAGCCAGCATCCAGAAGACAAGCCAGTGACATGGCTCAGTTCATTTAGTCAAGGAGCTTGGTGCCAACTTCAATCCCTGACCTCTATACACACTCTACAAGGCACACGCAACCCCACACCAGAGACAGAAATAATAAAAAGAACACAACTGTAGGACAGACGACACAGAAGACTGACTGTGAGAGGGAAGGGTGCCAGCAAGTGAAGGCTATCACAGGCCATCTATCAGCTCCAGTCCAGCTGGGCACCTCCTGTTGAAGGACACACAAACACCATGCAAAAGTGACCCCAGGGAATGGCAGCAGGCTCAAATCAAAGACAAACTCTGGAGACCCGTTCTTTTGAGCACCGTGTGACTGCTGACCCAATACCTAATTACCAGAAGAAACAGAAACTAGTGAATGAATCGACCCAATGGCTAGCAGCAAGCAGTTCTCCACCAACCCAACGGCCTGCACAGGGCAGCACCATCCACCCTCCCACAGAAGCCAAAGCTGCAAAGGCCTACCTGGCACCTGACCGGAACTCCTTCATGATGGATTCACGTTCTTTCTGGGGCATGTCTCCGTGCATGGACGACACAGTGAAATTAGCTTCTCTCATCTTCTCTGTCAGCCAGTCAACCTACAGACAGAAGACACGTGCTCACCTAGCCAACCAGAGACCTGCACAACGGCAGCTCTGAACAGCAGACATTTACAGAGACTCAGAGGAAACTCACCCACCAACTGCTGGGACAGGCAGACCTGAGAACTCTTTAAAGGAACACTCTCAGATTCTGCCCACAGGCCATCACTTAAACCCACTGGGCCCGGGCCTAGGTTAATCCAACAGCATCAAAGTTACGGAAGACCAGTGTTGTCATTCTCACTTCTGACTGAGTGGGGAGGTCCCAGCAGATCTCCCACTGCTGAACTTCAGCACTTCTGTCTACCACACCCACGCCGTCTACAACTGAATTAACAAGGAACCCGGAGCCTGAGCCACACCCTGCCCGCTTTTGACAGGACACCTAGCCTGCAGTCCCCCAAGATGGCTACAGATCAAGGCAGCAGACCTTCCTCTTGGTGTTGCAGAAGATGACAGCCTGGGTGATGGTCAGCGTGTCGTAGAGATCGCACAGAGTATCGAACTTCCACTCCTCTCTCTCCACAGCCACGAAGAACTGCTTGATGCCTTCCAGAGTCAACTCATCACTGGAAACAGAGCTCACATCACTCTTCAAACCAGATCCTGAGGGACAGAGCCACCCTAAGAGCCCCTAGCCCTTGTGTGGCCATTTGGTCTTAGACCTTTCCCAGGTCTCACTCCCTTGGTTCTCTATATCCCTCCACAGAGTACAGAACACCAATGGCGTACAGCTCAGGGCCAGGCATGAAGAGGGTAGGGACCATTAAAGCTAGTTTCCACCAAGAGAAGGAAGGAACACTTCCTTACCGCTTCACCAAGATGCGGATGGGGTCGGTCATGAACTTGTTGGTCATCTCCAAGATCTCATGAGGCAGCGTGGCGCTGATGAGAACGACCTGTGTAGCTGGTGGCAAGTACCTGTACACATCATAGATCTGTTCCTTGAAACCTGCAACAGATGTGAGCGCAGCATTGGCTTGAAGGCTGTCACTGAGGCCACACTGCTGGGTCTGCAGACGAAGTCGGTGGTCAGAGCAAGTTTGCAGGTGTGCATGTGACCCAGGCAGTGTGCAGTGCCAAAGCAGACAAAAATAAAACACTGTCGCCCCAGCTAGAATTGGTCTCACGGACCTTATCTATGAAAACATTACAATGAAAGTTTCAGGTTCAAAACCCCGAAAGACACAGTTTCTGCACAAAGCAGGAACTGTCACATGAACAGCTGACAGTATGTTAGTAGAAAATCTTGGTCACCTTACCTTTGTTCAACATTTCATCAGCCTCATCCAAAACCAACATCTTGATAGCCCGTGTCCTTAAACTTCTACGGCGGATCATATCTGGCAATTAGATTTTGAAAGAATCACACATGGCTCTAAGGAAAGAACTCTCCATTCCCACTGGTCCCGAGAGCCCGCCGAGCCCTTTGAGCACACCTCATAAATGCCGCCCACAGCCCAGTCCACACGACAGAAGCACTCACCGAAGACTCGTCCCGGCGTGCCCGCCACAACGTGCTGTCCATAGTCCAGCTTGCGGATGTCCTCCCCGACATTGGTGCCCCCAATGCAGGCATGGCACTGCACGTTCATGTAATCTCCCAGAGCAAGCAGACCCTGAAACAAAGCGGGTTCCAGGAGAGGCTCGCGGTCCGACACATCAAGTGTCATCTCTAATGGGAGACACCACTATCACCCACTCCCTCGATAAAACACAAGCTCTTTCCTCTGCCAAAATAAAATTTACTTTGAGGGTTTCATGATACTGAAGGAGTTCATACCAAGTGTGGCAAAAGTCAGAGTTGATAATCATTAACATTCCAATACATATCCCTCAATGATTTAAAAAAAAAAAAAAGGCATTATTTGACTTAAATTTCATTTTTCTCTGAAGAAAGCTGTCTTCCCCACTAGTGTGGGAAAGGAGTCAGGACCTGTGTTATCTATCTATCTATCTATCTATCTATCTATCTATCATTTCATGTATTTGAGTACACTGTTGCCGTCTTCAGACACACCAGAAGAGGGCGCCAGATCTCATTATAGGTGGTTATGAGCCACCATGTGGTTGCTAGGAACTGAACTCAGGACCTCTGGAAGAGTAGTCAGTGTTTTTAACCACTGAGCCATCTCTCCATCCTCCCAGATCATTTCTAAGACCACGAATACACCGAAAGAGCAGAAACTAGATAAAAACCACCCACAAGTCAGGCAACATAGAAGGAAAGTGTAACAGGTGGGAGGATGGAGAGAAAGAGTGTGTGTGTGGTCAGTGTCTCCCTCTACCCCATTCTACCATCTCACGGACCTACAGGAAAACAGAAATCGTTCCCCCTTAGGTAAGCCAGACAGCAAACACTTGGGAACACAGTGGCACTCTGTTGTGCTGCAGGGGTTTAATGGGGGCCTCCCACATGTGGGGACAGCACTGTCACAGAGTGGCACCCAGCTTGATGTGCCATCTCTAAATGTCTCACCTTCTGAATCTGAACCGCTAACTCTCTTGTTGGAGCTAATATCAAAGCCTGGGTTTCTCGAACCTAGGGAATTGGAGAAAACAATGACATGAGGTTGTGACATTCCCACAGGAAACTCTTACCCCTCCCTCCTATCCATCTCCAAAGAGTCCCCTCTACTTTCTTCAGTCTCAGTCACGTGGCCTGCTAACAAGCACTGGAACCTACTACAGACACCAATGTGGGTTAGCTTGCTGCCCTTTCCTAACCGGCCCAAGGAGACATTAAATTGGAAGGCAAGTGTGACAGAGTCAAGGCTCTCCTGCACAGGCCAGAATTTCCTGGCCTCGCTGTGTAACCTTGGCTGACCTGGAACATGTGAGAGTCATGCTGGACTCAAGTTCAGATCCCCTGTGTGCTGGGATTAAAAGTATATAACCATACCCTATCTAAAGCCTGCACTGTTCACAAGGCACTGACTTACCTGGATATCCAAGCACTGGAGGACTGAGATACTAAAGGTGGCCGTCTTGCCTGTGCCAGACTGAGACCTGTTAAGAGAGCACAGAGTAATTACCAGAGAAAGCACCTGACACCGCCCCTGTTCTAGTGACCCCAGGCCACAGCAATGCCTGGCCGCAGACACATGGGGCAGTTTCTTTCTAGGCACCCTTACTCCCACCCATTGGAGTATGGGTTTGTGCCCTGTGTAAAGGGTCCTTTAATTAGTGAAATGCTGGATTCTGTATAGGCAGAGAACTGAGCACAGGCCAGACTTTGTGACTTATTTTTATGAAGCATCACCTGTCTCACCTCCTGACTAGTTTAGGAAAAGAGCTAATCTTTTATCTGGACAGAAGTTCCCAGAGACCAGGAGGGGAAGGAGGAAGGAGGACACACATGGACCAGAGGAAGCCAAGGCAAGACCAGATGCCAAGTAACAGAACATTTGTCTGGGCACTAGCAGTTTAGTCAGTGAGAATATCTCAGAACCTGCCCAGCTTAGGCGTACAGCTTGTTAATAAAAACACCAGGTTTCTGTGTTTCCATTTGGGAGCTACAACTGGCTAGAACAGGTTTAGCAACACCCATGAATTACTCTTACACTCACCCAAACATCTTAATGTAAAAGTGTGAGACCAAAGTACAGAGTCACGTTTTATTTAATTTTTACTTTGACCTATGCATCTGTGTGACTGGATACCACAGGAGAATGCTTTCAGAGCAGGGGGTGGGGGTGGGGGTGGGGGTAGGGGAGTATGCTGGCCCCTGAGGCTGTAGTTATAGGCAGCTGTGGGCTGAGAACTAAACTTGGCCCCCAGAGACACAAACTGCTAGATAGAATGGGCATGTGGCCTGTGCACCAGGAAGACCAGAGCTAAGAATCTGCAACATTAACAAGAACTTCCAGAAGGAGGCAGAAAAAAAAGGCCCACTCTCTTTAATGCACCAGCTCCTACAATTCTCAAGTATAACTTAGAAGGATAACTGGTTGTTTAAAAATTAGAGCAAATAACAGTTTGGAGTATAGATAGAGTTCAGTAGTAGAGAAGGCTCTGGGCTCGGTATCTCCCAGTAGTAGCCACTAGTACTTGGAGGCCAGCCTGGTCTACAGAGTGACAGCCAAGACTACAGAAAAAACTATCTGCCCCCAAAGAAAGCATCTTCACAAATCCATAAATCTACATTCAGGACTTAGGGTAGAGGACTTCATAGTGTGTACAATGACCATAATGTGACGCAGAATATCGGCTGCGCCCCCCATACACATGTGAAACAAACTGGCATGAAGAAGGCATAAGGTAGGCTCAGCTTCCCACCGCATCCACAACTTACTGTGCAATGACATCTCTCCCCTTAATTATCTGCTTGATAGCACGCTGCTGGATCGCTGACGGTTTTTCGAAACCTATGAATACAAAGAGGAAGAAGCTTCACTCCCAGGACCATGACCGCATGAGCTACCTGGGGAACACACACTTCTTACTGCCAACCCCAGGTAGCACAGGCAGGGCTGAGCACATCTTTACAGAACAGCCTACAGGATCATCCACCACACAGCACTAGGAAGGTAGAAGCAGAAGCATCAAGAGTTCAAGGCCAGCCTAAGTCACAGAAAACCGACTCTTCAAGCAAATTCACAAACCTGGAAGCACTGTGAGTACTGCCCCTTCCTACAAGCAAGCACTCAAACCCATATGTGGTTGAACCTGCACCAGTATTTGGTGAGACGTGTTGCTCTCTTGCCTGCATGCTGCCCCATCGTCTAGGGACCACCCCACCTGCTGGGCCCATCACTACCAGCAATGAGAAGTATGAGAGACTGGACAAGGTTGTGCACTCCCTTAATCCCAGCACGAGACCGAGCAGGAGGATCTCTGTGAATCCCAGGCCAGCTGGTCTACATAGTGAGTTCCAGGCTAGCCAGAACTCTGTAAAGACCTTGTCTCAAAACAAACAACAAAACCACAAATGTTTTCCAAATAAGCAGACAGAATTTACACAGAAGAGATGTTTGGTCTTCTGTCAACTTGACTACACCTGGCATTAACAAAAACCCATGCTGGATATCATTTAGAGTGGGAAGGACCAATCTTCCCGGTCTACATAGTGAGTTCCAGGACAGCTAGGGCTAGGGAGAGACCCTGCCTCAAAACAAAACAAAACAACCTATCCAGGCTTGGTGTGGCACACCTTTAATCCCAGCATCTGGGAGTTAGAGGCCAGTCTGGTCAGGGACAGCCAGGCCTACAAAGAGAACCCCGTCTCAAAAACAAAAACAAAAAAAAAATACAGAGGGCATCTGGCCTCCCTCAACTGCTCCTCAACAAATGCCAGCACGACCATCATTCACTCAAAAGAGCCAGGAATGCACTCTATCTGCCACCATCACCAAAGATCCTTTACCATCACCACCACAACATCAACATCTCTTCTATGGTCCGGCCCATCACCCCGCCTCCTAACTCCGAATTCAGACACCAAAATAAGCTTTCAAACTGTAAGCCTGATTCTATCAATCTTGCTTAGAACTCTGCAGCGGCTTCCCGCTGTATTTAGGAATGAATCTCATCTTTACACGTGCCTTTAAAATGACAAGGGGCTGCTTCTATTCCGGGAGCACGTCGGGCAATGGCTTTAAGAAGCCAGGACCAGCTGTCCCATCTCCCCTGGTGATTCTGAACGTCTCTGAGAGCTCTCTTTTGGCTCTTTTAACTGTCCCCTATCAATCTACCTACTCTATCCAGTTGCTCCTTCTCTCGTTTCCCCAATTCCCACCACTTGAAGCACCTTTGCTGCGTATTTTCCGCTTCCCTAGTAAGCTTTAAACTCCCTAAGGCACGAACCCACCAGATTGAGAGCTCCGACTTCCCCATCAAAGATTCGGGGCACCTCACAGGGACACACATGGTTATCCGCTACACGAGCGACTGCAAGAGGCTGACTGACTGCAGCCCCGGGGGACCCGGCCCCGTGCTCTGGAGCCGGGACGCACGTTCCTCGCCTGGCCTGACCCGGCCTGTCCCCCAACCTCCTCCCGCCTCAAGGCCCGCGCCCTACCGTAGGCGTAGATGCCGCGCAGTAGGTCTTCCCGCAGGCCCATGGTGTCGAACGTGGGGGTCACGTCCACCTCCTCGCTCGTCTCGAACTCCACTTTGGTCATGTCCTCCTCTTTGAGCAGGCGCTTCCGCGCTGAGCCCGAAGTAGCCATAGTGGCTGTGGCCGCCATAATCCCGACCCCACTAGTATTACAACCGTGAGCAGCGGCGGGAACCGGAAAAAAGGCTCGCGCCGCCGGCCCGGTCGGGAGGAAGTGACGCAGAAGCAGCGCCACTGAAGAGTCAGAAGGGGCGGGCGGCAAAGCTCTCCAAGTCTCGCGATATTCCGTGCTCCGCGGGATTCGGCGGGAGGTTGGGCTGGTAGTCTGTGGGCGTCGGTGGCTTTGCGTACTCTTGGCTTTTTGGGTTTCTGCAACCTGTTTGGAATAAGGATGAGGGTCTCTGAGAGGAGCAAGAGGGACGCTGGGGTGTCCCTGAGGGTACAGGGTAAGGGGAAGATGGCACCGCCCCAGCTCCCGGAGATCCAGTACTTTTCCGCACTCGTGGTGTGTACACACAGAAATACACATAAATAAATCTTTTAAGTTATTGCCTCCTTCTCTTGAGAGCTCAGCTCCCGCTCTGGTATCAGGATTTGTCCAGAACAGATAAATGATAGCATACTTGTATTAATCAGAACATTAAAGACACGGAGTTGGCCATCTTTCTGAGACTAAGTAGCTGAGTTCAAGTTCTCATACCTCCCCACTCCACAAGGATTTATCCCACATGCACATGCCATTTTGCAAGCCTGACTCTAAGGGTTATTTTGCAGTCGCTGCTGTAAAGTACAGATGGATTTTAATAACATCCTGAGGAAAGAATGTAAAGTCTCCATTTCAGACTGCCCCTTGGAATGAGTCTAATTATAGTTTGGGGATACTGTTTAAAATGCTGCTTAATCTGTTTCTTTTACTTCGTAAGATTTTTTTTGAAGTAAAGGTTCATAAAAATGAAAAAAAAGCTTTCAGAGAAAGGTTTTATTGTATTCCTATGGGACCACTCTCCTCACACATCATTTTGTTCATTAGTCAGGGTTCTCTAGAGTCACAGAATGACTCCATATAGTGAGGGAATTTGTTGGTGACTTACAGTATGTAGTACAACTCCCCAACGATGTTCAGTAGTAGAAGCAGTGAATAAAGTCCTAGGATCTAGCAGTTGTTCAGTCCCACAAGGCAAGTAGGCGAAGAGAGACAACCTTCCTTCTTCCAATGTCCTTATATAGGTCTCCAAAAGAAGGTGTGTCCCAGATTAAAGGTGTGTACCACCACACCTGGATCTATGCCTCAAAATCTCTATGCCAAGATCCAGATAAGAAAATTGAATCTCCCAACCTCAACAACAGGATCACAGGTGAGCCTTCCAATTCTGGATTGTAGTTCAGTGTTGGTTTGCATAAGCCTGGCCCAGGGAGTGGCACTGTTAAAAGAGCATTTTAACCAAAAGGAGTGAGTTGATAAAGGAAAAATACAAGATATATGGTTCTAGTATTAAAGGGAAGTGAAATGGATCTGAATCCTGTGCTTAGTACACACCTTTAATCCTAGGAGACAAAGACAGCAGATTTCCGAGGTCAAGGCCAGCCTAGAACAGAGCAAGTTCTAGATGAAAAAATAAAAAAGCTTAAATCCGGGTGTGGTGGTGGTACACACTTTTAATCCCAGGAGACTGGCAAACAAATCTCAAGATCAATATCTATGAAGCAAGATCCTGGACAGCCAAGCTTAGGCAGTGAAGGAGTTAGAAGAGAGAAATCTAGTGATAATGTAATAGAACAAGGGGGCATGTTGCAGCTCCTGTAACCAGAAGAACTAAGCAGCTTTGGCCATGTGTCTCTGGCTTTATATTCAAGAGGCGAAGGAGAGACTGCTGGGAAAATTGATGCTGGTCAGCTGGAGCTAAGAAATTAGTGGTGGTTAAGAAGAGACCAGCATCACTGAGGTGAAATCTTCTGGACAGTGTTTTCTGAGATGACAGAAAACTGTGTTCTAGAGATGGCCAAGGTTGTACCTCATGCTGCAGCTGTACTTGGTAATGTGTAAGAATCACCCAGGTGGTACTGGTTTTGAAGACATGAAGGTGTCTTGAAGAACAGCTGAGGCTTGGGACTGTGAGAGGCCATGGAAGGCCATTGGTGAAAGTGCAGCCTCAGTTGTAGTTGACAATCCAGGATTGAAGGGGTCATGCAAAGGATATAAGGTTTGGCACCATGTAGGTAGCCTATGAGAGGCTATTGGTGAAGCCTAGTTGCAATGGAAGACCCCAGTATATTAGAGATGCCAGTACCATGGGATGATCACCAAGAACAACAGCAAAGGTGTAGTGGATCAACCTGAGCTTGAAGTGCAACAGAGGGCAGAGCTGGAGAAGTGAAGCCAGCCCTTGGAGGAGCCCAGAAGATCATGTGTGGATCCCAGACATTGAAACAAGAAGCTGTAACATTGAAGTTGCCTTGGAGACAAAAGATGTTTAAGAGGCCAGAGCTGTGGGATACCTACCAAGGAAAGCTGCTAATGGAGTGGAACCAGCTCAGGAAAAAGAAGTTTGTTTCTGTCAACAAAGATGAAAAAGGAGTTGAAGATCTGAAGACCGCTTTGACATCAGGCATGGAGATGGCAGAGTTTGGAGTTTGTCCAGCTGGTTGCCTGACTTAATTTAAGGATTAGAGTTAAGTGATTGGATGGATCTCAGAAGAGGCTTTGAACTTTGGACTTTTAACATTATTGATACTGCTACAGACTATGGGGACTTTGGAAGTTGGACTAAATGTGCTTTTTATTACGCTATGTTTAGGTTTGGCCCCCATAAACCCATGTGTTTGAACAAGCCTATGGGGACCAGTGAGTGGAATGTGATGTTTTGCATATGCTTGGCCCATGGAGTGGCACTATTAGAAGGTGTGGCATTGTTGGAGGAAGTGTGTCACTCAGCGGCTAGGCTTGGAGACCTTCCTCCTAGTTACCTGAGGATGCTTAGTCTGTTCCTGGCTTCCTTTGGAAGAAGGTGTACAACTCACAGCTCCTCCTGAACCATGCCTGCCTGGATTCTGCCATGCTTTCACCTTGATGGCAATGGACTGAACCTCTGAACCTGTAAACCAGCCCCAATTAAATGTTGTCGTTTATAAGACTTGCCTTGGTCATGGTGTCTGTTCACAGCAATGAAACCCTAACTAAGACAGTGGTTAAGGTGACTTGCTGCTCTTGCAGAGGACCCAGATTCAGTTCCCTGCACCCCTGTTGCATAACTCAACCAGTTCCAGGGGACCTGATGACCTCTTCTGACCTCCCAAACCACCTGTATACATGTTGTCCACACACACACACACACACACACACACACACACACACACACACACTCAGGCATGCAACTGACAGCCCTGTCTGATGATCTACAATTCCAGTGCTTAAACTGAGAGATTGATTTTGTTTGTTTTTAAGACAGGATTTGGCTGTCTTAGAACTCACTGTTTAGACCCAGCTAGCTTTGAACTCTGCCTTCCGAGTACTGGGATCAAAGATGTGCGGCACCACATCCAACTAATTCGATTCTTATAAACCTCTCTCTCTCTCTCTCTCTCTCTCTCTCTCTCTCTCTCTCTCTCTCTCTCTCTCTCTCTCTAAAAGATTTATTACATATAAATACACTGTCGCTGTCCTCAGACCCACCAGAAGAGGGCATCAGATTCCATTACAGATGGGATGGTTGTGAGCCACCATGTGATTGCTGGGATTTGAACTCAGGACCACTGAGCCACCACATCTCTACAGCCTGATTCTTATACAATTCAACTGCCATTAGAAGCAGATGGTGCTGTCAGATGTCTCCCCTTATCTATTTTACTGCAAAGACTAGGCTCAGCCCTACATTTTCAGCAATGGGACAGTTCAGTGGCTTTACCCTGCTTATAAGTACCTGGGCTCCCCTGGTGACAAAGATGGTTAGACCCAGTACTTTTGGTCTCCTGACCCTCTCCCATTAGCATTGTATTGCCTACCCACTTGTATTTAAAGGCCTGGGCATATCTATTCAGTGTCCCTGTCCTCTTAACGTAAGCAAACAGTTGCCAGCTTGCTCAGGACTCACACACCGGGGAAGAAGCTGGAATGCAGACATGGTCCAGCTCAGCAGGAACCTGGCAGCTCATGTGGGAGCTCTAGGGGACGGGACGATGCTAAAGTGAGCTCTGCTCAGGAGCTCATCTGCACCGACTGAGCACCAAGCATCAGGATGGTGACATTAGACAGAAGGGAATCCAAAGGGTTGTCCCCAAAGGATTTCTTCCTGCTAGGGTTCCTTTCCCAAACCCACCTAGCAGGAGCCCAGGTACCCTGCTTAGATCCTTGGGGCACTGACTCCTGGTGCCCTCTGCAGGCCTGGGGTCCACACACGTGCAGGTAAAGCAGTAAGCTGCCCTGCTCCAGCCAAGTACCGGAACCATTTCCAGCCCTGGACTGGAGGTAAGGGCCACTTACCTTCATTTCGTGTTTATTCCAGAGAAGGGCAAGACCCAGGAAAATTATCTCATAAGCAAATGAGATAAGTGTGTCTAGTTGCCGTGATGTAAACAGACAAAGTAGACTGAGTTACTGAGGTTCTGGTTTCACTTGGTGGCTGGAGGGAAGTGTTGCCCGACTTGAGGTGTTGATAGTCACACTCAGAAGAGACAGTGAGAGTGAGCACTGAGCAGGGAGGAGCTGCCCCATCTGCAGGGTCTCGCAGGTCATGGTTGCCACAGCGTCCCCTCCAGGGGCAGGGCGGGCCATGGCTGCTGATCGGCTGCATAGGGAGATGGGAAGGAGATACTGAGCTCTGAAGAGAGCCAGTGGTGGCCGTGGCTGCTGTCTGAGTCTGGAAATCTTAGGTGGAAATTTACAGAGCTGATAGTTGTCCAGGCTGGGTGGGGCTGTCAGGATCACAACGATTTCTGGGTCACAAGATGGGGAATTATGGGGCCTTGCACTAGGAATAAGTGAGGGGGTGCAGCAGGAGCTGCTGGCATGGAGTTGGCCTGTGTGGTAAGCGGGGTGAGGGCGGCTTAAAACAGTTGCGTGAACATTGGATAAACAAACAAGGCTTCCCCTGGCACCTGAAGTAGACGCTGATCGGATGGAAGGATGTTCACTCTCCTGGGTGGGAGGACCTTAGGAGTTTTCATCAGCTCTCCCAGGTCACAGGCTAGTCCCCCTGAGGAAAAGGCCACAGGCACTCTGCCCAGACCACAGAGTCAGACAGAACAAGATCGTCACCACCTCTTGGGCAGGTTGAGCCCTCTCGCCCCAAGGCATCTCACATCTCTGCTTAGCTTGAGAATAGAAAGCTCTAGGTAATTCTAGGAGACACAAGTGCTAAGAGGGGACCCACTCCGTCCAAGAAAGGCAGAGGCCCAGCGCAATGTCTCATGCCTGTAATCTCTGGCACCCAGGAGACTGGAGCAGGAGGGAGATGAGTTCCAGACCAGCCTGGGCTTTTGGGGGTGGGGTGAAGGAGCTTGAGTGTGCACACACAACCAGGCTCGCCCAGTGTGATGGTGCAGGGCAGCCTGTGATCCTGGGGGTGGGGGGATGGAGAAGAGTTCCATTCCAAGTTCAAGACCATTTCCAGCTTCCTATTGAGTTCCAGGCCAGCCAGAACCACACATAAAGACTGTCTCAAAATACAAGAGAAGTCTGAAAGACAGAAACCATAAAGAAAAACACACAACCTCTTTAGACTCAGGGAGCTACAGCCATAAAGCATAAACTCCAGCTTCCTCACTGCAGAACGCCTCAGATTACACCACCAATAGTTATCCAAGGTCCCTCAGGATTGCAGCTGGGACTCACTTCCAGGAACAGGAACAGCTTTTCTGACACCCTGAAGCAACACTCAGGTAGGCAAGGCAGGCTAAGCAGCTAGCGCCTTGACAGTATGGCTTACGTCGGTCGGCGGGGATCAGAGTGAACAAGGGACAGAAGCTGGCCCCAGGACAGCCAGAGGCCAACTTGAGGAAGCCTTGGAATCACCTTATTAGCATGAGTGGAGACGGAGGAATTGGCCAACCCTGGGAGAGGGACGAGTAGACATACCAGGGCCTGCAAAGCTTCAGGTAGAAGAAGAGGGCAGGTGGGAGGAGAATCCAGGCAGGGCTTACACCGAGGACTGGCATGTCACAAACACCGAGAGCCGTGGCTCTTCTTGCTCACTGCTCACAGGCGCGAGAACTCCAGGACTTCTCCCAGCCCATTGCCAACAGTTTCTCAACGCTCAGCTAGAAGCAAGGTGTGCGGTGGCACCCGATTGCCCACCACCGGGTGCCAATGCAGCGAGTGCGCCAGGGCAGGGCAGGAAGTCGAGTCCACGGAGCATCCGGCAGAGTGAGTTGCTGTTTGCTGCTCCTTGGAGCTGCCGCCCAAATGCTCCGTGCAGTCTACCTGACCACATGAAGCGGGTGGGGGACCCAATGGCATCCCAGTGACAACTCCCTGCAGGACAACAGAAGCCAGTGCCCCGTGACACACCACCACACTTAGCATGCTTTCTTGTGCAGGCAGGAGGGCTCCCCTGACCCCCACTGCCACTCCCGTAGCCTAGGTTGGTGTGAAATTCACAATCCTCCTCACTCTGCTTCCTGAGTACCAGGAACTGCTGGACTGTGCCGCCATGGCAGGCCTCTGTGGGTATTTATTAAGGTTTATTAAATATACAGTGTTCTGCCTACGTGTATGTCCGCAGGCCAGCAGAGGGCACCAGATATCATTATTATATATATATATATATATATATATATATATATATATATATATATATATATATGAAGAGAGAGAGAGAGTCATGAATCACCATGTGGTGTGGGGGGAAGGGAACCCAGGACCTCTGGAAGAGTAGTCAGTGCTCTTAACCTCTGAGGCATCTCTCCAGCCAGCCCTCCTCTGTGTTTTTTAAAGGCAGAGACGTAGTGGGTCCCCTCTTTCAGGAGGCACAGCAGTGGTTCTCTGTGTTTGCTAGAGCCTGTGACCTGGGGGAGCAACCGCTACCTGTCCCGATGAAAACTCCTCAGGTCCTCCCATCCAGACAGGAAGACAGGACGAACATCCTTCCTCCCTGACACAGTTGTAGCCACTCAACCCAGGCCTAGGGGTGGGGCCAAATGGAGAACAAGAAAGACAAGAACTGTTTGTCATGGGGGAGGAAAAAAAACAAACAAACAAAAAAAAAAAAACCAAAAACCAGATTGAAAAATAGATCGGGGCAGACAAGGGAAACAGGCCAAGGGGGAGGAAGGGCCCAGACGAGAAGCCTGTGGTTTAAAATAGAAAGGCCTGGAAGGGCTTATTTATTTATTTATTTATTTTATGGGAAGCTGGTCCCCGAGTGGCATCGGAAGGAGGTAAGGGAAGTTCTCGAAGCAGGAGCGGCAGGTGCAAAGGCTGGTGTAGGAGTGAGCCTCAGACTTGGAAGGAGGCCTGCATGCCTAAAGGAGAGGGGTGTGGGGTGTCGGCAGGTACCCAGAAGCACTGCAGACTGGGCACTGCACTCCTGCGTGCTCCCACACCAGAGGGAGTGCTTGGGGCTGTGTTGAGTGCTGGCAGTGGGTAAGGTCTAAGAGCCACTGTGCAGAAGGTAAGGATGTAGATGCAAGGATGCCAGGCAGGTAGAGCAATTAGACTCCAGAGTCACTTTTGTCACAGCCCAAGTCCCCTTATGAAATGTTGACCTTTAATGGGCCTGCGGGAATCCTTATGTAATTCCTGTAATTGATCATGGGAATGAGGAAGGCCCCTAAGTCATCTTAACCCTCCTAGGTTCTTTCCAAGAGCAGAGGCTGATGAACTGGGCTGACTGCTCACGACGGAGGGAGGATACTTCTGGCCACTACCACCACACCCTCTATCACGGCCCACTTCGGGGAGACCAGATACCCGGCATCTCTCAACAGGTGATCGCAACTCTCACATCAGCCAATCAGACTCAGGAGGAGGGAATGTGCTGTCCCTTCACCTTTGCACCTAAGCCCTGTATATAAGGCCCTGCTTCTGTGGGAAGATCCCAGATGACTGGGCCTGTCAAACCTGCTCCTCAGTTGCTGTTCAGCGCAGCCCAGCCCAAGACTGAGTCTCCTACCATCACTGCCACAGGACAGGAAGACAAATGCGGAGTCTGTCCCACCAGAACCAGTCAGCATGCCAGAGGGACTGTGGACAGGTCAGGACAGGGCCCCAGCTGTTCTGAGGCAAAGAGGGGCTGTCATCTTCCCTCATTAAAAGTGGAGATGGTGCCGGGTGTTCGGGGAAATGAAGGGAACAGTGTGTCTCCTTGTGCTTGATTAAAGTGCCGGCACATTCTCCGGCCTCTGCATTCCCTCACAGGGTGGAGGGACTGGGCAGGCGGAAGGATTGCTGGGATTTATAGTCCCACCTTCAGGGGTTCAATGGAGGGGAGAGCAGGTGTCTGGAGGGTCACAGTGAGATAGGCCTGTCTTCAGTGGGATGACTTCCCTCTGAGATTGCTGGGACTGGGCAGAAGACAAAGGACCGTCCTTCCCTCTTGGCTTAGTGACCCTCTCTTTGGCCACTACATTTGTCAGTCACGTGTTCTAACCTTCTGTCCAGATCGTGTGTGTGTGTTTGTGTGTGTGTGTGTGTGTGTGTGTGTGTGTGATTTTTTTTCCTGTCAGCAAGAGACGGAGCAGTGGGTTCTGAGAAGGCTGTTGAAAGGCGTGAGGAGGATGTGACGCTTCTCTAGTGCTGGGCAGGGTGAGAAGATTCTAGAGACCTAAGGCTACCCCGAGGGTGCCAGATCTGGGGCAAATTTTCTTTCTCCTTCGGACTCACCCATCTTATAAACCCAGCTCCACTTTCTGTTTGTTTTCTGAGATCAAGACTTGCTCTGCTGCCCGGGCTTAAGGTCGAGGGTGCTTCCCAAGCAGCTGGGTCCACACCCTGCTCATCCACCGTGTGTGTGTGTGTGTGTGTGTGTGTGTGTGTGTGTGTGTGTGTGAGAGAGAGAGAGAGAGAGAGAAAGTGTGTGTGTGAGAGTGTGCGTGTGAGTGTGTGTGAGAGTGTGTATGTGTGTATGTGTGTGTGTGTGTATGTGTGAGTGTGTGTGAGAGTGTGTGTATGTGAGTGTGTGTGAGTATGTGTGTGAGTGTGTATGTGAGAATGTGTGTGTGAGTGAGTGTGTGTGTGAGAATGTGTGTGTGAGTGTGTGTGAGTATGTGTATGTGTGTGTGAGAGTATGTGTGTGTGTGTGAGAGAGAGTGTGTGTGTGTGTGTGAGAGAGAGTGTGTGTGAGTATGTGTGTGTGTGTGTGAGTGTGTGTGAGTGTGTGTGAGTGTGTGTGAGTGTATGTGTCAGTGTGTGAGTGTGTGTGTGTGTGAGAGTGTGTGTCAGTGTGTGTGTATGTGTGAGCTGCACCCCAGTCCCAAGCAATGCTCTCCTGATTTGGGTTTTTGTTGTATTTGTTTTCAATTTTGTGACAGAGTCCCATGTAACCCAGATTAGCCTCAGACTTGCTATGTAGCCCAGGCTGGCCTAGAACCCCCACTCTTCCAGTCCCACCTCTTAAGTGTTGATTGCAGCCACGCACCCCTACCCGGCAAACTCTACCTTGTTCTCCAGCTGTATGAACTGCTACGGGCTGATCAGTGGTAGTCCCCCAGAGTGGCCTTGAGGGGCTGCGTGGCTGATCCATTCACACCCTTATCCTTCACTAGGTTTGGGGATCCAGAGGCCTGGGGCAGAACTAGGTTTGGAAAGCCCTGACTCTCCAGTTCACCTCACCAGTGGCCAGGTCAGCTCAAGGGTTGTGCCTGCCAGGGAAGAATGGGTGGGAACTGCCATATTAGCTGATATGACAGAGCCACTGTGGCCACTGGGACTAAGTCCAGAAACCCTCAGAGACTTCAGCACCCCTTTTCCCCAGCCATGGGCTTCCCAGAGGCCCAGGTGTCTGAGCACATGGGTTTCGGCTGCAGGCAGAGTGTCTGATGCATCTGATGGCGTCCTGAGTCCTGGGGTAGTGACTTATGGGTGAATAGTACACGTGTGATTTGCTACACGTAAATTAACACCCAAAGAGCCATTGTTTTGGGGTCATTGGGTGCCAATTCAATCACTGCCAGGAAAAAGTCACAACGCAGGGACAGCCACAATGTCTGCCTCTGGAGGGACCTGAGGAAACACACTCTGCTCTTTCTTACCGTGTGGGAAGGGAAGGAATCTTGTCCCATCAGTGCTCCCAACTAGGGCAGTTCTGAGCAACCATCTCCTCTCTTGAGACCTTTCCAGAACTTTCCCCATGGTAGCCAGCATCTGTTGTTCTTTGGCGCTCTCCCACCCTCCAGGACACCAGCACATGTTAGCGAAAACACCTTCTCTTGGGGCTAAGACAAATGTCTGAAAAGGAAAAGCCTCTCTTGGTGGAGACATTGCAGAAGGGGCAGACTGCCCACTGTGCTCCTCTTCCGGTGTACAGGAGACAGGAGGATGGCAACCCAAGCCTCCCTGCCCCTGGGACCCTCCCATCCTGTGCTCTGGGCTGTGTTCAGGGCAACCGCCTATGCCCCAAACTGTCTCTCTGATTGTTTCTCTTTCTCTCTCTCTTTTTTTAAAAGATTTATTTATTTCATAAATGTGGGTACACTGTCTCTGTCTCTGTCTTCAGACACACCAGAAGAGGGCATCAGATCTCATTACAGATGTTTGTGAGCCACCATGTGGTTGCTGGGATTTGAACTCAGGACCTCTGGAAGAGCAGTCAGTGCTCTTAACCCCTGAGCCATCTCTCTAGCCCTGTTTCTCTTTTTCTGACTTTACAGCTGCTTTGCTCCTGTGCCCCCCTCCAAATTTAATTTTCCCCCATTTTTATCTGTTTACCTACTTACTGGGAAGAGGGACACTGGTCTGAAGGTCAGAGGACAACACATAGATTTTACCAGCTTTAAGTGATTTAAAATAATGTACCCCTTTAAATGATTTAATAGCTATCTGGCTTTCG
The DNA here is from genome assembly GCF_963924665.1 of Micromys minutus. Classification (NCBI taxonomy): domain Eukaryota; kingdom Metazoa; phylum Chordata; class Mammalia; order Rodentia; family Muridae; genus Micromys; species Micromys minutus. The sequence continues at coordinate 64,470,383 of NC_137979.1, forward strand.
ATTTGGAAGGGTCCCAGTAGAAAGCTTCCCAGAATCTGCCCTACTGTGTGCTGTCATAATTGGTCCCACTGTGTACTGTCATCATTGGTCCTGGTTTCACATGTTGTATTTGACACTGATATGAGGTAGCTGTGTTCACCCATGCTCCTGACATGTAAGAACAGGTAAGGGAAACCCCCCTGGACACAGTGAAGGTGGTCCTGGGGTATCTCAGGTCAGGTGAAGGGATCTGAGATTCTACTACAAAGAATGAGAAAGAAGAGGCTGGAACCCAGGGTCCTGGACAGATACACAGTCCCTACTAAGACAGAGATGGGGTCTGGAACAAGAGGAACCAGGAGTGGGTGGGAAGGAGCCAGGCTGGTGAAGACTCTGCCCAGGAAAGGAAGGGAGAAGGGGTGGAGGAAGAGAGAGGAAGTGGAGGTGGTGGGGAGAGGCAGAGAACACGCGGGGGGGGGGGGGGAAAGCAGGGGGAGCAGAAGTGGGGAGAAAGTGAGGAGGCTGCTAGTGTCCCACACACTGAAGACAGTATTGAAGCCTCAGATTGGAGGACTGGCCAGATCACAGGAGGGGGCTCCTGAAACTCCACCCTCTTCCTGGACCATGTCCAGACTGCAAACAAGACTGGGAAAAGCATAGGGTCAGGGTAGCTCTGACATATCTCTCCCTCCCTCCCCTCCCCCTCTCTCTTTCCTCCTCCCCCTCTCTTCTTCTCTCCCTTCCCACATGCTCCTCCCCCTCTCCCCACTCTCTCCTTCCCCTCCCCCTTTCCTTCTTCCCCCTTTCCTTCTCTCTTACCCCCTCTCCTCCCCTTTCCATCTCTCTTCCTGCCCCTCCTCCCTCTCTTTCTCTCTTCCTTCCCCTCCTTCCCTCTCCCTCTCCCTCCCCTGTCTCCCTCCTTCCCCCTCCCCAGCTCCCCTCCTTCTCTCTCCCTCCCCCTCCTCCCCTCTTCCCCTCTTCTTCTTTCTTCCCCTTCTCCCCCCCACCCCAGGTTTTCATGACAACAGTTCCTCTGCAGTCTTGGCTGTACTGGAACTCACTCTGTAGTCCACGCTGACCTCAAACTCAGAGATCAGCTTGCCTCTGCCCCTCTGCCCCTCTGCCCCTCTGCCCCTCTGCCTCTGCTGGGATTAAAGCTGTGAACCACCACCCAACTTCCTTCCTTCCATCCTTCTTTCCTTCCTTCCTTCCTTCCTTCCTTCCTTCCTTCCTTCCTTCCTTCCATCCTTCCTTCCTTCCTTCCTTCCATCCTTCCTTCCTTCCTTCCTTCCTTCCTTCCTTCCTTCCTTCCATCCTTCCTTTCTTCCTTCCTTCCTTCCATCCTTCCTTCCTTCCTTCCTTCCTTCCTTCCTTCCTTCCATCCTTCCTTCCTTCCATCCTTCCTTCCTTCCTTCCTTCCATCCTTCCTTCCTTCCTTCCTTCCTTCCTTCCATCCTTCCTTCCTTCCTTCCTTCCTTCCTTCCATCCTTCTTTCCTTCCATCCTTCCTTCCTTCCTTCCTTCCTTCCTTCCTTCCTTCCTTCCTTCCATCCTTCCTTCCTTCCTTCCTTCCTTCCATCCTTCTTTCCTTCCATCCTTCCTTCCTTCCTTCCTTCCTTCCTTCCTTCCATCCTTCTTTCCTTCCATCCTTCCTTCCTTCCATCCTTCCTTCCTTCCTTCCTTCCTTCTTTCCTTCCTTCCTTCCTTCCTTCCTTCCTTTCTAATTAGCAGCTTTACTGACCCTATTTTTCAAGCCCCATCATTCACCCATTCTAGTGTACATTTTAGTGACAGTGGTGTCTTTACAAACACATGCAAACACCCCACAGTCATTTCCCCATCCAACGCACACTGGACGGAACGTGGGGGTACTAGAGATTCCCCAGCCAATATCAGAATAGCTTCAGGTACACGGGGTTCCCAGCCCTGTGCTGGCTGGTTGCTCGGCTTTCATCGTCTATAATTTAAACAACATTTTATTCTATGTGCATTGGTGGGAGGTGCACCCTTGGAACTGGAAGTACAGAGGTTATGAGCTGCTGTCTGGGTGCTGGGAATCAAACTCAGGTCCTCTGGAAGAGCAGACAGTGCTCTAACCATTGATCCATCTCTCCAGCCTGAAAAACTTTTTATATTCAAATTTTAAGTTAAAAAAATTTTTTTTAAACTAAATGTTCTGAGACAAGGGCTGGTGTGGCCCAAGTTGGCTTTGAACTTGCTGTGTAGCTGAGGCTGACTTTGAACATTTATTCACTTCTCTTTTTTTTGGGTGGGGGTTCGAGACAAAGTTTTGCTGTATAGATCTGGCCGTTCTGAAACTCACTCTACAGACAAAGCCAGCCTCAAATTCACAGAGATCTGCCTTCCTCTGCTGGGATCAAAGACCTGTGCCGCCACACTCACCTCACTCTTTCTTCCTTTTTAATGTCATATAACTTAGCTTTTTTTTTTTTTTTTTAAGACAACTGATGTCAACTGTGGCCGGCCTGGAGCTTGCAATGTAGAGCAGGCTGGCCTTGAACTCACAGAGATGTGCCTGTTTCTACCTTCTAAATGTTGGGATTAAAAAAGCCTGGTTTTATTTTATCTCTCCACTAAGCTCTTCAGGCTACTCCTGACCCTGTCCAGATGTGGAGATTAACACTGTACAAGCGTTGGGTACACAAGGGCCCCTTGGGATGTGTCTGTGACTAAGATGCTGACAGAGGACCAGGCACCCCAGGGCCTGGGCGCCTCTACCCTCTCTTGCCATATGTGTCCAGTATCCTCCGGGCTGAGCTCCAGATGAGTCTGAGGCCATTCTGGGAATGATGGTCCCATTGTTGCTAACAATCTCTCTGGCACCCAAAGTCTCGTCCCCCCATTTTCCCCGTCAGTACCTCTCCTCTCTAGGGATGCCGACTCCACCTGGGAAAACCTACTTCTGACAAGCCCACGCTCACAGGTCCTTTGGGGCACCCTGCTTCCCAAGCTCGGCCCAACTACTAACAGAAAACCAGGAGTGAGCTGGTAGAGCTCGTGACTGCTTCTCTGCTCCTCCCCACATGACCTTCTTCCTTGTGACAGCTCTGGCCTGCCCCGCTCCTCTCCAGAGTTCTCTCTGCATGAGGAAGTTCAGGGGAAGGGTGTTCATGGAGCCCAGTTGCTGACCAACCAGGGAACATGGCAGTGACACCCGCTCACCCTCTCTAGTGCGGCCAGGTTCTCAGGCTCCATCCAGACCCTGCTTTCTCTAAGGGGCTGAGGAAGGCATGAGTCAGAGCTGTCTGCACCAGTGTCTGAACGCCATCTTTTATTGTTTCTCTTCCCGTTCCCTATAGTCTTTGGCGCTGGACTTTGAGTTTTGGAGCAGGTCACATGGTTTGAAGTAACTTCACAGTCCTTCCTGCCTGGTCCTGCCCACCACAGCCTGTGGAGAAAGCCGTGGGCAGAACACCAGCCAGACTGGGAGACAGCAGACTCCAGCCAGCTACAAGGAGTCCCCAGAGAAGCCACTCTGGGCACCTCTGGTGAGTAACTTGCTGGAGCCATTGTCCCAGTACAGTTCATTGGCTGTTCCTCTTGCTGCTGGGAAGAAACAGGTCACCTGAGCTCATGGTTTGGAGGAATCTGTCTTTTACTTGTGGAATGCATCCACAAGCAGGAAGCAGAGAGATACAAACTGCTGTTCAGCTGGCCTCCCCCTCTTCCCTCAGTCTGGGATGGCAGCCCACGGACATGCATGGGGAATTTTTTCTTTTTTTAGATGCTTCTAAGTACAGTCAAGCTGATTTTCAAGATTAGCTGTCCCAGGTGGACTGGGTGTTGTTCACAGAGACAGGACGCCCCACCGTCACTTTCTGTCTCTTATAAACCACCAAGGTTGGCTCGCTGTGGTTTGTGGGTATCTTCAGAGCACAGACCTCTTCATAGGAAGCCAGCCCATGGGGCCAAATGAAAAGAATCAAACCATGGTGCTCTGTGGATATGAGACTGCTCCCACTTATGCTCAGAGACGCACAGGGATGTCAAGAAGGCCGTGTGTGTGATGTAGACGTTTAGAGTGGCCAAGGCCCATCCATGGGAGCATCTCTGGAGCAGCGGGTTTAAGCGGATGGTGCTTGTGACTTGATCTAACGCAGAGGCAGAAGCCAGCCATGGCAGACACTAGCAACTGTTATAAAACGGCCAAAGACCGGGCAACTCTGAAGCGGGGAGTCCTTCCCAGCTCCCTCGTTGTTCTGAAAGCTGGTGGGGCTTTGTTTACTTAACAAGGCCCAGGCTGTACATGCCTTTTGTGCAGCCACTGTGAGCCTCCCTCTGACTCCAGACTGGCAAACTCAGTCCTGGGTAGGCACTCTGGCCAGCGCTGTCCCCACGAGACCCTTTCTGCCCTTAGAAAAGTGGAGCACGACAGGACAGCTTCTTAACCTTACCTTCTTTTCTCCCCACTTAGTGTGTGTGTGTGTGTGTGTGTGCGTGCGCAAGTGTGCCTTATGAGACACTGTTTCTATCACTACGTGAAACTTTGACCTCTGCACCCATGCTGCAGCATGTGATTGTGTGTGATATTCACACACAAAATAATAATAAAGTTAGATTTAAACAAGAATGTAGGGGAGATTCTAGATCTTTGGAGAAATTGGTTTTATTGAGTTTTTGAACAGGTAGTTTTTTTTTTCTTTTTTTAAGATTTATTTTATTTATATGAGTGCACTGTCACTGTCTTCATACACACCAGAAAAGGGCATCAGATCCCATCACAGATGGGTGTGAGCCACCATGTGGTTGCTGGGATTTGAACTCAGGACCTCTAGAAGAGCAGTCAGTGCTCTTAACCGCTGATCCATCTTTCCAGCCCTGGACAGGTAGTTTTACTATTATTGTTTTTACATTATTTTCCTCTTTAAAAATCATTTTTGTGTGTGTGTGTGTGTGTGTGTGTGTGTGTGTGTGTGTGTGTTTGTGTGTTGCTGAGGATGGAACCTACACCCAGCAACTCAGCAGTGCTGGGTAAATATTGAAGCTTGTGCACCCAGACCCTGACCAGTTTTTATTGTCATCTTGGGTTAGTGGAGTCCCCAGGCCATGAGCAGCAAATGACTAATGTGTTTTACTGACACCAGGTGAAGCTGCCTTCCTGCCAGAGCTGAGGGGTGGGGCTGGGGGCAGGGAAGCGAGCCTAGTGTTGCTACAGGGTGTTCCTCTGGCTCTTCCAGTTGTTTCTCTACCAGCAGTGTGGAGCCAAGAGGGCGGGAGCAGAAAACCCCCTGTCCTCGGACGCCCAAGCACAAACTTCGACTGCACCCCTATCCCGGCCTCTCAGAGTCCAGGTATGGCGGAGCTGTGCCGCACGGACTCCACGCTGACCTCTCTGGACGAGGAGATGCTCTGGGATATGCTGGAGAGTCACCGATGCAAGATTGTGCAGAGCATCTGCCCCAGCCGGCTCACCCCCTACCTGCGCCAGGCCAAGGTTCTGGGCCAGCTGGACGAGGAGGAGGCCCTCCATAGCCCCCGATTTACCAACAGTGCCATGAGAGTTGGTGAGTCCGTAGCCATTAGCCTCTCCTGGAGTCACTGGGGTTACTGCTGGGCTCTTCCTGCCCAGCACCTCGTCTTGTGCTACGGCAGTGGGGGTAGGGGAAGCCTCAGCACCAAGGGTAGCTAGGCCTGTTATCCCAGTATTCCAAGTGACGGGATTGCTACAAGTTCAAGGCCAGTCTAGACTGCAGTGTGAGATCCTATCAAAGTGGGGGAGGGAATGTAGCTCTTTTGGTAAAAACCTTGCTAGCACATGCAAAGCAGTGTGCTAGATCCCCAGTGCCACACAAACCAGGAGGTGTACACCTGTAACCCAGGCATTATGGGGTGCACCATAACCCAGGCAATGTGGGATGTACCCATACCCTAGGCATTGGGTATACTCATAGCCCAGACATTATGGGGTGCACCTGTAACCCAGAACTTGGGAGATGGAAGGAAGAAGATCAGAAGTTTAAGGATGGCTTCAGCTCTGTATCAAGAAGTTCTAGGCAGCCTGGGGCATATGAGGCCCTGTCTCAAAACAACCCCTGCAACCAAAGCCTCAAGGGAACCAAGGTTTCCCACATTCAGGACACAGAGTTGGTCCCCTAACGAAGTCCCAGCAAATAGCTATAAAGAATGCTGTCTAAAACAAGCATGGTAGGAACGGGGTGCAGCCCAGTGGTCAGGCACACTCACAACAGACAGGCCGTGACTTTCATCCGAGCCCCAGGGGAAGGAACTCCCACAGGGATGTGTGCACTAGGCTCTGCAGCCTAGAAGTCTTGCATGTGGTATGAACAGGGTTATGACCCCACTGCAGGCCCTTTGAGGACATTTCTTCCAGCTCTAGGTGGCTCCTGGCAACGCTGGGCATGTGGTCCTGTCACTCCAACTCTGCCTCCGTGTTCACACGACCCTTTCCTGTGTTTTCCTCTTCTTGTAAGCACACCTGGAGTTGGAATGTGGCTCTTCCTTTCAGTTTTCAAATTTATTTGTTTTTGATCGAGATGATGCCTCATGCACACTTGCGGGTGTGGCTGAGGGGGAACGTGAGTTTCAATTCACTGATCTCTGCTTCCCAGGTGCCAGGGTGACAGGTGTGAGCCACTCCTCCTTGTCCATGTAGCCCTGGGGACTGAACCCAGGGCTCTGTTATGCTACTCAAGCATGCTACTGGCTGAGCTGCACCCTAGCCCCAGGACAGTCTGACCCGGAGATCTTTCACCTAATTACATCTACAAAGAAAAAAACTCACACAGGCACTGTCTGAGTTTGGTGTCTGTTGCTGTGATAAACACCATGACCAAGAGCAACTTGGGGGGAAGGGTTTACTTGGCTTACATGTCCGAACCACGGTTGATCACTGAGGGTAGCCAAGGCAGGCATGGAAGCAGAGGCCATGGATAATGCTACTCACTGGCTTGCTCCCCATGGGTTCCTCTTTCTTAGACAACCCAGACCCACCCGCCGAAGGTGGCTTCATCCACAGTGGTCTAGGCCTGTCCACATCCATCATTAATCAAGACAATGTCCCACAGGCTTGCAAGCAGGCCTGTGTGATGGGTACAGTTCCTCAAGTGACATTCCCTCTTCCCTGATGACTCTAGTGTCTTGAGTTGACAAAAAGTAACCAGCACTGGTAGGTTGGGTGAGCGCCATATCTTAGGGATGTCTTTGTAATTCCTTCTGGTCTGGAGGGCAGTATCTTCTCCCTCGGAAGTGACTGTGCTACTGAAGGTTAGTGGGTGAGGTGACAAATGCTGAATGAGGCCAGGTGACAGGTGGCTAGTGCGGATGTCACAGTGCATATGCACTGATCTAGAGTACAGAAGAGATCGATCTGTAAGAGGCTGGTGTTCTACACACACACACACACACACACGCACACACGCACATGCACACACACACCTGCATGCACACACATACACACACATACACACACACACACCTGCATGCACACACATGCACACACACGCACCTGCATGCACACACATACACAAGTACAACACAGATATCCACACATAGACACACATGTGTACGTGTACACATGTGCAACACACATAAACACACATCCACATGTGCAGCACACACACAGACATACACACATAAACATGTGCACATGTACACAATGAAACACACATGTGCACACACACATACATATAGACACACATTCATGCACACAAACATACATGCTCACACACATGAGAGCAAGACAGAGATGGAGAAACGGAGGCAGAGAGACGGAGACAGAGTCAGAGAGAGGGAGACAAGAGAGAGACAGGGAAAGAAGGAGATGGAGGAGACAGAAAGACAGAGAGGGGTGGGGGGACAGAGCGAGGGACAGAGAGAGAAGAAGGAGAACGCTCATGATTCTAAGATTATGCATCTGTGCATGTCCCCTTACACACAGCTCAGGACATTTTCTTGCCCCTTGGCTCTTCCTCAGGTTGGTGATGTGTGACTAAAGTTAGGGTCCAGAGACTGCACCTCCCTGCCAGGGACCCCCAGCTGTTCATACACTTTGGTGGCTCAAGCTGGATCTCTCTCTCTCTCTCTCTCTCTCTCTCTCTCTCTCTCTCTCTCTCTCTCTCAAGGGCACTTGCTGGATCTGCTGAAGGCCCGAGGGAAGAACGGAGCCATTGCCTTCCTGGAGAGCCTGAAGTTCCACAACCCAGATGTCTACACCCTGGTCACTGGGCTGCAGTCTGACATTGACCTCAGCACCTTCAGCGGTGAGAGGCAGATCAGAGCCCAACTAACGCAACACCTCCCTACCAGATCTGGTCTCTGGCCCTGCGACTGGCATCATCCCAACTCACTGCACTGCAGGGGTGCGGGGAGAAGCCACAGGACTTGAGTGTTTCAGGGCCCATCTTCAGGAGCCTGTACTATGAGGAGACTCTTAGGTGGGGGCACCATGCACTCTAGAAGCAAAGGGCTGACATTCATGCTGCTTAAGGGGAAGTCTAGTGTCTCTTCCTAGGGTCGGGGGCAGGGAAGCTAAGAAGAGTTCTGCAGGAAAGCACGGTCATGACAGAAAGCCTTAGCCTATGTGGTGAAATGTGTGCTCATGTTCAGGAGCTGACAGGGTCTGGCCTTTCCCAGGGAGCTGTTGAAAGATTTGGGTGTTAAAAGAGCAGATCTCTCGGGGGAACTCAAAGCAGCAGCTAATAAGCCATCTGTTCTGGGTCGGTGTGAAAGACGCATTCATGTGAGTTCTGTCAGGAGACTCACGTCTCCGCTGTGTGTTCCTTGGAGTTCCACGGAAATTGCTAACCTTGGATACAGTCAGCTCATGGGGGAGGGGGGCTGGAGGAGAATGGCAGGGTCTCACAAGGTGACGGAGAGAATGACCACCCATCTGCAGGTCTCATGGAGACGTCCAAGCTGACCGAGTGTCTAGCTGGGGCCATCAGCAGCCTGCAGGAGGAGCTGGCCCAGGAGAAGGCCCAGAAGGAGGTCCTGCTCCGGAGATGCCAGCAGCTGAAGGAGCGCCTGGGCTTGGCCGAGGCCCATGCAGAGGGTCTGCGGCAGCTGGAGGTGGACCACGGCCGCATGAAGCGTGAGGTCAGCACCCACTTCCACGAGGTCCTGAGACTGAAAGACGAGATGCTGAATCTGTCACTGCATTACAGCAATGCGCTTCGAGAGAAGGAGCTGGCTACCTCACGCTGCCACAGCCTGCAGGAGGAGGTACCATCCCTGAGGGCTCACTAGCCAGCTGTCGAGGGAGCCGGGCAGCCAGTCTCTACCAACCTGCAGACCTCCCGGGTTTGCCTTATGGTTGCTTCCTTCCAGGGATGCCAGACCAACGTGGGGGGAGGGGTCTCGGAGAGCCAGGTGTCTCTTGGGTCTCTGACCAAAAGAAGAAAAGAGGCTAGTCTGATCTGGCTGGGTAGTTTGGCGGTTCAGGACCCTGGATACACACAGACTCCTGGACTAGGAAGGTTAGCACAGGAAACTCTGCCTGAAGAATCCAGTTCCTGTGGCCCTTAGCATCCCTAGCCTTTAAGGGCTTGACTTGGCTGGTTTGGGCGTGGTGCTGTTTTTCTTTATGAGTCTACCTTCCCTCCATCAGATGAGGGCAGCGAAATCAGGGGCCCCGGTGGCCATCAGTCTGACTCTAGAGACGGGAGCTGGTACCAGGTCCCCTTGGTCTGCTCCCAGGGACCCATGCCACTAGTTTAAGCACTGAGCCTTGTCTGTAGTTAAGTAAAGCTAAGATGCTTTCCCTGAAGAGATGGCTCAGTGGCTGCAACAGTTACTTTTCTGTTGCAGTGAGAAAACATGGCCAAGAGAAACTAGAAGAAAGGGCTTGCCTGGGTGTGGATCCAGAGGATAAGAGTCTATCAGAGCAGGGAGTGAAGGCGGCAGACAGGCCGGTGGCCAGGGCAGGAAGCTGACAGATCAGAGCCTCAGCTCCAAACATGAAGCAAAGAGAGACCGGGAGTGGAGCAAGGCTCTGTACCCCCAAAGCCTGCCCCTATTGACCCACAACCACCAGGAAGCGCTGCACCTCCTAACCTTCCCAAATGGCACCACTTACTGGGGCCAAGTGTTCAAACACTGGAGCCAAAGGGGACACTTAGCATTCAAACCGTGATAGTGGCTAAGAGTACACACTTTTCCCAGAAGACCCAAATTCAGGCCCCAAACCCATATTAGGCTGCATATAATTCCAGCTCCAGGGGGAATCTAATGCTTCTGGCCTCTGTAGGCAAATACAGTCACACGTGCATGTCCACACAACAGATAGATATACACTCACATATATAATGCTTAGTAGAGAAACCTTTCCCATGATCCTCCTCCCGATTCCTCCCACGCAGCTCTACCTGGTAAAGCAGGAGCTCCAGCGGGCAAGCCTTGTATCTTCGTGCGAAAGAGAATCTCGAGAGAGGTCCCTGAAGATGGCCAGCGACCTGGAGCCCGAGGGAGAGGAACTGAATCGGCTCAAGGAGGAGAACGAGAAACTCCGCTCGATGACCTTCAGCCTGGTAGGACTTGGTCCCTGGATAGACTAGAAAGGCCTCAGGTGCCTATGGGCTGGGCGACTCTCACGGGGTAAGGAAATATGAATCTGTTCTGTCCATAAGACTTTCTGCATCCTGTTCACCACGACTCGGGAAAAGTAAGCTTCCTAGAACCTAGGAGCTGGGCACATTGAAGCCCTAGAATTCTGAGAACACTTTATTTCCTCTGTTTGATTCCTTTTTCTTTTTCTTTTTCTTTTTCTTTCTTTCTTTCTTTCTTTCTTTCTTTCTTTCTTTCTTTCTTTTTTTTTTTTTTGAGGGTGGTGGTGGTGGTGGTTTAAGACAGGGTTTCTCTGTGTAGCCCTGGCTGCCCTGGAACTTGCTCTATAGCAGGCTGACCTTGAACTCAGAGATCCACCTGCCTCTGCCACCACCACCCAGCTCCTTTTGAAGTCTTTTAATTAAAAAAAAGAAAATGGGGGTTGGAGAAATGACCCAGCGGTTAAGAACACTGACTTCTCTTCCATAGGTCCTGCGTTAAATTCCCTGCAACCACATGGTGGCTCACAGTCATCTGTAATGGGATCTGATGCCCTCTTCTGGGTGTCTGAAGATAGCAACAGTGCAATCATACATAAAATATATATTTTTTTAAAAATTAATAGGGGAAGGGTACTAGAGAGAAGGCTCAGCGATTAAGAGCACTTGCAGCTTTTACAGTTGACCAGGTTTCACTTTCCTGAACCCACATGGCAGTTTATAGCCATGCGTAATTCCAGTTCCGGGTGTTTTAGTGCCTCCTGCTGGCCTCTCCAGGTATTGCACCTACATGGTACACATACATGCATGTAGACAAACACACATACATAATCTTTTTGATAAGAAATTCCTTCAGGGGCTGGAAATATGACTCAGTGGTTAAGAGCACTGACTGCTCTTCCAGAGGTTCTGAATTCAATTCCCAGAAACAACGTGGTGGCTCACAACCGTCGGTAATGAGATTTGATGCCCTTCTCTGGTGTGTCTGAAAACAGCTACAGTGTACTCATAATAAATAAATCTTTTAAAAAAGACATGCATCACCACCGTATGCCATTCTTATTGAAAGAAAGGAAGGAAGGAAGGAAGGAAGGAAGGAAGGAAGGAAGGACGGAAGAAATTCCTTCAGTATGTCTTCCTTGGGGATGGGGTGTGGCTCACTGCAGCTTGAGCTGATCTATGTGTTTTTCTCATTTACCCTTCACCAGGTAGAGAAGGACATTCTGGAACAGAGCCTGGATGAGGCCCGGGAGAGCAAGCAGGAACTGGTGGACCGTATCCACTCACTGCGGGAGAGAGCCGTGGCCGCGGAGAGGCAGCAGAAGCAGGTGAAGCCATGGTGCCCTTCCTTTGAGTATGATCTTGGGCGGGCTCATTGGCAGGACAGACAGACAGATAAGTCACCCAGTCATCAACACAGTCTGACTAACTTCACTATGTTAACCCATAGCCCAGACCTCACAGACAAGCGAGCAATGGAGAACCCCCAGGAGTGTGTCAAACTTAGGGACCAGTAGAGCCCAGGATTTAGACAAGGGAAGACAGAGAGCAAAGAAGAGGAGAGAATGAGCCAGGGAGGAATTGCTTGTGTGTTCAGAGCCATTAAACAGCATACACTTCTGCACACATGCACAGTTGCTGGCTACGTCCAGCGTGTTTCTCTCCGTGTCTCTGTAGACTCTCCAAACTCATTCCTCACTAGCCCTCCGAGCCCCCTGCCTCCCTACCCCCCATTCCCACTCACCCCTTCCCATCTAAGCTCTCAGAGCCAATGAGCATCCAGGGTATGTCCCTGCTCTACAGTACTGGGAGGAGAAGGAACAGACTCTACTCCAGTTCCGGAAGACCCAGGTGGACTGTGAACTCTACAGGGAAAAGATGACCACGCTTCAGGGCCAGGTGGCCGAGCTGCAGAAGGAACGTGACCAGGTATCCTAAGCATTGGGGGACAGACCCGGAGTGGGGGCAGGCACAGGGCATGATTCCATCTTCTACACTGCCCCCTGCTGGTGTGTAGATAAGGCCCAGAGCTGCTGGCTCAGGGGACAGGATTCAAACTTCAGGGTTTCTTTCCTTGGTCCGTGAAAGGTTCCCCACTTCCCCTGAATGCACTGACACAGGCTGTCTGTTAGTCTCCCCGCCCTTGATCCTGACATAAGACATAGACTATCCATTGCAGGTACAGGTTTTATTAAAGCATAGTAGGTTTGCATATTCAGTGTAAGTCCTGTTTAGTGCACACTGGATGAGTTCATGGTAGGTGCCTGTGTCATGGGGGTGCCTTTTGCAGGTCAGATGCCTGGCTCTGTTCTTCCACCCCTAACCACCCTTAACTACTCGTGCCTGTCTTGTCTGCAGGCGTACACAGCAAGGGACAGGGCCCAGATGGAGATTTCGCAGCGTCTGGTGGAGAAGGACGCCCTTCGCAGGAGAGTGTTCGGGCTGACGGAGCAGGTCTGCGAGCTCCGTACTCAGCTGCGCAGGCTGCAGGCAGAGGCCCCAGGAGGAGTGAGTGCCCCACCCCAAGAGTGGGAGGCTGGATAGTGGGGCGCCCCACCCCAAGAGTGGGAGGCTGGATAGTGGGGCGTCCCACCCCAAGAGCGGGAGGCTGGATAGTGGGGCGCCCCACCCCAAGAGTGGGAGGCTGGATAGTGGGGCATCCCACCCCAAGAGTGGGAGGCTGGATAATGGGGCGCCCCACCCCAAGAGTGGGAGGCTGGATAGTGGGGGCACAGGTGATAGCAATGCACAGGAAATGTTAACTGAGTTGGAGAGAAAGGGGCAGAACTCACACAGTCCTCCACAGAGCTGTCTGGCTCTTGTCAACTGTGGAGCTGTGTAGCGCCGAGCTCACAGGGCAGGACCAGCTTGCTCCTCCTTCATTTCCTGTTGGTACGACTGTGTTATAGAAAGGGGAGCTTAGGGGGGAGCTGGAGCCAGGAAATCGGAGTGTGTTGTGACAGAAGAGGTGTCAATATGTCCCCTTGGTAAAGATGATTTCCCCAATGTCAGAAATCCAGGCGCTGAGTGACACAGACCCTGTGGTAAGAGACCTGTGACCTTGAGAACTGTGTCACAACCCCTGTTTGGTCCCTTGGGCAGCATGGGTCAGGTTCCCTGGGTGGGCAAGACTGCTTAAGTAGCCATGGTCCAGGAGGGAGGCACAGCCAGGGTCTCTTCTTTGTCCCACCCCTTCCTGTGTGCTCACGAGAGTGTGCAAGCACATGTACAAGTGTATGCACATGTGTGTGTGGCCACAGTCATGTTAAACAAGTAATCTGCTACTAAACCATATAAGTTGCCCAGTCTAACCTTGAACTTGTAATTCTGCCTCCTCGGTCTCTTTAAGGCTTAATGTACAAACTTGGACCACCAGGCTCAGCTTACGATGTACACATATGCACTAGCACAAATGCATACATACATAATACACACATACATGTACCAGCAAGATGGCTTAAGTAATAGTAACTGCTACCTGATGGCCTTAGCTTAACCCCATGATTCGTAGGGGGGTACAGGGAGGGGACCACCTCCTGCAAGTTGTCCTCTGACTTCCAGAGGCACAGCATGACATGTGTCTATGTGCACACATGCAGGCACATAAAGTAAATATAATCTTCACATGCTATTTGGTAGTATGTGTGTCTATATATGCATATATGTGTGAACATATACCTATTTTATGCATGTGTGTATATGTGTCCGTACACAGAAGGAAGACTGGGAAGGCAGACACCTAAATGCTAATCACACATATATGATTTATTTTTATGGTTATGTGTGTGGGCATTTGGATACACACAATGTGCAAGGAGACGGGGGTGGGGGGTAACAAAGACCTGGAGTTACAGGTGGTTGTGAGCTGCTGTGTGGATACTGGAGAGAGCAGTCTTGTTCCTAACCACTGAGCTGTCTCTCCATCTGTGACTGCTCGTTTGGGTTTGGGGTGTGCTCAGTGTCCTCTTCTGGTCTCTAATCTCTTCTGGACCCACCCTTACTTTCTTTGTAGCATGTAAATACACACACACACACACACACACACACACACGTACATATGCATACATCACACAGTTCATCATCTTTAAACCTAGCACACACACAAGGTATTCTCTAGATTCTCTAGAAAGACTGAAACGCACAATTCTCAAGCCAAGTGGATCTCTCCTCCTTGGCGGGTTAGCTAGCTACTGAGAGTACAGCAAACGCCAGCATTTCACCCAGAAGTTAAGACGGGAACCTGTCCAAGTGGGGGCGGGGCGTTCGGGGGAAAGTTCCTTGCACTAAGGAGACATCTGGCCTCTTTGGAAGCCCAAGCAGGAAGCCGGGGCCAGGGAACTCTGCCTCCGGGGGAAGCAGCGGCTTGTGAGGATGCATGCTGTGTGCCCACAGGATGACAGTGACTGCAGCCTCCTCAGCTCCACTGAGGTATGTGCTCCTGACCCCTGACCCCTGACCCTGACCCTGACCTAGGCTTCTACCCTCTGCTGCATTCAGCCCCACACATCATTGGGGCTAAGTCTCTGGGAACCTTATTCCCATAGAGAAGCATTGTGATACCACGGAGCATTTCAAACAGGAAATCCACTCCGTCGTGGTTCTGGGAGCTGGAATCCCAAAATTAAGGTGCCAAAGCAGCCACGCTCCCCCGTGACTTTGGAGGAGGACCTTTTCTCTCTCTCCAGCTTTGCTTTCCTAACAGTCCCTTGGCCTGCAATCGCGTCTCTCTGATCTCCACCTCTGTCATAGTGTGGACTTCTCCAGAGCCCCTTGTTCTCAACCTCCTTCACACTGGGACCTTTAATACAGTTCTGTTTTCATTGCTACTTTGTAACTGTAATTTTTTTTTACTGTTGTTAATTGTAATGTAAATTTGTAGACAGAGGTTTGCCAAAGGCATTGAGACCCACAGGTCAGAACCACTGGCTTAGAGGGTGTATCAGGCAGGTTCCCCGAGCGTGTCAATTAAATGGAAGAAGGCTGTTAGTGCTCACAGTCCAGAGGTTTCTCCCACAGGTGCTCAGACCATCACTTCAGGCCTGTGGTGAGACAGAACAACAGCTGGGAGAGCAGGGAGAGAGACAGAGAGACATGCAGAGACAGAGAGACAGACAGACAGAGGGGCAGAGTCAGAGAGACACAGAAAGAGAGAAACTGAATATAATGTGTGGGTACCTGGCGGGCCCATGCCAAGACGCCCTGAGAAATCACATGCAACAGATTTGGTATAAGGGGATTATTTGAGAGAAGGAAAGGGAGTGAGGATATAAAGAAGGGGTAGAGGGAGAAAGACGGGAGCACAGCCAGGAGGGCAGTGAAGCAGGGACAGAGGACAGGAAGAGAGAGGGGGAGAGGAGGGAGAGGGGGAGAGGAGGGAGAGGGAGACTGAGACGGGGGGGGGAGAGGGGGAGAGGGGGAGAGGAGGGAGAGGGGGAGAGGAGGGAGAGGGGGAGAGGAGGGAGAGGGGGAGAGGAGGGAGAGGGGGAGAGGAGGGAGAGGGGGAGAGGAGGGAGAGGGGGAGAGGAGGGAGAGGGGGAGAGGAGGGAGAGGGGGAGAGGAGGGAGAGGGGGAGAGGAGGGAGAGGGGGAGAGGAGGGAGAGGGGGAGAGGAGGGAGAGGGGGAGAGGAGGGAGAGGGGGAGAGGAGGGAGAGGGGGAGAGGAGGGAGAGGGGGAGAGGAGGGAGAGGGGGAGAGGAGGGAGAGGGGGAGAGGAGGGAGAGGGGGAGAGGAGGGAGAGGGAGACTGAGATGGGGGGGGTGGGGGGGGAGACAGAGAGAGAGAGAGGGAGGGAGGGGGAGGGGGAGACAGAGGGGGGGAGAGGGAGACAGAGAGAGAGAGAGGGAGGGAGGGGGAGGGGGAGACAGAGAGAGGGAGGGAGAGAGGGAGGGAGGGAGAGAGGGGGAGAGGAGGGAGAGGGAGACTGAGAGAGAGGGAGGGAGGGGGAGGGGGAGACAGAGACAGAGAGAGGGAGGGAGAGAGGGAGACAGAGAGAGAGAGGGAGGGAGAGAGGGGGAGACAGAGAGAGAGAGGGAGGGAGAGAGGGAGACAGAGTAAGAGGAGCAGGGGGGGAGGGAAGGAGGGAGAGGAGTGAGAGGGAAGAGAGAGGGAGAGTGAGAGGGACAGAGGGAGGAAGGGGGAGCAAGAAAGAGAGAGGGAGGGAGAAAAAGAGAGAAAGGGAGAGGGAGACAGAGAGAAGGAGAGGAAGAGGGATAGGGAAAAAGAGAGACAGAGACAGGAGAGAGAGGGAGAGAGAGGGAAGGGGGAAAGCATAGCTGGGGTGTTGAGCCGTCCTGGAGGCTGCAGGTGATGACTTAAGTAGTTGCTAAGCCCCTGGGAGGAGCCTAGGGGAACCACCTGTAAGCCAACAGAAACAGATGGGGAGACACAGAACCTGACTTAATATCTACTTCAGGGATACCCCAATGACCTAACTTCCTTCCATAGGCCTCCTCCTAAAGTTTCGATTACCCGATAGCACCACACCCACAACAGAAAGACACCAACAGATTTGCAGCCCACCCTGACACAATGTCACATCTTAGCTGGATTTCAACTGTGAAGCCCTTACTTTCAAACAGGGTCACATTCAGAAGTTGTGATTTCAGGAGACACTATTCTACCGAGCTCAAGGGTCCTTGGATTATGAGGCCCACAATGTCTGTCTTTGGCCTCTGGCAGAGAGGAGGGTGGTCTCTTCACAGTCACATGCAAGTCGCAGGCACTCAGGGTATGATGGCGGTGCCACGTTGTGGGCTGTCATGAAGCAGGTCACCATGGAGTCCCCTTGGCACCTGCTGAGGAGGGTTTCGTGCTCCCTTCCTAGATGATCCCTGGAAGTGTCCCCACACAATACCTGAGTGGGATCACCTCCCCGTCTAGCCTTTCCCCACACTCCAGGATGTGGCCATCTTGGCTCTGGCTTCCTCCCACCATGCTGCTCTCTCATTCGGCCACACTCTCCTCCACTGGGCTCCCCCGTCACTCCCTCCAGGAAGTCTGCCATAACTGTGTGCTTACTCACTGATCTGTGCTTGCCCCGGTGATCAGCCCGCCCCCCACCCCAGATGGCGCCTGTCCTGGGGTACCGACAAAGTTCAGGATCCACAAAGTTGCTGTAGGAATTCCCAGTGAGTGGACCTGGGTTGTCTCAGTGCCGAACTGACTCCATGGCTCCATCCTGACCCTTTTCCCCTCAACAGTCAGTAACTCCCTTTCCCAGCGTCTGTCTCATTGCTTTCTTTGTTGCTTTGTTTTAAAGATTTGTTTATTTATTTATTTTATGTATGTGAGTACACTGTCCTCAGACACACCAGAAGAGGACATCGGGTCCCCACTACAGATGGCTGTGAGCCACCATGTGGTTGCTGGGATTTGAACTCAGGACCTCTGGAAGAGCAGTCAGTGCTCTAACCACTGAGCCATCTCTCCAGCCTGGCTCACTGCTTTCTATACCAAACACACAACCCAGGGAGTATACAGTAGGCACTCAACAAGTGTGATTTAATGTCCTCCTCCTCTGCTTTTCTTTTCTGTGCCCTCACCCTCTGCCCACCCTCCACCAGTCCCGGCTGTGGTGGGACCTGAATTCCACATCCAGCCGGGAACAGATGGATAGCTTCCGTTCCAGCAGCCCCATGCCTCCCAGCCAGCAGTCCCTGTACAAGCGGGTGGCAGAGGATTTCCTGGAAGACCCCGAGTCCCTAAGGTAGAACATGGCACAGGCTAAGGTCCAGCTTGCAGGAGATGCCAGCTAGACCAAGGACGGTCTGGGCTCTGGGCACTGCAGCTCGGGAAGGTGCTGGGGGTTGGGGGCCGAGGCTGTGCGGCCTGGGTGTGAGCTAGCTTCCTGTGCTCCGAGACAGCTTCCCAGAAGTGCTGGAGGTGCATCTTCAAGGGGCTACGGTGGATGACACGGACACAGACTTGGAGTTTGAGGTGTTAGACAGAGCAGGTGAGCATTGCCCACACACAAGGATCTCGGCAGAGTGCTCTCTGCCTGGGCCCACAGGTGAGACAGCCTGGACCTCTCTCCAGGGACGGCACAGAGATGTGAACTTGACCTCTGACCTTGGCCTCTAGTCAAGGCTACCACAGCCCGACTGGGCTGTTTGCTGTTGTCTTTACATGTGTGTTCTCCTCCCCATCGCCTGCCCTGTGAGCAGACACCAAGGAGGCAGCAGGCATGGTGCTCAGCTGCCAGCAGAGGCATGTGGCACAGCCTGAGTCTGACAGGGGCAACCAGTTCAGGTGTTGCAGAATGATTCAGGCAGTTCCCACCATGAAAAGATGAAATCAGATGACTGGGCACAAAGGAGAGACCTCAGGAGGGGGCTGAGCCAGGCCTGGGGTACCGGAGACCAGAGGAGGGGGCTGAGTCTGCAGCAGGTGAAGAAGAGCAAAGAGATTGTGAGCTCAGGTTCAGGCTGCGGTGACTCTGACTCTCGTTTCCTTCCAGACCTCTCTCAGACAGAGGACAGCCCGCAGGGCTCTTCCCCGAGCCTGAATGTCTCCGAAAGGTGAGCAGCATGCTAGGGACACCCACTGACTGGAAGGGACAGAGTAGGGTGTGACTGTACCCTCTCACCGTGGGGAGTGGGCCAGTGTGGAGGAGAATTCCAGAACCTGGGGCTTCCGCGATCTCTGTGCTCAGGCCGTGACTGTGTGCCCACAGCAGTGTCCCTGTGAGGCGGAGGCCAGCCCGCAAGATCCTAAGCCAGGTCACAGTGCTGGCCTTCCAAGGGGACCCCTTGCTGGAGCAGATCAGGGTAATCGGCGGGAACCTCACGGGGATCTTCATTCACCGCGTCACCCCTGGCTCTGCGGCAGATGAGATGGCCCTGCGTCCTGGTACCCAGATCATGATGGTAAGTAAGACGGGGACACGGTGCCGGAGCCAGGCTTCCCAGCCAGAGTGGGGGTGTCCGGGCTCTGACACGGTCTCAGGTATGTTATGGGTTCATGAGAAATTCACGCATGTATATAGAAGAGGGTCCTGGTTGGAAAACGGAGCCCGATAGTCCAGACCCCCCCAGAGCCTGGAGACTCAGAGAATGCCACTGGGGTACAGCAGTTCTGACCTTGGTACTGTTTTGGGGGTGAACTTGATGGAGTGAGGCTTGTGCAGCCCTGACCAGGCTCGGTGAGCCATCCTGGTGGCTTTGACCGTACTGCTTGCTTACAGCGATGGCCTTATTGTCACTCTGCATAACACATGGCATAAAACTCATGATTTGAACTATTTTTATTGGGAAATGCTCACATCTGGATCGTTCACAAACATACGTGTAAATGTAGGACATAAATGATCCATATTAAGTGACAGCCTGACTTTCTTCAATTATGTGTGTGCGAGCGTGCATATATCCCTGTACGGTATGTGGGTGTTCGAGTGTGCCGCAGATGTGCAGCACACCGCGGATGCAAGGGTAACTATGGTTTCCTATTCTCTCCTTACCTTGCCCTGAGGCAGGCTCTCCCTGCAGAAAGACATTTATTTAATTGGGTGTGATGGTGCACACCTTTTAAAGAAGTATTCATTTATTTTGTGTATGTGAGTACACTGTAGCTGTCTCCAGACACACCAGAAGGGGGCATTGGATCCCATTACAGATGGTTGTGAGCCACCATGTGGTTGCTGGGAATTGAACTCAGGACCTCTGGAAGAGCAGACAGTGCTCTAACCACTGAGCAATCTCTCCAGCCCTTAAATTATTTTTTTTAATTTAAAATGTTTTATTATGTGTATGGGTGTTTTATCGGCATGCCAATGTATCGTGTGTGTGCCCGATGCCCATGGACGAGGTCATTGGATGTCCTGGACGGGAGTTACAGACAGTTATGAGCGACTATGTGGGTGCTGGGAACTGAACCCTAGTCCTTTGAAAGAGTGGCCAGTGCTGTTAAACACTAAGTCATCTCTCTGGTCCCTACTTGTATTTTTAGTTATGCAGATGTGTGTGAGAGGGGTGTGTGTAAGGGGTCTTCAGAGGCCAGAATCGGACAGCAGATCCCCTGGAGCTGGAGTCATAGACAGTTGAGAGCCGCCATGTAAGTGCTGGAAACAGAACCTGGGTCCTCTGGAAGAGCAACAGCGCTTTAAGCTTTTTAAAAATATCAAGAAACCATGCTAGAAGGACTTAGCCCCATCCTAAGGCTCACCTGTTGGTTCTAATGAGAGAAGGGAGTGGGGCAGACTGCCTGGGCAGGGGCACTCCCTTCAGAATGGGGTATCCAGAGTGAAGCAAGAGCCCACACGCCCACAAGGACATTCCAGAGACATGGAGAGCTCTGTGATAGTCCAGTCCTAAGATTGACTAGTCAGCCGAGAAGCCATTCACAATGCAGAGATCCTCTAAGGCATTTGACAGGTAGTCATATTGTCCTGGGGCAACCCCAAACTAACAGTCTAACATGTATCATAGTACACACATATACTAACACAGAAGAACACGGCTCTGTAAACTTAACCATGTGATGTGAGGGGCAGCAGAGAGCCCGCACCTCAGGGCTTCATGGCTGGGGAGGTGAGGGTGGCGCTCTCTGCACCTGGAGGATCAGTAATGCCACTCAACAACCTTGACACAGAGCAGCCAGGCCCCCAAACATACCGAACGCTGGCCCAGAATGATCCAGAATGTTCTGGAAGCTCCTGAGGCCCATTTTCAACAGAGGAAAGTAGCTATGGTAAAGAGGCTCTCCTCAGCAGTGCGATGTTCAGGGTGGTTGGATGGGCCACTTTTCAGTCCAGGAATGTGTAGAAAGTACATGTTTACATCTTGATGCTGTAACAACATCATCCCTACTTTGTAGCTGGTCATTGCTACTTTGTGGGTTCTTTTCCCCACCCCTGATTCCCCAGGCTTCACAACATAACACTAGATAGAAGAAAAACAAGGATAGAAGGAGAGAGAGGGAGAAAGATCCCTGAATCTAATTTCTTTTCCTTTGCTTCTTCTTTGAGCATGGCCACTAACAAACCACAACCACCCCCCCCCAAACGACCACTGACCCTCTCTCCCACCCACATATCAGGGATCTAGCCTTTATACACTCTCTGAAAAGTTTCCAGGTTTCCAAACATCACACAACCGTAGAAACTATCTGCAGCTGGCAAAACCATGCTTCTCCTAGGGCAGGAGGCAAATCTTAGCTGCCGCAGACAGTCCAAAGCAGTCCCACACCCCCATACCTGGTGTTAGGATTCTTCCAAACTCCACCCGACAGTGACCTGGCACTATAAAAGGGGCTGCTTGCCCCTCCTCTCTCTCTTGCTCTTGTCTTTTGTTCTTCCTCTCCCCATTCCCTTCCCCCCCCAAGTGCTCATGGTTGGCCTCTACTTACTTCTCTCTCTCTCTCTGCCCTTCTACCTTCTTAACTCCCTTCCCTATGCTCTGAATAAATTCTATACTATACCATCTTGTGACTAGTCCCCTCAGGGGGAAGGGTTGTCCAACATGGGTCTGCCAGAGGCATCCCCCCCACCCCATATCTCACCACACCTCCATGGAACATATCCCCTCCACTCTCTTTATCTTTCTCCTAATACCTGGGATTAAAATGAAAACACAATCTTACAGTATCCCTGTGTTTTTAAAGAAGCCAGCATTCCAGAATTCTCACTCCACTATACACAGCTTGTGACGAGGGATTCTGATAGGCCATGAGAGGCAAAGATATGTGGGTGCCTGGGGAAGGCCAAGGGGTCCTCTGAAGGCTACAACCCCACCCTGTCTCAGCTGCCATATTGTCTTGGTGAGAAGCCCACCTTCACACATTACCCTCAGGTGGACTACAAGCCATCCTTAAGGGCCACTCTGGAGAATACGACGCTGGAGCAGGCTGTGGGCCTTCTCAAGAGGGTGAATGGTTCCTGCTACCTGTCTGTGAAGATCAACACTGAAGGTACAGACACCACCCCACACCTGTTCAGCTCTCAGTCTCCTCCTGTGACCCTGCTGCACCCCAGAACCCAGGCCTACCAGGAGCCAAGGCAGTTCAGCCGGGTTTTCCCTGAATCCCTCAGATTCCAAAGAACTGGAAACTTCCCTCCATCGCACTGGGTGGCCTCCATGACTTTCCCCTTCCACTTCCACATTCGAGAACCATCCTGTGTAAGTTCAGAGGTCCAGGATCATGGGTCTTTTATCCATCTTCTTTTATCAGGTTATAAGAACCTCATCCAGGACCTAGATGCCAAAATGGTGACGTCTGGGGATTCATTCTATATCCGGGTCAACCTGGCCATGCAGAGGAGAGGGGAGGGAGAGCTACGTGTTCACTGCAATGACATCCTGCATGTTACGGACACCATGTTCCAAGGCCGTAGCTGCTGGCACGCCCATCATGTGAACCCCTACACCATGAAAGACATGGAACCCGGCACCATCCCCAACTACTCACAGTGAGTAGCTGCTGCCGGCTCTGTCGAACGCCACACATGTCCCAAGGATAACATCTGCCTGTCTCAGCTCCATGTTGAGGTCCCTCCTTCCTGGGAGGAAGTGGAGAAACCTTCCAGAATCTTCCCTGCCCTATAGCAGAGTGCCTGCCAAAACTAAAGGGTGGAGGAACGGTTTACTTGCATGCCTGGGGTCTGCTGGTGGTAGGTGCTCTTGTTAGTCCCCACTGGGACCAGTGTAGGACAATTAAATTAGCATGTCCTGGCCTGGACTGAGGCCTGAGTCTTTGCACCCCAGGGTGAAGCACTCCCCACCCCTGTCCATGAATCACTCTTGGCCTCGAGAAGGCTGTCAGAACCTCTCTTCCTCCATTTTCTCAGGGCCCAGCAGCAGCTCCTGGCCCTCATCCAGGACATGACTCAACGGTGCACAGTCCCCCGCAAGGTGAGGCTCTGGCAGAAGGGTATGGTCCCCCTGGGGTGGGCTGGGAGAATGGACCACTGAGCTGAGTAGGGCAGTATCTGGACCCCGTGTTCCCCACCAAGCCCTTGTGGGTCCTGGAATGGGCCATGTGAACACACCAAGCCCAGCTTCAGAGAGGACTTCTGCTCTTCCTCACTTTCCCAGTCTCCTGTCACCAATTCACCTCCCCGTTCTTGTCTCCTCTGAGGTCGGGCACCTTGTTCTCATGGGACACAGAACACCTTTCACTTTGAGCACCCATCTGTCCCTGAGCAAGGTGCTAGGGTACTCCTGCGTGGAGCACGGCGATGCTAAGTCGGGAGAGGGCCTGCTCTTCGCTCTGCCTTTTGCACCCTACCCCTCCCTGCAGAGCCCTGTTGTTGCCTGAGGCCCCTCCCCTGCCTCTCACCCCTGGTGTGGGGCCTGGGAAGCCCCGGTTGCTCCATGGCACAGCCTGATTGTTCAGAGGCTGTTCTGGATTTGCTTATGTGGCAGGGTGCTTAAGAAGGGAGGGGGTGTCAGGCTCCAAACCCAGTGCTGATGGCTGAGCTCCTTTCTTTGTCTCCCTGTTCCTCCCATGACAGCCCCCTGGAGGACCACAGAAGTTGGTACGGATCGTCAGTGTGGACAAAGAGTCTGTCGGTCCTCTGACATCATCCTTTGACCAAGACCAGTGGGATTCTGGCAGGAAGGAAGGTGAGGCCTGGGCAGTTGGCATAGGAACCATGTGGGCATTGGGGGCCATTTCCGGGCAGTACCATCAAGGTGGAGTCTCTCAGGCCACAGGCGGTTTTGTATAGATGCTTTGCCCCCATGTTAACTGTGTATGTACACTATATGCATGCATTGCCCCTGGAGGCCAGAAGAGGGCACAAGATCCCTTGGGATTCCTACAGGTAGCTGTGAGTCACTAAGTGGGTAATTGAACCCAGGTTTGTGTGGAAGGGCAGCCAGTGCGTCCCCACCCCGGGGCTGTTTTTTTTTTTTACGGATCATAACGAATATCTGCACACGTTCTGAACAGCAACTGAGCAACACAGGTCTACAGGATCCAACACTATCTTCTAGCCTCTGTAAGCATTGGTACACACACACACACACACACACACACACACACACACACGTAAAACACCAAAACACATAAAATAAAAATAAGTTTTTTAGAAAATAAGGCTGATACTGAAAACAGGAGCAACCTAAATAACCCAGGGTCCAGGAGTAAGGAGGCTTAGGACCCTGAGACCTGAGGGGCGGGGCTGAACGGAAGACAAGGATGAGGAGAGGGAGGGTGAGGGTGAAAGGTGCGGGGGCACACACCCTTCCGGGGGAAACAGGCTCCTCCTATCTTCAGAGGCTCATCCCAAAGAGCTTGGAGCTCTGTGGACACTGTACCAGCGCGCACAGTCAGCAGCTAGGGCCTTGAGAATGTCCCCCATCCGTCTCTCCTGGGAGAGAGGGGGCAGGGACACAGGTGGGAGGTGTTCATAGCCTCTGTCCCCTGCAGGTGGTCCCAGCGTGTGCTTCTGGACAGAAAGCTGCCTCACCCTGGCACCGTACACCCTGGTACACCCCCACAGGCCTGCCCGGCCCCGGCCTGTGCTGTTTGTGCCCAGAGTAGTTGGGAAAATCCTGAGCAAAAAGCTGTGTCTCCTCCAAGGGTTTAAGCAGTGTTCAGCAGGTACGTACTCATCTGTCAAGTGGCCAGAGCAGGTGGCCCGAAATCCAGAGACACCGTAACAGAGAGCCACAAACTGGGACCCTGAGCGGTGACCACTGTCTCACGGTCCCCCGGATGTCTGATCTCAGGGCCTTGTCAGGACTCTGTTCTCTGGGGGCTGCAGGTTGTGGGTCCTTCCTGGCTTTTTCAGTACCTGAAGCGTGAGGGAAGTCCCCGCTCCCATCTTGGCTTTGGTCGTCACGGCCCTTTTCCTTCTGTGAGTCTTTGTCTACACATGGCCTTCTTAGGGTCAACTGTGACCTAGTGTTGCCTCACTCTGAGGTCCTGTTTCCAAAGAAAGTCCATTCTGGGTTCTTTTGGGCATGAGAGAGGTGTGTCATTCCTCCCTCCAACACAGGCACGTTGAAAACAGATGTAGTTAGCAGGGTATTACGGCTTGAGAGTTTTGCCAATTCACTATCAGTCACAAGGCAGCTTCGTTTATTGATTGATTAATAAGGCAGCTTGATTGATTGATTAATTGATTTGGGTTTTTTGAGACTAGGTTTCCCTGTGTGGCCCTGGCTGTCAAAAAACTCACTCTGTAGACCAGGCTTGTCTTGAGCTCAGAGATCCCACACAGAGGCTTGATGAAAGTACTTTCTGATTCCCCAGGCCCATGGGCTGAGGAAAGGCTGACGGGGCTAGGTTACCCTGTGGGCTGAGAGAATTCATCCTAGT
Organism: Micromys minutus; assembly: GCF_963924665.1. Taxonomy (NCBI): domain Eukaryota; kingdom Metazoa; phylum Chordata; class Mammalia; order Rodentia; family Muridae; genus Micromys; species Micromys minutus. The sequence continues at coordinate 64,496,138 of NC_137979.1, forward strand.
CTCTTGACGTTCAGAAGAGAGAAGGAAACAGGCACCAGCCACAAGGCTCCTCTGAGGACCACCCTCCCTGGCTAGCATCCATGGAAAAGTGGGAGAGACTGAGCCCTGGAAGCCCATAAGTTCCTCCAGAATCGGCCACCTGGGTTCAGGCGGACCCAGTGGTGGGGGCGGGGGAGCAGAAGGAAAACATGTGGTAGCTGGAGGTGGTGAGAGGGTCCAGATGGGCAGTGGGCAAACAGGACACTGGGTCCTGACTGTATGTATACAATGTCCTGACTGTATGTATGCCTGCACACCAGAAGGGGGCACCAGACCTCATTACAGATGGTTGTGAGCCACCATGTGGTTGCTGGGAATTCAGGACCTCTGGAAGAGCAGTCAGTGCTCTTAACCACTGAGCCATCTCTCCAGCCCCTTGAACATCTTTCTAAAGCACAGTGCCAGACAGAAGGCCCGGCCAGGGTTGGGGAAATGCTCACTGGAACTTGGGGGGCTAGGGTTCCCATCAATGCTGCAGTGATGGTGGGGGAGGGGGATATGTACAACTGGGGTGCCTTGATAGACAGAGGCTAGGACCATGAGAGCCTGCTCAGAAAGGCTCCAGAATGGTTTTCAGCCTCAGCACCAGGACACTTGTGGCTGACATTCTGTATTGCGTAGCTGTCCTGAACACTGTAGGATGTTTGACAGAATCACTGACACACACACACACCAGAAAACTGCCCAAAACACTGCCCAGAGTCCACACGTGTCATGCCCATGGCTCAGCAGGGCCCCCCAGGATCCCAGCGTATGACCTCATCTAATGTCACCATCAGAGTACCTGAGCCAGGAGGAGTATGCCACCTGCAGTCAGAGAGGGGACATCATCCAGGAGGGAGAGTCTCTAGGTGACCACCACTGGGTCACCCGGCATGCTGTGGAGTCACTCATGAATACGGTAAGGGGAAGGTCTAGAGGCTACTCCGGGGTGGCAGCTCCTGCCCAGGCTTGGGGAGTCACTTGTAGGGCCCTAGATACCCATTCATGCCCTATATAGGAGGGACACACAAAGACCCCTGCCTGCTCCCACCATCTGGGATCCATGTGAGGGTGCTGGACCACCCTTCCTGGACCACACTTCCTTTGGTGGGCTTTTGGGTCTCAGCTCCCTTAATGTGGGATGTTCCATCTTTGTCAATGGATGGATTTATTGATCTTTGTCAATAAATGGAATACATGAAGACATTGAGTTTCACATTTTACAGTTCTTGGTAAACTGTCAAGTTTCACACTTTGATAAAGAGTAAGAAGGACAGCACACATACACACCCACTCAAGCACACACACATATGAACATGGGCACACACACACACTCACAAACACGGGCATGCACACACCCACATGCACGTGCACACACACAAGCACACATATGCACACAGGCACACACACACACACACACACACACACTCACACACAAGGAGGTCAACAGCTGGTACTGTTTGATTCTTAATGTTTGCACTCCATGCCAAAATCTACCTCAATGCCAAGGGCTTGCAAATCCAGATTTCCTCAGGACAAGTCCTTTAAGATCTATAGCAGTCACCCTGGTACACGTTACGCTTTCTCTATTCCGCTCTCTTTCCACATAGCCCTGTGCGCTGCTGCACAGTTTGCTCCCACTTCCTCCCAGACCCAAAGCCCAGGAGCTTAACTTGCTTCTCTATGCCCCCCCAAAGAGCACCCACGCCCTGCTGGATGTCCGGCTGGACAGTGTCCCAGTCCTACACAAGATGGACATGTTTCCCATCATCATCCACGTTTCTGTCAGCGAGAAGGCGGCAAAGAAACTCAGGTGGTTTCTTGGTGAGGGCTGGGCAGCAGGGTCTAAACAGGTGCTTGCGCTCTGGGAAAGCTTGCCGTGTGCCTCCAGAACACACTAGAGCTCTGAGTCCCAGCCCCAGTCAGGTCCTTGCTCCCTCGGGCCAGGGGTCCAGCTTGCTCTCCCTTAGGAGTGAACCTGTCCCCTGCCCTGTCCCCTGCCCTAGCCACATTAAAGCTGCACACGTGCCCGAGGCTCATGAAGCCTGGTCCCACGCCCTCACTTGGTGTCTGGCTGGGACAAACGTCCCGCTGCCCATAGCCTCTGGGAAGTACCATTTGCTCGGCACAGCACATCAGTGAGTGCCGCTTGCAGCCAGGTCCTACCCTCTTCATGAGCTTCCCTGGGTAGGACGCCCACGCTCGAACCCAAGGGTGCATGCTGAGTCTTCTGCAGACTCTGGTCTGGACGCCCACAGTACTAAAGCCAGCTGTATGCTTTCCTGGTTACCTGGCTATCCTCGAGCTGAACGTCTCTGCTTTGCAGGAAGGGCCTGCATCGGCTTGGCAGCTCCGAGGAGCAGTTCCTGGAGGTGGCCCGGCAGGAGGAGGGGGAGCTGGACAGAGTGCCGTGTCTGTACAGCAGCCTGGCTCCTGACAGCTGGAGTGACCTGGACAGCCTGCTCAACTGTGTGCGCCTGGCCGTCGCAGATGAACAGAAGAAGGTGGTGTGGACAGAGAGCCCCTGCTGAAGCCCAGACCTGGCTTGGCACTGTGGGGACCGCCACGGGTCTGCTGATGTCAGCAAACACTTCCTTCTCTGGTCAGGGTCTGACGTCAGTGCTCACAGAAATCAAGGTGTAAATAACGAAGCCACCTCCACACAGCATGGCCTGGGCTGACGGAGGACCGGAGGATATCCTGCCATGTGGGGGTGCTTCCTGAGACCTGCCCAGAGCCAGCGCCCCAACCTCCTGTGATAACAGGAATAGCTTTGTGCGTCTGTCCCTCTTTTTATGCTTCTGATGTCAAATGAACCGTGGAAGCTCACTGGCGCAGTCCTCCCTGCTCAGAGTGGAGCACCGCCGTGGGCGCGGCTGACTCAGCCACAAACCAAGCTGCCATATCAGACAGACCCGAGTGGCTCTTTGACTCATTGCCTCCGTGCCCAGCCCCAAACGCCAGGTTGCTTCGGTGCATATCCTGGAACCAACTGACCCTTTGTGGGCAGAGAACTGACTCTCAAACTGACACGACCCCCTGCTCCTTCTCAGGGTGCATTCCACCACACCTGGTGAAGCCCCCACCCAGCCATAAACCGACTCACTTTGACAGGGTGTTTGTGTCTCGGTGCCTAAGATCCAGTGTGCTACAAAGTTTTGCAAATGGTCATACTGTGTTGTTGAAAGGTTTTCCGATGCTCATGACCCCATTCCCTCCCAAGATGGAGCTGACGGAGGGGTGGAGGGGACAGACCACTCTTTCTAGATTTCTAGGCGGTGCTTCTGTCCCCTGGCAAGTGAAGGGAGGGAAAAGCTGGAGTCGGGTGTGTGGTGTCACTCAGAGAGAATGAAAGGTGAGAGACAGAGCACACTGTCACACCCTGTCCTCCTCAGTCACCCTCGGAAAGGACAAACTGAGCCCAGGTAAACCGCAGGATCAAACTCACCACCTCTGAGAACCAGCAAGATTCCTGGCTAAGCGTGTACTTCACGGGGTTAGGCATGGGGCCAGTAACAAGGCCAGGTTGGTTTAAGTAGTTGGTGTGGTCTGCCCACTGCCCATGTGGCACCCAGAAGCCTGGCCTCCTCTTAGGGTGAAGGGCTTAAATCATCCATGGGTTCCCAAAATCAGGGAGCTTCAAGCCCCAGACCCTGCCCTTGCGTCTGCCGATCTCCAAACTCACCTATCGAAACTTGGGGTTCTGCTATGCCCAGGTTTCCTGGAACTCCTGAGCCAGGACAGGCAGACATGAGGACAGCAGTGTCCTTGGTATAACAGCAACTGGAGAGTGCATGCTTGGGGGTCCTCCACAGGAGGCAGGAGTGGCACCCCATGTGGTAGAGGGGCCTTCTCAGATGGGTGTGGAGAGGGCATGGCTGCTGGCATTGCCTCCACTGCCCCCTCTCTTCATGTCTAGGTGGGCTGGCAGGTGCCCCAGAGACTGTCAGAGCTCATTGTGAAGAGGTCGGCACTGAGGCGTGAGCTTTTCCTCCAGCACCCCATCAGGGGCACACACCCAGGGGTCATGTGTCTCCCATTGCCACTTGACAAGCTGATCTTTCAGCATCTCCAGCACTTGAGCGAAGTCTGGGTCAGCAGCCAGGTTCTGTGTCTCTCGAGGGTCCCGGCTGACATCATAGAGTTCCCAGCGTTCCCGGTAATAGTAACGGTGGAGATCCTTGTACCAGCCCGTGGGCTGGCCTGCCGTGGTGCGGTTCAGGATGTCCTGGAAGGTCGGCGAGACATAGAAATCTTGGTCGATGGGAAACGGCATCTTGAAGCCCAGGTTGTGAATGAGGCGGAAGTTCTGGTGGTACACGGAGCGCATGGGGTAGGACATGGTGATCTCGTGGTGGCTCTGGCTGCTGAAGACAGTGGCCCAAAGGGGCTCCACCTCCAGCGCTGGCAGAAGGGATCGGCCTGTGAGCTGGATTGTTTTTGAGCCAAAGATGGCATAGCTGGGGTACGGAATGGAGAACCAGTCCAAGATGGTGGGGGTGAGGTCTGGAAAAGAACAGCATCTTAGCAGAGGTTCCTGGGGGACATGGATTCCTTTAGAAGGGCTGGATCTGAGTTTCTCTGGGAATCCCATGGACACCCATAGAACAGATCACCTCTGGGGAGCCTGATAAGAGCATAACCAGAGGCCCTGGCTTGCTGATATCTAGGGACCTTCTAAAGTCTTACAGAATAAGAGGAACCCTGGGCAGGGAGGACTCATCCAGTCACTCTGGGTTGAGGCCACATGGAGAAGTGGGTCCTGAGCTGGAGGGAGCCTATCTTGTAACACTGAAACGGGGTCTTTCTGAGCAGGTGGACTGGTTTAACCCAGTACCCACCCTGCCCTGCCCGTTTCTCACGCCTGCAGGCATGTTTGCTTATTTGTGGTATGGGGCTAGAGAACCAGGCTCTTAGAGCTGCGTCATGAGAGGCCTGGGGTCCCGAGAAAAGGGGAAATGGTTTTCAAGTGGGAAACCCACAGCCCACTGGTACCATCCGGGACCCCACCAGACACTCTGGGGGTTGTGACATGACAGGAACAGACCTCCCAGGTGACCCTGATTCTCACCATGTAATAGAGGAGGCTGTCTTGTTCCTACCTAGGTGAAGGAGCACTACCTAGGTTGGGGAGCACTTATCCCCTCCCATGAGACAGACAGACAGACAGACAGACAGACAGACAGACAGACAGACCTAAAAGGCTCACGTAGGTGTTGCTGACTTGGCCCCAGCGTTGCGGGTGCTCTGGGGATGACACCAACAAAGGCTCAGCTGTACCAGGCCAGTAGAGGTTGGTCCTGCCACTGGGGAAGGGGATGCCATTGTCGGATGTGAAGATGATGAGGGTGTCATTCAACACACCAGCACCTCGAAGCTCCTGGAGCACCAGTCCTACCCCTGAGGATGGGGAGGAGGGAGAAGGCTCAGAGGCACGTATGTCCACGCACACTGGCCTCTATTACTTTCTTGTCCTTTCCTGCAGTCCAGCCTCTATCCCAAACTACACAGTTCCTGTACTTGAGCAGGTCACATGGCTTCCAGGGACCTCTCATCCCTTAGAATTGCTGCCCTGTGAGGCAGCTGCTACTCTGTCTTTTAGAAGCTTGTGTCTGTCCCATGAAGCAAGGAGATAGGAGCTTCTATCTTGGATAGGAGCCTGAGATAGGACACCACTGTTAGGGACCTTCCAGTAGCAGGAAAATCAGGGATCCAGGGACAGCCTGGGCTACCAAGTGAGTTCCAGGCTAACTGGTTCTATAACAGGATTCTTCTGTCTCAAGTCAAATAGGTTTTCATTTAGAAGAGACAGCACCAGACAGACAGACCCGCAGTTAAAGTGCTTGTCACGCAAGAGTTGGGATCACAGTCTGGATCCCAGAAACCCACATAATTGCCAGGTGGGAGAGAAAGCCTGCCTGGAATCCCAGCCATGGAAGGCAGAAATGGGGCCCCCAGAGTAAGCTGGCTCCCAAGACAGCGATGTCAGCAAGCCCTGGGCTTAACCGACAGACTCAGGCTCAGTAAATTAGCTAAAAGAGAGATAGGATGATTTCCAACATTAACCTCAGGCCCCCACATGCACACACATATTTGTAAACCCATACGTGTGTGAAAGCATGCACACACATTTGCACATCTATACATATGAAAACATTCACACATATTTGTGCACCCACACACATATGAAAACATGCACATACACATGTGTGCACTCATACACGTGTGAAAGCATGCAAACACATGCACATACACACATAAAAAACAAAGAAAAATTTTAATTAATAAAATGAAAAACATGAGCTGGAGAGATGGCTCAGTGGTTAGAGCACTGACTGCTCTTCCAGAGGTCCTGAGTTCAATTCCCAGCAACCACATGGTGGCTCACAACCATCTGTCATGTCATCCCAGGGAATCCGTTGTCCTTTCTGGCCTCTGTGGGCACTGCGTGCATGTGATGTACTTACATACATGTAGGCAAAGCACCCACAGAAATAAACTAAGTATGAAAAAGAAGGAGAAACAGAAGGAAGAGAAGCAACACTGGGGAGGCAGAGGCAGGCAGGTCTCTGTGAGTTCAAGGCCAGCCTGGTTTACAGAGTGAATTCCAGGATAGCCAGGGCTACAGAAAAACCTTATCTCAAAACCAAAAAAAAAAAAAAAAAAAAAAAAAAAAAAAAAAAAAAAAAAAACCAACAAAAACAAAAATACTAAAATAAATTTAAAAATTAAAAACATAAAACGGGGCTAGAGACAAAAGGGTGTAGACACAACTAAGCAGCAACATGAAGGAGCACTGAGGCACCATCCCAGAAACCAAGCCCCACCCCTTCAACACCACCTCTGGCTCACACTGTGTTGCTTCTGGGACTCCACTTGTGTCGAGCCCAGCTCGGCTAAAGGTCCCTGGCCGTGATGAGACAGACGGCCTTGGTCCCTGGGACTCACCTTGGTCCATCCGTCCGATGGTGGTGTACTGAGCGGCTAGGTCAGCTCGGGCTGCCGGGGTGTCTGGGACAAAGTAGGGCACCTGGGGAGGATGGCAGGGCAAAGCATCTCAGAGTGGGCATGGGGGCAGGATAGGTGCAGAGGAGGGACACGGATGACATGGCCATTGCTGAGTGGGTAGGAGGTAGCACGAGAATGCACACACACACACACACACACACACACACACACACACACACACACACGAACCTGGAGCCCGCTAAGTCTCCTCACACACATTATGCTACATCCTGGAGGCGGGGCTGCAAGCTCTGAGGAGGGCAGGGCCCGGGCTTAGAGGTGGATGGGTTGTGCGTCTTGGAAACACTGCAAGGGACCCTCCTACCATCACATCCTGAGGGTCGTAGATCTGGGGTGTCCAGTCTGGGATGCGCCCCATGCCGCTCTCCCCGTTGCCGAACTTCTCACAGAAGGCTCCATACTGGGGCTGGGAGTGCCCACAGCGGTGGGGGTCATGGAAAGCCACGTAGAGGAAGAAGGGCCTGAATGTGGAGGAGGGGATTAAGGCCACTGTCTTGACCATGAGAGCCTCAATTCTTAGGTAGGCACACTGTGGCATGGCTCTGACTACCAGCACCCTGTCTCCCTCACTGCCTCAGTCTCCCCCTACCCCCTCTTCTTCTGGGTATGTAGAATGTTTTCCTCTGCCCCTGCAGGTCTGGCTACCCCAGAGGATTAACAGGGCAGAGCCCTCCTTACCTGTCATCCCGAGTCTGCAGAAACTTCTGGACTAGTTGCTTAATTCTGGTGATGTTCCGCCCCACCTGCAGCACGGAGCTGTTCTCCTCTGTGAATGCAAAGTCAAACGGATACACTGTCTCCGGGCCCACGTGCTTCTTCCCAATGATGCCTGCGGGTGGAAAAGAAAAGAGGTCCGTCCCCTTATCCTGCCCAAGTGTGGCTGCTGCTCATGGGCATTTGGGAGACTTTGTCCTGGTTTCTTGGGATGAGTGCTCAGGGAGGACCACATAAGCTGAGGGTGACTCATGGCCCTGGTCCTCCTCCCTAAGAGGCTAGGAAGGATCATGAAGTGGCCTTGCACCTGCATCCTGCCCTCGGGCCCACACCTTTCCCGTGTGCACGCTGCCCTGGCTGAGCAGCAGGCCACACAGGCTGAGTGACTCAGACCTCCAGCTTTGGCTGGGAGGGGTCAGAGAGGGACCACGCCTCACCTGTGCGCACTCCGGCCTGGCTGAGCAGCAGCGGCAGGCTCTGCACCTTATCGAAAGAGTTGAAGTGATGTACATCCTGGTGCAGCCCATACATGCCGTTCTGATGCTGTAATGAAGATGCCCATGCTGTGAGACTGGGCTCCGACACCCCAGAGCTCATCCCAGGACCCTTGAGGATGCTGGCCTAGGGGACACCAGCCGGAGGAGGATGTGCCCCAGCTGCACAGTGAGGTTGAGGCAAACCTGTCTCCATAAAGGTTGGGGCTGTGCGAGGCAGCTCACGTGGAAAAACACTAAGCCTGAGGTGACCTGAGTCCCATCCCTGAGACCCACGTGGCGTGAGGAGAGAACCGATGCCCACAAGCTGTCTTTAACCTCCAGAGGCTCCTTGTGAGGTGCTCACCTGCTCACACCATTTTAAAACGCAAAACATTGACACCGGGTCTCTGTATGTAACCCTGAGCTTCCCAGAACTCACCCAGAGACCCGCCTGGCTCTGCCTCCCTAGTGCTGGGACTAAAGGTGTTTATAACCGAGGTCCTGTCAAAGAAGATTCAGTAAATTCTGCCATGAGCCACAGAGATGCTAAGCTCAGTGTCACAAAAGCCGAACAGCAGTGATTCCACCTCCAAGGGAGCCCTAGAGTGACCTCAGATTCAGAAACAGCGGAGCGAGTGGGGTCTGGCAGGAATTGGAGGGGATAGTATTTAACGAAGAGCGGGTTTCAGCTGAGGTGAGTCCTAGAGGCAGATGGAGGGACGGCTGCAGTCATGTGAGTGGGTTTCACACCACTGACTACGCACTGAAAGCTGTCAGGGTGGCAAAGTTCATGTTTTATGTACTTTACCATAACAACGGAAAAAGGAAGTTCTGAGCCCAGGGCTGGACAGGAGGTGCGCAGGCTCTGTGCTAAGTACTGTCCCCACAGAGCCACGATTGGCCACCCCCCACAATGACCTGTGAGTGACACCTCACTGTCCCCACGTCATGGCCACAGAGCAGCAGGGCCGGCTGAGCTGAGGGGTGGTGGGGCAGAGCCCTGGCTGCACCTGAGACCACTGGGCAGTACCTGCCCCTAAGGATGCAAGGGAAACCAGGCAGCACCTCCCGGGAGGGGGTTTCCTGGACCCCAGAGTCACCACCACCTAGCCACTCTCACCTGGGGCAGGCCAGTGAGGATGCTGGCACGGCTGGGGGAGCAGCTGCTGACAGACGTGAAGGCGTTACGGAAGATAAGGCTGTGGCGGGCCAGGGCATCCAGGTGAGGGGTGTTGATGGCCGTGTTGTTGTAGACACCGCTCTCGAAGCCTCCATCGTCCGCTGAGAAAGACAGCCGAGGGTGAGGAGGGACAGCGTGGGGAGACCCAGGGCACTGCTGCAAAGGCTGGTCCCTCAGATGCTCAGGAGTTGGACAAGACACTCCCAGAAGGCAGGACACCTGAGGGGGTGTGATTCCAGGCACTTTGTGAGCAAGCAGGGAACACACAGGGAGACAAGATCCCTGGGTGGGTGTGTTATTGGGGAGTCAAGACACCATGGTTTGCAGGGGACCAAATACAGGAAGCTCAGGTGGGAGTGTTAAGAGGTAGTGTGGGGTGCACACATCCCAACAGACCTGGCATCCAAGCAGGCCTGTTAGTGGGTGGTGGCTGGATTTAATGCCTGCAGGCTACTGGGCCTCCCCAGACTCTGCAGACACCTCACAAGGTGACAGCCAGTCAGGAGAGATACGCCCAGGACACAGCTGAGGTAGGTGTGTTCGTGTGTGTGTGTGTGTGTGTGTGTGTGTGTGTGTGTGTGCAGGGGGGGGGCGTACACACACCACACCTCTGCCTCTCTTGGAGACAGACCCCTTCCCTGAAGGCTACAGTTGTGTAGATTGTCTGTTTCTGACTCTCCACACTACAGGAGGCACCGGAAGTGCAGAGAGATGATTTGCAGCACCCACAGCCATCCCGGGTTTTCTGGAACTAACTGGCGGGAACCCAACAGCAGCACCTGTCTCAGAGGCAATGCCACCAGCCTCCTCCCCACTGGACCACTTGGGCAAGAACCAGCCACAGCTGAGCAGGGGGGGAGGACAGGCGGGAGGACAGACAGGAGGACAGACAGGAGGACAGGCAGGAGGACAGACAGAGGGAGTGTCATGACAGATAGGAGGACCGGCAGGAGTAGTTGTGTTTCGTGAGGCTTCTGCAGTAGGCAGGAAGGGTTGTTGCGTCTGCACACAGAGGTCTCAGCCTCTGCCTCTGATCCTGATACGGACTGGACTGAGTCCTTCTGAAACCCCTACAGTCACTCTCTGAATCCAGTCTTCCACAGCTAAGAGAGGGTGAGGTCCAGTCCAATAGGACTGTGGCATTTCTGTCATGTAGGTAAGACAGTTGCCCCCAGAAGCAGACAGAGGAGCTGGCTCTCTGAACCCAGGAACTCCATATAATGGAATTGTTAGAAATGCATTTGTTAAGAACCTGGCCTGGAGTGTTGAGTGTTTGCGTGCATGAGTGTGAATCTAGCCTGCATGTATACACACAACAGCTAGATCGCTGTGAGCCGCCACATGGATTCTGGGAATTGAACCTATGACCTCTGGAAGGGCAGCAAGTCCTCCTAACCACCGAGCCACCTCTGCAGCCCCAAGCCTGTCTGTTTTATTGTTGTGATGATGTCCAAGCTCAGACAGGACGGAAGTTCCAGAGCCATGCAGACTGGATTCCGGGGGATTCCAAGTACCAATCCTATCTGGTGGATGACAGGCAGATCTGCTGTCCTCGGAGAGATGGGGGTAGTGCTGCCAAGACAGCACTGTTTATGTTACAATTAACCAATGGGCTTGGCCAGACACCACAAAGTTTATCAAAAAGTGTGGGCCTGGCTCAGGGCCAGACCTCAGAAGCCCTGGGCAGTCACAAGCCAGGCACTGATCACCCAAACAGGAAGTCTCATGAGTGCGGGAGGAACTTGGTGGTTTCTAAGCGGGGCTGATGGAGTTTGCTTGGGCAGTGGAGTACTGTACTTTTTGGACCAGGAGGTAAAAGAGCTGGCCAGGTCACTCTGCAAAAACTCGGGGACTCAGGCGCCGTTCTCTTTCCTGGAACCTTCTCAGAGGTCTGTGAAGCCCCTAGCTTTGCAAAGCCAACCAGCATGAGTTGCTGGGGCCCACGGGTTCTCCCCGGCAGCTCTGAGTACAGATGTGGGAGTGCTGAGCCACACTGGAGAGAGTTGAAGCAGGAGGGCCAGACTCATTTAGAGTCACTAGGAAGTCACAGGAGGCTCTGCAAGGAACTGGCGCACAGGGGTCAGCACGGACTAGTGGTGGGGTGGGGACAGCAGCAGGTTGCCGTGCCAGGGACGGCGGCACTCACCAACTATCAGCAGCACGTTGCGCGAGTGCGCACCGCAGAGTCCCAGGACCAAGAGCACTGTGCAGTAGGCCAGTCCCGGGCGGTGCATGGCGGCGCGGGTCAGAGTAAGCGGTTCCGGGCTCCGTCCCTCCCCACGGTCACGTGCACGGCAGGCCCCGCCCATGTACTGCCCACTCAAGTCCCTGAGATTCCTGCAGACTCAGCTACGTCAACTTCGGAGGACCCCGATCCTCAGCGTCCGGTAGGTGAGTCTGGGTCCATGTAATGGAGAGAGGGAGTGCGTGGCAGGTTGGGCTGAGGTCACCAGGAGCTGTGGGCGCCGGGCCAGCGCTGGGTCCCGGGGTGAGCCTTACTCCGGGGACCCTCCCTACGTCTACCCATGGGAGTCCGGGCCTCCGTCAGCCTTACGGCAGGTTCTCAGACTTGCTTGTGTTCCCCACTGGACCTCTCAGACCCTGCCTTCCCCCCACCCCACCCCCATCCCTATCCCGGGATCCCGCGCTTGCGGCTGCGTGGGGGTGGGGAGGAGTGGATTTTGCCCAAAGTGTCACTTCAAGGGCTGGGGCGTGCTGACCAGTAATGGGGAGTCAGCTATGGGCTGGTGTGTGTGTGTGTGTGTGTGTGTGTGTGTGTGTGTGTGTGTGTGCGTGCCTAGAATTAATTTGGGAGCTTTGGTTGGTCTTTGGAAAACAAACAAGAATCTTCAGGACCCCTCTTGGGCTATGATTGCCACAAGTGGGTGCTGGGTAAATTTTGATTTCAAGGATGTGAGACACTCCCGCCCCCTTCCCTCCAACTGCAGCTCTCAGTGGTGGGTGGAGCGCTTCCATCTTGGTTGTCCTCTTTGGTGGTGGGGTGTACACGTGTAAATATTGGGTCCTCAGGGCCTCCTGGCTGTCCACCCACACACTGATGCCTGAGTCTGCAGGACCTGCTTTTCTCCGGGCTGGGACAGTCAGGTTCCCTGGGGAGGGGGTAAAAGAAAGGACCGGGTTCTTCAGAGGTGAACGGTTAGTCTTTAGACATCCCAGAAAGAACTAGATTGCCAGGTTTTGTTGGTAAGTTGATAATGGAGAGACACCAAATCTTAGAGACAGAGGGGTTCAGGGGCTGTAGCATAGAGAGGGGAGAGACCGTCCTGAATCCTTGTTCCAAGCCCATAGCACATTTTTTGCTGGCTTCCTTTTCCAGATCATCATGGTTTGGTAAGCTTAGCCACCTGGCTGAGCGCCTCTTTCACAAAAGGCAGGCTCTGCCCCTGACGCCCTTGGGAAGATATTGCCACCTTCTCCCAAGCTCAGCCCCCGACCACCACCGCTCCAAGTCACCCATTCCCAGCTCTGTGGGAGGTCTGGGTCAGGCTGGATCCCCCAGCCTGGACATGGCACCAATCACACGCTGCTGCTCCGGTGCGGCCCTGAGGAGGAGGCTTCCTGTCCTGGCCTGGCTGCCTGCCTACTCTCTGCAATGGCTGAGGATGGACTTCATCGCTGGAGTCTCCGTGGGACTCACGGTCATCCCCCAGGCTCTGGCCTATGCCGAAGTGGCTGGACTCCCACCCCAGGTGAAGTAGCTGACCCCTCTGCTCGCTGTCCCCTCCCCACAGCCTGATCCCCCCTCCCCGTTCCTCAGTGTCTGTCCACATAATGAAACACCAACCACGGAACCCAACACTTCCTTGTGTCCAACCCAGACGGCCCTTTTGTGTCTAATCTCTTAACATGTGACTTACTTTTGGCGCCAAGCTGGTCCTAGATTTTTCCGGCTGAGGACTGAATCATGCCTCATGGTGGCCTTAAGAACAGCTAGGTACTTATTGGTAGCTCGTGTCTAGAGATCGCAGCACTTGGGAAGCTGGGGCAAGAAGATCAAGGCCAGTCTATCACAGGGTTACATAGGGAGACTCAATGGAAAGACAACAGGTTTTAAAAATTATTTTATTGACTATTCTTTGTATTTACATTTCAAATGTTATCCTCTCCCCCTTCCCCTCCCTCTCCCTTCCCCTTGCTTCCATGAAGGTGCTCCCTCTCCCAATCACCCTCTCCACCTCAGCGCCTTGGCGTTCCCCTACACCGAGAAAATAAGCCTTCACTGGACCAAAGGCCTCTCCTCCCATTGATGCCAGACTCTGCTACATATGCAGCTGGAGTCATGGGTCTCTCCATGTGTGCTCAATGGTTGGTGTTTTACTCCCTGGGAGTTCTAGAGGGTGTGTTTGGTTGGTTGATAATGTTGTTCTTCCCATGAGGGACAACAAGTTTTTAAAGAATGGTTAGGGGTGCTGGAGAGATGGCTCAGCAGTTAAGAGCACTGACTGCTCTTCCAGAGGTCCTGAGTTCAAATCCCAGCAACCACATGGTGGCTCACAGCCATCTGTAATGAAACCTGATGCCCTATTCTGGTGTGTTTGAAGACAGCTACAGTGTACTCATATACATAAATAAGTAATATTAAAAAAAAAAAAACCGTGGCTCCACAGTTAAGAACAATGGCTGCTCTTGCAGAGGACCTGGGTTCAGTTCCAGGCACCCAGATGGGGCAGCTCATAACACAATAACAAGCAATTGTAACTCCAGCTACAGAGGGTCTAACATGGGCCTCTGAGGCCTCGCCCACTCACGTGGTACATACATAATTGCAGGCAGAGTACTCAGGCACCTAAAAATAAACATCCTCAGACTCACAAATACAAACACACAGCAGACAGCCTTCTCCTCAGCCCCTTCCTTTGCTAGTTAAAGGAAGGAGAGAGGTGCATCCTCTGGTGTGCGCTGAGGTGCCCAAGTGCAGGGTTGACGACTGAGTCGGGCGTGCGTAGTGACCAGCCTGGGCCTCCTGGTGTCCACTGTTGTCTTTCTCCAACAGTACGGCCTCTACTCTGCCTTCATGGGATGCTTCGTGTACTTCTTCCTGGGCACCTCCCGGGACGTGACTCTGGGCCCCACGGCTATCATGTCTCTCCTGGTGTCCTTCTACACCTTCCATGAGCCTGCCTATGCCGTGCTGCTTGCCTTCCTGTCCGGGTGCGTCCAGCTAGCCATGGGGCTCCTGCATTTGGGTAAGACTCTGACTTCTTGCTTTGGAGAGTAGCTTCAGGCTGCTTCTACTGGGGTACCAGGTCCTCCTGGGGTGCTCTTCTGTACATCTCTGTATACAGGGGTGGGGCAGCCTCCATCTCCACTGCATTCTGGTCAGGGGCCAGAAGTGTTGGGGCCCTAGAGCCTAGACCTTTCCTACCTTCCAAAAATGCCTAGAATATGGGGTTGAAAAGATGGCGTCTCAGCTAGGGTTTTACTGCTGTGAACAGACACCATGACCAAGGCAAGTCTTATAAAGGAAATTTAATTATGGCTGGCTTACAGGTTCAGAAGTTCAGTCCATCATCATCAAGGCAGGAGCATGGCAGCATCCAGGCAGATGGGGCTGGAGGAGCTGAGAGTTCCAGTTCTTGTTCAGAATGCAACTAGGAGAAGGTGCACGTCTAAGCAGCTAGGATGAGCGCTTTAATGCCCAAGCCCACAGTGGCACACCTACTCAGACAAGGCCCCACCCACTACAACAAGACCACACCTACAAATAGTGCCACTCCCTGGGCTAGGTATACTCAAACTACCACAGACGGCTCACTGCTAAGACGGCTCACTTCAGCAGAGGACCTGGTTTTGCTGTAGGCACACAAACTCAGAACCAATGGTGGCTCCAGTTCCACAGGATCTGGCATCCTCTCCTGGCCTCTGTTCACACCTGCACACACACACACGGTGCACATAAACTCACTCAGGTGCACAAACATACACAGCATACGTTTTGAAAGAAAAAATGTCCTGAGCAGTATGTCAGCCGTTAGTCCTTAGCTGCAGTTGACGCCAGCCCCTGGGCCACACACACCCCTTCTGAAGCTGAGTGAATTAACTGTCTCACTCCTTTCTCTTCCCCACAGGGTTCCTACTGGACTTCATCTCCTGCCCTGTCATTAAAGGCTTCACCTCTGCTGCCAGCATCACAATTGGCTTTGGACAGATCAAGGTAGGCACAGTGGCTCCTAGACTCTGCTCCTGTGGCTGTTGCTGTCATGCCTGGGAGTAAGAACAAGACCAACCACGCTGGATGGGTCCTGCAGCCATCTTTTCACTCTGGAGAAAGAAGCATATTCCTAAGGGTCTTGGCTAGGGTTTTACTGCTGTGAACAGACACCGTGACCAAGGCAACTCTTATAAATGACATTTAATTGGGGCTGGCTTATAGGTTCAAAAGTTCAGTCCATTATCATCAAGGTGGGATCAGGGCAGAAGGCATGGTGCAGGAGCTGAGAGTTCTACACCTCCATCTGAAGGCTGACTGGCTTCCAGGCAGCTAGGATAAGGGACTTAAAGCCCACACTCACAGTGACACACCTAATCCAACAGGGCCACACTTACTTTTTGTTTTTTTAAGATTTATTTATTTTATTTATATAAGTACACTGTAGCTGTCTTCAGATACACCAAAAGAAGGCATCGAATCCCATTACAGATGGTTGTGAGCCACCATTTGGTTGCTGGGAATTGAACTCAGGGCCTCTAGAAGAATAGTCAGTGCTCTTAACCACTGAGCCATCTCTCTAGCCACACCTTGTAATAGCACCATTCCCTGGGCTTAGCATATCCAAACCATCACACTAAGGTAGGTGTTGAGTGAGGGTCAGTTTTCACAGAGGGCAGTCTGGGGCTGGCTGCTGTACCCTGGCTTTATTGTGTCTGTGCCCTGGTGTCTGGTGTGTTTCTGTACTATCTTTACAACCAACTCCTTGGCAGATTTGTGGTTGCCAGCCAACTGCCAGGCTCCAGCAGTTAAGCAGTGTCCCGGATCTGACCACCATGCATGGCTTTGCCCCTGTGGTCTCTCCTGATTTCTACTATTTTTTAAGTACACCGTCCCCCTCCCTTTTTAAAAACCGTTTGTAAGCTTTCTACAAAAGCTAGAACTCCATCTTCAGTTACCCAAGAGTAGAATTTACTTTCACCACTGGCAGCCCTCAAGGATGGGACCGTGGTCTAAAGTGTTGTGTGCAGGGTGGAACCGAACTCTGTTCTGCACTTGGCAGCTTGGGCCCCTCGTGCCACACTCAAGGCCACACCCCTGGCTGGTGATGCTGTGTCACCGCCTCACACCTCCCCTGAGGCCAGGGCTGCTCCACCTCTCTCCGTGGGCTGAGAGTTGTAGGATAGGTATGTGTGTGCAGTGGCTGGCTTTTTCTTTCAGATTTATTTATTTGTTTTATGTGAGTACACTGTAGCTGTCTTCAGACACACCAGAAGAGGGCATAGGATCTCATTACAGATGGTTGTGAGCCACCATGTGGTTGCTGAACTCAGGACCTCCAGGAGAGTAGTCTCCAGCCTAGCCCTTCTCTCTCTTTCTCTCTCTCTCTCTCTCTCTCTCTCTCTCTCTCTCTCTCTCTCTCTTTTATCCAACCTGAAGCACCAGGTCACACCTTCACCATGTCTAACTCCCAACACACACCAGACCCCTAGACGACAAGCCGTTGCGTCCACTTAAATAAAATAAGCAACCAGCTTAGTCAGGTGTGGGTGAGGAGGAGTCGCATGCACACGTCAGGGTGTGCTGGTGTCTCCATTTGGGAAACGACCTAATTCAGTTTTAGTACGTAAGTAGAGTGTGTGTGTGTGTGTGTGTGTGTGTGTGTGTGTGTCACCTTCTCTGTCCCTGTTCTGTAATGGGATTTGATGCTCTCTGCTGGTGTGTCTGAAGACAGTGACAGTGTACTCACCTTAAATGAATAGATAAAGATTTTGGCCTGCAGCCGTCTGACACAGCCAGGACATGATGCCCCTGAGACCCAGAATACATCTCTGCTCACTCACTCAGAGTTCCACACCTCGGCATTTGCAACAGGGTCAGGCTAGCACAATGTGCACCCCCCCCCCCCCGCACATACACACTAGACCTCAAGTGATAAAGAACAAAACCAGGGATTGGAGCCCCTTTTCCTGAAGTCAGTGTCCATCTTGAAGCTCTGCCTGACCACAGTGTGCATATGGTGACCTGGAGGGGTATGATTTTTCCTTCTGGTTGTGGGGGAGGTACTTTGGGCCGGTGTCTAACCACACAGCTGCAGAGCTGGTTTTCCAGCTCTGGGGAAAACAGCCTTTGTCTGTATTAAGATAACTCGACTCTCCTACCTTTGGGGCCTTTAGGCATCATCAGCATGGCCCTGGGGGTCCAGCATGGGACTCTGATGGAGAGAGAGGGAGAGGGGGAAGTGTGGAGCTGGTGAGGGTCGTCTGATGGCTCTTCTGTTTGAACAGAACCTGCTGGGACTGCAGCACATTCCCCGACAGTTCCTCCTCCAAGTGTACCACACCTTCCTCCACATCGGAGAGACCAGGTACCTACTGGCTTTTCTCCTTCCTTCCCGACCCTCGCCACCCCCACTTCATCCCCATTCAAGTGGCATTTGTTCTTTCTCACATGGGCCCTTGGGAGCAGAGCTGTTCTATCACCCTACAGCAAGTTAGACGTGTAGACACCCAAGCCAGGCCAGACCCAGTATCAGCAGCATTGTAGCAAGGACCCAGGCAGTGTGGACAGCCTTCCTTGAGTGGGTTAGTCAAGAAAGGCCAGACAGTGTCTCGCTTCCAAAGTCCTCAGTAAGGGCGAGACCGCAGACACAGCACCAAGAGCTGATGCAGGGTACAGGGGCAGCGGGCAGCGCCAGTGAACCATGGAGAGACCATAGGGGGCCTTTCCCCCAGAGAGCTAAATACCCAACGGTCAGTCCAGAGGAAGCCAGGATGAATGGCTCATTACTTATGCCAGAAATTATCTGGGGAGTCGCCCAAGCTCAGGGCAGTCTGCTGGGCTCCCCAGGGCCTGAAGCCAGTAGCAGAGTCCTTCCTGTTGGCCCTGGTGGGGACAGGGAAGTGAGACCGGCTCTTCACACTCCTTAGAGTGAGCAGGGTGTCACTGACTACGTAATCCCAAGGCCTCCAAACCTCTTAGGAACAGACTAAGCAGCCATAGGCTAGAGGACTCAGGACTCGTGATTGAAAAAAACCGGGGCCAATAGTCCGGTTACCGTGGTGACGAGGGGCCTCTCACCTCCCAGCCCTCACAGGGATGTGTCCTTCCCAGGCCAGATTAGAGACTGCAGATTATTCAGAAGGTAGAAAGTGGGGCAGAGAGGGAGAGAGTCTTGCAGCAAAAGTTACCCCTGAGAGTTATACTTTTGTCTGTGATCCTGTGTTTCGGGATGCTGAGGCAGGAGGATTACAAGTTCAGGACTTCTTGAGCTGTACAGAGAAACCCTGGCTCAGTAGAAGGAAAGAGCAGCCATAAACTGAGTCGATGCCTCCTTACCCTCCCCTCCCTCACCCACCATTCATTCCCCTTCCCTCTGCACCACACCCCTACACTCCTCCCCCTGTCTGCAGGGTGGGTGACGCCGTCCTGGGACTCTCTTGCATGGTGCTGCTGCTTGTGCTGAAGCTTATGCGGGAACACGTGCCCCCTCCCCATCCTGAGATGCCCCTTCGCGTGAAGCTCAGCCGTGGGCTAGTGTGGACTGTCACAACAGGTGAGGGGACCTGCTGGCCGAAGAGCCGGTGGTGCTGTGGGCGTAGGCGCTTCCTATCCATGCTGAGCTGAATAGTTTTCAGGCCTAGATGGTGGCATTAGGGATCAGGGTTGTCACTGCAGTGGGGACGCTGTTGCTGCCATCTGGTGGACAGAGACTAGAGGTTGCTGACCCCACTGTGGGATAGGTTCCCCTTCTGAGAGTCGCTAGCTCAAAAAAGCAGCAGAAGAAAGCAAGTCCCACGGAAACCAACCAACTCTGGTTTTTGTTTGGTTTGTTTACAGGATAATCATTACTTTAAAAACATATTTAAGCTTTTACGTATATGAGAGTTTTGCCTGCATATATGTCTGTGTACCGTATTCATGCAGTGCCCACGGAGGCCAGAAGAGGGCGTCATATCCCCCAGAACTAGAGCCATAGAGAGTTGTTAGCGGCCCTGTGGGTGCTGAGAATATAATCAGGTCCTCTGGAAGAGCAACCAGGGCTCTTAACCTTTGAGCCATCTCTCCAGGCCTCCTTTAAAATACTTTAATTTATTCTTTGACGTTTTCAAACATATACCATGTATCTTTCCTTTAAAGATTTATTTATTTATCATGTATATAGTGTTCTGCCTGCATCTATGCCTGTGCACCAGAAGAGGTCACCAGATCCCATTGCAGGTGGCTGTGAGCCTCCATGTGGTTGCTGGGATTTGAACTCCTGACCTCTGGAAGAGCAGTCAGTGTTCTTAGCTGAGCTGTCTCTACAGCCTTATACAATATATCTTGATTGCATTCTCCATAACTGCCTCCAGCATATCCCCTCCCACATTCGAGAATTATTTTAAGCAACCACCGAGTCTAATTAGTGCTGTACACATTCCACAGTGTACGGCTCTCTGTGAACTGCTGGAGGGGGGTCTCATGAGCCCCTCCTCATCCATGATGGAATATTGACAGGCATGATCCCTGAGTTTGAGGCCAGCCTGGTCTACAGAGTGAGTTCCAGCATAGCCAGGGCTACACAGAAATCCTGGCTCAGCAACAACAAAAAACCAACCAAACAAACAAATTTCATTTATTGAGACTATGTGCCTTCCAGACCGTGATGTATGTGGCCACTGCCATCACAGCACGTGTGGAGATCAGTAGACAGCTTGCAGGAGCTGGTTCTCTCCTTCCATCATGTGGTCCCAGAGATCAACCTCTGGTCTTCAGACTTACTGGCAAGTGCCTTTAACCACTGAGCCATCTCTGCAGCCCGAGGCCACTGTGTTCTTGTTCACTAGTTATTGAGAAAGGAAAATGTGGGCCTCTGGCTATGGTTTATTTTCCTTTTTAGAAGTTGTCTGAAATGTCTGTTACTAGGGACATGAATGTGTAAGATGGATTCTTTGTTTCTTTGTTTCTTTCTTTGATTTTGAAATCACCTCCACCCTACTGTGCCTGGGTGAGATTGTTGTGGACATCAGATAAATGTGGTTTGTTTTTAAGCCCTATTGTTGTAGATGTTTTTAATCCCGATCTGGGTTTCTACCCCGCCTTTAACCATTTATTTCCTGGATATAAGATGCACACAACCTTTATTATTTACAATAAGCCTTAAATAGCACAAGAGCTGAGCAGCTCCCTGCCCTCTATGCAGTTAGAGTATACTTTCCTATCGTTAACCCAGGTTATTGCTTACTATGTTTTGTCTGGGCTGCTCTGAACTCCAGTCGTCGGTCCTCAAGGTCATATTTTCTTGTCTCCTAACCCATGACATCTTGCTCCTCACCTTCTCTCTCGTGGTTCTCCTCAGACACCCCCAGGCCTGGGAACCCTAAAGCCCCTATGCCTCTTCTGCCCTGCTATTGGCTGTCCACATCTTTAATTCGCCAGTCAGAAATAACATGGGGGAAAGGTCACATAGAGCCACGTGGGTCTACGTCCAGACTCTCTCCTCTCTGGGGTAACCAGGTTTGAGGAACCAATGTTAGCATCATTAGAATATAAGCAGCATCAAGCCCAACCCACACATTTCTCATTTTTGTCCAATTAAAAAGCCTCTTTCTCTTATAGTAAATATATAGCAGGAACTATTTTGAAACAAGTATGAAAATTATTAAGTATGAATTACATTTGCAAGTCTGTATTTTGTAACTTAGATGAAGTATTTTATCATCTATTCTATCTTGGTGAGTTAGAGTATCTTTTTTTTTTTTATCTTAACCTGTATTACCATACTAAAAACATCTTTTTAAATCCTAAACAACTGAAATTTAATTGTGAGACTGTGACTATCTAGTCTTCAACCCCATCAGAAGTTTGAGAAGGAATAAATATTATTTGAGTATGAATAAAGCACAGGGACACAGCTTCCAAAGATCATAGAAATGACAGAGATAGCTTACCACCTGGATAGTCTCTAATACTTCATATAATGTTGGGGTATGTCTTTAGCCTTCTGGCCCAGAGCATCTGACAGACCTTAAATGAAGCAGGAATTTTACAGTACTAGCCTACCCTATCTTGGCAGAGCTTAGCAGCCAGCTATCCTGCATTCCTTTGTTCTTTTTGGACAGCATTTTGGTTGGAGATAAAGTTAGAGCATTTCTTGCCCAGTGGCTGCTTTCCGCAATTAAAGCAGTTCTACATGGAGGTATGAATACTCATCACCTTTCTTGAAGCAGGGTGGGGGAACCGTCAAGAGCTGATATGTCTCATAGTCAAAAGACCTTTAAAAATGAAATGATTTTAAATGCCGTATTCTATGGATCTCATGCCTTTGAAGACTATCTGTTTATAATTTATCCGAAAAAGCCATTGTTGCCTGTCTCCAGCTGTTATCTGTACCACGCAGGGTGTATATTTCTGTGATAGCTCTGACTCATATCTAACACGCTGCCCTGTTCCCACCTCGATGATGATGAACTGACCCGCAAGCCAGCCCCAATGAAATGTTACCCTCAGAAGGAAGAGTTGCCTTGGTCATGGTATTCGTTCACAGTAGTAAAACCCTTAACTAAGACATGGTTCTTTAGGGTTTGAGGATCATGTGCCTCTTTTCCTCACATCTTCACGGTGACACAAGAACTTGATGTGGTTCTTTCCCTGCCAAAGTCGATGTCCCTGTGACCATACATTTTCCCTGTGTGTACTGAAAATCCCATGTAAAGATGATGGGAGCTGTTACTGTTTCTCCTGTAGGCCTGCATCTGTTTTCAAGGAGCCCTACACATTAAGGAGAAGGTCCCTGACACATGGCCACTGTTTCTAGTCTTCTTCACACTTGTGAGCCATTCTTGGTTTCTGTGTGGTGGCACTTCCTTCTGCACAGAGGCTTCGCCGACACCGTCCTGTGGTGCGGGCTTATTGGTCAATTCTTTCCGCCTTTTATGTCTGAATTGGTTTTTATTTGGGCTTCACACTTCAAAGACAGTTTGCTGCATATAGAGTGGGTATAGAAATATACTTTGTTTTTCCTCTTGATGCTTTTTTGTAAGATTTATTTATTTTTATGTATATAAGTACACTGTAGCTGTCTTCAGACACACCAGAAGAGGGCATCGGATCCCATTACAGATGGTTGTGAGCCACCATGTGGGTGCTGGGAATTGAACTCAGGACTCTGGAAGTACACTCAGTGCTCTAACCACTGAGACATCCAGCTCTCCTCTTGATGCTTGGTTCTGTCTGAGGCCTTCAACATTGCTCCAGCGGGAGTGTGCTCCTGTTCCTATCCGCATTTGAGCCTTTTCTTCACTGCTTTTAAAACAGTCTCTCACTATAATTTAGCTTTCACTGTGTAACCGCAGAACATTCTAAGGCACAGGCTGGTCTGGGATTTGCTGTGTAGTCTAAACTAACCTCAAACTCACAATCCTGCCTCCACATCCTCACTTCTCTCTGTCACCTTCACTATTGTGCGCCTCATGGGGCCACATTTATTCATGCTGAGTCTTCCATGGGGTGGGGGTTGTGGAAGGGTATTGTCCCCTGGCAGTGACATGCAGTGATTCAGTTACCTTACTCTCCGCATTATGACTAGGTCTCAGGGCTGGAGAGATGGCTCAGTGGGGAAGCATACTTGCTGCTCTTGCAGAGTTTTGTGTTTAATTACCAGCATCCACACAGTGGTTCAGAACTGTCTACAGCTCTGGTTCTGGTAGATCTTCTGACCTCAAGCTCCATGCACCTACATGGTACACACACACACACACACACACACACACACATACGGGCAAAACACTCGTATACTTAAAATAAATCGAATAAGTTTTCAAAATCATAACAGACCAGGGCTCACCAATCCCCCTTCTACCCCAGCTCGCAACGCCCTGGTGGTTTCCTTTGCGGCCCTGATTGCCTATGCCTTCGAGGTGACAGGATCCCGTCCGTTCATTCTGACGGGAAAGATCGCCGAGGGGCTCCCTCCTGCACGGATACCACCCTTCTCAGTGACCACCGACAATAAGACCGTCTCATTCTCTGAGATGGTGCAGGTGAGCGGACGCAGAGCCAGCAGCGTGGCTGAAGCTGAGGGGACCCTGGGCCCGGTCCTTAAGAAGGGGTGTCTCAGGAAAGTGGAGAAGACCAAATAGGACACAACCTCAGGATATCCGTTTGTCTTTCTGCCTCAAGCCCCTTTGTTTCTTTGGACACCGGGAAGGGTTCCTCTTAGCGCCTCTCTCTCTCTTCACAGTGAGATAGCATTTCCCTCCGGTATAAACTCACACTTCTGTAGCTGGAGCGGTGTTTTGTCTCCATTAACAGTCAAGATGGCCCATCCTACCATGGCAGGTCCCTGCTTGGCAGGAGCCTTCCTGAGCACAGGGTCATTGCTCAGTGACCTTCTCCTCTCAGGACATGGGGGCTGGACTGGCTGTGGTACCTCTGATGGGCCTCCTGGAGAGCATTGCTGTGGCCAAATCCTTCGGTGAGATGCCTGTTAACTCCCCTCCCGCCCCTCCCGCCAGCCCACCGCCTCCTGGTGTGTTTGCCTATTCCGATTTTTAAAATCAGAACTTTAATGCATGTGTGTGTTTTAAAAGGGGCAGAGGGAGCAATGGACATCTGTAACCCAAAACACAGGAGGCATCACGGGCTGAATGAGGGCCAGCATAGCCCAAGCCATTCTCAAAGTCTGTGCAGGGGCACAGCCCTCCTCGCTCCCACAGTCAAGACAGTCGGTGCACCGTAAGCAGGGCTCTGGAGTGAGGAGCCCCATCAGCCTGCCCCGTGTGGATGCGTGAGGCCCTGCTATGGAGCCCTTGCTGGTTTCTGCCCCTGCCATGCGGTACTGAGCATGATGGTTACTGAGCTGGACATCGCCTTCCTCTGCACAGCCTCATACAGCATTGATAATGCTGACATGTCAAACCAGGAAGCAGTGAGCGGTGTTACAACTTTTTAGTGTAATTTGTTGAATTGAAAAACAATTAAGATTTATTATATTTTTAAGAGTGTGTATGTGTGTATATGTGTGTGTGTGCGTGTGTGTATGTATGCACATGTGTGTCTATGTGAGTGTGTGGGTATGCATGAGTGTGTGGGTATGCATGAGTGTGTGTGCATGTGTGTACGTGTGCATAATGTGTGCATGTGAGTGTGTATGCGTGTGTGCATATGTGTGTGCAGGTGTGTGTGTATGTGTGTGTGTGTGTACATGAGTTTGGAGGCCAGAAGAAGGAATCAGAGCCCATGGAACTGAAGCTGCTTTATTTGTTTGTTTAATAGCAAGCCAAACTATAGCCTTGACTGGTGTAGAACTCCCTGCTAGACCAGGCTAGCCTTGAACTCATCAAGATCTGCCTTGCATTTAAATGAGCAACCATATCCAGCTGAAAAGTTTTAGTTTAATCGGGAGAAATAGCTAGATTTTAAACTTCAACTTTAGTACTTGGCTCACAAAATTCCTAAATTCAGCTGGCTCAGTATGTATCTGTATGTATCGGTGTGTATCAGAATGTATTGGTGTGTATCAGTGTGTATCTGTATGTATCAGTGTGTAACTGTATGTATCTGTATGTATCTGTATGTATCGGTGTGTATCAGTATGTATTGGTGTGTATCTGTATGTATCTGTATGTATCGGTGTATATCAGTATGTATTGGTGTGTATCTGTATGTATCTGTATGTATTGGTGTGTATCTGTATGTATCTGTATGTATCTGTATGTATCGGTGTGTATCAGTATGTATCGGTGTGTATCAGTGTGTATCAGTACATATCATACTTGCCTTTCTAAGGAATGCTCTTAAATTTCTCACTTGACCCAGTTCTTACAGCTCTGCATTATCAGTCTCTAGATGTCTGAGTTCTGATCTGTAAACACAGCAGGTCCTCTTTGCTATGGGCACAGGCTGATTCTGAGGCTAAACCCCAGATAGCAGGCTCGGGATGGGGCTCGGTAGTGCAGCATTTGGCTAATGTGTAAGATCCAGGTTCCAACCCCAGAAATGCACACCATCACTAGCGAAAATAGAATATGATTTCAAAGTTTCATACATTTTATTTCCTGACTGGTCCTGGTTGTGCCTGGAATAAATTCCTTCTCCAATAGTCCAGAACTTTGTCCCTTACCCAAGTCGGACACGCTCTAATATTTATTTATTTGCCGGGCATGGTTTCCTATCACTTTTACCGAAGAACTGAGAGGTAGAGGCAGACAGGTCTTCATGAGTTCAAGGCCAGCCTGAACACTAGCTGCTCCCAACCACTGAGCCCTCTCTTCAGCTCCTGCTTTTGGGTTTGTAAGCACTTCTTTCTTTCTTTCTTTCTTTCTTTTTTTCTTTCTTTCTTTCTTTCTTTCTTTCTTCCTTTCTTTCTTTCTTTCTTTTGTAAGCATTTCTTTCTTTCTTTCTTCCTTCCTTCCTCTCTTTTTTTTCTATTTTTCTTCCTTCCTTTCTTTCTCCCTTCCTCCCCCCCCCCCCGCTTTCCCCTCTCTCTCTTTCTTTCTTTGAAGAACTGCTTATTATATTTTATGCACATGAATACACTGTAGATAGCTGCACACCAGAAGAGGGCATCAGATCCCATTACTGATGGTTGTGAGCCACCATGTGGCTGCTGGGAATTGAACTCAGGACCTCTGGAAGAGCAGTCAATGCTCTTACCCACTGAGCCATCTCTGCAGCCCTTGTAAGCATTTCTTAATGTAAATTTGTCCCTGCAGCTTTATCCCACAAATAACTTGTTCCTGCACATTGGTGACAATGTCTCCACTGCTTTTTCTCTTTAGCATCTCAGAATAACTACCGCATTGATGCCAACCAGGAGCTGCTGGCCATCGGTAAGA
The DNA here is from genome assembly GCF_963924665.1 of Micromys minutus. NCBI lineage: Eukaryota > Metazoa > Chordata > Mammalia > Rodentia > Muridae > Micromys > Micromys minutus. The sequence continues at coordinate 64,522,547 of NC_137979.1, forward strand.
CCTGTCCTGTTCCCAGTTCCTCTGTGTCTGTCTGATTGCATCGGGCATGATGTTTGTGGTGGAAGGAGCCTTCGAAATATCAGGCTGGACTTGTCCTCAAGTGTCCAGTCGACTCCATGCAGCCCCTCCTCTGTGGCCTGTTCCTCTGCCTGCCAAGCACCTGCTTTACCCTGCCTGAAAGCTATACCCTGTTCTGTGCCTCGAAGAGAGCTGGAGGCGAGTCTCCTGGATGCCTTTCCCTGGACTAGCATGGGATAAGAGGGCCCAGGGTGTTACCTCCATCTTTTCCAGTAGAACCTTTATCCAGATGAGGGCACATGGGTCAGTGAGGACGCAGGTGGGCCACTGGGGTCTGTGTCTAGCTTCATTCCACTTTCCTTATTGAGTACAAACTAACTTACATACTGGTGTGTTTTGAAAGAACACTAAAAATCTTTTCGTTTAAAAGAATTGTGTGTGTGTGCGCGCGTGCACATGCTATGTAGGTCAGAAGGGATGGGTTTCCCTGGAACTGGAGCAAATCATCCAGCTGTGAGTTCTCTGGCATATTTTCACTTCTCCGAATGCCGTACGCTCGTTCTGAGGCTAGAGAGATAGCACCACCGTGGTTGTGTGTGAAGTCCTTGTTCCCCGAATGAGAGGGGTTAAAAATAACACGTCAATCCCCAATGCTAACAGATAAGTAAATATTCTGTAACAGCAGAGGAGCCTCCAGGATGCCAGCCAGATAGAAATATGAAGGAGGAGGTCAATGCAGAGTGTGTGCTTCCTGGCTCTGTAACAGACTGATGTCTTCAGCTGCTAGATCGCCATTGACTTCAGCAGACTTGTCCCCAGCCTAAGACCAACAGGGGGCAGTGTAACCCACGGTCACTGTCTACCAAGCTGCGCTGGTCCTTTCCTCTCAAAGGCCTGGGCTTGGCTCTGTGGCCCAAGAGAGGCTGGAACTTAAGTAATTCCCAGTTATATAGGGATTTTCTTCATTTTTCTGCGTGTCTACTAAGCCTTCGAATGATCCTTGATCAGCCTGGCTGTGGGTGGAGGGGACAAAAGGGAGCTCTTACAGGAATCGGGGTTGCTGATAGATCTCTTTCATACTCAGTAATAAACAGCACATATTAGGGGATGCAAGATAGGCCACCCACCCTGTCTGAGGAGCTGCTGGGGACAGGGAGTCATTTTCCCCCGGTGGTGAGGCTGTCCATGTTCCATGTCTAAGCAAGACACGTCACACCCGCCCCTTGGAAGTGCTAGGCAAGTCCCTAGAGCAGGCTTTGAACCTGTAGTCTCCAACAACAACAACAAAAGTAAAATCTCTGAGTTAGAGTTAGAGAGCTAGACTCCAAGGTAGAGAATGTGATAGATTTGGTTCCTCTCCCTGGACGAGCATGGGGTGCGGGGCCCCCGGGTCTGCTCTCCATCTTTCTCCTGTATGGTTCCGCATTTGACTCCACTCCTCCCTGCCAATGTTCCTGCCCCTTCTGGATAACTCTTTTCTCCCCAGGCCTCACCAACATGCTGGGCTCCCTCGTGTCGTCTTACCCAGTCACTGGTAGCTTTGGGCGGTGAGTAGCCATGTTCTTTCTTCTCCATGCCTTTAGGGTTAGCAGGATCCAGAGACCCTTTTCCCCCTGCCAGGTCTCTTAGTCATATTTGACATTTCCCTCCTCTAGTCCACCAGGTCTTCTTGGGAAAGCTGTGACCATGTCCACAGCAAGGCAGGTTACACCTGCCCCTCAGAACACCTCCTGGCATCTCTGCCCTTCCTTCAGTGGTACGAGTTCCTGGCCCATCCAAGTCCTCCAGCCGTGCTGGTACTGGAGCAGTTAATTCCAAAAGAGAGGGGAGGGCCTGGCACCGTGACACACACTTTTATTTCCAGTGCTTGGAGGCAGGCAAGTAGGTCTGTGTGAGTGAGGTCAGTTCCAGGGGAGATGTTGGAGAGAGAGGAGAGGAAGAGAGAGAGGGGGAGGGAGAAAAAGAGAGGGAGAGAGAGTAAGGAGAGGGAAAGAGAGAGAAAGGAGGGGGGAAGAGGGGGAGAGAGGGGGGGGAACAGGGAGAGGGAGAGAGGGAGAAAAGGAGAGCGAGGGAGAGAGGGAGAGAGAGGGGGAAAAGGAGAGAGATCAAGAACAGAGATAGGGAAAGTCTCAATCTCTCTCCTGATGCATCATTTGGAGACAAGTTTTCCTGGGGTCCAGAGGTTGGACTGGGGGCGCTCTGAGGCTGAAAGAAGAGCTGAGCAGAAACTGAGGATGTGGGGGACAGAAGAGGGGAGATCTTAAAATAGTTTAGGTCCTTTTTTTTAAATTTTATTATATGAGTACACTGTAGCTGTCCTCAGACACACTAGAAGAGGGCATCCGATTCCACTACAGATGGTTGTGAGCCACCATGTGGTTGCTGGGAATTGAACTCAGGTCCTCTGGAAGAGCAGTCAGTGCTCTTAACCACTGAGCCATCTCTCCAGCCCTAGTTAAGGTTCTTAATTAGTGTTTTTTTTATACTTAGTAATAAACAGTACATATTAGGGGAAGTAAGACAGCCCACCCAGCCCTAGCTGAAGAGCTGTTGTCTGCTGGGGGTGGAGGTGGGGCAGGGGGATGTTTTCTTCAGTGGTGTGGCCACAGGTCAGTTGCCAGTGGTGTAGTAATAGACCCACGCAAGGACTCTCGAATTAAACTATGTGGGCAGTTAGAACAGAGCCCCGAGGAAGAGGAAAGGGCATGAGAGAGGACTGGGGGCAGCTGGCAAGATAAAACAGCAAAGGAAACAACCAGGGAGATTGTCCCAGCCATCTCTAGATTTGCTGACTCACTTCCTTCTGCTGAGGGGACTGAACCACTTGGCATCAACCCCACTGGCTCTCACCTCGCCCTCAGGTCTCACTGGAAAGTCAGCCCTTGTGTGAGGCCAGACAGCTCCCCTCTCAGCCACGGGGGATTGACAGTTTTTTTTTTCCTGTTGCATTCTAGGACCGCTGTGAATGCCCAGACAGGGGTGTGTTCCCCAGCAGGAGGCCTGGTGACTGGTGAGCTTCCGACCCCACACCTTTACCCCGGGCCTTCTGCGGTGGAAATGGTGGCAGGGTAGAGCCTGTATTTCTCTACCAAGTCTGTGTAGGTCCATAGCTGTCCAGTGGGTACCCAGGCTCCTCCATACCTCAAATGAGCTGTATCATTTTGTGGGTGCTGACCGGGTGGGTACCTGTCCCCAGATGACCTGCCACCCACACAGGTGTCCTGGTGCTGCTGTCTCTGGACTACTTGACCTTACTCTTCTACTACATCCCCAAGTCTGCGCTGGCTGCCGTCATCATCATGGCTGTGGTCCCGCTCTTCGACATCCGGATCTTCAGGAGGCTCTGGCATGTTCAGAGTACGTATGCAAAGCAGGCAGCTCTGAGGTGGTGTCTGCAAATGCCGAGGGCACCTTTTGTTATCCCTCCCGGCCTGCAGCCCCACTGTGGGCTGAAGCCGTGGCGCTCTGGTAAACTAAAAAGACACACAAAAAGCTAGGAAACAGTACAGGAACTAGAGGAGCTGACCCAAGCTCTGTAGTTATGGAGATCGAGGTTTCCCCCCATGGTGTCCGCATCCTCCCCTCCCCCACCTTTCTCTTCCTGAGGCCTCACACCATAGTCTCTCAGTCTCCCCAAGACTGGAGCTTAACTTCCCTTCCTCCTTGGCCAGTTATCAGGTGTAGATGTGGTCAGTTGTCCTGTGACCCAGGTTTCATCTTTAGGACAGCCATGAAGTATCTCAGTGTAATTGACATTCTCCAAGGAAACTCGGACTCTATGAAGGGCGGGGCCTGTCAAGGTTGCCACATCAGAGGCTGAGTCCTGGTACTTTGTGCCCAGGGCAAGAATCCTATGATCTCCTGGAATCACAAGACCCACAGCAGATATCCTCACACACCACACCATAGACACACCACACACAGAAACACTCACATACAACACCATAGACACACACCCAGACGCCACACACATTCACCACACACACACCATGCCACATATACACAGACCTACTCACACATCAAACAACAGGCACACTACACATAAAAACACTCACATACCACACCACAGACACATACACAGACAGATATTCATATACCACACAAACACAATGCACACCACATAGGTACACACACATACCTCTGTCCCTTTTCCCCTGGATTCTCTGAGGAGCCCTCACCTGACACCTACCTGCTCAGAGGCTGGAGGGCTGGGATGGGCCAGGCTGGTGCTACCCTGTAGACAGGGACCCAATTTCTACCTCTGCCCTTCATCTAGGGGCCAGCTACAACCCACACCTTCTAGTCCTGTGACCAGATCACTCTCTAGGGTGCTTTAGGGCTCTGACCACCTCTATGAACCCCAGGAGAGGCTAAGTGGTTGGCCACTGGCCCATGGTGTTCAGTGAGCAGGGCTGGGGGTGAGGGTTGCTTCTGAATCAGTCCTCCTCCTAGGGCTGGATCTGTTACCACTCTGTGTGACATTCCTGCTGTCCTTCTGGGAGATCCAGTATGGTATCCTGGCTGGGACCCTGGTGTCTTTGCTCATTCTCCTGCGCTCTGTCGCTAGGCCCAAGACACAGGTAGGCTCAGAGTTGGGAGAGTGTGGGTGGGAACCCCCAGGCCCCGTGCTCCTCGCTTGCTATCATAGGTGCTCCTGAGGGAGAGCCTTTTCTAGCTCTACTGAGCGTGGGGTGTTGGGGGCTCTCCTGCCAGTTCCTGCTCCTGCTGTACCCCACTTGATAGGCTTAGGTCAGGGGTCCCTCCTGGTGCAGAGAAGCCTAGAAGACTATCCTGTCCTGTCTACTTCTAACGTTCATCCCCACCCTCAATCCAGGTGTCAGAGGGAGGACAGATTCTTGTTCTTCAGCCAGCCAGTGGCCTGCACTTTCCCGCAATCGATGCCCTCAGAGAGGCGATAACGAACCGGGCACTGGAAGGTATGTGAGTCCGTAAGAAGAGCAGCACACGCCCCCGCAGTGCCTACACATCAGCCTTAGCACCCTTGGGCCCAGCTCCAGTGGTCAGAAGACATTCACCTGCTTTCACGGTGCAGGCGTCTTTGAGTAGTGTCCACTGCAGACAGGACAGCCCCCGCTGGGCAGTCGTCCTGTGAATCCCCTACAGCCTGTCAGAAAGGGCCATGTTTGCTTCTGTCCGTCTGGACAGCCCTGGGGAATGGTCTCTGCCCACCCTGTAGCAGACTCTTGGCTTGTCTCCCTAGGATCCCCACCACGTTATGCGGTTCTGGAGTGCACGCATATTAGCAATATAGACTACACTGTGATTGTGGGACTTGGTGAGCTCCTGGAGGACTTCCAAAAGAAAGATGTCACCCTGTCCTTTGTTGGCCTACAGGTAGGAGAACCAGCCCACCTTGTAAGGAGGGTCCACAGTCTCCTGGTGGCCCCAGGTTAATGTGATACGTTAGATACAGTTGCACCTACCTATAGTCCCAGAATGCAGGAGTATCTTAGGGTCTTACTGCTGTGAACAGACACCATGACCAAGGCAACTCTTATAAAGACAACATTTAATGGGGGCTGGCTTGCAAGTTCAGAGGTTCAGTCCATTTTCATCAAGGCAGGAGCATGGCAGCATCTAGGCAGGCATGGTGCAGGAGGAGCTGAGAGTTCTACATCTTCATCTGAAGGCTCTTAGCAGAATAATGGCTCCCAGGCAGCAAAGATGAGGGTCTTAAAGCTTGCGCCCACAGTGACACACCCACTCCAACAAGGCCACACCTCCTAATAGTGCCACTCCCTGAGCCAAGCATATACCAACCATCACAAGGAGGCTGAGGCAAGAGTATTGACATGAGTTCAAGTCCAGCTTAGCCCATATATCAGGTATGAAGCTAGCCAGAGCTACAGAGTTAAAACTCTGTCAAAAAAAAAATCAAAACAAAGCACGAAAACCAAAACTAAAAAATTTAAATTCCTCACTGACACCTCTGAACCATGACATCACTGTAAGCACCCCATGTCACATGACATCACTGTAAGCACCCCATCAGGGTTCTCTGCTGGCTGTGGTTCTAACCTGGCAGGATACCGACCATCTGAATTCATTCTCCTCCGATCAGTGCCAGACCACGTGCGCTGTCTGTGTGCTCAGTCTGGGAACTTCAGGCCAGGGCTGTGCCACAGTGCTGCGCCTGCGTGCAGAGCTCTCACCTCAGGGTGTTAGAGATTCATGGAGGCAACATGGAAGTAAGAGGCAGGGTGGAGGGCAGGGTGGAGGGCAGGCTCTCCCAGGGAGTGGAGCCTGTGCACCAGGTTTATAGGGAGGCCCAGCAGCTTCAGGGGAGGAAACTTTTATCCATCAGTGCGCTCTGTGTAGTTTCAAGAAGAAAGGATGTCAGCAGATGCTCCCGTTTCTACACTGGCTTTCTGGTCAGGCAGTTTCTTGTCACCACGCTGAGTCTGGGGTTGAAGTTTGTTGTTTTAAGTCATTAGCCTTTGTGGTCACTGGAGACTGTTTGTTGGTAAACCCATCCGGCAGGGCCCACCCTTCTCCCTCCTCCCTCCTCTGTCTATTCAAGCTGAGGCAGACTGTGATGGTTGGTATATGCTTGGCTCAGAGAGTGACACTATTAGGAGGTGTGGCCTTTTTGGAGTAGGTGTGTCACTGTGGGCATGGACTTAAGACGTTCACCCTAGCTGCCTGGAAGCCAGTCTTCCACTAGCAGCTTAAGATAAATATGTAGCACTCTCAGCACCATGCCTACCTGGATGCTGCCATGCCCCCCCTCCAACTTGATGATACTGGACTAAACCCCTGAACCTGAACCTGTAAGGCAGCCCCAATTAAATGTTGTCCTTAGAAGAGTTGCCTTGTTCATGGTGTCTGTTCACAGCGGCAAAACCCTAACTAAGATACAGACTCTCACTGGAACATTGGGGTATCCAGCTAAGCCACCCACCTCGAATAGCAGAGTAGAGATACCCTGACCTGTATTAAACTGTGTTTGCATCCTAGGTGCCTGTGCTCCGAACACTGTTGGCTGCTGACCTCAAGGGTTTCCAGTACTTTACCTCTCTGGAGGAGGCTGGTGAGTGTGTGGAATAGTCTTTAGCTAACTGTGGTGAATGTGGAACAGGATGGGTCAGGAAAGCCCTGAGCTGGGGCAGGGACCTGGCCTCAGACAGGAGACCCTGGCTGCCTGTCCTCGCTCGAGCTCCATTGAATGGTAGGACCGAGCCTTATGTAGCCTCTTCAGTAACTGATAAAATCCTGTGTGTTTTGCAGAGAAATTCCTGCAGCAGGAACCAGGGATTCAGCCCTACAACTTCCATGAAGACGATGTCTCAGAGCACAGGACCTCCCTGCTGAAATCTCCCTTGGGCCCCTGAAAGGCAGCTGGTATAGGAAGGGCTTCTGGAAGGTTCTGTCTCAGAGCACAGGACCTCCCTGCTGAAATCTCCCTTGGGCCCCTGAAAGGCAGCTGGTATAGGGTTTCTGGAAGGTTCTGTCTCAGAGCACAGGACCTCCCTGCTGAAATCTCCCTTGGGCCCCTGAAAGGCAGCTGGTATAGGAAGGGCTTCTGGAAGGTTCTGTCACCGTGACTTGGTGTCACCTGATAGACTCACCAGCCTGGTGGGACTGAAACGGCCCTGCATAGGTGGCTCTGGGGAAGAGCAGGGAGCTATGTGTGATTCCAAGTGTCACTTTCCTGCTGTCCCGTAGGTGTATTTGAGGTCTGGGGTGGCTGGACAGTCTTCCAGAGAGAGAGAGACCAAGAGAGACAGGTGGAATCCATGGCTTCTGGCCTGGGCTGGCAGGGTAAGCTGGCACTTTCTGAATCCTAAATTCTTCCTTGGAATCAGACCCTACCAGAGAAGAGTCAGAGAGATTGGGCATCTCAGAGATGTGTCTGACCGTAGCACGAAGTCTAACCTGAGCTGAAGAGGCGAACACAGTGTGCCACAAAAATGCCAGTTCATGTGTATTTTAATGGAAGTCATTCTGCTGTTTTTGTAAAGCAAAACAAAAAAAAAACATTAATAAATGTTTAAAAGAAAAAAAGAAGAATTCAAGAGCTCACCCATCCTGTTCACTGTCCTCTTCTTCTGAGATCCCCTGCCTGGGACAGGTGTGTGCCTGTCACTGTGCACACACGGTGCCGTCTTACGTGAAGAGCCAAGTCACTATATTAAGGTGCTTTGTACACTGTCTTCAGGATGTCATTAATTGTGAATTATTTATTGTGATAATCAATGACATTAAAATACAAGATTATTTTATTTATTCTGTGCATGTGGAGGGGGCTCCATGTGTGGCTTTGTGTGTGTGTGTGTATGTGTGTGTGCCTGCATGTGTGGGTGTGTGGTGTGTGCAGAAGCAAGAGAGGACTTTGAGTTTTCCACTGAACCACTCTCGGATTTGCTCCCTCGAGACAGAGGCCCTTCTTGGCTGGGGATGGAAGCTGGTTGCTAGCAATTCCCAGATCCTCCTGTCCCCCAGCTCTGGGATTAGAGGCTCACCGGCAACCCCATCCGACACTGTATATTGGTGTTGAGGGTTTGCAAGTATGTGCTGTGTCATGAAACCGTGTGCCTAGTGTGGTGTGGAGCCTTGTTCCTGTTCCTGGGGAGGCGTGAGGAGGCATCTGTCCAATCTGGATACCACCGTCCAATTTGGTGAACCCATGACTTTTATACACTTAGAAGAGTATGGGAGGGTACTGTAGAGACCAGAGGGAGCTGTGAGTGGGTGAAGTGTAGGGACACAGCCATGCCAAGGATTCCAGTGCTTCGGGCCCGTGGGAGTGAGCTCAGAGGGACGGCAATGCTTTCCTGGGCTTTGCTGTCCCAGGATTCTAGTTCATGTGAGTGACAGTGTGGAAAGAAACTAGCATCTGACAGCTTCTTCCAGTTTGTTTACAGCCTGAGCCTGCTCAGCCACAGACCCTGCCCACATAGCTGCCCCTCCCCTGTGATGAGGCTGAGATTCTGGGTTGCAGAGGTCAGAGGTGTGGCTGTGATTCTGTCCTTGCTGCCGCTAGTCAGGGTTCCGGGACAGAAGCCACACAGGATGAGTCAGGTGACTTACAGGAGCCAAACTGACTCATTGACTCATCCCTACCCCAGTGTGGGTGACAGCCCAGGGGAGCTCGGAACCCGGGGCTCTCTGTAGAGCCTGCAGACAGTTCAAAGGTTAGACAGGGTTCTTGCCAGGCAGCTTGGCAGCTGTCTCTTCCAGACTGTTTAGATTGTTCCCCTGGGGCTAGGCCTCCCATTACATAGGCTTAGGGAGGGAGTGGCCTAGTGAATCTAGTTCCTTAGGGTACTGAGTCGTTTGCTTCCTAAGCATAAGAAGCTTCCCTGTAGAACGGGATATTTAACTTAAGACATCCTGTGCTTTAAGGGATCTTCCTTCATGATGGAGGTTTTATCTCAGAATGTTTCACGACATTCCTATGTGAATGCCTTGGAGTTGTAGTTTCTATTGCTAGTCTGTGATATGGTGGGGGCCATGCCTCTGTTCCTGGTGTGTGGTGTAGGCACAGTGTTCCTGTCCTTGGTGTGGCTGCATCTTAAGCACTGGCATCCACTTACCCAGAATGCCCTGAGCAGCGGCTTCAGTGCCCCTGGCTAAGAGGAAGGCAGCTGTTGGGCTTGGAGCCACACCTCTGCCCTAGAACAAGTCCTTGTGGTGTCATGGGCCTGTGAGGCTGTGATTTGAGCCAGCCATGCTGGGAGCCAGCTTTCCTTTTGGGGATACTATCATGGTTCTGGATTCTAGAAACCATGTTTCTGCGGTGAAGGAGGGTGGGACAGGGCCTGCTCTACGCTCCGCCTTCACCCCATTATTCTGAGTTTGTAACTCCCTGCACCTGTGGGCATCCCCCTTGGGAATGGACTTTGTAGATAGAGCTGGTTAAATCCAGAATCTATGTGATACATTATGGCAGGCCCCAAATCCAACACGCTGTCCTCTCAAGCAGAGGAGACACAGGGCTCCAAGTAGTGCCTGAGTAACAGCCATTGAAGCCTGGTAAACTCAACCACCCTGAAGTGATATCTAAGTTACTTAAAAAAGAAGACATTTAAATAAGGGGTTCACAGTCCCAAAAGCTTAGAGGCTATAACCGTGGCTGAACACGGGAGCAGTCAGGCAGATGTGGATGTGAGCAGTAGGCAAGAGCTCACATCTGATCAACAGGCACTGGGAACGGTGTGACATTGTTTTTTTTTTTCTTTAATTGATTATTTATTTCACGTATGTGAGTACACTGTTGGTATCCTCAGACACATCAGAAGAGGGCATCAGTTCCCATTACAAATGGTTGTGAGCCACCATGTGGTTGCTGGGATTTGAACTCGGGACCTCTGGGAGAGAAGAGTCAGTGCTCTTAACCCCTAAGCTGTCTCTCCAGCCTCTTGGTGTGGCATTCTGCAGCCTCAAAGACCACCCCTAGTGATACACCTCCTCCAGCCCGGCCACACCCACTCCAGGCAGACAGGCCACACCCACTCCAGGCAGACAGGCCACACCCACTCCAGGCAGACAGGCCACACCTCCTATGGGCCTGTATCGCTCATTTTTATCCAAAACACCAAAATTCACACCCTGGCCCCTATAGACTTAGAGGCATATCATAATGCAAATAAATAAATAAACAAACAAACAAAACGTTCCAACTTGAAAAGTTCTCATAGTCTATCACAGTATCAGCGGTGTTTAAAAGTCCAAAGTTCAAAGTCTCTTGTGAGACTCATGCAATCTCTTAATTGCAATTCCTTGTAAAAGCAAAATCGAAACCAGAGCCAGGCATGGCGGCACACATCAAGCCTCTAATCCCAGCACTCGGGCGGCAAGGAATAGCAGATCTCCGTAAGTTCGAGGCCAACCTTGTCTACAAAGCAAGTCCAGGACAGCCAGGTCTGTTTCACAGAGAAACTCTGTCTCAACCCCAGCTGTCCCCCAAAATCCACCTGGGCAAGCTCCAAATTCTGCATCCCTCTGTCTGATGTCAAAGTGCTCTTCAGTCCTCCGACTCCTTCAGCTTTGCTGGCTGCAGCACACTTTCTCTCAGACTGATTTCACTATCCCACAACTCTGCCGTCTTGGAGCCTCCAAGGCCACCCAGGCTTCATCCTCACACCGTCACACATGGTCTCTCTGGAAGTCCTTGCAGGGACGCTCGTGTGGACCACGTGGCACCCGTTGATGTCTGACAAGGTGCTAATATATGGTCGCTGAGGATCACAGTTCTCCACCAGCCTTTTAATTCCGTGTTTAAAGATTCTCACTGGGCTGGGGAGATGGCTCAGTGGTTAGAGCACTGACTGATCTTCCAGAGGTCCTGAGTTCAAATCCCAGCTACCACATGATGGCTCACATCTGTAATGGGATCTGATGTGTCTGAAGACAGTTGCAGTGTACTTATATATAATAAACTAATTAATTAAAAAAAGTTTACACAGGAGTTTGGACACTGAAGGAATCAGGATTGTATGGCACAATGAAAGAGTTGGATATCAGGACCTTCCCTCTGGGGAGTGTGTGAGGAGAACAGGTCCATATAGTAAGATCGAGGCACGAGGGAACACAGGAAACTGCTTAATGTTTATTATGCTATATGGCATAAGCTTTGCATCATCCTCCTTGAGGGCTGAAAATTGCTCTTATGGGCTTGTTTTTCAAGGCTCCGCATTTGGCACTTCCTGACCACAAAGGCTGACCACAGGCTGAAAGCTTGCAGGAGGAAGTATAAGGAGGTTCTCTGGACCTGAGACCACAGTGGGCACTTAGATGCTTGCTGAACTTCTGCTTTTGCTTCAGAGAAAAATATTGTAATAAAGGTGGTGACCGCTTTTTTTCTGGATGTTGAAGAATGGGTAAAAAGCAATCCCTTGGAAAGATCATCCATCTCTTAGAATCATTAAGTCTGCTTTCTTTCTTTCTTTCTTTCTTTCTTTCTTTCTTTCTTTTTCTCTTTTAAAGATTTATTTTATGTATGTGAGCAACACTGTCACTCTCTTCAGACACACCAGAAGAGGGCATCAGATCTCATTACAGATGGTTGTGAGCCACCATGTGGTAGCTGGGATTTGAACTCAGGACCTCTGGAAGAGCAGTCGGTGCTCTTAACCATTGAGCCATCAAAGTACAACTGGTTTCTTTCACAAGAATAGTTACAATGGATTCAGAGGTAGTGCCCTAGATTTAGGGTTTAAGAGCTTGACCAAGGTAAACATAATGCCTGTGAGTGTCAGGATTGGCCTGTCTGTCAGATGACAGAGAAGTCACTTGGCCTGTTGGTAAAGTACCAGAGATATCACTCATAACAATGGTTTTATGGCCTAAAGCTGATGCTGGAGGTTTTAAGGGGAAAGGGTCTGAGATAAGTAAATGCTACAGATAGGGACAGAGTTTGTCTCATCAGACAGCAGAGGATCACTGGGGTGTAAAACTCCATCATTCCTGACATGCTAGGAAGAACAGCTAAGCCCTTATCCTACTGAGAAGCTGTGTGTTTAACTCTCCTGGATTCTCCAGTGTTTATCTGTGTGCACAAGGCCTTTTTTGCCCTGTACATCTCCCCATTTCTAAGTTTTTAAAGAAAAAATTGTGGCTGTAATAGAGCCCATGGATGAATGCACCATCTCTGTAGCTAGCCTAATTCATATGGTCAAGGATAAGGAACTTACAAGAATAGCCAACAGAGGACCAAGTGTAAGGAAAAGATGACGGGGCACCAATGAAAGGAAAAGTCACTGAAAGGAAAAGTCACGGGGCACCAATGTTGTGAAAAGATGACGTCCTGGGTTTCAGCACCAATGTTAGGGGAAGGATGAAGAGAGTGGGGGGCATATGGCCCATGAAGGTGCGGCGAGGCCTGGGGGCAAGGGAGATTCCTCTGGGGGACCCATGTTGGGAATCCCTTCCCCCTGAGGGACCAGCCACATGACGGTATAGTACAGAATAGAGTTTATTCAGGTCATGGGGACGTTAAAAGGGTGGTAGAGGCAGAGGAGGGGTATAGACAAGTAGAGGCTGGCCATGAGCATGTGGATAGAGAGGGGGGGAAGGGAAGGGGAAGAAGAGGGGTAGGGGCGGGAGAGCAAGGCTGCAAGAGGCCAAGAGGCCTAGAGAGGCAAGAGGCAAAGGAGAGAGGAGGGGGCAAGCAGCCTCTTTTATAGTGTCAGGTCACTGGGGCGGAGCATACCTGGCTACTGACTGGTGGGGTTTACAGAATCCCAACACCAAGGAAAGGGGGAAATGATCTTAGCCACAAGGGCCACTCAGAGATCACTTGAGAGATTTGGTCTGTCTCTCTGTACAGGTCATTAATTTGGTCATCAACAGTAGGAGAAAAATCTGACACATAAAAGCCAACAAGTGCCAGGAGGTTGTTGACAACCAAAGTTACGCTGGAGGGACAAATACTTAGTGGCGGCCGTTTTATACAACTGGCTCTCGGTTGATTTCTGCTAGAAGCCTTGCTGTAATATTAGCAGTTTTACTAATTACACAGGCCATGTTAGAGACTGTGTTCCAGTAGCTGTTCCTGCAATAGGCACTAGAGACATAAAAGCCATCTTTGCCATGACAGAACAGTGTCACAGGCTCTTATCACAGGTGTCTTTTAGCTCTGCCTCCCCAAGAGTCATTAAAACAGCATCACTGTTTCCCCAGTCACTGTGAGGAGTCTCGTTCCACATTTCCTTTGGGTGGATGTGCCCTCTGCCTTCACAGGTTACATTTGTCCAGTGGTCTCTCGTTGTTCGTGTGGCAGGGGTTTGACAATGATGATTCAGAGACATCTATTATAACACAGCTTCTCAGCTAACATAACTGACTCCCCTGCCACTGGGTCCCCATCAGGTCCCCACCACGTGGCTCTCTCTCTCCTTGACCTCTCTTCTCTCCTCTGCTCAGCTCCTCTTAACACCTCAAATGACACCGGAACAAAAAGCTATTAGCATAGTGTGTGCGGATTCCACAGCGACTGGTTCTAAACCAATCAGCAGGCACACTGTTCCTTACTGCTGCCTTTGTGCCAGACAGAGGACTCGTGACCTCCCCTCCACACTTGCCTTCTCTTCGTGGGCAGGTGAGGAAGAACAAACTTTAATAAACCCTGCTAGCCTGGCCCCGCAATTGAGAACCCTGGGGCACGCCTTCACAGCCAGCTGACATTAGGTTATCCCAGCTGTCCTGGTTGAATGTTTCAGTTGAGAGTCATCTGGAACTTTGCTCAGTTTTTGCAATGACATAAATATAACCTTGCCTCGGTGTTACCAGAACATCAGGCCATTTCTTCTTAGTTAGCATTTACTTGAATTGTGTCTCCTTTAGGGCAGAAATACTTTGGGCAGCGGAAAAGGAGTTATCCTTTAAAAGGAAAAAATATTTAAGATAACATATCTAAATGTAGAGGGTGTTAAGTGGGTATAGCCTTTTATCCTCTTCTTAAATTTAAAAAAAAAAAAAAACATTTTCAATTAAGTATTCGATTGAACCCTGTGTCTAGTAAGGGATTTTAGTAATGTGATCTGTTAGGAGAAGGATGAAGAGAGTGGGGGGCATATGGCCCATGGAGGTGCAGCGAGGCCTGAGGGCAAAGGAGATGCCTCTGGGGGGTCCATGTTGGGAATCTCTTCCCTGAGGGACCAGCCACACAACAGTATAGTACGGAATAGAGTTTATTTAGGTCATGGGAGAGTTAAGAGGATGGTAGAGGCAGAGAGAGAAGTAGAGGAGAAGTAGAGGCCAGCCATGATCACATGGGAGAGGGGGGAAGGAAAGGGAAGTGGAGGGGTAGAAGTGGGAGAGCAAGGCTGCAAGAGCACAAGAGCAAGAGAGGCCAAGAGAGAGGGGAGGGGTCAAGCAGCCCCTTTTATAGTGTCAGGTCACTGGGGCGGAGCATACCTGGCTATTGCCAGGTAATTGAGGGGTGGGGTATACCTGGCTGTTGCTAGGTAACTGAGGGGTGGGGTTTACAGAATCCCAACATGATCGATATTAAAATTATTTAAATTATTTGATAGCTTAAGTAGAATTATCATTAGCATTATTTATAATGAGAGTCCCATGAAGGTTACGTATATTTGACAGAAGTAAAGTTCCAGACGAGATGTAATGGTATTTTTCTTACAGCTCCTTCATGTCAAGTGTTGTGTTTTATTTTTTTAGAGAGAGAGAGAGAGAGAGAGAGAGAGAAAAGGCCAGGATATGTTTTGGTAGAAGCACGTATGGTGAGGTGGAAGGGGATGTCTCTGGGGGCCCATCCTGAAGCATCCCTTCCCCCTGAGGTACCAGCCATAAGACAGCTACAGTATGGAATAGAATATGTGGTTTCTGGGATTTGAACTCAGGACCTTTGGAAGAGTAATCAGTGCTCTTAACCACTGAGTCATCTCTCCAGCCTAAAAGCAATTATGAACTTGCTAATTCATGCTACCATGAAGATAGTAGCTCATAAAAACAATCCCTTACTCATGAAGACCCTGCAGGGGTGATCGTGCCACTAAATAAAGTAGATGTTGATTATTTGAGCCACACTGATGATAACTGGCAAATTGCATTAACATATTACTTGGCATCTATAAATAATTATCCAAAATATGTTCTCCTAAGATATTTAAAGATACCCCATGAGTATTGCCTAAAATTACATTTAAAATATCCTATAGGTATAGCAATTTCAAATGAAGTGGAGATTGCTTTCAGTGCTTTTATAAATTACTCTTTTTAAAAAAAGATTTATTTATTTATTTATGTGAGTACACTGTAGCTGTCTTCAGACACACCAGAAGAGGAATTTCATAACAGATAGTTGTGAGCCACCATGTGGTTGCTGGGAATTGAACTCAGGACCTCTGGAAGAGCAGCCAGTGCTCTTAACCGCTGAGCCGTCTCTCCAGCCCTAAATTACTCTTTAAAAATATATTCTATATACAAATTCCACATGTTTCTCCGAGATTGTATCCAACCCAGGTGCTGTAGCTCAAACGTCAGAGCTTTCTATCAGTTACTTGCTTTAGGCTTAATCTCTGAAAACATATATAGAAGGCCCAAGGGTCAGGGGATTCCCCATGGGAAGAGAGGGGAGGGAAAGAAAGAGAAAGGGGGGCGCTGGCAGAGAGAGAGGAGAGAGAAGGAGAAGAGAAGAGAGGGAGGGGGAAGGGGAGCGAGAGCCAGAGGCTAGCTAGCAAAATACTTGGATTTTGTATTAGGGAGGAGCATCTGGGGGAAGGGCAGCCCAGCCCCTGGGAGGGACTGAGGGATGCTGAGAAAACCCGTAGGCCAGGTTTGCTTCTATATGTAAGATATGCACTGAAATCAAACAATTACATAAAAACACTTAATTGTTTTCTCCTTTGCTATTTTCTGTGGTTATTACTCTCGGGGGGCTTCCAATTATCCTGTTACCTAACACATAAATAAAAATTAAAGTTGTCCTAAAATATAAAGATCGCAATTCCTATAGCCTTAAGTTTAAATATTCAAAGAATGAATAACCACTGTTAATTAAGTAGATTTTGTTTGTTTTTTAATTTTATGCTTGCCCTCGCCCTGAGGATAAGTGATCAGACACTGGCACGGGAGTTACTTTTTAAAAGCTCACAAAGGCGTATCCCAGATTAGAGGCATTTTTCTTCTTCTTCTTCTTCTTCTTCTTCTTCTTCTTCTTCTTCTTCTTCTTCTTCTTCTTCTTCTTCTTCTTCCCTCTTCCTCTTCCTCTTCCTCTTCCTTTTCTTCCCTCTTCCCTCTTCCTCTTCCTCTTCCTCTTCTTCTTCTTCTTCTTCTTCTTCCCTCTTCCTCTTCCTCTTCCTCTTCTTCCCTCTTCCTCTTCTTCTTCTTCTTCTTCTTCTTCTTCTTCTTCTTCTTCTTCTTCTTCTTCTTCTTCTTCTTCCCTCTTCCTCTTCCTCTTCTTCCCTCTTCCCTCTTCCTCTTCCTCTTCCTCTTCTTCTTCTTCCCTCTTCCTCTTCCTCTTCTTCCCTCTTCCCTCTTCCTCTTCCTCTTCCTCTTCCTCTTCCTCTTCTTCTTCTTCTTCTTCTTCTTCTTCTTCTTCTTCTTCTTCTTCTTTGCCAGTATCAGATAAGCCATCTTGTATTTCGAGGGTTCCGGCAGTCAAGATAGCTACCAGCTCCTGACATCCAGCAAACTGCTGTGTGTCAATGCTGCTTAGGTTTTCAATCTGTGTTTGTAGTCCAGGCTGTGCACACCACTTACGGCAACCTTGAACTCTCGGACGTCACAGTAAGTGATCATCTCAAGGTGCGTCCCAGAACTAAATGGGAAGCAGGTGGTATTTCTCTCCTCTTCTCCCCAAGAATCCTGAAGAAAGGAATTTCTTACAAATGCTTTCACAAGAGCTTGCCAGACTTTTGTATATTTTCTCTGCTTGTGTCAGTCCCAGAGAAGATGTTTTCATACTTTAAATCTGAGCTGAACCTGAACCCAATGGAGTGAACGTTCACTTTGCCGTAGATGGTGAGTGTGTCCATCTTCTGCTGACCCTGTGGGCAGACAGCTTTCTTTTTTTCTTTTCTTTTCTTTTTTTTTTCTTTTTTTTTTTTAGGTGAACACTTCAGTTTTTATCCACATGCTTTGTTTTCTCTCAAGAATCAGTTGCCCAAATTAAAATCTTTATGCTAATATTACTACATATCCCCCCCCCCAAAAAAAAAAGAAAAAAGGAAAAATACAAGGGGCTGAAAACCAAATTCCTATTTAGTTCCAAATGAAATGAAATTAAGAAAAGTTGGTTTCTAATTGGGGGTGAAGTGGGGATGGGACCACAAAACCAAAACAAAATGGAAGCATCAGTAGCATTCTTCTAACCCTGCCCCCACCCCACACCCCACCCCACACCCCACCAGTGTGTGTGGTCTGCTGGAAACGAGGTAGGCTCGGTGGCAGCGTCCTCTGTCCAGGGAGACGGCGCCAGGGACACACTCTGCTGTAGTGGGATTCTGTGTGGCTAGTGGGTTGTGGGGTGGGGTTTTCAGGATCTTGAGGCTCCTTGTTTAGCTCCACCAGCCTCTCCCAGCGCCTTTCTCCGGGGAAAGAGCTCCATCAAGAGTGGCCCCTACTCAGCTGAGGGCTGTAAACTGTCCTTCTCTGCTCTCTGTCCTCTCCCTCCTCGCCACTGAACTTGTCATGGGCCCACTTGGGGCTGGTACTGGATTTCCTGAACGTGAACAGGCTCCGCCCCCGGGGAAGGCTCCTCGGCCACGGCCTCTGCTCATCCATTTGCCTTCCCGATCCTCATGCAAGTAGTAATACTTATTGCTCTTAGGTGTGTGCTCTGGATCCCATTCTTCTCGGCTTCTCTTCTGAAAATCATTGTTACTGTTGTTGTTACCGGAATAGTTTCCTCTGCCCAACCTCTCCTTCTTGCTCGAAGTTGAAAGGTTCCCTGAGCTCTGCCGCCTCTTTCATTTGGACCCACAAAGACTTCGTGGGCCCTAATCTAGATTTGTCAAAACCTGTGGTGCTCTCCTCCCTCTCCTCTGCTTCCTCCGGATACTCCTCGGCTTTGTAGGGGTGAGATGACTGGGAAGAGGAGCGTTCATGCAATGTCATTCCAGAGGATCCAAAGTGATGCTCTTTAACGTGGTGAACAATGGTCACTATGTGCTGGGCAAACAATTCTGAGGGGCTACGCTGAGACCGAGCTGACTGTATGTGCTGGAAAATGAAATGGAATTCCCGCTCCTTTTTGTTGCTATGGACTAGATCCCGACAGAGCTTCCGTTCCTGAGCCAATAAGCCACTGGGTCGTGCAAGGTCCTCATCGAAGGAGTCCATCCGGACATTGACCTGGGCCTCCCAAGTAGTGGAAAAGGAAGATTGTCCTGAGGAATTATTATTTATTTCCCAGCCTGTCACGGCTCTCAGAGGTCTTCCTAGGGGAAGGCGATGAACTTTTCTCCTGGATCGCCTTGTATGCAGTCACCCAAAAATCCTTTTCTGGCACAAAGCCCCTGTGTCTACTTTTGCTCCTCTTGGACCCTTGACCCTCCTCCTTTCGGGATCTGTCTGTGAAGGGCCCCTCCTCCAGCTCCTCCGCTTTCCTCTGCTTTCCCTTCCCTGCATGCAGGCTCTCCCACTTGCCTGGCTTCTCCTGTTTTTTTCTTGCACCGGCTATAACTTTAGACATACGTTTGGGCTCATCATCAAACTCCTTCCTTCCCTTACTTTTGTCCTTATCTTGCTCATCCATCTCCTCCTTGTGGAAGTCAGCCATCTTTTTCTCAAAGTCATCTCGGAGCTTATACCTTTTGGGCGACTGGCTGCCTCGGAAGGGCTTCTCAGTGTCCGTCTTGGGAGCAAATGGATCAGATTTCATTTTGACATCAGAATCAGAGAAGCCCCCTTTCTCCTTCAGCTTCTCTTTATCGGAATTTGTTTGTTTCCACTCCTTATCCTTCCCATTCTCCATCTTCTGCTCTTCCAGATACCTTTTTGTATACGCTGCTTCTCCCAAAGCAACGCTCTCCTCTTTCTGAGATGAACCATATGTAGAGCCAGTGGCTGGTGGACTCTTACCCACAGGGTTCTTTTTGGATGGACTCAAAGACCCAGAACCATGGTCAAACCGACCTTGGTGTGCTCCAGACTGATATCCAGCACCACCTGACATAGATGAGTCCATCTGGGATGCATTAGAACGTGGAGGACTAGGTTTTGGCACAGGGCTAGGGCGTGGTGACCTTCCCCTAACCACCACAGACTGGAGGGGGCTTTTGAGAGCTGGGCTTCTCTCCCAGGGACTCAGATCAGAAACTGAGGCCCGTGATGCAGAACCAGTGCCGTAGGTGGTGGCATCTGGCCATGGCTTTGAGCTCTCAGACCCTTTTATAGCTTGAGAGCTGCCTCCAGAGAATGTCTGCTCCTAAGCCTCATCCCCCTGGGTATCACCAGCTGCCTGAGATGGCCGGCTATCCTCGGAAGAGGACTTTTTCTCTTCTGTAGACTTTCACTTAGACGACTCAACTCTGCTGTGGTTGGAGGACAACTGGGAGGATGAAAAGTGTCTTGACCTGTCAGAGGATGACTTATCAGAGTTCCTAGAATGGCTCCTGGACCGTGGTGAAGAGGACCTTCTCTCTGGGGACCGGGATCGAGAACGGCCCTGACAAGGTCTCTATGCTTGCCGGTAGTTCTGCCAATCGGAACGGCAGTTTCCATAGCCACCTCGGTTATACTGGCCCCAGGGATAAAAGCCTCGGTTTCACCCATGGAAGCAATAGGGCCTCCTGTAGCCTCTGTTGTTACCTTGGAAATCTCGATTCTGACATACTCTAGGGTGATTTCTTTCTCTGTTATGAGCTGGAGAATATGATCTGGAACGAGACCTAGAACTCAGCCTGCGCTTCCTTGAACGAGAGACGGATCGGCTTTGGAACCGAGACTTTGAAGACGAACGAGACCGAGATCTAGATGCAGATCTTGATAAAGAAGAGAGAGACCCAGAGTTGGATTTGTTTGTTTTTGACATCTTGGAAGAGTTTATACCTTAGTAGAATTAATGATTCAACTTGAACTGCCTCCAAAAAACACAAGCAGCACCACTGGCTTCTCCAATTTACAATCAGTATAACTCTCTACGAGGGCTGTAGAGATGGTTCAGCAGTTAAGAGCACTGACTGCCCTTCCAGAGGTCCTGAGTTCAATTCCCAGCAACCACATGGTGGCTCACAACCATCTTGAGTGGCCGAAGCGACTACAGCTGCAGTCTCAAAACAGCACAACCGGCCCAAACTTCACCCCCGCCTGATAGTGCACCGGCAGACAGCTTTCTATTCATGCCACCTGGAATCTGTTCTTCTGCACCATGATCACGATCTCGAAGGACTTCTCTTTCCTGAAGGGCATGTCGGAGGTGATCTCCTCCCAGCCCCGTCCTCATTTGTCAGTGTGTTACAAACCATGCAGCTGGACCTTTTGAAGCGAGTGTTAAAGTGAGGCTCTCGGCTTCAGGCTGTTGCCGAGCTGGAAGTCTAAGTGGAATCTTTCTGAATCTTTAGAAACATGCCCACAGTTCACAATCAAAGAGCCAGGCTTTAACTCCTCAGTGATGGCGCCAATGGGACTATAGGTTATAGATGATACTTTATAGGCAGTTTAAGGACAACATTTTTCTTTTTCAACTTACTGATATTGTTGGAGTCTCTCTTCCATAGACTTTACCCACTCTTCATTTAAGGATTACTCAAAGTAAAAGCTCGTCCCCAGTCAGGTGGTGGTAGGCGCTGTGCTCCGACATTTCTCATGCAACAGAAAGACATCATTTGATTCCAAGCTTCTGGTACATAATTAATAACGAGGAGACATCAGCTGAACACCTGAAATGGTGTTCAGTGTCTTTGACATTCTCTGCTCCCAGGCATGGAGAAATCTGTGCTAAAATCGCTACAGACAGGCATAGTGCCTCTGCCATGACTGGTCAGCCATAGAGCACAGCCCCATTTGTGGCGTGAGGAAAGGCGTGGTGTTAGCGTCCCTTCTAGGCTCTGCCCCAGATACCTGACAGCAGCCAGATAAGCCTGACTCACTATAAAAGGGGCTGCTTCCCCTCCTCACTCTCTTCTCTTCTTAACCTCTAGTCCCTTACTCTCTGCCCTTTCCTCGCTGTCACTTCTCCCGCTCTCCCCTCTCTCTCCCCATATTCTTGGTGGGTTTCTTCTCTCTCTCTCTCTCTCTCTCCCTCTCCCTCTCCCCCTCCCTCCCTCTCCCTCTCCCTCTCCCTCCCTCCCTCCCTCCCTCCCTCCCTCTCTCTCTCTCTCTCTCTCTCTCTCTCTCTCTCTCTCTCTCTCTCTCTCTTGGCCATGTTCTGATGTTCTGTCTCTACTCCATCCTCAATCCCCTCCCCATTCCCTAAATAAATTAAGGGGCTGGAGAGATGGCTCAGTGGTTAAGAACACTAATTGCTCTTCAAAAGGTCCTGAGTTCAATTCCCAGCAACCACATGGTGGCTCACAACCATCTGTAATAGGATCAAATTCCTTCCTCAGCTGTGTCTGAAGACAGCTACAGTGTACTTGTATGCATAAAATGAATAAATCTGAAAAGAAACCAACTCAGCTTTAGATGTTACATATGTTGTAGAATGTAACCTAGTTTCCAGGAAGCAGCATAAAGATCAGAGCCCAATCCTGAGTACTATAAGCAGAGAAGAGCAAATGGGACGATCTCAACCGTAGTTTAAACTCTTACGGCAGAAGTTAAGCATCTGTTTAAGCGTCAGACGGTCAGGAAGACTTCCCCGACAGATGAGTGGGCACGACCTCTGGAAGTGCAGACAGCATTGCTTACTGTTCTGTGCCCTGGCTCCAGTTGTTTCTGTACGAGAAGTCGGGCTCATTTTAATCATCATCTACCCTGAAGAGGACACTGACAGTGAGTTATTCCCCACTGTTAGGGGGAAAAGGATTCCCATGAAGAGATTTTTATCATTGAGTTATTCTCACTATGATGGGAAA
This sequence comes from Micromys minutus, assembly GCF_963924665.1. Classification (NCBI taxonomy): domain Eukaryota; kingdom Metazoa; phylum Chordata; class Mammalia; order Rodentia; family Muridae; genus Micromys; species Micromys minutus. The sequence continues at coordinate 64,545,010 of NC_137979.1, forward strand.
ACAAAAAGCATTTAAACAAAAAACAAGCAAACAAACAAACAAAAAAAAAACCTCCCTAGGTTCGGAGGCAACAGAGCTAGCTGGTCATAGTGAGTGACAGAGTTTATGAGTCAGTCGTTCCTTAGCACTTGCTCTGCTCTGCCAGACCCTGGTGGCCAAAAAAAACTGTGGGCTTTGAGGTCCAGCTAGGAGGGTGGGATGTATGCTCAGGAGGGTAGGATGTATGCTCAGGGGGGTGGGAAGCCCTATGATTCTATGACCATTGGGGAGCCCGAGCTGCTAGCATCTCTTTGGCCCACCTCTGCCAAGATGTGTGGCAGAAACCCCCCCCGTCTTTCTGTCTCTGTGTTTCTCTCTGTATCTTTCTCTCTCTGTCTGTCTCTGTCTCTGTCTCTGTCTCTCTCTCTCTCTCTCTCTCTCACACACACACACACACACACACAGCTTGTAAAATAATTTGCAGGAACTTTCTCTCCCTTTTCATAGGCTGCACATATAAAGTTGTGGAGCTATTGCTCGGAATATTTCTCCCCTTTGGATCGTAATAAATATTTCGGCAATCATACAAAATGCTTTCTTTCCAAGGGCTGGGAGGAACCTGTATTAATTTCTACTCTTTCACTATGGCTGTATGAGAAGAGACTGAGCTTCCTCAGCCCCTAACTTCCATTTAAAGACACCCTGTCTTCCCTTCCCTGAGGGTCTCTGGTGCTTCTCTTGTGCACAGGGCTTTTTTTGGGGGGGGGCTTTGGTTGGCACTGTGGGGTGTGACAGTGAGCCCAGAACAAAGTGCACATGTTGGGTGTTCAGAACTGAGGCAGTCATGAGATGCAGCTCCTGGCTGAGCTCTGACGGAACGCACCAGGTTTGTTGTCCATTTGGTCATTGTGCACTTGGAAACCCTTACTGCTACCCAGGCTTTTCCGGTCCCCATCTCCAATCAGGGCTCACACTTCCCCCAGGGCTGTGAGCTGAAGGGCGTCTGTGCCCGATTTGCTTTTTGTTGCTGTGTTAAAGGTCATGAGCAAAAACAGCCATGGAGAAAAGAACTTATTTGTCTGAACAACCCTCGGGTCTGCACAATCTGCCAAGGATCGAGGAGTGAGGAGAAAGGAGCAGAGACTGAAGCAGAAGCCGTGGAGTGCGGCTCTCTGCCTTGCCCCGCCCCCCAGCTTGCTCAGCCTGCTCTCCTACACCACCCAGGTCCTCCTGCCAGGGAAGGCATGGCCTGCAGTGAGCTGGGCCCTTCCAAACACTCATTCATCATGGGAACATCCAGCAGACATGGCCACAGGCCAATCTGACAGAAGCAGTTTCTCAACAGAGGGTCCATTTCCCAGATGTTTGTCTTTCATGCCAAGTTGAGGAAACCTCACCACACACTTGGCTCTTATTTTGAAGCCAGTGACTGGGATTGGAAGGTGCGCCATCACTGGTGGGAACCTGCCTGCACAGAGAGCATCTTGTGTATTGTAGAGATGCAGCACCTGTCAATTAAGAAGCCCATGGCCTATAGTTTCCTAACAGAGGTGGGACATCCGGGAGAGAGAAAGGATTCTGAGAGCCAAGAGGGAGATTCACTGGGAAGATGTGACACACAGAAGCATAGACCCTGAGCACCAGCAACCAGACACACGGCAGAACATAGGCTAGAAAAAAATGGGTGGCCAAGCCAGCTCAGTCAGTCAGCAGGTTCTGCAGGGCGGGAGCAAGGATTACAAAGAAAAAGACAATTAGATAACACCGTAGCATGACCCCAGCCAGTTCTGAAGCTGAGGTGGGTTTATTTTTCCCAATCTGCTTTTATACCATTTTAATTTTTAAAAAAGATTTATTTATTTATTTATTATGAGTACACTGTAGCTGTCTTCAGACACACCAGAAGAGGGCATCAGATCCCATGACAGATGGTTGTGAGCCACCATGTGGTTGCTGGGATTTGAACTCAGGACCTCTGGAAAAGCAGTCAGTGCTCTTAACCGCTGAGTCATCAGCCTTTATACCATTTTAATTATAAGAAAATAATATCGGTTCTAGGTTAAGGGAAAAGCAAGACAATAAACAAAGTGGTCACTGTTTCTAAGGGTTTTTCAGGATAACCAAGATATCTGAGCCTACTTCCCCATCCTAGTCCAAAGTCAAACTCCTGCCAAGAGGCCCCAGATCTCTCCACAGATGGGCTATTTTAACTTATATCTGTGTACTCAGAGAAGAGTCTAGCTATATGGCTGAGGTATTTGTAAATATACCTTGAGCCTGAATCTTATTTCTGGGAGTGTGGGGCTGGGAAGACCCAGACCCAACTTTTACAGGAGCTCTCACTCCCTCATAGGTATTCCATGGGCCTTTCTAGTTGACTTATTTTTGGGTTAGGAGGCTCTCCTCACTGTACTGACCCCAGTGTAGTAGAGTGTGGCTCTAACAGGTTTTTTTCAAGGCAGCTCACCCTACCATGGCCTTTGCTGTTACTAAGTCTGACTGCGCAGCAGGTTGTAAGAAGAGTGGACAAAATCGTGGGGCTTCTGGCTCCTGAAGGCCGGCACCATGGGTGAAGGACTTCTGCATTTGCAGTTCTTAGATGTGTTGCTAGGGGCAGCCAAACAGTCCCAGAGAAGGACCAAGGCAGGAAGCACCATGGAAGGACTCTCAAAGTTCTGAGGAGGTAAAGTGACAGGAAGAAGCTGGAGGAGGAGAGAGAGGCTGTGACAAGGGCATGCTGGGAGCAGAGGCCGAGAGGAGAAGCCACAGTTGCTAGAGGGCTGCCAAGCATGAAGAGGTGAGTCCTGATGCCCAGAGTGCTAGACCAGGGCTCATTGAACAAGATCAACAGCCTCCAACACTGAACACATGGAGTGAAGACCTCTAGTTTTCAGGGATTGGAGTCATAAGCCTGTGGTTTTGAGGACAGCATGTGACCTCTGCAAACCCTGACAGGAAGAGAGACATCTCTTGCCTACATGAGAGTTCATTCAGCCAGGGCAAACGCTCCCCTTGGCAACCACCTGAAACAGCACCTTTACGTTCTCATCGAGCCTCCCTGGATGGGAATAGGACCTTTCTGGAGGGGCTCTGCTCTGTATCACACAAGACACCCATGGGTGGCTTTTCCAGTGAGTCAACGGGTTTGTCTCACAGCCTCACGGGGACAGTTCATGGCATACCTTTCCCTTCTCCAGGTGCTGATGGGTGGACAAGAATGTCTCAGCTGCCTTTTTATTACTGTGATGGAACGCCGTGACCAAGTCAACTTATAAAAGGGTTTATGATGATACAGCCAGGGCACAGAGCCTGTGGCTGGGAGCTCACATCCGCATCTGAAAACAGGAGGCAAAGATAGTACACTGGGTTCGTAAAACCTCAAAGCTGCCCCCAGTGGCATGCCTCATACTTCTTCCCAAACAGTTTCATCAGTGGGGGACCAAGTATTTGAACACATGAGCCTGTAGAGGCTATTCTCATTCAAATCCTCCGAGAGAGGGGAGGGAACCCATCAAGCGCAAAGAAAGACCTAAGGAGCAAACCAAGCCACCGGCAGTTCCAGAGGATGCTGTGGCTCTCATATGATAACATAAATAAATGCGAGGAGAAAACAAACATTAAAAACCTGAGAAGGTGACAGTCTGTGACAGGCCTTGGGGTAGAAAAGAGGAAGAGAACCCACTACTGCCAGAAGAGTTTGAGAGAGCTGTAGGGAGGTTTGGGAACTGAGGTCAGTTGGTACAGTGCTTGCCTGGCACCCAGAAGCCCTGGGTTCCATTTCCAGCACCACATAAAACCAGGATTGGTGGCACACACACGTAGTCCCAGCACTTAAGACACAGGAAGGAGGATCAGAAGTTCAGGGTCGTCCTCAAGTACTGTGGTACTTTAAGAATGGCTCTCATAGGCTCATATGTTTAAATGCTTGGTCTCCCCAAACTTGCTAATACTTAAAAGCTCAGGGGGCAAAAGACATGACTGAGATTCACAGATGAAAAAGCCCAAGCACCCAGTGTGGACATCCACTAGCAATGCCTACTGCCAGTGACTTTTGGTGGACCTTGGAGTGATGGGTTGCTTATCTCTACTTTGCATGCAAGGGACCTGTAGACGAGCAGTCGGACAGACCCTCCTGTCACCCTCCCGATCCTTCTGTGGGTGGCTTCAGAGTGGCTAGGTCCTGGATACTGTCCAAGGTGCTGGAGTCTGGGGCTAGAGACTTGAACCTATTTGTGGTCAGCCAGTCTGGGCGATCCGTAGAGGTTGGGGGGGGGGGGGGGAAGACTGGGCAACCCTGGTGTGAAAACCAGTGAAATTCCGAGGGCTGTGGGCGCGCAGCGGCTCTAGTCGCCTCCGGACAACTGAGTTAGGCCGGCGCCGCCAGGCGGGGAATTCCGGCCAGGCTGCGCGCCAAGGAGGCGGAGAGGCGGCGCCCGGCCCCGTGACCCCGCAGGGGAGGCGCGCGAGTCCGCGCGGGCGCATGGCCACTGCAGGTGCGAGCGAGGGGCTTCGGGGTTCCAGGCGCCGGTGCTGGGCCTGGAGTGGGACACAGGTCCCGGGGAAGTGACGCGAGGCCTAGGGTGCGGAATGCGGGTCTCCGGGACAGGAAGGGCCCCCAGGGATCGGGGTGCAAGGTCCCGCTGGGCAGGGCGTGGTGTCACGGGCGGAGGGTCCACGGGGCGACATGCGGAGCTCCGGATGCTCTTTCGCTGAGTGTGGGTCTTGCTAGGGAAGAGAGGGCTGGCGGCTCATGGCTCCTGTGCTCACATCTAAGGAATGTTGCCTGCGTCCTGATGCGCCGGCGCCCGGCGTCCACTTCCTTCATGTTCCAAGTTTCGGTTTCGTGCAAAGCCCAGCCCTAAGCCTCCGACCCCATCAACTCTCTGGTTTCGGGGCACGCTAGGTCCGCCCTGTTACAAACAACACTCGGGAAGGTCAGGGACCCCCATCCCCGTGTGCTAGTGTAAAGTGGTCCAGGCCTGATGCTCCGCCCCGGAATCTTCCCTTACTAACTGTAGCCAGAACTGCCAGAACTTTTGCGAGCCAGGAGTCTGTGCCCAGGGCTCAAGGCTGGGAGCCTCCCCAGTTCCCAGGAGCTGCAAGGAGCAGAGAGAATGGGCCAGTTCAATCCCACCGGCTTTTTAGCCCAGGGCTGAAGCCGGAGAACGGTCCTCTAGCTGGCGTAATGGAGAGAGGCGTTACTGCTGGCCGCTCACTTCTGCCGGGCTGCCTCTAGTTTAAGCTAAAACTTTAAGGCGCTTTGCGGTTTCCTAAGCAGCATTAGAAAACTGACTTAGGTGGTGTTGGCTTTGGGCACACCACCGGAAGGAAAATGTAGTAGGAGATAACCTGCCACCCCAGAATGCACTTCCTACGCGTTGTTTCTGTTTCTTCTGCGAAACTCCTGACTTGAGAAACAGAACTTTCTTTCTTTTAAAAATCCTTCCTTTTGGCCTTCGGGACCCGGTTTCTCTATAGCCCTGGCTGTCCTGGAACTCTGTAGAACCAAAACAAACCTTGAACTCAGAGATCTGCCTGGCTCGGCCTCCCCAGCGGCTGAATTAAAGGCGCGCACCACCACTACCCAGGAAAAGCAGAACTTTCTTAAAAGAAATTTACATTATCAGGAAAGGACAGAGGGCAGACTACACTGGTTACCTGAGAAAACACTTGTTTAATACCCCCGCCCCATCTTGTTTATCTCCCAAGCTCCTAGAAGTCTGTGGCCCCAGTTCTTAGCCTCTGCTCTTTCCTGTAGCTCTGCTTTGCCATAAAACTTCTAGCCCCCTTCTTCACCATTCTTAGTTTGTGGGTTTCCCACGAAGGCAATCTACCTATATACCTAAATACTCTTGTGTTTCTCTTTGCCTGCTTGCTTGTTTTAAGAAATCCTTTGTAGCCCTACCTGGCCTTGAATTCCTTATCTCCTGTCTTCATCTTTCGAGTGCTGGGGTTACCATCATGGGATGCTATGTCCAGTTTTTGGCACCCCCCCACATCTATTTAGTTTATAGCCCAGTCAATGAATCTAGTTGTACAGAGGGAAAGATAGGTCCTAAGCAGTGGAGTGTGTGTAGGAGGGAGTTGCCAAGGCCAGGGTGTCAGGTCTGGGGGTCCTAGAGGGGAGGAGACATAATAGGAATTACAGATTGGCTGTGGGGGGGGGGCAGGAAACTTCCACAAAGTTCACCTGCACAGCCCAAAAGAGCTCACCATCTAACTGACCAAGCCAAAGGTGGCTGCTAGACACAGGCTGGGAGGAGGGGAGGGGCCATCAGGAGGGGAGGGGCCATCAGGAGGGGAGGGGCCATCAGGAGGGGAGGGGCCATCAGGAGAAGAGGGGCCATCAGGAGGGGAGGGGCCATCAGGAGGGGAGGGGCCATCAGGAGGGGAGAGGCCAACAGGAGGGGAGGGGCCAGCAGGAGGGGAGAGGCAGGCAGCAAATCACCAGAAGCAGAGGTGGGAGGTGGAGGCCAGTGGCTTGGCCTCTGCCCCTGCAGGATATTCTAAGAGGTTGCAAGTGGCCTGGAGCCACAGTTCTCACCCTGCTCTTGGCCAGAACTATCTATGACCTTTACCCTGGGCTGGTACCATTCGCCTGACCCTGAGAACACTGGGGACCCTCAATGAATATTTCCTTTGCTAGCAGCCCTAGCCAGGCCACGTGGGCTAGGTGGCCTAAGGCTCTCAAAACTGGTCTCCTGTGACTCCCCCAATCCTCACCTTCAGGTGCCTGGGGGACAGCATGAAATCACATGCCTGGGGCAGCCAGTAGCAGCTGGCATGCTGTAGACATTCCCAGGTGCTCCACTGGCAGGCAGGTGGCTTTCCCCATGTCTTATGTCATGGTCCCCAGCTGGTTAGGGCTCTGCAGGGTATCTTTTTCTTTTTCTCTTTTTCATTATCATCATTATTATTGTTGTTGTTGTTGTTGTTTTGTATTTTTTGAGGCAGGGTTTCTCCAGCTGTCCTGGAACTCACTCTGAATTCTCAAACTCTGATCCACCAGCTGCTGGGATTAGAGATGGGCACAGCAGCCTTCCTCTATGTTTGAGCATTGGTGGTGGGCAGTGGCTGAGACTGGAGGGGGGAGGGGCAACAGGGGGCTGTAAATTCCCGCTTGAGGGAGAACCGGGCCTTGGGTTAGAGCATCGGAAAAAAGAGTTCTGGTGCCGGTTTCGATTACTGTGAATCTTCTGTGCCCCATCCACTGCAGTTTTCCTCGAAAATGAAACTGAAGTAGGTGGGGTGGTCACATGACATGAGGCCGAGCTTTATAGTGGGCTGCCTGGCTCTTTCTTTTTCACTCTCCTGCAGAGCTGCGGATAACGGATAACGGCATGGAGTGTCCACAGTGCCGGCACGTCTCCTCAGAGAAGACACCCAAGTTCTGTAGCCAGTGTGGACAGAAATTGTCTCCTGCAACCACGGTGCAAGGTGAGGCTGGGCTGGGGAGGGGCAGCGGGACCCCGGTATGGAGTGGGTTCCCTTCGGCCTTAGACACTGGAAAGCACGGGCAGAGGTGGGGCACAGCGGCAGAGAACTTTCCTGAGCACTTGGGTTTGTGTCAAAGTAAACTGTTCAAATCCCTGCTACAGGTGTCTACCACTTTAAGAGAAAATTAGTTTTGGTTTCAGTTCTCAGCTAGAGCTGGGGCTCTTTTCTCGGAAGTGAGTAGCCTCTGGGGAGCTGAGGGATTCAGAGGATGGGAGCTGTCCTGAATAAAACCCTAAGGAAGACAGGGAGGTGGGGTGTTCAGGGATTTAGGGGTTACCATGAGCTATCCCTATGTAGGGAGGTGCAACCTGTCTTGTTTTCCTCAATAAGTCGATTAAAAGAATCGAATTGCAGGAGAAATTCAGAGGGGCTGGAGGGATGGCTCACGCTGTGCACTGGCTGCTCTTGCTGAGCTTCCAGGTTCGATTCCTAGATCCCACAAAGTGGCTTACAGCCTCTGGTAACTCCTGGTCCAATTGAACCCAATTACCTCTTAGATCTCACAGGCACACGTGTGACTGACAGGCAATGCTGGCAAAACACTCATACAGTAAAAATAGAATAAAGATATAGAATTTAAAAGAAAAGCAAGTAGGAGCAGAGAAAGGAGATCCATTCAGTGTGGCCACATGGGAAGAACTTGACCAGTTACATTGAATTTGAGCCTGTGTGTTCTGGGCTTCAGGCCTCGCTGTCTCAATGTGGAGAAAGCCCTGGGGCTCCTTGGATGACGGTGGCTCACAGGTTTGCAGACAGGCTGGTATATCTTATTAACAACGGTTGTGGAATTTGTGGTCTGATGCTCTCTCCTTTCTTTGGTCTTTGATTTTGGGTGGGAACATTGACAGGATGCATTTTGCCAGGAGAATGGGGTGGGGGTGGGGGATACAGACAGTCAATGCATTCACGGGGGTGGGGGGGTGGGGGGGGGTAAAAGTGTCTGAGAGAGAGCAAGGCTGTGGCATTTTTACAACAGGCCGTTCAGTCTTCTCCTCAGGCTGTCCTGGCAGGTGGAGCGTGTGGTGGAGGAAGGGGCAAGGATGTTGTCTCTCCAGGTAGAGTGAGCATCTGAGACCGACCTGGTCCCTGGCCTGGTCACTGGGCTGTGACTGTTTTACCAGATTGGAAACTGAAATCAGGAAGTGTACAGTTTAGGCCAAAGTGATAACCTAGAAGGAAAGAGAAACTAGAGGCAGAGTCTCCATTCCTGTAGGTCCAAGGCTGGGTTAGCCTATACAGGGCCACCACAGCCAAGGAGTCTTAGTTTGGCAGTTGTGTTTTATAAGAAGAAAAAGAAGGGGTATGTTTGCAGGCGTCATATGGTGTGGGCGAAAGGGGGGGCCTCTGGGGGCCCATGCTGAGGCATCCCTTCCCGAGGTACCAGCCACACAACGGTATAGTATAGAATAGAGGTTTATTAGGGGAGGGGAGTTGATGTGGTGGTGACTGAAAGGCACAGAGAGAGAGAGAGAGAGAGTAGAGAAGTAGAGGCCGGCCATGTGCATATGGAGATGGGGGAGGGATGGGGGATGGGGAGAGAAGGAACAGAGAAGGAAGAGAGAAGAAAGAGCAAGAGGAGCAAGAGAAAGAGGAGGGGCAAGCCAACCCTTTAATAGTGAGTCAGGCACACCTGGCTGTTGCCAGGCAACTGTGGGGTGAAATGCCAACAGTCCCTGGAGCTGTGGCAGCCAGGATTCTTTGGCACCAATACTTTCTGTCCAGAGGCTCCCAGACACCTGGGTCTTAGCTGGGGCTATGGATAACTTTTCGTGTTACCCTGATGATTCAGAAATGGCTTTGTGAGAAGAAGGGCTTTGAGTGCTGTGTGTCTGTGGTTGTCTGTGGGCTGCACAGGTATGGGTCTCCTGTGAGATTCCTTCAGAGTGTGAACTCCTCACACCTCCCCCTCCCAAGTTCCCAGGACCCGAAGTAGAGATTGGGCAAGACTTTCTTGAAGGTGGAAGCGAACTGGCCAGTGGGTTTTTTTTTTTATCGGATACTCTCTGTATTTACATTTGGAATGTTATCCCCTTTGCCCACCCTGCTCCCATCCCCCCCCCTCTACTTGTCTTTACAAAGGTGCACTAGCTCCCAATCACCCTCCACCTCAGTGCCTTGGCTTCCCCTACATTGGGAAAAGTGTCCTCCCTGGACCAAAGGCCTCTTCTCACATTGATGCCAGACACTGCTATTCTCCGCTGCATATGCAACGGGAGCCATGGGCCTCTCAGTGCGTGCTCAATGGTCGGTGTTCTAGTCCATGGGAGCTGTGGAGGATTTGGTTGGTTGACAATGTTGTTCTTCCCATGAGGCCACAGCACCCTTCAGCTCCTTCATCTCCTCTCAGTACCCTCACTGGGGTCCCCGTGCTCAGTCTGATGGTTAGCTGCAAGCATGCTCAGCTACATGACTCTGGGAGAGCCCCTTAGGAGGCACCCCTATCTGGTTCCTGCCAGCAAGCACCTCCCAGCATCAGCTATAGTGCTTGGGCCCTGTGGCTGCACATGGGGTGGATCCCCAGTGAGGCAGCCCCTGAACGATCCCCTCTTCAATCCCTGCTCTTCCATTTGATCCTGTGCCTTCTCCCATGAGTGCTCTGTTCTCCCTTCTAAGAAGGACTGAGGCTCCCACATTTTGGCCTTTCTTCTTTTTGAGCTTCATAATGTCTGTGAATTGTTTCTTGGGTAGTGAGTATTCAGAGCTTTCTGGGGCTAGTATCCACTTATCAGTGAGTGTATACCATGTGTGTTCTTTTGTGGCTGGGTTACCTCACTCAGGATGATAGTCTCTAGTTCCATCCATTTGCCTAGGAATTTCGTAAAGGCATTGTTTCTAATAGCGGAGTCGTACTTCATTGTGTAAATGTACCATTGCCCCATTGGTGACACCTCCTCCAGCAAGGCTACACCTACTCCAACAGTGTCACACCTGCTAATAGTGCCATCCCTGTGACCAAGCCTGCAAACACATGGATCTATGGGGGGCAGGAGCATTCCTATTCAAACCACCATGCCTGACCTTGCTCCTGAGCCGTCTGTGAGGGGTCATATGTGAATTAAATAAAAGGTGGACAGCTTACTGACATGTTGGGTAGTCATTTTTACACCGTTGGGTGCCATGCAGGGGTCTGGCCGTGCTGGTGTAAGGCTTGGTTAGTCAGGGTCTAAGTGCTTGCCTGATAGTTAGAGGTTAGATTTTTGCCTTTTTGTCTATATCTTGGAGCTCCTGTCCACCTACCTCAGCCTCTGAAGCCTGTGGGAAGCAGAACAATACCTGGGGTCCAGCTCTGCTTCTCCTGGTGCTATGAGGTGTCTCCAGGTTCCCTAGGACTTGTAAGTGGAACTCTGGGCTTTGAAGCTGCGTAGTGTGTGTGTGTCTGTGTGTGTGTGTGTGTGTGTGTGTGTGAGAGAGAGAGAGAGAGAGAGAGAGAGAGAGAGAGGTGTAGTACAATTTACCTTGTGCCTTGTCCCTTTAAAGGATCCCCAGGCTAGTCAACTGGCCCTTTAAGAATTCTTAGCTATTAGAACTGTTTGATATTGTGACCTTCTGTGTTGGTTGCCTCTTGGATTTCTGGGAACAGGATAGGTTTTGAAAAGCCAGCTGAGGCAGAGAAAAATGGATGAAGGACTAGCAGAGAGAAGGCAGTTGGTGCAGAGGACATTGTTAGGAGACAGATGAGCCAGGAGAGGCTGAGCTGAGCAGATAGGCTACCACAGTTGTAGTTTGGAGCTGCTGATATTGGGAACAATGGGAGAAGGGGGTGTTAAAGCAGACTTCTTTTGGAGAACCGAGGGAGGAATGGTTGTAAGAAACCTTTGAAGGGGCTGGGCTGGAAACTGGGAGTGGGGCTAGCAGGGAGTTAAGGAACTGGTTAGTGTTCTAAAAAAGCCATTTTACAAGTGGCACCCAATGTGGAGCAAGGCAGAAAGGGAGGTTTGATTTCAATACAGAGCAAAAGGCAGGAAAAGGAGGAATGGATACTTTGTTGCAAAAAGTCAATGGGATGTTTGCTGAGGCTGTTGTTGGGCCCCGCCTGGTTTTCAGCAGCCTTTTTTTTTTTTTTTTCTGTTCATTTTGGGCTATTTTGTTTATAAAAAAATTGAGAGATTGGCTCAGCAACTGAAAATAATATGGGTGCAAATGGAGAAGCTTGAGAGTAAAAAAAAAAATGGAGGAAATGGGAAAGCAAGAGGGTTCATTCCTCTCTCTGAAAAAGCAACAGAGTTGGCGAATAGAGGTGGACAAACTTGAAGGTCAGACACAAGACCCGGGAGAACAAATTGGTTTATTCCTTGAGGCGGAAGGAGAGGTTCCCCCGCCCCAGGTAGGAAGAGGGGAAGGGACCCCGTCAGAGGGCAGACACATGAAAGAAATAGAAAAGCTGGAGGGTGGCCATATGAGACTATCTGTACAGGAGATGGGGATAGACCCACAGCACCTTTTGAGGAGAGGCTGTCCTGGGTCACAGAGTCACCAGCTTGGATGACTGAAGGTCATTATGTTATATACAAGAACAGGTTCCATTTGAAGACACAATCATAGAACAATGTCACTTAGCAGATTTGGAACTTGGGACAGTATTGAGGAGCCATGAAAGAAGTCCTCCACATCCTTTACAAAGATCATACAAGGCTCAGGGGAGGCCTCCACTGACTTTCATCTGCGAACAAAGCCGTATCTGACCCTGATTTGAGAAAAGTGTGAACTCAGACCTTGGTGCTGGAAAATAGGAATACAGAAAGGTCGTTCAGCCATTAAAGGGGAGGGGCACCTATGGGAGAATGGATCATGAGACAAGCAATTGCTTCTAGGGTGTATGATGCCTCAATAATTAGGCAAGCCATAGCTAAAGGTTTTACATCTCAAAATTCACGGTGCTTTAACTGTGAAGAAATGGTCATTTGCAAAGAGACTGTGACCAAGCCACTGAAGGTCTCAGATCTCAAAATGTCCAGTGCCTTAATAGTGGGGAATATGATTATTTGCAACAAAATGGTGAATACAGCATCTCTAAGGGCAATGGTTTCTCTAAATAAATCAGAAAGAAAGCCTAGGCTGTTCTATCAGGGATGCAGGCAGTGTGGCAAGGGTTGCCACTGGACCAATGAGTGTAGGTCCAAGAGACATCCAAGGCAATTTCTTGCCACCAGAAGACAAAATGGGTGGTCTAGCTAAAGGCCTCACAGCCCCTTGTCAGTCAGGAAGTAACAAGCAGGCAGAAAAACCTCAAGTAGGCATTGCAGATCTAATGCACACACACACACACACACACACACACACACACACACACACACACACACGCTACTGCAGGCAGAGACGCTCTGGACTTGGCCACAGATAAACATCTTACTTTACACCATCCCCCCAAATTCAGTGCTGTAAAATATCCCCTGCTGCTTATGGTCCTTTGCCCTCAGGGACCCTGGGGATGGTTTTGGGAAGGAGCTTGTTGACTTCCCAAGGATCCATTGAGTATCCAAGAATTACAGATGAAAGACTTCAAAGGAGAGATTAAGATGATGGCTTATACAAAAAGAGGTGTGCACCATGTTAAGGCGGGTTGGGATTGCTCAATTTTACCTTTTCCCTGTATCGCCCCAAATCTGCTCCAGTAAAAGATCAGAGGCGTTTGAAAGTCCTGCAAAACACATGTTCTGGCAAACAGTTGTTAATGATCAGACAAAATTAATGACATTGAAATAATTGGTGGATACAGGAGCTGACGTAACTATCATTTCATGAAAACCCCATGAATTCAGAAAGGCCGCTTCAAGAGGCTTATACCTACTGTCTACAGATTGGAATGTTGTGTCAGATAAAACAAACTGTGCCATGGGTTAAATGTATGGGACAAGAAGGTCAAATAGAAAGTTAAGGCCTTATGTGGCTGAGAGCCATAAATTTATGGGGCTAAGATTTGTTACGGAGGGGGGGCTCAATCCCTAAGATGGGGTGAAATGGACGATGCTTCAGGGGACAATATCGAAAAATGTCATCCAGAACAACCACAGACTGGGAGGTTGTTCAAAAACGGGACACAACGTGGATTGAGTTTCCAAATGTATGAGGGGCACTGTTGAAATATACCAGTGGCCCGACAAGCCTGTGTTAGTGATGCAGTGACCCTTAACTAAGGAGAAATGACAGGCACTTGAGCAGCAGGTACAAGAGCAGCTGGAGGCTCAACCTCCCCATGTGTGTTAGAGAAATCAGGAAACGGGGGATGTTAGCAGATTTGAGCAGTGAATAGAGTGATCCAGCCAAAAGTTCCGTGACAGTCTGGGACTCCTTTACCTTCCTTATCAACTAAGGCCTGGTCTATGACAGTAAAGGACGGCTTTTTTACTAACCCCTTGCAAGAACAGGATAAGGAGAATTTGCCTTTACACTACCTACTTACAATAATGGTCAACCTATAAAAAGGTATGAGTGCAAACTTCTTACAGAGGGAATGTTAAATAGTCAGCTCTGTGTTAGTATTTTTTTTAAAGATTTATTTGTTTATTCTATATAAGTACACTGTAGCCGTCCTCAGACACACCAGAAGAGGACACCAGATCTCATTACAAATGGTTGTGAGCCACCATGTGGTTGCTGGGATTTGAACTCAGGACCTCTAGAAGAGCAGCCAGTGCTCTAACCACTGAACCATCTCCCCAGCCCCTTGTGTTAGTATTTTTGTGCAACAACTGCTAGGAGTAATTTGTATGCAATTTTCTCAATCCTTTATTTACCATTATATGGATGATGTTTTGTTGGCCTATTCTGATGCAGATACTTTAGAGAAAAGAGTTTTGGGAAACAATATTATGCCTTGTTAGGGTTTGCAGATTGCTTCTGAAAAATGTACAGAGACGAGATTATATCCACTATAAAATCGGTCAACCAAAAATTCAACCACAGAAGGTACAGATCAGCTGCTGGCTCAGTGGTTAGGAGCACTGACTGTTCTTCCAGAGGTCCTGAGTTCAAATCCCAGCAATCACATGGTGGCTCACAACCATCTGTAATGAGATCTGATGCCCTTTTCTGGTTTATGTATGAAGATAGCTACAGTGTGCTCATATATATGAAATAAATAAATCTTTAAAAATTCAAATGTAGATACCAAAATAAACTATTTTCCTTATTTTGCCTTCAACTCATTCTCTTTCTGAGCTTATTGTGCAAAGGAAGAAGATTTTCTAACTTAATTATAAAAAAGGGAGAAAAACCTATGTCAATTGCCAGGAATAGACCAGGCAGAAACCGTACTGCCTAATACTAAATTCTGAAATTACCTCATTACGGATAATGAATGAAGACTGCAAAGAGCATGCTTCTACCTTATCTGCCTCCGTAGATCTCAAGAACAATAATGCCTTGGTGGTGGCATCGACCCCAGAGGGGAAGACGGAGCAGGGGGCAGTGCTGAGAGAGGAGGAGATCCTACTGTCATCCACAGACTCTGGCAAGGAACTGAAGAACCCGGAGGAGTTGGAGTCTGATGCCTCCTGGACCACCCAAATGGTGAGACCCCCCTGTTTCACCTGCCCAGTTTCTTCTTGTACACCTTCTGCTCTGCCTCAAGTGGTTTCCTGATGTGATCTCACTGGAGCTTCGGGTTGGTTGGTTAGCTCTCAGTCACAAAACAAACAAACAAAAACAAACAAACAAACAAACCCTAGTGAGTTCTGAGCTTATCAGAGAATGAAAGAGACAGGACCAAAGTAGAGCCTAGAGTCTAGGGCCCAGAGGGTGGAACCCACTTGAAGAGATCAATGTGATCTTCTAGGAAGGAAGAGGAACAGTCCAAGCCAAGGCTGGTGTATCTGTCATCAGAAAAAGTCTTAAATAACAGAAAAGTCTCAGGATATGGCAAACACCTAAGTGTCTGGAAAAACCATGGTGAGGGTGTGGCGGTGGTTCTTACCTGTGATCTCAGCTCTCAGGAAGCAGAGGCAGGATTAAGCGTTCCAGGCCAGTCTTGCCTACAGTAGTGAGTTTGAGGCCAGACTGTCAGCTTCTTCTCTAAAGTCTCCCAACCACAGACTGATAGCAGCTGGGCCTGGTGGAAGGAACAAGATAATCATCTCAGAATTTGAGAAGATGCAGGATCTTGAGTACCAGATCAGCCTGGGGTACATAGTAACAGAGTAAAACTTTGTATAAAAACAAAAAACAACGATACAATTTGTATCTCAGAATTAGAGGAAGGAAAAATAGTCAAGCTTCACAGACTTGATTTTAGAATGTCGACCTTAAGCTGTGTGTGGTATGCACACCTTTCAAGATGCAGAGGCAGCTGGATCTCTGAGTTTAATGCCAGCTCAGTTTACTGAGTGAGTCCCAGCACAGTCAGGGCTACAAATGACACTTTGTATAAAAAAAAAAATCCAGCCTGGTGCCTGGAGAAATAGCACTGTAGTTAAGGGTACTGATTGCTCTTCTAGAGGACCCAAGTTCGAATCCCAGGACCTACATGGTACCTCACAACTACCTGTAGCTTTAGTTCCAGGGGATTTGACACCCTTTCCTAGCCTCCATGGGCACAAGGCATACATAGTGCCCATCATATGTGCAGTCAGGGTTTTATTGCTATAAAGAGACACCATGGCCAAGGCAACTCATAAAGCAAACCATTCAGCTGGGGCTGGCTTACTGACTGAGAGGTTCAGTCCATTAACATCATGGTGGGAAGCATGGCAGTGTGCAGGCAGACATACTGCTGGAGGACCCAGAGTTCCACATTTTGACCCGAAGGCAGCACAAGATTCCACACTGGATAGAGCATGCATGAGCTTAAGAGACCTCAAAGTCTGCCCCACAGTGACACAAAGGCCACACCTCCAAATAGTGCCACTCCCCATGAGCCAAGCATTCAACACGTGAGTCTAGGGGTCCATTCCTATTCAAACCACCCTAAATGTGTATGTAGCAATACACCCCAGGGCCTGATTCCATGTATGTCACCGTGAAGTGGGCACGTTCTCAGGGCGAGGGATTGGTGTTGCCTGTGTCTGGTAGGAGTTGTTGTATCTTTGGGGTAATGAGAATGAGAACCTGTTAGATGGAGGTGATGACCAACAACACTGCGCATGGAGCGGGTCTCTTTAAAAATGGATGGAGGGGGCTGGGAAGTGCATCTTCTCAACAGTTAAGAGTTACACCTGTAACTCCAGCTCTATGGGATCCATCGAGCTCTTGTGCCTCTGGAGCCACCCGCACTCATCTCTCTCTCTCTCTCTCTCTCCCTCTCTCTCTCTCTCTCTCTCTCACACACACACACACACACACACACACACACGTACACATAAATTAAAACAAAAACAGATCTTTTCAAGGAGTACTAACACTAACAGGAATGCCTGGCTATGCATGGGCTGGGTGGGAAACGCTTATGTGAATGCTATTGGACCATCTGGTGATTTGGCTGTGGGGCTCTTTTTGTGTGTTCTGACAACTGTGTGGTCCTTCATCTGCCAGTGCATTTCAGAGGGTGGCTGTGAGGGCAGCATGATGCTTCAGCACTGGGCACTGAGGTGGGCACCAGGAGAGGTGGCCTCAGAAGCCAAGCTTGGGAACCACTGGGCAGCCACTTCCCACCCCCATTGGTGGGTCTGTGGCGGGGGTCAAGGGGTCTTTCTGGCTTGTGGAACCAGTGAATGGCAAGAGTTGGCCTGCCTGCTCCATTCTGCCTTTTCTGTGGTAGCTTTTCCGTGCTGACTAACAGGGAGCGCTTGGCTGATTTTTTTTCTTCCTCTCAGGCTAGTGCGTTTGTATGTCTTGCAGGAAGGGAAGGAGGAAAGGTTTAGTGGTGGCCAGGTGCATTGTGCTGACGAGCCCAACTAGCTAAGCTGCTTGGTGTGAAGTTGTGGGAGCTGGCTGGGCGGCAGGGAGGAGGTATGGGGGTCTGTGTGTCTGCTGAGAGGCCAGGCTCTGCTTGGCTCTTCCTCTGGTGATCTGATTATCCAGTATCCCTGAAGTATTCCATCTGACATAGATGAGAGCCCTCGGGACCAGGCCTCAAGCTTACTTGTAGTAGACATAGGAGTACTTGGCCATCAGTGTTCTAAACACCTGCAGAGCTTTCACTTAGTGTCCCGAACCTCCCGCCTTTGGCCATGGGCATTCAAAGGTGCTGGGAAGGCGACTCATTCCTTCTAAGGAGGTGGCCACGACTGGGCCTTCACTGAGATGGAGGCTCCTGAGGCTTTCGCAGGAGGAGAGCAGGGAGTAACCCTGCCCTGTGTGAAGGTCATCATATCTCAACAGGAAGTGGACCCAGAGGTTTTTGTAGATGCTTCAGAGGATACAGCTGGTGGTCCTGAAGGTGCTCAGTGCCCTCCCAGCAAGAGAAAGAAGCAGGAAACAGCCGGGTGTGAGGTCATGGACACTGAGCAGGTAGCTTGAGAATACAGTTTCGCATGTCACCCACCCCTCCAGCCTGTGTGCTGTGATGTCACTGCCACATTCCAAGTGACTGGTCCTAGTGGGAAGGAAGGCTGGGGAGTTGAGTGGAAGCGGGGTGTTGGAGTGTGGACTCAGGCGTGTGATTGAGGGCCTTGACCAGGCAGGGGTCCTAGCTTGGGCTTGGATTTGGGAGGGCGCAGTTCTAATCTAAGGTGTCTGAAGGTCATGACCAGATGCTTTCTGCACCGCGTGTTTGTTTATAAGAATCTGACAATGGTGTCATGGTGGCAGAACAGTGCCTTAGGTAAGAAGGAGAGAAACCTAATGTGAGGTTTGATCACTTGAGCCATTGGAGACTTTTTGGTTGCAAACCACTGAGCAGCCAGCAGCTGGCTGAAGGGAACGTGTTGCTTGTGTGACTGCTTCGTGCCACTGCTAAGTGCTGAGGTGGGGCTCGATCCGGCGCTGGCTCTCTCTGCTCTGACTTCCCAGTGTTGCCTGCCTCTTAGCCTCCCAATGTCCGTGTTTATCCACTCCGAGTCCATAGCCAGCGTGGGGAGCGTTCATGCTCCGTTCAGGGGGTGAGCGATTGCCTCTTCTGATGCCCGCTACAGAAGAACAAAACAGCTTCCTGCAGACTTCCTGGGCCGAGACTAGGTTGGGAACCTGGCCCATGATGGAGCACCATGCCGTGCGACAGGAATTGGTGTTCTGTACACCCGTAACACACGAGCTGTGTTCCCTTGCACCGCATGGCTGAGAGCAGGGAGATGTAAGATCGGAGAGCTGGGGAGGGGACAGTGGACACACATTCCTGTAGTGCTCGCAGACAGCCTCCAAGACCTCTTCACTGGTGATTGGTTGCGCCTGCATGATGGTACCTTGTGCCCTCTGCAACTCTTGCTTTGTTCTATCTGGTCACCTAATGACACAGGGACATCTGGCTCCACTTGACAAGTAGGAAAACGGGGACTCATGGCGGGTTAGTAAACCATCTAGAGTCACCTGCCTAGCTTATCAGGAGCTGGGTGGAAACTCAGGTCCCCCAAGCCCAGCCTAGCTGTCCCTGTCCTGACTCAAACTTGATACTTGGGTAGGGCTGACAGCACGGTGTCCTCTCCTCAGACACAGAGGCTGTCATTGGTGCCTGTGGAAGGTCTGTGGCCTGCTCACGTGGCCTCAGTTTGCTCAGAGGAAATGCTGAGGGGCGGCTGCCCGAGCCGAGCAGAAGGTTCAGGGCTGGGGGTGGAGAAACAGAAGTAGCAACAGGATCTGGTGTCTGTGTCTGAGGCAGCCAAGGGCAGGCCTCGTCTTCGTGACTTCCTGTCACCCAGAAGCAAAGTCCAAATCTAGCTTGGCCCAAAGACACTCCCTACCTGGCTCTTAGTCTTTCCTTCGCCAACCTTGAGATGGAAGATCTGGAGTTGAGTGCATCTCCACAAATGGTCCCAGTAGCATCTGGGGCCAGCAGGGAGCAGGGCGGGAAGGTCTGCCTCAGACATGGTGGGGTGTAGGCAAAGCAGAGAGAAGGGAAACTGAGACTCAGGACACGGCAGTAGGTTAAAGGGCAAGGAGGATATAAACGCCAGCCAGTAGACTGGTTCTCACCTGCTCTCTCCCTTCAGTTTACTTTCTGAAAATCTTCTTTCCCCCAAACTGACTGTGTACATGAAAATGACTCTGAGCTTGTAATCCTCCTGTGTCCAACTCCCAAGTGCTGTACCTGCTGGAATTACAGACACACAGCACTCTACCCAGGTCATACTGTCCCGGGAACTGAACCCAGGGCCTTGTGCATGTTAAACAGCACTAATGTTAGCTTCTTGAGGTTCGTTGGCAGGCTCACTTGGGACTCTGGGGAAACCTTGCCACAGGTGCGGATACACACCAAGTCTTTGTCTCTTTTTCCCAGGCAGTGTAGCTCTGTGTGCAGTCATAGCTGTTGGTCTGTGGTAGGGCCTTGTCACATAGTGTTGGGTTCATGATATCCTGGGTCACTTGATATAGGGACTCTATCCACCATCCAGAGAATTGTTTTTTGGGAACCTGGGGTTCTGACAACCTCAGACTTTGGCCATGTTCTTAAGATGGGAAGCCTTGCTTGGGAGTCAGGGTAAGTCACTCAGCCAGAGAATACCTGCTTTTCACCCTTGTCTTTGTAAAGATTTGCATTGACCAAGGTAACATTTAATTGGGGCTGGCTTACGGGTTCAGAGGTTCAGTCCATTACCATCAAGGCAGGAACATGGCAGCATCCAGGCAGGCATGGTGCAGGCGGAGCTGAGAGTTCTACATTTTCATCTGAAGGTTGGAGAAGACTGGCTCTCATGTGGTTAGGAAGAGGGTCTCTTTGCCCATGCCCACAGCGACACACGCACTCCAACAAGGCCACACCTCCTAATAGTGTCACTCTCTGAGCCGAGCATATTCAAACCACCAGAACCCACCTTTTAGCTCACTGCCATTTTGTGCTGTGTAATGCACCGGTGTCAAAGCCTGTGTGGGAAGCCTGTGAGTGTTGCTAGTGTCCAAAAGGAGCATCAGGTGTATCCTATCAGAAGTGAGTCTGAGACTGACGCTCTGGCAGAAGGACGAGTGTGTGTGTGTGTGTGTGTGTGTGTGTGTGTGTATGTGTGTTCCTGCCCACTGGTCCCTCCTCAGCTCTGTCACCCTCTCCTTTTGTTCTGTTCTAATCTGCCCAAGCTAAAATCATTGGCTCAGTGGTTAAGAGCACTTGTTCTTGCAAAGGGACCCGGGTTCAATCCCCAAACCCCATGTGGAGGCTCACCAATTCCTTGGGACCAGGCACACATGTGGTGTGTGCACATACATGCAGGCAAAGCTGCCATAGACACGGAATGGTAATATGAGAAGGTGCAGCAGGTCTAAGGCGTGGTTTGGGCAACAGCTCCGCCTGCTGGAGGAGGAGTGCTGGGGTGAGACTTTAAGGAGTAAACAAATATCTTTGTTTAGAGTAAAAAGGAGAAGAGGAGGAGGAAGAAACAGGGGACCATTTCTTCCTCAGAGGCAGCTTCCTTGCCTTCCATGTCCTCCGGCCTCTGGAGTCTGGACATGTCTTCAAGCCCTGGATCCCAGGACTCAGCCTTGCCCCAGAACCAAGCCCAGCAGGGTGGCACGGCCAGCCAGCCTGGCCATTCCCTGGACACGGTGAAGATGCCAGTGGAGAAGGATGGCTCTGTGCATGCCGAAGGCAGCGGCGGCTCTCTACAGGGTCAGCCTGCAGAAGGCATGGAAGCCACTCAGGGGAACCTTGCTCCCAGTGACCACGGAGAAGTGAAGGACCTCAGTACCTCTAAGCCCTCAGTGGACAGGGGCCTGCCCCTAGAGGGGGGCCCAGCCGTTTCTGCCTCCGAAGGCCACCCTAAGATGACAGATGCTTCCCAGAAGGCCCCGATACCTGAGCCTAAGGGGGAGCAATCTGGACACGGGAAAGAATTGCAGGTGAGTGTGACAAACGCTGGAAGTGGGCAGCAGGGGCTCCTGGGGAGTGGGGCTCATGCTCTGCCTTCCCATGTCTTCCCAAGTCCATTCAGGGACTTGTTCCCTGGACAGAGCAGCGCAGGGCTCCCCTCTCAGTTCCTCCCCTTATGGCTGGTGCCTACTGAAGCCAGAGCCAAAGCATTTTATTTCGTCACCATGACTCAGGGTTTGGGTGGTCTCTGCGTCTTCCAGCCGACCGATGCTGCAGCCTATCCAGTGAAGAAAACCGGGAAGGAAGCAAGAGACGATGCTCAGAAACAGAAAGTGTCGCCTGTGAGCCCTGCTGCCTCCAAGGGCCGTGACCAGGTAGAGGCTTGACTTGCTAGGAGGTGACATGCCTGGGAGGGTATGCTGGTTGATGTCCTGAGAAGGGGTGGTTCCCTCTGCTTGGGTTGCTGGGTGAGACCTAGGGAGGAGCTGTGGGAGCAGAAACCAGAGGTGAGGGTTGAGCCACAGACACCCTGACAGGGAATGGCATGTGCCAAGGCCCTAAGGCAGAAAGTTGTGGGAATCAAACCCGAGTACTTTGTAAGAACAAGTGTTCTTAACCACCAAGCCAACACCTTTAGCCTGAGCAGAGTAGAACAGAACAAAGGAAGAGGGTGAGAGAGCTGAGGAGGAATCAGTAGGCAGGAACACACACACACACACACACACACACACACACACATACTATGAGGGATAGATGGGCCGTGGACAAGGGGGAAGGCGGGGGGAGACCAGAAGGCCCTGACAAGTTCTGGGCAAGGAAGACCCTGGCTGCTGTGAGACATCTTGTCTTAACCACTGGGACTTAATTGCTTGTTCCAGGAAGCTGAACTCAAGGGCAAGTCGGCCGCCACTGGCAGGAAAGGTAATGAAAGTGGGAACACACAGCCAGAAGGTCAGAAGCCAGGAGGGGACAAAAATTATGCAGCAGCCTTGAAAAGAAAAACCCAGCAGGCTGCACCGGAGGCTAAAACAAGGTAGGACAGGGGCCCTTGCAATGCACCTGCGTCATGGTTATTCTGCCAGCTTCGTGCGGCTTCATGCAGCTCCTGTCCCACCCAGCCATCATCTCCCATCAGTGTCCTTCTGGACACTGGTCCCAAGTCCTCCCTTCCTGGTCCCTGGGCCTCATAGTCAATGTGATCCTAAGGAACTGTCCCGGATGACGTCACACTGCTGTCCAGACTCCGAGCCCACCCCCTATCCCTAGCATGCTGGGGCTGGGGGGCGCCTCATTTGTAGTCGGGGGAGCAGCAGGCTGGGTCCGTGTGTCTGAACCAGAATGGCTGACACTTGCACTGAGGCGTGTCCACACACAGCAGAGAAATAAAGATGCTGTATGTGCACATGTATGTGTGTGCTCCTACATGTGTGTATGCTCCTGCATGCGTGCAAATGTATGTTTGTGAGCCTGCGTGTGTGCATGCACCCTGGCAGCTCGTGTTTCCTTCTCTTCCCAGTGCACATAACCCAGAGGACACAGTCACTGTGAACTTCCATGCTATTGTATCCCGGGACTTTCAGTTCAATCCGCACAAGCACACGGTGTATGTCAGAGGGGGAGAAGGACTCGGGCAGAAGGGCTGGACTGATGCTTGTGAGATGTACTACATCCGGTGAGTATCCAGGGGCTTGGAGCTCTCTGTCTCGCAGGGTATCTGTCAGTAGTCATGTGACAAAGAGGTTGTGTGCACCTTCCTTACTTCGGTTTCTTTGCTCTTTTTCTTCTGTTTTGGTTTGCATATTTGAAATAGGGTTGGCCTGGAACTCACAGTAATCCTCCTGCCTCATCAGCCTCCTGAGTTTGAGATTATAGGCGTGCACCATTATGATTGGTAGAAAATAAATGTTTCTTTTATTTTTAATGCTTATCTTATTGAGACAGCGTTTTTCTGTGTAGCTGTCCTGGAACTCACTCTGTAGACCTGGCTGGCCTCAAACGTAAGAGCTCACAACCTGCATGTGCCTCATGAATGTTGAGGTTAGAGGTGTAAGCCACCAGTGCCCGGTTTGAAAATGTTTCAGATTCCGTCTTCAGCATGCATTTCTTTCTGGGTTCTGGCTGGAGATCATGCCCTGTTCTAAACACACTATAGCTTTGGGGCTGGGCTTTCAAGACATTTCCTCTGGTAAATATATTCCGTTCCTCCACAGACACCTGCATGACCTCGGGCCTCTCATCGAGGGGAAAATGGACATCCCCAAGCAGAGCCTGGACAAACCCATCCCTTACAAGTATGTCATTCACCGTGGTGGCAGTAGCAAGGACAGTGTAGAATATGAGTTTATCTATGAACAGCCCAAGAAGAAAGGAGAACACGTGAACCGTTGTCTGCAGGTTGCCTCTAACCTCGTGGGCAATAAAGGTAAGACGTTGAGACCCCTGAGCAGGTCAGCTCCCTGGCTGCTTCAGGAGCAGACCTCAGGGTTTGGGTCCTCTGCTTGATCCTGGCCCTGCCGCTGTCTCTTTGAGGAGTAAAGTTGCCTTTGGAAGCTGGTTTGACTTAACCCCCACTGTGAAGAAGGCAGGAAGAGTGCTCATGGAGGAGTCAGATAGGAGGAGCTCTCTCCAGCGCTGGCTGGAACCCAGAGTGGGGCAGGAAGGGCAGTGGTCTGGCTCCCAGAACTGTCAGACGGTGGCTTTGACAGTGACCGTTCAGAGATGGGCCAAGAGTCTTCTGTGTTTGTCGTTTCTTGTCATTCCCATGTGGCGCTTCTCCATCTTTCTGGCGCTTCCATTGGGCTGGGGCTTTCAGAAGGTCCCCCGTGTTCTGTTCACTAGCCTCTTCTGCCTCCTAGCCATGTGTCCTCCTTCCATGGGCCACAGAACCTTTGAGGAATTACCCAGCCATGTGCCATGCCTTGTCCCTTCTGATGGAAGCCAGAATCTTGAGCTACTTTACTACCCAGTTGGAGTTGAAGGAGCAGCACTGGGCCGGGCTGGGGCTGGGCTGGGCGGGGCTGGGGCCGGGGTGGGCGGGGCTGGGTGAGCGGGGCTGGGGCTGGGGTGGGCGGGGCTGGGGCTGGGAGGCAGACAGGTGGATTCCCTGCTGAGCCTTGTCAGCATCCTATGGCTTTATTCAGTGTGGCTTCTTTTTCTCAGTTCTGAGGGCAGAACCTAGGGTATCAGCACTGACATAGAACATTTGTGTGTGTGTGTGTGTGTGTGTGTGTGTGTGTGTGTGTGTGTGTGTGTGTTTGTACCACAAGAAGCCAGGCGATGCTTGTGGAGCTCAGAGGACAGTTTATTAGACATAATAGCAGCGACCCTTATCAACCGAGTTGTCTCCATAGATCCCATAATTTTAAAAAGTTAAGATTTATATATTTATTTTTAAATGAGTACACTGTAGCTGTCTTCAGACACACCAGAAGAGGGCATCAGATTCCATTACAGATGGTTGTGAGCCACCATGTGGCTGCTGGGAATTGAACTCAGGACCTCTGGAAGAGCAACTAGGATTCTTAACTGTTGAACCATCTCTCTAGTCCCCCATAATTTTCCTTAAAGGACAAGATTTGACTATGTTACCCAGGCTGGTCTTTATACTTTTTAAAAGATGGATTAATTTTTTATTTTATGTGTGTGCATGTGTGCTTATATACCACAGGGGGTTCATGGCCAAGGTCAGCAGGGAGCTAAATCAGACACTGTTGGCAAAGAGAATACAGTAGTGCTCAGATACAGCTGCTTGAAGACTTGGGTCCCCTGAAAATTCTTGGAGCCACCGAGTCAGCCCTGGACTGGCTCTGCCACATCCACTTCTGGACAAGGACACAAAACAAAACTTCCCTTTGTCCTCTCACCGGGGCCTCTGAGAAAATCTTGGGTTAGTCTGACTCTTCAGTGTACATGCATGTGAATCATGTGTGTGCCCGGAAGCCAGAAGAGGGCATCAGATCCCCTAGAACTGGACATGCAGGCTGTTGTGAGCCATCATGTGGGTTCGGGGAGCTGAACTACAGTCCTGTTAGAGCAGCCAGCAAGCGCCCTTAGCTACTAAACCTTCAGTCAGTTTTTTTTTTCCTTTAAATTGGCCTTGGCTGTATAGTCAAAGAGGATCCCGGTCCTCTTCTTGAACCTGTCAATCACTGGGATTGCAGGTCTGCTCCTGTCTTCCATATTTGTCTGGTGCAGGGGATCCAGGGCTTTGTACTCCACCAGTGAGCTACATCCACGGCCCAGGGTTCACATCGCTGACTCTGGCCTGTGCAGGCCAGTAGTGAGCTCATCGCCTGGGTTTTCCCTTTGTCCTGTCTCTGGCTGTCCTACGTTCTGCCTCGAGGGGAGGCCAGGCCTCAGGGATTTGGAGCGCACTCGTGTAAGATGTATAAATTGTTCTGTATATGTTAACTAATGCTGGGAACTAGTGCAGTCATAGTTATTCCTTAGCCATCTATTTCCCCAAATAACCACACGGAGACTCTCAGCCAGCCTGACCACCCAGCCCATCTAAGCTAGGTGTCCAGCCGTGCCCTCCAGACCCATCAATCGCTCTTCTGTCCCCTTCTGTCTCCCGGTGAAAAAGCCCTTCTTTCTTCTTTCAAGAGTTCCTGTCTCCCTTCCAGGAAGTCCGGCCTACCTCTACTGTCCAGTCACAGGCTTTAACTTTTTATTGACCTGGGCTGGAGAGATGGCTCAGTGGTTAAGAGCACTGACTGCACTTCCAGAGGTCCTGAGTTCAATTCCCAGCACCCACATGGTGGCTCACAACCATCTGTAATGGGATCTGATGTCCTCTTCTGGTGTGTCTGAGGACAGCCACAGTATACTCATATACATATAATAAATACATCCTTAAAAAAAGAAACAAAAAGTACTTTTTATTGAACAATTCACTTGGGAAGCAAGGTTTACACAGCAAAAGCTGGTGTGTATGAGGATCCCTTTCTGGGGTGACCAGACCTATTAGTCTGGAATTGAGCCTTTGAATAGATAACAACACCAGGCCAATCCCAACACCCATATGTCATCCTTCTGTCCCCTCAGACTGGCATCAGTACGATGACATAATCTGCATGAAGTCTCCTGGGTTATTCCAGCAAGCCAAGGACCACATCACCGACGGCACCAGGAAGGACCTGGTGAGAGGGAAGAAGCATGCTGCTGTGGTTATGCTGAACCGCATCTTCAGTGTGCTCATGCCATGGAGTGCCGTCAACCTGCAGAGCTTCGAGACCCAGTTCCAGCAGTTTTACTCTGTGGTTAAGAAGCCCATGGTTCATGACGGCTATGCAAGGGAATGGTCCAGTCTGCAGTATAAGGAGGAAGAGGTACCCATTTCCCACTGTTACCAGCAGCTCTGGAGTAGACAGGCAGTGTCCCTTGACCAATCAGAGGCTAGATGACCCCTGCTCTTGAGTGGGCCAAGGACAGATTGGGGGCAGGAGGGCCTCATGCCCTCCTCCTCAAGTTTCCTCTGTGCACCACCTCTAGGACTTGTCCTGGTATCTCAGAAAGGGCGGGCTCCTCATTACACCCTACCTACAGGATGGTGTGGCTGTCTCTAGGATAAGACCTCCCCACGCCCCCACTCTGCAGGGCTGGGGACTGAGCATCCTTGGCATGCTCTCTGCTCTGGTGTCTCGGTCCCTGGCAGAGTTACCCGGCCTCTGAGTGTGCCCTGTGTGCTCACACATCTTTCTCTCCTGGAACCAGGTGAGGGCTAACCTGTGGGAGCATGTGAAAAAGCTGATGGACCCTTTCCTGGAAGGAAAGAGTGGGGAGTCTCTGCCTGACGGCTTCCCTGTGAAGAGTAAGCTGACATTGGGCCTGAGCACCCTTTTTATGGTGGAAGCTGCTGACTTCACTGTACCCAAAAAGGACCTGGACTCACTGTGCTATCTCCTCATTCCGAATGCTGTCTCACCGGAAGCCCTCCATAGTGACCTGAGCCCCATCCTTAGCATGGCTCAAAGGTATTTCCTGTTTCATCTGCATGTATGTTTGCACACAGTGGGTCTGCCTGGTGCCCATGGAGCCTGGGGGATGTGTTTCCTCCAGCTCCCCCTGGGCCACTTGGATTAGGAAGCAAGTTATCCCTGCTGGGTCACAGCAGATTTGTAAGTGACCTCCATGAACACAGTGACACTGGCTGGCTTGGGCTTTCATAGCATCGTTTGAGGCTGGTTTGATAGGACCTGAAAGTCACATCAGGTGGCCTTCCCTGAGCAGTTCTTGCTTGGCTTCCTGTTTTACAAGTTCTCTCAGCTGTGCAGTGTAGATGGCGAGGACTCTGGGGACCTGCTGAGGGTTGCTTTAGTGTCGCTGGGATACACTGTCTGTGACAGAACCATCTCCCGGTGTGGACCCTGTCCTGCCTTAGGCTCTGCAGGTGGTGGTCACAGACCACTGGACTGTCCTCCCCTCACCGGCTCCTTTATTCCTTTCTAGATGGCGTTTATACTTGACGACCCTGTGCTTCAGGTGCATAGAGGAGAGGTGTGACCGCTGGCTGGGTGTCTTACCTGTCCTACACTACTGCATGCAGCAGTCTCCGCCCAGGAAGAGCTCCAAGAGCCAGCCCGAGGACACGTGGGCGGGCCTGGAAGGAATCTTCTTCTCGGAGTTTCGGGACAAAACAACCACTGGGTAAGCTGAAGAGCCACACTTCTGACACCAATCCCAGATCTACAGGCTTTGCACCGAGCCTGTCTCCGCCCTGGAGCAGCCTCTTAACATCAATATAGTTACGGAGAAAGATTTAGCTGTCCGCGGGCCCAGAGCTGGGGCTGTGTTCATGTCAGTGACAGCATGGGTGTTTAGTGTGCTTTCGGGATACCGAGGAAGCCGGGTGGCGGCGGCGCACGCCTTCAATCCTAGCACTTGGAATCTCTGGGTTAGAGCCAGAATACAGAGTGCATTACAGGACAGCCAGAGACACACAAGAGACACACAGAGAGACTCTGCCTTGAAAAACAAGAGTGCTGGAGGCAAGCCAAGTGGACAGTTACTTACTTTACAGCCTACTATGGTGGCCAGCTAGTATTTTGCTAGTGGGTTGGTTATGTGCTCTCGGGGTAGGACGATGCCTGGTCAAGGATGCCGTAGCTTTGCTTCAGCCAGTCCTCAGATGTCACCTGAGTCATTTCTGCTTTTTATGTAGTAAGGGGCTTTGATAAACATTGATTCTATTCTCTGCCTAGTTATTTTTATGGGTTCGTGAGTGTGCGTGTGTGCGTTAGTGAGTGTGTATGCTCGCGTGTAAGTTAGTGAGTGCGTGTGTGCATGCATGTGTGTGTGCACGCACACATGCCCACATGTGTTTTGTGGGGCTCCAAGGACAACCTTGAGTAAGGGCCTCATTTCTGGCACAAGAAAATTTTACAGAAGTCCCATCGAAAACTTAGGGCATCAAATGCATACTTTTCCTCTTACCCCCTTTTTTTCTCTCTTTCTCTCTCTCGAATTCCTTCCCCTTCCCTCATACTGGAGAGGGAACCCAGGGGCTTAGCATGGTCAGCAAGTATTCTCCCCCTGGGCTCTGCCCCAGATGTTTATGTCCCATAGTAGCTGGCATTTCAACATCATAGTGCACAGCATTGTAAAGTCACATCGAGGTTACATTGTCATATGTTCTATTGTTGTGGTTCATTTTCCCCCTCACTCCATGGGGGAGGCACTTAGGCTAATAGGACTTTGTTGTTCATCTGGTAGTGGTTTCTTCCTCAGTGCTGGTGGTGGCAAGAAGTCTTTGAACCGGAGTTTGAGGAAAGACCTCAGCCTGTCAACTTCACATTATGCTGCATGCATCTAGGGGAATAGCTCCACAGCCTCTCCTCGGTGTGTGTGTGTGTGTGTGTGTGTGTGTGTGTGTGTGTGATACACATGAGTGCATGTGGCTATTGGGACACTCAGAAGAAAGTGACCTCCTCACGGCTGCCAGCTGCTGGAACAGCTTGCATTTGGATCCACATTTTCAGCTTCCAATTTCCTTAAGTTACTGAGTATAGGTTATTTGATAGAACAGCGATGGACAAGTACTTAGGGAGACCCCTGCTCAGGCTTGGGGGTGTCTCAGAGTGACAAACAGCACCTGTGCTCTGTCTGGGAGGTGGCCAGTGTCGGGCTTGGAGCAAGTCCCATGTCCCCTGCCATGTCCTCTGCCATGATGGTCACTTCAACCAAAGGAAGAGGCTGCTGTCTTTCTCAGCACTTTAGGTATGACAGTGGTGTGTGGCGCTGTGAGACATCACGGTGAACCTTGGTCTCAGGTGGTGGTGCTGGTAGAGACTTGGGTAGAAAGGTGTACAGGGGTGAGGGCCATGAGCACCTAACAGTGTGGTGACAGCGGCCATCCAGTGGTGGTGGTGTGGGGCTAAGAGACAAGACAGCTCTGGGACCAGAGCCTGCTGCAGGCTGGCCACAGCGGCAGGGACGAGCAGTCACTGGGCATTTGGGTCTCAGTTTCTGCCAACTGAATTCACACAAAGCTTGATGCTCCGTTCAGTTCAGCCACTGGTTTGGTACAGGATGAGGGAGAGAGCCCCTCGTGGTGTCGAGGGAACTGTCCAGGAGTCAGCCTACTGATGGACTTCTGTGTCCCATGAGGACCCTCCTGCTCTGTCTTGCTTTATGTCAGTCCTGAGTGCTGCGGGCTCACCGTGCCATGTGCTGTCTCTCCCCAGGAGCCAGGTTTTCCAGTTCATGCAGAGTAGGATGGGCCTGCTGCACGTGGACGAGTACCTCTTCCGCTCCTGGCTCAGCGTGGTCCCTCTGGGAAGCTTATCTTCCTACTTGGAACACTCCATAGAATACCTGAACCACATGCCCTCTCGGGTTCTGGACTGTTTTCAAGGGGTTTCATACCGCCTTCGAGGGCTAGGGAAGACCTCAAAACAAAGCATAAAGGTGGGTTTTGGGGACAGGTTAGCAAGTGTAAGGGCAGGTTAACTGCTACGGGGCTGGGAGCACTCAGTGGTAGAGTATCAGCTCATCCTCAGCACCACAAGGCAAACGAAAGAGGTAAGGGGGTGGGGAACAGGGTGAACACACACACAGTCGGTATGCTCAGAAAACAGAAAGCAGCACAGTTTTGTACTGTGGTTTTACTCATGTGAGGCTGAAGAGTAACCGTTTTGAACCAGTGCCCTATCCGTACAGAGGCCTTTTCATGGCTCGATCTCCAAACGCAGCCCTGCCAAGATTACACCCTCCCTTCTCTTCACTGTCTTAGGATGATGTCAAGAGAGTCTTTGAGATGCTGATGCACCTTCTGAGCATATTTCAGCAGAGGTGAGTAGGGAGGCCAAGGGCAGTGTCCTCCACGCAGCACTGGGAGGAATGGTGGCTGCCCCCGCTGGCCACAGCTTCCCACACACATGCTGCCTCACTGGGGAGGTTGCAGGCCAGGACCACGCTTTCCAAGCTCTGGCTGGTGAAGTTTTGTCCCTGCTCCATTTGATGTAAGTCCCTTTGCTGCCCTTAGCTGAGTCCTGGGTTCCATCAGGAGGCAAGTCAGATTGGAGAAGTCAAATCTGTTGGAGGGCTACAGTCCACAGCAGTGGGGAAGCCCTGGCAGATGAGCAGGAAGTAGAAAGTGGCGAGAGACCAGTGCTGATATCCAGGTCTTTTTCTGCGTTGACTTTATTCTGTGGCTGCCAAGAGTGGAAGGGGTCACAGACTGTTGTCCTGCTGGGTCCTCCCATAGTATAGCAAGTGCTCTTGACTACTGAGCCCTTTCTCCAGCCCCGCCCCCTTTTTCATTTGACAGACTAAGGATCAAACCCCGGTACATCAGGCATGCTGGGCAGTAAAACCTTTGCTTGCCCCTTGCACACACATCTCAGTAAGCATAAACCTGCACTTGTAGAGCTAGGAGACACCCCACACAGAGGACTTCCTTTTTTTTTTTTTTTTTTAAACAAGCTTTATTTAAATAAGGATTTAAATTTATTACATAACATTAAAACAGGAAGGGAGAAGAAAACCAAAAGGCCAGTTTGTTTTTTCACATGGCACTGGGCAGTGGCTC
The DNA here is from genome assembly GCF_963924665.1 of Micromys minutus. Taxonomy (NCBI): domain Eukaryota; kingdom Metazoa; phylum Chordata; class Mammalia; order Rodentia; family Muridae; genus Micromys; species Micromys minutus. The sequence continues at coordinate 64,576,341 of NC_137979.1, forward strand.
GTGTTGAGCTGAAGCCGCCACAGCTAGCCACATGACCAGTGACATTTGTTCCTTTGCCGTAAGTTCGAAACCAGGCTTGCCTTACCCTTCTTGTTCCAGCATCTGTTGGCTAGGATAGATCTGCTTAAAAAGAACTGCCGTGGTGGTGAGCTAGACGTCCTGAACTTCTCTGGAAAGGTGGCCCTTTCTGAATTCTGCCTACCTGGTCAGACACCAGGGGCTCTTTTTATGGCCAGAGAAGTGTTATTCATACTCTCGGTAACCTGGGCTGTTCAAGTGGTGACATTTTTCTAGGGCAGGTGACTCTGTAAAGTTTCCAAGGAACTTCTGGTCAGACATAGCCTTCTTGGCTTGGCTGAAACCCTGTTATTGCTTTGTTTCTGGGTGGACACTGCCAAGGGCTAACTGCTCTCAGCCTGTTCAAATGAGGGACTGGAGACTACACAGCGTGGCTCTGTTCCCTTTATTGCACCAAGGAGTTACACCCCAAGTGGTTACATTGTACAAGCTGCAGGGTTTTAAAACTTGTGACAAGGCACAGAAGGGAAATCCTTCTCATTGGGAGGAAATACAGAGAGCCACAAGCAAACCCAGGAGCTTTCAGCTGATCGTCCTTAGCTGGTCCGATCTCTGTCAGGAAGTGGCATGTGTGCTTGCGCTGGTCACCCTGTAGCTGAGTTACTTCTCTGTGTTCTGGATGCTCAATTACAGGACCATCACAGGCACATTTCTTCTTAAACGCCTTCGCTAGTTTCTTTTTTTATGGTAATCGTCAGCGATCCCTTGGACAGTGGTAAGGGTCTTTGGCCCGTTTCTCTGTTGAATTCTTATATGGATATAATTCTCAGTGCCAGCAGGAAGCCGGTCATCACCCTTACCTGCGTCGGCAAAGGGGTCTAAAGAGCGGACGTTCTGGATAGTGGAAGGCAGCTGCGGGAGAAGGGGGAGGGGCAGGTGTTGGGAAGCAAGGGGGCTGTAGGGGGAGGCAGCTGAGTCCTCGGTGGAGGCTCAGTGACTTTTTAAAAAGGTAACCTTTCTCGTCCCCACCTCTTAGTTCTCAACTTTTTCAATGATTTCTCTGTACTTTTTGGGTAGTATCTTTGGGGAGGACCTGCCACAGACCTACTTGACTGAGTGTTTGATCCTTCATGAAACTGTCTGCAACATCACAGCTGACAGACAGTTCTATGAGATTCCCGCCCTGTCTGCCAAGCTTATCTGTAAGATGCTGGAGCTCCGTCCTCCGCAGGTGAGTGGGACTCGTTCACTGTATAGGAGGCGTGGGCTTCCAGTAACCTCATTTCAAACGGAATCCGGGCTGACTCAGTCATGAGGGAGTTGGCTGAGGCCCTGCTCCAGCTGAGCTCTCTCTCGGGCTTGGGTTTGAGGGAGGGAGGGAAACTATAGGTAGGCAGGGTTTCTGATGTCTAAGCTAAAGAGCTGGTGCAGGACCCCACCGGTTCCTTCCGTCGTCTCTCGAGGTTGACATCGTCTTTTTCTCATTGTCTGCTACCACTCGCCCACCTGAGTCTTTGACTCTTCGCAAACGCAACTCAGACTTTATGGACGGGAGATAATTAAATATATATATTTTAATGTTTTGGTTTTTCTTTTCAACTTTTATGTTGCATGTGTGTGTGCATGTGCATTTGTGTGTGTGTGTGTGTGTGTGTGTGTGCGCGCGCGCGCGCGCGCATGGGTCTGGAAGTCAGAACTACTTGTAAAGGTCAATTTTCTCCTTCTATCATGTGGGTTCTGGGGATCAGACTCAGGCCATCAGGACTGACGACGGTGACTGTAGATTTTGTAATCCCTCGCTTGTGTGTTCACAGCACACCGAAGAGGGGCTGGCGGGAAACTTCTGTGAAGAGTTGGTGACGGGCACCGTGCAGGAGGTCCTGAGCATCACGAGAAACTGGCTGCGCAACGTGTTTAAGAGTCACATGTTCTGCAGAAGCTCAGCTGCCGTCCGACTTTCCTATCCTAATGAGATGGCGGTAAGCCTTCCTGGGAGCCTCAAAACTGCCAGAGGCACATAGGTGTGACCTGGGGACCATCACTACTGACCCAAGAGCTGTGACCAGGGCCCGAACTCTAGCCAGGGATTTCCTTCTGTAAAGAAGGAATATTGACAACCCATGGCCAGGCCTGGCTGGGCTCAGGTTTGCCGTGAGGTGATGGGGATATGGTGTCAGGAATGCTGGGGATGTGGGAGGTGAGGCTGGAGCTGTGAGTGTGTAACACTGAAGTGGATGGTGGAGAAAGGAAGCTCTTCTGTGGGGAAACAGCCAGAGGTACCCGCAGAAAGGTGGTGAGGTCCTGCAGATGGATTGGTGTTGGGCAGTGTGGTTGGCAGTTACTGGGTTCATCACTGGGACATGTTGTTTGCAGTTAACATGACAGTCACAAGTATGAAAGGCTCATCCTGAGATGGCAAAAGAAAACAGGAAAGGTAGAGACCACCTACACAAAGCCTGCAGTTCACAGATTCTGCACACAGTCTGACCTGACCATTAGCCTCGAAAGTGCAGTGTTTCCAAGGGCCACTTAGAGCAGGCCGGGGAAGCAGCACTCTGAGCTGGGTGGCCAGGCGGCTGCTGGGTGGCATGCATGGTTGGTCACTGAGGACAGACAGGCACAGTTTCATGTGGTTCACTGCAGTTTTGTACCTTCCAATGAGATTGTAATCACGCTCTGCAATCCCACTCCAGTGGGAGGAAGCGTTCCCACTCTTCATGCTCCTGTCTCAGACTCTTCAGGAGGAGCACTAAGGGGAGACACCCCCCAATTTTTTAGCTCTTAACAATGCTATAATAGCATGCACCTTCCTTTCCTTTCCAGACAGGGTCTTCCTGTGGTGGCCAGGTCAGCCTCGAACTCGTAGACTTGAGCGATCTTCCTGCTTCCGTTTCCCCCGTCTCCAGGACCACAGAGGAGCAGCACTGCACCTGCCTATCAGTCTGCTTTACCTTTCACCTTGTGGTCGCTGCTCTTTGATTTTGCAGGTGTGGCGTCAGCTGGTGGAGATCGACTTCCCGGAGAAGCATGGCTGGAAGAGGTCACTGCTGGGAGACATGGAGGGGAGACTCAAGCAGGTACCTGGGCTTGGGGAACTTCCTGGGAGATGGGGGACTGTAGAGGGGGTCAGCCACCTAATGTACACAATAGGAGTGGTGCACTTGAGTGTCAAGGCTGAAGGTGGTGAGGCAGGGGGTCAGACATGACTTAAGACATGTGTTTCTGATTTGGCCACTGTCTTTTGAGCTTAGAAGGATGTCAGAGTTCTTGTGTGATGTCCTCAGAAGACTAGGGAGTGGGTTTTGTTATGTTGGGGACCTTACAGATGCTGCCCTGGGCAGTTGAATAGAAAAAGCAAAAACGCAGGGACACACACATTCAGTGCGAATGAAGGCTCTGACATGGAAAATCAGTTTTTACATGACGGGAATTTTTTACCCAAAACTGTCAAGCAGATGCTAGGGAAACAGAAGTACAGGGAAATGGCTTATATTTGAAATTTTACCTCTTTTTAGATGCTTTAGTGCTGGCAGGTTCTTTTTTGCACAGAGTGGGGCTAAGGGCTTTTGAAGCTTTGGGTTTTTGAGATGGTCTCACACTTTTCCAAGCTGGCTTCAAGCTCTCAGCAATCCCTTCCACCGTGGAGACGGCAGGCATGAGCCACCATGCCTTGCTACAGAAACCATTGGACAGCTCGTGTGCACAGAGGCTTGTGAACAGTGTGTGTGCACAGAGGCATGTGGACACTGTGTATCCACAGAGGCTTGTGAACAGTGTGTGTGCACAGAGGCATGTGAACACAGTGTGTGCACAGAGGCCGTGAAGACACTGGGTGCTCCCCTGGAGTGTTGTAGCAAGGTACCCCGAAGCCCTCACGCCTCCCTCCTTGTCTGCAGGAGCCACCCCGTTTGCAGATCTCCTTCTTCTGCAGCAATCAGTGCCATGATGACGGGCCCCATGACAGTGTGGCAAGGAGCATTGAGAAGTGTGTCGTCGAAGCCGTGAGCTCTGTCTGCCAGGTCAGTAGCCCTGCCAGCATGGGTTTACAGGGGTTTCTGATAGGGCCGGCTAAGGGCTGTTTAAGCCTGCTTGTTCTGAGACCCCACGGGGTTGGCTCACCCTCCCTGTGTCCAGAGCCATGCACACGCTGAGATCCAGTCCTCCCGTCCAGCTGCTTGAGAAACAGCATGGTCTCCTGTCCTCTGGGCTGTTAGGTGCCACACAAAACCACAGCTGCTAGGCCGGGTGTGTTGGTACTTGCTTTTCATCTTAATATTTGGGAACTAGAAACAGGTGGGTCCCTGAGATCAAGACTAGCCCTGTCTGTGTAGCTCCTCGGGGCTACATGGTGGGAGTTTGAACCTCAGAACAAAAAGCTTCGAGGCTGCTTGCACAGGTCTTGCCCCAGCCATTTCCCCAGCTGAGCCTCAGTTACACGCCTGTAAGCAGTGCTGCAGGCTGTGTTACTTTGTCCCTTCTTGCTTCTGCAGTGAGGGACAGGAGACACGAGGCCATGTTGGTGAGCAGCATGCTCACTGAGTTGCTCCCTTTCACTTCTGTAGTTTGAGCTCTGCTGAGGCCCTTCCTTATTGACTTGACTTCCTTCTGCCCAGGGCCAGTGTATGAGGTAAAGGGCCAGGATGTGTATGTGGAGATCTAGCTCACCAGCATCCTTTGTCAGAGAAACTGTGCTGTGCCGACTGAATGTCCTGAGCGCCTTGTCCAAAACCCTGCGGGCTTTGTGTGAGGAGAGGGCGCCAAGAAATGTTACGCTTTCTACTTAACAATTGGGTGTGCCTTTGTGCACGTGTGTGTGTACAAGCATGTGCACATGCCAGCCATGACACACATGCATGGAGGTCAGAAGATATTTTTTGGTGACTAGTTCTCTTTTTCCACCTTGTGGGACCCAAGGTCTGAACTCCCGTTGTTAGGTTTGGCAGCAAGAACTTTCACTCACTGAGCCATCGCTCTGGCCTGCACTTTCTTATTTCTCTTCTGTTTTTTGTGTGCCGGTGGTGCTGAGCATTGAACCACGGCTTTACACACAGTAGGTAAGCATTTTGCCATTGTTGTACGCCCAAGTGAGCAGCCCTCCTTTTGAGGCTCTGCGAACTACTTTGAGTAGATTTGAAATATTATTGAGAAAAAAAATAAAAATATTTATATATATATTAAAAAGAGTCTGCAGCTCAGCGGACTTGTCTGCAGCCAGAGCAGACCCACACGGAAGCCCTGGAGCTGTCATCGTACCACATTTCCACTGTTAGGAAGGACTTTCTACGTGAATTCACCACCACAAACGGGACATCCACCACAGACCCTGTACTGGAAAGACGATGTCCTCAGAACTAGGAAGACAGCCTCCTTCATATTCTCTTCCATAACTAGTCTGTCACCTACAGTCAGTCCTCCAAGGATAACTTCTAAAGAAATTATTTTTAAGATAAGGTCTCAGTTAGCATGGGCTTGGCCTTGAGTTTTTTGTATAGCCTCAGCTAGCCTACAACTTCTGCTTCCCAAATGCTAGGATTGCTGGTCTGAACCACCATGCCCGGTCTCCATGTTTCTCTTAATTCGAAACAGACTAATAAGACGTTTCTGTCTCTTTTTTGACTCTCCTTTAACAGTCTCAGACCAGTGTCCTTGAGGGGCTCTCCTGTAAAGATTTGCGGAAGTTCGGTACCGTCTTGTCTGCTGTGATAACCAAGTCATGGCCTACGCACAACGGGGAGCCTGTGTTCGATGCCGATGAGATCTTCAAATACCTGCTCAAGTGGCCAGATGTGAAGCAGCTCTTCAAAAAGTGTGGTATGTTCTGATGTCTATGGGGGGCTTGGCGAGGGGGTTGTCCTCCTGGCCTCGACATTCAGCTGCCACGCACGTGCTGATGAGGAGTGGAGGGGCCAGGATAGGCATGGGCAGACAGGATGCCCCAGTGCCGAGCGCCCTGCACACCAGCCACGTGCTACCACGCTGTCTCTATGCTGCCTCCCCGCAGCCCCTCTGAAGGCCTCAGTTTGCAGAGGAAGGGATCGGGGTACAGCCCACCGACTGCTCTGCACACAGCATTATGAGCTCCAGGTGGGCTGAGGAAATGCTCAGCAGGTGAAGTACCTGCTGTGGTAACGTGTGGAGCCCCACACCTACATACATGGCTGGCTGTGGCACCCACAAAGATACGGTAGAGCCAGTGATGTAGGGGTGGAGACAGAAGGATCCCTGAGGATCAATGGAGACGCTGGTTACTGTTCCTGGATTGCCTACACATGCACGCACATTTAACACACGCACGTGTACACACGTGTACACACTAAACAAACCCCAGTGGCCTTCAAAACACTGACTTTGAGAACAGTGCTGGTTCACCAACAGAACAGGAAGTCCCACCTGATCCTCTCAGGAGTCACAGGTCCCAAACGTTATTTATGCCTTCCCCTGAAGTCTCTTTGTGTGTCTTGTGTGGGCCGCTCTGTTTAGATCTTGTAGCGGTAATGTGCTGGGTTTGGCACTAACCCAGGTCAGGTTGTAATTCTCAATTTTGCGGGATCTTGGGCAGCCAAACAGAGAGCCCCTCGAGGCTTGTGAGGTGTGAGGCGCAAGTGTGTGACTGCCGAGGTGGGTGCCGTATGCATCTGCTGTCACTGTGAGAGTATCACATGTATGTTTTCAATTAATAGGGCTTCTAGAAAACTTCATCAGAAAACATAGTTCCCACACAGCCTCCCCAGTGCCCGTGCTGTTTACACGTGGAATTGTGGTGGGCCCTTTTTAATGGATGAGCTGGGCAGTGCTGGGATCTGGAGGGGTTCAAGCCCGGGTTCGTAGGGTGCTCTGGGTTTTATTGGTGCACGACGGCATGTTTGGTGCATCACAGTGTCACGATAAACTCATTGTCCCAAGGATCTGTGACCCTCCTCTTCTCTCTCCTGTAGTTTATGTTTGTGGAAGACCCAACACTTGGAAACATATAACATGTGTCTACTTAGAGACTGATTCTTTTCGTAGATGGGACTCTGCATCTGAAGCTCCTCCCTGCCTCCTTGTTGCTTAACAGCTGAGTTCTATTTTTATCACGGAGCTGCCACAGTTTCTTGATCTGTCTGTCTGCTGAAGAGCATCTCAGTTGTATCAGGCTTTTGTTTGTTTTTTTGTTTGTTTTTGTTTTTGTTTTAGGGTTTTTGTTTGTTTTTGTTTTTTGAGGCTGACAATCATGTAACCTTGGCTGGTCTATAGAGACCTGGCTGGTTTTGAACTCACAGAGATCTGCCTGCCTATACTTCCAGAGTGCTGGGATTCAAGGTGTATGCCACCATGCCCAGTTGTTCTATGGATTTAAAATGGGGATAAGGCTACTTGGTTTTTGATAACACAGATAAACAAGGTTTTTTTAAAAATTTATTTCTTATATATAAGTATACTGTGGCTGTCTTCAGACACACCAGAAGAGGGCATAAGATCTCATTACAGATGGTTGTGAACCATTGTGTGGTTGCTGGGAATTGAACTCAGGACCTCTGGAAGAGCAGTCTCAGTGCTCTTAACCACTGAGCCATCTCTCCAGCCCCAACAAGGTCATCTTTATTTATTTAATTTTTAATTATTAATTTACTTGTTTGAGGTAGGGTTTTTCTACGTAACAGTTCCGGTATCATGGAATTCTCTTTGTAGACCAGGCTAGCCTCAAAATCTCAGAGATCTGCCTGCCTCTGCCTCCTGAGTGCAGGGATTAAAGGCCTGCGCCAGCACACACAGCCCAGTATGATCTTTTAAAACAAATCTAATCATAGCAGGAGAGAGATTTTTCTAGGAGTTAAAAGTAAATGTGTTTAAAATCTTGACATCTAAGTTGGTTGTAAGTTCACAGTGATGGTGGCCAGGGTGTGCAGAACCTGCAGCCATGCACCAGTCAGATGTTGTCACGCCTGAGCGTTGCTGTAGCAGGAGTCACCAGAAATCCCCGGTGGGTCAGGAGACCCAGGCTCTCAAATGTGTGCTCTCCCTCTGACCAGGCACCAATGAGAAGAACGCCATAGACAGCATCACAGACGAAGGCAGGCAGCTGCTGGCCACCGCTGAGTCTGTGTTCCAGAAGGTTGCGGGGGAACTTGAAAATGGCACCATTGTGGTTGGACAGCTGGAGTTGATCCTAGAGAATGAGAGTCAGTTTATTGACATCTGGAACATAAGTGAGTATCAGATTGAGACAGCACCTTCAGGGTGCTGAGCAGTGGGAAGAGCGAGAAAGCTTGGGTGTGCCATGTTGTGGGCAGGGCGTTTCTGGGCTCTGTAACTGCCAGTAGCTCTTGCCAGAGAGCTGAGAAGCTTGATTATTCTGAGGGGCATCACAGGAGAGCAGTAAAGTGAAGGCAGTGAGATCTTAGTCTGCTGTCTCCATAGACTGGCTGAGCAGAAGTCTCATTGCCCTGGCCATGGAGCATGCTCACAGAGAGGCAGCAGAGAGGATTCCAGGGAAAACATATAGGATTGTGTGAGTTGTCAAGTTACTTTTCAGATAAAAAGAGGCTGCCCTTCCAAGAGAACACCCACGGCGTGATAAACTTGCTGAACAGGAGAAAGGATGATTTGTGTTTCCTCAATCAAGAGAAGAGATATGTGGAGAGCCTCCTGACACAGCTCGGGAGAGTGAAACACCTAGTGCAAGGTGGGCAATGAAGACTGAAGGGCCTCGGGGTGCAGGGCGGAGGAAGGCTCAGTGAGGACAGAGTAGAGGCAGAATTGGGGCGGGAGGGGCACTCTAAAACAATATTTTTAATTTCCATGGGGGAGGGGGCACAAACGTGTGTGTGCATTTGGAGGCCCAGGGTAGATACTGGGAATCTTTCTTGAGTCCCCTCTCACCATATTCAACGGTCTCTCAATCAGACCCAGAGCTTGCTGTGTCTTTCTATCCTTGATAGCCAGTTTGCACTGAGGATCCCTCCGGCACCTGCCTCCCCGGGATGGAACCGCAGCCAGGCTGCCGTGCCTACCCAAGGTTTATATGGGTTCTGGAGCTCAGAATTTTTTTTAAATCTGAGTACAGGGAATCAGCCTGGTTTCTGTATTCCCTCCCATGCTTGCAAGCATCCCTCCGACTTTTCTGTGTTGGTTTCCCACCGGTGATTCTCCTAAGATGGGGAACTTATCCCCCCCATCAGATCAGTTAGGGGGCTCTAGGCTTTCTAAGCAGGTGCCCTCTGTACTTCTTCCCTTGTACATCCCCCTCCCCCGACTGTTTCTCAGACAGGTTATCTCCCTTGCTGAGGAAGAGACAGAGGAGTGTTTGCCCCAGGAATCAGATGTTGTTCTTGCTTGTCTCTCAGGTTGCTGGGAGGCCTGGGGCAGTCCTGGTGACTGATCCCTTGTGTATGACACATATTTGCCCATACTAGATGCAATGTAGATCAGGTTATCCTCAAATTCACAGTGATCTACCTGCCTCTGCTTCCTGAGTGCTAGGATTAAAGGCTACCTCAGCCAGCCAGTGTCTGATTTTTAAGATATAGTTTCTGTTTTTCTAATTAGTGTGGTCTTTAGAAGAGTGAGAACAAGGTATATATTTTCCAACTGGCCTTTTTACCCAGTTGTGTACCCAGTTTCCTTGTTGTGAAAACTGACAAAGCCAAGGTGGAGGAGAGGAAAGATGTACACCCTCCACAGAGAAATGACCCTAGAGGTTGTATTTGTTTCCTTAGAGAAGCATGAGAGAAAGAACTAGGGCTGCACCTTAGTAGCAGAGCACGTGCCCGGTGTTGCCAGGCAGCAGGAGCTGTCCCCAGTGCTGAAAAAGCAAACGCTAGTTCTGCCCACCCTGGTGCATGGCCACCTGGCTATTAGGAGGATAATGTGCCCACACGTTCCCTCACTAAGAAAGAAAAGCATTGGGGGACAAGCAGGTGAAACAGAGAGTCAGTGCAGCAGCAAAGGGAAACCCTGTCTCAAAAAGGTGTGTGTGTGTGTGTGTGTGTGTGTGTGAGAGAGAGAGAGAGAGAGAGAGAGAGAGAGAGAGAGAGAGAGAGCAAGAGAGAGAGAGAGAGAGAGGGAGAGAGGGAGAGAGGAATAAAATACAAGAAAAGTGAGATAAAATGCTCCTGTGATTTGAGGTTTAACCGCCACCCTTTAATTCTGGTTTCTATAGTGGAGCTTGGAGACATTGAAACAATCCACTCTCAAGACCTCAGCAATAAGAAACTCAATGAAGTTGTGATTAAGCTCCCCAATTCTTCCCAAAGGACGACACATTACCACCTGAGCCCTAATATCCTAGAGATGGCAAACAAGCTAGACTCCTTGAAAGACAGCCATATCTTCCAGGACTTCTGGCAAGAGACGGCGGAGATTCTGGATGAAGGTCTGGATAAGGATGGCAAAATGTTTAAGTTTTTGCTTTCAGATGTCTCGAGATACCTATATGGCCCTTGTTATGAGAAATTCTACAAACTTTATGAGAATCTGAAGTCAGGAGAGATCACCTTTGCTGAGGTTGATGTCGTCTTCAGAGACTTTAAGGATAAATACAATGAGCTGAGTGAAGACCTTATGTTTATGTGCACTACGGACCCCCAGGACAAAAGAGGTTGGATCCCACAGCGCGTTAGGCAGATCAAAGAATACCATACCCTGAACCAGGCTGTCAGCTCTGCCGAGGTCATCTTGAGCATCCAAAGAGCTTTGCGTCTGACCGGTGACTTCAGTGTTCTTAACCCACTGTTAAACTTTGTAAGTTGTTTGCTGGCTTTCCTGAGGGGTAAGGATCTTCCCAAGGGAGGTGAGCTTTTGGCTTGAGTTGGCTGGGGTCAGGGACTTCCGGCTTGGCAGTGTGATTGGTGTTTAAGCAGCTGGGAACAGCAAAGCTCTTGTTTTTTGCTCACCTGTATGGAGGCTTTGTTCCACTTTTCTTCATGAATAAGGTGGTAGCTCCTGAGCCAGTGGGTTTCAGGCCATGCAAAGGGATCAGCCATCCAAAAAGAGGCCATGTTCTGCTTTGTTATTTTTGAGGTTTGCCTTACTCAGGGTTTCTATTCCTGTACAAACATGACCAAGAAGCAAGTTGGGGAGGAAAGGGTTTATTCAGCTTACACTTTCACATTGCTGTTCATCACCAAAGGAAGTCAGGACTGGAACTCAGGCAGGTCAGGAAGCAGCAGCTGATGCAGAGGCCATGGAGGGATGTTGCTTACTGGCTTGCTTCTCCTGGCTTGCTCAGCTTGTTTTCTTATAACTCAGGTCTACCAGCCCAGGGATGGCACCACCCCCAATGGGCTGAGCCCCTTGATCACTAGTTGAGAAAATGCCTTACAGCTGAATCTCATTGAGGCATTTTCTCAACTGAGGCTCCTTTCTCTATGATAACTCCAGTGTGTGTCAAGTTGACATAAAACCAGCCAGTACAAGACTATAGTTACTTATTTCTCCTGCTTCCAAGCTCTTCTCTCTCTCTCTCAAATTCATGGCTTCTTTTGCCATGTTCTTTAATAAGATCGTAAAAACACAGAAAAAAGGGAGGTCATCTGTCCCAGATGCCATTGCATCAGCTTTAGATGGCAGCAGCAGCAGCAGCACCCGGCAGAGCCGAGAGGGGAGGTCTATTGTCTTTATTTAGAGACAGGGTCTCACCGTGTAATCTGGCTGTCCTGGCTGTTGCTGGGTAGACCAGGGTAGCAGCTGGCCTTGAACTCACAGAGACCTACTTGCCTCTGCCTTGAGATAAGTGCTGAAATAAGGCATGTGTCATCATGGCCACCTTTGGGGCTGTCCCTTGACCAGTAAAATTGGGATCTGGTAGTGCGATGGTGAGAAACCAATTTCAAAGGCCATGTAAACTCTGGTGTGGAGTGGGAGGGTGTGTATGGGGGAGCAAGAAGTGGAAGGAACAGGGACACTGTTGGCCAGGGAGGAGGAATTCCTGTGGTTTTCAACGTAAGTGTGCCTGGCTCTTGCTATGGGTTGGCTGTTCCTGCCTAGACATGGTTAACCAGGGTCAGTACAAGCTAAAATTCACCTTCCAGGTGGATAACTTTAAGGATTTCCGTAATGAGAAACTGGACCAGATCAGCCCACAGTTCATCAAGGCCAAGAGGCTGCTCCAAGACATCAGCAAGCCTCGTCACCGCTGCTTGAAGGAACTCGTCCTGCAGACGGAGCTTGTCCACTGGCTGCACGAGGCTCTGGAAGGTATCGTCAACCCCCTGGGCTGGCCTAGGTCCTGCCAGTGGTACCAGCTGGACAGCTGTTCCTTTTCTTCTTTTGGCAGAGAGGCAGTGTCTATCATGTTGACTGGGGGCATATTTTACTCAGATGGTGTCTCGGGGCTCCTGTGTCACTCCCTGCTTGCTGTGAATAGCTGAAAGCCTCTTTTTAAAAAAGCGCCTAGTATAGCCTTTTAATTTTTAGTTTTATTAATTTGTGTGTGACAATATATTTACTTATGTATGTGTGCCACATATGTGCCTGGTGCCTGTGGAGGTCAGGAGTGTGTCAGCTTCCCTGGAACCGAGGTTACAATCTGGTTGAAAGCCACTGTGTGGGTGCCGAGAACTTAACTTGGGTCCACAGAGGCTGCACTAGCTCCCATTCTGTGTTGCTTCCTTCTGTGGGCTTTGGTTCCACCTTGATGCTTATCTTCGGGTGGATCAGGAGCCTGTGGAGAGGTATCTCAGTTTTTCTCAATGTCAGCATATTCTTTACCAGCTGAGCCTTGGTCGGTCTGCTTAAGTGACCTTATGGAGGGTCAAGGCGACTGTGCAGAGCAAGCCTATTGCGGTGCGTGGGATGTGCTGCCTGATACAGATTACAAGTCAGACAGTAGATTCAACAAGTGATCTTGGCAGAAGCAGGAAGTGTGTCAAACCAAGTCATTGGCTTGGTGTCCAGTAATGGCTTCACTTAGAATTACTGCCCCAAGTTCAGCATGGTCATGAGTCGGTCTCCTCTTTCCTCCTCTCAAGACATCAATGAACTCAAGGTGTTTGTGGACCTGGCCTCCATCTCAGCGGGAGAGAATGACATTGACGTCGACCGGGTGGCCTGTTTCCACGATGCTGTGCAGGGATACTCTTGTCTGCTGTACAAGATGGATTCAAACACAGACTTCAGTGAGTTCATGGGTCATCTAGAGGAACTTTGGAGAGCCCTGGACAATGACCAGCATCTGCCCGATAAGCTGGTAAGTCTACCCAGGACCCAAGGCTGCCTCTGATAGACCTGCTTCATGACAGACCCTCGCCACGCACAGGAATGTGCGTTCTCTCGAGTCATGCTTGGTCTCCACCCTGTCTGTGAGGCAGGGAAGGACGGCTGGAAGAAGCGTGGTGAAATCTTGCCTATGGGAATGTGAAGTGTGCGAACTTTCTGCCAAAGGCTCACATGTGAATGACAGCCCATAGTGCATGCTTTCCTTTCTCCACTGGTCATGCTAAGAAATCATAAATGGACCTTAAGAATCTAAGACTCAGGCCTCAGCCCCTGTAGCTTTTGCAGAGGACCCAGGTTTGGTTCCCAGCACCCACATGGCAGCTCACAACTTTCCATTACTCCAGTTGCAGGGGGTACAGCACCCTCTTCTGGCCTCTCACGGCACCAGGCATCCACCTGATGCGCATGCACATGAAATGAAATAAATTTTTAAAAAACAAAAGAAGTCAGGTATGGTGGCACACACTTTTAAATCCCAGAGGCAGGAAGATCTGTTTGAAACCAGGCTGGTCTCTAAATCACAAAGATTGTCCTGCCTCTGTCTCCCAAGCACTGGGATTCGAGTTATCTTGCTCAAAAAGAAGAAGAAATGAAAAAGCTTGAGGCTCCCTAACACTCATTCCGTCATCTCGCTGTTGTGTGTGTTGAGCTTTGCAGTACGTGTGTGTGTGTGTGTGTGTGTGTGTGTGTGTGTGTCGTCCACAAATAAACCCAATGCCCTGATGCTGGGCTTCAGAGCTGTGTAAGCCTGGCCAATGAAGACCGCATGACAGAGCCCGGGGGACAGCCCGAGCAGACGCTGCACATGTGCTGGGGATGTGTGCTGTGGACGGGGTGTGGGGGGCAGCTGAGCACCAGCAAGGGCACGCCTGCTCACTACAGCCTGTTCTCTGCTTCTGTCCCAATAGAGAGATTCTGCCAGAAATTTGGAGTGGCTGAAGACAGTGAAGGAAAGCCATGGGTCTGTGGAGCTCTCATCCCTGTCTCTCGCCACAGCCATCAACAACAGAGGCATCTACATTATCAAGGCCCCCAAAGATGGCCAGAAGGTGAGTCTCCCAAAGTCCTGGTGCACTTTTGTATGACCCTGTGGCCTTAGGACTCTAACTAACTAACAAAATGTGTGTGACCTCTCAGATTTCTCCAGACACTGTCCTTCACCTCCTCCTCCCCGACGCCCATGGTTACCAGGAGGAATCGCGCAAGTACTCTACGGAGGAGCTGAAGGAGCTTTTGAATAAGCTGATGCTGATGTCTGGCAAGAAAGACCACAACAGCAATAAAGAGGTGGAGAAGTTTTCAGAGGTGAGCACATGGGTTTGTGCTGCTTGCCCTCAGGGACCACTCTGGCTTCAAGACAGGCCAGTCAGCTTTGTTAAGGAGCTGTGCAAAGGATTTGAGTAGGGTCGATATGGCTTTGCCATGTATCTGCAGGGTGCATGGTACCCCGAATCACAACCCCAGAGAATATCTGAAGTGGGCTAGGACCCTATTAGCAGCTGGTCCTCCTCAGGAGGATTTAGGACCAGCTGTGGAGAAGAGAGGACCATCAGATATTCTTAGAAAGAAGCAAAGACTTCACAGCCTCTGTACTCCTGTTGAGGCAGGAGGATTTTGGACTTGAGGCCAGCTTGCAAACATGAAACTCTGCTTACACACACACACACACACACACACACACACAAAAACACACGTGCCCCCACATAGTATTTACATCCTTCATCTTTCCCCAGACATGGTGGCACAGGCCTTTAGTTCCAGCATACTGGAGGCAGAGGCCTTTGTAATCAGAGATCTTTGTAAGTTCAAGACCAGTCTGGTTCCCTAGTGAACTCCAGGATAGCCAGGGAAACATACCGAGCCCCTGCCTCAAACCACCAAGAAGGAAAAGAAAAGGGAAAAGACAACGGGTGGTGCTGGGTATCAAGCCGATTGTGTAACCATGGGAGGCAGAGCTGTGGTATGGTGAATATTAGGCGGGGTTTTGTGACAAGTGAGCTGGCCTAAGACCCTGAGCTGGAAGTGGGCAGCTGTGTAGGGCAGTGCGTGTCCCCCGCAGGTCTGTGCTGTGCTTTGGCCTCATGGTTCCCTTTCCTCCAGGTCTTCAGCAACATGCTGCGGCTTGTGCATGTCTTCATAAACCTGTACTGTGCAGGCAACATGTTGTTCAGGACTTGGACTGCTCACGTCTACTGTTCCTCCAGTGGGGGCATCTCCATGAACTTTGGGTTGGAGCTGCTGAGCCAGTTGACAGAGAATGGAGACGTCACTGAGCTCCTGGGAGCCCTCTGCAGGCAGATGGAGAAGTTCCTAGACGATTGGAAAACCGTGGTTGCCCAGAAGAGAGCTAAACACTTTTACCTCAACTTGTACACAGCTGAGCAGCTGGTCTACCTAAGCACCGAGCTCAGGAAACCTAGACCTAGTGAAGCTGCCCTCATGATGCTGTCCTTCGTTAAAGACAAATGCATCGTCCAGGACCTCAAACAAGCTTTGAAAAGTGCCTGCGAAAGCAAGGTTGCCAGACACAGCCTGCAGGAGGTTATGAATACACTGCCTCACCAGCTACTTTCTAAGTCTGGCCTGATGGGGAAGCTTCAGGTCATTATGGAGCAATCTCTCAAGTGCATGAACGCCTTCCTGAGGAGCTGTCTGGACCTGGATACCTTGGGTAGTTGCCTGGCTCATTTGGCCACGCTGGGTGGCTCTCCTGTGGAACGGCCACTCCCCAAAGGCCTGCAGGTTGGCCGGCCTAACCTGATCTTGTGTGGCCACTCTGAGTTGTGGCTGGCTGCACTGGCCACCTACATGCAGGCCCCCATGCAGCCCCTGCCCACCTTTGATGAGGTGTTGCTCTGCACCCCAGGGACCACAATCGAGGAGGTGGAACTACTCCTGAGACGCTGCCTCACTTTGGGCTCCCAGGAGCACAAGGTCTACAGCTTGCTGTTCGCAGACCAGCTGAGCTATGAAGTGGGCTGCCAGGCAGAGGAGCTCTTTCAGAGCCTGTGCGCACAGTCACACCGTGAAGACTACCAGCTGGTGATACTCTGTGATGCTGCCCGGGAGCACAGCTACATCCCTTCCACCTTCAGCCAGCACAAAGTCCCCCTGGTGCCCCAGGCCCCACTGCCGGACATCCAAGCCTACCTGGAGAACCATTATCAGGTCCCCAAGCAGATCCGGTCAGCAGCAACTGTATTCAGAGACGGGCTGTGTGTTGGAATCGTGACATCTGAAAGAGCTGGTGTTGGTAATAAAAGAGGGCCTCCCTTCCAGACACTGCCCAGTGACACACTTCCTTTTCCAACAGGGGTGACTCTGATGAAGCCGTCCTTCAGGGGTTTGGCTCTTCCTTAGCTGTAAGCCAGTGAGAACTCTGTCCTTTCTCATCTAGTTTTGAAAGTTGGGGAGTTCCTTCCTCAGACTTTCTTGCAGTTTCTTTCCTCTGTGAAGAAGCCCTGGCCATGCTCTGGTTGCTGTTTGTTTCCTCCCTACTGCCCCCTCCTCCCTGAACCACTCTTTCTGCTGGGAGAGAGTCCCCCACACCCTAGCTTTTGCTGTTACTGACTTAGATACGCCACCGGTAGCCAGGAAGAGGCAGAGCTGGTTGGTGGGCGGTAGACAAGGAACCTGAAGACTCATGGGAAATGAAGGTACTAGACAGTGATGTGCGTGGCGTCTGGTCTGAACCAAGCAGAGTCACTTCTAGGACATCTATATTCCTCCTGCGCTGTAAATTGGGGGCCTAATTTTTACATGTTCGCATTGTAGGAAAGTCTCTCTACGTGAACACATTGCACAAAAATCTAAAGATGAAGCTACGCGATGAGACGGTACCTTTAAAAATTATTCGGTTGACAGAGCCTCACATTGATGAGAACCAAGTCCTGAGGGCCCTCCTGCCATTCTTGAAGGAGGACTATCAGAAGAAGCCGGTCATATTTCACATTGATGTGAGCACTTCAGTAAGTGTCCCAGCATCATCCAGTGACCCGTAAGGAGGGCACGGTTCCCTGATTCTGACTGCCTCCTTCCTCCACATGTATCCTGTCAAGGAACAAACAAGCCAGTCTATAGGCTGAGGGCAATGGCTAACACTCTCCTGATAAGTCCATGTGTTTCTTTCTTTAGGTTCAGACTGGAATTCCCATCTTTCTTTTCAAGCTCCTCATTCTGCAGTACCTAATGGATATAAATGGGAAAATGTGGCGTCGGAATCCGTGCCATTTATATGTTGTTGAAATCCCACAAGGTCACTCAGTACAGCCAAAGAGGTCTTCTAAACTGGTGTGTATCAAGAAAAACAGAAAGGTTTGGTGGGTGTGGAGCACTCCCATCCTGATTTTATCTATCTATCTATCTATCTATCTATCTATCTATCTATCTACCTATCTACCTACCTACCTTCCTATCTACCTTCCTATCTATCTATCTATCTATCTATCTATCTATCTATCTATCTATTTATCTATCTATCTTTGCCAACCTGATACAAGCTTGAGAAATCTGAGAAGGGGGTACCGCAGTCAAGGACATCCCTCCACGAGATTGCCTGTAGGCAAGTTTATGGGGAACTTTCTTGATTAATGATTATAGCCTGGCCCAGCCCTCATCAGAGGACAGTGCCACCGCTAGAACTGTGGTTCTGGATGGTAGAAGAAAGCAGGCTGAGCAAACCATGGTGAGCAGACCAGAAGGTGGTGTTTCTTCCTGGCTTCTGCTTTAGTTCCTGTCTCCACCTTCCTGTCTTGAGTTCATGCCTTAACTTTCTCAGAGTGTAACATGGGAGTTGTAAGGTGAACTAAACCCTTCCCTGCCCCAGTAGCTTTTGGTCATGGTGTTTTTTATCATAGCAGTGGAAACTAAGGACAGAAATCAATACCTTCATGGGATATTGCTGTGATAGATTTGACCATGTGTTTTGGGGAGAATTATTATGACATTTGAGCTCTGAGCCACTGAGTGCTCAGAGCTCAGTGCAATATTTTCTGGGAGAGGAACACAGACCAGAGAGGCCTGGCTTGTGAAGTTTAGAGGGAAGTAAAGACTCATGTCAGGGCTATTTGAGTGGTTTTGAATTAAGAAGCTGTGGTTCTGGTTAGCTGGGAAAGAAGCATTGACTGATTAACAAGAGACCAAAACCACTATGGTGGAAACCTTAGCTTGTCTTGGACAATTCATGCTGGTCAGCTGTGGCTGAGAAATTACCACTGACTGAGACCAGCGTCACTGAGGTGAAATCTGGGAAATGTTTCCTCGGGGTCAGCACACAGTGGTCCAGAAGGTGCTGAGCCGGTTTCCCCGGGCTTGCAGCTGATCTCTGTTCAAAGCTGCTGGTCTCACTGATTCCGGGAATAAACTTGGTACTATAAAGGGTTTCTTCGTAAAGCTGCCGAAGATATAATAAGCTATACAAGTAAAACTTAGCTATAGGCCTCCTGCCTCCATTATGGCTGGAAGATTAGTGTAACCAACCAGTCTTGTTAGAAACCGTAGGAAAGAAAATACTGTGCCTACTTAAAGTGAAGGGGTTACTGAGAGTTCGTTTGCTGAGACTGGCCTCTAGTTAGGCTCTAGTCCCACAACAAAAGGCAACAACCTTGACTTACACCTGGCTCTTAGTTCAACCCCTTACCATGGGGGATAGCAGAGCCCCCCCCATAGATAACACGACCACCATTCTGTCCTGGTCTGCTGTTAAATCTCCTGTGTTCTTACTGTGAAGAGAACGAATATGCCAGGTTGGCCAGATGACGCTGGGTAACAACTAATCAAAAAGAGCAGCGCTGGTGTGCATGTAAGAAATAATTTGACAACAGCCCATCTGCACACCCCATCATCTCCGTTCGAACTGTTCAAAGTGCAGCCTTGGGCGGGGACCTGAAAGACAAAGATGGCAGCATACGTGGGACGTATAAGCCTAAGGTGCATAGAAGGTAGTAAAGCGGAGCCAGGCATGCACTTGTGTTTAGGAGCCTCTTCCTGTTAGTGTCCAAGTGTGCAGGATGACTTCTCCCCGGGAAGGAAGGCATGTTACTTCCTCTTGGATCTGAGGTTTGGAACTCACATATACTCACAAGTGTATGTGCATAGCAAGGCCGCAGATCTCCGATTGTGTTAGAAAGTGCATCCTCCTTAGGGATGTGTCTTGTGATTCAGTTCTTTAAACCCTCAGCAGGCAAAAGTTCCCAGTCCATGGAGACAAATTAAGTCCGGTGTGGAGAGTTAAGGCAGAAAGACAGCTGTTAGGGAATCCAGTGATAATTGTCTTATCTGTGTTTCCTCCTTGCAGAATGCACATGTGCCCCCGTTCAAGTTTCTTGATATCTTCCCCAAAGTCATGTGCCGCCCTCCCAAGGAAGTGATAAACATGGAGCTGACCCCTGAGAGGAGGCTCTCAGATCCTGCGATGGACCCACTGGAGTTCCGCAGTGAAGCGTTCCAAAGACCTTACCAGTATTTAAAACGGTTCCATCAAGAGGAGAACCTGGACGAGTTTCGGTATGAGGAAGACTCTGTGGAAGGCTCTCCTGAGGAGTGCTTGCAGCACTTCCTGATCTACTGCGGCTTGACAAACCCTTCCTGGTCAGAGCTTCGGAACTTCGCTTGGTTTCTGAACTGTCAGCTCAAAGACTGCGAGGCGTCTGTCTTCTGCAATTCAGATTTTACTGGAGACACACTTCGGGGCTTCAAGAACTTTGTGGTGACCTTCATGATCTTCATGGCCAGGGATTTTGCCACTCCGAGTCTTCACACTTCAGACCAAAGCCCAGGTAAACACTCGGTTGCCATTGACGGAGTTGCTGAAGAGGACCTGGCTCCCTTCTCTCTTCGGAAGAGGTGGGAGTCAGAGCCCCATCCATACGTTTTCTTCAACGGTGATCACATGACCATGACATTCATAGGATTTCACCTGAAGACCAATAACAATGGCTATGTTGATGCCATCAGTCCCTCAGACGGGAGGGTCATCAAAAAGGACGTCATGACCAAAGAACTGTTTGATGGGCTGAGGCTTCAGAGAGTGCCCTTCAACATTGACTTTGACAACTTGCCCAGACACGAGAAGCTTGAAAGACTCTGTCTGGCACTAGGTATTGAGTGGCCTATTGACCCTGATGAAACATATGAACTTACCACAGACAATATGCTTAAGATCCTGGCCATTGAAATGAGGTTCCGGTGTGGCATCCCAGTTATCATCATGGGAGAGACGGGCTGTGGGAAAACCAGGCTCATCAAATTTCTTAGCGACCTCAGGCGTGGTAGTGTTGAGGCAGAAACTATGAAGTTGGTGAAGGTCCATGGAGGGACAACACCGTCCATGATCTACTCCAAGGTCAAGGATGCTGAGAGAATAGCCTGCATCAATAAGGACCAGCACAAGCTGGATACCATCTTGTTCTTTGATGAAGCCAACACAACAGAAGCTGTAAGCTGTATCAAAGAGGTCTTGTGTGATCGAACAGTGGACGGCGAGCACCTAAACGAGGACTCTGGACTGCATATTATTGCTGCCTGCAACCCTTACCGGAAGCATTCCCAGGAGATGATCCTCCGCCTGGAGTCGGCGGGTCTGGGATACAGGGTGAGTGCAGAGGAGACTGCAGACAGGCTGGGCTCCATCCCGCTGCGGCAGCTGGTGTATCGGGTCCATGCTCTGCCTCCAAGCCTCATTCCTTTTGTCTGGGACTTTGGACAGTTGAGTGACTCTGCAGAACAGCTCTACATCCACCAGATCGTACAGAGGCTGCTGGACTCTGACACGGTGAATGAAGGGGAGACGAGAGTCATTGCAGACGTGCTCTCTGCCTCTCAGGGGTTCATGAGGAAGAGGGAGAATGAATGTGGCTTCGTCAGCCTCCGAGACGTGGAGCGCTGTGTGAAAGTTTTCCGGTGGTTTCACGACCACAGCACTATGCTCTTAAACAAGCTGGCCGACTTTCTCCATGAAGCCGGTGACAGCACACACATTTTTGAGAGAGATCCTGTTCTCTGGTCCCTGGTGATGGCCACTGGGGTATGCTACCATGCCTCTTTAGAAGAGAAAGCATCCTACCGCAGAGAAATTGCCAAGTGCTTCCCCAGCCCGTACAATGACAGCAGGGTCATCCTTGAGGAGATCACACATGTCCAGGATCTTTTTCTGGAGGGGGCACCCATAAGGACCAACATAGCCAGGAACTTGGCTTTGAAGGAGAATGTCTTCATGATGGTAATCTGCATTGAGCTGAAGATTCCCCTTTTCCTAGTGGGGAAGCCTGGCAGCTCCAAATCCCTGGCCAAGATCATTGTGGCCGACGCCATGCAAGGGCAGGCTGCCTTCTCTGATCTCTTTCGCTGCCTGAAACAGGTCCACCTGGTGTCGTTCCAGTGCAGCCCCCATTCCACCCCCCAAGGCATCATCAGCACCTTCAAGCAGTGCGCTCGGTTCCAGCAGGGTAAGGACCTGCAGAGGTACGTCTCAGTGGTGGTGCTGGATGAGGTTGGGCTGGCTGAAGACTCACCCAAGATGCCCCTCAAGACCCTGCACCCCCTGCTGGAAGATGGGTGCATCGACGATGATTCTGCCCCATACAAAAAAGTTGGCTTCGTTGGCATTTCCAACTGGGCTCTAGATCCTGCCAAGATGAACCGAGGCATTTTTGTGTCACGCGGCAGTCCCAGCGAGAAGGAGCTCATCGAAAGTGCTGAGGGGATCTGTTCTTCGGACAGGCTGGTCCAGGACAGAATCCGCGGCTATTTTGCACCGTTTGCCAAGGCCTATGAAACAGTGTGTCGGAAGCAGGATAAAGAGTTCTTTGGGCTTCGTGACTATTACAGCCTCATCAAGATGGTCTTTGCCAAAGCCAAAGCTTCTAAGAAGGGGCTTTCCCCACGAGACATCGCGCATGCTGTCCTTCGGAACTTCAGTGGGAAAGACGATATCCAGGCCCTGAGCATTTTTACTGCCAGTTTTCCAGAGGCCAGGCAGATGGAGGAAGTCAGCGCTGTGGAGCTGATCAAGCAGAACATTTACAGTGACCCGCAGGCGTCCGGCCGGGGCCTGGACAGTGCTGAGTCCCGATACTTGCTCGTGCTGACCAGGAACTATGTTGCCCTGCAGATCCTACAGCAGACGTTCTTTGGGGATCAGCAACCTGAGATCATTTTCGGCTCCAGCTTTCCCCAGGACCAGGAGTACACCCAGATCTGTAGGAACATCAACCGGGTGAAGATCTGCATGGAGACCGGGAAGATGGTAGTGCTGCTGAACCTGCAGAATCTTTATGAGAGCCTGTATGATGCTCTTAACCAGTACTATGTCTACCTCGGAGGCCAGAAGTACGTGGACCTTGGACTAGGCACCCACCGAGTCAAATGCCGAGTCCACGCTGACTTTCGCCTTGTCGTCATCGAGGAGAAGGATGTGGTGTACAAGCAGTTCCCTGTGCCCCTCATCAACCGTCTGGAGAAGCACTACCTGGACATGAACACCGTGCTGCAGGAGTGGCAGAAGGGCATCGTGCGGGAGCTGCAGCAGTGGGCACACAAGTTTGCAGATGTGAGAGCGGACCAGTTCATCGCCGGGCACAAGTACAGTCCTGCAGACGTCTTCATCGGCTACCACTCCGACGCCTGCGCCTCTGTGGTGCTGCAGGCTGTCGAGAGGCAGGGCTGCAGGGAGCTGACGGGGGAGCTGTACCAAAAGGTGTCTGACGATGCCAAGTTCATCCTTCTGGACTGTGCAACGCCAGACGCTGTGGTCCGGCTGAGCGGTTCCTCACTGGGCTCATTCACTGCAAAGCAGCTGTCACAGGAGTATTACTTCAACCAGCAGCACAACTCTTTATTAGACTTCCTCCAGGCCCACCTGCGCATGGCCCATCATGAATGCCGGGCTGTCTTCACAGAGGTGACTGCTTTCCCATAGCCTCACCCTCTGCTCTGTCACCTGAGAGTCCTAGGCTCCTAGGGTCAGAAACTCGAGTTGTATTTAAGACAGCATGCAGGGATGACCTATAGGTAGCGTAGCTATGTGAAGACTGGGCTCCTCTCATCACTGACCAGTGTGTGTGTGGCTTAGAAAGGCAGCCTTCTAGCAGGAAGACATAGGAAGCTTGCTATGCATGAGAAGGGGACATAGGAATTTTTTCAACAGGCACTTCATGCATGGATAAGGGCAGTGAGATGTGAGAATCTCTGGGAGAATTCACTGGTAGAACTTGAGGTTCAAAGCTGTGGGTTCTATGCCCCAAGGTTGAGATGGTTGGGGAAAAAAATCTCTCGGAGGGCCTCAGGGGCTCCAGTAAGAAACCGGATACTTCCTGACTAAAGGGACACCAGAGGAAGAGTGTCTAGAAGGGCCTTGGCAATGGGACAACACTGAGACAGAAGAAACAGGCCAAGATCAGTAGAGTCAGAGCAGAAAGGCAGATGACATACACTAAGAAACTGGAAGGCCAGTGTGGTGGCCACGCCTTTAATCCCAGCACTGAGAAGGCCAGCCTGGACTACAGAGTGAGTTCCAGGCCAGCCTGGACTACAGAGTGAGTTCCAGGCCAGCCTGGACTACAGAGTGAGTTCCAGGCCAGCCAGGGCTGTACAGAAACTTTGCCTTGAAAACAAAACAAAACAAAACAAACAAACACAAAAACCCCAAAGAAATGTTTAGGGGATGGAGAGATAGCTCAGTGGTTAGGAGCACTGGCTACTCTTTCAAAGGACATGGGTTCAACTCCTAGAACCCACATGGCAGCTCCCAATAGGCTGTAACTCTAGTTCCAGGGGATTCAATGCATTCTTTTGACCTCTGTGGCCAGCGGCACAAGCGGTGCATAGCCGTACGTGCAGGCACAGCACCCTACACGAACATGGAAAAGAAACAGGCCGGTGCAGAGGCAGACTGATTGCCGACTTCATTGAGGGGCAGCAGGTCACCAAGGCACTGGTTCCCTCCCGACTGCTCGGGGGCGTTGCTTCATAACACAGAAAGTTCAGGAATGAGGATCAGGCTTGGGGTTGGTAGGTTTGGAAAGGAAGGGATCAGAAGCTCAGAGCTCAGGGCAGCAGCTGAGAACGGGGGTCACAGGTGTCAGCACACCTTCGGGATACTGGAGTCTGGTGTAGAGTGTGGCCCATTGAGAATGATGTGACAGGGGTGGGAGAGACCAGTGGCTGACACCATGTCCACCTTGGGCCTCCGCCGCTTTCACAAGGGTCATGTATCAGATGTTTACAATGCCATTTATGCCACTGGCAAAAGTGCAGTTATGCAGGAATAACAAAAATGGCTTTATGGTCGGGAGTCACCACAGTATTAGGAGCTGTATTAAAGGGTCACACCATTAGGGAGGTTGAGAGCCACTGGTTTATAAGAAGTGACGTTTCTGGTGAGTCCTAAAGTATCCAGAGGCTACAGAGGGGCCCAAAGCAGGAAGGAGACTCGGCCATCTGTCGGGGCGTATCTCTTCTCTGAAGTCAGTCTTTGGAGAAACCCTGGGCCTGTGTTTTCTTTCTGCACATGCTGAGCAGGACCCCGCTTGCTCATGTGTCCAGGCTCCATCCTGAGAAGGTGGGCCTCCCATTGGGTTCTTGCCGACTCTCGTCTCCCTGTTTGTAGGTCACTACTTTCTCCAGACTGCTGACGGGTCATGACTGTGATGTCCTAGAGTCTGAGCTGAGAGGCCTGGCCTCGAAGCCTGTGGTGCTGTCACTACAGCAGTTTGACACTGAATATTCCTTCCTTAAGGATGTCCGGTGAGATGCCCTGCTGGCTCCATTCGTTAGGGCTCAGCCTTTGTCAGAGCAGTGAGTAACCCTGCTTAGTGACCCGGAATGCTGCCGCACTCTGTAGTGGGTCCTGTCTAGGCCTCCTGCTCTGCCCCTGTCCCCACTACTCTATTCTTCATAAAAGCTTCCCAGCATAGTCATCGGTCTCCTCAGCAGCCTTGCTGGCTGATAATTCTATGGAGTCATCTGCCTACCTTCGAATCCCTCTGCATGCCTTTTCTGTGGGACCCTGGCCTCACCTATACTTAGAGGAATTCTTTTATCCATTTTTCAGGAAGGGAGAACTTACCCACTAATCTATTTCCTTTCTCCTCCAGCTCCTGCTTAATGAACCCAGCCAAGCGTAAAATCCTAGTCATCCAGACAGACTTTGACGATGGTGTCCGCAGCGCACAGCTAGTAGCTTCTGCCAAGTATGTTTTCAGAGCTTGCCCAGAAGCAACACTGGGAACCAACACTCACTAACAGCCTCAGAAAAATCTCTTCTCTGCGAGCAGCACAGTGTCACAAGCAGCCCGTTAGCAAGAATATTCTCTTTTCGTTTCACCAGATGACTATAAATGAGCGAAAAAGCTGGAGTTCTAGGGAATAGCTCAGTCACATAGGCAAGAGAACGGAGTCCGGTCCCAGCACTCATGTAAAAGCTGGGTGTGCAGATGCTCCCTCGTAGGACCGGTGACTAGCAAGTTTAGCCTAAACAGAGAGCCCCAAGTCCTGGTGAGATTCTGACTGAAATCAGGATAGATCACCAAGGAATGATAGCTAAGGTAACTCTCTGAGTTCTACACTCACAAAAATATGTGCATGTGTGTGGGGGGAGAGAGGGAGGGAGAAACAGGAGAGAGGGGTAGGAAGGGAGAAAGAGGGGGGAGGGGAGAGAGAGGAAGGGAGGGAGAGACAGACAGACAGGTGGGGAGAGCACAAAACTGTAAAGGACAAAAGTGTCGATATCAGAACATCACTAGAATTGTCAACACTACACCTGACGTGTCTGTAGTTCCTTTTTGGTCACTGTTTCAATTGTATGATATCAATTTATTGCAAGTTCAAGGGCAATAACTAGATAGACTGTGGGGTGTGTGTGTGTGTGGGGGGTGTATGTGTGATGGATATATGTGAGTGTGTGGTGTATGTATGGTGGGTATGTGTGTGTGTGCGCGTGTGTGTGTGTGTGTGTGTGTATGTATGTATGATGAGTATATGTGTGTGTATGTGTATGTGTGTGTGTGATGGGTGTGTGTGTGTATGATGGGTATATGTGTGTGTGTGTGTGTGTGTGTGTGTGTGTGTGTGTGCGTGTGTGTATGATGGGTATGTGTGTGTGTGTGTGTGTGTGTGTGTGTGTGTGTGTGTTGTATGTCACACAAGGACAAGTCACAGCAGGACAAAGCCTGGAAAACACAGGAAGGAATTCTAACCCTGAGCAGAGGATTCTGGGAGGGGTGGAATTTGAGCCTACCTCACCCTGGGCTCCTAAGATGGGGAGACTGAGATGGCCCTGTCAGCTCATAGGGCACATACCAGCCAGTTCCCAGCACGGGTTTGTTTGCACGGAACTGATTTGTGTTTGTTAAACAGGTATTCTACCATCAACGAAATCAACAAAAGACAGGGAAAAAAGGACTTGGTCTTCGTTTATTTTATCACAAAACTGTCTCGAGTGGGAAGTGGTACACCATACGTGGGGTTCCGTGGAGGTAGGAACGCAATACTGAAGAATATGTTTTTAAGAAGTATTTGAGGTATTTCTTATGTGACCCTGTGTCTGAAATTAGAACTTGAATTCCAACCATTCTGTTGAGTAGCAATTTGATTTCTTACCCAGTCAGTTAGCTGGGTATGGTGGTTACACACACTTGTAATCCCACTAAGGCAGGAGGGCTGCAGGTTCAAAGCCAACCTGGATTACACAGACTGCTATCAAAAGCAAACAAGCAAACAAGCAAGCTTTGGGCACACTGTGGTGGCTGCAGCAGTCCCTTGTCTACCTTAGGTGAGCGCTGCCTCTGACTTCCACCCTCCATGACGTGGGGATTCTGAGATCTTTCCACCCCACAGGCACCAACACACCAGCTTCACCTTCATTTCCCTTTGGTTTTGTGCACTGGCTTGTTCTCTCCTGTTATGAGACATGTGTTTCAGAAGTCAGGAATACCAGCGCCTTCATAATTACGATGTGGTGGCTATAGTGAGATGAGAGTGGGGAACCTAGAATCACACGTGGACCCTTTTAAATCGATGGTTTTGGGTCTTAAACAGTACTCGGGTTGGTCTTGTGCTTTCTCACATGTCCAGACGCGAGACTTCCAGGGTACTAATCGCTCCTTGCAGCGATTTAATTAAAAGTTCTGGTTAGGGGGCCGGAGAGAGCGCAGATTGAGAGTTCTGGCTGCTGGCCTAGAGGACCCGGCACCCATGTGGAAGATCGTCATCATCTAGAGTTGCAGTTCTAGGGGAGCTGATGCCTTCTGACCTACAAGGACACAGGGACACACATGGTGGACGTATATACATGTAGTCAAATACTTAAGTACATAAAAATTAACCAGTCTTTAAAAGAAATTCTGGGTTAGCCCAGCCAGATGCCTGAGCAGGCAAAGTTGAGTTTGATTCCTCAGGCTCCACACAATAAAAGGAGCGAACCAATGATCACAGGTTACCTTCTGAATCCACACAAGTACTGTTATGGCACATGTGTGCACACATACAGATATGTACACATACACACACAAAATAATATAAATTAACATAAAAAGCCAGGTTGATGGAATATTTTGCTCATAAATGACGAGAAAACAGCGAAGTTGTAGAGGACTCCAGTGGCTTTGTTCTTCACAGGGCTGTGGCGGTCTGTACATATTGATGACCTCCACAGATCGACAATCATGGCCCCAGATGTCACCAAACTGCAGAATGTCACCATCAGCCAGCTGTTCAAGCCAGTGGACAAACCTGAGCGTGAGTCACAAGACCATCATCTGGGGACGTGGTGTATGTGACAGGAGGGAAATGCCAGCTGTGGTGCTGGATGCAGAGTTCACAGCAGTGCTGGAGCCTGGAGTGTGCCCCAGCATGCCAGACTATGCCATGATCCCTTGACCAGCCTTTAGAGCCCAGGCTGGTGAATGCCTGAGCCTGGAGTTGGAGCTCATATACAAGGCATCACTGCAGACAGGGGCAAGGAAGCCTGGCAGGTCCCAGTCTGCGTATAAACCCAGACAGTCTGGTCCTGCGTGCTCACTCGAACATGTTTGCCTTGTCTTTTGTCTAGCAGAAGATGACCCAGAGGAGGAGATGGAGACGGAGACCCGAAAGTCAGGGGAAGTGGCAGAGGAGCCAATGGAAGTGGAAGGTTCAGAGGAGATGGAAAAGGCCTTTGACCCAAGAGGCTGTGATGTGAGTCCTGCTTTTGCCGTTTGCTAGGGAGATGCTTGAGCTGCGTTTCTGACCTGGGAGTTAAAGGAGCCCCTGTATTTATGATTGAGGGAGGATACAGCAGGGTTAATCAGAGCCCTCGCCTCCTTCTCCAGTAGATGTGTAGGTGAACCATCCCCTCTAAGTTCATCAGGAGATATGGCTGATAGGTTTTAGTGTAACTCTTGTCAATATTAACCACCCCCGGATGTGGGGGCACATGATCACTAGCACAAAACCACTGTCTTGTGTGTGTGGCCTGGCCTTTATCCAGTCTTTTTTTCTTCTTCAGTGTTCACAGGTCCTAGACACCACCAGACTGGTACGGAGCTGTGTGCAGGCTGCTGTGGGGATGCTCAGAGACCAGAAGGAGAGTTGTGCGCGCAACATGAGGAGGGTTGCCATTCTTCTTGGCCTCTTAAATGAGGATAACACGCGCAATGGTAGGCACCATGCATGCTCCAAGTGCAGATATTTACCTAATGTGGACAGGGTGCCCTTCCAGGCTCTGGGGTTCGACAGAAGCAGCAGATAAAGTTGGGCTCCATGGTAATCTGTCAGGTTCTCTTATAGAACTTGCCTGCCCAGAGGATACGCAGATTTCCTCCTGGGTGAGGTAGTCAAGAACGATGATGAAGAATTACGATGAATGGGATAAACCAGGCCCTCTCTTCACAGCCTCTTTCTTGAGGGTATCTAAGACGCGCCTCCATGTTCTTCTGAACAAGCAAGAGGAGAACCAGGTCCGCAGTCTAAAGGAGTGGGTCACCAGGGAGGCTGCAAACCAGGATGCCCTGCAGGAGGCAGGCACCTTCAGGTAACAGGGTAAAGGAAACATGGAGTATGGAGGCCTCTGCGCGATGCCTGTGAGCAGGAGCGCCACAGCTACTCTTGGTGATGTGCTGCTGCTGGTGTGAGGTGCCCAGGCTTTCTTCCTGTACCCCTGAGAAAATCTGAGCTGTCACTTGCTCTCCCAAGGGCCTTAAATGAACCTGGATCATGGCTATATGGGGCACTGCTGGTCTTTTATTTAAACCTTTTCTGTAATGAAAATATTCAGAGAAATACCCAGCTCATCTATTCCTGTGGGATGTGCTTGCCAATGTGTCATGAGCCATGGAAAGTGATGCTCTCAGATGCTGTGACCCTGAGCTGACCATGACACCTATTGCTTGAGGTAACACTATCCACAGCATTAGGAGCCAAGAGAATACTTTCTTGCCTGTGGTTCTTTCTATAAAACTCCCCATTTCCTCTGGTCTTGTGAGGGGCTTTGAAGAGCCTATGTTGGAGGGCTGAGGTACCAGGGGGCTCTGGAGGACCTCAGCTCCCCCCGCCACAGGCTCTATCTTCATTTCTATACTACCCACAGGAGGTAGACCTGCATTGGCCTTTGACCCGCTGACTAGGGATGATGGTTGTGGCACTGGAATCTGGTGGTGCTGGCTCCTCTCTGTGGGGCCTTTCTGTTTCAATGATCTCTTCATTCTTTCTTGCTTCTTTCCGATTTTTGAAGTGATCTGTAAAACCTGATAACAAATCCAGGTGTATTTCTACTTCCTGTGGCTGCCTGTCATCTTGCTAATATGTTTAAAATCCGTATACCCCACCTGCCCTTTCTCTACCCCTTTGATCTGGAATCTTTGGGATTCGGAGACAAGTCGGTAGCCTGGCTTCTCATTGCAGTTCATCCCTGCAGCTTTGCCAGCGGCTGCCTCTCACTGTGGCCACTACAGAGTCCCACGAACTGCTTACAGCTGCTCCCTTTTAACATGTGTGTGTGTCCTCTGGACAGCGGGCCATGAAGTCTGCTTGTCTGTCTTAAGTGCTGACCAGCTTGAGCTCACCAGCCCCTGAGATTTGAGCGTCTTTGTTTATCTAAGTCTGCAGTCCGTGACAGTGAGGTTCTCCCAGGCGTGGCTCAGCTGTCCCCAGCTTGCTTCCAGCCCTCATCTCAGTCTTTTGTCCTTGTCACTGTTTTGGGTGTGCTTGTTAAGACAAGGGATGGCTTTGCCGACTGAGGCGTCTGTTTCCTTCTTCGGGAGATACTTCTCTTCAATTCACATTCCCTACATTAGATGCTGGCAGTAGATACCAATCTCCAAGGTCACTTATTAATTATTTTATTACAATTTTATAACCAATTATAGGCTTAGTTGTTCTGTATAAATGTGTATCTCCTTGGCACGGGGCTAGAGGTTGAACTCAGGTCCTGGTTTTCGTAAGCTGCTGCTCTCCCATTGCCCCCCCCCCATCCCAGTTCTAAGCCTAAGCGGCAGCAAATATTGATTAATTCACACAGTGACCGGTGATCTCAAACACACATTCGCAGAGCACAGATACCTTAGAATTATCGCCCAGGAGGTGCTTCCTGCCTGACCTGACCTAGAAGAAGCTGACTTTGGGTTTTGATTTGTTGCTAGTTGCAGGAAGCTTCTTTCTTCATGAATCAGTTTTCAGTGTTAGTGGGAACAGATGTTTTGGATGTTTCAATGTTTTGGAAACAGCTATATATAAAAACAAGCTGGTGTGTTTGGCTTGCTCACACTTGTTCATCACAGCTGTGAGACTGGGTCCCCCGCCCCCAGCTCTGTCTCTAAGCTTCTGTGGTCCCCACCACCCCTTCTGTTTTTAATTAAAACGCTTAGTTTTATGTTTATGAGTGTTTTGCACGCCTGTGTACCTGTGCACCAATTGCAGATCTCCTAGAACTGGAGTTACAGGTGGTTGTGAGTTGCTGTGTGTGCTCAAATCAGAGCAGCCCGTGCTGTTAACCACTGAGCCATCGCTCCAGTTTTCCCCAGGCTGGAAAATGTTGGAACACCCTTGCTCTGGCTTTCATGTCATGGTTACCATAACCACAGGGGGTCCCTCTATCCCTGTTGCAGACATACCCTTTGGAAGCGGGTCCAAGATGTGGTTACTCCCATCCTGGCGAGCATGGTATCTCACATCGACCGGGATGGCAACCTGGAGCTACTGGCTCAGCCAGATTCACCGGCCTGGGCTCAAGATCTTTGGATGTTCATTTACAGCGATACTAAGTTCCTGAACATCCCTCTTGTGTTGAATAACACAAGGTAAGTGACTGCTTTGCTTGTATGAAGGACCATAACAAAGCTCCTCTCTCCCCAAGTTACTGGTCTGCAGGACTGTCCTTAAGGTGCCAGGTGCAGCTTGGAGGGTCATGGCAGTAGACACTGCTCATCAAACCCTCTCTGGTCGCTCTGCTGTCCCATTTGCCTGCTTTGAGAGCACATGTGGTGGTTCAGGGCACTGGGGTCCATGGTGCCAAGATGCTGAGCTTTGCAGAGCCTGTGCTTCACCTGCTTTCCCAGGGTCTTCATCCAGGGCCTGACCTTGTGGGGCCCCAGGTACATAAAAGAATGGGATATAGAAAAATGTATAGGTGCAACATGTGTGGGTGCCCATAGAGCCCAGAAAAGGGTGTTGGTTCCCCTAGAACTAAGTCAGATGTTAGCCACCCAATGTCCTCTGGAAGGGAAGCAAGCACTCGGTTAACTACCAAACCGGCTCCAGCTCCAGGAATGGGCCACTGACTGGCTGACGGAAGCGTGTTAAGTGTAGCGTGAAGTTGACGTTCCCGGTGCGAGGCTTTAAGCTCATGGTCAGACTCCTGTGCACTGGGCAGGCAGAGAAGGCTGTGGGCAGAAAGGGGCCAGGAGGCCTGAATCTGCCACAGAAAGTTGGGCACCTTACTTGTCTCCTGCTTCCATCTTTTCTTTTGTCTGTAAATAGTGGTTTTTCTTGAGTTCCTTTATAGCAGAATCGCTGACCTAGAAATCCCTCTTCTATCCACATGACCTACAACACCATGTCTTTATATTTTTTAATTTTATTTTAAAAATCTATGAATTTTCTGTGTTTATGCAGGCAAGTGCACATATGTGGAGGCTGGGGAAGCACAGCTCTGTCACCTTTCCTTAAAGGCTGTGTGTGTGCTTACATAGTTGTTCACAGAGGCAAGAACAACCGGTGGAGCTGGAGCTCCGTGTGGTTACAGCCATTCTTGCCATACTGAAGTGCTGCCTAGCAGATCACCCACATGAGCAAGTGCTCCAGCACAGAGCACCAGCCTCCCTCAGGACTGAGGGCTGGTCTCACTGGTGCCCAGAAGCTCCGTCTCACCAGCTTTGTTCCCATTGCTGCAGATCCAACAGTGAGATGTCCTTCATCCTGGTGCAGAGCCACATGAACCTGCTCAAGGATGCCTGCAATGCTGTCCCTTTCAGCTGGAGAATCAGAGACTACCTGGAGGAGCTCTGGGTGCAGGCTCAGTATATCACAGACACGGAGGGTGAGGCTACCCCACGGCCACCTCAAGGCAGTGCAGATGAATTAACCTGTTCAAGGCAGGACAATTTTGGAGACTTTAGTTTTAACACTCTGGATGTGGAGTAGTCTCCAGTGTATCATTCCTCCATTTTAAAATTCCTGTTGAAGGGCTGACAATATGGCTTGGGGAGTAAAGGTACCGTCAAGCCTGACAACCTGAGTTCAATCCTTAGGATCTACGTGGTAGGAGAGACCTGATTGCTCAAGTTGTCCCCTGTCATGTGCTATGGCACATGACTGCAAGTGTAAAATGGTTTTGGGGTGTGTGTGTGTGTGTGTGTGTGTTTTACATCAATAACCAATTTTCTTAACTCCCTGCTAGCCCCCCTCCCAGTTTCCAGCCCAGCCCCTTCAAAGGTTTCTCTCAACTGTTGTTCCTCCCTCGGCTCCCCAAAAGTCTGCTTTAACACCCCCTTCTCCCATTGTTCCCAATATCAGCAGCTCCAAACTACAACTGTGGTAGCCTATCTGCTCAGCTCAGCCTCTCCTGGCTCATCTGTCTCCTAACAATGTCCTCTGCACCAACTGCCTTCTCTCTGCTAGTCCTTCATCCATTTTTCTCTGCCTCAGCTGGCTTTTCAAAACCTATCCTGTTCCCAGAAATCCAAGAGGCAACCAACACAGAAGGTCACAGTATCAAACAGTTCTAATAGCTAAGAATTCTTAAAGGGCCAGTTGACCAACAACTAGGGGTGCTTAAAGGGCCAGAGGCAGAAAATAAATCATACTACATGCATGTGTATGCACAAATACATAAATTAAAATTTTTGTTGAAGGAGCAAGTCTCCATCAAGGGTTTTTAAATCTGTAGGTGACAAGGATAGCCTTCAAAGTGACTTGTTTGTGGGCATGACAAACTAGGTCATGTTACATCAGAGGAGGAGCTTGCTTCCTGATGTAGGAAGGTTATTTTCATCTGAGGCTCCTAGATAACACAGGTGGCAGCAGCCTTGGGAGATGTCCCCACTGTGGAACTTTATCAGGAAATGCTGGCAACCAGAGCAAAGCAAAGCGTCCTCCTCCATATGGAGCCACAAGGCCCTCCTAGCCACAGAGTACCCTGCTATTACGTGAGAGGTTTGGCCATTGTCTAGAAAAAAGTTGTTTTCTGCAACAAGTAGCCCTCAGCACTCACCACAGGCTGCTGTAGCCACTGCTCCTGCTGCCTCTCCCGGGGAAGCACCTTTCTGTCTCAGGTCTGCAGTCAGTCTGCCCCTGCTTGTCCTGGGCAGCATGTGACCAGAGCTGTGGGGGGGCTGGGCTCCAGTTGCTGTGGCCTCTCGCTCAGGCTCAAGAAGCAGCCCACCTTCCCACTCATCTAAACATGCAGCACAGAGGTCGCTCTCAGTCCCCTTCCCTCGCTAGCTTGGCTGTGTGTGGTTCTGCCCTTGTTTTCCATACCCTCCGGCCCCGGATGTCATGGCTCTGGGGTGCGGGGCAGTCACTTCTACCGCAGACTCGCTTCCTCTTGCTCATGCTTCTCTGTCTTCCTCTCTGTAGGATTATCGAAGAAATTCGTGGAAATCTTCCAGAAAACTCCCCTGGGCATGTTTCTTGATCAGTTACCTGTGGCACAGCAGCAGGAACTCCTGCAGAGCTACTTGAAGGACTTCCTGCTCTTGACCATGAAAGTGTCTTCAAGGAAGGAGTTAATGGTGGGTATGGGGTCGGGGAGAGGAGTGGAGTTCATGTAATGTGGGCAGGAGCACATCCTCAGATCAGACACAGAACTGCAGGGAACACTCAGGGCCAGGCCCTCAGCCTCCACTGTGTGCCTTCTAGAACCAAACCTGTGCCACTCGATCTAAGATCTCCCCATAGCTGCCGGCATAGTGACACACACCTGCAATCCCAGCACTTGGCAGGTAGAAGCAAGAGGAACAGAAGTTCAAGGCCACAGGAAGTTCAGGACCAGCCTGGGCTACTGATATTAATAATGACGATGAAATTCACGGGAACAGTTGATGCATTAGACTCCCTAAAACCTTCCTGCTTTACTGCATAGGTACAAATCTGAGCGTACTACAACTAAGGTGGTCAAAAGTTAATGCGGTCTGCCGGGGAATCATTAAGAATTCAGCCTTGTTTGATTTGTGAAACTTACAAGCCACCTGGGGATAGAAACGACCTAGATATATGGCAACCCTTGTCGGTCCTGACACTAAGGTAGTACAGTGCAAACAGTTCTCAGTGCCATCCTTACACGTCAGCGAAGCTCATCTGCGTGTGCGCGTGGTTGTGTGAGACACTAGGGGTTGAACATAGTCCTTGCCTTGGAAAGGGAGGCTCCAGGGCTGGAGAGATGACTCACTATGTTTGGTTCTCAACACTCACATCAGGCTCACAACTGCCCTTGTCTCTACTTTCAGGGGATCCAAAACCTTCCTCTGGCCTTGCCTCTTTGGGTAGCTGTATGTTTGTGCATGTGTGCACACACATTAATAAAAATAAAGATTTAAAGTAATAAAGAAAAAAACTGACTTTAAAAGAGGTAAGAGTCAATCTTGGGAAGGCA
This sequence comes from Micromys minutus, assembly GCF_963924665.1. Classification (NCBI taxonomy): domain Eukaryota; kingdom Metazoa; phylum Chordata; class Mammalia; order Rodentia; family Muridae; genus Micromys; species Micromys minutus. The sequence continues at coordinate 64,611,616 of NC_137979.1, forward strand.
GAGGCAAAGACAGATCACCCAATGACGGTCCCTCAAGCAGTAGTGACCAGAGCATGTCAACACCATCTTCACTTTGAACATTCTTTGAGATGGCGGCAGACGCGGGGGAATGCTCTTGTCAGTTTGGTTTCTAAGAAAATTGGATTAGAAATAATTTAATTTTGGAAAAAAATAGGAGGGGAGGAGCTAAACATGGTGTTACACCTCCACAATCCTAGGATCCAGAAGACCAGGGAAGGATTCTAAGTTCAAATGCAGCCTGGGCTACATAGGAAGTCCTGTGCTAAACGTGACACATGACTTCAAGTCCAGCACTGGGTAGGCAGAGGCAGGCAGATCTGAGTTTGAGGGAAGCCTGGTCCACATGCTGAGCTCCAGGGCAGAGTTACACAGAAAAACTCTGCACCGAAACAAAACAAAAATAAAAATGTTTTTCCTCAAATCAATGAGAATAAAGGAAGGGACAGATTAAAGTGTGGAGACTTTAATATGCGTGCGTTCCAACTGTGAAAACAGTGTTGTCCGAGTTGACTAGTGTTGAAGGGGTATTTAAAATGAGTAAAAACTTGGAACAAAATGACCCAGTTGCCTTTAGTTAAGGCTTCTATTGATGCAGTAAAATATCATGGCCGCAGTGCAGGTGGGAGGAGGGTTACTTGGCTTACATTTCCATCTCATTACCCATCACTGGAGGAAGTCAGGACAGGAACTCAGAGCAGGATCCTGGAGGCAGGAGCTGATGCAGAATCCACAGAGAGGCGCCACTCACTGGCTTGCTCTGCATTCTTTTATATAGCACCAAGGACCTCCAGCCCAGGGCAGACACTGCCCACAGTGGGCTGGGCCCGCTCCGAGCAATCGCCAGCTAAGAAAATGTTCTATAGCTGGGTCTTATGCAGGCATTTTCTGAGTTGGGGTTCCCTCCTTTCAGATAATTCTAGTGATTCCAGTTTACGGTGTCACTGGGAAAGTGCCCATAAGGTTCCACCAAAAAGCAGCCAGGGGATCTTAGGCCTGATTTTCCAATTTTCTTTTGTACACCTTTGAACATTTAGCTTTTTCCATAGGAAATCATGTCTTTGTCATGTACAATTATGTACTGAAATTCCTTTGTCTCCAGTTTCTGCAGATGGCCCTGTCGTCCTGCCTCAGTGAGCTCCAAGTGGCTTCAGGAACACCCGAGGAGGGGCTCTCCTTGCCCTGGGTGCACCTCGCCTATCAGCACTTCAGGACCCGGCTACAGAACTTCTCCAGAATTTTGACCATCTACCCCCAGGTTCTGAACAGCCTCAGCCAAGCAGCAGAGACACACAACTTGGCTGGGTGTGAAATGGTATGTGTTCCCTTGGGGAAGGCCGCCTGCGCCTGCTCTCAGTGGGAGTTTTAGATTCCATCCTGGGAGCAGAGGGCTCTCAGAGCCATGTTCTAAGTAGACTGTTTATGAGCACATCTGCAGTGTAATGGACCTCAGAACTCACTGGGACTGGGGACGCAGGGTGTCACTGGGGAGGCGGTAGAGAAGACCTCCTGCTGCAGAACGTGCCGGTTCTCCTTGTTGCAGACACTGGACGCACTGGCAGCAATGGCCTGTGCTGAAATGCTGAAAGGAGACATCCTGAAGCCAAGCCCCAGGGTTTGGTTACAGCTGGTAAAGAATCTGTCCGTTCCGATGGAGCTTGTCTGTTCAGAAGGCTACTTACGAGACTGTGGGAGCATGACCAGATGTGTCGTCCAGGAGGTCAGGTGAGCAGCAGGAGCCTGCCTCTCGGCACTTTGCCTGGAACCTGCCAAACCCTACAGCATAACGGAGGCCGGTGGGCAGGCCTTTCTGGGACAGGGGTGACATTAACCTCGTTCACCTGCGTAAGTGCTGGGATCCATCTGATTCTAGAGACCCAGAAAGAAGCTGGTCCTGGGAGTGGTAGGAAGTGGAAGCCTGTTACAATGTATGCAAAGTAGGGGGGGCAGCCAGTCAAGGTCAGGAGACCAGTGTGCAAGGAAGCACCGAACCTGAGGCAGGTCTTACCGGAGCCTGGTGTGTAGAAGACTGGGGAGCTTGTCTGCGAAACTGTGTGTGGATGGATACAGGGAAAGCGCCCTCCAGTTGGCCTAGTCTCCTGTCCGTTGCTCAGTTCACGCTCTGTTCTCCCGTATCTCAGGCTCCTGTCAGAATTCACTGGGTGACACCCCTCTCTTGACAGAGCCCTGTGGAATCGCCTTTTCTCCATTGCCCTCTTTGTGGAGCATGTTCTTCTGGGTACTGAGAGCCAGATTCCTGAGCTGAGTCCGCTGGTAACCACGTATGTCTTCTTACTAGACAAAGTAAGCACTGGGCTTCTTAAGGAAAGTCTGCCTGTCTCGGGGAGTGTGCGGACCCGAAACCTCCAGCCAGTTTCCTCCGGCTGGATCACTGCTCTGGCTGGGCAAAGGGCAGTGATGTCATGACAGACCATGGCGTCCTTGGCGGTGGCTATTTGACCTCCTCGCAGGTTGCTAGGCCAGGATGTTCAGTTGCAGGGACAGGGATGCAGTTCACCAGCCTGTGACCTCTTTGGGAGGAACAAAGAAATTAGCACCCTTAGCCTCTAGAGTGACCATAAAATGACACAGTGGCTCAGCTCAGAGGGAGAAAATGCCATCATCATGGTCACAGCAACAGCCATGAGGAAGGGCTAGTCTCCTAGGACAGGAGACCACTTGGCTTCTGCCCCTCCACACCTCTGGTGACGTGACATTACAGGGCACTGTTCTCCACAAATACTGGCAGCAGCGGCGGCTGTAGCCACAGCCGCTCAGCACAACACAAGCTCCACATTCTTTCTTTCTACGCTGTCCTCATCCCGTGGGAAGTTTCCATGAGGAAAGCCATTTGGGATGGCTGTCCCAAATCCATGCAGCCATTAAAAGTGGGAGGTTGACAGGGACGCCAGGTTCCGATGAACACAGTGAAGTGCTTGAGCCACGCCAAAGCTCAGCAGACTGGGCCTTAGCAGCCTCCAACCAGCTCCTAGAAGCCAAGCGTGCAGCGTTCTTTGGTCTTGTCTTTCTGTCATCTTTAATTGACACCACGTTATCCAGAGGTCTTTCCTGGTACCACAGCCCATGGGATAGTGAGTGTATTATCTTCAGTCTCACCTTTGCTATGAGGCTGGTTCCCACTACCTGGATGGAATTGTCAGAAGGGATTTGTGGGGAGATCTCCCACTAAGTGGGTGTCATCTTCCACTAAGGTGGGAAAGAAGGCTGTATTTGTTGTGTGCTAGCAAAAGTCTGCCCTCATCATTGAACTGACCCTGACCAGGGGTCAACCAACAGTCGTGAGGCCCCCAGCATAGTCCACAAGCACTGTTAAAAGACTCAGACAATAGCCAACACATACTTGAATTTACAGAGATAAAAAGTAAACTGTAATTTAATTTTTAAAATTTTTTCCAATTGTTTTATTTTATTCCATTTATTTATGCACTGCAGCTAGTTAAAATGTTTGTTTCCAAGGACATTTAAATGTAGCAGCTTTCTTGGCTTTTGTTGTTGTTTTGAGATAAGGTCTCCCTATAGAGCTGTGGCTGTCTTGGAACCTGCATGGGTGTTTGGTATCCAGGGAGGTCAGAGTGTCAGATCCCCTGTGAGCTGCCGTGTGCTGGGAATCAAACGGGAGCCTCAGGAAGAACAGCCAGTGTCCTTAGCTGCTCCAACCCCTGAAAGTGTGGGAACTTACTAAAGCAAGCATCCAAAGAGCCTTGTGCTGCTCTTCTGGGGTCAGGACCACGTGTCAGCAGCCACTGAGGCGGTGGGTGTTGGGTCACTCTCTGACACCCGAGGACTTTGCACCCGCACCGTGCTTGGACCCTAGCCACTTACCACTGCCCTTCTCCCTCAGTGTCTTGAAGAGGACTCTAACCTCAAGACCTACAGGCCATTTGAGGCTGTAATGACCACACTCTGTGAATGCAAAGACAAGGCCAGCCAGAATTTCAGCAGGTGAGATGTGCAGTGTTAGACTTTGAGATTATCTGGATTTCCTGTAGCCATCATTTCGGCTCTGGAGTTGATTATTTCTTGGATTTTAGGTTTGGTATTCAGCCATGTTTAATCTGCCAGGGAGATGCAAAGGATCCCGTCTGTCTGCCCTGTGATCATGTATATTGTCTACTTTGCATTCAAACCTGGCTCGCCTCAGGACAAATGACGTGCCCGTACTGCTTAGCAGGCTTGCCAGACAAGTTCTCACCCACTGTTTCACAGAACCACAGGTAAAACACCCTTTCTCTTAAGAAAGCTTCCCCTCTTTTTTTCCAACATGGCCTTTGGTCAGCCTTCCTTGGGTGTAAGGGCTGGTTTCAGAGAACTGCCATAAGCAATCCCAGAAGCAAGGCTTCCTGGACATCTACCTCATAATTCCTTTCCCAAATAAGACAGGCACTAACATGGAGAAGCGGTCCTGACACTGTTGTAGTCTGAAGACCAGTTCTGATCATTAAGTTCATCTCATTTGTTGATTCAAAATCAAAATGGAAAAACAAAACAAAACAAAAAACAGCAATCCTAGCAATTAGGAGGCTAATGTAGAATTGTGGAGTTGGAGGTCAAATAAACCGTGTTATTTAAACCAAAATCCTATCCAAATATCCCATCCCTCCGCCTGTAAGTATTGGGGAACACATTCTACAATTCTTTGTCACCCTCTCTCCCAAGGAAAGCCATTGAGAAGCACGCCCAGTTCCGGCACATGTGCAACAGCTTCTTTGTGGACTTGGTCTCCACCATGTGCTTCAAGGATAACACTCCCCCTCAGAAGAGTGTGATTGACACCCTGCTGTCCTTGCTCTTCGTACACAAGGAGCTGCTGAGAGATACTCCCCAAAGTGAGTTCCCTTCTTCCCATAGAGGTAAGAAGCAGAGTTTGGCTTCAGTTTCATCCATGATACAAACAATAGTCCCCCCCTTCTCTGGCTGCAGAACATTGTGAACACACCAAGTCTCTGTCTCCATTTGACGATGTTGTCGACAAGACTCCTGTCATCCGATCCGTGCTGTTAAAACTGCTTCTCAAGTACAGGTCCGTAGTAAGGATTTTGGTTTCTTGAAAAATACAGAAATAGTTTGGAAGCAGGTCTTCATTTTAATCCCAGGTGTGGGATGTGAGGCTGCTTCAGACTGTGGGCAGCAGCTGCTCATGATTTGCCTCACACTTTAGCAGGGACAGGCCTTTGCCAGCTGCAGATAGTTTCTGTAACTGCCTGACATTGGAATTCTGGGGGCTTTCCAGGAGATGTTTAAATGTCCGGGCCCTGAGAAGGTGGGCTGTGGGCTGTTTTGTTATGTCGTCTTGCTCAAAGAAACAACAAGAAGAAATTATATATCCTGACAGCAAAGGTCAAACTTGTCCCAAGAAATTCAATGCTTCTAATCACCTGGAAGTAGTTTAGTGATAGCATTGTCCCCTCCCCCTCTATGAGTTGGGAATTCATCTGTGGTCTGGAAAAGCTTTCTATGTAAGCAACCTCAGCTTACTTGGGGCTTGTGTGCTTATAGTTTTAACCCCGTGAGCCACGCCTGTTAAGGGTGTGACCTGCCAGCTCTCAGAAGCCACACCCCTTAAGGGGGTGACTTGCTTTTATTCTGTGGGGACCCAGAAGTGCTCACGGACACCAGCTGTACAGCAGCACCCAGTGTCACGTGGAGTTGTCCAGAGTGAGGAACCAGCTGCTTGTTTCAGGCTGTGCTGTCTGTGTCTGGAAGGGCAACTGCAGGCACACAGAGCCGGGCCTGCTGGCTCCTACTTTCCTAAGGACAGAGTGATCCCATCACAGCTAAACACTACAGTAGTTTCTACCAACGTTACAGTTTAAGTGAGAATTTGAACTTTAGACCACAAGTTGATCCCATTTTGTAAGACTTTTTAAGGAGATCCATGGTGATATTAATGACTCTATATGGGTATTTTTCCCCAGTGCATTCTACATTAAAATGTATCAATAATGCAAAGATTTTCCAAATGGCCAATCGTGTGTCAAACATTCAGGTGCTGGGGATGCAGTCTGGCAGAGTACTTGCCTGACACACACAAGGCCCTGGGGAAAGACGGGCTGACATAGCCAGGAGCTCTGTGTCTCTTTCCACAGCTTCCATGAAGTAAAAGACTACATCCAGAACTACTTGACCCAGTTAGAGAACAAAGCATTCCTAACAGAAGACAAAACAGAACTGTACCTGCTCTTTATCAACTGCCTGGAGGTATGAAGTTTGTTCTGCCTTTCTTTTGTGAACTGAACCATATGGTTCATACAGTGAAAGCATTTCTGAAAAACTTCTGCAGGATGCCACTGTAGAGGCTGGGGGTGGGGGACAAAACAAAACAGCTTCAGAGCTGTGTGGCTACCCTCTGAAGTTGGTATATAGCCATGAGTGTCTGATGGTGTTTCAGTATACAGTAGTCATGAGTGTCTGATGGTGTTTCAGTACTATCTGTCCCTCAGGGGCCACTGTGAAGTGGTAGCGCTTAGTGATGTCCAGGCTGTCACTGTTCTGTAAGTGACTGATGTTTGCACAGGAGAGTTCCCCAGTGCTGCACTTCTTACACAGTGGTGCATGCTTGCAATGCCATTTACTACCAAAATAAAAAAGCTCCCAGGTGTAGAGCATGGTGTCACCCTGGACACTTTCTATCATCAATTACACACCCCCTAAGTTTGGTTGTAAAACTCTTCTTGCCCTCGAATACAAAGGGATGCTAGTTTTCTATGATCCAAAATCAAAAGCAAACCCCACACATCGAAGCTTCCAGTGCTCTTGCTTTCCCATGACTGCACAGACATGCTGTGGCAATTTTCAAAGGCAGGGGCTTGCTGGTGTGAACCAATGCCCTGGTCTCTGTGCCCTCATTCCTCAGGACTCAGTACACCAGAGGACAAATGCTGGCTGCAGAAATCACGAGCAGGTCCTCAGAGAGGAAGGCCATTTCCTCAGGACCTATTCCCCAGGACAGCAAGGCCCGGAGCCTGTCCGCACTGCCTCAGTGGAGTACCTGCAGGAGGTGGCCAGAGTCCGCCTGTGCCTTGACTTGGCTGCTGACCTCCTCTCAGAGCTTCAGGAAGGCTCAGGCAAGTCTCCTCTGTGGAGATCTTCTGATTCAGAAGTCTGGGAAAGATAGGAACCTGATCTTAGGACAAGGCTGTCCTCATCCACGCCCTTTCCCTGTACTGTCATGATGGGGTTACAGAGAACAGGCTGAAGGCCTCTAGCTGCCTTTGTCTTCATAGCAGATGTCTATCTCTACCTCACCTGCTTTCTCCAAACTCACAGAACTGGCTGAAGATAAGCGGTGCTTCCTAAAGCATGTTGAGCAGTTCTGCACACGCGTCAACAATGACTGGCACAGAGTGTACCTCGTGAGGAAACTCTCAAGCCTTCGTGGGATGGAATTCGTGCAGAGCTTCTCCAGGCAGGGCCATCCATGCCAATGGGTGTTTCCCAGGAATGTCATTGCGCAGCAGGTGAGGATCAGGGTCTGGGGCGCGGAGGGCACGCTTGCTTCTTACAGTCCTGCCTGCAGCAGCTGCAGCTAGACTTGGGGCGGAGGCTCAGTGTGCTGCCCACCTGTGTTTTCCCTGATCCATAAGAGAAACAGGCCTTTGCATCCGCTTCAGCACGAGTTTAACCACCACACATATAACACCCACGGATATCGGGGTGTGTTTGTGTTGTGAGGTTGTGCTGTATCTGTTTGCAGTTATTTAGGTTTGATTTCTCACTGAGCTCACAGGTAAGGTAAATGAATGTTTCTGCCCTACCAGCAATTGTGTCCTTTCTACCTCTGGCAGGCAGAAGAGACCAGGAAGGCAAATCAGAGCAATGACTGGGAGAAGTGTGGCTTTTAAGGCCTCGTTTTAGCACCTTTCTTGGTACTCAGAACCCACTTCTTCCTGTCCTAGGATTATCAAATGGCACTAAAACTCTGTATTTTTCTTTCTTCATTATTATCAGCATAATCATCATCACTGGGGCTTGGAGGTGACAAATTTTATGTCACCTGGCCGTAATAGAGTGCTGTGAGTAGGGAAAGCAAGGAGGTACAAAATCAGTACAGGCCCTTTCCAGGCTTCCAGTCCACAGACAAGATAGATAACTCCCAAAGGTGATCCCAGAGGTCCTTCCAAATCTTGGAGGACAATCTGGGACCTTTGTCTAACGTTCTTTGCAAAGTATCTCTCTTTCTTCCCACTGTCATTAACCCCTATACTGCTGGAATTGCAGGAGAACCACCCAAGTCAGATGGACAGATACCTAGTCTATGGTGATGAATACAAGGCTGTTCGTGATGCAGTGGCAAAAGCTGTGCTCGAGTACAAGACCCTCGACATGGTAAGATGGGTCTGTGCCTCTCTCCAATACTGGGAGGCACTGCCTGGGGGGTTGCATCTTCCCTTACATATTTCAGATAGTGAGTGACTGAGTAGTCCCCTAGAGTGACACTAGAAACCAGACACTCATGGCCTCCTGTCTTCACAGGAAAGTGGTGGCTGGAATGGGTGCAATGACACTTGAGTTAACCAGTTAGTCAGTGTAACTGGGCCCCTGATGAGAAGCTGCTCCAGCCTCACTCGGACCTGAAGAAGGCTAGTGTAAGGACCTAATACGTGCCATATGTCCTCTAAATCTTACTTGATGTCTTTGCCTCTGCAGGCCTGCAGAAGCCCCAAAGCCCAGCACACAGCCTACTTATTGCTGGCCTTGTACACAGAGGTGACTGCTTTGTACCGTCTCCACAATAGCAGCCTCCACCCAGACCCAAAGGTGAGCCGCCCTACACAGCAGGGCTGTGTCCACAGTCTCAGCTCAGCAACGTCCAAACACAAATTATGCTGGTAACTTTCTGCCTTATAACAGAGGTAGAACCCTTACTCCAGGGCCCGTCTATCCGAACTACTAAGTGTGAACATGACATTCCGCTGCATTTTCCTTGTCCTGCAGTGGTGCACATGTGGGTAGCACCTACCACAGAGCATCCTTAGCCCCTGTTTTTCAGACAAGGTTTTGCTGTGCACGTGTAGCCTGGACTGGCCTAAACTCATGATCCTCTTCCCTCTGCTTCTCGAGTCCTGGGACTGCAGTGTGCATTACCACACCCATGTACAATGTTGGGGTTGGGAAATGGGTTTTTTTTGTTTTGTTTTGTTTTTTCTTTTCAGAGTATCATGTAGTCTGGGCTAATCTTTAACTTGAAGTCTTGAGTTTCCTATCTCTACCTACCAAGTGTTCAGTCCAGCCCTACAACGTTGTTTCGAAACATGTTAATGTTAAACATTTTTCTCACCAGCAATTGGAGGCTGTGAACAAATTCATTAAAGAAAGCAAGTTCCTCTCTGCGCCTAACATCAGATGCTTTGCAAAATCGCTAGTGGATAATACCCTGTCCCTGCTGCAGACCAGGGCTGCTAACAGCAGCCTGCAGGGGACAGTGACTGACATGGCCATCCACATGGCGACTGTACTCCTCTGTGGACAAAACAAAGTCTTGGAACCCCTGAGGAACTTGGCCTTCTATCCCGTCAAAATGGTGGTAAGGTCACTGCTGTTTTCCCTCTGTGTCTTCAGGGCTTTGTCCCCATGGAAAACAGACCTGCTGACTCGGGGAACGGTTAAACCCATCTGTTCTCTAGAGGAACAAAGCCGGTGGCATGAATGCCTATTCAAAGGGGATTTGTATTTGTCAAGCTGTGTGTGATAGTCTGGGTAGCCCTACAATGGCTGCCTCGTGCTGGAAAGGCCGGGAACCCCATAGCTGCTCAGTCCCCTAGAGGGTTCTGGAGACACTCACATGACAGGATGGATGGCAGCAGGAGCAACAGGAAGAGGAACTCATGGTAATGTACAAACAACAGATGAACTTGGCAGCAGGTCGGGAAGGCGAAGGAGCACACAGCAAAGGCTCTCCTGGGACCTCCTTGGTTACAGAAAGTAGGGTGGGTCTTCTCACTCCAGATAACCTGAGGAAATCCCTCACAGGTGTGCCCAGCAGTTTATCTCTTAGCTGATTTCAGATCCAGTCAGATTGACAGCCGAGATTAGCCATCGCAGTCATCCCCAGCAAACAGTTTTGAGGCTACAAAGTCAGTGCCCTCCTTGCTTTGCTCTGACTGTACAGATGTGTACTCACCCGTCCTGTTTCTGGGCTTTCAGAATGCGTTTCTTCCAACAATGCCTGAAGACCTGCTGGTTCACGCCAGGGTTTGGAAGGGCCTGGAAAATGTCCGCTGGTACAGTGAGTGTTGGCCTTGTGCTCTTCTGACACTGGGTTCTCTCTCATGTCCGAGTCCAGAGAAAGACCTTTGCAATGCACTTGTGCACACTGCGTCTGAAAAAAGAGGGGACTCTGAACCACACTGACTTTCAGACAAGGCTACATGAGGCAGGAGCATGAAGCCTAAGGCTTTGTGTGAATCATGCTGTTGCTTTGAATAAATAATCTTTTAAAATATTTTTAAATTGTTAGATAGCAGCAATATATCCAAAGAAAATATAGGTAGAAAATACTCTCTATATGCTGCCGAATTCACTGTGAACTGGTGATCTAATTTAGCGTTGCTTATTAGAACTAGGTTCGCACATTTTCACTGAGCACATTCACCTTCCACACTGAGCACATATCACATACTTCCTCACAATTTAAGATAGTTAGAATTTCTAGGGAGGTGCTAGGGCTGTGTCATACTTGGTCAGGGTCAAAGAGGGCAGAGTGTAGGTTCCAGTAGGTTCCCTAACTAGCCAATATGTGTTCTGTTCTTTTAACAGCTTGTCCCAATGGCCATCCGTGCTCTGTAGGAGAGGTGAGTTTTGGTGTTTGGGACAGGGTTTCGTTAGGTGGAGGCTGAAACTGTGTGTTCCCCTGGTGTTGAGGAGAGGTGGGCGGGAGGACGAAACCTTGACCGGGTAAAACACAGACTTGCTCTGAGGACCGTTCAAGGTATCCAAGCGTGTAGCTACCAGGACCGAAGGCTCCATGCAGCACCACACGTTCGCCATTTCGAGGCCTGTCCTTGCTTTTCAGAACAGTTAGCAGCATGTGTGGCCTCTGCACAATAGAGATTTGAGTGGCAACAGCTACCCAAAGTGGGACAAGCTCTAGCTCCAGACACTGCCACAGGGCCATGAACCCCAGAGGGCTCCTGGTTGGGATAACTGTGTCCTCAGACACACAGCAGGGGTTGGTGACACCACAGAATGGAAAAGACATTCCATAGTTGGCGCATGGAGAAGGAAGGGAGTCACCATGCTGGCAAACAGCTCACCGTCTCTGGGACTTACATACTTCCTTGTCCATGGAATGAGGCAGAAAAGGAATGAGGCTGACCCAGGCTCTGGGAGTCTATGACTGCTTTGCTTGCAAATAATAAATGTTATGGTTGGATTTTTTAAAATCACCATTGTATATTTTTTTAAAAGGCTGAAAGTGAGTAACGCTGCTTTTCATGGTGTTAGACAGGGAAGCCCTAAGATGAGTGTAGGGGAAAGGAATAAAGAGTTGGGTGTAAGAAAGAAAAACTGCTTCAAGTTTTTCTACCCTGTGTCAATCCATTTGGGATTCAAACTCAGTTCTATGTCTATTTTGCATAAAAGTTTGCATTTTCCCACTGTTGACATAGTAAAGTGTCTACCCTTTTCCATGTTACACCCAGAATTGTATGCACACATAGGAACCATTCCTTCCTATGGCAGTTCAGGGTCCTTACACACATCAGTTCTTGAGCATAAAACAACGCTGTGTTCTCTCTAGTGTGGCATGCCAATGGAAGAGAGCATCTGTGTGGACTGCCATGCTCGAATCGGAGGTGTCAATCACAAGCCGCATGCTGGCTTCACTTTCAGGTACAGAAATACGCTGCTTCCTTGCTAGTGATCAGCCTGGGCTTCAGAGCAGCTTCTGCTCTTTTTTCCTAAGCTGACACTAACTCGTGCCACAGAAGCTACTGCCCCTCTGGATCTATGTCATGCATGGCATCACTGCCAAAGTCCCTGTCACTGGTCCTAAATGTAACGTGACTGGCATAGTAGCACTGACCAATACAGACATGTTCTGTGGGCCCTGGGCTTACTTCTTGTACAAATATTTTTCTATAAGCAGATGCCCTGACTTGGAAGGACAGTCCAACATGCTGAGTTGGTGTTTGCTCACCTCAGCACAGCCACTAACTGGAACTTGTAAACCACCGACCTCAGTTCTCTCCCATCTTCCCACCTGTAGCAGTCTGGGGGTTTTGTTTTGTGTTTTGTTTTGCATAGGATCTCATACTATATTGTGGCTGTCCTGGTACTTGCTGTGTGGCCCAGGCCTATCTCAGCCTCCTGAGTGGTAGGATTACAGGGGCACACCACCACACATGGCTTGTTTTTGTTTTTCCAAGTGTAAGGAAAATAAATGACACCCAATCAGGCTTTGGAAATATTCTCGTGCCTTGGTTTGTATGTGGGGTAGGTTCTAAGATGCTCAGAACATTGTAAAATCCTTAGTAAAGGGTGCCTGTCATATAAAATGGCACAGAAATTAGATACCATACCTCTCCCCCCATGTGCTCACTGTCCTCTAGATTCTCTATGAGGCCTTTCACAATAGGAGTGCTAAAAGAAAGTCTAGACTAGGGCTCAGTGGTTTAAGAGCACCCTCTGCTCTTCCAGAGGTCCTGGGTTCAATTCCCAGCAACCACATGGTGGCTTACAACCATCTGTAATGAGATCTGATGCCCTCTTCTGGTGTGTCTGAAGACAGCTACAGTGTACTCATATACATATAATAAATACATCTTAAAAAAAAATAAAGTGTAGACTATAGGTAAGTCTGCCCCCACAGTTCTGACACAATGTAGCTCATTCCTCCCCAACTGATTGGTGGGACCTGTCTCCAGCACAGTATGTCTGGTGCTCCTGGTGTAGTCCAAGCTGCTTATCTCTAAGCTGAATGCACTTGACATGCAGTATTTTCGCAACTGTATCTTCTACCTACTACATATGATGTAAAATGTTCTACCAGACCTTGGGTCCCAATTATTGGGAAAGTGAGAAGAATGTGGAAACTACAGGCACCAGTGCAAAATGTTCCAAACTCTAGCTGCCCAGGACAGATGTACACTCTTTCCTGATGCCTTCTTCCGGGTCAGCAGCAGCCATTGCATATAGCCACTTTAAACTGAGTCTTGGGTTGTTGGTCAGCCAGAGGCATCCAGGCCACAAAGGAGGAGGAGGAAGAGGAAGGAGGAGGACAATGATACTTCTTTTTAATGTTTCCTCAGAGCATAGAACCCTACCTCCAAGTCCTGAGGGTCTGGGATATCACCCTAGATAGAGCTTGGAAGATTAGCCTCTTTCTGTCTTCACCTTGTCACTTCTCTTCCTTTCCAGAAACAATGAGGATAGAACCCAGACTGGCCATGTGTTGGGGAACCCACGGTCCAGTGGGACAGCAGAAGCATCCGACCGAGGGCAGTCCCCAGTGGTCTTTATTCTCACCCGGCTACTTACTCATTTGGCTATGCTTGTAGGAGCCGCCCAGGATCCCCAGGTATCTGTAATACGCTGCCACTGTTCTCTTGGGCTGCTAGAGAGCTCGCTATTGTTTCCTGTCAGCCCTTATGTCTGCTTGCTAGTGCCTGTGGTTAGGAGTGTCTGCTGGTGCTGGTCTGCCAGGTCACTGAAGCCTCACTTTTTCCAACATAGCATGGAACGGATGAAGTACTTTTCGGATTATGTAAAATCCATCTTTTAATTAATATTTTTCATGGTGCTCTAGAGATAAGAGTTGTACCATGGAAGGTTACCGAGTCTAGTTTTCTTTTCTTTTTTAAATATTTTTATTTTATTTTATACCAACTAGGTTTTTTTGTATTGTGGGACTTGATGTCACCTATACACGAGGTGTAAGGATCGAATGGTAAAGTTTATTCTCAGAGAGCAGCATGAAGAAGCTAAGGCCATCATCCATGCTGCATCTCTACCATATGATACTAGCTAAGAGGACAAAAATGCAATGTCTGCCTGTTACTTCAACCACCTCTGCTGCTACATCATGCTTAGAAGTCGTCCTCTGACTTGACTCTGGTGTCTTGCTCTTCCTGGCCTCTCCTCTCACCATCTCCACTGTATATGAGATATCCTGAATGTTTTGTTTCATTACTCCCAGGCCCTGATAAATATCATTAAGCCTCGGGTTCAGGACCCACGAGTCTTCCTGCAGCAGCATATCCAGAGAGACCTGGAACAGCTAATTAAGACGCTGGGCAAGAGTGCAGACGAGACCACCCACGTGGTCCACCTCATCCTGAGCAGCTTGCTCAAGAGTCAGCACCAGAGTAAGCAAAGGGGGAAAGAGCTAAGCTGGGCTAAGGAACCACATCCCATGACTCCCGAGAGAGTGAAAACCTCAAACCTGAGCTAAGCATGATAACCTGTAATCTAGTACTTAGAAAGCTGAGGCAGAAATATTGTGAGTTCTCAGACAGTCTGGGCTCCACAGGAAAGTCATTTTTTAAATAAAAAAATAAGGGATGGGAGAAAAAGAAGCCAGAACTCCCACTAGCAGGCTGAAGAAGTCACTCTGTTCTCAAACCACAATGCACCTAGTAAGGACCTTTGACCTTTGGTACTTGGGAGTGTTTACACATGAGAGCAAATCTATTGTGTTAGAATCACATGCCAAGTAAGTATCATACCCAAGAATCAGTCGTTAACCTTGCTTCTGATTTTTAATGAAATTTCCGTGGTTGTAAACCAGTCTCCTGGTTGACCATGGGCTGTTTCCGTGCACACAATTACACAATTTGAGAAAAAGCAAGCACAGGTGTGTTCTAAGCATTTAAATCTACCAAGAAAGGACATGCAAGATGACTGGATAAATAGGACTGAAGATGGTGCTAGTTGTTAGAAAGATTTACTAATCTGTTTTATGTGTTTGTGTGCTCTGTCTTCATGCGCACCAGAAGAGACTCAGATCCCATTAGAAGCCACCATGTAGCTGCTGGGAATTGAGCTCAGGACCTCTGACTACTTCTCCTCCAATGTTCTTAACTATTGAGCCATCTGTGAAAATGCCATTAAGAATGACTTTCTTAACTGAAAAAAAAAATTTATGGTGGTGCTGGGGATTAATGGATGGGGCCTTCAACATGACAGGCAAACATTTTCTGTTCAGCTGTGTGAAAGAAAGTCCTGCAATGATCTTTTAAAGCCATCAATGGGAAACCAAAGGTGTCTTGTGTATTTTATTAAGGTGGGTGTGCACACCTGCCTCAGTGCATGTGTGGAGGTTGGAGGACAACTTTTGGGAGTTGGTTCTCTCCTTCCACCTAGTTGAGAGAAGTCTCTGTTGCTTCTGTTGTTCTGCATATTCAAGGAGAGCTGGCCTGTGAGCTTCAGGCAGCTCTCCTGACATCGCCTCCCATCTTGCAGTGCAGAAATTGCAGATGTCTGTGGGTCCTGGGGATAGAGCTCGGGCTGTCCGGCTTGCATAGGCAGTGTTCTTTCCCAACCTTTTAAAATAGTAACTACAAGAAAGGGGCTGCCTGCAAACAGAACCCACTCTTCTGGGGCCTTCCTCCCCAGTCTGCATTATAGGAATTTGCTATTTAGTAAAACTTCATTTCACTGAAAACCTGTTTTGCTGTGATTTTACACAAAGGAAGGTGTTCTA
Organism: Micromys minutus; assembly: GCF_963924665.1. Lineage (NCBI taxonomy): Eukaryota > Metazoa > Chordata > Mammalia > Rodentia > Muridae > Micromys > Micromys minutus. The sequence goes on from NC_137979.1 coordinate 64,627,295, forward strand.
GAAGGCTGCTACCATCTTGGCATCCACACTACCTTCATATGTCTTGGTCTGTGTGTAGCAGCTGCAGTGGCTGATGACAGCAGTGGGTACCTCTCTTCTCTGCTTCTGGGCTTACGGTTCTAAGTTCCGTGCTTAGTTTCTTTCTGAGTGGCTTCATGATGACAGCAGTGGAGCCAGAGGAATTGTCTGAAGTTGAGGAATCATCACAAAGGCAAAAGCAGCAGATGACTGCATCAGGGACTGTTAGCATCCTTAGGGTACTTAGGAGGTACTTCCTTCACACTGAACTCTTCACTGGCACTCACCTGGTACCTGCTGTGTGCAGGATGCTATGGCTCTTATTCTAGGCCCACCCACACATTCCTTTTTTATTTGTAGGGGTGTTAAATTTTGATGCAGAATTGTCAACCAAAGGATGTAGAAACAACTGGGAGAAGCATTTTGAAACTCTTCTTCTACCTGAACTGAAGGTGAGCTGTGGCAGCTCTTCTGTTTAGGAAGGGAGTTGGGGTCTCCATTCATCTGCAGAGTAAACTGTACCTATGATCCTTGGGGAGGGACTGTAGGATACTCCCCTGAGCCTCGGGCTTCACTGCCCTCAGCCTACACCTTGCTTTAGAGAGCTGGAGGTGAGAATACGAAGCAGATATACTACCCTACAGAGAGACCCGCTAGGAGGCACAGTGGTCATGGATGAAACCGTCTGTCAGAGTAGAACACTGCTGAGAGGAACAAAGCGTACCAGAAACAAAGTGGGGAGATGGAAGGAAAACAGTGAGTGTAGCATTTAGTCCTGTATTCCCTGTAATCCAGGAGGCCAAACCCTATGAGTAACTGTCAAGTTATAATAGAAACCAGCAGTGGGACAGTCAAGGTAGGAGGGTAGCCACAGCCAATGTGCAGCAATGTCTTAACTCTAGAGTTCTGCTTCATTCTCTTCATCCAGAATCTTGACAAAACCTTGCCAGCTATAAATGTTCTTATCAGCCAAGACGAACGCATCAGCTCCAACCCTGTGACCAAAATCATATATGGGGACCCAGCAACCTTCCTGCCCCACTTGCCCCAAAAATGTATAGTTCATTGCTCAAAGATCTGGAGCTGCAGGAAGAAGATTACAGTGGAGTACCTGCAGCACATCGTGGAACAGAAAAATGGCAAAGAAACTGTGCCTGTCCTCTGGCACTTCCTCCAGAAGGTACAAGTCACTCCTGGTTGACCTCACAGAGAACCAGGAAGCCCTGAGCAGCTAGCAGTGCTGTGATTCTAAGAAAATAGAGGCAGTGAGGCCTTCGTGGTCTCAGGGAAGATACTACATGGTTGGTCAGTAGTCATCGAAAGAGAACTGCGGGCTGGGAGGCCATCTCTCCACTCAGCAACAACTAAAAGGGTGCAGATTGTCTGCAGTGATGGTGGCAAACATTATTCAAACTGTGAAAACTTCCAACTTTTAAATCATGTAGGCACAGACTGAAGCTGGTAATGTGAGCTGAAAGTTGGTTGGGAAGCTCTGAGATGCAGCAATCTTGTCAGACCCAGGAACTCAGTTTCTATTATCCACTGGAGCCCTGGTGATCTTTCTTGTTACCCTGAGGACCAGTGTTGGGTGTTCACAAAAGTAGCTGCCTCATGCCAGTGCTGTGCCTTCTTTCAGGTTGTTTTCTTTGGCTGAGGAGGCATTGGAACAGTGGTCACTGATGTCTCACACACAAGCACAAGAGACCACTACATTTATCTTTTTAACTTTTATAATTACACACATTAATGGGGTTCCTTGTGATATTCCTTACACATACACACAGAATGCACCAATGAAGCCCAACCTTCCTTCTACCTCTTTCTTCCCTCCATATGTTGCTCAGCAGAAGGGCTGAGAAACTGTTACAATTATCAAATCACTGTCTTTCTGTCCACATAGAACCCACTGAGGCAGCCACTGAAGGACAATGGAGTAGAACAGTCATTACAATCCTGCCTCTAAGTCAACTTTTAGCTCATATATAGGAGTATGCTGTGCTTATCTTTCTGCATGTGACGTATTTCACTTATTAAAGTGACCTCTTGGAGCAGAAAGATGGCTCAGTGGTTAAGAGCACTAGGTGCTCTTCTAGAGGTCCTGAGTTCAATTCCCAGCACCTACATAGTGGTTCACAACTACCTATGATGTGACCTGATGTCTGCTCGAATGCAGACAAGCATGCACAGAGCACTTCCATACACAGGATAAATAAATCTTTCAAATAAGTGACCTCTGAGCCAACTACAGCCATTTTCCTTCAGACAGCAGGAGTTTGTTCATTTTAAGATTGGTGGTTGAGTGCCTTCCTTTGTGATATAACCACACACACTCTGCCTATTCATCTGCTGACAGGCATCTAAGTTGAAACTCTTACCTGTTGTCACTGAAGTCACAGAAAGCGTGGGCGTGCACTTGTGTGTTTGGTGGGCTGATCTCATTTACTTTGAGTATATAACCAGAAGAAATGCTAGGCTGTTTTGTAATTAACATTTAATTTTTTGAGGACCAGCCATACTCTGCCAAACTAACTGTTCTAATTTACACGAGCAATGTTATTCCCTTTTCTCCACACCCTGACCAGTGTTTGACACTGGCTGGTTTTTCTCACTGTCATTCTGCCTGGGTGAGATAGTATTTCGGTATCTCACTGATTGGTCTTTCCCTGATAACTATGACAATGGACATTTCTTCATATATTTGTTGGTCATCTGTATTTCTTGAGAAGTATCTATTCAGTTTTTGAGTTTTTTACATACTCAGGACAAGTGGCAAGTCTTTGCTTCTGCAGTTCTTTTTGCCCTGTTGACTGTTTCCTTCAATTGACATTGTCACTCACTTGTCAGTCGGTGCTTTTGGATTCCTGTCTAGAAATGACTCTCACCTCCACCACGTTTCCTGTCTTCTTCTGGCAGTTTCGGATCTTATATTTAGGCATTGAATCCATCCTGGACTGACTCTTGTACTGGATGCGATAGGACTGAATTCTCAATTCAGTCTCTCCCCATTGGATTTGGGCATCTAGGTTTGGCTCTGGGTGTCAGGGTAGCACGTAGAACAGTGTAACATTGCAGAAAGAATGAAGTGACCCTTTACCTGTTTCTAAATTGTATGGTACATCACCATATAAAATAGAACACTGAATGGATTAAATCAGCAGTATCAATCCCCCAAGCACCCACAAAACATACATGTGCATGCCGACTAGTTTCTAAGGAAGACAGAGGCATCACTACTGAACCATCTTTCTTTCTGCAGGAAGCAGAGCTAAGGCTGGTGAAATTCTTGCCTGAGATCTTGGCCCTGCAAAGATATCTAGTCAAACAGTTCCAGAATGTCTCAAACGTTGAATACAGTTCCATCAGAGGCTTCATCCAAAGTCACCGTTCAGGTATGACTCTACTCAAGCTCTAAAAAGAAGCCATGACCATTTGTATTTATAACAGATAAAGGGATGGGGGCTCAATAGCAGGTCACTGGGCCCTAAGTGTTCAGCGTGAGATGAAGAGATCTTAATTCCAGCTAGCCAAGCTGCAGCAGGAAGGCACAAAGCTGCTGTGGGTCAGGACTTGGCTGTATTGTCACAGTTCTTTTCAAATGCTTCACTCAACAGATGGACTAAGAAAACTGTTACAGGATCGAATCACCATCTTTCTGTCCACATGGAATGCACTGAGGCGGTCACTGGAGACCAATGGTAAGTGTCCTCCTCCCTCAAGCAGAGTGTCACAGCAGGATGTGCTGTGCACACAGTGTTGAAGTTCATTGTTGCCTGTCACACCCAGCACCATGCAAGCTCTAGGTGTTTTCAGATGGAGGCTCTCAGTTAGGGTTACTATTACCGTGATGAAACATAGCCAAAAGCGAGTTGGGGAGAAAAGGGTTTATGTGGCTCATTTCTTCCTCAGCACTATATCAGCAAAGGAGGTCAGGACAGGAACGCAAACAAGGTGGGAACCTGGAGGCAGGAGCGGTACAGAGACCATGAGGATGGGACAGAAGTAACTGCTTTCTAGCTTGTTCCACATGGCCTGCTCTTATAGAGTCAGGACCACTAACACAGGGAATGCCAGGCCTACAATGGCTTGTCCCTCCTCTATAAGTCACTAATTTATAAAGCACCCCATAGGCTTGCCTACAGCCAGCCCTTATGAAGGTATTTTTTTAACTTGAGGCTGCCTCTTCTCTGACTATAGCTTGTGTCAAGATGACATAAAAACAGCCAGCACAGAGAGTCTGGGATGAGTATGGTGTCCTGAGAGCCTTCATTTCCTTGAATCCAAAAACTGGGTTTCAAGAAAGAGTTGGGATTACTAGACACTTGTCAGCATGTCCTGTTAAAGACTGGACCTTAAACAGGCTCACTGCTGTTAGACGGGATGACCATGTCTGTGTGCCTCTTCTTCCCTTTACCTTGATGCTATGACTAAGACACCTTACCTGTCTGCTAAGGAATGATCTTGTCATTTCAAGGTGAGATCAAGCTACCAAAAGATTACTGCAGTTCTGACTTGGATCTGGATACCGAGTTTGAGGTCATCCTTCCACGGCGACGGGGCCTAGGCCTCTGTGGAACTGCTTTAGTCAGCTACTTGATTAGCCTACACAATCAAATGATCTACATGGTGCAAAAGTTCTCCAATGACGACAGCAGGTGGGTGTACAAGCCAACAGAACATGGTGTTTGCCCAGCCCTGGGCTCCTGAACTGCCGCCTTCTGCTCTTTCCATGTCAGAGCCTCCCTTGGCCATTCTCGCGAGTGGCCCATAGACATGCAGCTTTCACCTGTTCAGACCACAGAGGCCGAAACAGGAGCGTCCCTGTGTGTCTGCTCTCGGCATCCAGCACGTATCTTGTCCCTCAGCTATTCTGTAGATACCTCTGAGGTTGCTGACCTGCACGTCATCAGTTATGAGGTGGAGCGGGACCTGAACTCACTGATCCTCTCCAACTGCCAGTACCAAGTGCAGCAAGGTGGGGAAACCTCACAAGAGTTTGATCTGGAGAAGATCCAGCGGCAGATCAGCAGCCGCTTCCTCCAGGGCAAGCCCAGGCTGACCCTCAAGGTAAGCTGAGTCTGCCGCTAGCCAGTGCACTTAGTTATGTCAAGAGAAAGGCACATTCAGGTGTGGTGGGGACACTCAGCCACTCATAGTCTCATCTGTGTCACCCATCCCCTTCTCACTCAAAGCGTGCACAGTCACAACTGCATCGGCCTCCTGTGGTTCCCTCAAGCCCTTTGGTACCACCTTCTGCATCTGAGTCCCCCAGAGACATTCTCCAGTCTCTAGGGACAATTATGCCACTGTTGCCCTGTTCCTCAGCACTCTACACCTAGGGACCAATGTGGATTAACTGCCATGGCATACCTCTCATTTTAGCCATCTGACACAGTGCCCCCTGGGTCCTCTGAGTTGGATGCCCTGCATGGCATCTCATTGGCTCCCTTCACTTGGCAAGCCGGCCTGTGGCTCTACATCTAGAATTGCTGCCACCTCTCGAACACAGTGGCTGAGCCCCAGTCTTTTCCTTCATCTCCACTGCTGGGGATCCTTGTAGTCCAGTCAAATACATTGCATGTAGATTTATTTCCATAGATAGCCATAAGTGTATCATATAGCTGTGACTTGGAGCTCAGAGCTATTATTCTATACAGCAGGATCTTTGAAGCCATTGTAGCAAAGCTTCATTGTTGTGTAATTGTTTCCAAAGATGGTGTCTTCAGCACAGACATTTTTTGCAACCACTTCGGGCTTTACCAGGAATTCCTGGGTGCTGCTACTAAGTCACTGAGGGAAGATGTGTTTGCCATCTAGTGAAAATAACCACTGTGGGTTCAGTGTCTGAACTTTCTCTCTCCCTTTAGGGAATACCCACCCTGGTGTACAGACGGGACTGGAACTATGAGCATCTCTTCATGGACATCAAGAACAAAATGGCGCAGGTGCTCTCGATAGCCCTTGTCTCTTGCTGGGAGGCTCTGTGTACTACCAACAGCTCTAGTTGCATCACGCGTCTGCTGTAAACACTAGTGTCTCAGTGTCTTCATGAGAACCCTAGACCCCTGCGAGTCCAGTGCTTTCCACAAAAGAAAGCAGGACAGCAGATGTTTTGGCTGAGTCTTAAACACACTGACATCCTCTGGGGCTGGTTTCTTGGTAACATCACAAGTGTGTCCTTGAACACAGCCAAAGAACTTACGTGTCCTTGCTCTTTCCCAGCAAGTCTGAGAGGAAGCTGAATGGCTGTGTCTCCTTACAGTGTTGTTTTGAGCTCCTATGAGTTTGTGTCTATTTCTGTGGAGTCTGGTGCCTTCAGCAGTGACAAGCTAACCTCTTCTCAGTGGTGAGAAACAAGCCCAACCATAACCCCAACCTTACATTTTGTTCCCCAGAACCCACTCCCTAACTCGGCCATCAGTGCCATCAGTGCACAGCTACAGTCCTACAGTGATGCGTGCGAAGCCCTGTCTATCGTAGAAGTCACTCTGGGTTTCCTGAGCACAGCTGGTGGGGATCCTGGTATGAACTTGAATGTGTACATCCAAAAAGTCCTACAGATGTGTGATCAGACAGCTCAGGTCTTAAAGGTAAGCACTAGTGCCCTGCCTGTGGTATACCACTACTCCCAGTGCTCAGGAGGAAGAGGCAGGGACACTGTAACTCTCAGGCCAGCCTGGGCTACACAGTAAGTTCCATGACATACTAGGCTTCTGAGTAAGACTACCTCTCAAAAGAGGGAGGTCCTGATGGAAAGTGTTGCATGAAAAATCAGCATGACCCTTGCCAAAAGCTCCTGCTTGCTTCCTAACTAATTCCACCACGAGTCCATGTAGGAACTCCCCAAAGCTGGAAGAATCAAGAACATTCCTCACACAATCAGTCCACCCTGTGCGCAGCATGTGTGGATCGGCAGACTGACACATGCTCCACGATGTCATCCAGGCAGGGCCCAGCATCTGTGAGCACTGCAGATGTGCACAGTGGGGCCCAGCATCTGTGAGCACTGCAGATGTGTACAGTGGGTGGTGTCATGAAGAGACAGGCGTAGGTCAGTTGGACTTGTGGATAAGTGTCTCATGACAAGAGAAATAGAATGAGCTCAAGACAAAAATGGGGAAATGTGCCTGTGATGCGGCATTAGATTCTGTAATGCACGCGGGTGACCCTGTTCCTCTTTCAGGCCTTAAATCGATGTCAGCTGAGACACACCATTGCCCTCTGGCAGTTCCTATCTGCACATAAGACAGAACAGCGGCTTCGACTGAAGAAAGTGAGTCTCGCCTCTGCTTCTACTGTGGAGGCGGTGGTAGCACTCTTCCCAGGTCTTAATGGTTCACGTGTCCGCCCTTCATTTCAGGAGATATTTCCGGAAATTGATGTGAAATACAAAAAGGACCTCAGTCCAGAGCACGCAGTACTCCTCAGCACATTCCTGAATGAGGCAGGCCTAGACACCTTCCTCCTGGAACTCCATGAGATGATCACGCTGAAGCTCAGGGGCCCCCAGGCCGAGAGCAGCTTCAACCCCACGTGGAGGTATGGTCTTGTACAGTTGCTGGCAGAATGCCCTTTGGCTGGTGGCTTCCCCGAGACTTATCCAAGCCTCTTTTTATGTTAACTTTCCATGCCTTTGGTACTTTGTAGATTTGGTTTGCTTTGTGTTTCCCTTTTTCAAGACGGAATTTCTCTGTGTAGTTCTGGCTGACCTGGAATTCACTCTGTAGATCAGGCTAGCCTCAAACTCAGAGATCTGCCTCTACCCCTCTGCCTCTGTCAGAGTTAAAGGTGTGTACCACGGCAGCAGGCTTCTTTGGTTTGAGTTTTCTATTTGATTTTAATCCCTTGTGGTTAAAGGGAAAAGTCAGAGGTTAGGGACGTGGCCCAGTAGGTTAGAGTGTGTGTTGTACAAGTGTAGGGACTTGTGTTTAGATGGTTAGAGTGTGTGTTGTACAAGTGTAGGGACTTGTGTTTAGATCCCTGGCTCCATATCAAACCTGAGTATGGCTGTAACCTCAGCACTGGGTATGTGATGGGGACAACAGACAGATTCTGGGAAGGCACTGGCCAGCTGACAAAAACAAAAGCAAGTTTCAGGGTTCAGTGAGAACCTAGCCCAAAGAAATAAGATGGAAGGTGATAAGAGTAAGAAATATAATGTCACCTTTAGGCCTCTGGACACACATGGACAAACGTGCACATGTGTTACACACACACACACACACACACACACACACACACACAGAGGCAAGCAAACAGGCAGGAAGAGTGGGGATGTAGCTCATTGGTCGAGTGTAAGCCTCTCATACACAGAGCCCTGGGTTCATTCCTCAGTGCTGCAAAAATGGGACATGGTGACACATACCTATAATCTCAGCACTCAGGAACTTGGCATTCAGGTCATCATCAACTACACAGCAAATTTGAGGCCAATCTCTGGGCCACATGAGAACAACAAAACTCATATTGTCCTCATAACGAATAGACTTATGTAAATAAACGTTCACTTTAAAGTTGATAGCAAAAGCCACACCAGTGCATAAAAGCACACAGCTAGCCATCTCTTCCAAGCATGTCAGTCTAATGGTAAACATGAGCATCTTTATAGTCCTACACTGGGCACATTTCTCACTCATAAGCTGTTTGGGTGTGATGCATTGGATTGCCTCTTGATAGTTTTTGTTTATTTAGGGGAGGGCTGCCTATCTTTTTAATTTTTATTATATGTATTTGTGTGTTCTGCCTGCATATAAGCCTGTCAACACTTCAGTGTCTGATTCCTGGGGGAGGTCAGAAAAAGGATCTGATCCCTGGGAACTGGAACTGTAGAGATGGTCTGAGTCACCAAGTGGTGCTGAGAATCATTCCCAGACTCTATGAAGAAGCCAGTGCGTGTAACTCTAAAGTCATCTCTCTAGCCCTGGCTATTTATCTCTTATCAGTTTGCAAAGCTCTTTGTATAGAAAAAAACTAACCTTTTCTCAGTGTTATTCTCAGTGTCTCGAGCTTTTGGCTCTATGAAGTAAAACCTGATGTATTTTCCCTGTAGATGCTTTATAAGAAAAATCAGCAAGAGTCTGCTCTATCGTGTTGTTTATAAAACAGCCCTCTGACACTAGGTGCGAATGCACACCTCTAACCACAGCACTAGGGGGGCAGAGGCAAGCAGATCTCTGTGAGTTCAAGACCAGCCTAGTCTACAAGAGTGAATTCCAAGATACCCAGGGCTACACAGAGAAACCCTGTCTTGAAAAAACAAAACACAGCAGCCCTTGGGCCTGGCTCCCAGATCAGCACAGGAGCTCAGCCCTTGGCTGACCTAAGATTCTCAGCATGTCTGGTCTTGGCAAGCATCTTGGTCCTCTTGAACCAGAAACACAACCATGGCTGGGCTATGTTGTTACAAAAGCTCTCTTGTTCCTTGACTTCACAGCCTCAAAGAAACTCTACTAAGCTACATAGAGACTAAAGACAATGACGTCCTTCCAGAAATGGATTCCCGTTTCCCAGAAGAAATACTCATGTCAAGCTGCATCTCCGTGTGGAAAACAGCTGCTACTCGGAAATGGGACCGGCAATCAAGGTAGAGCAGCTCAGCCTTCAAACCCAACTGGAAAGCACAGCCTTCCCCACCTCCCTCCACAGCTCCCAGTATGGGCTGTGGCCTCTGTGTGTAGGAAAGTATGATCACAGACTGGACTCAAGGGCCACACATCGTACAATATGATAGCTTTATGAAGGCCAAGCTGTTTCTAGAACATGTACCTGTTCCAGAATTTCCTTAAGTATGATGAAAGGAGATTGTCAATCAATTTCCTCCTGAACATTCCAGAAAAAAACCCAGGAGAACTGTAGTAGGGGCACACACAATACTGATCTTTTTTAAGACTGCCAGCCTCTTACCTCATATACCATGGCCACCGCTTTATTACACAAAGAGAAAAAACTCAGGGTAGTTGATTTTTTATTCTATTACTTATGTATAGAAGAATCTCCATTTATTTTCTTTCTACCAGTCCCTTAATTTCTAAGTAGTATACAAATATCTCTTGGTTTGCAAGTTGTATAAAAATTGCCACACTAACCTAAGGAAATCCAAGGTGCTGATAAAATTGTAAGGTCTCATGAACAAGAGCTCATGTAAACCCACCATGAGTCACTGCCAAACACTCACAACGCTGGACAGAGTGAAGGAGGAGGAGTGCACTGGAGAGCCAGAACTATAGGGGGGAGGGGTACGTGCCCACCATATACTTGGGTTCCCTCCCCAGTACTGCAAGTGGGAATAAGGACAGCAACAAAACAGTTGACTGATGGCCAAAGAGCTTTCCATTTGAGTTTTAAATGAAGATGTGTTAGTGTAAGCGCTGATCAGAGGTAGTTGGGAACTGGAAACATGGCTCAGGTAGAGCCCTTGTCTAGCATCTGTGGTGCCCTGAAGTCCATTTCCTAGAACTGTATTCGGGAGTACTGTGGAGAGTTGCTAATTGTGTAGCTGTCCAATAAGCATGCAATGTGATCTTAGCTTCCCTGAGCACACAAATCTCTGATTCTTTCTTTGCATCTCAGCCAAGGCTAAGTACAAACCAGTTAGAGCGAAAGCAGAAAGAACCCACAGCCCACACACACACTTTCTCCCTTATCACTGTAATCACCTTTGGCTCCCTCAATCCCTCTGGACTAACCCAATTCCTGGCAACTCACCACCACTCGAAGTGGTGGCGAACAACCAGTGTTTACACGTTGGAAGTCGTTTCCTTTACAGACTCAATAAACTTGAACTCTAGGGCCCACGTACTTTGAGCATCCATGGACTCAGCCCTATGAGCAGGAAGTACATCTGGAACTATACTCTGACATTCTCCTCAAGCTTAGTATGAGGAGCAGACCCTGGCGCTGTAGCTCACTTCAGACTTGGAACTTACAGCAACGGTGATCATTTATTCTAAACTGAGTACCAGTCCTTGGATGTCTGCATCCCGGGTTTGGGGGTATACAGGGCTTAAAGAACTTGCCAACTTGGCCTTGGAACCCCTCTGATCCATCAGAGGACAGCTCAGCACCCTGGTTCTTGCTGTAAGGCCCTTTTGGTCTTTGGACTAGGCATTTTTTCTGTCATGAAGAATTTTTACTTTAGATGTTTTGTATGCTATGCTTTTAAAACCGTGACTGTCTGTAGTATAACCCACTGTGTACAAAGTGCATAGATCTGACGCTGGCACAGACCTGCATTATGTTTGTCATACCTATTTTAATAAACTTGAATTTCACAGCTAAGAGTCCTGTTTGGGCTGGGGAGGTGGCTGTGACCAAGGGTACTTGCTGCCAAGCCTGACAACTTGAGTTCAATCCTTGGGACCCCTGTGGTATCAGGAAAGAACTGGTTTCTCCAAGCACTTGCATGTCTGTGCACAAGTACACGCACATACAGTTTCTCTTGTTAAAAAAAGAATAGATTTAATTTTTAAAAATCCTTTTTGAGGGCAGAGTTTTCATTTATGACACAAAAGCTTTTTGAAATGCTTTTGGTTTTCTGTGGAAATGTTCCTGCTGTAGTATCCAGTAAAGTTCAGAACAAAACCTACACTCTAGATTAGCACATGGTGATACATTTTTTTCCTTCTGAACAAAGGGACAGCAGAACTCTTGTTTAGAAGAGAGAGCACTGCTCAGTCCGCCAGAAGGAGCCTCACTGAAACTATCTACCAGCAAATGAAGATGAGCTGACCAGTGAATTGGGCTGTGGATAAGGAAGACCCCTTAGTTCCATGCCTTTCCTAAGTCATTGTAAGATTTGCTCTTTGTTAACTGAAATAGCTGTGACCTAACACAAAGTTCCAGTAATAATCAGTTACCATGAAGCAAGCAGTGGCTCAGAGGGCTCAGCCAGGACACACAGTGACCCAAGTCTGGGTGCCCTAAGTGTGCCAGGTATAAGCGGAAACATCTCTCATGTGGTGTTGTTCTATGACTTCCTCGAGAGATGTGAGCAAACATCTATTTACCCCAAACAATACGTTGACGAAAAAGACCACAGAAATGACTCCAAACAAGTCTAGCTTAGGTACACAGCACAGGTGACTCAAAGGCTGAAATGCTCAATCTTTCTTGGGTAACAAGTTATCAAACCTGTACCCTGGGACTCTCTAACCAATTTATATCTCCACAAGTCTCTTCTCCCCCAGCAATTGCTTACTGCTTTTATAACCTTGGAGACAATAAATCTTAGAAATACTGGGCTTTCATGTCTAGTAAGTTTCTCCTAAGCCTCGCTCAGCCTCTCAAGGAGACAGTGTTTCTGTTAGGAGCAGATATCTCCACAGCAGGTGGATAGTGTTGAATGTCAGGCTGCAGAATCAACTGAGCCTGGAGAAGTAATTGCTGGCCCAAGGAAAAAGCCAGAGGCTTTGGGCTGAATACCAAGCCAGCAGCGACCTGAATCTATATTGCATTCTGCACTTTTCTGCTCGGCACAGGCATTCAGAATCTATGTGCAACTGGACAACAAGCACGGGGAAAGCACCTTCCTCCTGAGAGCAATGCTAGCAACTCTCACCTCTAGCACTCTGGTACAGCATGCCCACAATGTTTCAGAGCCATCTGGGGCAAAGGTGAGGAAGAGCAGGGGTGCAGCCCTTCCAGCAGCCCCGTGCTCTGGGGCTCTTCCTGCTGTGCGCCCCTTTCCACACACATCAATATCAGTGCTCCTTTCAATCAGCACCGCAGCCATCACTTCCTCAGAATCCACAACTTCTGCCCCATCTTCACTGGTGTGAATGTTTCCCAAACACCGACCCCTGAACACTCTCCGACAGAGCCCGGCTGGCCTACCTGCAAGTCCTGTCAGCTGTGTTACAGGAAGCCTTTCCCAAACCACAAGCTCTAGTTTTGTCTAATCTTCTGTTTTATATTTTTCTCTTGAAATATATATACATGACTTAGCTATACACGTCTCTGAATTCTCCTAGGACTGTAAGCCAATTGTTACCTCAACCTTAGCTGACACTGTAAACACCATGCACACACACACACACACACCACATTCATTCACCACACTCACTGCACTCGAACACTCACCACACTCATACACACACTCACCATGCACACACACTCATCTGCACACTCACCACCTTGGGACATTTATATCTTTGCTCCCTCTGCCTGCAACATTCATATTCTTTCTGCTTTGTCCTTTGCACGGATGAAGATGGATTCTAGTCATTTACATCCCTGTTACCTTGATCATCCCATTCCTCCCCTACTGAAACCACTCATCTATCAAGGGTCTTCTTACTTCTCTCTCTCTCTCTCTCTCTCTCTGTGTGTGTGTGTGTGTGTGTGTGTGTGTGTGTGTCCCGCTGAGTTTAATTAGAGCTGCCTGCATGAGCATGGGTGGGTGATTACTTACTGGAACACGGGCAACAGTGAACACACCACTGAAGAATGTGACAATCAAGTGCCAAGTCCTTCAGGAAGCTGTGGGACAACTTTCATGTCTCCTAAGTCTCACAAAGGCACTCTGACCTCCAGTCCAATGTCCTCTTCCCATATTTATGATTTTTCCTCACCGCAGCACAACACAGTTGTACATACTCTAACATCTTCTTGTTCTGGACTCAGTGCCAGAATTTACTCAGAAGGAAGTAATTTACCCTAAGGAACTCCTGGTCTAAAAAACAAAATATAAACCACCTACTTCTAATACCAAAGAAGGTACCAGATCAGAAGAAAGCAAGAGATTGTAAACCCCAGTCCTTCAAGCTGGTACCTGCTTGCCTAGGCTCTTCTGACTTACGGAAAAAACAAACAAACAAAAGCCTACAGTCTAGAGCTGGAGAGCTGGTTCATCAATTGCCAAATGCTTGCTGCTGTTTCAGAAGGCCCAGGTTCAACTCCTAGTGCTATATCAGGAGGCTCACAGGCTCCTGTAACTCCAGCCCCATGGGAATATACCTCTTCTGCTGTCCATAGGCGCCTGTACTAATTACACAGATGTACAAGGATAAAAATAAAATAAATCTCCACATAAACAAACTACAGTCTGCTGAGCTCGTGTCATGGTGGGGGGGGATATCCTTTGGGAAGGCCCTGGCTCCTAAATAGACAGGATGGGCATTTGGGTGAAGAGACCTATCTATATTAGAAACAGGAAGATTGGGTGGCTCACAACCATCTGTAATGGGATCTGATGCCCTCTTCTGGTGGTTCTGAAGACAGTGACAATGTACCCACATGCATGAAATAAATAAATCTTTAAAAAGAAAAAAGAAAAAAAGAAAAAAAAAGGAGTTCAGTTGGGCTTGTGGTTCCAGAGGGTTAAAGTCTATGTTAACATAATGACTGGAACCACTGAAAGCTTACATTCAATGAAATAAAGAAATAAAAAAGGAAGGAAGGAAAGAAAGAGAAAGATTGTACCTCATTAAGTACCCATCCAGTGGGAAACTTATTGGGCAGACAAATGTGATTAAGAATATAAAAACTACAGTTCTGTAGCAAATCACTGGGTATTAGCCAACTTTGTGTTCTATTTTGGGGTGATACCCTGTAGTGGCTAATCTTGTTTGTGGACTTTGACTATATCTGGAATATCCAAGGGTCCAGATACTTGCCCTATATCTAGGGTCCACCTGGTAGCAGCCTGTATAAAAAGACATGGAAGAAGGAAACTTTTGGCTTTGCCTGCTTGCCTTTACTCTGGATAGCAAGCTCTAAATCCCCTTTATGTATTTTCTATCTGTTCTCTTCCTCTAGAGAACCCTGAGTAACACACACACACCCTGGTCTGCAGGATTATTTATCTATTTATCTATTTATCTATCTATCTATCTATCTATCTATCTATTTATCTATTTATTTATTTATTTGTTTGTTTGTTTGTTTATTATTTTGAAATGGGGTTTCTCCGTGTCGCCCTGGTTGTCTTAGAACTCATTACTGTAAACCAGGCTGGCCTCGTATTCAGGGATACACTTGCTGGGATTAATGGAGTGCGCCACCCTGCCCAGAACCCTCACCTTCACTGGTGTTTTTTAGTTATTTCGGACTGAGGGTTTCTAACTGAAGAATCTATGCTGCAAAGGTGTCTCAAGTTTAGAGAGAGGCTTTCTGCTCAGCAAGTGCGTGCCCGTACGCAATTGTGTGGATGAGCGGGCTCGAACTTGGCCAAACTTTTCAGAGCGGAGCGGAGGCTGCCTGAGAGGGCTGGAGGCGCTCGCATTTCCAAAACCCGAACGCCAACCCACTTAGGAGATGAGTACGCGGACGTCTGAGAAAGTCGCACCGGAAAGAGAAGCCAGCGCTCGACAACCAGCACTGCTGTGACAGCGGCCCCTGGTGGCGGCGACATCAGCTGAAGAAAAGGGACGAGGCGGCGAAGACTAACGGCTCGGCGCGGGCGCTCCGGAAGTGACGTCACCAAAGCGTCGAGGCCCTAACCATGGCTACGGCCCCAGAATGGCCGCCAGAGGAAACCCTGTCGCTCTGGAAAGGGTAATGGGGTCGGGGTCGTGCAGTAGCCAAAGGGGTAGCCTTCTCCAGTGACCTTCCGACCTCACAGCCCCTATGGCTGCTGGGAAACTGATCCTCGGTGCTTCAGCGCAAGCCCGAGCCGGGCTGCTAGCTGCCGGAAGTTGCAGCCTGTCTCTGTGGGCGCGGTCCTCGTTTCCGGTACCGGGGATCACATAGCCAGGCGCTTTTCTTTCGCGATGTGGCTTGATGAGCAAAGGGAGAGAGGGTTTGCTGGGAGGAAGGATGCCCCGAGGGTCGCTCTGTTCCCATGGGACCTGAGCCCGTTTGATGTTCTTGTCCTGTTAGGGAACAAGCCCGGCTGAAGGCGCGCGTGGTGGATCGGGACACAGAGGCCTGGCAGCGGGACGCCAGCTTCTCGGGTCTGCAGAAGGTCGGGGGCGTGGACGTGTCCTTCGTGAAAGGGGACAGTGTCCGGGCCTGTGCTTCCCTGGTAGTGCTGAGCTACCCAGAGCTCAAGGTAACCCGAGTGGGATGTTGAGTCCGGTGCGGTTCGATTGTAGGCAGAGCTGGGGCGCAGTTTTGTAAACTCTAGCTTTTAAAAAATACTTTACCCCGTGATATATACATACATATATACATACATACATACATACATACATACATACATACATCCTAGGAAGCCAACTCAGGCCCTCGAACATGTTAGGCAAGGGATTGATACACTTCTACCTCATTTGTAGAATTTAATGTATAGGTTGGAATGCCTTTGAAGGAAATATTTTAAAAGCAAAGAACTGTGGAAATGTGGACACCAGCATGCATGTGGTGTACATAAACTCCTACAAGTCTACATATATCGACACAAATGGTTAATTAAAAAATAGTTTGTAAAAGACCAATTTCAGGTCTGGTTGTTGTGTTTCTGATCGGATGGGAGGGTATAGGAAGCCCAAGGACCTTAAAGCTCTGAGGGGAGACGATATCCCAGTGGAAGGGCATTGTGAGACACAGAGAACCACATAGCTCTGAGGTGGGACATTGTCCCAGTGGAAGGGCAACCTGAGACACAGGAGCCCAGGAACCAACCACACAGCCCTGAGAGGAAGCCTCAGAGGAGTCCTCAGTTTCCCCAGCTGAGCTCAGGAGCCTCAGCCCTGCTCCTTCTCCACTTCTCTTCCTTGCTTTCTTTCTCCTTGACAGGAGAGGCACACCAGGCAGGAAATCTCATAAAAGAGATTTCTTGAGGTGAAGAATCCAGGAGAAGGAGGGACTAATCCAGGGATGGCTACCCTCTGCTCTTGAGAGTGGACAGCAGGATACTGAACAAAGGAGCAGTGCTTTTATAGGATTTCTGAGGGGGCAGAGCTTCTCAGGGCAGAGATTTCCAGAGTGAGGATTTGTGGGATTTTAAGTCCTCAGCTTGTGGCGGCTCAGGCGTTTGCTGGTTTTCCTGTTTAGTGATTTGTGTGTGTTTTTTTTTAACCTCCTTTTCCCTGTATTAGGGAAGATGGGTTAGGGAGGGAAGTCCTGGTGGCAGACAGCTTTTACTGAGGTGCCATCTCTGAGGCTGCTGGGGAGGCTGGAGAGGAGGTGCTGCCGCTATGGACAGCTCCCCCAAGGCTCATAGCTGAGGAATGAAAGAAGGTGTTGCCACCGTGGACAGCTCCTCATGACCTCAGTAGGTTGAGGCGGGAACGGTGCCTCTTGGACCGCCACCATGGACAGCTCCCGAAGGGTCAACTCCTGCTGAGGAGGGAGAGAAGTAGAGCCACTGCAGACATCTCTCCTGTGATGGCTGTGGGCTGAGATGTCATGGTGCCTCCATTTTGACGGGAGCTGCCATTTTGGACAGCTCCTGTGGGAAATTTTACTGCTGCAGCCATACCCTGGGTCAGGAAGGAAGGGCCTCGCGCAGCCTTGATGGCTTTTGTGGTGCACCTCTCTGGGACTACAGTTGTCATCTTGGGTTGCTCACCTCAGTGGCACACAGCACAGGTTTCACGGGCAGAAAGTATCTGCCTTCCCAGACCTCTTGCTTTCTTGTCTCACACTAGCGCCATTTTTAAAGTTAGTTTTAGTCCTTTGAGCTAAAGTAAAAAAGTGTTCAGCCAGATGTGGTTGCACACACCTGGGCTACAAAATGAGCTCCAGGACAGACAGGGCTATGAAGAGAAACTAAAAAGAAAAAAAGAAAAAAAATCATATGTGTTTGTTGCTATACTTTGTTCATATTCTCCCCCGCAAGTGCTCCCCAGTCTTCTTCCCAATTCCATGTCTTGTGCCCCTTCAGGGTGTCCCCTCTGTCCTTTCAGGTTTGCCACAGTCATCCCTTCTGTAAGCTACTTACCTGTTTCTTCACAGCCCCCTGCTCCACGTGTTGCTCTTTGTCTCCATGGATAAGGGGGCAGTTTTTGTACAAAGCAGGCATAATCCAATCGCGGCCCTCTTAAAACTTCCTGTTTGGCGTGGTGGTACACATCCCTGTAATCATGGTACTTGAGAGCTATAGCAGGAGTAGCTCAGTCCCAGCCTGGACTGCAGGAGACCCTGTCTTAACACAACAACAACTAACTTCTGTGTCCTTCCAGAGACTGTTGATTAATAAAGCTCGTACTTGTTAATGTGACTTAGAGGCCTCTTGGGCTCTGTTGTCTGCTGGGTATGAGCCTGATGGTTCGCCTTCCACCACTGCTATCCGCACTTCCTAAACATGATTCTTCAGAGCTTAAACTTCTTCAAATGGCCTTTCTTTATAGCACACCTCTCCTAGAGTGGTCCTCACCTGCCTGGCTCCTACTTCCTGTAGAGCCCAGTTTAGATATTACTTACTGTAGTGACCCTCCTCCATCCCACAAGACCAGAGCTGTCTCTCAGCACTCTTTTCCAGTCTCTGTGATTAGATAGAGCAGAATGCCTCAGGCTGGGTCACTTGTACGTGAGTATTTCTCACAGCCGTGAAAACCGTGAGGCTCAAGATCAGGTAATAGGATGAGATTGTGAGGTTCTGCGATTTTTAGATACAGACAAGCCCTTCTCTAGGTTCTACTGTTGTGCGGTATCCACCAGAGAAGACTGCTCAGACATGGGTTTAAGCTGTTAGAAAGTATTAGCTGGCTGGCCTCTACACTGGGTGTTTGGGATCCCAGTGTGGCACTGAGCCTTTCTCAGCATGAGCTTTTAAGCATAAAATTCATGTTCTGGGTTGATGTACTTCAGTTAAGAACAATCAGAAGTGGAGCTACAGACATTAAAAGCGCTGTTAGTTTGTTTTAAAACTTTCCTAAAAATCTGGACATTGATAGATTAAGCTTCCTTTTAGTTTTGTCATCTTGTGCTTTTTACATGCTGAGTTTTACAGCCTGAACAGTGCTCTCTTCATGGAATCAACTGCACCAAGGTCCAGGGGCCTGTTACGCTTCCTGTGTCCTCACCTGTGATCCAGTCACTTCACGAATGCCACCCACTTCTTAATACAATCACCTTGTACATTAAAATGTCAGCATGTGAATTTAAAGACCAAAGCAGCCCTGTCCCTCTCCTTTGTCATACCAAAATGAACTTAACCTGTCTCTCTGCAGAATGTAAGTCCTGGTGCCAGGAATCAGGACTTGCCCTTGAATATATAGGACACTGAGATCCTCTCTAGATAGATGATGTGCACACATGGACAGTCTGCCTCTGGTTTCTCTACATTCAGCAGCTCAGCAAGCCTTGGCTGCTCCCCAGCTTGAACATTTCCCACCACCACTCCTCCAAAAGCAGCACATTCTCCTGCCTCTATGGCTTTGTGCCTTGCCCAGGAGGCCCCTTTAAGTTCCAGTTCAACACAAATGCAAAAGGCTTGTGCTCAGAGGTAGGCTCGTGGTGGGAAGTAGGGCCCTGTTCCCATGGGTCCCTGGGTAGTCTCTACGATATGTAGTGGGAGAGGGAAGAGACGGTGGCACTGGTGGCTCATGTGGACACCCTGTCTCTACTGCTCCCCACCCTTGCTCCTGTTTCCTTCCGACCTGGTGAGAAAGATTGCCCCAGCTAGTTTCTGTTGTCATCTTGACACAATCTAGTGTCACCTTGAAAGAGAGAGGTGCCTCACTCTTCAGTAGAAGAGTGGCCTCAGACTGACCTGTGACCATGTCTGGGAGAGCTTGTCTTGATTGATTGACATGAGCTCAGTGAGCCAGTGAGTGGTGTTGCTCCGTGGTCTCTCCTCGGTTCCTGACTTCGCGGTGGACTAGAAGGTGTAAGTTGACATGAACCCTCTCCTTCCCAAATGCTTCCAGTCTGCGTATTTCGTCACAGCAACAGAAAGGCAACTCTTGAGAGTCACATAGCAAGGCCTTGTGGTGGCGCATACCTTTAATCCCAGCACTCGAGAGGTAGAGACAGGCAGATCTCTGAGTTCCATCCCAGCCTGGTCTACAGACTGAGTTTCAGGACAACCACTGCTACACAGAGTTGTATAGGAAGCAACTGCACAGAATGCCATCTTCCAGCCTTTCCCCTGTGTAACCTCAAACACCCTGACTTGTGGCTGTAAGCCCCACTTAGCGTGCCTGCTGTCATAACATTTCTCAGCCATGTGAAGCTTCCCGGGCAGTGGTCCATCTTTTTGCCACTCACTGAGGGTTCTTGAGGGCGGCGGTATGCCACAGTTGTGTTATAGCCTGGCACCAGGCAGAGCAGCTACGCCTGCTCCTGCAGCCAACGTTTCCGTCTTGTAGTCTTTAAGTCAGGAAGGGGTTTTGGAAGAGTGTGACCCACTGGTTCCCAGCCTGGGAGTGTGCTCACAGGTACAGACTGCATAGGCAGGTTTCTAAAGGACATAGATCAGTGCATTACCAAAGCATTATTTACACATGAAGGATTGGTTCTGCTCGTGGTTTGAGGGCGTGGTAGGGAAGGTGTGGCTGCAGGAGTGTAAGGCTGCTTGCTCACATCCCAGCAGACCAGCTTAGTGCTCACTCCTTTCACTTAGTCCTGAGCCTCACCCCATGGAATGGTGTCAGCCACATTCAGGGTGGATCTGTTGAGTTGAAACTCTGAAAATGTTCTCACAGACATACCCAGAGGCATGTCTCCTAAGTGACTTCTAAAAATTAGTTTATGTGTATTTTGTCGACCTGTGTGTGTCTGTGCTCTGTGTACATGCCTGGTGTCAGTGGACACCAGAAGAGGATGTTTGACTTCCTGGAACAGGAAGTTGGCGGTTGTCAGCCTCCATGTGGGTGCTGGGACTTGAACCCTGGTCCTGTGAAAGAGCAGCCAGTGCTCTAAACCATTAAGCTATCTCTCCAACCCCTCTTAAGAAACCAAAGTGATCACACTAAAGCTGAGCATGGTTTGAAAAGGACATAACTGGTATTTAGGACTAATCTAATTTGTGGGATGGAGGAGATGTCCTAAAATTAGATGTTAACACTCGCTGGGTCCGGTGCTCAGCCCCACTTGGCATCTCACAACCTTCTGTGACTTAGTTCTGGGGAATCCCATGACTCTCTTCTGACCTCCATGGACACCACACATATAGTGTGTTTACAGACATGCAGACAAAGCACTCATACAATAAACAAAATATGTAAACTTAGATCATCATGCTGGTGGAAATCCCTTGGGTTTTGTAAAATGTAAAGTTGTTAAATACCATTCCAGAGCCACAGCCCATTTACTGGGGAAACCCATCTCCCACATAAGTTAACCTTCCTTGGAGAATTAATGGTCCATCTTTAGGCGGTCAGGAACTCTTTCCTCGGCGTCCTTGACAGATGGCAGCCTTACGGGCTAGCTCCTCCCAAGCTGGCCATCGGTACCTAGTGTGCCCTTTTCCTTGGGAAGAAGAGACATCTCTGAGGTTTCCTCATGAGTGCTGTCCTGGCAGCAACGCCTAGAAGGAAGGAGTCTTCCCCGCCCTCCTACTGTTGGCTGCTTCCTGTTTGCTCTATCCTAAAGGTCACAGCAACTTACACTGTTTGCTGGTGGCCACTAGTGATGCTGTCGGCAGGATCCATCTCTGCACCTCATCTAACATACTTGCGTAACTGAAACAGTCATCCACAATCATAGTTCACCCAGTGCAACAAGGTCCATGTGGGTCCACGGATCTCATGTCCACATACGTCTGTGTAATGTGTAAGTTGAGCTTAAGACGTTGTAAGCATTTTTCTTAATTATTTTTTGGTATTACAGTATGATTACAAGGGGCTGGAGAGATGACTCAGTGGTTAAGAGCACTGACTGCTCTTCCAGAGGTCTTGAGTTCAAATCCCAGCAACCACATGGTGGCTCACAACCATCTGTAAGGGGATCTGATGCCCTCTTCTGGTGTGTCTGAAGACGGCTACAGTGTACTCATATATAATAAATAAATCTTTTTAAAATGTGATTACAAATTATCCCCTTTCCCTTCACACCCTGCAAACTCTCCCGTTTCCCTCCTCCCTGCTCCCTGTGGAATGTTACTTGTGTGTCTGTGATTTCAGGCTCGACCATTGGTTAGCCAAACATGTGTGCTCTTCCCCAGGGCAGATTGTGCCTCCTGCTCCCTGCATTCTTCAGTTCTGGAGTTCTTTGTCCAGGTCTGAGGCCTTCTGGGCTCCCCCCGGTCCCTGTCAGCATGTCTGTCAGTGTAATTCACATGGAGGTCATTTAGGCAGCCATGTTGGTGGGAATTCACATTCTAGGAATCTGACATTCCTAGAAGACACAGTCGCATGGCAAACACGTTTCTCTGCCTCTCCCAGTGTTAGCACCCTCTCGCTGTTCTCAACGGTCCCTGAGCCAAGCCATAGGGTCGGGAGCTATGCTGCAGGTGTCTCTCGGCTGGGCCTGGGGTCCGCAGCACTACGTTTGAATAAGTGGTATTGTCTGCAGTGGTCCCCGTCCTTTGCTGTCCGAGTCACCTCACTTGGAGTCATTGCAGCTTTGGGAAGTTTCTTTTGACTCATTGGTGAAAGTGTTAGGAGGCCAAGCCCCCAGTAGCCAGTACTCTAGGCACACGTAGGTACAGATCCAGCCTCAGGCCCCCTTGGGAATTGTTGTCTGGAAGCTCTCATCAAGAGCCTGGGTGGGAGGCTCTGCAGAACACGGCACAGAAGGAGCAGGTCAGCACAGCAGGCCAGTGAGGCTGGTGGAGGCCACAGTCAGGACCCTGTGCTTGTGCAGAGCCCTACCCTAAGCCCCTAGTGCTCAGTTGGGAAGCTGGCCATCTTCAGATGATAAGGTGCTTTTAGTGTGAAGACTAGTCTTTGCTAGAGAAGACCTAAGAAAGGCCCTGGGTTTGTCCCCAGTTCCTCCTGAAAGCCATCTGGTCCCCTACTTCCTCCACGCCTCCTCACAGAATGCACAAGGCCTACTGTCCTGAGCTCTCCTGAGTTTCCCTATTCTTTGGGGCTCTGTTCTTACAGCTTGCCTGGCTCTAAAGGCATTCCTGCCCATCTCCAAAATGTTCCGAAGATTTCAGAACCCTGCCCTACTTGCCTAGCCTTTCCCTCATGGTTCTTCTGTGGAACATTCAGTACTGCCAGGTTCACAGCATACTCACCTAGGGTCTTCTGCACTGAGCCTCCAGCATCCCTACGGGTGGTCAGCTCACACTGACAAGAAATGAGCCAGGAGTGCAAGGAGCAGGCAGGCCTGAGGCTAGCCGTCCCCTCAGCCAAGCTCCTGAAAGAGATGAGATTCTGGGGTGCTGTTGCTCAGACGCACCAGGCCCTAAGCGTATTCCCTGTACACTTGGGGGGGGCTCTCATCTGTATCAGGTCCCATGCAAGCACCTGTGAGAAGAAATTTAAGTTGACTCTCCAGCACCCACTTGCAGGCAGATCATTTCTCCCTGTCTCTCAAACCCCGGGCTCATTCTGGCCACAGGTGGAAGCTGTGTGTGGGAGGCAGAGGAACGGAATGGAACAGGTGGCTGCAGCCAACATCCTACCTGTACCTGTGACCTTGCTGTCAGGTGGTGTACGAAGACAGCCGCATGGTTGACCTGATGACCCCCTACGTGTCAGGCTTCCTGGCCTTCCGAGAGGTACCTTTCCTGGTGGAGTTGGTACAGCGGCTGCAAGAGAAGGAACCAGACCTCATGACCCAGGTAGGCGCCTCCTAAGGTGAGGAGAACCCCTCTGCTTGTGCTTAGGGAGGGAAGGACCCCTCAGGCCACTGTCACCCATTGAAGGAAGGGAGGTAAGATTTTCAAAAAGCAAGACCCCTGTTGCTATCTCCCCGTCTTGCTGCCCCAGGACAGCCCAGCTGACTGACTCCCCTGTGGCTCTGTAGGTCCTTCTTGTGGATGGAAACGGGGTGCTTCACCAAAGAGGTAATCCTCCTAAAAGAGTCAAATGGGTACCATAGGAGAGTAGAATGTTTTCCAGCCAGAAGAGGCGTCCTCTCACCCCACCTCTTTGTACCCATTCACCTCCCATGGTACCCTACACTGGCCCATCCCCAGTACCTCATCTAAGCTGACCCAATGACTAAAGAGTCGCGGGACTGAGCTCAGGTTACCTCTATTCCCACACTGACCGAGCTACCTCGCAGGCTTTGTCCCTGTGCATGCCAGGGCACTGTCCTGAGGAAGTGGCGCTCACAAGTCGGGCATGAGGACTGAGAGGGGTCTGGCTAGAAACCATGGGCGGGCCTGGGGCCAAAGGATAGACGCATGCTAATCTGGACAGGCTGCTCCTGGGTGTATGTTCCCAGCCTCTGCAATCCAGGTGCCCTGACAGAAGGCCCAGACCATAGGGGACAGGTGCAGATGGAAGAGGGTGAAGGGTCATGAGGATGTGTGTACCTTAGTTCACCCATGCTGCCAGAGGGAGGCTTCCCACACCCCTCCTTAACACGGGTGCTGTCAGGACAGAGGGCCCCGTTCACAGTGCAGTCAGCTTGGCCCAAGAGTGGGTGTCTGTAGATGAGGGACTGTGGTTGGTTCCCATCCCATCCCAACTCTCCCTTTGCTCCCTTGCAGGGTTTGGGGTAGCCTGCCACCTTGGTGTCCTTACAGAGCTGCCCTGCATCGGGGTGGCCAAGAAGCTCCTGCAGGTGGATGGACTGGAGAACAGTGCCCTGCACAAGGAGAAGGTGAGGGGCTCTGGGACTCGCTGGGACTCTTCCTGTGTGTACCTGTGTCAGCCGTGGGGCCCATGGCTTGGCCACCTCTCAGAGCCCCTCAGACCCAGCTTAGCCTGCAGGCACACCCCTTACATTGCTGGTGTCTTGCCCAGAAGCAGACTCACTTTTCCCCCCCGGCCACTGCCTTTTAAGTG
Source organism: Micromys minutus (assembly GCF_963924665.1). Lineage (NCBI taxonomy): Eukaryota > Metazoa > Chordata > Mammalia > Rodentia > Muridae > Micromys > Micromys minutus. Next base: position 64,652,038 of record NC_137979.1, read on the forward strand.
CCTCTGGGCAGTTCAGAGCAGTGGCTCGCAGCTCTCAGAAGCTTCCTGGACACCTCCCACCATGTTTGCCTCCCCTACTTTCTTGCCTCTGCCAGCGCAGCACCCCCTTCCCCCAGTCCCTGGGGACAGGCTTTCCAGGTTTCTATCTCATGCTAGCCCCTTTCTTCCCTCTGTGGTGCTCACAGCCAGCCTGCAGTCCCTGCTTATTGCGGTGGCTATGGCCCTTGCTCCACTTCCACTGGGCCATTTTCTACCCCAGAATCCTCACTGTGGACGTGCCATCCTCATCCATGAGAAGCCACCCGACAAGTTCCAGGAGACCTGACCGTCTCCTTCCTGGCTCCCAGGAGCCGGTGTGGAGAGTTATCAGTTGAGCTGGTGGGGTTAAAGACCCGGGTCCACTCTTGTCACCCTGGTAGATGGATGTACTTGGTCCCTTCCCACCCAGAAGACAAGGGCTATGAGCTGACTTGTGCCAAACCCCTAGCTGGAGAAGAAGCATTCGGGAGGTGGCAGCTTCAGCCTGGACATGGACTGCTGTGCCCAATGTCACCTGTGTACCCTCTGCCTGCCTCATGGGACCTTGGCAAACCACAACCCTTTTTCTAAGCCCCAGTTATCAGGATAGACAGAACCTCATGGCAGTGACATCAGCACAGTCACTAACACACTCAGTGTGGCCTCTGAGGAGTAGCCCTGATTGGGGTAGGAGGGCACCTGACCCAATGAGGCTCTCTCATCTCTCTTACACTTTTTAAATGAGGTTTGCTGGGCTGGGGAGATGGCTCTGGAGGGCTCCCAGCACCTGAGCTACGTAGTGACAACCATGTGTAACTCCAGCTCCAAGTTACAGTGCCTCTGGCTGCTCTGAGCACCTGCCCTCCTGTGCACCCCCCCACACACACTGCTTTATAACAATCTTTTAAAGACACACTTGCCTTCAGCTGTTTCACAAGGGACAGCGGGCTGAGGGATGGCTCGGTCAGTAAAGTGCTTGTCTTGCATATAAAGACTGAGGTTGATTCCCATTAGCCTGTAAGAAGTGCTGAGCAGGGTGACCTGTCCTTGTTATCCCTGCACCAAACAGGCAGGAAAGCCTCCTGGTGAGCTCCCGGCCAGTCAGAGACTCCTCAAAGGAGGCGAACAATGCTGAGGACAATTGCTTGGATTTGTGCATTGATTTGTAAGGTGGGGGTCTCATTGTGTAGTCTATCTGGTGCAGGGACTAAAGGTATCCACTAGCATTCCTGTGATGCGCATTTAAGATTTATTTATTTATTATGTATAAGCACACTGTAGCTGTCTCCAGACACACCAGAAGAGGATAGCCACCACGTGGTTGCTGAGATTTGAACTCAGGACCTCTGGAAGAGCAGTCAGTGCTCTTAACCACTGAGCCATGTCTCCAGGCTGTGATACACATTTTTAAAAGGTATTTTACAGGTTTTTTTTTCTCTGTTTCCCAGATTGTGCACCTGGAGGCTGGGGGAGACACATTTCCTCTGATAGGCAAGTCTGGGGCTGTCCTGGGAATGGTGAGTATCCAGAAAGCTGTGCCCTGTCCAGACTCAGGGCCTACTTGGCCATGCCTAAGGTAGCTCAAGGCTGCTCGTGCACACAGGCAGGACCCTGTTCCCTACATATCCTGCAACCAACCAGGGTATGCTGTGTCACATTCTCCTCTGGCTACCCTCACCCCATGTGCCACCTGGAGATATCTGCCTGAGGGCCAACAATTCCAGAGTCCCTGCAGCCTGTGAACTCTTTCCTGCCACCCAGGACATCCTCAAGCCTCAGTACTGAGACTGGTCCTGTTCCACGGGAGCATTGCTCCGTCCATCCATGTCTGACCCCCTCCTTTCACAGACCCTGAAGAGCCATGACCACTGCACCAAGCCCCTCTATGTCTCTGTGGGCCACAGAATAAGCCTGGAGGTTGCTGTTCGCCTCACCCACCGCTGCTGTAGGTTCCGGATCCCAGAACCTATACGCCAGGTATGGGGCTGGGGCGGGAGCCGGACACTGCCACCTAGTCTGTCTTAGTTTGTCTTTTACTGCTGCCAACAGACACTATGACCAAGGCAACTCTTCTAAAGGCAGTCATTTAACTGGGGCTGCCTTACAGGTTCAGAGGTTCAGTCCATATCATTATGGCAGCATCCAGGCAGGCGTGGTGCAGGAGGAGCTGAGAGTTCTACATCTTCATCTGAACGCTGCTATAGGAATGCTGGCTTCCAGGCAGCTTGGGTGAGGACCTTAAAGCCCACACCCACAGTGGCACACATACTCCAACAAGTCCACACCTCCTAGTAGTGCCAAGCATATACAAACCATCACACAGTCTCACTTGGGGTGGGTCTCTGCAGGGATCTGAAGACAGATCCCAAGACCCTAGGAGAGAGAACCTGGAGGCAGTACCAGTGGGGCACAACCCTTGGTCAGAGCCTCTGACAGGGTCGTTCCTATGGCTACATTGAGGAGGCTTGTGCTGGTACCAACGACACCAATTGGGACCCCAGGCCTTGGCTCTGCCAGACGCTTGTTACCTAAGCTGTTGTTCAGGAACCCAGAGGTTCAACACTGATAAGCCAGCGTCTCACCCAACAGGGAAGCATCGTGCAGCTGAGATCCCAACATGCACCAGTCTCTCTTCCACATCAGCTATGGAATGGCAGTGCCTGTCCAACAGAACCCCTAGGCTGAGGTCCCAGGAAAAGCCACCATTTAGAGGAGGGTAGGACGGTCCAAGCTATGGAAAGGCACTGCCAAAAGCCCTGCTTCAAGAGGCTCTTGATGCACCTGAGCAGCTCAGCCAGAGCAAGAAAGCAGGAGGCCTCCAGTTCCCGCCTTGCCAGCAAGGGACTTACAGTAGCTGCTGTCTGCGTCAGCTATGGGGCAGTTGTTCAGACTACAGCTCCATTCCCTCTGGACACTGTGAGGTCTTTGTGAGCTGTGGAGGGCATGCAGCAGAAAAGCTACAGGCTGGACTCTGCCCAGTGCCTGCCTAGGCTCAGCCCTCAGGAGAGCTACAGATGCACCGGATGACCTCCAGGTGGCAGCAGCGGGCTGTGCCTCCTGTGATGCTCAGCCCTGCTCCTGGAAAGGCTGCCCGGAGGTGGCCTCTGAGAGTGAGTGAGCTTCCCCAGGGAAGGCACTCTTTAACTAGTCCTCATGGGGTGTTACTGCAGTTACCGGTGCAGTGGTCTCTCAAGCCTGTGAATTGTGTCTCTAGCCCCGAAGGCCTTTCCCCTTTCGTCTTGATGGTTTAATGAGAGAAAGCTGCTGATACCTTCCCTTAGCACTTGCCCAGTGCTGTGCAACCCAGACCTTTTTTTTTTTTGCCATGCTGTTTCCCAGAGTTACAGTGGCTTCTGTCCTAGCAAGTAAGGGCTCAGCCTCCTGCAAAGCACATTGAATACTGGAAGCCAGAGCCCACCTGTCCAAAGAGGGCCTGCCCAACCCTGGGCATAAGCAGAAGCACATGATGGCCTACCCCAGTGGCAGGGAGGAAGGGGATAAGGTTTTGTTCTGCCCTGCACCACTGGCTGTGGCTCTTGGCCTATATCTTTCCCCTGGCCCTCGGCAGAGCACCCTCCCAACAAGCCCACTTCCCCAAAGTTCTTCAAGAAGGGGTTGGTGCCTGTCTCCGGGGTCTTCCTCCCCTCTGTTCTGGCAATACCCAGACTCTGGCACAGCCCAATAGGGCTGTTGGTTTCAGGCCCTGCCCACAACCTACTTCCCTTAGTTGAAGAGGAGCTATCTGCAGGATTAGCTGTTTTTGTCTTTGAGTCTTGTGACCCCAAGCTAAGCTAAACCCGTCTGAGCTGGGACCAGGGGCTTCCTGAGGCCAGGCCCTTAGAGGTGGGGGGGTATATTTAGATCTGAGCCCTACTCTGTGTCTCTACCTGTGGTCCCCAAGCCCCTTTTCTTATTATGGTAGCTTGTCACACTTTCTGGAGATGGACAGGTGTTACAGCTGATACCCACCAAAGGGACAGACAGAGGAACAGACATTTGGTCTGTTTGTTAGAGAAAAGAGCTGAGCAGCCTGGAAAAGCAGGAGCTCTGGAGCCAGAACCCTTAAGCCTATTCACCTTAACCCCAAGGGTTTCAGCATCTCTGTCAACTACCATTGGTGGGGATGTTATCCCCAAAGGACAGTGATATACGTGTGTGGGCTACCTCTGAAAGGGTATAACGTGTTTCCAGGCTGCTAGGGATGGGAAGATATGCCAGGGCCTGGCTACAGCCGTGTGTATTCTTTAGGCTGACATCCGCTCCCGAGAGTGCATCCGGAGGACTCTAGACCGCCCTGGGGCGTCTCCTGCACCGAGAAAGGACAAGTGAGTGTGGGAAGGATGCTCTCAATGGGCTGTGTGTGAGCCCAGCCCGTCCTGATGCAGGGTTGTAGCTTAGGACCACAGTGTGAGGCTGGGCCTGGTAGAAGGCATAGGGAGGGGGTCCCTCAGAGGAGAGTGGACTTCAAACGTAGCAGGAACTCTCAGGAAACCCCACTCCGATGGCTCAGCTGGCCCAAGGCCCACCTCTAAACGTGGTTGCTATCCTAGTTAGGGTTTGTGTTGCTATGAGGAGTCACCATGGCCAAAAGCAAGATGGACAGTGGAAAGTGCTTGTCTTGAACTCCTGTACCACTGTTGATCACTGGAGGGAGGTGTGGCGGGAACTCAGTCAGCACAGAAACCTGGAGGCAGGAACTGATGCAGAGGCTTTGAAGAAGTGCTGCTCACTGGTTTGCTCCTTGTGACCTGCTCAGCCTGTTTTCTTATAGAACCCAGGACCACAAGCCCCGAGATTGCTCCACCCACCATGGGCTGGGCCATCCATCCCCCATCAATCACTAATTAAGAAAATGCTCTAAGACTTGCCTACAGCATTTTCTCGATTAAGGTTCCTTCCTGTCAAATGATGTTAGCTTGTGCCAAGTTAACATAAAACCACCCAGTACAGCTGCCTAGCCTTCTCTGGTTCACTTCATCTGTCCAGAGGTCCAGACCAGGTCTCCAGCAAGGGCATGGCCTTTGGACATGGTTCTGTTGTTTACCACATTCCCTTCATACCTGTGTCTCCATCACCGTAGTTCTGTCCAGCCAGCTTTGAGATAGAGTGGGTCTGTTGTCAGTCAGCACAGCCTCAGCTAGGGACACAGGGCTGGCCCGGACTCTTTACACAAAGTGGTGTCACTAGAGCCGGCCTTTGGTAAGTCTTATCAAGAAACAGGTACTGAGATCCCATTTCATGGGTGAGGAAGCTGAGACACAGGTCATCAGCAGTAAAACATGGTACATATGGCAGCTCCCATTCTGACCCCTGTGTCTGGTGTGTCTCAGTACCCAGGTACAGACAAAGGCCCGGTTTGGGGTGGTGCATGAGTAGTTAGTGGTGTACCCCTCATGCCCATTCCTCTGGTAGCTGGGGCCGTTCCTGAGAACTGAGGGCATGGGCGGCTGGGCCCTACCCTGCTTCACAATATCACAAAATCACCCTGTTTCTTGATATCATTACCAGGAGCCAGAAGGAGCAGAGGCCAAATGCACGCCCCCAAGGAGGCCCAGGAGCACCTGCAGATGAAGGCAGACCTCCTGAATGCTGCAGCAGAGGCTTCTGCACACACCCGAAAGACCCTGAGCCAAGATCCCAGGAACAGAAGGACCAGCAGTTGGAGAGAACTGGGCATCAGGAAGACCCAGACCTCTGGCCTCCTTCAGCTTGGACACAGTCTCCACCCTGAGAAGATCTCTGGGAGTGGTGGGAACCTCACCACAGCCACAGGTAGAGCACTGTGCCCAGAGGCAATGGTGGCATAAATTCCAGGAAGATGCAGCAGCTTAGTCCACATTCCAGACCACACACAGACACCAAGAGTACATGAAGAACTTCACTCGGGTGCCCAGAGGCCCTGCAGTTGGCAGCTTGTGCCAGCACCTGCAGCTCTGCCCATTCCCCTCTGCTCAATACAGACCTGGTTCTGACTTCACGGCTTTATCCTCCTGGGTCACTCTTACTCCACCACCCCAGCCACAGTAGACTGTCACTGTGGATATAGCCAGGCTGCGGCCCCCGAGGTGCCTGTCCTTACGCCTGCCTGCTGCTGAGTTTGAGGGGCCCGCAGTAGGAAAGCCTCAATCCTGGAGCAGGCTCAAGAGTGGGCGTTGGGAGTCAGCTGCACAGAGGGTGCCAGATGGGAAGCCGGTTGAGGCCCGTGGTGAGAAAGCCCCAGGCTCCGCTCCTCACTCCTCTTCCTGCCACCCTCTCACCAGAGAGCGTCAAAATCCCATCCTACTAAGAAGGCGGGTCTGCTCTGGCCCGGTGGCTGCTTCTCTGAGTAGCCTTGAAGGGGCTGCTGAGGCAGGCCACCAGCATGGTGGCAGTATCCTGTCCTCCCACGCACATTCTAGGTTCAACAGAGTGGCAGCTGAGATGGGACACAGAGATGTCACGCCTGTGACATGTCTCCTGCTTGCACCCTAGTCCCCAGACTCTGGAGGAGAGGTGACAGATGGTGGGTGAAGCTGGCTGCCAAATCCTGTGGATACTCATGGGGGTGGTCAGGATGGGCTGAGGTTCGGTGATAGAGGAAGGAGAAGGGTAGTTCTCCTATGATACCCAGACCCATTTAGACTGAGCTGGGCCGCTCAGTCCCCCTCCTAAGTCAGTCCGTAGTGACTGTCAAAACCCGTTGGGAATAGGTCTGCTACTGCAGTCCCTGATGAAACTAGCAGCTCATCCCCACTCCTTGGGGGTTCTGGTTTCAGATATAATGAAGACACACATGTGGTTCTGTCACCCAGTAAATGAGGTGTGGGGCAGGAGGAGGCAACCTCCCCACCACACACCTGGTATGTAGGCCCCCTCCATGGGCAAAAGCCTCAGGGCCACCCAGGGTGTCTGAGCAGGAAGGTAATCCTGGTGTTCAATCCATCCACCCGCTGGCTCTCCCCAGTCCCTCAGAAACATTCTGTGTGTGCACATGCAGGCGTGCACACACACACACACACACACACACACAAACTTCACGTTCCCTGGCATTCCTGTGGAAGCCAGAGCTAGAGGGCCTGCAGCTGGCCCACCATCTGCCTTCCTAACTTCCAGATCTCTCCTTTCTCAAACCCTGTCAAGACTGAGTTGTAGAGGGGGATTTATTGGTTGGGGGAAGCAAAAGGCTGAAGCTCAGCCACAATGGCTAGAACCCTCGTGCAAAGCCGGTAGCTGAAGGCTTTGCACAGGGCCTGGCACGCCGCATCCTTGGATGAAGGAAAGCTGTTTAGGGAAGTAGGTCCCCAGAGGCCAAGGCCATCAGTCCTCAAGGACACCTTCACAGATGTGGAGGAAAACAGCTCAGAGTCCCCCATCCAGGCCTCACTTGAGCAGGGAGCTCCTCCCACTCCTGTGAGCCACCAGAATGTGGCAGGGGACCCAGCCTGGTCACCCTGTCTCATCTGTTTAACTCTCAACAGGACACCTTCCCCAGGACACAGAAGTCAGACCCCATGGCACCCAGCACACTGATAGCTCTCGGCTTGGCACTTTCTAACACTCAGACGCTTCTCAGCTAGGGAAGAGTGGCTGAGGGACAGCAGCTCTCCAGGCTGCCAGTCCCGCCAGAGGCCGCAAGGACTCTGACCATTTCCCCACACACTGAGGCACAGGCCAGAGCCTGAAAGTGGGCTTGTAGACAACTTTTATGTAATTTGTTCTGAAAGAAAAGTCTGTCAGTCATTAAAATACAACTCGTTGGTCTTTCGGACCAATCCAGTTTTGTGCAGTGGAGTGTGTGGACCCAGCTACTGGGGAGCCTGGAAAATCGCTGGGTCTGGGTTCAAGGCAGCCCCGAGAGACATAGGCCAGAGGCTTTGTCACAAACAAAAAGAGGATTCATTATCTTGTGCAGCCATTACCAAGCCTGCCCCAAAGCATGTCCATTGTCCCAAAGACAGCCCTATACTATTAGCCTCTGGTGCCCGCCCCTCCCCACAAGACTGTCTGCCCTCTGCCCCATTGCATGCGTCTGGTTTGCCTGTCTGCAGACTCCTTCAGAGGTCACCATTACCACTTCACTCCATTCCGTGCACTTGGTTTGTCCTGAACTCCCTATGTGTGTCCTACAGAGCCTGTATCAAGAGCTTCTTTGTAACTGTTTCCAGTCCTCATGGGTGCACACCCGAGAGGTCCTACAGTGCACCTATGCCTGACTTTACAGAAAACTCACAGGAGCAGCCCCTCCCTCCACTCTGTCACCACCCCAAAGGCGTGTCCCCAACTTCCAGCACTTGTTGCTGTGTCTTTGGAGTTGGCCAGCAGTGAGTAGGATAGGACCTGGAAGGAGGTGGCTCACCTTGTCCTAGAGATAAGTAGCATCCGTACCCCTGTGCACTGTCCGTTTGTCTGTACTGGGATGACCGCATCTTCACATCACTTGTCTGTTGCCTGTGCTGGGGCATGTGTAGAATTGGGTCATTTGCAGTTGAGTTTCAAGTTCTTCTGGAGTTACCCTTAAATTTAATGCATTACTATTTTCTTTTTTTCTGCCCCCAAGATCACTAAAAATAGCCCTACTTTGAGTCCTGCCATTGACAGCCCCTGTCTCTTGCCTTGGCCAACCATGGTCCACATGTAGTGGTTTCCCTGATGGCCTCCTGAAACAACCTGGAGCAGTAGGAGCACAGATTCCCTTCAGGGGATCCACATGTGTCCCCCCACATTTAGAGGAGCAGGCTTCTATCACCTTTGCACCCCAGCCCTCCCTGCCTGTCCCCCGGTCACTAGCCATGGCCCTTCCACACACCACCAGTATTAGGCAGAGCTCTAACATGGCCTTCAGATGGAGCAGAAGTGTGGGGCTCAGGACAGCATACAGTGATCAGGGAGACTGAGGCAGGCTTGAGGCTTGGAGTGGATCTGTGCCTCAAACATGCTAGGGTTTAGTGCATGGGGGTCCTGCAGGGCCATGGCATACTTGGTATACAGGCCAGTGCTGCGGTACCCTGCCACATGAGTGATGATGTCATGAGACCCTAAGCCTCCAACCCCCACTCCAGGTGATGGGCTGAGGCAACCCAGACTTTACCCAGCTGAGCTGCTACAGGGGTCTGGGGTAGTATGGTCAAGGGGCAGGGGGATGCAAACTGAAGGAGCAGGGTAGATAGAGCACCGAATGTGGCAAGTCTGGGTGGGGCGGCCAGACACCAGTGCCTGAGGGCAGGGGGCCCTAAGTGCAGTGGCGTCTCCACTCCTTCCCACAGAACCTTAAAAATAGGGCCGCAGCAATGTCCGTCTCAGCAGACCACAGCTCTCTAGAGCTAAGAATATTCTTGAGCCTCTTAATAATTCAAGTCAGATCCAAATAAATTTTCATATTCATCTGCAGTTTCTGTGACCCTTCCCAGAATCCCCACCCCTGTGCGGCAGCTGGGAGAAGGTGGCTTCCAGGGAGAGGCAGCCTAAACTGTGTAGCTCACGACCTCAACCGTTTCTGTTTCCTGCTCACATGGCCACCAGGAATGGCGGACTGCCTGGTCTGGAGTGGTCTACTATGATCTGACCCTGGCCAACCCTGAGGAGAGAGGCCCAAGCCATCATGGTTCCTATATACCGGGAAGATCAGGCTAGGAAACCTTGACCCTTCCTCAACACCTCACTAGAGCTGCTTGCTGTCTCCTGGCTTTTGGGGAGCTCACCTGCTCCTTAGATACCAGTGTCTCCTACCTCGTTCCACAGGAGTATTGTCCTACCTCCTCAGAAGAGTTCTCGGAGGGCTAGGTCTGAGGCCCTGACGTGGGGATTGCATCTGTACAGGACTTCAGCACAAGGTCTCTGTTCTTGAATGCTGAATGTGCCTGGCCAAGTCACTCTGCCTCTGGGTGCCTCTTTCCTTAACAGGGAGTTGGTGGGTGTAATGTCTCCACAATCAGCAGAATGTCAGCCTGGACCACCTTCCCCTCCAGAGACAGTGCCAGGGTGAATACACCCCCAACTGCTTGTCAGCTGAAGATCTGGTATCACAGGTGGGGAGCAAGCATCAGCATGATGAGGTAGAGGATCACTCACCTGGCCCACTCACCCCAACATCAGCCCAACCCAGCATCTCTGCCACACCGTCCTGACCAGGTCCAGCAAGAAGTTTTACCAAATTATTAATTAAAAGCAGAGGTGAAGAATCCAGGCCCTGCTGACTTGCAGAGGAATGGCCCGAGAGGTAGTCAGGTGGGTGTCACAGCGGTAACGGTGTAGGACTCTGGTTCCTATTCGCCACACAGAGAAGGTGCCCACTGCACCAGGTCCTTAAGGGCTCCCAGGAAATGGGAAAATGAAGCACAGGGGCTGGGACTCCAGGCAGAAGCACCTGGATCAGGTCCTGATGTAGAACTGGTAATGTCATCCTTGGGTTGGGGTCTTGTCTTGTTTCAAACAAGGTCTTATCACAGCCGAAGGTGGATGACCGTAAGCCTCTCTGGTCTTCCTTCACCTAGCTCCTCGCAGTGGGGCTACAGGTCTGAGCCACCACACTGCTGTTGGGGATCAAACCCAAAGGCTCTGCGTTTGCTGGACAAACACTACCAAGTGAACGACATCCCAGCTTCCATTTAGGTTTTTCCTCCTTTAGATCTCATCCACGGTGGTTTCCTAGTCAAAGCCATGAGCCCGAGTTGTCTGGGAGTCAAGTGAATGCTTGTGCAAGGCTTGTAGGGAGAAGCTTGCACCTCCTTCCCTGAGTCTCCACTCACAGGCAAACTGTTATTTTAGCACATGGCTGTTTACTCCATTCTTTAAAAAGGATGTTTATGTGTGTGTCTGGGTGGTATGTGCATGTGTCTGTAGTACCTGAGGAGCAAGAAGAGGACCTCACACTGGAATTACAGACTGTGGTGAGCCAGACATGAGTGCTAGGAACTGAACTCTGCAAGAGTAACGAGTGCTTGAGAGCTCTTACCCAAGGAACCGCCTCTCCAGACTGGGCGCTTACCTCTAATGAACATGCAAACATTGCTCCTCCCCTTCTTCCCCAGCTAGATTGACTTCTTGTTGCTGACCATCCATCCTCTGTTCCCTTATGTTAGCCATTGCTCATGTGCCCCTGAGCGTGCATGCACACCTGCACACATGCACACTCCCACACATGTCCTTGCACACGGGACACTCAGCTGAGTAGGGTATCACAATTACATTTGTTTTACTTGTGCAACCTCTTGTTCCCTCTGGGCTTAACAACTGCCTTGTCTAGTGAGGGGCTGGCTCACCTTCTGTGCACCCGTTATTTAATTCTCACCCCCCTCAATGGAACCCAACAGTACCCATCTCCTTCAGGAGCATTAGCATCAGAAGGCCGTGTGGGAGCTTGACTCCTTGGCACCTCTGGTAGCCATTCTCCAAGAAAGCCTAGCGCCCCACCCTTCTAAATTTGTCTAGTTGACTGGCACTAGGGTCACTTGTATGACTCATGAAGGATGACAAAGGCAAGCAGGGACTATTCCCAATGTTAGCTTGTAGAATATGTGTGGCTGGCTCTCCCTCTCTCTTCCCCTCCCTTCTTCCTTCTCTCCTTCCCTCCCTCCCTCCTTCTCTCCTTCCCTCCCTCCTTCTCTCCTTCCCTTCCTCCTTCTCTCCTTCCCTCCCTCCTTCTCTCCTTTCCTCCCTCCTTCTCTCTCTCCCTCCCTCCCTCTGATATTTTCAGCTGCCATGTCATAAGCTGCTCTGAGGAAGCCATCTTGGAAATGTCTGCTCTACCTTTCCATACTTTGGCTGATAACAGCCCTGGCTGTCATATTTGTGTCTTCTTGAGACCCTGAGGGAGAGCCCCTAGCCCATCTGCTCCCAGTACTTTTGTCCCTCAGAAACCACATACCTCAATGAGTCTCTCTGGTCCAAGGTAATTTGTTTGCCAAAAGAGATAAGTGGTACACATGCATTCTTCCTCCCAGACCAACCCATCCCCGTAGCCTCTTGCTGATGTACCACCACAGGTCACCAGAGGTAGCCCTCCTATACTTGGGGGTTTTTCATCATGACCTTGGGATTCAGGTCGGTACCCCATACAATTCTTCATCTCACCAAAGTGTCTGTTTCAAAGCTGCACCACAAGATCCTTCAAGCTGTGTCCCTATCCTTTCTACCTCAGACACCAGTGCTCCCGGAGCTGGAGAATCTAAAATGAGGCTCAAAAACAAACAAACAAAAAAAATCCTACCACGACAGTTCTTGTACCAGCAAGCTAGAGTGTGTCTCAGTGGTAGAGCACCTGCCTAGCATGGATTTGATCCCCTAGCCCTCAACCACACACACCAAAATAGTTCCTGTAGTGGTGACAGTTTTGTTGGTAAGGTACAGAAACATCCTTTCAGGTGTTTGTGATGTCCTGTAATGTTAGCTAGTTTCCCCTGCCAATTATGTGGAGCAGGGCCACTGTAGTTTGTCAGCTTTTACAACACTAACACAATGCTGGAGAGAATCATCTTAAAGAAAAGTCTATTTTGGCTCATGACCATGGGTACCAGTAGCTTTGGAGCCTATGAGGAAGCAGCACACCTTAGTCAGGAGCCAGGATTGGTCTCATGACAACCAGAAAGCAAGGGGGTGAGGGAACAGGGTCCTGTGGTCCCCTTCAGGATCACATCTCTAATGTCTCACCTAAGCCTCCCCTCATAAAGGTCTACCATCTCCCCAGAGTGACAGAGAAGGGGCAGAAAGCCTTCCACATCTGGGTCTCCATGGTCCTATCGAGGAGATGATCCAGATCCTGTCCTGGAGGCTGATGCCAGGGCTAGGACCCCAATGAGAGGGTAGGGCACTATTCAGTCTGAAGCTCTGTTGGCCCCCTTGGCTCTCGTGCTGTAGGGCCCTGGCACAGGAGCAAGCAGAGCAGTGCCTTGCTTATGGTCTCCCCTCTCTCTAGGCTCGTGATTCACAACCTGTAGGGGTCACATGACCATTTCACAGGAGTGGCATATCAGATATTCTAAATATCATACATTTACGCTATGATTCATAACAGTAGCAAAATTACGGTTACAAAGTAGCAACAGAAATAACATTGGTTGGGAGTCACCATAACTTGAGGAACTGTGTTAAAGGAGGCTGAGAACCTCTGCTCTAGGTGAGCCTTGTTCCCTCTGCCTCTAGGAGGAACAGTGGAGTCAAGCAGAGCCACCCTGGTTACAGTCAGACTCCAGATGCCCTCTAATGGAAGCTGAGCAAAGTAGATGTAGATCCTGATGGCTCATGGGGGCAGAGCTGAGCCTCTGGTGGTCCAGACATAGTTCTCCTAATCTCCACCAGGCTTCTCCCATGTCAGGGCATGCTGGCTTCATGCCCACACACTCTTCTTCCCCCGTTTGGTTACCCTGGGCAAATCTCTATCCATTGGCTGCAGCAGAAGCCCCAAGCACTTCAGGGTAGTTTCAGCCTAAGCCACATCATGCGTCCTGCAACATGAGACATATCAAAACCCAGCCAGAACCAGGAACCTGGATAAGCCTTAGCTCATCTTGGGAGAAGGAGGACTTGTCAGTGGACCAAAGCTGTTTCCAATCGTAGGTACCCGTGTGAGAACACAAAGGTGGGTGCCTGAGGTGAAGAAACTGGAGGCCTCAGGACCTCATGCAACTTGGTCTCTGAGGTCCTAGGAAAATTCTACCTCCCAGACATCCTCTTCCTCTGCTGACAAGGAACAGTATGATTAAGGCTCCATTATTAACTTGCCAATCTTATTTCTGGGGCACAGCCGCTAACAGCTTAGGGGACCCACTTGGCATATAACGAGGTCTCCATGACAAATTACTTGGCTATCAATTAACTATCTGGGGAAATGTCATGCAGGATCCGTCATGCTGGCAGGGGAGAGAGAGCCAATTAACCTGGAGCAGTCAATCCAATCCATACTCAGCCTCCAGCAGGGCTGGAAATGAGGCGAAGGAGCCTGCAGGGGCCCAGAGCAGGCAGAGCCTTCCCACCACCCCAGACGGACACAGGCTCTGTCCCTTCGTTCATAACACGGTCACCATTCATCTGCCTGAAGAGGTCTCTGCTGAGGGGACCATTGGTTGGGTTAGAGCATCGCTGGGGAGGGATAACCTCACAGCCCGTGTCCACTACATGACTGCAGGCAGCAAAGGCATGACAACATCCTCAAGGTGAAAGAGTGGACAGAGCCCAGAAACAGTGCTGGGGACAGAGAAGCAAAGAGCAGCCCAGGTACTGCCTCAGGTCAGGTTGCACTGGCCACACACTTGCGGCAACCGGCAGAACCCTAGTTCTGCTTCTGGCAAACCTACAAGGCTCTGGGGTGGTCTCCGAGTCTTTCTGGGGCTGCTTTTCCCATCCGTGATATGGGGTGCGGGTGACGCACTGCAGCTCTGGCTAAATGTGATTCCCTCCCTCGATCTGACAGGTTCAGGCTTGACCCTGACTCCTGAAGGCCAGAACTGGTGTCCTGGGGTAGGCGACAGTCATCCAGGATGAAGCACAGGAGCCCCTCAGTTGGCGTTATAAGCCACAGAGATGGAGGACTCTGGGCCATTACTGCCTGTGCCTTTGGAGATGTGGCTTTGCTTTTAGAAAGGCCCCCTGGGTGCTGCAGGTACCCACTCAGAACAGCTGCCCAGACCCTGACCGGTCCACCATACCCTGTGGCTTTGTCCCTGATGCCCAGCCAACTTCCCGGTCCACTCAGCAACCAGTGATTGGCAGCTGCCACTTCCCAGCCCCCAAGCCTCATGCCTATTCATGACACTGACATATGGCACCTCCGTGGGGGGCTGGAGGGAGCTGCTAGTTGAGAGAGTGCAGCGTGTCCCCATTCGAGCCCTGCTGAAGCAAAACAAATGCAAGATGCGAGGGGAGCAGAGGCGGCCTGGAGGCGTGTGCGCGCCTGTGTCTGCACACTCGCCCTGCAGGGACGCTGGGAGGAGGATGCAGGGCAAACCAAGGCTGCAGGGAATCAGGGGTCCTGAGGAATCAGGCTGTCTGTCCACTGCTCCAGGCAGGCTTGCACAACAAATTTTCCTCTCTTACACTGAACTCTGGGCTACAGGCCACGGGAGCATGCCAGAGGTCTGCAACCACACAAAAGAACAGATCTTTGGCAATGTTCTTTTCGTAATCATGACAATTCTAGCATCAATCCAGAGGGCTCCAGGCTCAACCAGTGTCTTGTCTTTCTATCTTTTCATTGTGTACTGGGATAGAGTCTCCCCTTGTAGCCCGTGGCTGGGAACTCCTGCCCCAGCTCCTAATCACAGATGTGTACCACTGTGCTCTGGAGGTGCCATGGCCCACAAAGGTCTTGTCTCACACTTGGCACACCTTCCATTATCCTGTTCCTGGGGCTGAAGAAGTGGGTTTGGCTTTCAGGCACCCTTGGGAGGGAAGAGGTTAAGGGCTCTTTTTCTCAGTTCAGGCCTGGAAACCAACTTGGTGTGTGTATCCTGGAAATACCAGTAAGTCCAGGAGCTGCGGCCCTGGAGATTTAGAACAGTCTCCCAAGCTTGCACTGCCACCTGTCCCCAATGATGACAAGAAAAAGTCAGGGGAGAAGGAAAAGGCTAGAGATTGGTAGAGATACCGCCACACTGTGGGCCTGCCTCAGGGAGATACCTCCAAGTCATGGGCCTGTCTCTGGGAGTTGAAGAGCTTCAGAGTGCTGTCCATCAACGCCCCTCCCCAAAGCTGTACTGGGTGGGGACTGAAACCCTGCAGACACTCCTGCCCCCAGCCCTGGCAGGCTGTCTAAGTGTCCTGACCTGCCTGTCCTTACTGTGGAAGAGCTTCCCCTGGACCAGCAGTGTTTGGGCAGCCACAGCCCCTACCCTGATGGGACAGGCTCAGGTTGACTGGGCACCGGGCCGACTATGTTTCAGGCACCGCTGTGCATTGAGGCATCTGCTGCCACCATCTCCGGGCAGATGGCTGCCAGTGAGCTAAGTGTGTGCGGGGGAAGGGGTGCCATAGGAACCCCTTCCCGCAGGGAGCTTGGGGGCGGGAGAGGCAGGCACCAGCTAGAGTGAGCAGGGAGCAGACCACATCCAAAGGAGAGGCTGGAACCACATGGACTCTGAGTGCTGTAAAGGCAACGAGTTTGTGGAGTCCTTGCCCGTCCTCGGGAAAGAGGTGGGGTATCTTATAAAGCTGGGTTAGCCTGTCCCATCAAGCCTGGCTGGGTGGTCTTGGGCAACTCTTTTCTTTCAGGTTCCCAATGCCTGACAGAAAAACATCTTCAGACATCTGCCAGCTCCCAAACTTGAAGCTTCAGTAGGATGAGGGTGTCACCAGCACGCAGACACTTGTCTGTCAGGGGGCGGTACAGTGAAGACAGCACACCACACCAGGTTCACCCAAGGCTCTCCAAGGCTGGTCTTTGGGCCGTGTTAGTTGAGGTCACCGTGCCAGGCAGGGCTCTTTACCAGCCATTCCTAGCCACACTGGAAGCAAATGGAACCACAGGGGCTAGTCTCCTGGCCAAGATACTAGCTGGGGTCAGAGATCTACTCCTTTCTTGGCTATATCCCCAAAGCCATGCCTACTGCACTCAAGAGTTACAGAGAAAGAGCCAGGAGCCCCCACATCTCAAGGAAGAGATAAACAGAATCCACCCTGGAAAGTTATTGAAAGGCAGGTCCTCCAGAGACATTAGGAGGAACTGTGGGAAAGTCATCGAGGAAAGAGCAAAGCCCTAGTCAGCAACCCTGAAGGCCTATCAGGTACCCCAGGTCCAAGGCCTGTAGCCAGAGCTTGTAGGTTTGATGAGGCTGTCTTCGTTGCTACAGACACCTTGTGATGGTTTATGGTCGTTGCCTCCTAAGACTGGGCTGAGGCAAAGCTCGGGAGGTCTGCGTGGCAAGTGAGCTTCCGGATGCAAGACGGGGCCAGGGAGCTGGTCTGCCCCATGCCATCTCTAGCATGTGGACCTGTGACAACTGTTCTACAGAGATGCTGACTGGTGCCCCAGAAGCCCAGGGAGGGCAGGACGTGGGTCTTCTCTCCTTCCCTCTAGGCCTAAAGTGATTGCTCCTAGCTGGCCACAAACTCTCCAGCTCTTACCAAATGCTTCCTCCTGCCATGACTCAGCCCGGCTGTTACTCAGCTTCCCTTTTGCTGGCAGCTGCCTTTTGTTTTTTGTTTTTAATTTTAGTTTGTTTGGGTTCCCCCACCCAAGTGTAATACTGGCAATGAGCCAAGGCAGGGGGTCTCTTGCAGCACTGACCTCTGCCCATGAGTGACCAGGAGTGGCTCCCCTGGTCACGATGGCTAAAGGTGGACAATGATCAAACCCTGGGTCTAATCACCTGGACACTAGAGACTTGGTCACCTCCAGAGAAAATTCAGGCCCCACCTCAGTCCCACCATCGGTTCGGACAGATTCTACAGTTACCGGGACCTCTATCCGTCTGAAGCCAGCCTTCCCAGCTGCCCCGTGACCGAAGGAGCCAATGTGCCCCTGGTGTCATAGTGCGTAGATCCAAGCTTACAGCGTAGATCAGAGGTTCTCTTGGAAAAGGAAAGACCCAGAGTCCCAGTTTTCAAAGGGCGGGCAAACAGAACACAGGCTGTCCTGAAGAGGTGTTCATGGCTGCCCTGGAAGGCTAATGGAGGGTAGCCTGGTCTGAGGTTCCTCCACCTTTCATAGGTACCACGTCAGGCAAAGTGGGCCCAATAGGGATGATTCTGTCCTGGGTCCAGATAACAGAATGGGCAGATGAGGGATGAGGCACTTGAGCCTAAGACCCAGGCTTTTCTTCCCTTATCTTGAAGTGGGGTTGGCATCTCCTTTAAAGGTGACAGCCAACAGGTAAGGCAGGAAAGGTAAAGCACACTGACAGCACGTTTCAGTTTCCACCCCAAAGGTTCACTAAGGAGAGCTTTTGTGTTTAGGGAGGAGGAATCAACTTGAACCCAAGGGGACTTGGGGAGGAGAAAGGATTTGGCATGGGCATCCAGGGGCTCGCTGATGCTCTTGTGACCCCAGAGAACAGCCCGCTGGCAGGAGGGATGGAAGGTCTCTGCCTCCTGGACAGGGGCCCAAGGCTTCAAAACACAGAAAGAGCTAGGGCCCTGGTGAATGGTGCCTTCATGGTACCTCATGGGAGAGGATAACCACAGACAGACATGGGGTTCAGAATACCAAGTGAGACAGTTCTACAACAGAATCAGCCAGCTCTGCCCTGCCCAAACCTTTCTTCCTACCTGCAGTGTCTTCTCAGCCCCTCCCTTCTCTCCTGCTCTGTGCCCATGTCTCATGCAAGGGGTTGGATGGCATCCATAGAAAGATGTGTCTGCCTAGGACTGGGGACTTTTATAGACAAGTTTTCACAGATGTCACCAACGTGCATACCTCGAATACATGTTTCCCATCCCTGGGCATAGGCCCAGTGTTCCACATTTGCTGTCCTTAAAAGCCAGGGTTCCGTGGCCATTGCTTCAGTGATGGTCTGATAGGTGGGGAGCTGAGTGTTGGGGCTGAATCCCTTCTAGTTGCCAGGGAGTCGGGGAAGAAGGGTCTGTACATGTGCTGACTGAAGGAAGATGAGACCTTTCGCCAACAAGGTAGCTGCCACCTTCTCAAAAAGGAGAAAAGATGTCAGATGTGATGCATACACCTTTAGTCTTGGCACTCAGAGGCAGATGCGGGTGATCTCTGCAATTTCAGAGTTGGCCTGGTCAATATGGTGTGACCCTGTCTCAAGAAGAGGAGAAAAGAAAAAGAAACACAGAGGCCCTGGGAAGGAAGGCAGAGGCTGTGATGGGACTGATACTCGTGAGCCAGGAATGCTGATGGCCACCATCATCTCGGCAGCTGGAGAAAGGCCTAAGGTGAGCTCTGAAGGATTTATTCCATCCAGCACCTTTATTTTAGACTTTCTGGTCCCCAGAGATGTGAAGGAATCATTTCTCCCAGGCCAGAGCTGAGTGTGGAACATGGCAGTGGTCAAAGAAGACAGGTTCAGGTTTGAACCCACAACCCTCCAGCCAAGTGTTTGTTCCTTCCTTTGTCTCCATGGTATAGTTCTTGCTCACCTCCTGATGTGTAAATATCTGACCCAGCCTTCTGACTCAATCCGTTTTAGCAGTCTCTCACCAATCCAGAAGGTTGCTAGGGATGTTGGCTGAAAAGCCCCTTGCTGGTAACATAAATGGCAACCGCCTTCCTCTTCCTGGGACCCTATCTTTCTCAGGTGGAATGGAGAACTCTTGTTCACTGGCTCCCTTGCAGCTACAATACCAGCAGTTGACCAAGCCCTACTATCCAGTTCCCTGCCTCCCAGAGACAATCATTACGAAAGCAAGAGAGCTGAGGACCATGGCTCTCAGGAGAGCAGATGTAGGCTGCTGGGCCCATGCCCATTGCTAGAAAATTATGTTTGGAGCATGACTGTTGGCTGTGTGACCTCCAAAGCTCTATTCTTCCTTGGCTGAATGAATATCCTTTCCCATGGAGCCAGCCCAAGTGAGTTCTGTTGGCCTGTGGAAATGTGTAGGCTGAAGGGTGTCCTGGGCATGACTCTCAGCTCTGCCCATGAAGGAAGGAGGCCTTGCTCGAGACTCCTGAGTTCCTTGCTCTCCCAGCCTGGCTGTATGGGAGACCTCATTGGAACATGGCTGAGCAGCAGGTCCCAGAATCAGCATAGAGCGGAAACACTGCAGGTCAGGACACTGGGTCCCGTGACCCTCCACAGTCCCTATCCTAGTGTTCATTCTGCTCCCACATAGCCTCAGCCCCCACCCCCAGTCCTCGCGAGGGTTTGGTCCTTGCTCCTTCTGTCCGTCCTCTTTCTCTGTACTACCTCCTTCTTAGAAATGAAGTCATCTAGAAAAATAATCCAAAATTAGAAAGGGAGAAAAAAAAAAAAAAAACTAAGAAAGTGGGATTTTTTTCCCCCTTCAAACATTTGGTAAGACACCTCCCACACGGATGAGTGTCCACAGGGGCCTGTTTTGGTTTAAGGAGACTGTGCCTCAGGCTGGGTGAGGCAGTGGGCCCCTTGGGCGCCGTGCATGCTAGGGGTCTGCATGATACCTTTCTTTTTCACCTAGCAAGGGTCAGACACCAATATCTGATCTGGGAAGCCCTGCCCCCACCCCCAGAGCTGTCCTCTGTATGCAGAGGCCCAAGTCTAGAGGAGAACCCTTTTGGGTGCCAGGCCAGGGACAGGCCTTACCTTAGCTCTTAGGTGGCTCCCTGCCTCCTGTCTCTCCCTCTTCCCACCAGCCCACGCGCCCTGCTGCAGAGTTCTCGTTTGTTTATTTATAATTTATATACTCAGCCTGCTTCCAAGAATGCTCCGAGGCCCTTGCTGGAAGAGCAGCTTCCTGGCTGCTCTGTGCTGCTGTCAGTCCTGGGCTGCAGGCTGTGTGCACGCCATTGCTCTCCAGCAGACTGCTCAGCAAGGCTTCCACAGCCCTCCAGATGGGAGCTGTGGCCCCAAACACAGTCTTCCCCGTACCACCTGTGTGCCTGGCTTTAGGATGCAGCATCCAAAGCCCAGGATGCCTTCCTCCCTCCTGACCAGGCCCTTCCTCAGGAATTTCAGGAAGGGAAGGGTGGAGGAAACTATACCCATGACCCTTGACCCTTGACCCTTGACCCTTGGCCCAGGGCTGTAAATAGATGGTAAATACTGTCTTCAGGACTTGGATACTAAGATGATCCAGAAGTGAGGTGTAGTAAGGATATGTGTGAGGACAGGTGCATTGGGCCGTGGTGAAGTCACAGCTTTGGCGATAAGGGAGGCACCTCTGAAGAGCTAGGCAGTCTCTAACCCCAGGGATTTGAGATAAGTAATCCACGCTTAGCTGGGTGGCGGTGGCACACCCCCTTTGGTCCTGTCACTCCAGAGGCAGAGGCGGGAGGATCTCTGAGTTCACGGCCAGACCAATCTACAAATTGAATTCCAGGATAGCCAGGGCCACACAGAGAAATCCTGTCTTGAAAAACCAAGAGACTTTCCTCTGGCAGCAGCCACTGGCTGAACCAAGATGGTGCATACAAATATATCCTGGAGTTATGGAGGAAGAAGCCGTCTGACGTGATGCGCTTTCTTCTGAGGGTGGGTCCGCTGCTGGCTCTCCGCGTTGTGCTGCACGGGGCTCCCTGCCCCACCCGGCCTGATAAAGTGCAAAGACTGGGATAAAGGCTAAGCAAGGTTATGTCATTTACAGAATTCGTGTCCGACGTGGTGGTCTCAAACGCCCAGTTCCTAAGGGTGCAACTTACGGCAAACCTGTCTACCGTGGAGCTAACCAGCTAAAACTTGCCCAAAGCCTGTTGCTGAGGAGAGAGCTGGGCGCCATTGTGGGGCTTTGAGAGTCCTGAATTCCTACAGGGTTGGTGAAGATTCCACATGTAAATGTTTTGAGGATGATCCTCATTGATCCATTCCATAAAGCTATCAGAAAAAATTCTGACCCCCCGTGGATCACCAAACCAGTCCACAAGCACAGAGAGGTGCGTGGGCTGACATCTGTGGCCGCAAGAGCCGTGGCCTTGGAAAGGGTCACAATTCCGCCACGCTATTGGTGGATCTCGCCGTGCAGCCTGGAGCAGGCGCAGTACCTTCCAGCTCCACCGTTACCACCAATACTCGTAATATCTGTACAATTCATATCCAGTAAACAATTTAGGACAGTCAAGAAAAAGAAAAAAATAATAACAAAGAAATCCCAGTTTTTTAAAACATTAAAGTTTGGAGTTACTTGCTAAATAGCCAAAGCTAATTAAGTTACACACAGAATCATAGATGGTACAGTGTAATGTGACACTCTTCCTGGGGAAAACTGAGCAAACATCTACTCACCCCCAGACAGAGAGCCATTGATAGACCACAGTAAGGAAACCACCAATACCCAACTTGGGGAACCAATGAGGTTATTGGGGTTCCTTACAGGAATGTGGGTGAGAGGTTACTTACAGGAGCAGAAATGACTCACAGCTGTGTCACATCAGTCCCACCCCAGCATAGGTGACAGCTCACAAAATGGGACCTGGAGCACACTGCAGCCTGCAGGCAGCTCAGCTGGTTGGAGAGCAGCTTTTCCAGGAGGTTCGGTTGGTCGGCCTCTCCCTGGCTGCGAGTCTTCAGGGCCTTCTGTTCAGTTTCAAGGCCTCCCCGAGCTTAGGGCTCTTTCTTTCCTACAGGATAGAATATTTTACCTCCTGTTGCCTCACCTACGAATGTCCCGTGTCTCCATGAGCTTCCCTCCTCCTTGCCTTGTGAGAACGGCCAAGAGGAAGCTCTCTCGGCTCCTAGGTCATTTCCTGGCAACGCAAAGGCAGACGACTCCAGGGAAAGGCACGTCCTGGGCAGCCAGACTAGGCTGAATATTAGGGGTGACATAGGATTGTCATCAGGGGATGCCCCAGACCCAAATTCTTAATCTTAACTTCCACCAGCTGCTTTTGAGGCCCCTGAACGTCTCGCTCCTGGAAAGAGATGACTGCATCCTCGGTTGGCCTTTCCTCGCCGGCTTCTTGGGGCTTCCTTGTCAGTACAATGGCCTCCTCCTAACAACCTGTCTCCGGCTATGTAACAGCATCTCTGGCTTATTCCTCTGCCAGCTCTGAAGCTCTGGCAGAGCAGGTCAATGCCATTGCCAGCCATGGAGTATGCAACGGGCTGCCCCTTCCTCCACATCCACAGGGCTGACCATTGCCAGCGCAGAGGCCAGGAAACCCTGGCAGGGCAAGGCTGTGGGAATTGCCCCTGGGAAAGTGACGGCAAGAGAAGATGCCATCTGGGGCATGTTGGGGGATATTCCACCACTTGGTGGGCCCACTGCCGAGAGTGACCTTTCCCAGGTGCTGGCTCTCCTTGTCACTCAGCTCCATGGTGCCACAGATGTCCTGGCTGTGAGAGCTAAAGCATAGCAGCTGCCATTCCTAGCCACAAGGCTCCATGCCAGAACACAGGAGTCAAATGGACCCCATAATGACACAGCCTAAAACCCTCAGATTCTAGGACTAAGGAAGCAGGGGCGGGTGGACAGGGGAAAACCAAGCAAGATCCTGACAGAAATGCCTTTGGGAGCATCTGCTGCCAGAGTGGCCCGTGCTGTGCCTGCAAGGCCAGTGAGCATATGGTTGCCCTCACCACCTAAGCCACATGCCGGCAGAGAGCTTCCCTCACAGCGCCTAGCCTCACGGGGAAGCCGTTTGTCCGGATGTTTGGACACAATTCTGGGCAGTCCCAGAAGCTCAGCTGGCTTCCTGCCTGGTCACGTGATTCCCCAGACACAGCAAGGGGCCCTGAAGCCAGATCTTACACTTACTAGCAGTGTGGCCTGGGTGAGGAACACTTTTCTCCGTTGTAGAATGGCTAGTCAAATAAACCAGAGTCCACTGAGAGCCACATGGAGCAAGAGAAGTGGCAGTTTGAATGGCCCCGGTAGACTCGTGTATTTGAATGTTTGACTCCCAGTTGGTGAACTGTTTTGGAAGGATAGGGAGGTGTAGCCTTGTGGAAATGGGTGTGCCATTGGGGTGGACTTTGAGGTTTCAAAAGCCCACACAGGGCCGCATCTAGTGCTCTTTGCCCATGTTTGTGGATCAGGACATAAGCGCTCCTGCACCATGCCACCTGCCTGCTGCCTTGTCCCCCACCATGATGACCATGGACTCACCTTCTAAAACTGTAAGCAAGCTCTTAATCAAGTGCTTTCTTTCATGAGCTATCCGGCCATTGTTGCCTCTGCACAGCATTGGACCACTAAGACAGATGTGTCAGCCCAGTTCCCCCAGCTACAGCACACAGAAGTGGTCTCCTCCAGCCCGCACAGTACCTAACTTAGTGTGTTCTCCTGAGAGGGGCTGCCTGGATGAACTGACATCTTTAGGCAGAGGTATCCTGACCCAAGACAGAAGGGTAAGACTCTTTGAGGTACCTGGGTACCCCTAAAGAAATGCCCTTCAAGGCACTGGCTTTCCTTTCCAGAGGACTTCAGGGAACATCTCTCCAGACACAGTGGGAGCAGAGTTCTTTTATCCAGCCTCTCCTGCCTTGAGCAGCCTCCCCCTCATCTCTTTCCAAGGAAAAGGAAGTCTATGTTTATTGAGCATGTGCATGGTTTGCCTTCACAGTCAAGTACCAACTGTGTTGGATGGTGAGAAGACCTGCAGAGAAAAAACATGGCAGGGGAAATGAAGAGGTGCATAGCATTAGATCGGTGGTCTAAGGAGGAGGGGTTTGAAGTAGTCCCGAAAGTGAGTCACGGGATAAGCAGCCTAAGGCTCTGAGGCACGGTGGAGCAGGGAGATGAGAAAGCTTAAGTGGATGGTAAGAGCCCAAGTTGTCACTGAGAGACACAAGAGGGGCCTGGTCTGAGCCCAGCAGACACGCCCCTTTCTGAGGCCACGGCCCCTCCCCGTCCCGAGCGAGACGCGCCTGCGCAGCATAGGCGAAGGCCGAGACAGGAAGTCCCGCCCCTCGGCTCCAGCGCAGGGCGCAGGCCGTCAGCGAGCAGGTCCGCCTCCCTGAGATCTGCTCGTCCGACCGCGTTGCCGTGACAACCGGCTCGCCAAGGCAGCGGCATCGAACGTTCGAGTCCCAGTTGTGTCCTGGTGTGGCGTGTACGCTTCTGCCTCAGAGCAGCCCTGAGGGCCAGGCCTAGACCTGCGCCTGCTCGCTTCCACCGAGCGCTTAAGGCTGAGGGAAGGGGAGTGAGCCCACCGGGGACACTGACAGCACACATGTCCAGGACGAGGTTTTGCCACACTGTAGGCTGAAGAATTTGGTATAACATAGGGTTTAAGTTGTATAACAACACATGTTCGCTGTAGAATGTGCAGAGTTGAACCATGGTGTTCCGGGTGTAGCTTCGTTGTTGTTTTGTCTTGTTATTTTTATTTTTTTGTCAACTTCAAGCAAGCTGGAGCACTCTGGGAAGAAGAAACCGGAATTGAGAGAGGGTCGCCATCAGATCACCTGTAAACAAGTCTATGGGGACGATTTTATCGGTTATTGATTAATGTGTAAGGGCCCAGCCCGTTATGGGAGGTTCCCCTGGGCAGGTGATTCTAGGTGGTACACGAAAGCAGCACACAAACCAAAACACACACAACACAACACAAAAAGCAAAACTCCGTGTAGTAGTGTGGTGACACATGCCTTTAATCCCAGCACTCGGGAGGCAGAGGCAGGTAGATCTCTGAGTTCAAGGCAGGAAGCCGAGCAAGTCAGTAAGCAGCGGTCCTCCATGGCCTCTGCTTGGGACACGTGACAACGTTTGCAGTGTTCTCTTCCTGCCTTTCACCTCGGTGGGCTATGCCTGCTCCTATCAAATGTTCCAGTGTCCCAAATCTCACCCCATGGAGCCTATATACCAGAAACAAGGTGGCTACTGACCAATGGAGTTTCCTCCCATTGTGGACTAGTGCTCACACATAGCTGACATTCTTGTGGCCCCTTCAGGGGGGCTCCATTTGTGAGGACTGTGGTTGGACTGAGGAAACTTCGCTTTCAGGCAAGGACAGAACATCTGGCGAGTTCAGGATCCTCCAGGTGGAAGGGCTCATAGCCAAGTCAGACAAGGAAGGAAGTGAGGGGAACACAGGTAGGAAGGAGCTCCTGGCTTGGAAGTCTTACTTCCTGTAAGACTTGTGTGTAAATGTATCTGTGTCTGCATGTGGGTATATGTACCTGAGCGTTGGTGCCCTCAGAGGCCAGAAGTATCACATTCCCCGGAGCTGGAGTTACGGTGGCTGTGATGTGTGTTGTGGGTGCTGGGAACCAAGCTTAGCACCAAGTGCTTTTAACTCCTGAGCCCTCTCTCCAACCCTAGAGCTCTTTTTATTTTATTTATTTTTCCTTAAAGAATTTCTTTTTATGTGAGCACACTGTTTCTCTCTTCAGACACACCTGAAGAGGGCATCGGATCCCATTACAGATGGGTGTGAGCCACCATGTAGGTGCTGGGAATTGAACTCGGGACCTCTGGAAGAGCAGTCAGTGCTCTTAATCGATGAGCCATCTCCCCAGCCTTTTATCTTTAATTTCCTATGTATGTGTGTGTGTTTGTGTGTGTGTATATGTGTGTGTGTTTGTGTGTATATGTCTGTGTATGTGTGTGTATATGTGTGTGTATGTGTGTGTGTATGTGTGTGTGTGTATATGTGTGTGTTTGTGTGTGTGTATATGTGTGTGTGTTTTTCTGTGTGTATGTGTGTGTATGTGTGTGTGTATGTGTGTGTGTATATGTGTGTGTGTTTGTGTGTGTGTATGAGGGTGTCGTGTCCTGGCACCGTGTGGAAGTCAGAGTTAACGTGTGAAAGTCTCCTTCTAGCATGTGATTTCTGGCGATCTGGTGTTTTCGGGTCTGGAGTGGTCTTGTTCTCCCTCAGAGTCTTACTGACTGGAGTATAGCGGCTCTCTGCTCAGTGAACATCAGGTCACATGGTAGCTTCTCTTTATTTCTCCTCTACTGTGGCCCCTCTGGTCCTTGGATGCCTGGAGTCAGTGAAGCAAACAGCCCTGCCCAACTTCTGTATTCTTTGAGGTCTAGACGGCAGTCCAGGCATTCAGAAGTTCTTACATACCTCTACCCCACAGCTTCAGGAAACCTGCTTCCAGATGCCTCCACCCCCAGACAGAGCCTGCACTGTCCCCCAGAATGTTTCCTTCCCAAATCGTTTCCCACGGCTCTGCCGAAAGCCATCCAGTGTCTTCCCATACCATCCAGGAATGCAGGAGTTCTTTCCTTACCGGCCTTCCCATCCAGCCACAGCCTGGGAGTCAAGACAAGCTGCTGATTACACACCACACCAAGGGAACTGTGGTTCTCGGCTGGAGGAAGCTGGGAGGGGCCTGTAAGAACCAGACGTGGGAGACTTCAAGGACCAACAGCCCTAATTTGTATTGAGAATTGGAACAGGGCGGAGGCTGCAGATGCCAGGGCAGCGGCGATCTCATGAGCATCTGTTTGCAGATGAGATTCCATCAGGTCTCAGAGTGGGCTTGCCTGATGTCAGCATCTAGTGACATTGTCTAGCTACAGCATTATCTCCAGGACAGTTGCTAGTGGCCTGGCTTCTGTGAGGTCAATGTGCTCTGACCCACCCCATTGACCCTTAGCCTTACCCTATTGCCCATAGCCACACCCCATTGCCCTTAGCCACACCCCATTGCCCTTAGCCACACCCATTGCCCTTAGCCACACCCCATTGCCCTTAGCCACACCCCATTGCCCTTAGCCACACCCATTGCCCTTAGCCACACCCCATTGCCCTTAGCCACACCCCTCTGCTGTTACTCTTGCTGCCCATATCTGTATCAGTTCCACTTCATGACAGTGGGACCCGAAGCCTGAAGACCTGCTACAGTGAGCTTGTTTGTATTGCCAACCTGACATAATCAAAAAACACCTAGGAAAAGCGATTCTCAGTTGAGGGATTGTCCATAGCAAGTCTGTCACCATGTCTCTGAAGACATTCTGTCATTGTTGATTGATTGAAGGCAATGCCTCCCCTACGCAGGTGGGCCGGGGTGGTATAGGAATATTAACTGTGGCAGAACGTGGTGATGCAAGTCTTTTCTCTCCCTCAGAGACACCAGAAGAGGGCATCAGATCTCATTACAGATGGTTGTGAGCCACCATGTGATTGCTGGAATTTGAACTGAGGACCTCTGGAAGAGTAGTCAGTGCTCTTAACCACGGAGCCATCTCGTCAGCCCTTGGTGCATGTTGAGAGTTCTGTCCTGTCAAAGTGGGTCAGGTTTTAGACATCTCCTGCTGGAGCAGCGCCTGCAGGCCACCCTACACCTGGTACCCGGGTTCCCCAGGGCTGCAGCCTGAGAAACAACCTTTACTAGTAAGTTAGAAGGACCTCGGCTCCTTTTAACCTAGACTACCTCTATTGGGTGACTTAGCTATGGGATTCACCTCACTAGCTCACTGACTGCTGACAGCTAGGCTGGTTCTCATGCCTGTCTCTGCCAGTACTGAGTGGGGTTCCTCCCACGTGCTAAGACCACAGTCAAAAGCCACCACCACACATGGCTTGATCTCTTATAAAAACAGTAACCATGAGGAATTTAGGGTTCACCTCCATCTCGTGCACCTTCATCTTCACTAGATGCTGTTTTCCTCCCCAGTCTCCGGACATGACTATAGAGCAGACACTTGTCAACACATAGTGAAAGTCCCATGTCCTATAAGGAGCCACCACACTCACCACAGACCTCATGCTTGGTCCATACTGGACACCTCCCCACACACCCCATCTATGCTTCATGTGGTTGTTCTGGGCAGCAGGTGTGTGACTTGATGTAATGTCTCTTTCCAAATGAAAGTATGTCGCATGAATTGACAGCCCTGACTCCAGTCTATTTGTCCTTCTTGACCCTATGAGGCTTTTCCTTCCAATCCTCCGCCTTACCTAGTCTCTCCCAGGGCATCTTGCAGATTACAGTCCCTCCCATGTTTTAGACAATCACGTCTACACTTTATTCGCAGCACCTCTCCTTCCTGTCTGGACCCCTGGAAGCAAGAGAGCCATGGAAGCCATTACGGGGCTTTCCTCAACAGTCAGGCTGGCCCGGGAGTTACAATGCTCGCCTCATGTGCCAGAGAAGCCAGTTCTTTTCCAAGGAGCGTTTCTGTGGTGTTTTTCCTCCTGCTTTCTGCATCTGTGCTGACATTCTGTGATTCTTAGAGAACCAATTCTGAAGAGCAAAACCAGGAGCCAAGAATCTTCAAGCCAGAAAGACTTCTCTGAGAACAAACAGAGAGGGTCGCAGCCTACAGAGTTCACAGCGTGGGTGGGCGGGCCCTGCTGGCCAACCCCAGCTCCACGCACAGAGACTTACCCTGGAAGGAGTGGAGTACCCTGACAGCGGAGGCATGGACCCACAGAGTCTAGTCAGGCAACTGATTTCTTGAACATGACATCAGAAGTATGGGCAATGTGAGAGAATGCAGACAGGACATCATTAAAATACTCCGTGTTGCCTAGTGTCTCAGGATAGGAGC
The DNA here is from genome assembly GCF_963924665.1 of Micromys minutus. Classification (NCBI taxonomy): domain Eukaryota; kingdom Metazoa; phylum Chordata; class Mammalia; order Rodentia; family Muridae; genus Micromys; species Micromys minutus. The sequence goes on from NC_137979.1 coordinate 64,681,003, forward strand.
AAGAGTGAGTGTAAAAGACCCCCAGGACCGTAGGACATGATCACAGATGTGAGTGCCTTTTCAGCACGCGCAGCAAACTCAGTGTCAGCAAAAGGCTGAATTCAAAACTGGACAAATGCTGTCTAGAGAATGTGCAGCACCCAAGAGCACTCGCTGCTCTTCCCAAGGATCTGAATTCAGTTCCCAGCACCACATCAAGAAGTTCACATCCAGCTCCAGGGAAACCTACACTCTCCTCGCTGGACTGACTCTCCCTCTCCCTCTCCCTCTCCCTCCCCTTCTCTCTCCCCCTCCCCCCTTGTCCCTCCCCTTTCCCCAGAACCCACATGAAGTCTGGGTATGGGGTTCCTGTAACCCCAGGCTTGGCAGTCCCGCAAGAACTAAACACAGACCTGTCACATGATTCAGTGATCTTACCTCTGAAAATGTAAAGAGAATCAGAACCAGAGGGTCAAAGGGCACTTTGCCAACAATCTATATTTTTTAAGATGTCTTGGGCTGGAGAGGTGGCTCAGTAGTTCGAAGCTGCTCTTCCAGAGGACCCAGGTTCAATTCCCAGTACCCACACAGCGGTTCATAACCATCTCTAACTCTAGCTCCAGGAGCTATAATGTCTCCTTCTGTCCCCCACAGGCGCCAGACATGCACATGGTGCACAGACACACGTATATGTGCAATATACACACATACAATATAGTAATAAAGCTAGGTGGTGGTGGTGTACACCTTTAATCCCAGCACTTGGGAGGAAGAGGCAGGCAGATAGATGTCTGAGTCTGAGGTCAGCCTGGTCTACAGAGTGGGTTTCAGGATACCCACAGCCACACAGAAAACAGAAACAAACAAACAACAACCAAACAAATAAAAGATAAAAGTAATAATATATATTTAAAAAAAATATTTATTCACCATGTGTATGCATGTGAGCTTTCATGAGTTTCTGTGCCTTGTGGGTGCAGGAGACAGCAGAGACTAGAAGACAGTAACAGACATTCTTGAACTGGAGTTAGAGACAGCCGTGAGCTGTCATTCAGGTGCTGGGACTTGAACCCCAGTCCCTTGTAAGAGCAGCCAGTGCTCTAACCACTGAGCTATCTCTCCAGCTCCATCACCCATTATTTACACCATTCTCAGTAGCCAAAGAATCCATCAACATCCAGGGGTAGGTGGCAAAGTCAAAACCACAGTTTGGCCTCACAGTGGAAGGCGACCCTGCCCTGTACTGCCACACCAAGGAACTCTGAAGTCATTAGTGAGGAAGTCAGTCCTCAGAGGACAAGTACCTGTACCTCTACTTTTGTGAGCCATCTACAGCAGATCCTAAGAGACAGAGGTAGATTTGGACCGTGGGGCTGGAGATGTAGCTCAGTGGTAGAGCATGTGACTAGAATGTCCGAGGCCCTGAGTTCCCTCCCCGGCATCATACACACACCAGCATTTGTGAGAGGCAGGACCGAGGTTGGACATCAAATGGAACCTTCGGCTTAATGGGTACAAAGGCTCTTAATGGGTAGTCATGCAAACGCTCTGACTAGAGTAACCGCGGGGACTGCTTAGCGTTGTGGTGAATGTTATCTATTTAAAATGACCAGTATATAAGGGAGAGAGAGAGAGAGACAGAGAGAGAGAGAGACAGAGAGAGGGAGAGAAAGAGAGAGAGAGAGACAGAGAGAGAGAGAGACAGAGACAGAGAGACAGAGAGACTGAGAGAGGGAGAGAAAGAGAGAGAGAGAGACAGAGAGACAGAGACAGAGGCTGAGTAGGAGGGTCACCTTGCACTTGAGGATGATCTGGACTAGAGAGCAAGTTCCACCTCAACCTGAGCTCAGCACCAGGCTCACCCACAAAAGGGAGTGGCTGGGGCTGGCCAGATTGCGCATCAGGCAAAGGCACTGAGAGCCTGAAGCTGAAAAGAGAGAGCTGACCACAGCTCAATGGCGTGCAGCACCGTATGTAAACGAAGGGGCTAGGGAAATGGCTCCGGGGTAAGCGTGCCTGCTTCGTAAGCACAGCATCGAATCCCCAGAGCCCACATGAAAGCCAGGTACAGCCGGAGGTCCCCGTGACCCCAGAACAGGGAGTGGAGACTGGCTGATCTTGGTAGTTTGGTAATGTCTGCTTCAGTGAAAGGGCTGCCCGAGGGAGTGAGTCAGAGAGTCGAGAGCTGTGGAGGAAGACTACAGTAGACATTCTCTGATCTCTGCATCCCGCCACACTCACAAACAATTGTATGAATGCATGCACACGTGTGCACACACATGAGCATGCACACACACAAGTTATAAACACATACACACCACAGAGACAGAGACAGACACACACATAAGTGTACAAACACACACACTCACACACACATTATAAACACACACCACAGAGACACAGATACACACACAAGTGTATAAACATACATACACTCACACACACAAGTTATATACACACACCACAGGGACACACACACAAGTGTATAAATACACACACATACACACAACACCATAGACATAGAGACAGAGACACAGACACAGAGAGAAAGAGACAGAGACACACACAAGTGTATACACACACACACACTACAGAGAGATAGAGACTGAGACACAGGGACAGAGAGCCCTCTAAAGTCCCCTAGGAAGGGGCTTGCTGCTGGGCACTAATACACTGATGAATAGCACACCTTTTCCTGGCAGCCATCTCTTTTGATTCCTGCCCTGTCCTGGGCAGCGATGCTGGCACGGCCCCAGCCCCACCCACCCGTACTGTTCTCTGCTGGTTTTGTGCTGAGATCAGGCTCCCTTCCGAAGCCAATTTTCTGCACAGTGAAAATGTTTTCTTTGTGCCCACTTGAGCAGATGGCCCCCCCACCTTGGCCTGAACTGAGAAGCACAGAAATCAAACAGGGGACAGACGGCCTCCCTGGCACCATCTTACAGGCACAGAGTGTGCTCTGTCCCCTCCCTGCCAGTGGCTTCCACTTGCTTCATGCTGGATCTGGCCCAGGTACTGAGCTGAGCCTCCAAGCCTGGCTACTTTTCTCTCAGCATCGGTGTCTACTTATAGCAGGTGCAGAGGTGACTTTTCTAGAAGGAATGAATTGGTTTGCTGCCCAGTCCCCTTTCCAGGGTGGTTGAGCAGCATCCTGGCCCATCTTGGACTTCTGTCTGTGTGGAAGCTGAGAAGCTTCTAGGCCTGCCACTGGTGTCCATAAGAATTAACTAATGTGGTCCAAAAGGAAGAGTCTGGACAGAGGGTTAGGGAAGGGCCTCAAGACTCTCAGGAAAGTCTGGCTACTGGGGTGGGTTCCCACTAAGGTTCCTCTGAAGAACATGGCTGCACAAGGAAACACAAGTAACCATCCAGCCTTGTCCCATATTGTAAAACAGGGGCAGGATAAAGGAGCTTGCCGTTCACTTCCCAGAGTGACGGGGTCAGTCTCAGAAGGCGCAAAGATCCCTCTTGGATTTCCAGATCCTTAAAGTCCTGCTGCTGGGCAGTGACACAACCCTTTATTCCCAGCATTTGGGAGGCAGAGGCAGGGGGATCTTTGGGAGTTATAGGCAAGTCTTGTGTGCAAGTCATGTCCCAAGCCAGCCAGAGCTACATAGTGAGTCCTTTTCAAAAAGAAAAAAAAAAATCAAATCAAATCCCGCTTAGCTGGTGTCTCATGCTTGTAATCCAAGTACTCGATAAGCTGAGGCAGGAGGATTGCCCCATGATGACTTCTAAGCCAGCCTGGGTTCTAGACAAAAACTCTATCTTAAAACAGTTCTCTGTTAGAAACATTTCTTGGACCTTCTATGGGAGGCAGGCGTATGCTGGTGTCTGGTCTGCTGCCCGCTGCTGTGAAAAACATGGTCAAAAGTGACCTGGGCAGGAAGGGGTTAACTTGCCTCCCCAGTTGAGTCCACTGGGGGAAGCCAAGCAGGAGCCTGGAGGCAGGGGTTGAAAAGCAGAAGTCATGAAAGAACCCTACCCAGGCTCGCTCAGCCATGTACAACCCAGAAGCCCTGGCTCAGAGATGGCACTGTGCACAGCCGTGCACAGCGGGCTGGCTCTACCACATCAGCCAACCAGCAATCAAGCAACTGATGGAGGCCTTTGATGCTGGCTTGTGTCAAATTGACCAGACAAAGTAAACCGGATCAGCACAGGCAGTGAGTTTGGATGGAGTTGGTGGCATTTCCAGGAGCCGGGCTGGGTGGCTCTGCAAAGGGGGAATCAACCTGCTCTTGTGGGCAGTGTTTGCAGTAGCCAGGGTTGCAGGGACCACCAGGGTATGGATGCAGTATGGGCACAGTGCAGCATGTGGGGCCAAAGGAGTGCAGTGCTCTTCAGAGTGATGCATGCTGGGACTGCCCACTCTGATGCCTTGTGGGAAGAGACATGGCAGCAAGCAATCCAGGGCCCCTGCAACCAGGCTGCTATAGCATGAGGCTGAGCACCACGACCCACACACACACCTGAGGACTACAGGATTGCATGTGCAGTGGGGCTGTGTGCAGCAAGAGCCCTGCTAACCTTGCAAGATGCTGCTTCTAGTCACCCCTCCCCACCTCTCTGGGTCTTGGTCTTCTCTCTTCTGTTGCCCAAAGAGATAATCCAGGCAGGAGATGAAGAAATGAGACCCTAAGACTGAGGTCCTGAGGCCTTCATTAAACACAAGGAGATGACCTACAGGAGCTGGCCAAGAGTGGAGAGCTGGGGAAGACGCATGACACAGACTCCCTGGTGGCAGCCAGGCTGTCCTACAGTCCAGCCTCAGGAAGACTGGGGTCTAAGCCTCACCACCATTGACAAGATGAACTACAAGCTAGGCAGAACAATCTTACAACAGCGAGAAGCTAGCCAGGCATGGGAGTGTACGCTTTTGCTCCCAGCACTCAAGAAGCAGAGGCAGGCAGTTCTCTGTAAATCCGTGGCCAGTCTGGGCTAGAGAGAGAGTTCCAAGGCAGCCGGAGAACACAGTGAGACCCTGTCTCAAACTCAAACCACAAAACCACCACCACCATCAACAACAACAGCAAACAAACAAAAACAAAAGCAAATTTATTCTGACTACAGTTTGGGATGCTGAAAGTCCAAGCATGACTTTGCGTGTCATGCCTGAGAGGACCTCATAGTGACTGTGCAAGAGAAAGGAATCACTGCACCAAACAGGGGCCAAACAGTGACTGGAACAGCACAGTCCCTTCCAGGGTGCTACCCCAATGACCTAAGGACCTCTCCTAGGCTCTACCTCCTAAAATCCCCATCTTCCCACAACACAACACTGAAGGCCAAAGCTCCCAGCTCAAACTACGCCCAAGAGTGAGCATCCCCTGGCACCAACTTCCTTAGCTTATGGAAGTTTCAGCGTCCTGGAAGGGTCTGGCTTGAGGGGTAAGGGAAGCCAGTATCCAGCTCTGCAAAGCTGACAGCTCTAATGACAGGGACCCCAGCAGGGCCCTAGTTTGGCAGAAAAGGGAGAAACCAGGAGGGACCCACCTATGAGAACCTGCTGTGTCAGTCCCTGGCACACTCTTCCTCACCCTAGCTCCACAGCCCTGTGAGATGAGTCCCACCAGCTGGTCAGGAGAGAGCGCTGAGCTTGGAGTCAGGAATCTTGGTTCCACTAAAAGCCACACAACTTTAAACACTCTGCACAGCCTCTCTGGACCTCACCTACAGTTAGGGATCTTGTGGGTAGTGTTAACTGTCCACCTGGCAAAATCTGAAGTCATCTGAGATGGGAGTCTCATCAAGGGATTGTGTGCGTTAGGTTGGCTTATGGACACGCCTTCAGGGATCTGGGTAAAATGAGGTAGGAAAACCCATCCTGTGGAATATTATAAAGGCTAAAACCCAGTCTGAGATCAAGGGGCCCAAACATTCATTTCTTTCTGCTTCTTTACAATTCATTTTTATGATGTGTTGTGTTGTGTGTTCAGTGCTGTCTGGGGCCAGAAGAAAATAAAGATTTCCTGTAACTGGAGGTATATATGTTCATGAGCCACCATGTAGGTGCTGGGGATTGAAATACAAGAGCAGCCACAGCTCTTAACCACTGGGCCAGCTCTCAGTTCTTCACTATGGATTTAACATGACCAGATGTCTGGAGTTCCTACTCCTGTGTGCACCTGCAGTGAGCCCTCAAGTGCACCTGCAGTGAGCCCCCATGTGCACCTGCAGTGAGCCCCCATGTGCACCTGCAGTGAGCCCCCATGTGCACCTGCAGTGAGCCCCCATGTGCACCTGCAGTGAACCCCCATGTGCACCTGCAGTGAGCCCCCATGTGCACCTGCAGTGAGCCCCCATGTGCACCTGCAGAAAGGACCCGTGCACAACTGCAGTGAGGTGCTACATCCTAGGACTGTGGGCTAAAATACTCCCCAGTCATTTTTATCAAAGTATTGTTATCAAGGCAACAGAAAAGACACAAGGAGTTAGATTATATACTCCTTAGGGCTCCTTAGCCTTCGCCTCCCAACAGAGAAGAAAAGCCAGATCTCCAGAAAGTTTTGTAGCCTGCCTTTCGTGGAACCATCTTATGAGGCTGCCTGGGTGAGGACAGGGTGGGTGTAGACTGGGATATATGCAGGTGCCTCACGGACAGACAGGTGGAAACAAAGAACTCAGCTCAGTGTAAGAAAACAAGGAAAACAGGAAGTGGCTCAAGTTGCTTGGAAACTGCTGTTGTCCAGAACTACCCTCCTAACCAAACACCTGTATCTCATGAGCTGTGGCCACTTGTACTTGCTGGTTTTTACATCCCCTCCTATAAGGGCTGGGGTGGTTACAAGACCTTCACCTACGTACACCTTGGCTCTCTGGCACCTGTTGCATACAACTCTGCCCTAATTACAGGTGGCCTTGGGAAAAGCTAGAGTATTGTGATGGTTTACATGTCCTTGTCCCGGAGAGAGGCACTATTTGGAGACAGGCCCTTGTTGAAATAGGTGTGACCTTGTTGGAGTAGGTGTGGTCTTGTGGGAGAAAGTGAGTCATTGCGGGGCGTGGGCTTTAAGACCTCCACCTAGCTGTCTGGAAGCCAGTATTCTGCTAGCAGCCTTCAGAGGAAGATGTAGAACTCTCAGCTCCGCCTGCACCATGCCTGCCTGGATGCTGCCATGCTTCTGCCTTGATGATAATGAACTGAACCTCTGAACTTTCAAGTTGGCTCCAATTAAATGTTGTCCTTATAAGAGTTGCCTTGGTCATGGTGTCTGTTCACAGCAGGAAAACCCTAACTAAGATAAATATGTAAGCCAGGAAAGACCCAGGGGAGTGTTCCATTCATGTGGCTATGGGAAATCATCATCCTTACTGGGTAGATTTTCCACTGTGACCTTTGGGACAGCACCCACACTCCAGTAACCCTTTGTGTATTCCCGAGACTCCTGGGACTGACTCCTGCCCTGGAACCCCGAGTGCCTGTGACTCTACCCAGACATGTACACAGGTCTGTGCAGCCACAAGCCTCACTGCTCCTCTGAGCATGCTAGGATCTCTAATGCCAGGACACTTGGATACTGGCCACTTTGTTCAAAGCTCTACAGCTACCCAGAGCCAAGCTTAGTCAGGAATGTTCAGTCTTCCCTAGGCCGAGGACTGCCACAGTTACCCACTTTATTTTGTGTATATGAGAACAAAGTGGCCCAGGAACTTCAAAGGAAGGACACATGGAACTCAACCATTAGTGGGATACAGCAAAAGAGATCAGATGTGTTTTTTTGTGGAAATCAATCCCAGGCCTCTGAGTTCCTACATGTATCCAACAGTGATGGGTGAACACAGATGTTGAATCTGAGCTACTGAACACACCAGGCCCAGCACAGCAATGTGGAGGATTTGGAAATCTCTTTGGCTCCTTGACCCTCAGAGACGCAGAGTCCTCACCCAACAGCCCAGGGAGTTTATGGGTCTGTAGGGGCGCACAGAGCAATGCTAACACAAGGCCAAAGTCTATCCCTCACTTATAAATGAAGTCACATGCCCTAGATGACAACACTGGCGAGTTTTAGAAGGAATAGTTCTTGGATGGCTATTGGTGATGACTTGGTAAGGGGCCTGCCGCGTAAGCAGGGGACCCAAGTTCAGATCCCAGACCCCCACATAGAAAACCAGTGGCTTTCACCCCAGAGCTGGGACAGGGGCAGAGGCAGGCAGATCCCCAGAACCCACTGACCATCCAGTCTAGGTGGTACTCTCCAGCCTCAGTGGGAGAACTTGCTTTTAAAAACAAGGCTGGGTAGGGATGGGGTCCAGAGAGATGACTCAGCAGTTAAGAACACCGACCGCTCTTGCTGATACTCCCAGCACGAACAGGATGGCTCACAACTTACCTGTAACTCCAGTTCCGGGGGATCTGATGCATTCTCTTAGCCTCTGCTGACATGAGGCACACACATGGCATACATACATACATGCAGGCGAAATACACACATGTAAAAGAAAGATAAAGCTTAAGAAAAATGTGAGAGAAACTGAGCGAGACACCAGTGTTGAACTCTTGGCCTTCACATGCACACACATTTACCCGATATGTTCTTGCAAACACACACATACACTGGCCTTTATATGTACACACATTTACCTGAATTTGTTCTTGCAAACACACACACACACATACACCCAGGAGAAAGAATCCAGTGAGACCACAGTCTTTCTTCACTCTTTACTGTGTAAAAATAAACTTAACAATTCATGTCATCTCAGCAAGAAAATGGGGGAAAAAAGCAAGAATACCAGTATAAATAATGCACTTCCAGGATGGCTGATGGGTGTGGGTTACCCCTTTGATACTCAAAAGGCTGCAGATTGTATGAAAAATGTACAGCTTTGGTTAGCAAATAATGAAAAAGTAAGATACATCGATTCTTTCCTATTTTACAGTATATACATTGTAACAATATCAACTCTAGAGGGGGTTGCTTTTTTTTTTTTTTTTGGCAAATAAGACAAAATTGGGACTCTAAGTATTGGGCTTTTGTTTCTCCTCAATGACTTGTTCCCTTTTGAACAAATTGCATGTAAGTCCACTGCGCACAGAAGCAACACATTTCCCATTGTTAGCTGAGTAAGTTTACACGTTGTGTTTTGGATGAAATCATGAACGCTTCGAGCCACGCTTGGGTTACTAAGGCTGCTGTACCCTTATGTTAGCCAGAGTGACCCTAGTTCCTCCTGTCAAGCTCAGAACTGGTATCCAAATTTTCATCTCATCAAATTCCTTCCACGTAACCATTCAGCTCCAACATGAAGAACCCATCATCAAGGGCCTTTTGTTTTAACCTCCTGGTTCCCAACACACCTTCAAGATCTGGTGGCCCCTCATCAGAGCTCATTGGAATGACTGTGAACCTCAGGCCAGCCTATCCTTCCCCCTCACTGCCCACAAGACAACCCCTTGGTCTCAGGTCCCAGGGCTGGTGACAAAGTGATCTTTGCAGTCTTAGAAAATAAGTCTGGAGTCTACAAAAGGAAAAGAAAGCATACAAAAATGTATCTCTTTCTTCCAAAATACACTCTTTCAGTCCTATGTTTTGGTGGAGCCTGAAAGTATTTTCAAGGGAGATATAGGTTGAGATAATTTATAGGTTTGTCCTTTCATAAAAATACTCTTGTTTGGTAATAAACTTTTTCTTCTACAGTAAGAGAAATAATACTGTGTTATCAAAAGCAAGAAGGCTTACGATTCAAGTGAGCTCTCAGCCCCTAGGGTCTGGGAGCCTCCGTGGCAGCTCTACCACCCTAATGCCCAGGGTGCCGTCGGACACCATCGGCAGAAGCAAACACTGTCTCAACAGTGCATTTTATCTCTTATTTTATAAAATGGCTTTACCTGAGAGAGGCATGTATTATTCAGTGCAAGAGGGAACATCAATCAGATTACGGAGTCGATGGAACGTATGCGGATTAGATTTGCGGCTGTCATTACCTTTCTCAGGGCCAGCAAAGTGCCAAGTGTGAACACAGTGACGGAGAGGAGGGCTTGGCACGGACTCCAATTAGGGGCAGGGCAAGAGCTAGATGTCAGCGTCTGTCCCTGGCACCATGGGTGCCTCAGGGGAGAAGAGAAGGGAGAGGAGCTGAAAAATGAAGGGACAGAGGCAGAAGCATTGGGGTGTGCTCTGCCCTCTAAGCCAGGGCAGAGGATGGCTTGTGGTCCTGAACGGACAGCTCCCACCCCACCCGTCTGGGCGCAAGTGGTCTGGGGTCCGCATTGGCAGGGGCTGGGGCTGGTGGCAGGGGTTGGCAGGAGTACACCGGGCACAGCCGGCTCTGGGCCTCGCCTGGTGGTGGCTCCCAGAAGGCTAAAGTAAGGGTGGGGCTCGATCTGGTCTGGAAAGTCTATTCGAAGCTCGAGTTCTCTCTCCCAACCATGGGTACCATTCAGGCTTGTTCTCAACCTAGATGTTAGAGATGCTTCTTGCTATGTCTGGGGAGGGGGAGGGGAGAGGGATGCTGATCTCTCTCTCTTGACCTCCCCCCAAACCCCTGGCTTGCTTACCCAGCCATTTTTCAGTAGCTACATGGGTGATCACAGAACACTGGGTGGCATTCAGCACACAAACACAGAACCAGAGAAGTCCATGCAGGCAAGGGAACACGCATCGGACCAAGGGAGCAAGGAACACACCACACCCGAGGAACATGCAAACACAGAAGATCCCCGCAGATCCAAGGATGCCACAACCCGACGGGTGCTGAGGAAACACAGTTATCTAAGAAAAAGCCACTGCTGGACGAGGTGTAGAGCACAGCCTGATCCGCACCCTCGGAGAGGGATGCACCTCAGAGCGGTGACCGGGAACCGTGCAGACACCCACAAGAACAGCGACACAGACAATACACAGACAGACACAGATGCACTAGATTCAGACACTACATGGACCTGTGTGGAAAGAGACAGGTGCCCCTGGAAGGAACAGCAGGTGGGAAACCTGCTCCTCTTGAGGAAGTGTCTGCAGCTGCAGACAAGCCAGGCAGTGCGTAGGTTTCTAGAAAGACTTGCCAGCCTTCTGCTAGTCAGGCTACCGGAGACGTAGTCCAGGTGCCATTGGGCGTGTGCCCACAACATGGGGGAACAAAGCAGGGGTCCACCCCACCTGGACACAACCTCCTTAGCATTCAACAGACACGTGCGCGCACACACGTATTTTGTCCCCCTCCTCAGAAGGTCCAGAAAGGGGTACTCTCAATAAGAAAAGGCCACGGGCTCAGTGTCACGGGCCGGTGGCAGGTTGGGACTGCTGCAGGGCTTGTGTCCCATGAAATGCAGGAGTGGATGGCAGGCCCCACCACGGCCAGCAGGCTCCACATGAGGTTTCTGAGCCCCTGGCCCCTGAGGGGTCTGTGCTAGCTCACCTGGGCCTGGGTGTGCTAGGGGAGGGAGTATGGCTGTGAAATATACCATGGGAAAACATTCCCACGGATTGTGGACCAAGTCTCAGTACCCTGTAGAGCTGAGACCAAGCATGTGAGATCCCTACTTGCAGCCTCTGGTCTCTCATTGCCAGAGGGAGGAGGAAGGGTGGGTGCCAAGGCCCTGTATCCTGTGACTCCGGAAGGGTACTCTCCTCTCAGAACCACTGGGCTGAAGTAGCTTTGGAAGCTGAAAGGGAATAACAGATAAAGGAGGCAGGAAGGCCAACGGGTAAGGAGCAGTCCTGGGGTAGAGCTGCTGAGGGCCCCACTCAGATGAGAGCAGACAGCCTGATGGGGGTGTGGGAAGGGGATGATTGGCAGGTGGTGCCATCCCTGGACAACCTAGCCTTTAAATTTCAGAGAACCCACTTCCCATCCCAAATATAAAATTCCCGTGGAGAGGTCCCCCAGCCTTAACAAACCATCGCTGACTTATGTCAACGGAGACCTATGTTGCTCCCAAAGAGGTCTGCAAACAACGACAAATGGGTGTTCAAGGAAGCTGCACCAGCCCTGAGGCACACAGGCAGCTGACCCATCAGGAAACTTACAAAAATCACAAAGGAAGAAGGGAACAGACCACCTCACTTTAGAAGAAAGCCTCCCCTACACACACACACACACACACACATACACTCGCACGCTCTCTCACGCACGTACACACATTCTCCCCCCCTCTCTCTCCCTCCCTCCCTCCCTCTCTCTCTCTCTCTCTCTCTCTCTCTCTCTCTCTCTCTCTCTCTCTCTCTCTCTCTCTCTCTCACGTAATTTTGCATTGTCAAAGCTGATGCTGCCTGCTTTAGCTAGGCATGCCCGGGAAATAGTGGGGCCCCTAGAAAGAAGGGGGTGTCCTTGGGGCCACAGAAGAGCCGGAACTGCTTCGTGAGCACAAGGAGGACAAACCAGGTTGTGTGCGTGTGCGTGTGCAGGGGCCATGGCCTTGAGTCATTCCTGGGGCGAGGGGTGGGGGGAAGAGAGACGACGGGTCACTGCACAAGCAGGGTGGGCAGGCATTGGGGCCGGGGGCTCAGCCCTAGCCTGAAGCCTTCAGTTGATCTGGCGACAAGCCTCAAATGTCCACTTGGTGGCTCCACCAAAGATCTCGATCTGAGACTCAGCCCAGGCGATGACATTGCCAGAGAGGGCCTTGCTGCTGCAGGTGGCCAGGTTGTACACCTCCCCGGGGGTCAGCTTGCGGTCCCAGATGTTGAAATGGGCTAGCTCACCCACAAATGCTTGGGTGGCATCAAACCCTCCACCTAGAGTGTCCTTTGGAGAGCAGTGAGGGAGGAGAGAGACAAGGGGTTGGCTAGGTGACAGAGAGGCCTGGCTCAGCCACCCGCTTCTGAGGGGGGACAAGCTGGCTATTCCTGCTTTCCTCCCTATCAGGGTCTCCTCCCTCCCCTCACACTGTTTACTTGGTACTGTTTACTTTCCTGTCTCTCCCTGAGAGGAGCCCAAGGAAGAAATTGGTGCTAGCCCACATTGGGTACAGATCATTCGGGGGGGGGGGGGTGTTGCTATACCACCCTTCACACCCAGTCCCTGGGGCAATAATGAGTAGGGGGTTGTTGAGAGAGCCATTCGGCAGTCAAGGCAGCAGTGTCTCCGACCCCTCTCAAACACCCTATCTGCCGGAAGACGGCTCAACAGGAACGTAAGGTGACCCCCTGTCACCTCATCTCCCTCCCAGCCTGTGCCCAGTGGGAGATGAACCATTTCACAGGAGCTAAATTATTCATTGCTAAAAGTGGAACTGGGCTTCCCATGCCAAAGCGAGGCCTGCCGCAGTTTCCCAAGAGTGTTGGGACCTGGGCCCACTCCCACGGAGCTTGCTGGACTGTGGTGTAACATGTTCCCGTCACACACCCATGGACACACACACACTCCCTCCCCCGCCCCCTGCCCAGGCCAGTACCTGCTCCTGGCCCAGCACCAGCACCCCCTGTGGTTTGATGGGGTGATAGGGTGCCAGGTTCTCTCCATTGCCGCCCTGGGTACCATCCTGATAGGCCTCCCAGACCCCGTCCCGGGTGGTCCAGGTGACACAGATGTGGTGCCATTTCCCATCGTTGATCACGAAGGGCAGCTTGGCCACCTGGTAAGGAGGAGAATACACATTATGGACACTGTAGCCTGGTGCTTCCCAGAGCTGAGGATGCTCTAAGTGCCACCACCATGCTCCCGACTCCGGTTCACAACTCCTGTTGGGCTAGCACTGAACTCTCGCAGCGCCCACAGATGCGCCACGGAAGCCCACGGAAATAGCAGCTTTGCCCAGGAGCCCTTGAGACCCATCTGGACACACCACCTCCCTCTCCCTGAATATGAGCCTCTGACAGAGTGTGTGTCCCTGGTGGTGAAGTTTACTGCAACCTCAGGCCTCCGCACTGGGCTTTTTTCATCTTTTCTGGCTTTCTACCCCCAATGGCTAGGTCCTTTGGTCTACACTGCCTGCAGAGAACCCAAATGGAGACATAAAAATGGATCAGAGCGACCTGAGGCAGGACCTCATATCCTCATCCACCTACCCTAGGCAGGGGACATAGGACAAGTCAGGTTCCACGGGGCCAGGAAAGCACAACACATCCGAGGATGTAACATTAAAAACAAGAGCCCCTTGTGCTGTTTCTAGCCAGGTTTGAGCCTCTCATTTATTACTGGTGAGCACAGGGGAGGGGGCTGAGCCGGCAGCTAATCCCGCTAACCTGGGAAGCAAGCAACATGGAGCTAAGCTCAACCGAGAAGAAAAACTCTCCTCTCCTGGGTGGGAGGGAGCTGGCCTCTTCCAGGGAGGGACAAACTGAGACAGGTCTGGACAGCTGGAGAGTCTCTAGAAGCATTTCACCGTCTAGAGTATCTACAGTCACCAAGATGACTGGCAGAACCCAAGCCAGTCAACCAGCCGAGGGGAGGAGCCAGAATATCAGCAGAACGGACTAGAACATTCCCAGGACGGTCCTCTGCCTCCCTCCCTTCCTCCCCTCCACCAGCTAAGGCCTCTTTCTGGAATGTTCCAACTCTCCCTGTTCTCTTATGAGGGCAGGTGAAGATGTTCCTCCCCATGTCTGATCTGATCCGTCTCCCGCCTCCCTCAGTCTTGCTGGGCAGACATCTTTCCCGGAACCACAGGCCCAATGAGCACCCCAAACCCCAGGGTTCTAGAAGACCAGCAGTCCTGTGGAGGCATTACCTTGTCATTAATGAGTATCTCCATGGGGTTGTTGCCCCACTCGATGAGAACCAGTTCATTGGCCTGCCCAGGCACAGCGTAAGAGAAGGGCGTGCCCACGCCAGGTGCCGCACTGGACTTGAGCCACATGCACACAGTGAAGGCGTACATCTCTGGCAGGCTCTTCTTCAGCTTGGCATACATGTAGTTGGTCCTCAGTGGGAATGTCAGCTGAAACTTGTCTCCGGGGCGATTGTCTTTCTGACCTAAGGAGGACAAGTGAACCTTTGCCATCTTGTATCTTGACCAAGTGCTAAGGGTATGAGTCGTGTCTGGTCCTCATCAAGTCTTGTGATTCAGATGGGGCACAGGGCCAGCTGGCACACGCGCACGCACGCACACACACACACACACATACACACACACACACACTCAAAAAAGCTGACCCAAGGTGTGCACCCTGGGCCTTGCCAGCTCTTGTTGCCACATGGTGCCGTCCCCGGGGAAGCCAAGGTAGAGGAAGAGCACAGGACAGGCTGTGAGTCTGCGGCTGGGCTGCAAAGTAGGCATGGAGAGAGAATTGGGCCTGCTTCAGTGCACACTGGCCAAGTGACTGCAACGGTATGGCTGTAGAAGGAACCAGGCTAGCTCCCCTCTGAGCGGCCCCCGCGGGGGCCGACCTGATTTAGATGGTGGTGATGTTCAGAACCTCTTGACTATCCTGGGCTTGTCTCTCAATCTCCACCAGAGACAAACATCCCTTCAGCCTGTCCCCTTCACTTAAGCCTGCACCTCAGCTGTGCACAGCTGCAAGGACCCTTCAGAGGGCACTGCAGGCCCCCACCAGCTTCCCTAGGGATGCTGCCTGGATCCTCCTGGGAGGCAGGGCAGCCTGGGAGGTCAGCCTTCCTTGAACCAGGGCCCCTAAGAAGATGCTTTGAGAATGCCTCATAGCCTCGGATGAGCTTCCTGGATATTTGGGCTCCAAGCCTGGTCACCCCGTGACTGGAACCAGCATCCTCGCCTCCACCTCTACACTTCCTGTGGCTGGGCCTGCTGCGACTGACCCTTGGGTAAACGGGTCCCACTGAACAGTGCACAGTTACCCCTTTAGAGCCAAGGAATGCACCTGCCTTTGTCAGCTCATGGCTGTACCCCAGTCCCAGGAAGAACCTGGTCCCCAAATTCAGAGTGACTTCTAGGAAGCAACAGGACAGAAACAAAGCCACCCTCAAGCCAACTGAATTAGCAGGGGTCTGCGCTAAGGTTCTCCTCGGTTGCTCGTTTGCCCTGTGGGGAAGTGGGCGGGGGGGGGGGGACAGTAACAGCATCTCTCTGGGGTGTTTTCCTTTCCTGAATCTCCCACCCCTCCCTTCTTAGGTTCCTCTTTCCCTTGATGTTTTTTCAGTTACATAACACGCCTTAAGATGGCACTGTTTAAATCCATCCAGCACATTTTGCAGTCTGAGCAGGGTCACGTGGCCCTGCTCTGAGCTGGGCCACCCCCTCCTTCTCTTACAACCTTGTTTGATTTCTGTGACTTCAGGGCACACAGCAGCAGCGCACCCAGGCAGGTGCTAGGCACCAGCCTGAGTTCATGACCAGGTCAAATGCAACAGCATGTAAGATGGGTGGCTGGGGAGAAAATCCATTGAGGGGGCTCGAGGTAGAGAGAGGGACCTTGTAATCCTGAAAGGACACCAGAGCTACTGGACAACTGGAAGAAAAGATACCCATTGGCCCCAGAAGGCTAGTGTCCAGGTCTTTGTTGGTGACAGATTTCCAGCTGAAGCAAGGCTTTCCTTACTAAGGAAGGCTTGGGCCAGAAACGGCTACTGTGCAAAGTTGCTGGAGATTAAACAAATTAGACTTGGGGAAAAAAAATCCTGCGAGTGTCCTGACAGCACTGTACAATCCCTTCTTAAGCTCGGCTGCGTCCCCAGAGAGGTATCTACAGCCTAGAAACTGGGCAGGAATCCCTGACCGGGGAGGGATTACAGAGTGGGTTCGGGACAAGAGATCAGGGCAGGGAGCAGGCAGGACCCAGGTAGTGTCTCTGGAGACAGTGTGTAGCATGTCCACCTGAGCCCTTACCTTTCTCCAGCTCGCTGATCCGCTGGTGTAGGGAGGTCAAGGCGCTCTCGATCTTGGCCCTTTCCTCTGTGTCGTTCTTGGGGCTCCCTTTCCCCTCCTCCAGAGTGTTCACTCGAGACAGCACCTGCCGCTCCAGGTCATCGATCTTGCTCTGCAGCAGATCCTTGAGGCTGTTGGTTTGGCTGGAAGAATTGAGGCGGCTGTACTGCTGCGGGGGCACAAGGGCAGGGGAAAACCACACCGTTAGGCGTGCAGCCCGGACCGTGCGCGAAGGCCCGCGACGCGGTCCCTGGGGCGATAGCGGGGGCGGCCTGGAGGGGAGCTCCAGCGAGTGGCAGCCCTCGGTGCCCCGCAGGGTTCGAGAGGCACCCGTCTCGCGTCAGCGCGCCCAAGAGACAAGGAAAGAGGGGCAGGGGTCGGGATGGGGTGGGCGAGGGCAGAAGGGCGCACAACGCGGAGGGGAAACCGCAGCTCACGCGGACCTCGAGGTTCTCCAGTCGGGTTTTGAGAGATTGCAAAGTTTGCCCGAGTTGGCTGAGCGTCTCCGAGGCCGGCGTCCTGGACAGGTCGCCCATCGTGTTCTTGCCAGAGCCAGGCTGCTTGCGGCCACCGCCCGACCTGGCCTCGCCGGGACCCGCGTCCAGGGTGCTCTGGCTCTCGCAGCGGCCAAGCTTGGTGGTCAGCTCCCTGATGGTCTCCTTCTGGCTGAGGATGGTCTCCTTCTGCTGCAGCACGGTCTCGCGGAGCTGCAGCACGTTGCTCCGAAGCTCCTCCGCGCCGCCCGCGGCCACGGACGCGGCACACATGTCGGCGTCCACCGGCACCGAAGTGCAGATGAAGCGGGTCGGCCCGAAATCCTGGGCCCGACTGCCCAGGAGGCAGAGGGCGAGCAGCGCACAGGTGCGTGCGGCGCGGCCGGCCAGCATGGCTGCGGACACTTGGCGCACCGGGCTCGCTCGGCTCCGGTGGGGCTCGGGCTGAGACCGGGCTCCGGCTGGCTGGGGCAGTCGCTCCGCAGGCGGCCCGCGCGCTCTGGGCACCCCGCTTCTCTGCTACACAGTCTTCTCGGCCGCGCTCCTCGGCCCCCACTGCCGCCTGCGCTGCGGAGCCCGCGCCTTTTATGCAGCCGCGGGAGGGGCCTCGGCGCCGCCGACGTCAGCGGGGGAGGAATCCCGCTTTAATTGTGTGCGGACCGGTCCCGCGGCGCCGCGGGGGTCGCACTGGAGCGCGGCTGGAGCTACCTCGGCCCTCCCCACCTCGTCCCTCCCGGATCCGCCACCGCCCCCTCCCACCGCCTACGCACGCACGCCCCCGCTCGGGCTCGCGCCGCTTCCCCGAAGGCTCCCAGAAGACAGGACGAAGGGGGAGACCAGCTGTAGGCCTGGATTAGATGGTGGGGCACCTGCCCTATGACCCTAATCTCCAACGGGGGGTCGGGGGGAAAGAAAGAAAGGCCACAAGACAAGCTCGGCTCCCTTGGTCGCACTGAGCGCCCGCGTGGTCCGGGCTCCATGCGCTCTTCCTAAATCATCAACGTCGGTGTGCCCGGCGCGCAGGTCGGGAGGTCCAGAGCAGGGGTCGCGAGGCTGAACAATGATTCATAGGTGTCCGTTTGGGGCTGAAAGCAATGGAGCACTCTGAGTCTGGGGATTCCCGTGCCCTGGGTCCCGGTCCTCCTGTATTCTCCTCCTCCCGATTCCTGGGGATTGTGAACCTAATAACATCCCCCGCCCCCGGAAAGGAGAGCCCCCACTATGCACTCGTCAGGGCTAAAGCCTTCTCGGATCTGCGGATCGAACCCTTCTTGCTATCCAAGACAGCCTAGTTCCGGGCAGGTGGAGCCCCAGAAGCTGGCTGGCCACTCAAAAGGGACCCCCCGGGGGGGGGTCTTCCCTTGACGCTCTGGGCGTGTCCGTGTGTCCCTTTGTAGGTCTCTGTGAGTGTTGGGCTTACGGTTCAACTGAGCTCCGCCTAGTCTATTCCTCACATTCCTGGACTTTGGGGGAGGGGCCCCACAGGTGGGCAGCGACTTTGCATCTCCAAAGGTTCGCACCTCTTAACCCTTTTCCTACTGACACCTTATGCAGCCACCCTACACCCACGCCTTCATTTTTCTGGATAGCTACACTCACTGCCTGGCTGGGATTTCCAGTCCAGGTTCCAATGCCCCTGAGGACTCTGAACAAGGGTCCGGGCTGCAGCCCCACGTCGGAGTTAGAACTGGACCTGGGAACTCGCCCAAGATTCAATTATGTTGAAAAGAAAACGAAGGCGGGGAGAACCCACATCGGGTTTTAAATGTCTGGAAGAGCCCAGTTACAGGCTAGTCGGGCTGACCACGTAGACCGTCCCCCACCCCTTCCAGTCAAGCGTTCGGCTGCCCCACAACACCTTTTACGGGGCGCTGCGATGGGCCAGACTGGGTCCCCACTGTGAGGCGCCAGTCCGGGACCCATTCACTGGCAGCCCTCGGACAGAGGATGCCACTCCCCGGTGGCATCGCCGGTGGGGAGAGTAGAAGCCAGATTGACAGGGAAGCCACTAACTATCCAGGTCTTCTCCGACGCCTCCTCCTGGCCCCAAGCCCCAGGGGCGCCCCACTGCCTGCATCTCGGCATTTAACCATCCCGAGTCTGTGCTGCGAGCTGCCGTGGCCCCTGCACGCCAGGCGCGTCGCTGGGCCGCCGCTTCCGGGCGCCAGAGGGACCCCGCGGCCAGGACGCCGCTGTCCTGGGCTTTGGTGCAGGGAGGGGAGTGCGGGGCTCCTGCTCTGGCGGGTCCACCATCAGGTACAGAGCGCAGGAACGCAGAGGCTAGCATCTGGGCGCCCCCTAGGTCCCCCTGCGGCCCCAGGACTAGCCTCCCGCCGCCTTGCGCGGGACGTACATCAGCAGAACTAGAAATTACCACTCCAGGGGCGCTGCGTGCTGGGCGACGTCTGCCCCCAATTCTCATCCTAGTGCGGACGGACGCGGGGACCCCGCGCAGAAGCTCTTCGACCCAGGCGGCGCCTCCCCCACGCGTCTAACGCGGAGCAGCTCCCGGTCTGGCCCTGCGGCGAGGCTATCCCTGCTCAGAGTGCGTGGGCGCAGGAGACCAGACTGGCCCTTCCCCAGCAGGTGTGTAGGGGGAGCTGGGACCTTAGCTCGATTTTGTTTCTTGAGCCCCAGGGGCGGCCCAAGACTCGGATCTCTACCATCCAGGAACCCTAGGTGGCTTGGTACTGCCACATTTGGTCGCTGAGGATGCCTCACCCTTTGACAGAGGATGATGGGAGAGGGGGTGGGAGGGTGGGAGGCGGGGCTCAAAGGGAAGAAAGGGTCCTGGGCTCCTGTCCAGGGGCTGCAAGACCTTTAGGATCGGAGCAGGGAAGATAGTCAAGGGTACTGTCCATTCAGCCACCATTGCTAAGTGCTCAGTCCACCTGGAGGCGCTATCCAGACCCCTATGAGAACTGCCCAGCCCGCGGGAGCAAACACACTGGAAGAGGCCTCTGCCCTCTTTAAATCCTTTCCTAGTTCTCAGGATCCTAGGTAGGATCTACCCTGGTCATTATAAAGTTGTTTTGACTGCCTGGTATAGAGGCCCACTTTATTCAATACCATCAGAGGTGGAACCGAGGAAGCTGGTGGGGGTGGGCTCCACTGACTACTTACGTGAAGACAGGCCTGGCCTGAGCACCACATCCCAGAGCCTGGGGCTGTGCTGAGAAGTGAGGTAAGTATTCGTTCTGTGGAGACAGCACGGAACCTGGGGCTGGGAAGCCTTGGGGTCTAGCACAGAGCTGTAGAGCATTCTCACCATGAACACCCCGTCAATCTCTGCAGAACAGAGATGTGTAAAACAACGAGGAAGCGGTGCATGCAGAACACTTAGTTCTTATTATGATTATTAACCACCCTGCAGACTTGCTGAAGACTGAACAGTCAGCCGACCTGGGTTCAGCACAACACTGGGGGGGGGGGCTTCACATGGTGTAGGCCAGTGAGCACGAGGTAAGTTCTGTTGGCAAGCAGATATTTGGTGCCAGGGTGGAGAGGGTAGGCATACTCAGGAGGACTACACATGGAAGTCACAACGTACTGAGGACAGCAGTGCCCCTCAGAGCCTTTACCCCTGGGTACTGGGAGCTCACCGGTGCACATGGCTATGAACAGAGCAGGCCTCGGGCATCACTGCCCTCGTCTGCACAGAACTTCCTGGAGACCGACGTGTAGGTGACAGGTGGGTCTGAAACAGTGCCCGACGGGCACACACCTCCTCCGACCCCTGCCTCTGGGCCCCTCGAGCATGAAGGTCCACTTTGTGCTTAGGAGAGCCAGCCCTGCTGATGAAAACCTGGTGGGTAGAGGAAAGCCTATTCCTCCTTTCCCAAGGAAAGAAGTACAGATCTCACTAGCCATTGGGACACAGCCATTGGGCAACTTGGCATAGAGTCACCTGCAAACAAACCCTTTTGGGGGACTTGCTATGTCTGCCATGTTTTGGCTTCCCATTTTGGGTGGGGAATGCCCTGCATAGGAAAGAGCCATTAGAGTTCTTCCTTGCTTCCATTCCGGTGCTTTTGGGGGCACTCGGGTGGCAGGACACTGCCTACGGTATTGTTTCTTCTCCTGGCCTGCGCAGGCACCACTGACCCTTCTCATGTGGCTGCACTCCTCACACGCGGTTGGGGAGACAGTCTCCACAGACAGCAGCCCGTAGGCTTCTTCTTGCCACCAGGAGCGATTCCATTGGGAACATAGGCAGCTGAGCCTTGAAGACAGAGTCAGGACCTGGGAAACTGCCTTTCCCTTGGGACTGAGGGGGTAGGGTGGCTCCGAGAGCAGCCAGCCTCACAGGGCTGAGTCACAGCCTCGGCCCACCTGTGTCTCAGTCACTCTCCTGACAAGGCCTCATCCACTGCCATGTGACATGACCGTGCTGGGAAAGATCTCTCTCTCCCTCTGTCCTCTTCATAGATGTGTCTGTGACCATCCCCTTACCTGGCAGACGAGAAGTTGTTGTACTTGTAATTTATTTTAAATGATGGGGAAAAAAAAAATACCCAGAAAAGGGTATTTGTTACTGGACTAGAGAGTTGACTCAGTGGTTGAGTGTGTTTTGCTCTTCCAGAGGACTAGAGTTTGGTTCCCAGCACGAATGACAAGTGGCTCACAACCACACATATGCACAATGCACGAATGTACATATGTGCACACACGCACGTGCACACACATGCACAAATTCATGCACACATGCACCCATTCATGCACACATGCACCCGCACACATGTACACACATACACACACATACACACTTAGATCTGGTAATGAGTATCCCTAACTGCTGAGCCTTTGCCAGCCCCTGGCTGTCCTTTCTCCAGTCCTCCTTCTGTAATACTCACGTGTCTGGTTAAGGCACGCTTTAGCTATTGCTCTCATAGATGAAGAAATAAATGGAGACCTGCCACAGGAGGTCTGGTGAAAACAAGATGGCTGTCAAGCCCTTCCATTCCGGTCAGGAGTCCCTGCCATGCAGGGAAGGCACTCAAACTGGGGAGCCGGTGGGGGTCAGGGCACAGCCACAGCCAGTAGTAGATGGGCCAGGCTTCCTGGGACTTCCCGGGGCACCTCACTGGTCTCTTCTGTCAGACACTGGCCTTGCTACTGTTTGCACTCACTGTGAAAATACAAGGGAGCTGGCCCTGCCGCTGTGGGGACTGAGCAGTCACAGGCAAGACCCCACCCCCACCCTATACTGTGTCCTGCCAGGGGTTCCCCCAGGAAGGGTCACCTTCATCTGAGCCCTTCCTCCTTTTGAGCCAGCTGCTGGCCCAATCTGGCTGAGTCTTCCTGGTCTCTCAGCCTGCCCTTCCCCTGTCCTCCTATGGGCTTAGCCCAGTGTTAGGATCAGGGGTAGGAACTTGGCCTGATCTTGTTTGTTGGAACCGATAAGTAGGCCATTGAAGGTGGAGATGCCATGCCGCCTGACTGTTCAATGCAGAGGTTTCAGATGCCAGGCAAGATCTTGGGCATTTAGCACAGTGTAAACATTCCTAATGTTTGCTCCCAGTTTGGCAAATATTTCCAGAGCATCTGTCGAGGGCAGGCAAAGTGCCAGGGCTAGCGATGAATAAAATGCCGACCCCCGTCTCTGAGAGCTCTCCATCCTGTACAGTAGACACGTTCCTCGCTGAGCCCTACCGGCAGACACTGACCAAGTCAGGAACAGGTCCTGGTGGTATGGGAAAATGGGGTCCGCTGGTCAGGTGAAGGTTTGGGAGAGTGTGGGAGGCGCGGAGGTTTAAACAATCAACACAGGTGCTGTAGGTGAATTGTAGATCACTTGCCCCGCATGCACAAGCCCTGGGTTCAGTCCCATGACCACACGCTCACAGACAACATTCAGCATCCTGAGCAACACAAGCCAGCGTGGCAGGGCGTTTACACTGTCAGTCACGAAATGCAGAACATGCATCCAGAGGGGATGTAGTTGAAAGAGAAAGACAGACTTTAGCTGGCTAGGGAGCTTGGCTGAGAGCCAGGAAATCATCTTGTGAGTACCCTGTCCTCCTCCAAGGAGCATAGTGATCCTGTGTCTGGGTGCTCTAAGGTCCTGGAAGAATGGACTTGAGGGGTGACAGAAGCCGTGAGGTTCCTGGGGAGTGCTGAGGAATTATGACTGTAGCAGAGGTCAGGGACGAGAGAGACGGGCCTGAGGACATCTTAGGGAATTAACAACAGTTTGGGACAGTTGGCTTTGGCTTAAGTTTGGACCAAGAAGGACAGACAATAATCTGAGGGAGCTCTAGGTTTCTTCCTTTTGAGGGAGCGATGGGATGCTGCCCACAGGGGAGAGCAGGTGTGGGCAGGTTTGGAGGAAGAAAGTCTGTGAGTCCTAACCCAGAGTGGTGTCCTCCTGTGGTGGACTCTCCACATCCCTGTACTGAGCCAAAGTGGTCTTAAGGTATTGGGGATATGAGGCTGACCCTGCATCCTTGGAATGGAGGTATAGCCAAGTCAGGAGGGAGAGGCCACCCTGGAAGATGGAGGCATTAAAGAAAGGAGTCCAACAGTCAAAAGACCTTTAAAGCTCTCTGGCTTCTATACTAGAAGAAATAAGGAGTGTAACAGTGGACAGGGTACCAGGCGTTTGTACGTTTGTACGGTGCTCTCTGGGATTCAAGTGCCTTGAGCCGTTCGCCCTGCCCTTCTGACGCAAATGAGAATGGCTCGGAGTGAGCCACGTGAACTCCAGCCCACATTAGCTCTGCCTTAGAGGCAAGACGCTCCTTCCCGTTCACTGTACCTGGCTGGCGTGAAGGGTCCCGGGGCCCTGCCAGCCTGCTGAGTCCTTGCACGTCAATTTTACCATCTGCCAAGCACCAGGAGAGGGCATACGAAATATAAAATGGATCAAGACATAAGAGTGTTTCAGAATAAAAATGATGTGTACCGGTGAGGGATTACAGTCGCTACCAGGTCTGTGTATGGATTCCCGTCACTCATACCTAGGACAGGAAAAGCGTGGGCTCCTTCTAGCAGGGAGCAGTGGTTCTCTCGTGCCTTTTCACTTGGGGACAGGGTGGCTCTTGGTTGACACAGTATAGTAATTGGGGTGAGGTTGCAGGCCTCCCTGGTGCCATCCACGACACTAGGGGAATGACACTCAGAATAAAGGTACAGCTCAAATACTCCCCCCCCCCCCCCGCACGAGGGAATCTCTCTTTTTGTTGCTTAAGGAGCTCAGGAAATAGCCAGCTGGTGGGCCTCTGGTGTTCTGCCCATTTCCGAATCAGGCAGTCTAGTAAATGTGCAGAAGGAACTGGATTCCAGGAAAGCAGGGCCTGGCCTCAGAGTCCGCTCTTTCAGCCACTTACCGGATGAGCAGTCTTCAGGGCCTGCTGCGTGCCAGGAACTCTTCTGAACCCTGGAGATGGAGTAAGGTTCCTGGCTATTTTTTTGTTTTTGTTTTAATTAATGGATGAAATTTTCTCGGTTTTAAGTTTCTCTTTAGAGTACTTCTCTCAGGACACGAGCATCCACTGTCTGTAATCACCAGAGGATGTCTATAAGGAAGCATGGAGAAGGGTCTGAAGCTGGACTCCAATGGCTAAGAATTTCCTTAGATCGTCATTTTGTAGGGTACTAGAGGAAGTTCTTTGGCTCCTTGCCCACCTCCATTATGAGTAAAAAGGGCAAAGAAACGATGTGATAGGTACTCTCTGGTTAACAGTGAAGCCAACTGGCAAGTCGGAGCAGTGGGAGGCAGAGGATGGCTCTGTTTAAGCCCAGGGCCGCTTCAGCTTGGAGGTTGAGAGGCACTATGCCAGGCACACGGTAAGCACCGGTCAGGTGGTGGAGTTATCACAGGATGGGGTGTTGTTGGCTCAACTTTGTCTCAAAGCCAGGTAGAAAGCTGGCTGGTGAGCAGAGGATCACTCACTTCTCTGCATCTCCTGCATCTAGAGCTTTCTGGCACTGAGGGTCTCTCCCCACTACTTTCCTGGGAGCTCACGTGGATGAAGAGGATAGGCGCAGGATCCTCCTTAAACTCCCCATGTGGAAAGAAGTACCTATTCTCTCATTGGCATCTGCTACCCATAACGAGGTAACCCTGGCCCTTCCCCAGCTCCTGGAGCATCCTAGGGTAGAGGGTAAAGGTGTTCTTCTCTGGGCCTGCAAATTAGCAGTAGCTTTGAGCGCCCACAGAGTCTGGCCTGGGCAGGAAGGCTCAGGGCTGAGTATATAGGCTGCACCTGGAGACCAGAGTCCCACTGTGGGTGCTTTGACTTCTTAACTCTGAAAGGTGCTTTCTCCACCTCCCAGGCAGAGGGACCAGCTAAAGGCATAAGGACTTAGTTGGAAGGGTCAAAGTGCACGGTACTGGCTCAGGGGACTGCTCTCCTGCTGTTCTGGATATGTCTTCTTACTCAAGCCTGCCTGATCTCCTTGGGAAGCTCTCACAGGATCCCTGCCTGCAGAGGCCAGGATGCTTCTCCTTCCAGGACATATTGTCCTGGGTGGCCTGAGAGCATCTGAGGGGAGAGGAGGAGCTTGTGTCTGGCCATGGCTGGGAGAACAGTGAGCAGGTCAGAGACCTGGCCACCGGGAAGCCCACTGTCTTGTGTCGAGACTCTGGGTACCATGCATCCTCACACCGAGGTATGGCTCCTGCTCTTCCAGTGGGGAAGAGGCATTAGGTCTCACCCATGGCCCCTTTGAGTAGGGGGTGCTTGGGAATGCAGTGAGGAGGGACAGAAGGTGACAGGAGCCAGGCACATGACTGGTGAAAATTGCTGCATTTTACTGCAGTATCTGAGGAGTCTTCAATACTCATCTGTGTGCGCGCGCTCTCTCTCTCTCTGTGTCTCTCTCATTCCTGCCCTCCCCCTAAGTACACACATCTCTCCCTTTATCATTTTGTCTCTCTGCATACACATTATCTCTTTTTCTCTCCTGCTTCTTTGCTCCCTCCCGGCCCTGTCTTTCCCCTACACCCTGGGCATCACCACCCCCTCCCTTCTCTCATATCTGCTTCTGTGAAGTCATTGCCTTCTTCCTGTGACTGCCATTGGGACTGATAACAATGAAAAGTGCCTGTTTCACACCCACTGGCCCAGCAGCTCTACAGAGGCGCAGAGCCTTTGATGCCAATAATTAATTTGGTTCCATATTGCATAACATCCTAAAAAGCTTTCCGGGGTGAGCTCCTGCGGGCCGGACACTGCAATCTCATCAATATTGCACCACACCGGGCACTACTCTTGTGTGGTTTCATTAAAAATTTAATTTGTGGTTTAAATCTACAGCATTCAACTTAAAAGGATGGGAGGGAGGGTCAGTTTTTCCGGATAGGGGCGAGTAGGTCTAGGAGAGAGGAATCCCATGCCTCGGGGGAGGGGGCCTTCCTGGCTGGCAGGAGGGGCCACCCCCATCTCATTGGCAAGTCTGCTGCTTGCTGTCTGCTGCTGCTGCAGGGTGATCAGACCATTCATAGAAGATATTTCTTCACAATTCTTTTCGATTTTTTTTTTTTTTTTTCACGAGAGAGCTGCTCCTGGGAACCCGGGCTCTCAGGAGGGCCAAGTAGCAGGGACAGCTTTTTTCTCATGGAGATTGTGTCTTCTGTGACCCTGCAGAACTTCGGACAGAACCTCAGCCTTGCCCCCTGTCCCCTGTCCCCTGTCCCCTGCCCCCTGTCCCCTGCCCCCTGTCCCCTGTCCCCTGTCCCCTGCCCCTGTCCCCTGCCCCCTGCCCCCTGTCCCCTGTCCCCTGCCCCCTGTCCCCTGCCCCCTGTCCCCTGTCCCCTGCCCCCTGCCCCTGTCCCCTGCCCCCTGCCCCCTGTCCCCTGTCCCCTGCCCCCTGCCCCCTGTCCCCTGCCCCCTGCCCCCTGTCCCCTGCCCCTGTCCTCTGCCCCCTGTCCCCTGCCCCCTGCCCCCTGTCCCCTGCCCTGGCTGTGTACCTGCCTCTGTTCAGGGCACCCCAGCAAGGACAGTGGCAGCTATGCCCATGATCACCGTCACCCAGGTGTGGCCATAGGTAGTCATGGACGGCAGAAATGGACCAGGAGACACCCACTGGAAAGCGCTGGTGTCTGGAGAACCACAGCATGCAGTTTCTCGAGACTCTTAATGGCTGTTCAAAGGCTGTCAGGTGAGCCTGTCTCCGCACAGCCTCGCACCTTCCCTTGATGGTACCCTAGAGCCCTCCACTCTCTTGGTTTTCGGCTTTCTAACAGTGAGGGAGAAGGAACCACATGAGCATGAAGGTTCTGGGGGTGGGGAATGGAGGTAAAGGTGGGGGGGCAGGCATGGGGACACTTGGGGACTTAATGAAGCTATCTGGGTTCTGCCCTGGGGACTCTCCTGTCCAGTCAATTGTTTCCTTTCAGGAAGCGGGGGATTTGCGCATCCCAGCCATCTTCTGATATTGTTCCAGAGTGATTAAGTTAAGCCTCCTGGGGCCAGCAGGAGAGTGGGCAAATTGCTTTGCAGAATTGATCTGCTGCTGAAGCGTCTAGCAGCCCGCCACCTTTGGAGGCCACTGTGTGGGTGCCCTCCCCTCCCCCTCCCCTCCCCCTCCCCTTCCCCCTCCCTCACTCTCCCACACAAAGGCTCTTACTAACACTTGTACTCTGGTCCTCCTGTCACAAAACCCACAGCCAGGCCCCAAGGCAGGGACACAGGCAACCCTGGCCTTGGTATGTGTCCCCTGCTCACAGTCTCAGCCTGTGCAGAGAGCAGAAGACAGACAACAGGGTTCTGGACAAGGTACACTGGCTTTGTCTGTGTTGTTCTTAGAACACTGTGTGAGGATGACGTGTGTGTGTGTGTGTGTGTGTGTGTGTGTGTGTGTGTGTGTGCATGTGGGGGGGGGGTCGTGGAGCCCTTGGACTCACAGTTGAAACTGAGCCACTAGGGAGTGAGAATGTGCCAGACCAGTGGCTCCATCTAGATGTACGAGCTACATCTCAATAAGAAAGGTCCCTGTGGATGAATCCAGATTTGAGTTCTCACTTAGGCCTGGGTGTGCTCTCCCAAGGAGGACCCATGGCTCTGGGCCCATAGGAACTGTGCACATCTCCCAGGCTGGGAGCTGCCCTGCTCGCCTGCCCTGTGTCCTGAGACAAACCCACACAATTCCTAGAATGCTCTCGGTGGGCAAAAGCACTCAGTAAACGTAGCTGTCTTGGTTGTTCCTGCCTTTGAGAGGTTTGGTCGCTGCCTGGACTCTGGCAGCCCTGACAAGTTTTTGGTTTTGACTTTCAGCCTCAACAGGCCAATGAAAAGCAGAGAGATTTGTTCTCTGTGTCCACATTGGGAAGAGGAACAGAGAGTTCAGCCAGGTTCCAGTGCTCCCTGGCCAAATCCGTCGTTGGGTTTCGGGCACGAGGAGGCTTAGGTTAGAAAAGAAGGTCTGTGGAGCTGAGAAGTGTTGGTCCAGGTGTGGCCCCGCTCATCACTGATTCATCATTGTCTGAGCTCTAGTCTCTTGCACAGCTGTCTGACTAGTTGTGAGAACTGTATTGGACCACTTTCCAAGTGATGGGATCTCCTGGCTGGCACTAGGTACCAACCTTTTCTTTTTCCCAGCCAAAAATCCCTAGGAAAATCCCAGCCTCTTGCAGTCTATTGTTTCAACAGTCAGAGCCAAACAGAGCTGGGCTAGAGGCTCACACCTTCGTTCTACCAAGACGTCACTCACAGCACAGGGTTCTCCGTCAGGCAAACAAGTAATGGTTGTCCCGGGCTCCTCGGGCTCCATCATGGCTGGTAAGGGTCAGGAAAGAAGAGGATGCTCAGAGCAGCTGCACTGTGGGGTCATTGCACACCAGTGCCTCTGGTTTAGTTTTGCTTTGTTGTTTGTTTGTTTGTTTTTTAGGCAGGGTCTTACTATGTAGCTGGCCTGTGGCTATTTCTTTCTTTCTTTCTGTTTTTTTTTTTTTTTTTTTTAGTATCTCTCTTTTTTAATTTATAATTTAAACTCTGCCTCGGCCATTTTTAAGGTCACTGTCAGGGAGAGCAAGTCCAGTTCCATTGCTGGGCAGCCACCACCTCAGTTCACCTCCGGAACATTTCTATCTTCCCAGACTGATGCCTTGTCCCACTGAACATCAGCTTCCCACACCCAACCCCTCCATTCTACGTCTCAGCGCCGGTGCTTACTGCCTCAGGGACCGTGCAGCCCAGACACTGCACAAGCCCTTGCCGGTGCCTTTTAACCTACTGCAAATCCTCTCACGGGTGGCCAGCCCTGATTGTGGCTCCTGTGGCTAATGGCCCCCGTTGGCTTCAATGTGTACATTATCAATCAGACATGCGGAGTCCCACGGTCTACCTGCTTTGCCCAGATGCAGATGCCGTGACTGCACCAGGTTTCAGGAGTTTCTCCCCGATCTCCGCCTCCTCCAACCCGAGACTGCTGGCTCCTAGAGCATACCTTTCTCTGCTCAGCCTTTCTAAGGGTATTCACAGTCAAGCATTCCTGAAAGCTATCTGAAAGGGATGAGCTGTTCATGGGGACGCGGAGAAGTGCCACTGCTCTTTAGAAAGTGTTCTGACTCTCTGAAGGTAAGCAGGTGGGTCTCCCCTATGTAGCCGGGTCTCCAACTCTAAGGAGTCACCACAGGCGCCAAAGCTCCAGGCTCCTGTGTCTCAATAAGAAAAACGCTCACATCAGACATGAGTTCAAGTTCACAGTTATCATTTGTGTCTGACCCAGCACCCCCACTCAGCTTTGACAAGTCTTAATGAATGGCTCGAAACATGCTGGGCTAGTAATCACTACAGTTGATTACAAAGGTTGCTGCTCAAGGGAGAAGTGCCTGTGCTCTCCCTGTACCCTGAAGCAGCTACCAACCCAGGAGCCCCCAAATTCAGGGTTTTGTGGGGGCTCCATGATGTGGCTGGTCAAATCATCTCTACGGTTAATTCAGTCTCTAGTACTTCCGTGGCTTTGGATGTCACTGAGATACAAGTGACTCTGGCCAGGGCATTTCACATCTTCTAGGTGGCTTTCACTTTTCCTTGTGACATGGCCGCTGGGTCACTAAAGAGTCGCCCGCTGACTACATGACCTAGGAGAGAATGAGGTGATCTTGCCATGGGCAGCTGGTCTCAGGGTGTCAGGCTGCGGCAACCAGGCTCCTAACAGGTAAGGGTCCCTGACACTCTGGCTCCTGCTGCTTCCTAGCTTCTGTTTGGTTTTCCAGGTCACAGATACCTTTCCTACAAGGTCCTGTCTCTATGATCCTGCCCCAGGTGGCTTTTGTTCTGCCGGCTTCAATGGCTGGGTAGAGGAAGCCACTGAAGCTATTACAATTGTGCATATCAGAGCTGGGAAAACCCCAGGCAAAAGGAAAAGCCACGGGGTTGTTTGTATGGTGTGTAGAAGGCTTGAGGACTCCTCCATGGATACCTAGCATTTAAGTGGCTGTGTGTAGTGCATTCTTTAATCTCAGAGGCAGGTGGGTGTATCTCGATGTGTGAGTTTGAGGCCAGCCTGGTCTACATAGCAATCCAAGGTAGCCAGGGTTACCCAGTGAAGTCTGTCTTTAAAACAAAGCAGGTGGACAAGGGGGGGCATCATGCCCTCCCCTAAGCGTTGGTTTGAGTCCTGACAGATCCATGTGAGTCCATGTTCCTTATCATGTCTGAATGTCAGTGGGCACAGGACAGGTGGAAGCCCAGGCCACTGTTACACTAGCTGGATTCTCCGCCTGCCTTCATTGGCCCATCCACAATGCCCACAGGTTACTGTGGCCACAACCTGGAGCAGTCTGAGGCTCATACCACCTGTTAAGCCATCCCAGCCCCTCCTAACGCCCCCAGCTGCCTTCCTGCCCTCTCAGAGGCATCTCCACAGAGCTAAGTGTAAGCTCTTGAGTATCCAGTTTCCAGGATTTCTGCGGTCAAGCCCCTGGCTGCTTTCGATTGTTTCCTAAGTGTTTTGCTACTGGGAAGCCTCAAGCCACTCCACAGAGGGACATAAATAAAGACAATAACTTGGCCATCCGGAGACTTTGCACAGCATTTTCTCCCCAGCACCTTGGCACACTGCAAGGCAGCTCTCAGCCAAGATGGAGAAGGAAGGGAATCTCCATCTCTGGGTCAGATGCCTTTGTGCTCTCTGCAGCTGGGGGTCAGATGCTGAGTGGGGCGGCTGACCCCTGGGGTACAACACAGACCTAGGGAGGAAGTTAAGAGGTGAGGTGACTAAGTGCTGTACCCCATATCTTCTTTCCTTTAACCTCTGCCAGACACAGACATGCAGATAGGATGCCCAAGGTAAATCCTGGGGCCAAGGAGAGGTGGCATCCTTTAGGGTGAACTGCTGCAGACTTCACCACTCAGTTCCTGTGAATAAGAGGAAGATGCCAATGGCCTTGGCTCCTGGAATCTGCTCTCAGAGCCATCAGCACCCAAGGCCTCAGCTGGATCATATCAGGATTGTTTCTTGTCAGCAGTGGGGTTCCCATGTGCAGAGGATTGCTCCTACCCAAGTTCAGGTGCCCCTGCTGGACCTGGGAGTCAAACCTCACCCTAAGGCAAAGTTGGCAACAGAACACTGCCTGATCACAAACCTCAGTGGGGTATGAGGAAATATTACATTGACCCAGGACTTTGCGGTGGCAGCAATAGCTGAGAGGCATGTCATGACGAGCAATTGAAATTGTCCAGGCATTCACCGAAGACCCTCAGCTGTGACCTGTCGCTCTCACTAGGGTGATGTACTTTGGGCATTGCCCAGAAGGCTACCTGTGAGCTTCAGGAAGGGTAGGCAGGACAGTGATCTGGAAGCATCCATGTGGAGCTGCAGAGGAGGAAGGAGGCTAATTCAGTTAGGGCACTGTAGGAAGGCGTGAGGAGCTGTGAAGTGGGGTGCTGAAGCCATGGAGGAGGGGTCTCTAGGGAAGTGTTATATTTAGGCCTGAGGGGACAATACCCCCTGTCTGTAGGAAGAGAGCGGGGAGAAGAAGGCCTTGGGGCAGCACAGGAGTTCTCCATGCAGGGCAAATGGAGAACGTCATCAGCATCACTGTTACACAGGAAGGTTCTGTACCTTCTGCTTCCTGCTGTCCAGTTGAAGTCTATCTGAGGCCCGAAGAGCCAGAAGGCAGGTCAGGGTGAACAGAGCCAGCCAGCCACTCTGACCCAGCCACCTTCCCTGAGGCCAGAAGACTCTGAGCTCCCTTCACAGTGGTGCATAATTGGGTTTTACACACGCCTTCGGGCTGACCTACATGTTCCAGTGCCCATCTTCCTTGCCTGAGTGTGCACCGGATGGTCTGAGACCTCCAGGCCTCCCAACCTTGTCAATCACCCAGGTCTCTCTCAGCAAGGTCAAGCTGGCACGGAGGAGTTAAGCCAGGAGCTGGAAACTGCCCAGGCCCCTTTCCACTCAGCCAATCTCTGAGAATAGAAAAGGACACCTCAAGACAATGGGACCCTGTATGGCACCCTGGACATCTCGGCCATTCCTGGGGGCCAGAGCCTGTATGAGCTCACTGGGCACTGTGTTCTTACCTAGTGTGAGGGAGGAGGAACAGGGGTCTCTAGGGATGAAGTCTTCATTTGCAGGTTGGCAGTGCAAGATGTAGAGGCTCCGGGGGTGGGGGTGGGGATAAACTTATAGAGGGTACCTCAGGCACCAGCCTGTCATTGGACCAGATCATGCGTCTGCCCATCTCCTGCTTTCTGGCCAACAGGACAGAAAGACAAGGAGTACAGACAGTATATCCTCTTGAGCTCAGCAACATCTGGGAGGCACAAGCTATTGGGTGGGGGGTGTTCCCGTTTTCTAGGGTCCTGCCCTAGGTCCCTCATATGTTTGAGAGTTCAGGGTCCTTCCTCAACGGTCTGACCCCAGCATGTTCCTTCCTCAGCTCAGTCTGTGGGGGTGGGGCGTGGGGAGAGCTCCTTCTGGCTCCAGGTGAGCAGATGCCCATTAGATTCCTACTCAGACATTTCAGGCCTGAAGGAAGATAGGGTTCCAAACCTTGTCCCTCAGCAGGTCACCCTTCTGACACCCTCAGCAACTGTCTTCCCTGTCTCAGTGGGTAAGGAGGTGTGTGCTCCGTATGGTTCTGACAGATCCCAGCTTGTTTTTCAAGACCTTGTCAGCAGGAGCCCGCCTGGGAAGCAGGTGCTTTTAACTGAGACTGCTCTCCCTGTTCCACACAGGCTGAGGCCTCACAGGAAGATTTCTGATCACCCAGGTCCATCTTTCTGAGAGAAGGAGCCTCAAAAGGGCTGGAAGGGGATGGAGGTGAGTCTGTGTTAAAAATAAGAGCAGCGTGAGCTGACCTAGGACCTTCGGGAGATCCCGTGAGTGACATTAAGCTGCTGTCGTTCCTCACCCGCAGCCTCCAAACCCCTCTGCTTCCCCGGCCGGCCCCAGGCTCTGGCTGTAGACTCACGCCTCTGTTATGTTTCATTCTCTCACAGAACAAAAGCATGAGGTCTTCCCTGCAAGGCTGTATGAATAATAGAACCGAAATCAGCCCCGGTTAAAAATAGATCTTCTTCTTAATAAATATTTCAGGGACCGTCTTTAGGATACACAGATCCTCTGACTGAGGAGCTAAGGCAAACCCCGTTAACGATACGGAATCCACGGAATGTAGGAAAGGCTGAAGGCCAGCTCAGCCATTGTGTGGGGTGCTGAGGCTCCTGCCTCACATCCGCCCACGCGCAGGTGACGTGTGCAGCAGACAGCGCACACAGAGGCAGCCAAGTACGTTTCCAGGAGCAGCTAAGGAGCTTTGGGGCATGTTAGTCACCTGTGAATTGTATGGCGGCAAATCAATTACAAAATGCTCTCGGCTGGTAAGACTCGGAGTTCAGAAAAGTCAAAGCTGATTCCTATGTGCCTGCTGTGTGGTAAGACTTCTACCATGAGCGGAAGCCGGGGGCTTGGGAACCCTGGCGGACAGAGAATCTGGGTTGGTAGGCGGAGGCTATGGGAGTTTAAAACGCTGGCCCATTTCAGAAAAGTTTGCAAACAGAACAGTCTTGAAGGTCTGCATTAATTAGGAAGTAAGATCTAAACAAGGAAGTGATCTTGAATAATTTATGGAAATGTCACTAAGCCTTGACTCCCTGGTGCTTGACACAAGCTAGGGTCCTTTGAGAAGAGGGAAACTATTGAGAAAATGCCCCCACCGGATTGGACTGTAGTCGATGTGGGAGGGGCCAGCCCTTTGTAGGTGGTGCTACGTCTGGGTAGGTGGTCCTTGGAGTATAATGAAAACAAAGGGCGCACTCAGGAGGACGCTTCCACGTCTTCTACCACAGTACCTGCCTCCACATTCCTGCTCAGTTTGAGTTCCTTCCCTGACTTTCTTCAGTAGTAGGGTGTGACCTGAGAGTTTTAAGATGAAATTAACCCTCCCCTGCCTCTCCTCCCCCACCCCACCCCCACTCCCGTTGTTTATGGTTATGGTGTTTTACAACTGGACAGAACGCCTGACTAAGAGACCCGTCTCCAATAAACTTCCCCTGGGAGATGGGCAGGCAGAAAGTACTGGAGGTTGCCGGGCATGAGGACCAGTTCGCAGTGATCCTCATTTGGACCCCCAGAGGAAGGGCGGGAGAGTCCTTGTTTGACAGACTGAAACTAGATACTTATCAGCAAGGCTGTAGTGGATGAGCAGATATAAACTCATAAACAAGTCTAAAGGAAAAAAAAAAAAAAAAGAGGAGCAAAGGCAAAGTTCATGACAACAGGACAAACTCAACAAAAAATCTACATAAAGCTACAGTGTATGACAAACTCTGTAAGGAAGTTCCCAACGATGAGCTCATTATTCTAGTCTCTGAGAGATTGAAGTCTAGTTCCTTGGCCAGAGAGAT
The DNA here is from genome assembly GCF_963924665.1 of Micromys minutus. Lineage (NCBI taxonomy): Eukaryota > Metazoa > Chordata > Mammalia > Rodentia > Muridae > Micromys > Micromys minutus. The sequence goes on from NC_137979.1 coordinate 64,716,003, forward strand.
AGGTGGGCATTGGTTGGGAGATGGATGAATTGATGGATAGATAAATGGTGTGTATCTGGGTCAGTGAGTGGAAGGTGGATGGGTCAATGTGTGGTTAGTAGATATCTGGTGGGTGAGTGGTGGACAGATGGTGTGGAGGTTTATATTTGTTTGGCACTATTAGGTGTGTTGGAGGAAGTGTGTCCCTCTGGGCATGGGCTTTGAGACCCTCCTCCTAGCCTCGTGGGATCCAGTCTTCTGTCTGCCTTCTGAGCAAGATTTGGAACTCTCAACTCCTCCACCACTATGTCTGCCTGGACGCTGCCATGCTTTATGATATGATAATGGACTGAACCTCAGAACCAGTAACCCATCCCCAATTAAATGCTGTCCTTTATAAAAGTTGCCTTGATTGTAGTGTCTGTTCACAGAAGAAAAACTCTAAGACAAAAGTTAATAGAGGGATGATGGGTATGTAGTGGCTATTTCTGGTTGTCAACTTGACCATATCTGGAATGAACCACAATCCAGAATTGAGAGGCTCACCTTTGATCTTGATCTTGAGGCATAAAACCTAAAAATCTTGAGAAACTAAAGCAAGGAGATCACTGATTTCAAGGTCATGTGAAACAAGCAAGTCCCAGATTCAGGAGTGGTGGCATACACCTTTAATCTGGGACACACCTTCAGTTGGAGACCTATATAAGGACATTGGAACAAGAAAGGCTCTCTCTCGGCCTGCCTGCCTTCTGGGACTTTGCCTGCCTGCCTTGTGGGGCTCTGCCTGCTTGCCCTGTGGGACTGAGCATCTGCTAGATCCTTGGACTTCACAGCTGTTGCTGGCCATTGTTAAGGGATTGGACTACAGACTGTAAGTCACCAATAAATACCTCACTATATAGAGACTATTCATAAGTTCTGTGACTCTAGAGAACCCTGACTAATACAGGGTGGATAGGTGATAAGCAGGTTTATAGGTGGCCAGGCCAATGAGGAGATGGATGGATGGTTGAGTGGATGAGTGGATGAATGGCTGGCTGGATAGCTGGATGGATGGATGGATGGGTAGGTGGGTGGGTGGGTGGGTGGGTAGATGGGTGCATGAGTGTATGGATGAGTAAATAGATGGGTGAGTGAAGGTAGGTCAATGAATGTGTAGATAAATGTGTGGGTGAGTGGTAGATAAATGGGTAGATGGGTCAATGGTGGAAGGATGAACAAATGAGTAAGTAGGTAAGCAGATAACTGGGCAGCTGTACAGATGATATGAGTGAGTAGATGAATCCTTGGATGGGTGGATGGATGAATGGGTGGATGGTTGATGGGTAGATGGATGGGTGGATGGATGGGTGGATAGATGGGTGGATGGATGGGTGGATGGATGGGTGGATGGTTGATGGATGAATGGATGTATGGGTGGATGGTTGATGGATGAATGGATGTATGAGTGGATGGTTGATGGATGGATGGATGTATGGGTGGATGGTTGATGGATGAATGGGTGGATGGATGGGTGGATGGATAGATGGATGGATAGATAGATTGATGGGTGGATGGATGGATGGGTGGATGGATAGGTGGATGGTTGATGGATGGATGGATGGATAGATAGATGAATGGATGGGTGGATGGTTGATGGATGGATGGGTAGATGGATAGATTGATGGGTGGATGGATGGATAGGTAGATGGGTAGATGAATAGATGTTTAGATGGATGAGTGAATTGATGGGTGGTGGATGGGTAGATGGATAGGTGGATGAGTGGATTGATGGGTGAATGGATGGATGAATAGATGAATGGTTAGATGGTTGGATGCATGGGGGGATGGGTGGATTGATGGATGGATGGATAGATTGATGGGTGGATGGGTAGATGGATGGATGGATGGGTGGATGGATGGCTGGATGGATGGATGGGTAGATGGATTGATAGGTGGATGGATGGATGGGTGTTCAAAGGTTTTAGACTCCAAATGGAGACTTGATCAGAGAATAAGATGTGAGGTCACTCTCCTCTTATTCTAGGGGTGGTGCCTATAGTGTAACATGTACTGTCTACCTTAGCTCTCCCCATTCTCTACTCAAATTCTCGATTATTGATCCTGAAAAGATTGAACTTGTGGAGCAAGAGAGGAGTTGGCGACCAGGTCTATGGAGAACAGACAGGGGTCGGCCAAGGAGATGTCCGTGTCGCCCTCAAGGCGTGGCTCTAGGGGCTCTGAAGACAGACTGGGTTGTAGTTACTCTTTTGTTGCTGTGAAGAGGTATCATGACAGACAATGTAAAGAAAAAGGAGCTTATGGGGGATTATAGTTTCAGAAGGTGAGTCTATGACTGTCATGGCAGGAAGCATGCAGGGAGACAGGCATGATGTCAGCGAGAGCTTATATTCTGCAGGAGAGGAGAAGGAGGAGGAGGGTCAGGAGGAAAAGGATGGGGAGGAGAAGGGGGAAGAAGAGAGCACTAACATACCTTCTCCAACAAGGCCACACCTCCTAATCCTTCCCAAATAGTTCCTTCAACTGTGGACCAAGCATTCCTATATATGAGCCTACGGAGGCCATTCTTGTTAAAATTAGTAAGCTAGGAGCAACTTGGGGTGCTCATAAAACAAAGGCGGATGTTTGAAACTTAGGAAAACATAAACCAGTTGTGATGGTTTGTGTATGCTTAGCCCAAGGAGTGGCACTATTAGAAGGTGTGGCCTTGTTGGAGGAGGTGTATCACTCTGGGGATGGGCTTGAAGACACAGCCCCTAGCTGCCTGAGGATGCTCCGGCTGTTCCTGGCTTCCTTTGGATGAAACTGTATAACTCTCAGATCCTCCTGCACTATGCCTGCCTGGATGCTGCCATGCTTCTGCCTCGATACTGGACTGAACCTCTGAACCTGTAAGCCAGCCTCAGTTAAATGTTTTTATTTATAAGACTTGCCTTGGTCATAGTGTCTCTTCACAGCAATAAAACCCTAACTAAGACACCTGCCTATCCACATGTTTCTTCTCAGCACCCACTGAGGCCCTAGTCATCCAGATGGGGTAAGGGAAAAAAGAGAAATTCAAAGACAAATAATGACAGAGAGAATACTGAAAATAGACACCACTATATCTACATTTTTTGGAAGATGTATGTAAAAGAAAAAAATTGTGAAATGCTTTCATTTCTCTGTGATTGAGCAAACTTTTAAAATATTAAAGCATTGCTTAATAATTGATTAGAACTAACCTCACTGGAGCCAATCAGCCATTTGGCAGTATTGCTTTAAACTTTTAGGGGCTTTTAGCCCCCCCCCCCCCCCCCCGGCTTCTAACCTTCCTCTTGTCTGATTCATTCAGGGCTGAGCAACGTTTTACCTAGTTGGGTGTGTGATGTCACGATGTCGATGTTGCTAAGGAACTGTGAGGTGGCTGCCTGGAGGTGGATTAAAAACAAGGGGAAGCCCAGGGGATGGTGAAAGGACCAAGGGGGAAATCCATACACTGGCCTGGATGTCTAAGACTCAGGTTAGGAGTCAGGGAGGCTGGCGTTGTGCCTCGAAGCTCCCTTTCTGTCAGACTTTGCCATGAGATGACAGTTATGCCTGCCTGCCCAGAGGGTAGTTATGGTCAGTGAAACTGTGGTGTGATTGGATTGGGACGTGGGCACAGCCATCAGATAAGCTAGGTCTAAAACTCCCGCTGAGTTATAAGATTTCTACCCTCACACCTTCAATCCCAGCTCTCAGGAGGCAGAGACAGGTAGAT